>NC_065443.1:301908803-303158803 GCF_917563875.1 Diabrotica virgifera virgifera
TGGAAGGCAGTTCAGACTTAATTTCGATACAGAGTACTACCATTCACTTAAACGCATTTCATCCTTTTGGAATCATCAGAGCAGGGTTGTTAACAACGCAACTGAATATTTCCGTAGATGGCGCTTCAAAAATCCGTAGAAATCCGTAGTGCAGAAATCTGACAGAAAATGACACTTGGCAGACCAAAAAAAGAAGAAGAATGACACTTGACAGACAAAAAAGAAGAAGAATGATGCTTGACAGACCAAAAAAGAAGAAGAATGACACTTGACAGACCAAAAAGAAGAATGGTGACACTTGATAGACCAAAAAAGAAGAAGAATGGCACTTGACAGACCAAAAAAGAAGAAGAATGTTACTTGATAGACCAAAAAAGAAGAAGAATGACACCTTAAGAGTAAAAAATCCTCATTTTAGCTTCTTGATGGCTGCAGCTGAAAAATCCGTAGAAATGTGGTCGATATCCGAAAATCCGAAATAATTTCGAAAATCCGTAGATCTACGGAAAAATCCGTAGAGTTAACAACCCTGCATCAGAGCTAACTGTGGTAGGCAGGGCCCCCGCTACCATATGTGCAAAGTGTGAAATGCACACGGGCGCCGTCCTTTAGGGGCGCCACAACCGAGGGTCAAAAAGTGCAAAAATATTTACAAAAAAAAATAAAAAAGCAAAAATTAATTTTAAAATAATAGTTGAGAAATTAAATAGTTCAGTTTTATTCTGTTTGGATCTTGGATAACATTTTTAGTCTTTCTATAAACATAAAATAAAAAATCCCGCTATAAAAATAACAAACACTCAACTGTAGATAAGAAATACATAACTATGCGCTGATTTCGTGGAAAAATTCCAAACACATTGGTTGAGCAATAGTATGTGGGCGGTAATTCTATCTCAGCGATTACTGCGATTAGCGAACAATTCTGCGGCGCTCAAATGATGAATCGACAATATATATTTGAGAATCGCATACCTATCAAATAACAAATTAGACGGGACTGTATTGTCGCCCCGTTTGCGAAATTATTCCGATTCGATTTTTTTGCACAAACTAACTCAAAAAGAGGTCCTTATAATAAATTTACAGGGTGTAAAGCGGTGCCGTGGACGAAAAATTGGTAAAACATTTTTTTTTAAAACAAATTCACAAAATAATTTTTTCATTTCGAACAATTTTTTTAGTTGGGTAATTCTGAGTAAAAAAGGCCTCTTGTCATTTTTCACTCAAATTGATTGTTGTCGAGTTACATGCAATTTAAAACTTAAAAAATGCGAAAATGACCATTTTTAAGGCTAATAACTCGATTAAAAATTATTATTATGAAAGTCAAAAAGCGACCAAATCAAAGTTTAAAACCCCTTCTTCAACATTCTGAAGAAATTTTTGTCATTATTTTATTACAAAGCTGTTGTTTTTAATTATTAGCAATTAGCGCTATAGTCCAGGCTGTATCGTTGCCCACGTTAGCAAAATTATTTCGATTAGATTTCTTTGCAAAAACTTACTCAAAAAAGGTCCTATAACAAATCCACAGGGTTCCAGGCGGTACTTTGGTCGAAAAATTGTTTAAACAATTTTTTTAAACAAATTCACAAAAATAGTTTTTATACTTCGAACAATTTTATTTAGATAATTTGGATCAATTTGAACACAAAAGGTATCTTGTGATTTTTCTCTAGAATTGATTGTTGTCGAGTTATATGGCCATTTTCGCATTTTTCAAATCTTAAATCGCGTAGAACTCGACAACAATCCATTTTAGAGAAAAATGACAAGGGACCTTTTTTATTCAGAATGACCCAAGTTATCTAAAAAAAATTTGTTCGAAATAATTTTTTTTGTGAATTTGTTTAAAAAAAGTGTTTAAATAATTTTTCAACCACGACACCGCCTGGCACCCTGTGGATTGAAGATAGGACAAATAATCCTCGGACAAATAATCCCGGAAAAAAATCCCCAAAAATTATCCCTGGACAAAAAATCCCCAGAAAAAAAATCCCCGGACAAATAATCGCCGGACAAAAAATGCCTACAAAAAATCCTGGACAAATAATCCCTACAAATATTTTTGGACAAAATATCCCCACAAAAAATCCCGGACAAAATATCCCCAAGAAATATTTGCTGCCGAATAGTTCTCTAAAAGTTTTCCCGTGAATGCAATCGGTATAGGTAGATAACAATCGCCATGAAACCGCTTTTCGGTACGAAAATAATGATTAGCAATTAATATTAAGCATGAATTGTAATTTCGATTAAGTACCAAATTTCTAATTCCAATTCCATGTCGAAAACTTTAAATTTTACGTGACAAAAAAGTGTGAGTTTTTTCAAAAATCGTGGGAGAGAATGATATGGGGAATGAGCTAAGGCTGTGGGAATCATGTTGTAATTATTGGCTTAAATCTTTTGCTCACTCTGTTTTGAATAAGTATGGCCAGTACATTGCGTATTCGTGATGATAACTGCTGGTCTTGACAACGATAATCTTGATTGTAATCCAAAAAACCTGTTCCTTTTTGTACATTTAGCGTCAAAAATATTTAGTCATCATCATCATTAATGTTATAACTCTTCGAGAGTCTTTGCCGCGTTTATTATTGCCTTCCATGTTTGTCGGTCCTGTGCCACTATTTCCCATTTTCTCTAAATCTCCTCTGACTGCATCTTTCCACCTTTTTCTAGGCCGTCCTACAGACCTTCTCCCATCTGGCCTCTCCCCGAGTAGCTATGTCTGGTTTGATTTTTGGATAAATTTTTGGCATAACATATTCTAAGGCCAGATTAAATAACAATGCTGACAACGGATCTCCCTGTCTCAGTCCAAAATTCACACGCAGAAACCGTTTGATATTTTTCCCACTATTCTAACTTGTACAAAGGAGTTAAGCGCTGGTTTCCTCGAAAGCGGCACCGACAAACAGCGACCGTAGCACTGCGATGAATTACGTCAAATTACGGTGAAAAATTCAAGGTTCTTCACTGGGGCAATGGAATGTGAAAGCTCAACAAGTGGTGGCTTCCAACGCATCCTTGGAAACCAACGCTATTATTTTGCATGGTACAGTTTTTTATGATGTCATTCATCGCAGTGTTATGATCGCAGGTTGTCGGCACCGCATTCGAGGAAACCAGCGCTTTACTTAGATGCATTTGCGTTACCGCAGTTAGTTTCTTCTCTACGCCCAACTCGGCCATTTTGGTCGAGCTGGGTGTACGTAAAAATTGTATTCCATGTAGTGTTGCGACGATTAATGTAAAATTTCAAGATTTTGGCATGGAATTGGAATTCGAAATTTGGTAAAATTTCGGGAAAACTTTTAGAGAATTATCCGGCAACAAATAATTCGTGGGGATTTTTTGTCCAGGGATAATTTGTGGGGATTTCTTGTCCGGGATTATTGGTCCGGGGATTATTTGTCCGGACCCCAAAAAAATAAATAAAAAAACATTATCAAAATACCTATGCCTATAAAATGACAAGGGGCGCCAAAATCTTTTTTGCACACAGGCGCCAGTAGTTCTTACGGGGGCCCTGGTGGTAGGCTCTCTGGGTTTATTTATCGTCTGTTTTTTGTGCCAATTTTAGAAAGCACGTATTTGGGCTGAATTGATTTTAAACGTAAGAAATCTTCGAATCTTCGGATCTTCGGATCTTCGAAGGCAGACCTAAGTAATACATACATCAACGCTATAGCGAATATGTACATAAATGTAAAAAGTGCCGTTAAAATGCAGAATAAAATGTCAGACGCATTTTCTGTCACAAAAGGCTTCAGGTAAGGATATTCTTTGTCCTTTACTCTATTCAAAATCTTTATTCAGAAAACATTAAACGACTGGAAGAGAACATATAGAGAAATAGGAATAGAACTTGAGAACAAGTACGTAACAAATATTTTCTTCCCAGGCGATCAAGTGATTATGGCAAACGATGAGGAAGACATGTATTATATAATTCGAAAGTTAACCGAAGAATATGAAAATTTGACACCCACAGTCAACATAAACAAAACGAATATCTTAGAATAAAGGACAAAGAACATGCAAACAATTTTAATAACTAGGGATAGTGATCGAAGGAAGCAACATCAAAACGGAACATCCAGCAGAAAACACAACAGGTCCGAAATGTGATAAAAATACTAATGCCCGGTTGCACCAACAAATTTTAAGCTCCAGCTTAGCCCAGCTCAGCTTATAGATAGGGCCGCTTATGGGCGGATAGGGTCTCACTTACGTTACACTATAATTTTCGATTTTTATCTAAGGTCTTAACTGAGACGACGTTTAAGATGCAATCCACGTGGCAATCCATTATGGCAAGCTTGTAGCGTTTGAAAAAACTCCAACCATAAATTTTATATCCTGTCCTAAATATTTTAAAGCCGTCCTTGTTTAAAAGTTTCAATTTGTTACGCAATGTTGGGAAAGTACTTATTTCCCCTTGAAAAAATTATTGGACTCGTCTTTGTAAGTATCCTTTGCTTATCTGGTTATGGTAGTTAGTCATCTTTAAACCCTCCCATCCCCCCTAACGATTCCACGACCCGCCACCAACAAAACCTGAGCTGCCGTCTCGCAAAGAGGCTTTATGTGCCTGCTCCTTCTACTTTAGCCCATTTCGACCCCCCCCAGTAATCTTGTAGTTAGTCTTATCCCTGTCCCCATCTGAGCAGACATGTAAAACGCTTCAAGCTGAAAATTAATCTAGGACTCAATGATGCAACGGGTATGTTTCGTAATCTGAGCTTAAAGCACGTCTTAAGCTTAAGATCTGTTGGGGCAGTCAGGCATTAAACTCATTCCTTTGATCTCATTTGGTCGTATAAATACAAAACTGGAGGAGCAAATAGCTGATAGTTAGTTTGGATTCAGGAACGGACTAGTTCCAGGAACTAGATATGAGTTATTTGCTTTTAAAGTAATAGGTCAAAGATGCATTGATATGAATCTCTGTTCAATCTTGACCCCCCGGAGGGAGAGTAGGGGTCGACGTGATGTCGTGTATTGTCCGTCTCCAAAGATCTCTGTCTCTGGTCATTTCTTTTAACTCATGCATAGGTCTTTTGCATATTCCTGTAATTTGATCGATCCATCTTGTTGGGGATCTTCCTCGTGATCTTCGGCCTTCCACCTTTCCTTGTATAATGAGTCTTTCCATGTTTTCTGTGTTTGCTCTCATAACGTGTCTAAAGTATTTTAATTGTTGGAGATGGACTTTACTGGAGAGTCGTTGGCTAACTTTTAGCTCCCTTAAAATTGAATTATTTGTCCTATGGTCGGTCCAAGAAATTCGTAGCATTCCTCTCCAACAGAACATTTCAGTGGCGTCTATCTTTCTTCTTTCCGAATTTCTCAGGGTCCAAGATTCACATCTGTATGTCAGTATTGGGAACATTAAGCAGTTGATCAACCTCATCTTTAACGCTCTTGAAATTTGACAGTCCTTCCATATTGTGATCATTTTTTTGCTGTGGTGAGATCACATTTTGCCAGATCACATCTACGTTTTATTTCTTCCTGTAGTGACCCTGTGTTTGTGATTAATGATCCCAGATATAAGTGCGAGCTCACAACCTCAAACCGATTAATTGTGGTTATGTGTGGATGATTGTTACGTAGTCTATCCACTATCATGAGCTTTGTCATTGATGTCTGTATTGATATGAATATGGATGTGCATGTTTGAAAACATCTTTGATTTTGAAAAAGCATTTTATAAAGTAAGACATGAAAAATTAGTCCCAATTCTAAAGACAAAGACATAGACAAAACTTTACTGGAATCAAAGACCACACATTTTAATAGATAACGAGCTCAGTTCAGAAATTGAAATCATGAGAGGAGTTAGGCATGGTTGCATTATATGCATTTCCATTACTATTCAATGTAATATAGTGAATCCATTTGTGAAAAAGCATTTCTATCTGAAAGTGAGGGAATCATATTTAACGGAAGAACTATTAACAATATAAGAAATACAGATGACACTGTGATTATGGCAAGCTCTGCTGAACAACTCCAACTACTAATAGACCTGGATCCCGCGTAAGAAAAAAAAGTTGATTAATAGCAAGTTGAAAATTTGTTAATAGCTTAACGGTGTCTAGTCGGACAAACATTGATGCACGGGAACACTGAAACAGGGGAAGTTTTAACGGTGGAGCATGATAAACGTGTCGTCCTGACAAGTTTATGATGGTGAAAAATAGCAAGTTGTTTTTAAGTTTATTCAATAGCCAACGTTATATAATATATGAAAAAATGTTTGTCCGACAAAAAGGTTGGGCATTTTAACGAGTCCGACACGTAGAACATGTCACATCACAGGAACTATGTTGGTGATGAATAGCAGTCTGATTTTTGCATGAGAGTTTAATGAAAGGTTAAAAAAGCAATTGGAAGTTCTGTCGGACAAAATTAATGGGAAATTTTCCTAGTCGGACATTCTAAACATGTAAGATATAGACAAAAATGTTGGTGATAAATAGCAAGCTAATTTTGATTTGTTTATGTACAAATTATATTTTGTAAAGCAAAAAGTTATATGTCGGACAAAAAGTTTGGGCAAATCGAAGGAAATAAATAAAAAACATTTTTTCAGAATGACTTAGTCACATATGGATAAAGCTATTTTAGTTGTATATTATTATTAATATTCACATATTTGCATGTGCATATATATACATGCACACTCCAAAAACAGTGAGGTAAGTATCAATGCATGTATATATTGCAAAACAATTATTTTTTTCAATGGAGTTTGTTCTAGATATTCTCAAAATGAAAATAAAAAATGTCAAAGAACATGTGAAAGCAATCTCTTAGGGTTTTCTAATTAGGCGCATCAGAAAGTACGGAAAATTTCCTACAAAAAACGTTGTATACATTTTTTTTCCATACTCAAATCTTAACCCTGTAAACGACATTGAAAATTGTGAAGAGTCTAAAACTTCGGTGCTTATAAGAATAGACGTAAATATGACACATTATGCTTAGAAGTATGTATTAGAAGGCTGCATTTGTCAGTGTGACTCTTTGTGCCATACAAAGTAGTATTTGAAAGTACATGGTCTCTGAGTTTCTGTTTGCCACGTGTGTTGGAAATTAAAATTTATATTAACTATGGAGTGTTTTTGTGTCTATTTTTGAGTGTCAACAGTTTAAATTTTAAGTCGCCAAATTAAAAGTGAAACCATTCAACGGAACATTTTTGAGTAATTTTCGAACATTTTACAAAGTTAGTAAAATACTTCAATCAATCAATTCAATGAGGTTCAGTTGCCAGATAATTGTGAAAGTTCTATTGAATATCATTCTTCGTGCTATAATGCTTTGCTTGATTGAAAAAGGGTACCTAAATAAATTATTACTAAAATTGTATAACGTAATTTTTCTCAACTTTCTACAAATGAAATAATAATGTAATTAATATGTCACATGGCAAGAAATAATTTGCTGCCAAAATAAATCGATTAGTTTAAATTTGAAGTTACGATTGCAATTTATTATGAATTATTGTCAAAAGTGAGTTCTTTCCATAGACATAAGGGTAGACAGGGAATACAGTGCAAAAAGTCGATAGGTGGTCTATCTATCTCTTTTAACCAAGCGATCCCGCGCATGTGGCAGACAAAGATAGCTAGACCACTCAATCCATAATATAATTTGCCTGATCTACTATAAATGTATTACAGTGAGGTATCTAAATGATGTTGAGATAAATCGAAAGATATCGATTGTAATTGATTGCAGGTACTTTTGACATAGAATAATCACCCCTTATTGAAATTTCAAAAATAATTTTTTTAAATTGTCCGACTGCAAAATCTACCCCTTATTTTTTTCCGACAACAGTCATTTTTGGTGAGGAATAATTTACTTAAATAAATTTCGTCTTTGTCGGAAAGCTATTTATCACCAGCATTTTTGTCTATATCTTTCCTGTTTAGAATGTCCGACTACGAAAACTTCCCATTAATTTTGTCGGACAGAACTTCCAATTGCTTTTTTAACCTTTCATTAAAATCTCATGCAAAAATTAGACTGCTATTCATCACCAACATAATTCCTGTGATGTGACATATTCTACGTGTCGGACTCGTTAAAATGCCCAACATTTTTGTCGGACAAACATTTTCGCATATATTACATAACGTTGGCTATCGAATAAACTTAAAAACAACTTGCTATTTTTCACAATCATAAATTTTCAGCTTGCTATTAATCAACTTTTCTTTCTTACGCGGGATCCAGGTCTATAATATAAACATGTAGTTATTGTGAAAACATGGAGTAAAAATAAATATAAAAAGACTAAATTAATATGAGAATAACAAAGATAGAAAATATAAAAACATACATTTGGGAGATTTACCGACAGAAAGGGTTGAAAAATACAAATACCCGCAGGAACCTAGATTTCATAAAATAATGATCAAACAATAGAAATAAGGGCCAGCATAGAAACAGCAAGAAATGCGTTTGTCAAAATGATAACATTAAACATTCTTGATAAAATAATATTTAAAAGTAAAATATGAAATAAAAAAATGAGAAGATACCAGAGAAGGTTCCCATTGTTGTCAGTCTGGTAGGATGTAGATTAACATTTTTGGATGTTATTTTATGTGCTATTAGATTGAAAATTTAGTCTTTTTTAAACATGAAAGTGTACAAGCTGCTAATAAAATGACTTACCTGACGTAAATATAGGAGTAAGCTTAATCCTCAGCTTCTTCCATTTCTCATCTTCTAAATTGAACAGATGACCAGATAAAGGATCAGCTTTTTCGTTGAAATATCGTCCGCGATTTAAAAAATTATCGAAATCATTTTGGAGTATACCTTTCACCAATTCAATATCTACAGGCACGAAATGTGGTTGAAAAAAAGTATAAAACCCACAGTACCTTTTCTTTAACGTCTTAGCCTCATCGTACAGTCTCTGTACGACTGTTGTTAAATGGGCATGGTCTTTGATTACTGTTTTTATATTTCCGTAGAAGAAAGTTGGTTCCATATGGTAAACATTTCGGTCTTTCCAGTACAAGAACTTCTTTTTCGAGTACAAGTATACACAAGTTGCCAAGATGATGACCAAAGGTACAAAAATATTCACAGCCATTTCTAGTAGCTTTAATAATTTAACACTTTTATTAGATGTGTAAAATTTTATATAGTTTATATGCAAGCATTAAAAGCATTCTGCGACAGGCAAGTTGAAAATATTTTGAAACAAAAATTATTTGTGTTATTTTTATATGTTATCAGGAAGAACTAATAGTCCAGGGCGCATCTGTTTTGAGATGGACGTTGAGAGGTGACTCAAATTTTTTTGCAGAAATTGCTTGAAAATAAATCAAATAATAATATTTGAGTTATCCTCCCTCTCAAAAAGGTCCGGAACATTGTTTAAATAATTAAAAGGTCAAAAAATTAAGGAAAAATTCGATTCTTTTCTTCGTTTTTTGATTATAACTTTAAAAGTATTCATTTACGAGAAAAGTTGTACTGACATAAAAGTTGTGTAATTAAATTTCCTACCACGTAGAATTGGTTAAAAACTTAAAAAATAGTCACCCTAGTTGCAAAATAGCAATAATTGTGAACAAACCATACAAAAACAAGTATTCGCATTTTACGTTTTTCAACCATTTATGCTACAATTAGGACCTTCATATTTCACCCAGAAAAACTTTATGATACAGTAAAATAACACTGTAAATTTCATTAAGATCGGTTCAACAGATTTTGCAAAATAAATTTTGCAATCCAGCTTTCGCAAAAAAATTCATTTTTTCAAAATGTTACAGGACTGAAAATAAAGCAGATAGCAAGTTGAATTTTTTTTTGTTTATAGAAGTGTACTGTACCTTTCATTTTCAATTTGCAAAATTAAAATCGATTAATTACCACGGCGTCAGGAAATTTTTTAAATAAACAATAATTTTTGGTGCTACGCGCAGGACAGCGGTGGTCGACAAGTTGATTTCCACCAAAATTTCTTCCAATGTTTAGCTAATATATTATTTTCTTACTCTATATTTTGTTGTATTTTAATATTTTAACTCCACAAAAATCAAACTTATTTTATTATTGCTTGTGAAATATTGTTTAAACAATTGCA
This sequence comes from Diabrotica virgifera virgifera, assembly GCF_917563875.1. Lineage (NCBI taxonomy): Eukaryota > Metazoa > Arthropoda > Insecta > Coleoptera > Chrysomelidae > Diabrotica > Diabrotica virgifera. The sequence goes on from NC_065443.1 coordinate 301,918,939, forward strand.
TATGTTTCAAAATAATAAACTTTTATTTTTTAAGTTAAAAGATATGAACAAAGAAAGTTTTTGCTAATAAAAGTGTTATTTCAAAGGATAGAGTATGTGTTTTTATTTTGCAATAAACAAATTTATTTATTGATATCGAAATTTAATAAAAATTAAAATGTATCAATCATTATCAAAGGTCATTGGAATGCCCAATCAGAGCAAACTATCCGCTGTCCTGCGCGTAGCAACAATAATTAATCTTTATTTAAAAAAATTTCTGACGCCGTGATGTTAATCAATTTTAATTTTTCAAAATTGCAAATGAAAGGTACAGTACACTTCTATAAGCAAAAAAAAAATGTCAACTTGCTATCTGCTTTATTTTCAGTCCTGTAACATTTTGAAAAAATGAATTTTTTTTACGAAAGCTGGATTGCAAAATTTATTTTGCAAAATATATTGAACCGATCTTAATGAAATTTATAGTATTATTTTGCTGTATCATAACGTTTTTCTGGGTGAAATATGAAGGTCCTAAGTTTAGCATAAATGGTTGAAAAACGTAAAATGCGAACACTTGTTTTTGTATGGTTTTTTCGCAATTATTGCTATTTTGCAACAAGGGTGACTATTCTTTAAATTTTTAACCAATTCTATATTGTAGAAAATTTAATTACGCAACTTTTATGTTAGTACAACTTTTCTCAGAATTGAATACTTTTAAAGTTATAATCAAAAAACCAAGAAAAAAATCGAATTTTTCCTAAATTTTTTGATATTTTGATTATTTAAACAATGTTCCGGACATTTTTGAGAGGGAGGATAACTCAAATATTATTATTTGAGTTATTTTCAAGCAATTTCTGCAAAAAAATTTGAGTCACCTCTTAACGTCCAAATGTACTAATATTTTTACAGATGCGCTCTGGTCTATAAGTGAATATTAAAAAAATATTATTAAAATTTTTTTTATGGTTATCGGTCTGCAACTTATTAATGTAAAATGGTTAATTGTTTACGTGGATTTAGTCATTTTAAACAAAATTTTGTCAGTAATGTACATGTAAACATTTATTGACTGTAAAACGGTTTACCTTGACAAAAACAAATGGTAATTTTATGATGGTTGTTCATTAATAATTGGTGGTTTACAAAATATCTTCATAGAGATTGGTTTGCAGCGCTCTCCCTCTCTCTTCAATCCTGACCCCCCGCAGGGAGTGTATAGTGGTCGACGTGATGTCGTGTATTGTCCGTCTCCAAAGATTTCTGTCTCTGGTCATTTCTTTTAACTCATGCTTTGTATATTCCTGTAATTTGATCGATCCTTCTTGTTGGGAATCTTCCTCGTGATCTTCGGCCTTCCACCTTTCCTTGTATAATGAGTCTTTCCATGTTTTCTGTGTTTGCTCTCATAACATGTCCAAAGTATTTTAATTGTTGAAGATGGACTTTACTGGAGAGTCGTTGGCTAAATAGCCCTCTTAAAATAGAATTACATATTTGTCCTAGGGTCGGTCCAAGGAATTGTAACATTCGTCTTCAACATAACATTTCAGTGGCGTCTATCTTTCTTCTTCCCCATTGTCTCAGGGTCCACAATTCACAACTCTAGGTCAGTATTGGGAATATTAAGCAGCTGATCAACCTCATCTATAACGCTATTAAAATTTGACAATCCTTCCATATTTTGGTCATTTTTGCTGTGGCAACTTTTGCTAGATCACATCTACGTATAATCTCTTCTTGTAATGACCCTGTGTTTGTGATCAATGATCCCAGATATAAGTAGGAACTCACAATTTCAAACCGATCATTTGTGGTTATGTGTGGATGATTGTTATGTAGTCTATCCACTATCATATGATATTTGCCTTTCGTTTTCGAACAGTCGTATATGATTAATCAGCTCTGCTTGACTATTTGCAAGAACGGCTGTGTCATCTGCGAAACGTAGGTTGTTCATTTTATGACCATTTATTGAGATGCTCCTCATATAAGTATATTGAATAGTGGGGATAGTATACATCCTTGTCTGACACCACGTTCTGGATGAAATTCGTTTGAAAATGTATCAAGCACTTAACTGATCCAGTAGTGTGTGATCCATAAGCAAAGCGGAGGAAGATTATAGACGAGTTGGATTAATGACTTGACGAGGCAAGCCGGTCCCAGATGGATGAACTTAGTATAGGATAGACACAAATTGGGACAAGAAGGGGAAGCCTACCCTACGTTCTAAAATGAAAAACATGGGCTACATAGATAGATCGATATAGACTCATCAGTTCTAATATGTTATCTATTTTTCCTATAGTAGACTTTTTTGTAGTGTTCTTGGTGTCCTGCTATTTCCAAATGGTTCATTTTCTTAGCCTATATTTCTTCTCGCTCTATTGTTGCCATTGCCTAGTTTTTTTAATTTTGATTTTTATATTTTCAGTTACAGACATCTAAACAATTGTGCATTAAATTCAAATGAAAGTAATGGCGATGTTTAAAAAAAATCTAATTTTATATTTTTTTAATTGAAATCCTCATGTGAAATTTTTGTATATGTATAAGGTATAATGTGTAGATAAACAATGGTATAAGCATTGTTTTGCTTTTTGGATTTTTTTAATGTCTAGAAACGTCTACAGTGCTATCTATAAAGGAGAGATTGTAGTAATCACATTTAATTAACATTTTCCTTACAAAATTAGTCAGATTTCTGTATTAATGATTTTGGTGCCATATTAGTGTAGTTTCTTAGTTATAGATGGCAGGAAGGTCAGTTCTTCCTGAAAATATGTTTATACAAAATAAAATTGGCTAAAAAAATTATACATATTTATTAGAAGGTGGTAAAAACCAAATTAGCAGAAATTTTATATTAAAAAATAAAATTCGTCATGAATATTTTATCTTTGAAAAAAAAAATAGGTCTTATTTGCTTACATTTCTTATATACATATTTTATAAAGTGTTTTAAGGGATTTCACAGCAATAGTACATTGTACAACAAGTGAGAAAAAAGACATAATATTTCTCACAAGCGCAGAAGTTTGTTGGTACGAGCCGAGGCACGAGGCGAGTGCCGCAAATCAAGCGAGGGAGAAATATGTTATTTTCTCATGACCGTAGGAGAACCCGTGAGAAAATATTTTTCTCACTGCAATGGCCGACTTTTCTCACTGCGTGATAAAAAGTTCGTTTTGAATGTATGTAAGTAGTGAGAGAAGTTGCACATTGTAGGTATAGCATCCATAGAAAAAAAACATATTTTTTACTATATTTTGTACTATACTTAATATTTGATTTAGTAGGTACCGACTATAGTTTTCTCCGAAGCAATATTAAGGAAAAATAAATATTTAGGTACTCTAGACTTTGTAAAACATTTATTGAAACAAGAGGGTAGGTACTGTTAGGAAAATGCTAATATAAAATATTTCTAAAGTCAATCAATAAAGACTTGTTTCTTGCTTCCATATTAAGTAAATAAATAACATTGTAAGATATGCAGATGATACTGTGCTGTTGGCAAGAATATTCGAAGAGATTCAACTTTTACCAGATAATATGAATATTTGTTGGTTATAACATAATCTATCATAAACCTTTTTCCACGGGTGTAATTGAGTGTATATTTATGTTGGTTTTTGTACTCATTACCAGCACTGTCGTTTCTTAATAAGTTCGTTATTCATACAGGAGTTTATCTTCAGATCTCCATTTTTGTTTTTAACATTCTCGCTATGTTTTTTGCTTAGTCCCGGGTACTGTTTGGTTGCCTATTTGAGTGTTAAAATCCCAAAGTATTATCCTACTCCCTCTGACTTGGTCTACTATACTAAATTTACAATCAAGATGCAGTAGAAATAATCAAACCAAGACACGTTAATTGCTACTAGAAGCACTCCCGAATCATAATTTACAATGAATAGGTATACATCGTAAATCCTAAATCATAATTTCCAAAGTTTATACATTGTAAATTATGATTCGGGAGTGCTCCTAGTAGCATTTAACGTGTCTTGGTTTGTTTATTTCTACTGCATCTTGATTGTAAATTTAGTATAGTTTTAACCCTAATAACACAAAACATTCCAGGAATGTTCCTAGAAGGTACACACAGGACATTGAAAACATTCCTGGAATGTCCCCAAAAGCACACAAACGTCCCTGGAAAGTCCCAGGAAAGTGCTGTGTCAGCATTTTAAACATTCCTTGAATGTATTGTTGGAACATTCCATGAATGTCTACGAATGTTCTTTGAACATTCACAGTATATTGTTTAGACTGAATGTCTTGTTGAAACATTCCATGAATGTTCTTAGGACATTCAAAGTATATTTTTTAGACATTCTTTGAAATATATCGTCAGTGATGTGACAATACCTCCTATATGTTTTTTCATGAGTTTTGCAGGAGACGAAAAACATTTTTTACGGTCACCTCCTGTTTTCATACGTAAGTTTTGACTTATTTTGTAGTAAATAGATAGTTGAATTTACTACAAAACAAATCAAAAAATATATGAAAACACGAGGTGGCCCAAACAAGTTTTTCATCTCCTACAAAATTCATGAAAAAGCAGATAGGAGGTATTGTCACATCACCGACGATATACCAGAAGTACAGTAGGAAAAATGAAAGAATACCCATGAACGAACATATAAAACACGCTGTATTTTCCTGTCACCGTGTCACACAAAAAACTGGTCAGCTCAAGTACATGTAATAATTATTGTTACTTGCACTGGACAATTTTCTTTGTGACACGGTGACAGGAAAATACAGCGTGTTTTATATGTTCATTCATGGGTATTCTTTCATTTTTCCGACTGTATATGTAGCCATACCAAATAATACATCCTTGATAAATATAAACATTTTTATTGCAAAAAATCTTGTCATATATTTTTTTCCATAATCATCACTATGATGACGATTCATTGTATTGAATTGTTCATTAGAATTACAATCTGGTCATAACTTTGACCAATGAGCAATTTTAATTTAACCTAAATTACTACTGTTCCTTAAAATGAAGAGCTTACCCATAGCGTCTCTTATCTAATCTAACAGGCACACAAGCACTATGCTCTGCTTTTCTAACCGCACTATTTTAACATACACATGCACACAAGCATTATGCTCTGCTTTTCACTATCACTCAAACTAGTTCAAAAGGCTTTGTCCTCTTCAATCTTCTAGTTTGCCCAGTAGTATCCAGGAGCTGGATTTCCTCAATATTCTTGTAGGTACTTACGAAGTTGTTGCTTGTGACTTCCAACTTTACTCCAACTTTAAAAACAAATCCAGCTGTAAAATATTTATGTGCCTGAAGGGTTTTGTATGCTTTCATCTATAATATCTATAATAGTAATTTGGTGGAATGCACTTTATGGTAAAATCTAATTCTGACTGAATTGTATATGGATCTAAATCCCCAATTATTTTCAGCTTCAATAAATATCTAAAACAATAAAAGAAATAATGTTATTGCTTGCAAAATTCATCAATATTGATAAATATCAGAGAAAAATGAACATTGATAAAAATTGTTTGCCCTACCTTTCTCCAAACATCTGGTGTCTCCAATAATAATTTCCTTAAATAATCACTTTGCAGTGTGGTAAAGTTTATAAAGTTCACAAAATACAGCAAACGAAATCCAAATGAATCCAAAATATGACGATTGACGATAAACAGTGAAATGATGAAATGAAATGATATTACAAACATAACCTCTGTAACCTGTATGCCATGCCAACCAGAACCAGAAGTCACGTGGTTTGGATTGCCTAAATACATATACACGCGCAGCAAATTTTAAAATGAATGCAAATTGAATAGTAAATGGCCTCTCTTAAAATATAGGACATTGGTAGTATGTTCATAGAATGTCTTGTGGTAACATTCCACGAATCACTTAATCAGATATTCACCGAATGTTCCTTGAATGTCCAGTACATTCAAACATTAACAGAACTTTGATAGTACATTCCTGGAATGTTTTGTGTTGTTAGGGAATTAGTTTTTAATCTTTGGTGTATTGGTAAGGCTTCACTTTCTTCTTTTATTGTGCTATCTAATATGTAGTACGTAGTGCCTAACTCTTATCTGTCTTTTGGATATTTTTCTCTTGTCCTTATTTCTTGCCGTGGTCGTCTTTATAATATCAATCCGGTTCCGAAGCTTCACATTGTTTCTTTAAGCAGTAAGGTAAGGTCGCCAATTAAGGCCACCTTAACGTTTAAATATCTGTAATATTTTATTCAGGAACAATATGGGGGAAAACTCTTGTATAGCGTATTGCCTAACTATTTAGCTATTGAATTTCAGGATAAAATACTTACTAAATAAATAAAGAAATATAAAATTTTAACATTGAATAAATCTGGAATATTTGGCCTTATTAGGAACTGGTAGCTTAATAAGGCCAGTTTTATTTTTTACGCAAATTGAGGTGGATAATAAATTTTAAACTTAAGAATTAAAGAACAAATACAAAATTTAGTGAAAGAAACTTTTATTCATATTAAAAACAAAAATTTGTCAATACATTAAGCACACATATCGCACATTTACACACATCTAGGACAATTGGCTTTATTAGGACACTGTCTACTTTTTTTATTTAACATAAAAAAATAATAAAAAGCAATATAGAGAAAAAACAGTTCCAGTTCCTTAAAAAGTATTAATTTACTATCGCTTTACAAAGAAAAAATAATTGGCTTATATTCATTAAGTACTATTCTAGTAATTTTATAACTTCCTAAAATTTATAAACGAACTTCCGCACCGTAACAAACACGTGTCTAGTCTACTTGACACTGCTATGTGATACTACCGACTGAATGGCTTAGACGATTTTGACTGAGAAAGACATTTACGGTGATCTCTAATAATATAATATCTATATTTAAGAAAATATTTGCAATTGGCCTAATTAAGACACTGGCCTTATTTGGCGACACTACCTTACCTATTTGTTCTTACGATTGGTAGTTTCCTAACTTTGCCAATCACCCCTACATTTCATTCGGGCTTGGGACCAGCTGTGGTAACTACAGTGTCTTTTCTTTACGTGTCTTCTTTTCTTCTTCTTCAACCTGTTTGCATCCACTCATGGACAAAGACCTCCCCATGAGTTTTTATTCTTCTCTGTTTTGTGCTATTTGGTGCCAGTCTCTTCCCATTTTTGCTTTGATGTTGTCTAGCCATCGTTTTTGTAGTCTTCTTCTACCACGACTGTGCTAGCGTGGTCTGCAATATACAATGTTTCTCGTTCACCTTTCGCCGTCCAATGTTTTGCCGTGCCACGTGTCAAGTTCCATTTCACTTGTCAAAATGTTCCCTCAGAGCTACTCGTAAAATAACTCGATAACCCTCTGTGTCGTTCTCAATCTGTTGGTTGATACGTCTGTAAGTCATTGTCTCCATTCCATAGGTCATAACTGGTAGAATAAAAATGTTGGGTACCCTTTTCTTTATATTTATTGGTATCTGTTTGTTATTCAGCACATCACTGAGTACGTGTACTGTATTGAAAATCTACGACATTTTCTCTTGCATGTATTATAAGTACAGTTAATGCATTATTCCACTACTACTATTACCGGTTTACGCCTACTAAGCGCCATTCTTGTCTGTTTAATCATAGATCTGGAGAGATTTCTCTTTCCTTTAGTCTTTTTCAATTTGCTCCCTCCAGCTTCTTCGGGTCCTTCCTCTTTTCCTTCTCCTATGCTAAGCTAATTCTCTAAGTACATTTTTGTTTACTTTTATCTGGTGTATAGTGTAAAGGAACCATAGAATAAAGTTGAACTGTGATGTGCTATGCTGTTTAATCTGCTTTCATCAATTTTAGGCCGTCTTGTTTCCTCTTTTATCTCTCTCAATGGACTACTTTTTTCAATATTGCTCAAAGCAGTTGGTATCCACTGTTCTGATGTCACACAAGTATTGAAAAATATAGCTTTAATATAAAGCATTCATATTATGGCCCAATAAAAAGCTCTAACATCCAATACTGTTTTAATGTTAATATAACTTCAATTTATATAAATAGTGTCAACACTCTCTTAATATCATACAAAAATTAATACCGCAAAAACGTCATTATGTTGTTAAACTTTTCTTTTTTCCTTTAAGATACATCTGAATTTCTTCCAGCGTTTTATCCTTAGTTTCAGGAACCAAATACAACGACAACACTGTTGAGATTAACGTGCAAACAGAAAAAAGTAAAAATGGAGCGTAAGTACCAACATTTGAATTTAAAAAGTTAAATGCTGCGTTAGAAGAAAACGTTCCAAATGCCATCATAAGCATCGAAACAGACATTGCTTTGGACTTAACACTGGCTGAAAATAGTTCTCCTAACATCAAACTGGACATCACCGTCATGCCAAAAGAAGCTACCACTTGGTAACCGACTACTGCAGTTATAGGCAACCAGCTTAATGAGGATGTATCAATTTCTACCAGAATTTCGTCAATATAGAAATATATAGCCATTGCAGCAAGTACAATGGTGGAAAGAGCAGATGACCAGGTATACAAAGGTTTCCTACCAAACCTTTTAACTACAAATAAAACAACGGTTATATGAAGTACAATAGAGAGAACGTTATATATAATAGAAGCCACTTCGGGGCTCACATCACCACCAGCTTTTTTGAAGATCAGTTGAGTATACTGCACGAACACTATATTTCCACTAAACATTTGCGAAATTCTTAGAAAAAATCCAGCTAAGAGAGCTTTTCTGTTGCTTTCTATACAAAACAGATCCTTCCAGGTCCCCTGCTCGGACATTTGACGTTCCACGTCACTCTTCAGCTTTTTTAAATCAGCTTCAACGTTGCTTTTCCTAGTCAAAAACCTTAAAGATTTCCTTGCAGCTTCGTCTTGGTGCTTGATTAAATAATAGTATGGTGTGTCCGGCATCAATGAAAACAAAGCCACGAATAGTATTGGCACAGGTAAGAAGATGCAAGATGTTGTAAACACATCATTGTAGCTACCTACTACGTTTACACCAAACTGTCCAACGTTAAGTCCAAATGTGATGGCAGTACCTAGAGCTCCTCTAATTTTGGGCGAAGCTACTTCTCCAATGTACATTGGCATCGCTGTCCATAAAAAACTATTCGCCAGTCCAACAAACATCCTCGAAACATAGAACACATAAATACTCTTAGCAAACGCAGCGATGAGGAGGAAGGTGATATGTGGGATGCTCAACAAAAGAAGGGTCCTTTTCCTGCCGATGATGTCAGGGATTTTGCTAAAAATCAGGCATGTGAAGATTACTGTCAAAGGTTGAACGATCGTTAAGTTAGAAGCTTCTTCCTCGGATATATCGTAGTTTACTTTGTCTTCTACTAGTTTGACTATAAACGGAGATGTCCATGCAAAGGCAACTCCCTGAGAGAATGCTCCTAGCGAGGCTAAAAAATAATTTTTATTTTATTATTATAAAAAAATAAATGCATATTTAAAAAATAATACAGAAATAATGGTAGTGGAGCAAAGTATGCTAAATTTGCAGTCATTCGAGCGTTATGGGGACCCATTGGTTTGTGATTATTAGTTCCTAAAACCAAAAAAAGTTAAGTAAAATTTTCCATTTTAGTGGGGACTTTCCACTTTTTAATTAAATTTTCCATTTCCAACAATCGTTTTTTCTATCCATAACATCTATCCATAATTCGAAAAAATGTCTCGAATAAAAGCTGCTTATTTTTATGTAAAGAATCCAAATCTGCAATAAAAATTTGGGGGTCCCATTTAAGATTTTAAAGTAACCCCCACCCCACTCCCGTGGGGTGTCGTGTTTGGTACCATTCGATAGAATTTTCAAAAACATTTTGAAAGTGTATTTTGCAGTTTCTCGATCTGATGTTCATTTTGCGAAATATCGCGGGGTTTGTATTTAAAATTTTAAATTTACCCCCACCCCTCTCCGTGGGGGGGGGGGTGTCATGTTTAGTACCATTCGATAGATTTTTGAAAAATATTGAAGACGTATTTTTTAGTTTTTCGATCTGACGTTCATTTCCCGAAATATTCGCTTTTTTTTGTGAAACTTTTTGGCTCACCCATTTCCTTACGCCCCGCTCAAATCGTCAGATTTTTTAAATATACACTCTTTGGCATGTACTTAATTTACCTTATCTTAATCTGACAATTTCGAGTATTTTTAAGGATAGATTTTTTTTCGGGCCACCCTTCACGAACTTCCCTGTGTCATGCGCCAATATATGGTAGAGGTACATCTGCAGGGTACTAGATTTCTCTCCATATGATAATCTGACGCGCTCGAGTAACTGCAAAAATCCCCGCTTGGGCTCCCCTACCATAATGTCAAATAAGTACTTTTCTTTTAACATAGCTGCCATTACAGAAAATAATCAAGATAAACTGAAAACTTAGTAAGACAATCCTATCCGCTAAGGAAAGATCCTGGAGAGAATTCTGCGAAAATATTGAAAGTGTACCCGAAAGTGTCATGGTTAACAGAATCCTCAAAAGAGATAACATTAATAAACCCAAACCAATTAAATTGCCCAATGGGAAGTATACGGACACAGAGAAGGAAGCTGTAGAGCTTCTTTTAAGTGTTCACCTTCCAGGGTCGAAGCAATTGATTGGTGATAATTGTCAAGCAACGTATAGACCAACCAAAAGGGATTGGCTGACCGGAAGATATCTTTGATTCTCACAAGGTCACAAAACTCTGAGACCGGATGGCATATTTCCTAAGTTACTCTAAGAGGGACTGGCAATAATTTTGGGTCCCCTGATGGCAATATTTAGAGCGAGCCATTCTCTGGGATACATTCCCAAAGCTTGGAGAAGTGCAAGGGTGACGTTTATTTTCAAACCACGAAAAACAGATTAAACCCTAGCAAAATCATACAGGCCGATAAGTCTGACTTCATTTATGTTGAAAACCATGGAAAACATATTGAATGAAGATATCAAGAAAAACAAACTCAATGAAAACTCAGTGTACCAGCGGCAACGGGCGTATCAAGGGGGAAATTAAATGAAGCCGACATGCACCAAAAAGAAGTCACAATTGTTGCATTTTATAGAAGGTGCATTTGGTAATACTTCCATCCTACATCGAGTCTATGCAAAGTTAATTGGTGAGGAAGAAAATCAACAAAACAAAATGCAAGTAAATTATTCAGATGCTTCAGAGCAGAACAAGATCCACATATACCTACGTATGAAGGTGCCATAAATCTGGGGGCAATTAAGGGATGCCCTCAAGGGGGTATATTGTCACCGTCGTTATCGAACATACTTGACGATGATCTGATTCATGGGCTAAGCACCCAAGGAATCTGGGTCCAGGGTTTCGCAGACAATATTGTAATAGTAACTAGGGGAAATTTCCCAGCACTGTTGAGGATTAGATGCGATATGCTCTTTATTACATAGAAAACTGGTGTCTGAAAGGCAACCTCTCCATGAACCCTTCCAAAAGTATATCGGTAGCATCCACTAATAATAGGAATCTTACTGGACAGAGTGAATTGAAATTATTTGTAGAGGAACTGGAAAGAACCAATGAGGTCAAGTATCTAGGGGTAACAATATAACAAGTATCTAGGAATATCAATATATTATAATATGATCGGTATTATGAATTAACAGGAAAATAAACTGAATAGTATTAGAACTACAAAACATTAAGAGGAAGCAAATAAGATACTTGAAACTTTAAAAAACTTGATTAACTTATGGAATAAATAATTGTAACGAAATATATCTGAAAATAATTTAAAAATATGACTTACCTATCAAAATAGCTAACACCTGAGGCCAGATCTTTTCGTCGTCATCATCTCCAGCCCTTACATCTGATTTCTGCATCGCTGCCACGACAGCTTTCACCATAGTGATGCTTCTTCGTATGTTTATTTTGCCATCTTCTAATTATCTGTCGTGTAATAAGTTGCCGTATTATTTTATACCTAGAATTTAAGTAAATGTTGACAGCAGACGAACAAGCTATTGTATGTTAGGTAAGCTTTGTATAAACTATTTGATTTTATAATCTTAGTTGATTTTTAAAAACATAAGACTTAAAAATTGTTATCAGCTCACCTGCCTTATAATATTATAATGTTTGTGTTTATTTTTCTTATGCGTACAAAGTTAAACTCATATTTTTGTTATATATTCTCTACAATAAAACAAATCAATACACTTACGATTTAAATAAACTAACCAACGTAACATGTATAATGAAATGATAGCATTTCAAGATGAAATTCTAAAAGAAGCAAACTATACTAAATTTACAATCAAGATGCAGTAGAAATAAACAAATCAAAACACGTTAAATGCTACTAGGAGCACCCCGAATCATAATTTACAATGTACAGTTGAGTCCGCGAGTATTTACCCCTGCGTCATCACTTAAAGCATACGAAATAAGTCGGAAATCTATTTCACGCAACAACAACTGACAGAAAGTGGCTACTGTTCCGATTACGGGTTTTATTATAAAATTTGACGTTATCAAATATATAGAATGTCAAATGTAAGTTTTGCTTCAAAATTTTTGCGCAGAATTACAGCTACATTTGAAGTAGCTTAATAAATTCTTTTATTATTATTGATTAATAAATAAATAAACAATTTATAAAAAAATCCAATAACATATTTTATTTTTGTTATTTTATTCACTTTGACGGAAATCTAAACACAGTCATATTTTTACTGTGTGAATGATGTTAGCTTTGTATGTTTTAAATATTAATTGCCTAAATATAATTATTTACCTTAAAATTTCAAAGCCCAATATAAAATTAGTTGTGAAAACAACTGTTTGTGTAGTATAAAGAAACTTCAAAACGCAAAAATTCGACAAAAACCGCAAAAAGTTCAACTGACTGACAGCCACAAAATTAAACAAATCAGAAACGTCAAACAAATTGTGCTTAAAATATGAAAACATACCGAATCGTCTTTTTTTTGTACCTATCTCTTTTCAATGCACTGAGTCTAGATGGTTCATAAAAATAACATGTGTTGTTACTTAATAACAAACGGCAGCTGGTTTGTCATGAGTTTCATGCATGGAAGAGAATGATGCTAGATAAAAAGTATGTGTTTTATCTCGCCAGGTATTAATGACGCACGGGTAAAGACTCGCAGACTCAACTGTACCTACATACATTGTAATTACCAAATCATGATTTCCCAAGTTTATACATTGTAAATTATGATTCCGGAGTGCTCCTAGTAGCATTTCACGTGTCTTGGTTTGTTTATTTCTACTGCATCTTGAACGTAAATTTAGTCTAAGTCTCTGGCTGAGGACTAATTCAGATGAAACACTGTTTCTTGTTCTTCTTCTAATGGCGCTACAACACTTTGTAAGTCTTGGCCTGCTTAACAATGTTTCTCCATTGTGCCCTGTCGGATACTTTCCTTCGCCACTGCTTGATGTTCATGGTTTTAAGATCTTCCTCTACTTGGTCTATCCATCCTTTATGGGGCTTTCTTCTTGTTCTATTTCCTTGGGGCTTTCACCTTTGAATTTTACAGCTCATTATCTGGTATTCTTTTTAAGTGACCAAGCCAGTTTAGTCTTTGTGACTTTACAAATTTAACAATATATGCGCTATGCATTAGTTCATCTAGCTCGTAGTTCATTTTAAATCTCCACCAACCATCGCTGCAATGGGTTGGTCCAAATATCTTTCTTAGTATTTTGCGCCTAATAATCTCAGTTGATTTTCATTAGTGGTTGAGAGGGTACACATTTCACATCTATACGTGACCACTGGTCTAATTACTGTTGTACATTCTACAAAATTTTGTAGATGGAACACCGTTACAGGTTAAAAAGATCGGGAGAGGGTCTTGAAATCTTAAATGTTAGAGCATGGAGTTCGTATAGATGAACTTAAAAGAAAGAAAGTAAAAATTGTTTGCATTCAAGAAATAACGCGGAAAAGACAAAGTTCGAAATAATTAGGTGAAGGATATAAATTATGCTATGTAGTAATAGAGAAATGATAGTGCTTGTAATAGTAGTGGAAGTTATAAGAACGTGTGAGAGAGTAACATCAGCGAAATTTGTACTTAAGGTGATACAGTAGCGATCAACAGGTAGCCAAAACGCGTTCCAAGATTGCGACTGTAATTTTGAATATTTTTTCGAGATATTTGGCACACGTATTCGTAATATAATAAAGAATGGCGGTACAGAGCCGAATTTGAAAAATATATTAATATGTGGAAATTACTCTGTAATTAAATACAATATTAAAAAACGAGCCTGTACCGCCATTAAGAAGAACAAAAAATACACTTTCTTCAAATAAACTTTTTGGAACTACTAATGAAATAAAAAATTTTAGTAGTTCCAAAATGACACAAAATTTAGACATCGGATAAAAAAATTTATTTGAAGAAAGTGTATTCTTTTGTTCTTCTTAATGGCGGTACAGGCTCGTTTTTTTTAATATTGTATTTAATTACAGAGTAATTTCCACATATTAATATATTTTTCAAATTGGGCTCTGTACCGCCATTCTTTATTATATTACGAATACGTGTGCCAAATATCTCGAAAAAATATTCAAAATTACAGCCGCAATCTTGGAACGCGTTTTCGCTACCTGTTGATCGCTACTGTTTCCTCTTAATTAAAAATTGTTAAATTGAACCAGGTAGTGATCAGAATACGCATTGGCTCCTCTCCTGATGCGTAAGTTTATTATATTCGATTGGTGTCTTGAGTCTACAATAACATGATCTATTATATTTGCTGTAAGTCCAGCTGGTGATTTCCAGATGCCTTTATGTAGGTCTATCTTTTCAAGCGAAGTATGTACTAGCAATCACCATGTTAAGTGATTTTGCTAGGGGTATTAACCTATTGTCATTGTCATTTGATTGGTTATGGAGGCCGTGCTTACCTATTGAAGTTATAAAACCTAAACTAATCATAAAACTCTTATTTAACTTTATCTTCTTTTTTCTCTATCTGTGCGGGCATGTTTTCTTATAGTCTCACTATTACCTTGCAATCTTTACATATAATATGTATAGCTTGTTGTTTGTTATACATTGCTAACTCAACTTGAATTGGCAACCTATTGCAGTTTAAGACAGATGAAGAGGACATTGTTGTTTCGAGTAGCGACACATACTGATCCCGGATAGTTATATCCATTTTCATTGACTTTATGTCGTTTATAGTCCACTGAAATATTTTCAACTGCTCAAAATCGACAAAGAAGACGAAAACCTTTTGCAAATATTATGTTTTCGACCCTCAGGAATCAGAATCTAAAATTATTTTTGCGAGAAAATGCCGGGAAACCCGGAAAAATCGCAAAATAGAGATTTTCCGCAATTTTATCGAAAACTACAATAGCTAGCGGAAAAATAAATAATCCATCGTGTTTATTGAACGATTTTACATAAAAATAGATGTTTTTCTTTCGAGAAATTGCTGTGAAATCCAGGAAAATCGTAAATTAGAGTTTTTTCACAATTTTCGCAAAAATTACAATAGCTCGGAGATTTAATTAAACCATCATGTTTATTGGACGATTTTACATAAAAATATATCTTTTTTGCGAGAAAATACCGGGAAATCCGAAAAAATCATAAAATACAAATTTTTTGCAATTTTCTCGAAAACAACAATAGCTAGCGGAAAAATAATTAAAGCATCGTGTCTAATGCACGATTTTACATTAAAATAGGTACTTCTTTGCGAGAAAATGCCGGGAAATCCGGAAAATTGTAGTTTTCGAGAAAATTGGTGAAAATCTCTATTTTACGATTTTTCCGGATTTCCGGGTATTTTTTCGCAAAAAAACATATTTTTATATGAAATTGTCCAATAAACACAATGGTTTTATTATTTCTCCGCTAGCTATTGTAATTTTTGAGAAAATTGCAAAATATCTCTAATGTACGATTTTTCCGGATTTCCCGGCATTTTCTCAAAAAGGAAACATCTATTTTTATGTAAAATCGTCCAATACACACGATGGTTTAATTTTTTCTCCGCTAACTATTGTAATTTTTGAGCAAATTGCGAAAAATTCCTATTTACGATTTTTCCGGATTTCCCGGAATTTTCTCGAACAAAAAACATCTATTTTTATATAAAATCGTCCAATAAACACGATGGTTTAATTATTTTTCCGCTACCTATTGTACTTTTCTAGAAAATTGCGAAAAATCTCTATTTTACGATTTTTCCGGATTTCCCGGCATTTTTTCGTAAAACTAACTTTAGATTCAGATTCCTGAGGGTCAAAACGTATTTGCAAAAGGTTTTCGTCTTCTTTGCCGATTTTGAGTAGTTGAGAATATTTCAGTGGACTATTAATTTAATACTTTTAAGTATGTAATCATAATCAACAATTTAAACCCAACCACTGTTTGGTTTTGCGGTTATTAGCATAAGTACTTCAAAGTCCACTGAAAATGGACTGATAACTCCGAAAACATTCGTTCTGACAACACTATTGTAATCCAATTACAACATAAGTTTTTTACATCGATGTTAAAGTTTTTTTAAGTAAATGGTATACAGCGAACTCCCGGAAACTATTTCGATTTAACTTTTTTATCAAGTACCAATTTCACTGGCATTCTTCTAGTAAGAACAGCTATTTTTATATACCTCATCATATGCATATTTGTTATCATATGAAAAACCCTTTTTAATCCTTTTTTATAAATTCTAAATAAATACTGTTCTATTTACTGTGAGTAAATACTAATTTGTTAACAATGTTAACAAAACGAGCAAATTACAAAAATATTTTCATGCATTGTTACGATATTCAAATAAACTATTTTATAAATAAATACTATATCTAGGGAATTTTGGTCACAAGTTGGTGCGTCAAGTACATTATACACTTACACACAGTATGGTGCCAATAACTTTCTTATTTCGTAAGTCGATGATTTTAAAGAAAAATCCCGAAAAAGGTCGATTTTAACTCGTGAGTTTTTGGCATAATATACAGAGTGAGTCTGTAATTTGGAATAAATTCAATATCTCAAATACTAACTGATTTTTTGAAAATTGCTCAGACCCGTCGATTAGTATTTCAAATTGTCCTTTTTGACATACAATAATAATGTATACAGGGTGTCCCAATTTAGAGATATGACGTCATTGTTGATTTTCTAAAATGACAATACTGTCATTTTGATAGCTATTTTGATAGGGTGCGTAAAGTTATACATAACTGCAAAATTTCAAATTTTTATTCCCTACTATTTACAAGATAATAAAAAATAACAAAGTTATGAAAAACAAGTAATCAAATAATGATTGAATTTAATTATTTCAATTTAGCAAATGCTCATAATGTTGCCCATTGACTATTTGACAATAATTGAGGACATTATGAGCATTTGCTTAATTGAATAATTAAATTCAATTATTATTTGATTAATAATAATAATAATAATAATATCGTATGGCATTTTTGCGGGGGAGATCCTTTTGGATTGTTCCAGCGCCATTTACATATTTAACCCTGTTTCAAGTAACTAGTGTCGATGTACACTAGCCCAGGGGGACCGACGCGTGACGGCTTAACGTGCTCTCCGAGGCACGGTGAAACGGCTCGTATCATTTTTAGAAATGAAAAATTGATTGTCGTTGACAGGGCTCGAACCCGCGTGCTTTGGCGTATGAGGCCAGTGATCATGTCGTTGAGCTACGGCCGTACACATTTATACATTATTTGATTACTTGCTTTTCATAACTTGGTTATTTTTTAATATCTTGTAAATGGTAGTGAATAAAAATTTGAAATTTTGCAGTTATGTATAACTTTACACATTCTATCAAAATAGTTATCAAAATGACAGTGTTGCCATTTAAGAAAATCAACAATGACGTCATATCCCTAAATTGAGACACCCTGTATACTTTAATATTTTATGTCAAAAATGACAATTTTAAATACTAATCGACGGGTCTGAGAATTTTTCAAAAAACCAATTAGTATTTGAATTATTGAATTTATTTCAAATTACAGACATATGCTTCTTTTCATGAGCATTTTTCAGTGCGTCACAAATGATAGAAAAAAGGTAAGCCCGTGATAATATACATTTTAGTTAAATCTGACAGTTGTCACATTTTATTTGCAATTTGTCATAAAATCAAATCAATTGTGTTTATTGCATTTATAAAATGGTATTTTCTTTGATTTGTATAGTCTTATAAGTTGTACAGATTATATTCGTAGATATATTATACAGTATGTCCCTGTAAGTTGTATCCATATGGAAAACTTTTTTATTATTAATTTTACGAAAAAAAGTTATTCTTCATAAAAAGCTCTGCATGGTCCAAAACCTAAGATTTAAACATCAAATATCAAATTTTATAAATATTATACGAGGTATGTCAAAAAGTTTGAATTTCACTCAAGAGTAAAGTAGCTTTATTTTTCACAATATTGAAAATTGCTATTATGAAAAGTTGTTTGGAATTAAAAGCTATATTCTAATATGCAATTACATCCTTCTAATTGAAAAAAAAAAAAAAAAAAATTTGAAAAATTATGGATAACTAACATTATTTTCAGTAATTTTAATTCTAATAACTCTTTTATTATTAATTTTACGAAAAAAGTGATTCTTAATAAAAAGTTCTGTATGGTCTAAAATACTCTAAAACCGAAAATACAACCATCTTATGTCAATTTTATACGAGGTATGTCAAAAAAGATAAATTTAGATCAAAAGTACCTTTTTAGTTCAAAATATTTCAATTAGAAGGATGTAATTACATACTGAAACATGGTTTTTAATTCTTAATAACTATTCATAATAACAATTTTAGATATTGTGAAAAATAAAGGTATTTTACTCTTGAGCCAAATTCATATTTTTTGACATACCTTGTATAAAACTGATAAAATTTGACATAAGATGGTTGTATTTTAGGTTTCAGACCATGCAGAACTTTTTAATAAGAATCACTTTTTTTCGTAAAATTAATAATAAAAGAGTTATCAGAATTGAAATAACTGAAAATAATGTTAGTTATCCATAATTTTTCAAAAAAAAATTTTCGATTAGAAGGATGTAATTTCATATTAGAATAGAGTTTTTAATTCCAAACAACTTTTCATAATAGCAATTTTCAATATTCTGAAAAATAAAGCTACTTTACTCTTGAATGAAATTCAAACTTATTGACATACCTCGTATAATATTCATAAAAGTTTATATCTGATGGTTGAATCTTAGGTTTTGGAACATGCAGAGCTTTTTATAAAGAATAACTTTTTTCGTAAAATGAACAATAAAAAAGATTTCCATATGGATACAACTTACAGGGACATACTGTATAATTGGAAAATATTTTTTTTTTCGATTATAGCGCCATCTATTGACAACTACAAACAATAAATGTTATAAATGTCACCGACGAAATGTAATCACCGACGTGCGTTTTTTTCTGTCACATGCAATCGAAAAACTGTGATGCACTGAAACATCCTCATGAGAAAAAGCATACCTTTGTTATTTTTTATTATCTTGTAAATGGTAGAAAATAAAAATTTGATATTTTGCAGTTATGTATAACTTTACACACCGTATCAAAATAGCTATCAAAATGACAGTATTACTATTTAAGAAAATCAACAATGACGTCATATCTCTAAATTGAGACATCCTGTATACATTAATATTGTATGTCAAAAAAGACAATTTGAAATACTAATCGACGGGTCTAAGTATTTTTCAAAAAAGCAATTAATATTTGAGATATTGAATTTATTCCAAATTACAGACTCAGTCTGTATATCATACGGGGCGTGATGATCTAATCGATGATGTTTTTAAACGAGAATAGGGGTCGTGTGCTAACTTATTTGAAAGATTATTAAATTCTCAATAATTATTAATATGGGGTGCTCAAAACATTTTTTTTTAATTTAATTAATTGACACAAAAGAAGAATGTATGTAATTTATTTAATTCAAAATGCATTTACCTGCTGTCAAAAATCAGAAAAAAATATTTATTAAAAAAATGCATTATTCCATTTTATAAAAAAAACGTACAAACCAGATATTATAGCAAATAGTTCATTTAAATTCAAATAGGTAGTTAAATATTTAGCCCATAAGAAGCAACTTAGAAAAATAGATCAAAATTAAATTAAATTACCTGACTTACGTTATAGTATACAATTCCAGAGATATACATTAAAATCGATATGTAAATTTTGCGCCCACACAAGGAGCTCTTAGCCAACATACTCAGAACTTATTATCAACTACAATTATGGTTACAACACTTTGATCAAACAATACTGTCAACTCAAATGAACCTACACTTAATCCAACATATTGGGGATGGAAATCATCAAATGGGCAATTAGTGCCAAGATTTTCATTAGACCCTATAGTACAAGAATCGTTACTGAAACAATTTACCTGGTCATGCAAAGCTGGGTGTATAAGAATGACTTGCAGTTGCAAAAAAACTAGGATTGTATTACTGTTCTAAATTGCGTGTTGAATATGCTGGTGAAAATTACGTGATCATAGATATTATTGGGGACGATTTAGAATTACAAATAGTTTATAATGTTAACAATGATAACGAATTTGTGCGAAAACGAAAAAGCACGTTTAAATCAATAATGTACCATATTATATTAAAATAGTTTTGTATATATGATGTATGTCGAATTCATGCCAAAACATTCATTTTGAAATTTCAAGGCATAGGTACTCTTGGGACCATTTTTTTTTAAATATTCTTCTGAAGTTATTTTCTTCTGGCATCTTAAGGCAGTTTACTGGTTTTGTTGAAAATAGGTCACGATTTTACTTTAAAATTAAGTTTACTTGACGTTTCGATTTCCACTCGCTCTCAAAATACCTACTTTGAGATAAAATCATAATTCAATCACTTTCTGACCCTACCAACTATCATACCATCACCTTGTTGAATACAACTCCTAAACTTTTAACAAAATTACTTGCCAATAAAATAAATGGGAATGCACAATTATCGGAAATACACAATTAGTGAGGAAGAACAAGGATTTCGGAAAAGTAGGTCCACAATAGACGCCATATTCATAGCCAGACAAATTGCTGAGAAAGCACTGGAACATAATAAACCTGCATTTATGTGCTTTATAGATCTGACTAAGGCCTTCGATTGTGTAAGATTGGAAGATGTGCTAAGATTGCTAAAGGAGAAAAATCAGTCCAACAAAATGATAAGGATAACTAAAGACAATAATACGAAGAACAAAACCAGAATAAAAGTCAAGAATGAACTAACATTGGAAGTAGAAATCAACTAGGCAATCAGACAAGAGGATAGCTTGAGCCTTTGGTTTTTAATTTAGTAATGGACAAAATCATAGAAAACATCAAAGGTACTGGAAAACGATATAAGATGGCAGGGAAATAAATAAAAATCCTCTGTTATGCTGACGACGCAATCTTAATCTCCGATAAAAAAGATAACCTACAGTGAATGGCACAAACTTTCAATACAGTGACGAAGAACTAGAGCATGAAAATATCAATAGCTAAGATAAAATCCCTGGTATTGTCAAGGGAACCCATAAGATGCAAATTAGTAATTAACAACGAACTAATTGAACAATTCTCGAGATTCTAAGTGAACAAAAATATCTGGGAGCCGAAATATGTAGTTATGGAGATGTTAAAGAGAGCGTCCGAAAGCAAGCAAATAAATCCAATTACGAGTCAAGGATGTCTGAGCAGGCTCGGCCCCAGGGGTGGGCGCACTGGGCGGCTGCCCAGGGCGGCAAATTCAGGGGCGGCAAATTTTAGAGGACAGCCAATTTTTGAAATTGAAGAGCGGCAAAAATGCAACTGTAAAAACGAGAATTAAGTAAGTGAAACAATTGCAAGGTTCGGAGTTGCAATTCGACGGAAAATCGACAACACCGCCTTCTTCTTCATCGCATAAGAATAGTAGGATCAGAACTAAACTAACTTCACTTAAAATTAACTTTACTGAAAATGGATATAATAATTAGAAACATATGGCTGAAGCTTTGTTCAGCCACGCAGCCACGCTAAGTCTCCAGCTCATCTACAGTCACAGAGACAGTGAGTAGAACTAGAAATTAGACTAGAATCGGGCAAAATCATAGATGAAGAAACACAAAAAGTTCTAAATTCGGAAACTGGCCATTGGAAAAATGTAATACAACGACTTATATCAATAATACAGTTCTTGGCACATCAGCGTCATCCAATGAGGGGTGATTCTGATAAACATTTTCATCAAAACAACGGTAATTTTTTAAGCTTTTTGAGCCCTTTAAAAATTTTGGATTCTGTGTTACAAGAGCACATAAGAGAATAACTAATGGGAGTAACAAGCAGCCTCACTACTTGGATCAAAAATCAAATCAAAAATATAATTTTAAACTTTTTGAAATCAGCAAAGTATTATAGCATAATTTTAAAATGTATATCTGATATTGCTGGGGTGGAACAGATGACTATTGTTGTACATTTTGTCGATTTAGGTTCTTGTTCACAAAGTGTTAAAATTGAAGAACATTTTCTTGGATTTGTGCCTGTAGTGGAAACCACTGGCTTGGGAGTTACAGAGTCCCAAAATGAACTGGGAATACCTTTGGAAGATATGAGAGGACAAGGGTATGCTAATGCGGCAAGCATGGAAGAGAAGAACTTGGGAGTTCAAAACAGAATTTTAAAAATGAATCTTAATGCATTTTTTGTCCCATGTTCTAGCCATTCACTTAACTTAGTCGTGAACGATGTTGCTAAAGCCTCACAGTTTGCAGTTTCTTTCTTTTCCTTAGTGACAAAATTTACAACTTTTTCTCAGCATCTATTCATCGTTAGACTATGCTGAAAAATCGTATTTCTAGTCCAACATTGAAACCTTTGTCCAAAACTAGATGGGAAAGTAGAATAATTGATGCAATTACTCCCATTAGATACCAAATTGAAGAAATTTACGATGCTCAAGTAGAAATCACTGTGAATAAAAACAACGATAAAATGGTTGTTCATGAGGCAAGCTGTTTGGCAAATCAAATCCTTGTTTTACTTTTCTTTGCTCTGTGGTAATATGGCATGACATTTTACTTCACATCAACGTAGTCGCATATGCAGAGCATTGATATGGGAGCGTATCAAGCTATCAGTTTATTAGAAAAATCGGAAATCCATTTTAAGTCTCTCGGAAGTGATTTAAAATTCCAGGGCTATTTGACAGACTCAAAAGGACTCATCAAAGTTAGAAATTGAGAATCCCAAAAAGAGGCTGAAGATGAAAGTATGGACCTAGATTTAGAGACACGATATAAAGTTGACTTCTATTTAAAAATTATAAACACAACCGTTAATGCATTAAGTGATAGATTTCAGCAAATTAAGAGCCATGGTGAAATTTTTGAGTTTTTGGGTATACCAAGGGGGAGGGGCGGCCGTCGCCGATCTTGCCCAGTGCGGCAAAATCCCTAGGGCCGGGCCTGTGTCTGAGGGATGTCATCTGGAGAAATAAAGATATGAGGCTGGAAGGGAAAGTACGCATATACAAATCATGTGTAAGACCGATCATGACGTACACGATAGAAACAAAATGTGACACAGTAGAAATCAAGAGGGTACTTAGAACATCAGAAATGAGAACGTTGAGGTCCATAACTAGGAAAACACTGAGAGACAAAATACCGAATGACAGAATAGGAGATCTCTGTAACATACAAGACATAGTATGGTGGGGAAGACAGAGGCGACGAAAGTGGAATCAGCATGTGACGAGAATGGATAGGGAGAGAATAGCCCGTATAGCCAGAGATTCGAAGCCAACAGGAAAGAGACCAATAGGAAGGCCCTTTAAAGTTGGCGAGATAGCTGGCAGTCAACATCACAGCTACAAATACAAGCTCAAAATCAGTTAAGAACAGGCCAAGAGGCCTAATGTAAGAAGAAGAAGTTTCTGACACATATCTATACACTTATCATTTTAAGTTTCTCGGTAAACTAAGTACAGATCCCGAATTTTATATTGTTTGAATAGAAAGAAAATTTATTAATATCAGATTCAAATTTTTTTTTCGTAATACCAACATAAATATACAGTGATGAGCGCGCTAATAACCGGCAAAATAGCTTAAAAGATGGAAAACATAATACATTGCGAAACAAAAAGAGACTAGTGGAGGTGGAAATTATCGTTATATGAATTCATCACAATATCACAACTTTACTTAACTTAATTTAATTTTTCCACTCAGTTAATTTTGAAAAACAGTTTATGATGTCACATAATGTTTGAGCAGACTTTTGCTTTTAAATTTTAGTTTGTACTAATGAATGTATTACAACTCATTAACCTTTATTTACAAATTAGAACTCACAATAAACTTTTTTAATACCTGCATATTTCAATATACCAATTTAAAATTAAATTCTAATTCTCTTTGTTAAACATTTTTTGGATGAGAGATGAAAAATCCACCTAACTTCCTTTGACATCTTGTCATTCATTTGTGACACCAAACTGTCTAATATTCAATTGGTCGTTAACCTCTCACTAGAACACAAGTACCTTGTGCAATTTTCGAGCATGGATGAAATACATTCATATGTGATCTTTAAAATCTAAAGACATCTTAAGACTTTTTAATATAGAATGTAACAATAATGTAATTTAGCGGTTTTTACACCTATTGAAGGGGCTAGTTACAATTACTTGTACACTGGACGTAAGTAACCACACTTTCTTATTTTTCCAACTGTCAAAATTTCACCCTTTTACTTTTTAATCTTAGTGGTTCACTTTTTTCCAGGTTTACACTGATGATGGTCAGTTTGACCGAAAACTTTTTGTACTTCCACTCCCTTGTGGATAAATTTTAAGAATTTTTAATAAATTCATATGCCTACATACAACAGAAGTGTTTACTTCATTTCACGTTGTTATATTGAAGGTATACCGCCAACTACGGGGTTTACCCCGTTTTTAAAGTTTTTGGTAAGTTAGCTTAAATCGACCAATTTTTTGTCTCAGGAATCTGAGGTTAAGCTATGGTCCGTTCTTTACCAAAAACCCTGTATATAATTATAAATATTAGTACTCTGGGCTAATTAGCAAAATACAAGAAAAAGTTATTTAATACCAGCAATTTTATTGCTGGAATCGAATCTTATGATTCTACAAAAAAAAATATATATTGATAATATAGGTATACAAAATCCGCAGATAGTGTGTTACTATTTTAATAAACAAAATGGCGCTCCCAAATCGTGTTTTTCTTTAAATAGAGCTCTATAACTGCAAAGATTTTAACTTTACCCCAAAAACACCCAAATAAAAATTCACCGTAATTAAATTCTGCATAGACACGTTTTTCCCGATTTATTTCGACGAAAATTTTCATCGGCAAATCGCTTTTTTCCAACAAAATCTTTAATTTTCAGCTAAAATTTTAGGTAAGTAATTATTTATCAATAATTAAATAACTTGGTGACGTGAAAGCACTTTTGTATAGATTATATTTCCAGCATCCGATGGAAATTAAATGAACAGTTTAGCAACAATTAAATTGTTAATTAAAAATTTACGGTCGCTATAATAACCATAATAATTAAGATACATATTATGAATAACTATGATTTTTGTATAAAAAGGTACTATACCCATCTAATGTAGTTTACAGAATTGAAATTTGACTACTTACGCAAAAATAAAAAGATTGTGTGCAAAATAAACCATTTTTCATTGTTCAAACAAGGATCCCCATTATACAGGGTGTCCCGAAAAGATTGGTCATAAATTATACCACACATTCTGGAGTCAAAAATAGTTCGATTGAACCTAACTTACCTATATACAATAGAGCACACAAAAAAAGTTACAGCCCTTTAAAATTACGAAATGAAAATCGATTTTTTTTTATATATCGAAAACTCTTAGAGATTTTTTATTGAAAATGGACATGTGTAATTCTTATGGCAGTAGCATTTAAAAAAAAATTTAAGTGAAATTTGTACACCCCATAAAAATTTTATGGGGGTTTTGTTCCCTTAAACCCCCCAAACTTTTGTGTACGTTCCAATTAAATTATTATTGTGGCACCATTAGTTAAACACAATGTTTTTAAAACTTTTTTGCCTCTTAGTACTTTTTCGCTAAGCCAGTGTTTATCGAGATATTTTGAATATTTTTCAAATCCACCACATATTTGTACAGTAAGGTCTCTTTTTATGCGGATTTTTTTATGCCACTTTGAAGTTATGCGGTTTGTATTTCATCCAAAAATTTCTATTATTAATGACTAGTATAATTAATATTAACTATTTCGATCCAGATGTCATTAATCTGAGGGTTTGCAATTCGGGTATTCCCCTTGTTCCATGATGTAGCATGTAGTTATTACATCAATCTGAGTTTCGCATTGAAAGGTATAACCTGTAATTCTTTTGAAATTACATTTAAATGTTTAAGTATTTAAGAGTTTAATGCTCGGTTTCATAATCAGTTAAAGTGGACTTTACATTTTAAGTTGGTACCTTTATCAATGCAATTCATACGCGTAAATGTCAACGTTAAAGTGAACTTTGGTTAATGTTCACTTTAAGTTGATTATGAAACCGGGCGTAAATGTTGCTAATTTCAAGTTGCAGTATAATAAACAGCACATTTTGATTTCTGGATTGAAACATTTAATTAAGTGTCATAAAGGTTTATGTTTCATTAGAAGAGGTTTTTGCAATTTCAATATAGTTAGTTTGCGTTTTTAATTCTTTCTTTAAGATTTTATTTGGCCTAATGGAGAAAAAAAAAACACCACATACAATTTTTGGTTGACAAACGTCCACCATTTTATGTGATTTTAGAAAACTACGGAACGTATCCCTACTTTTTCAATGCAAGTAAAATATTTTTTTATGCGATTTTTTTTATGAGCTTTTCTGTAGAACGTATCCACCGCATAAAACGAGACCTTACTGTATATACAGTCCAGGGTAATAAGGTTTTTTCCATGACACTTGAACAGCCAGGATACTGAAGCGTTCCTTGTTATATAAGAAATTATACATATTTATTACAATTTTTTATCAATTATGATATAGATAACATTACTTAGTAGTTGTGCACTTAAAACAGGGTAAAAAAGTTAATTTTTTTGGAAAAAGTTATTCAAAAAGTTTATAAAGAAAAATTGACGATACATTTGCATAATTATTTATTACTAATAAATGCATTTTTTATTCACTTTTTGAAGTTATACTTCTTTACGCGCGATATGAGGGTGAATTTTTATATGTTAAAACCTACGATCTTATAACTATAAGGCGCATGCGCATTATAACTTTGTTCTGATTGGATGTTCAAATGACATGTCAAAAATTATCCAATATGGCAGCTGTGGTTTGGACGGTTGACGGTTCGGTTACGTATGGTTGTTGCGTTTTAAAATTTGTGGGAAGAGAAACAACAAAGGTTAGTTAATAATTATACTGCTTTTTTAAATAGTTTTCATATTATATTTTTGAAGTTATACTTCAAAATGTTTTAATTTATGTATGTATCAGTCCAGAAAAGGTGTGGAAAGAATATATTAGTGTTTTTAAATATATTTTTCTACAAACGTGTTAAAAATGCAATTTTTAGGACTCCATAGGAGCGTTAAAAATGCTACTTTAAGGCACTAGTGCTTTAAAAATTTTAAGGCACTGCAGTTAAAAGTGAATTGTCAAATTGTGAAACGTCAAAATATTTATATTTCATTTATTAACAATAATATTAATAATACAAATTGCGCAATTTGAAAAAGGTGGTTTGAAAGGTTTTTTATTATAATTTTGTGTCTTTGGATTTGTCTTCCTTGGGCGTAAAATAATAAAACATCTATTTTTATATTTCACTTGTCACCGTGATGTATAATTATGTATATCTGAAAGGTAAGTAGCATGCGGCTTGATGGCTTTGTTGGTAGAGCATTGGACCAGAGATCAAAAAATTGCGAGATTGCGGGTTCAAATCCCGGACGATTCATATTTTTTCTTTTTTTTTTTAATATTTGGCATTGTTAAGTTTTGGTTCATTTTTGGTAATTATTGTTAATTTTTTGGATTGTAACTGTTAAGTCTGTATATTTATTTCGTTGAAATTATATTATAATAGAAGTATAACTTCTTACGCGCGTAAAAAGTACACACACATTCTTTTTTTAAACCATGTTGAAAATGTAGCTCATGCTCTTTCATTTGACACCTGTGGAATGATGGTTCTAAGGTCATTTTTTTCTGACTTATGTTATTGCAAAAAAATGCTCTCTGGGATAAAAAATTTGAATAAAATTTAAACAATTAAGCGAATGAATC
Organism: Diabrotica virgifera virgifera; assembly: GCF_917563875.1. Taxonomy (NCBI): domain Eukaryota; kingdom Metazoa; phylum Arthropoda; class Insecta; order Coleoptera; family Chrysomelidae; genus Diabrotica; species Diabrotica virgifera. The sequence goes on from NC_065443.1 coordinate 301,947,321, forward strand.
GCTTTGAAATTTTTATCACATATTAAGCACCAAAGTACCTTCATTTGACAAAAATTTCAAAGGTGTAAACTAATTTTTAAAACAGTTATTGAGAAAATATTTTTTTTTGCAATTTCGACGTTTTTTTCGCAATTATATGACCAATAAATAAGTATATCAAACTTTGTAATAAGTCATTTTAAAGCTTTTTCCATAATCTCGAAGATATTTGTACTAAAAAATCATGGTTTCCGTTGATTTGGAAAATGCCAAAAAATAAAAGGGAAAATGCCATTTTTTGACAGTTAATTGTATATAAATAAAAATGGCCGCCAGATCCTACGCAGGAAATAGTTATAATTTGTTCCTATTATATAGCTATTACCTGTCGAAAAAACGCTTCAGTACCCTGGCTGCTGAAGTGTCACGAACAGGGTATATTTTTGTCTTATTACCCTGGCCTAATATGGTTAAGTACGATTATAGAAACCTGTTAATAATCTGAAAATTTATTTATAATTTATATTTTTAGGTATATTTTGAAAAAGAAGCCACATCTCGATAAAAAGGTGACTTATTACAAAAAAAACTAAGGCAAAAAAGTTTTAAAAACACTGTGTTTACTTAATGGTACCTAATAATAGTTTAATTGGAACGTACACAAACATTTGGGGGGTTTAAAGGAACAAAACCGCCATAAAATTTTTACGTAAACATAATAAAAAAGAAGGCACATCTCGATAAAACTAGCTTATCGAAAAAATACTAAAAGGCAAAAAAGTTTTAAAAACGTTGTGTTTAACTATTGGTACCACAATAATGAATTAATTGGAACGTACACAAAAGTTTGGGGGGTTTAAGGGAATAAAACCCCCATAAAATTTTTATGGGTTGGACAAATTTCACTATCATTTTGTTTTAAGATGTTCCTGCCATTAGAATGGTACATGTCCGTTTTCAATAAAATATCTCTAATAGTTTTCGACATATTGAAAAAAATCGATTTTCATTTTGTAACTTCAAAGGGCTGTAACTTTTTTATGAGCACATTTGCTAAGGTAAGTTAGGTTCAATCGAACTATTTTTGACCCAAGAATGTGTGGTATAATTTATGACCAATCTTTTCGGGACACCCTGTATAAATCATGCCATATTTATACTTTTTTGAAAATATCTAAATTTCATTTGCATATCACAAACCGTTTTAGAGCAATAAATAAATCGTCAGTTTGTAAGAAAACTTTCAACACCCCCTATCTCAGAAACAAAGTATTTGCGGGCATAAGTTTATAAAGCAAACTGTGATTATGTTATCATGCAGAATTACCCCTTAAAGCTTGCCGTACTTATTGAAAAACACCCTGTATTGACGAAAACCAGGGGTAGTTGTTAAAGTGCCTAACTTTTTTATTATCCAACATAAGCGAATGAATAAAAAAACAGAATGTTAAGAAAATCTGTGGCTATAGTTGGATTTTAATTTTAGTATTTTATAAAAGCTAGAACATTCCACAGGGTGTTCCAAAGTTTGAGAAAAAAACACAGTTTGATTCGTACACCCTGTATACAATGACAATGTACCTGTCTAGCAACAATATTATTACAGCGATATTGATAAAGAACAAGGCTATAACATATTAAAAAAATTACTTAAATCGGACATCAGGTTTAGGAAACACAAGACATTAAAAATGACCCATTTTTTGGGGTGCCGGTTTTCTCTGCCGGTGAGTGTACATACGGAGAAGAATCTGGGCAAATACCAGTAGTTCAGAGAAATAAGAAAAAAAAATATCGTGTTGGTGACACAACCCTCTCCAGGCCGCAACCAAACTTTTTGAGTAGTATGGACATCTATAATAATAATAACCTATATGTTTCCTGCAGCGGATTTTGATGATATACATAGTTATAAACAAATTAAGATCAAAAAACGGTAAATTTTCGATTTTTACGTCTATAACCAAAAAGTTAAGTATTTTAAACAAATTTGAGAGTGAGAAACTCATAAATCGTATAAAAAAATTCAGTATGGCGTTCGCTGAATAAGTCTATCCTTATTGGTTGCTTAGAAAATTACAAAATAAATAATAAATTTTGAGTTTTTATTAAAATTCATAACTTATGTAAAAATTAACTTAAAACGTTTTCATTACACGGAATGCTGAGACTTCTGGTGCTTAAATCATACCCTAAATTTTAAAGCAAGTGGTCAAATAATTTAAAAGGTATTTAATGTGTTTATCCAAAATTAATTTTTTTTGCAACGCTAAAGTCAGAAAATGATGAAGTTAAACTAATACTTTGGATAGTTTATGAAAGAAGAATATTTATACTATTAATTTAGTTAAAAAAAATGACAAAAAATAATTCTAATACTGCAAAATTATTTTGCAAAAACATGTTAATTAAAAAAAGGGGGGGTTGCTAACTTCGTCCCTAATTGTCCTAGGACAATTATTTTTCTTTCTAAACGTGTATTAAAATTCAGTCTTTTCAAATATGAAAAAATAATTTTTCTACGGGTAACGGTTAAAAAGTTATTCTAGTTGTTTATAAGTAAGCAAAAAATCGACGTGTTTTTGAAAAATAATTTTACACTGTTTAAAATTACTTTATGTCATTTTTTTTAATTATTTCAATAGTATAAATGTTCTTCTTCCATAAACCGTCAGAGGTCTTACTGTAACCTCATAATTTTCTGATTTATAGTGTTGCAAAAAAAATGAATTTGGGATAAACAAATTAAATAACTTTTAAACTATTTGACCAATTGCTTGGAAATTTAAAATATAATTTAAGCACCAGAAGTCTCAGTAATTCGCTTAATAAGAAGGTTCTTATTTAATTTTTACATAAGTTATAAATATTTATAAAAACTCAAAATTTATGATTTACTTTGCAATTTTCTAAGCAACCAATAAGGATAGACATATTCAGCGAACGCCATATTGAAATTTTTTAGACGATTTATAAGTTTCTTACTCTCAAATTTGTTTAAAATGCTTAACTTTGTGGTTATAGACGAAAAAAGCGAAAATTTAGCGTTTTTTGATCTTCATTTGTTTATAACTATCTATATCATCAAAATTGGCTGCAGGAAACATAAAGGTTATAAATATAGATGTCCATACTACTCAAAAAATTTAGTTTCGGCCTGGAGGGGGATGTGTCACGAGAAAAATCTTATTTCTCTGGACTACAGGGAGGATTTCGCAAAGAAATATCAATAACTAATCAAATTTTTATGATAAAACAAATCTTGATCAATTGCTATGAATACATTTCAGCGGTTAGAAAAGTAATGTGCGCAAAATGACCCATTTTTCATTTCACACAATTCTCCCGTTTTATAAATTATATACTTCCTTGGAAATATCTTTGGTTTTCACCTAAACGTTGATATCAAAGTGCAACCTGTGCAGAATTCCATTTTAAGTTACGTGTATTATAATTTTATTTGATGATACTATAATCTCAATATACTCAAGACGTCAAGAACGAAAAGCTTTTAAATAATTAAAAGAGATGTTAAATAACATCCTCAACCTCTTTCTGACACTTTAGCGCTGCAAAATAGTATTAATAATTGACGTAAAGGTCACAATTCCATCGTTTCGCGTGTTACTCCTCGACCGTTCATCTCTTCGGCGATCGGAGATCCTGAACACTGATCTCCTGCAAGAAAGTGCTCAACTCGGCGAAGAAAGTGCGCGTGGTAACTCCGAAAACCGGCCAAGATAGATACGCCAAACAAGATAGTGTTACTATGGGTAACATATAACAAAAGTCCTTGAAAATGACAAACACAATTAATGAAGAAACGTCGATGGACATACCAAGAATAAGACGATTTAGAAAAAACCACCGGCTCGATGACGAATGTAGAGTAGATTTAAAGAAAAATATCAGATTGGAGAACAGTTAGCGATCGCAAAAACAAGACGACTTAAAAAGGTATGTCGAACAACGAAAAAAGTAAAGAAAATCCTAAGGGAGCTGAAAAGAAAGTTTCTGGATAATAAAGTAAACCGTATTGAAGAAAATTACAAGAAAAACGAGAAAAAATTAAACATTTCTAGAGAGAGATCTTCTTCTTCTTATGGTACCTATCCGTTACGGATGTTGGACACTAACATGGCTATTCTGACTTTGTTGACTGCTGCCCTGAAAAGTCCGGTAGTGGTTAAGTTAAACCATTTTCGCATGTTATGCAGCCAGGATATTCTTCTTCGTCCTGGACCTCTTTTCCCATGCACTTTACGTTGAAGTATGGTCCGAAGTAGGTCATATCGTTGTTCATTGCGCATTATATGGCCCAGGTATTTCAGCTTGCGATGTTTTATGGTTACGACTAGTTCGCGCTCTTTACCCATTCTATGTAGAATTTCTTCGTTGGTAACTCTGTCTATCCAGGAAATCCTCAAAATGCGTCTATAGCACCACATCTCAAATGCTTCGAGTCTCTTCAGTGATGCTTCAGTTAAGGTCCATGACTCCACGCCATATAAAAGAACGGAGAATACGTAGTACTTTAGTAACGAATTTTTATTTCCAATTTTATATCGTGGCTGATAAAGATTTTTTTCATTTTGACGAAGGCTGATCTTGCCTTCTCGATCCTTATCTTAATTTCCGTCGATTGGTCCCACTGTTCATTTAAGTTTGCACCCAAATAACAAAAGTTGGTGATTTGTGTTATAGGTTGTTGGTTAACTAGTAATTGACCAGGTGGTAACCTATTTTTGCTTATAACCATGTATTTGGTTTTTTTGATGTTAAAATCAAGCCCAAACCTGCTACTTACTTCTGCCACCCTGGAGACAAGTGTCTGCAGACCTTCAAGACTGTCTGCAAAAATGACAGTATCATCAGCGTACCTTATGTTGTTCAATCGTTCTCCGTTTATAAGTATTCCCTCGTCTATGTCCGTTAGCGCTAGGTTCATAATGTGCTCTGAATATGTATTGAACAATAATGGGGACAATATACATCCCTGTCGCACACCTCTTTTTATCTTTATGTCGTCTGTTAACTGATCCCCTACTCTAACAGCTAGAGAGAGATAAAATACATTAAAACTGGGTATTAGGAAATAATGATGAGTGTAAAAGAACAAGCAAATCTGATAGTGCTGATAGTGAACGAAGACCAAATATGTGGAAGATAGAAAGAATACTTCGAAGAGTTGCTGAATGGTGGAGTGATTACTGAAGGAAATTATAATGTTCTTGAACCCCAAATAGCACTAGAAGAAATACCAAATCACACAAGAGAAAAAATTGAAAAATAATAAAAGGTATGAAAATTCAAAAAAGCCCTTGGTAGAGCGGCATTTTGATCGAGAACTTAAAATATGGAGGAGAGACTTTACGAAACCACCTTCGTGAGTTAAATGCTAAGAAGTGTGGGACCCGAAGAAATGCTCTAAGACTGGAACAAGTCCAATATAATGCCTATACCAAAAAGAGAGATAGAACTGAAAGAGCAAACTGTAAAGGAATATCCTTATTAGAGGTAATATATTGCACAATGTGCACATCGTGCACATATATTGTGAGCAAAAAGTGCTCACCATAGGGAAGATCAAGAAGAGATCAAATTTTTAAAACAAATCCTGATCAAATGCTACGAATTGAACATTTTAGCAGTAAGATAAGTAAAGAGTGCGCAAAAATTACCCGTTTTTCATTATTTAAACAATGATTCGGTTACATAAATCATATATTTATACTTTCTTGAAAATATCTTTTTAGTACGTTCTTTAACGGTAAAATATTGCAAAACCTCTAAGTTTTAAAGAACCGCTTGGATTGACATGAAATTTGGCATACACATAGCTAACAAGTCAAAGAAAAAAAGTGATATTGTGCCGATATGTGCTTTTGCCCCGGGGGTGATTTTCACCCACTCTTGGGGGCGAAAAAATATTCGTCCAAAGTAAGTCCGGAAATGGATAAACTGACTAATTTTAAGTAACTTTTGTTCTATAGATTTTTTTCACTAAGTCAATATTTTCGAGTTATTTGCAAGTGAATGTGTTAAATTTTTCAACAAAATAACCACGCTTTTAGACGGTTTTTCGCAAATAACTCAAATAACAAATATTTTGTCGAAAAAAAATTTCTAGCAAAAATATAGCCTGTAAAAGATTTAAAAAAATGGTGTAAATATCACGTCTTTGTACCTAGCAGAAGCACAGTTACAGCTAATTAAAAATTGGTTCTTATTCGTCAAATTCCAAATGGAATATTTTAACGTGAAATAACCAAAAATAAAGCACATTTCTGGGAAAACTCATTACAACTTAATTAAAGTGTTTAAAAAAGCTTAATTTTTGTGTTATAAAAAAAAATTCTAGCATCAAAAGTAAACAAGTTACGCTCAAAATAAAGTTAGTCCCTTTTTTTTTGTAAAAAAATCGGGAAAGTCACCCCCTAATTAGTATCTCAAATGAACTTAATTGTTACGACTTCACAAGTTTCTTGACTCCTGTATGTATTGTTTATAGGTATATGTGTACAGAAAAGCAATGCTGCCTTTTTTTGTTTTTCGAGATTTTTGGTATCTCTAACAATTTTTAAGTTATTTTGAAAAAAAGCATATTTTTCAAAATGAAAATTTTTAAAATTTTTATTTTAAAACAATTTTTTTTTAAATAAGCACTTTGATTCGATGAAACTTACAGATCATATAAACACAACATAAGTAAAATAATTTGTGGAGCGGTAACGATTAATTTCATTTAAGTTGCTAATTAGGGGGTGGTTTCCCGATTTTTTTGCCAAAACAAAAAGGACCAACTTTATTTTGAGCGTAACTTGCTTAAATTTAACGCTAAAAACTTTTTATAAAAACAAAAATAAAGCATTTTTTAAACACTGTAAAAAATTTATAATGGGTTTTCCCCAGAAATTGCTTAATTTTTTGGATACTTCACTTCGAAATATTATAATTGAAATTTGGCGAATATGAATCTATTTTTCTTTGGCTATAACTCTGGTTCTACGAGGTCCAGAGACGTAACACGTACACCATGTTTTTTACTTTTTTACGTGCTATATTTTTGCTAAGAACATTTTTTTCGATAACATACTTACTTTTTGAGTTATTTATAAAAACCGTCTAAAAATGTAGTTATTTTGTTGAAAAATGAACATATTCACTCGCAAATAACTCAAGAAGTGTTGACTTGGCAAAAAAGCTCTATAGAACAAAAGTTTCTTAAAATTAGTCAGTTTATCCATTTCCGGACTTATTTTGGACATATATTTTTTCACCCCCAGGAGGGGGTGGCAGTCACCCCTAGGGGAAAAGCACACATCGGCACAATATCACTTTTTTTCTTTGACATGTAAGCTACGCGTATGACAAATTTCATGTCAATCCAAGTGGTTCTTTAAAATTTAGAGCAAAAACCGTGAAAGAATGGACTATTTGTTTTTACTCAAACTTTGATATAAAATTTATTCCAACTTGTCAGGAACTACATTTTGATTTACGTGTATTGTAATTTTATTTAATCAGACTATAATCTCAAGATGTCAGAAACGAAAAACTTTTAAAGAATTAAAAGAGATGTTAAATAACATCCTCAACCTCTTTCTGACACTTTAGCGCTGCAAAATCGTATTAATAATTGACGCAAAGGTCACAATTCCATCCACAGTTCCGCGTGTTCCTCCTCGACCGTTCATCTCTTCGGCGATCGGCGATCCTGAACACTGATCTCCTGCAAGAAAGTGCTCAACTCGGCGAAGAAAGTGCGCGTGGTAACTCCGCAAACCGGTCATGTGGCGGCCGGTGGCCGGTGCCATGCGAAAGCCAGAGTTCAGTAGTCCCTCGGTCGACGTAGAGGAGAGACCGAGAATACGCTTCCCCGTCGCCGACGTCGCGACCTAGTGCGCGATCCCGTGCCGGTTGCCCTTCCGACAACATGCTGGGCGTCCGCGTGCGACTCTTGGTGCTCTTTTTTGTTGTGATTTCGGCCCTTCGAGGGGCCGGAGCCTTGCAGGAGACGCTCTTTAAGTGCCTCAACACCGAGCAGGAAATGTGCAGGTGTTCTAAGGACCATAAGGATATTTATTGCAGGATGGCCGGTTTCGAGAAAGTGCCGCAGGATCTACCAGTTTCTGTCACTAAATTGTGAGTCATCTTTAAATCTCACAACTTATGCTACTTTTTAACAGTTTTATCAAGAGAAAAAACAATCAATATCAACAATAAAAAAATTATATAATACAACTTCAATTTGCATATGCACAAGTAAACGTTTTTTACTTAAATGTACAGAAAAAATGCTTTTCATTCTACCCAAGAAAGCTGCTACCCTTTATATACATACCTTTTGTTTACAAATAACTGCATCAAAATATGTGGATGCTTTCTGTTTATGGACTTTTCGAAGAGTTTCCCAATTTATTAAATGACCAGGTGTATTTATATGACCAGAAATACAATTAATCTACCAGATTTTTTCACATTACCATAGTACCAGATTTTTTATACAATCTTAATCTCGTCTAAAAATTTACGAATCATGTTTTCGTAAGCATGCTTTTTATATTTTTTTATTGTAAATTAACTAGTAATACATTTTTTTCCCTCTTAAAGAGCGGTGGTAGTCATTTACATCGACTCACTGGGTGTTTTCGCGAACAACTTCTTTTAATATCCTTTTGCTATTCTTAGGCATCGGATTGTGATTCCGGGTCCTTCTTTACTTAGTTTTCCATGTATTTCTATTATTGCCCATCGTAATTAATTCTTCAATACTTTTCCCTTTAGCCCTTTCTGTTTCGTCGATCTGATCTATCCATTTCCTTCTGGATCTTCCCATTTGCCTTCTATTTCCCAATTCTAATATTTATCTTGCAATTCTTTCTGGTTTTGGCTTGTTCAAGAATACTTCTCTCTTGCGATCTAGTTCACTATTTGTTTTTTCACTTTTTTTTTTAATTACAATGTCTTGTTCTATCTCTTCCTTATATCTCATCTTTGGTCTTCCTTTTGTTCTATGTCTATGTCCAACTGGCATTTGTTTGTTTATTTTGGAAAGTATTATTTAATTTTATTTCATCCTTCTTATAACGTGGTATTATTTTTATGAATGTTTTAGTATATGGATCCTGGTATGCCCCGTATAGTTCAAAATTATATCTTCTTTTCCTCCTACCTTTTATTTTTCTTCTTTGTACATGTGTCAAGATGGTTCTTCCTAAAATAGCCAATTGACTGTCATAATTTTTAGTGAGTGTCCAGATTTCAGATCCATATGTAAATACCGGCTTTATTAAGGTTTTGTGCAATTGACATTTAGTTTTTCCTGTAATATTGTCTGCTCAGTTGTTTAATTCAGCCGTGGCCACTTTAATTGGCTATGAATTGTTGGTCTTGTTAAGTCAGAGGCTATTTAGCCTAATTCCTTTGCTCTATTATTGCTCATTTTGTCTACTTGGTGCTCTTTTTTGTTGTGATTCCGACTCTTCGAGGGGCCGGAGACTTGCAGGAGACGCTCTTTAAGTGCCTCAACACCGAGCAGAAAATGTGCAGGTGTTCTAAGGACCATAAGAATATTTATTGCAGGATAGCCGGTTTCGAGAAAGTGCCGCATGATCTACCAGTTTCTGTCACTAAATTGTGAGTCTTGATTAAATCTTACAACTTATGCTATATTTAACAGTTTTATGAAAAGAAAAAACAAATATCATCAATAAAAAATTATATGATATAGTCGGTTCGCTAAACTCAGACACAACTGGCTAGTGATTTTAGTAGGTTAATTTTTTGTTTGTAGCCAATTTTGCTAAAATTGGTAAAATTACTAACTATTTAGTAATTATTAACTTTTTAGTAATTATTTTATTGTAAATTTTACCAAATTGTCCATGTTATCTTCATAGCTCAAAAGCCTGAAATTTCGATAGAGTTTCTCCTTTCAATGTCCACGTTTCTACTTCCCAATTATAATATTTGCTTTGTAATTCTTTCTATTTCATTATTCATTTTTCCACCTTTTTTATTTTTGAAATTTTAATGTTTTCTATTTTTTTCTTTCATCTAATCTTTGGTCTTCCTCTTGTTCTATGTCCTGTTTTAAAACTGGAATTTGTTTGTTTATTTTGGAAATATCTCATAACGTGGTCCTATTTTTATTAATGTTTTAGTATATGGATCCGGGTATACCCCTTATAGTTCAAAATTATATCTTTTTTTACGCCTACCTTTATTATTTTTCTCCTTTGTATAATATGTGCCAAGATTTTTTCCTAAAGTAGAAAAGTGGCGGGCTTTACTTTTAGTAAGTGTCCAGATTTCAGAGCTGTACGTAAGTAATGGCCTTATTAAGGTTTTGTGCAATGGGCATTTAGTTTTTCTTGTAATATTATCCGATCCCAGTTGTTTAATTAAGCCATGGTAACTTTAATTGGTATAGTATAGATTGTTGGTACACTGATTCCGGTGTTTTATTATTACTTATTTTGTCTACTTGATGCTCTTTTTTGTTGTGATTTCGACCCTCAGGGAGCTTTGTCTGTCACCTCTTTCATTCCGTAGTCCCAGTCATTTTAACCAACTATGCCTATTCACATTTTTGCATCGAGATCTCTCATTATTATCATTAGGTCTTGTTTTTTCCTGCATATCTCTATATAACTGTTCAATCTCAGTATCGGTATTATCTGTTGTTGGAGCATAGACTTGTCATATATTGAAGTTGATTGGATTACCTTGCAATTGTAGAAGTAGCATTCGATCTATACTAAAATCACAATAAAGATGCACTAGAAATAAACAAACCAAAACACGTTTAATGTTACTAGGAGCACTGCCGAATCATGATTTACAATGTATAAACTTGGTAAATCATAATTTGGGAGCGCTACTCGCAACATTTAATGTGACTTTTTTATTTTTAATGCATCTTTATTGTGATTGAAGTATTAGACCAGTAAGGATCTGTGAAAAAACGTCTATTTTCGGATATGAGAGGTGGCATTCGAATTTTTGCAGATAAAGTTAGGTGACACCTTCAGTAATAATAATTGACTTATGCTCCTTCTCAAATATGCCCGGAACATTAATAAAAAAATTAAAATATTTAAAAATTTCGAAAAACGTCGATTTTTTCTGCTTTCTTTGCTTATAACTTTAAAACGATTCGTTTTGGAACAAAGTCGTACAGAAATAAAATAAAGATAATTGAATTTTGTATGATATACGACTGGTAAAAAATGTCTTAACGTATTACCTTTTCTGCAATATAGCAATAAATACAAAATAAGGGGGCAAAATACGCCCGTTGTTATTCAATGTTTTTAACCACTTTGGTGGCACTTAGGACCTTAGTAATTCACGTAGGAAATTATTTGTAACATAATTAAACTGTGTACCAAATTTTATTAAAATCTACCTAATAGATTTTGCATAATAAATTTGCAATCTAAATGTTTTTAAAAAAGTTCAAATTTTTTAAAATCTTTCTGAACAAAAAGTGGACCATTTAGAAGTTGGCTAATTTTTTTACGTATAAAGAGGTGCTCTACCTATCTAATACACTTTACAGAATTAAAATCGGATTATTTAAGGGGCCTCAGCAATGTTTTAAACTTATAAACAATTTTTTGGCTTATAAACAAATAGCTTTGTTTAATAATAAAAAAAAAATAATTTTGCAATGCAAATAATTAAAACCGGTATAATTTGACTTAAACTTTCAAATGCTGTCAACAGAATTTGCTATTTTATTTTTTAATCAAAAGTTATTCGTAATTGCATATGTAGTTACGTGGCTAAAGGTTCTGAACCAAGGCCAGAATAAAATAAAAAAAAAAGTTATTCGCGTTAAAAGATTTCAATTTTTCGATTTTTTGAAAGTTCCACTGCGTTTATCTCGAAAACTATGCATCCTACGAAAAAACTTTTTTGCTTAGAATTACCCAAGAAATACAAAAAAATATTTTATTTTGCGAAAAATCGATGTTGTGTAATTCCTCAAGTTCTTTGTTTATAACAATCTTATCGATATCCGGATCAACTGTTACCCAAAAGAATCGTGTTCTACGGGTCAAAAAATACATAAAAATCTTGGGTAAGTCCATCTAAATAAAGGAGCGCGTAGCACCCCCTCCTGGCCACAGCACTAATTTGTTTATAAGCCAAAAAATTGTTCATAACTTTAAAACATTGCTGAGGCTGCTTAAATAATCCGATTTCAATTCTGTAAAGTGCATCAGATAGGTGGAGTGCTTCTTTATATGTAACAAAATTGACAAATCTTTGTATGTTCTAGTTTTTGTTGTGCAAGATTTTAAAATTTTTTTATTTAAAAAAAAAAGTTTAGATTGCAAAATGTAGTAAGTCAATTTTAATGAAATTTTTTGTACGGTTTTAGCACATTTCGAAAATTTTCTAAGCGAATTAGGAAGATTCCAAGTGAACCTAAGTGATGGAAAATCATTGAATAAGGACAGGCTTGTTTTGCCCCCTTATTTTATATTTATTGCTATTTTGCAGCAAGGGTGATAAATTAAGACATTTTTAACCAATCGCATGTGATAGAAAATTTAATAATCTTTGTTTTATTCCTATACGACTTTGTTCCAAAATGAATCGTTTTAAAGTTATAAACAAAAAAATTAGAAAAAAATCGATGTTATTCGAAATTTTTAAATATTTGAATTTTTTTATTAATGTTCCGGGCATATTTGAGAAGGAGCATAAATCAATTATTACTAACGAATTTATCACCTAACTTTATCCGCAAAAATCTGAATGCCACCTCTCACATCCACCTAAAAATAGATCCTTACTGGTCTATACAGGGTGTCCAGAAACTCTACCGACAAATGAAGACAGGAGATTCTTCAGATAATTTTAATATAATTTAACTCAATTCACTTAGTCCGAAAGTGCTTCCTAAGGGAGCTAGAGCTCTTTGAAGATGGCGTCTTGTAATTAGTTTTTCTTAAATACCTCCAGAACGCTTCTATTTAGAAAAACAAAAATTGGTAAGCGTATTTATCTTCAAGATATAAATCTAATCCAGCCATTGCAAATTTTTAGTACCGATCATAGGCGTCCGTTTTGGGTAGGGCAACGGTTATTTTATCGCATAACTTTTTTGGCTTTAACTTTTATGCATTTCTGATACTGGATTATTAAATTGAAAAGTATTTTAGTACTAAAAGGTACTCTTGTTTTAAATCGGTAGGACACACCGTTTTCTAGAAAAATCGATTTGAAAACTTTTCGCTTTTTAATTAAAAAAAATTTTTTGAAAAAAAACTGTTTAGAAAGACGAAAAATGGTACATTTATTTATATTCCAGAGATAAATCGATTTCATTAATTGCGAATTTCTAGTACTGGTCATAGGCGTCCTTTTTGGGTAGGTCAACAGTTATTTTATAGCATAATTTTTTGGCTTGAATTTTTGAACATTTTTGAGCATTTTTTACACTAGATTATTAAATTATGAGGTATTCGAGTACTAAAAGTTACTCTTACTTTATGTTGGTAAAATACTTCGTTTTTTGTTGAAAAGTTTTTTGTCAATTTTTTTTCAAATTCCAAAAACGAAAAACTTTCAAATAGATTTTTCTAGAAAACGGTGTGTCCTACCGACTTAAATCAAGAGTACCTTTTAGTACTAGAATACCTCACAATTTAATGATCCGGTGTCAAAAATGCATAAAACTTAAGGACAAAAAAGTTATGCGATAAAATACCCGTTGCTCTACCCAAAACGCACGCCTATGACCGGTACTAGAAATTTGCAATGGATGGAATCGATTCATGTCTGAAAAGTAAATATGCATACCATTTTTCCTTTTTCTAAATGGAAGCGTTCCGGAGGTATTTAAGAAAAACTAATTTCATGACGCCATCTTCAAAGAGCTCTAGCTCCCTTAAGAAGCATTTTCGGACTAGGTGAATTGGGTTAAATTGTCTTAAAATTATCTGAGGAATCTCCTGTCTTCGGTTGTCGGTTGAGTTTCTGGACACCCTGTATAGTGATACATCACATTTGTAACGCTTTTTCCCTTAGATTCGCTTATTATAATTCCATTACCATTCCCGTGCTGTTTTAGTTATTACCTGAGTAGGTAATATATTATCTTTTTGATCATGTTCATTTGTATTATGTATTTGGCCACCTCCAACATGTTTCTAATATCCCAGGAGCCGATAATATTGTAGCTTTTTTGTAGCCCTCTACACCGCAATTTTGAGTGTGACAGGATTATTTTCCTCTAGCCTGGAGCTAATAATGACACAGCTGCTGCCCTATGCATTAAGGCTGTATGACACTATGCATTTTCTTGTATCATTTCTAATATCGTTTCTGATATCGTTTCTTGTATACATTTTCTTGTATCATTTCTTGTACGTAAATTTGTGCCCTGTATGACACTATGCAAGTTCTTGTATCGAAAACTGTATGAAATTCGGCAGGTGATTGGTCGAAATTTTGTTTGTCACCCTGTCACGTTACATTGGAATGGTAGTACTGCGTCTACAGCTGATTTTAAGGATTTTATAAAATTTATAAACTTTTAAAAACAAATATTTTAATGTTATAATAACTAGAATTTTTACGTTGACTGTTGATTATTTGTGTTTTTTATTTTGTTTTGATATTTGTGCTAAAATATTTGCATTATAATTATCTTCAGTTTGATCCAAATTGGAACTATTGTATTTTTATCTATTACAAAATTATGCAATATGAAACCCAAAGTTATTCTAAATATAAGGTTATTAGTAGAACAGTAGTCCATACCAAACGGTATAAGTATCAATAAAATATTTATAAATAATACCTACAAAACACAAATAAATTCATCAAGATGAATCAAAAATCATATGATCTCATTTTCAGCCGCCATTATGACATTTAGAAGTTTTACCAGCAGGTTTCACGTTTTTGCTCTTTGCGCAGAAATTGGCGCAGTTATTGTACAAGAATCTGTGCCTGACACAAATTCTTGTATCGTTTCTGATATCGTTTCTTGTATCTGTGTATGACACTATACATTTTTTTGACATATCAGAAACGATATTAGAAATGATACAAGAAAATGCATAGTGTCATACAGCCTTTATTCTCAGTTGGTCTATGGGTGCTTATTTGGTAAGAACTTATTCACACATATCCCACGGTTATTAGACTTTATTCTTGTCCGACGGTGGTGGGGAGACTTATATTTTTGACTTTACGTCACAGGAGTTTACATTCCCATATTTTTAAATGATTTTCGATCATTGAATGTGTGTTATTGTGTATATATGTGTATTATTTGTGTTATTATGAAATAATTAGACAAATAGTATACATTTTATCTTATACTGGGTGGTGAATCGGAAAAAGGACTCAATGTAAAATTTTGAATTGTTGAATTCCTGCTTCCCTAATTATTTTACATCAAAAGTCATGAGAGAATACTTGCAGAGAATTAAAATCTGTATTAAAATCAAAAGTTAAAATTGTTCTACGATTTAAATGCATTCCAAAATTTTGAAAAATATGATACATTTGCCACAATAGGTATGCGTGTAAAATTAAGGCCACACGTTACTATTTAACTGACAGTGCTCACACCATTGACTGAATAAAAACATCTTTATTATTAATCCTTTCTCCGCAACTGAGGGTATCTTATCAACTGTATTGTTTTTAAACAATAGATGATAAAATAAAAATATTGACAGTTCAAAAATGTGAACATTATTGCATTGTGTGTGGCCTAAGTTTGGGCTGAAAACTAAAATGTATTGCATTTTGACAAAATTTTGGAATATGTTTAATTACGTAGACCAATTTTAACAGTTATTTCCAATACAGATTTCAATCCTCTACAAATAGTTTCTAATGTCTTTTGATGTACAATAATTATTAGGGAAGCTGGAATTCAACAGTTCAGAATTTTACATTGAGTTAATGCAAAATTTTGATGCATGTCAAAATTCTCAATGTGTTTTAATTGTATTCATTTTTTTCGAATCCTGAGAAAACTAATAAATATTTTTGAAAAATTTAAACTCAGAATGAAAGACTACATTATTACCTAGGGCTGAAAGTCCCTGAAAACTTCTATAATGTTTATTTTAATAAGCTACAGGGCTGAAAATAAAAGAGAAGTGTGATATTTAATTTCAAATATTTCATTCAATAGAATCTGCTTGTTTATTCTAAGGGGCTTTCCGCCCTCGGTAATAATGTAATCTTGCATCCTGCGTTTAAATTTTTCTAAAATACTTGGTTTTCTCAGGATTCGAAAAAAATCATATTACGATTGAAATGACAGTAAACTCTCGTGACGTAATCTCACCTTTAATGTTCATTGGTTAGTCGATTTAGTTAACCGTAGTAATGTCTAAGAACCGTGCACATATCCTATAACTGTAGGACAGCTTCTTATAAGCTAAAGGTACGCGTATGTCAGGGTTGAGGACTCTCCTGCTCGTTCGTTTTCCGCGAAGTACAAAAGAGTCTCTCTACTTATTTTAGAACTCTCCTCAATGTAAGCTGGGACGGACATTTCTTCTTCTTCTTTTAGTGCCTATTCGTTTCGAATATTGGCGATCATTCTGGCTATAATTATTTTATTAACTGATGCTTTAAATAGATTAGTTGTTGTTGTAGAGAACCATTTCCTCAGGTTCTTTAACCATGATATTCTTCATCTCCCAATTCCTCGCTTTCCAAATAATTTACCTTGAAGGATTACCTTCAGTAATCTGTATTTAGTGCCATTTCTCATTATGTGTCCGAGATATTTTAACTTTCTCCTTTTAATGGCATACATCACCCCTCTTTCTTTGCCCACTCTTCGTAATACGGTCTTGTTGGTTATCTTCTCCGTCCATGATATCCTTAGGATTCGGCTGTATAGCCACATTTCGAAGGCTTCAAGTTTTTTCTCCTTTGCTTCAGTGAGTGTCCAGGATTCAACTCCGTAATACAATATTGAGAAGATATAACATCGTAGGAGCCTTATTTTTATCTCCAGATCAAAGTTGTGGAAAGAGTTTGGCCATGTTATTGAATGCACTCCTAGCCTTCTCTATTCTACATTTTATTTCTTGTGAGTGATCCCATTGTTCGTTTACTATTGTTTCAAGATAGTTATACTGTTTTACTCGGTCCACTGGTGTATTATTGATAAGTAGTTGGGCGTCTCTAATTTTATTTTTGTTGATGATCATAAATTTAGTTTTTGATGTATTTACTTGAAGTCCAAATCTTTCACTTACTTCATTTACTTTGTTTATTAGTTGCTATAAACTGTTCAAACTGTCTGCAAAAATAACGGTGTCGTCTGCATAGCGGATGTTGTTTAGGCGTTCTCCATTTAGAAGTATTCCATGTTCGCAATTTTCCAAGGCTTCACTAGATATTTCCTCTGAATATAGGTTAAATAATGTAGGTGAAACTATACAAGCTTGTCTAACACCTCGTAGAATTTGGATCGCTTCCGTTGGTTCACCTCCAAGATTCGTTCTTATTGTGGCTGATTGATTCCAGTATAAATTTTGTATTATACGTCGGTCCTTATCATCCATTTGGGCTTTTGTTAGAACATCCATCATTTTTCGGTGTTGAACTGTATCAAATGCTTTTTGGTAGTCCACAAAGCAGGTGTAAATATCTCAAGTCATATCTCTGCATCTTTGAAATAAAACCTGTAGACCAAACAGTGCATCTCTTGTACCTACGTCATTCATGAATCCAAACTGTGTGTCTTGTATTCTCTCTTCTCATAGCTTGTATATTCTACGATGTATAATTTTAAGAAAAAGTTTTAATGTATGGCTCATTAGAATTATTAGCCTATATTCTCCGCACTTTTTTGCTCACTGTTTCTTTGGTAAGGTAATAAATTCTGAAACTAGCCAATCTTTTGGGATATTGCCTGTGTCATAGATATTATTGAAGATTTCACATAGTATTCGTAAAGATTCATCATCAAGAAGTTTAAGAAATTCCGATTTTACTCCGTCTGGTCCTGGAGCTCTACCTTATTTTAGTGATATTATGGCTGCTCTTATTTCGGCCACTATTATAGATGGTCCTGTTTCCGTAGGTATTGGGGACTCATCAAAAAATAAATTTCGTATGTAATTTTTCCAGGTATTATTGATACTCTCTTTGTCCACGATTATCTCTCCATTTTGATTAACAAGTTTACTTATTCTTCTCTTTGTACATTTGCCTGTAATTTCTCTTACCTTCTTATGCACATTGAAGTCGTCGTATTTACTTTGCAGAATTTCGATTTCTTGGCATTTTTCTCCAGTTTTTTCTGTTTGACTTATCTGATCTTTATCTGTATCTCTCGCTGTAATGTTTTATACATGGAGTTATCGTTCTTGTTTTTCCTTCTTTCTTCCATTAGTTGCAGAATCTCTGCCGTCATCCATGTCTTATTCTTACCTTCTTCGTTCTTCATAAAATTGTCTTTAATGTCGTCTATCGTTTTATTTAGGGATTCTATTTTATCTTCTGTGCTTTCCATTGTATTATCGATTTCTTTGAATTTTCTATTTAATGTTTTGGGACGGATACGGTAGCTACTAATTTCGGCTTACTGAAACAATTCAATTCAAAGATTATTTTCAGATTCTTTTAAAACAATTTCTAAGACAAAAATAAACTTTTCCTTTTAATATTGTTCTTATTTGTAAGATAATAACGAATATAAAAACTTACTAAAAACAGATAAAACATCTATATTTATTTACTAAAATTTAAGCCATTCTTTCAGCAAATTATCTGCTCGCCTTTAAATTAAAACTAACAAATTTCATTAACACCTGTAAAAAACCAACTGTTGTTTACACAGCGATTATCTGACCTAGAGAATGGTTATTTGTTTTTACTCACTAAAAACACAAATATAAACGCATAATGTTGGGATATATGTAACGAAGTGTTGGATTTATAACAATTTAAAAGTTGTTGGCTATGGCCGATGAACACACATTGCTTTCACTTTCGTAAGATTCTCTTTCTGGTTCCTCACGATCGGAATAAGGTTAAGGAAACGATTTTGAATCTTATTTAAGATTATTTTTTGTGTATTTATTTACTGGCTGTAAATATTAGAATACAGGGTGAGGCAGATAAAGGGCCTATTAGAAATATCTCGAGAACTAAAGGTAAGAGAATCATGAAAATTGGAATACGGGAGTTTTGAGGTATGAACTATTTAATGAAAATATTTTGGTCTCTTTGCTACTTCCGGTTATACCGGAAGTTGATTGTAACTTCGTTTTTTAAATGGGACACCCTGTATATTTTTACATTTTTGGATTCTGCTCGATGTCTTCTTTCTTAAAATATGAGGTTTTGTAATATTATACAGGGTAGTTTAAAAGCTAATTACGGTTTTTTATAAATTTTGTAACAAACTTCACACCCTAGAATTGTACTGATTTGATATAGAAAAACTCCATTTATGTTCAAGTGATTTTTAATATACTCTATTATTATCAAAAATTATTAATATAGCGAAATGTTTCATTTTAGTATACAGGGTTGGTCGAAACTCGGAATGAGTATTATCTGAGTTTTCTTAAATGGAACACCCTGTATTTTAGTATTGTAATGAAATGATATTTTACAGTACTTTTTTATTTCTTAAGCATTCCCTATACCTAACTGCTATAATTTGTAAGTTATTCGTAGTTCTTTAAGCCTAACATTAATTGTAACAAAAATTACGTGAAATTTTATTAGGTTTGCCGTGAAAATATTCAATCACAAATAATTTTTCAAAAATAAACACATATTAATCTCGACTGACCCTTAATTTATTAATACTGGTTGATATATCAAAATACCTATTTAGTTAAGATTGTTGGTGTGTTTAATATTAATAAAAACACAATATTCTATCTAGTTGGCTATGACTGACACTAAATATGCTTAAACATTTGCTTTGCTTACACATTCTACCATTTTTGAAGTTCCATTGCTTTGCTACCATTGCTAATATGAATTTTTCTAATGAGGAACTGATTCAGCTGTTTTTTTGTTCTAGGAGAGCATAATAGATAAAAATGTGCAACTAGCAATAAGAGTTTATCATCAGCAATTATTCCATGATAGATGACAACCAAAAAAAAAGAGAAACTTTTCAAAATTTATTAGAGCGGTTTCAACGAACTGGAAATTTAGATTACGAGAAATCTGATCGAAGAAAAATTATTTTAAATGATTAAAATGAATTAAATGTTAGTGTCACTGAGAATCTGCATATTAGTATGAACGTTCTCGTAATCTAAGTGTCTAGTACGTCGAAACTATTCTAGTAAACTTTGAAAAGTTTCTCTTCTAAACTTTGAAAAGTTTTACTTCTTGTTTGTCGTCTATCAGAGAGTTGCAGATGATAAATTCTTATTGCTAGTAGTACATTTTTGTTATACTTACTCTCCTAGAACAAAAACTTTACTAATCAGTTTCCCATCACAAAAATTTATATTAGTAATAGTAACAAAGCAACTGGAGCTATAAAAATAATATAATGTCTAATGTTTAATCAAGCTTAGTGTCAAAGCCATAGCCAACTGGGTAGAATATGGTTTGTTTTTATTAATATTTTATGCACCAACAATCTTAACAACGTAGGCATTTTGGTATCTCATCCAATATTCATTAATTAAGGATCATTCTAGATTAACATGTACTTATTTTCAAAAAAATTTTTATTATTGAATATTTTCACGGCAAAAATAATAAAATTTCACGTAATTTTTGTTGAAATTAATGTTTGGCTTAAAGAACTACGAATACCTTACAAATTAAAGCAGTAAGGTATAGGGAATGCTTAAGAAATAAAAAAGTACTATAAAATATCATTTCATTACAATACTAAAATACAGGGTGTTCCATTTAAGAAAACTCAGATAATACTCATTCCGAGTTTCGACCAACCCTGTATACTAAAATTAAACATTTCGCTATATTAATAATTTTTAATAATAATAGACTATATTAAAAATCACTTTAACATAAATGGAGTTTTTGATATCAAATCAGTACAAGTCTACAGGGTGTGAAGTTTGCTACAAAATTTATAAAAAAACCGTATTTATCTTTTAAACTACCCTATATAATATTACAAAACCTCATATTTTAAGAAAGAAGACATCGAATCCAAAAATATAAGAATATACAGGGTGTCCTATTTGAAAAAACGAAGTTACAATCAACTTCCGGTATAACCGGAAGTAGCAAAGAGTCCAAAATATGTTCATTAAATAGTTCATACCTCAAAACCTCTGTATTCCAATTTTCATGATTCTCTTAACTTTAGTTCTCGAGATATTTCTAATAGGCCCTTTATCTGCCTCACCCTATATAGTAAGCTTTTAATAGTTTCAAGTGCTTTTTGAATTCATCAGGTCAAATAAATTTTTAAAATTTTCTAGTAAATTTTCGAGTAAATTGTGAAAGAGATTAAGTAACTTTATGGCGGTTTTCTACTACATGGACGGTTGCGTATATGTTTTCTAGAACTGAAAAAACAAAAACAAAACTGAAATAAACTGAAAAAACTCGAGTTTTGTTTTTTTGCTTTCTGTCTTTTCCAGTGGTTGTTCCGAAAAAGTCTAAGTACATACAGTTTTTTCTTCAATAACAAATCAATATGTTTAAGGAATATTTTTTTATTAATTTTATTTTGTCAATTGTCAATTGTCTTACATTGACGTGTTGTATATTAAATCCCGGCGATGGATGAAATTTAGACGGATACCGCAATCAGTCATATGATGCTTTGAGGTATCCTTCTAAATTTCACCCATGCATCGCCAGGATTAATATACAACACCTCAATGTAAGACTTTTAGTCGATATTTCAAGGGTTTTAAGCCAAGTATTTTTGGTGCTTTAGCATGTAGAGCTTGCTTAGAACACTGATGATGCTCTCTTTAGAGCGAAAACGTTATGTTTTTTAATGTAGCCCTTTATTGGGGTTTTTAAATAAATATACCTTTTACACACAAGATTTTTTCTTCAATTTTTGTTTTTTGTACTTCCCCTTCCAACGTCGTTTGTTGTTCCTCTGTATACCCATTTATTTTTTAAATAGTTAGTCCATACAACCTTTTGGATATGTTTCAGGTCTATTAAGTTCTTCAACTGCGCCCTTTGACTTTTTATAAAGCGCCATATATACCTCAAGACGAGCTAAAACACACTTTTTGCTTACAAATAAATCCTTTTTGATTGATAGACAATTACTATAACAACTAAGTGTACAATCTTGTTATAAATTCGACCAATCGAAAGAAAATTCCTATCCATTCACTACACTCATATCTTATAAATATCTTCTTTAGAGGACTGCGCAACATTTAATAGTAGAAGCGAGATATAAATATTTACTATTCATTAAAAACATCTCAATAGGTTATTGCAGGTACGTCGACTTTCGAGACATTTTTGCGTAATTTCGTTCTTAAGTAAAACTAGTTTTGCTCTTTTTCTGGTGCGATAGTAGCTTCTCGCATATTTTTATCTGTGTCAAAGACTTAGTTTTATAGACAGTATCATTAATGGCAAGCTAGTTGAATTTTAGTTAATGAATTTTAGATTTACACTGAAAACGACAAGTACAAAAAGTAAACTTGTTATACCAGGAGAGCCTTGGATGCTAAATTTGCAGTTACTAAAACGTCATGAGGACCTATTGGGTTGTGATTATTAGGTCTTAAAACCAAAAAAAGTTAGTCAAGTTTTCCATTTTAGTGGGGATTTTCCATTTTTAATTTAATTTTCCATTTCCAAAAATTCTTTTTTGAACGATTGATCATTTTTGACTGTTTACCGTGACAGATTTTACGTCAGTAGGTGACATTTACTAGCAACTCGACGGTAAGTAATCCAACTCGACGGTAAGTACTCCAACTCCAAAGTAAGTAATTCACTTACCGTCGAGTTAAAAAATCTCTTAATTTTAATTTATTTTTTGAAAGAATAAAGAAAACTAACGAATTATTTATTAATATTGAAACTTATGGTACAATTTGTTAAATTATTTAATGAAATCCCACTTGTTTGGGCTGTGGTTTCACTTCTAACAGAAACTCCTGCAGAATCGCATATATTCTTGCGTTCGCACCATTTTTTAAAACTTTGGTAGGTATTTTGATAACGGATTTTGGATTTTTCGGGAATAATTGCGGAACACCCTTCTTCCCAAGCCCGTTCAATTCCTTCAAATTCACTATCGCTCATATTTTAATTTATAATAATCAAAATTGTACTTAAAATTATTGACAACTAAATAAAAACTCAATTCTCCATTGTTGTTATGCACCCTAGTTACTACCTAACAACCAAAGTATCTATCTTGATAAAATGAATGAAACTAGTCAATATGACGAAAATGTTTAATTTTATAATTTATAATGGTATCAATCGTGCAAAAACGTTATAAGCATGTCGAACGTTAAGGGTAACCGATCTCAGACAATAATTGGAGTCGTCGCTCCGCTCCTCCTCCAAACAATTGTCTTCGATCGGTATAAAACCCTTACCGTTCTCCATACTTAATATTCTATTTCCGATTATAGTCCATCCGCCATCTATACATAATTCTAAAAAATGTCTCGAATAAAGGAACGGCGGAATTTAGTCGACATTTTAAATTTACACTACTATTGACTCTCCCTAAATCTTAGAAAAATAAAATTTAGGGCAGCTTGGCATGCAAAGTTAGGCCTGTTATTCGTCTATCCCGACTGGACCATCCCTGCTATCTTTGTTATCTACCACATAAGGAAATTGTTGTAGGGAAAAAAGTTTGGCGTCTCATCAAAATGAAGCTACTCTCGAAAAATTAGCTTGATTATTTCATTCATAGGAGATTCTGACCAATAGAAATCTACATAAATCTAAATTAAATCGATAATTTTTGATAATTTCCTGTCGTCAAGTATATTACGTCAGATGCCCTTCGTTGCTACGAAAAAACACATACAGTGACATTAATGACAATTAATGTTTTAAAAATTATAAAAGTGATGACTTTCAACCGTCAAATTAATATTTATAACAACTGTGTGTTTAATTGTACTAATTTGTAGTTACATAAACAATTACAATAAAATTTTGGTGTTGAACAGTTTTATTCATGAAATAATCGCAACAAATTGCACTCGATCTCTAAAATTAATATAGAATCTTAGAGCTTTTGTGCAATTACTACTGATAGTAGTAAATGGTAAGAATATGCCTGGGATCCCTTACTATAGGTATCGGAGTGAAACCAAACTATTAAAATTGAAAATGTATAATCATTTTCAGTTTCTTTGCAACACGAAAATGCAGCAGCTGCATAATACTCTGGTTAAATCGGAGAGTGCAGGAAGACTTTATACCGGTTTCGGAGGTTTTTTCCTCCTCATCAGTAGTCCCATATCCTCTTTTCTCCGATTTCCCCGAGATTTCCCAGAAAGATTACCGATTTAACCAGAGTATTATGCAGTTGCTGAATTTTCGTGTTGCAAAGAAATTAAAAATGTTTATACATTTTTAATTCATTTACTCTTTTGTTGAGTACTAAGGATTCTTTCTTGTTGAAACTCTTATCACGCTGAGCAGATGGGACGTGAATTATTTAAAATTCCCTCATCTTAATTTCCTTGGTATCCTGTCATCATCATCAGTAGCTCGACAACCCTTTTTGGGCCCTGGCTTGTTCTAGGATTTTCCTCCATTCTGTTCTGTTCCTTGCGTTGTTCTTCCAGTGGGTAATCTCAAGTGTTTTCAGATCTTGTTCCACTTATTCCATGTATCTAAGTTTGGGTCGTCCCTTTGACCTTCTCCCTACTGGTGCTTGCCTCATTATATGTTTTGGTGTTTCGGTCTCCAACATCCGTTCAACATGGCCCATCCAGCGCAGACGTCCGATTTTTATGGATGTTATGACGTCGGGTTCGTTGTATGCTGCGTATAGTTCAAAATTATATCTTCTGCGCCATACGTCATTTTCTTTCACCCCCTTATATATGTGTCTGAGGATTTTTCGTTCAAACGTACCTAATAAGTTCTCATCGCTTTTCGACAGTGTCCATGTCTCTGATCCATATGAAGGGCACAGGGGAAAACCCCCCTTAGTCAATTTTTTCAAGAAATGGGCTGATGAAGCTATCCAGTGGCTTCAAACGAATAGTTTTTAAACATTTTATTAGCTTTTGTACAAAACACCGTCTATCTACTAAAATCCACGTTAGAAAATATGCGGCACTGGGGAAAAACCCGTCAGTCAATGCATTTGTATGGAAGAACCCCGTGAGTCAAATGATATTTTAGTAATCCGTTACCGGAGTTGGTTTAGCCTCCAGAATTGAAAAAACTTAAATGGTTGTTTTCTCGAAATTTACTTTTTTTGACTGACGGGGTTTTCCCCCTGTTCCCTTCATATATAAGGACCGGTTTAATCAGGATTTTGTATATTTTGCATTTGGTTTTTCTCGTGATGTTGTTAGATCTTAGATGTTTAATTAGTCCATTATATGTTTTATTAGCAATATGTATTCTTCTCTTGACTTCTTCGCTGACATTGTTATCTGCTGTGACTAGTGAACCTAGATATGTAAAAATGTCTACGCTTTCGATGTTATAGTCTCCTATTTTCAGATTCTGTAGGTTTCTTTGGCCTGTCGATTTGCTGGCCTTCATGTATTTGGTTTTTATTTCATTAATATTTAGGCCACTGTTTTGTGCCGCTCTTTCTATCGCATTAAATGCTTCTATCATTTCTCTTTTGCTTCTAGCTATGATATCAACATCATCTGCAAATGCCAATATTTGTACACTTTTTGTTATTATTGTTCCTCTGGTTGTAACCAAAGAAAGTATTCCACCTGTTGTCAATCTGGTGGTGTGGTAACGATATTGTCGTTTTCTGTGCCACTTCGATTGATAACTTATTTTATTAAAATTGAATTAAAATTTAAACATTTTTTTATCATATCACATTATAGAACTTTTCCTCTATGCACCTTCATAAAACTGGTTTGATATTATCCTTCCCCAATATACAGGGTGTCCCAGACTAACTTACCCACGCTATATCTCTTAAAGGAATAGAGATTTTCGAATGGGACAAAAGGTGATATATTCTACTTGTAATACACTTTAATATAACGTACAAAAAAATCATCCCCTAAATAATCATCCCTTAGTTACAACCCCTAACTTTAATTTTTTTAATAGCACCCTATATATTTTTTTATAGTTTTGGATGTGGTCTTCTATCGTCTATTCAACACATTTTTTGAAAATAAAATCCGTTCGTAAATAACCAAGAAAATATCAGTTTAGTTTTGTTACTTGTGTGTCCCAGACTAATTTATCAAGGCTATATTTCATAAACGAATAGAGATTTTCGAATGGGACAAAAATAATCTATTACATTTGTAATACACTTTAATATGGCCTAGAAAAAAAAATATCCCCTAAATATTCATCCCTTAGTTACAACCCTTTACTTTATTTTTTTTTAATAGCACCCTGTAAGTTAGGGATGAATATTTAGGGGATGAATTTTTTCTACGCCATATGAAAGTGTATTACAAATGGAATAGATCAGTTTTGTGCCATTCGAAAATCTCTATTCGTTTAAGAAATATAGCCTGGATAAATTAGTCTGGGACACACAATTTAACAAAAATAAACTGATTGTTTCTAGGTTATATACGAACCGATTTTATTTTCAAAAAATGTGTTGAATAGACGATAAAAGACCACATCCAAAACTATACAAAAATATACAGGGTGCTATTAAAAAAATTAAAGTTAGGGGTTGTAACTAAGGGATGATTATTTAGGGGATGATTTTTTGTACGCCATATTAAAGTGTATTACAAGTAGAATATATCACCTTTTGTCCCATTCGAAAATCTCTATTCGTTTAAGAGATATAGCGTGGGTAACTTAGTCTGGGACACCCTGTATACACACACACACACACGTTAAATTTGCTTGATCATCATGCGATAAAAAAGAAAACCTACAAGCAATAGTGGTGACTCCATAAAAGTTTCTGGATTTCATTCACCGCACTTTTCTGGATTGTTTTTTTATTCGTCGAGCAAATGCCGGCATTTTTATAGGAAGGTAACTATATTAAACGTGATAATATACACAGATGCCTCATTTCTTTTTCGAGGAAACCCCAGTCCTGGAAGCAGTGTGTTACAGCCTGCTTCTTTCATAAAAGTCTTATGAAGTTATCAGGAGTTGCTGTCAAAAGTCTGGAGTAGGCGAATTATGTGGGTCACCTGTGTGTCGTAACTGAGAAGAGATATGAGAGGATTTTTAATATACACATAAAAATATGAAAAAGAGCCGAGATGTTACATTATCGATGGTTGTCTCTTAAAAAGATTGAAGGATAAGTAATAAATGAGGCATACGAGGGACACGAGAAAAGTTGCAAAAGTAAATGACTTTGAAAAGCTTTACAAATTAGGAATTTTCCTTCGTTATAAAAAGTGTACAATCGCAACATAAGGGAAGTGGATTTGAATAGAATCTAAACACCAATGCTAGTTTGGTACAAATTATTTCTTTTTCTTAGAATTTATCTACAGAATTTTATAACAGCTATTTTCAATTTTGAAGTTGTTATTTTGTCTAGACTTGACTTTGTCTGTTTTTATATGTGCCTCTAGTAAGTTGTCGTTCCATCGTTTTCGTGGTCTTCTTACTGATCGTCTGAGGATCTTCTTTCGCCGTCCTTCTGTTAGCGTACTTCTAGCTCTGTCACATAGTGTCTTAGCATCGATATTTCTAAGGGTTTTCATCTCTAACAATAAAACACTGAAAACGTTTGTTTTCTATACTTCAACAAAATTTATTACAACTATGTGACTACAGCTGTTTCGACAGAGTGCCTTTCTCAAGTGATTTAGATTACTATGGGTTTGCTTTTTAAAGTTTTTAACTGAAGAGGTTGAGGAGTGGGGAGCTGTTTGTCTCGAGTTGGTCATTCAGAATTATATCTATATTTTTCAATTTATTAAGTTCCATAGATTCTAATAAAGATAGCTTAAGGCCTTTATTTTGAATATACAGAATTTGAAACTGTTCATTAAAAGAATGATTATGATCTAGAAGGTGAAGTGCGTATGTAGAAGTGTCTGTTTTTCTATTGTTGAAAGCCCTTTTGTGTTCTGATATCCGTTTGTCAAAGTGTAATAAATAAGCGTGTTGTTACTGCCTTCTGGTACCAATTAATTAAAACTCTTATTTCTATTCAAATACATATATTTTTGGTTTACCTTATCGATGACTAAATCATAATAACTTGTTTATAATCACGACCTATCTTAAACGTGGTTACTGCTAACTATTACAATAATCATAACAATAATAATAATGCTATCATATCATCGGGCCTTTACTTATATATTAGAATGAACTTTGCAACCTCACGCGTCGGCCTTGGTCAAGGGCGGACAATTTACTTTCAATAAAACATCTTTTGTACAGGGTGATATTATAATACTACACCTCCCCGTTTTGTTAAAATTACATATTTTTAAAAATGAGATTGTTTGTCCATCATCGCCTTTTAGGAGATAGACCTTATATTACTTAATAGTTAAGGTCCTATATCGGCCGCTATTAGACACTTAACAAAAATCCTATTATAAACAAAAGTTCATATTGTCCCTATACTAAACTGGTATTTTATAAAAACTACAAATAATTGTTTATAAGTAATTGTCACTAAATCACGCACTATTCCTTCGTGTCTTTTAGTATTTTTTTTCCTTTACTAATTCACTTTCGTAAAACAATGAATAAAACTTATCCTAATTTTTAACCTAGTCTTTTTAGTCTACTACACTAATTTACGTCATATAAGCAGTGAATAATTATATAATATTTTAAATCTACCTAATAATATTTCCAAATTTAACTAAACTTAATATTACCTTACCTTCTTATTAAAAATTTAAAGTTACTTTATTAATTCCTATTTCAGTCTTTTGATTAATTACTATTCGTCCCTTCTTAATAATAAAAAAATTTAATGTCTCTTGCTAGAATAAATATTAATAAATGTCTCTCATCATATCAAGTTTAAAGAAAATTTCTTTTAGGGTTCTTTTTTTTTTCTAATACTAACACTAAGGTAACTCACACTGTAAGATATTGTCTATCCTTAATTCAAACACTTCCATTATTTTCCGCGAAAATTTAACCTGAATTCCTTATCTACATTTAAAATTTAAGTCATTTATAATTTACGTTACTTTAGAGATTTCAAAAAAACAATTCAAGCTTAATTCTTAAATATAATATTTGATTAGTATCTTCTTAATTTTGCTTGTTTTCTTGCAATTTTTTTTGTGTCTTCTTTCATTTTTCCCACATATTTTACTAAAAATTCTCTTTTTTTTTTCTCTCATTCTTCTTGTCTGGTACTACAACTATATATTTCTTCATTTTTCTTCATATAATAGCACTTCTACAGTGTACATAGTTCATATTAATATAACAATCATTTTTCATTTAATCATCAATGTATCATTTCATAATATAACATCATAATAATCACTTCCTTTACTTATCCCTCAATGCCTACGTTCGACTAGTCAAAGTGGCTTTACTCGAGAGAAAAGTTCCAATTCTTCTACATATTTCATAACCTCAATCATAATACTCAATACTAATACTAACCACGAAACCTCTAAAATCTACCTTGATAGAAGCGGGTATAACATCGTTGGCTAGATCAAATTCTTTTACAAATTTCACAACCTCAATCCCTTGCTTTGAGACCGTTGTTTATTCACGAATACTCATGAATAAAATAGGCACCCTTCAAAACACAGAGTGGGTCTCTAACAAGCTTTCAAGCTTCTATAAATCACTTAGTACCTTCCTAATTTGACAAGAGCAGTGGGTTTCTTATTATCTCTAGTTGCCTCCTAATATTTAGCTTATAATATTGTTAGTTCTTCTAATCTATATAGTTCTTCTTCAAATTCCTTATCTCGACTCATCAGGTCGGTTCGTTAAAAGTATATTTCTTGCTTACAACAATGTTTATCTTAAGCTCTTATATCAACGTATGTCATCACTAATCATTATTCATTAAAAAAAATCATTTATATATCATTTATCACACAAAATTATCCATTCAGGTTCATATCATACAAAATTTAACACAAAATCGATGAAAATGTATCTATATAATCAATAAATATCAATAATAAAAACAACTGGCTAATAAAAATTCAATAATAGTATACATATTCGACAAAAATTCAATAAAAAAATAGCATATGCAAAAGTTAGATAAAAATATTCAAAATAAGTTTATATCTCAAGCTTCGATAGAAATTTTTGGAAAAAATTCGATATTCCATAAAATATTCAAAAATAACCGTACTAAAAAAATCGAAATCGGATAGAGATTTTTCAAATAAATTCAATAACAATTCAAAATTCAATAAAAATTCAAGAATAGCATATATAATAAACTTCTATAAAAATATTCAATTCAAAAATCACTTCATATTTCAAAATTCATAGATATTTAAAAAAAAAAATCGTTACTTCATAAATTATTCACAAATTCAATGTTCAATAATAATATGTATATATAAAAACCGAGGGAAGCATTTTCAATAAAGATAGACTAAATTTCTTACTTACATTTTAACACTTGTGTCTTTTTTTCACTGGGTTCGGTTCTTGGGTCCTGGTCTGGTCCATTTTCCGCCGTCGGTGTTTCCAATCTTTAGTTCCCATCTTCAGAAGATTCTCCAACTAGTTTACAGGAACGCCATGTCATAAATAAGCGTGTTGTTATTGCCTTCTGGTCCCAATTAATTAAAACTCTTATTTCTATTCAAATACATATATTTTTGGTTTACCTTATCGATGACTAAATCATAATAACTTGTTTATAATCACGACCTATCTTAAACGTGGTTACTGCTATTACAATAATCATAACAATAATAATAATGCTATCATATAATCGGGCGTTTACTTATATATTAGAATGAACTTTGCAACCTCACGCGTCGTCCTTGGTCAAGGGCGGACAATTTACTTTCAATAAAACATCTTTTGTACAGGGTGATATTATAATACCACAAAAGGTTCTGCTAGTTTGACCGATGTAAGTTTTCGGACAGTCACCACAAGTTAGTTTGTAAACACCACTCTGTAGTTGTTTTCTCTTTCGGCTCTTATTGCTCTTAATATATTTGCTTAAGTTGATGTTAGTTCTGAAAGCTAGTGTTATTCCTTTCTTTTTTATGTATCTGGCTATTTTTGTTTTTATTTTGCCAGTATATGTGATAGAGCAGAAGGTACTGGGTTCTTTCTGTGGTGGTAGATAGCTGGCATATACTGGCAAAATAACAACCAAAATAGCCAGATACACAAAAAAGAAAGGAAAAACACCAGCTTTCAGAACTAACAACAACTTAAGCAAATATATTAAGAACAATAAGAGCCAAAAGAGAAAACAACTACAGAGTGGTGTTTACAAACTAACTTGTGGTGATTGTCCGAAAACCTACATCGGTCGAACTGGCAGAACCTTTGACAAACGGATAGCAGAACACAAAAGGGCTTTCAACAATAGAAAAACAGACACTTCTACATACGTAATTCACCCTCTAGATCATAATAATTCTTTTAATGGACAGTTTCAAATCCTGCATATTCAAAATAAAGGCCTTAAGCTATCTTTATTAGAATCTACGGAAATTAATAAATTGAAAAATACATATATAATTCTGAATGACCAACTCGAGACAAACATCTCCCCACTCCTCAACCTCTTCAGTTAAAGACTTTAAAAATGCAAACCCATAGTAATCTAAATCACTTGAGAAAGGCACTCTGGCGAAACAGCTGTAGTCACATAGTTGTAATAAATTTTGTGGAAGTATAGAAAACAAACGTTTTCAGTGTTTTTTTGTTAGATAAAATGAACTTCCATCAAGTAACGGTCGAATCCATCAATTGTTTTCATTTTTGCTGTTTCTAGCATTCTTTTTGTCCTGTCTGTATCAGGTCGTGTTTCTGTCGTGTATGTCATTATTGGCATGATGACTGCTTTGTAAATTCTGCCTTTCATTTCTCTCCCGATATTTTTATGTTGTTCTGAAGGATATTTTTTGACGGATATTCTTGAGTTAAAGTTGGTGTCATGTAATCGAATGAACGATCTTTCAATAAAGTCGTCCCAGGAACGCAACTCATAAATATTGGCAATATCATTTTAAAGTCTTCTACTTTAAAATGTGTAATATATGTCTGCATTGCCGATATAAATGAGTCAGATTAAATTAAATTATTAGAGGAATTTTTTACTAAGCAACAACATTTTTGTTTACTTTATTAATATTTGGTAATGTGACAACGACGTCCGATGTGGACGTCGAAACGTAGATAAAATTATTTTGTCAAGTTAAATTGTGGCTTATTTCCCAATTAGAATAGATAATTATGATATTTTTATTTCTCCATATTGTTTAATTCAGGCATTATTCATTTTATTGTGCGGCTCTCTTTGCTCTATTCACTTGATTTTCCATTTCTGATTCGAGCTTTCCACAGCTAGATAGGGTGATGCCTAGATATTTATACTGCATCTTTTGTTCTATTATCTGACCCTTTAGCTCTAATATACATCTTAGTAGATATTGTTCTAAAGCTATTTCTTTGTGGCATGGTATGTAATTTACTATAATATTAATCGGGAAATAAGCCACGATTTAAGTTAGAAATTAAAATTACTTAAACGTCAATAAAATTATTTTCCAACTTAAATTGTGGCTCATTTCCCAATTAATATAGTAAATATTAAATATATTAAATAAATATAAATATATTAAATATTAAATATATTAAATGTATTAAATATATTAAATAGTAAATATTAAATAACAACAAATAATGTTGTTATAACCATGCATTTTTTATTTTTGGGGAAAATTTAAATTTTCTGTCTTCTTCTTCTGTTTGTGTAGACATGACTGTCTGTTATTCAATGTGCCTCCAGTAAGTTGCCATTCCATCGTTTTCGTGGTCGTCCCACTGATCGTCTTCCTATTGGGGAACCATCTCTCGCCATCCTTACCAACTCTATTTATTGTTGTCATTCGGCTTATGTGGTCGTTCCATTCTACTCTTCTTTTTCTGTTTTTTTTTTCAACAAAAGTTTCAACAAAAAAAAAACAAAAACAAAAACATTTTCTGGCGGTTATATTAAATTGATACAGCATACGTTGTACATATATTTTGCAGCATACGTTGTTATATTTTGGCATCTTCTTCACATGGCACACGTGTTCTAGTTCACGTCTTTGTTTGTTGGTTTGTATAGTTCTGTTCCTTTTCTAACCGTCATGAATCCCTTGAAGAATGATGATGAAGTATTTGCTTCATGGGTTAGTGTTTCTATTGCTTGATCTAATGCTGGCTATTACTCACGGTGTCGTAATTGATCAAAGTGAGTAATAGCCCTTATGTGTGAGTAGAATACTATATTTTTTCTACGACCTTTTTTTAATTTTCTTTAATTTTCCATTCGTTCTGCTTGATCAGTACATCATCAATATCATTTCACATTTTCACATCCTAATAAAAATAAATAAATAAAAAAATATACCCAACTCAGAAAGTATTATCTTTTTACCAGGTTTTTTCTTTTTTAGTTACATGTTCCTCGCTTCTCACATGCTGCTGCTCTATTTGAAATTTTTTCTGAGATGAAACCTGAAAAGGAATGCTATATAATTTCACCTATTTTTAAAATCTAAGATTGTATAAATAAACTATAAAGGAACCGTTCCGCTACTTTTGGGACACCCTATATATGTTTTTGTTCTTAGTCAAATAAAGGCAAACTAACGCTACTATTCATGAAAAATTATGAATGACAATAATAAACTTTAATTACAATTTACTCCGTTATTAACCAAAATTCAGGGTTCTTACTCCATTAATAACAAAGATACTGGGTGTTTTATCTAGTTTTCCATTTTCTTAATTGGTTCATAACTTTTTAACCACACTGTATATTTATTTTATATTTGGCATGCAAATATCACTTAAGGTGTACAATAAATTAATTTATTTAAAATTGTAAAAAATCCAGATCTGGCTTAAAAAACATTGGAAAAATATTCCGACCTCAAAACAACACCCTGTACATTAAATTTTTTTAAAATTGATTTCTCAGTTGAAAAGAGGATAAAAAACTAAATTCAGTGGTATACTTTGAATTTTCGGCAAAATGATTTTTCTGGTGAAATTTGAATTCTGAAATTAAGCGAATTGCGAGAGCTCTAAGAAGAAAAAAAATTGAAATACAGCTTACAACTTGTCAACCACACTGTATATTGATTTTATATTTAACACGCGAATAATATTTTAGGTGTCCAGTAAATTAATTTAATTACAATTATAAAAAATCCAGGTGCGGATTAAAAAATATTGTTTAAATATTCCAGCCCAAAAAACCCCTTGTATATTAAATTTTTTTAAAATGGATTTTGCATTTGAAAAGAGGATGAAAAACAAAATTAATGGTATACTTTGAATTTTCGGCAAAATGGTTTTTCTGGTAAAAATTTGTATTTGAATTCTGAAATTATGTGAATTGCGAAGCTCAAAGTAAAATAAATTAAAATGTGACTTAATTTTAATGAATACCATTATTTAATCTAAATTGGTAAAATATTAACATTTGCACATATAACAATAATTTTTGATGACCCCTCTGTGGCTCAGTGGTAAAAGCGCCTACCTTTGGATCGAAAGGTCCGAATGGTCGTGAGTTCGAATCTCACCAGGGTCAGAAATTTTTCGTTTATTGTAAATGAATAAATGAAAATAGTTTCTTACTCTGGGCTAATTAGCAAAATTCAGGGAAAAGTTATTTACCAGCAATTTTATTGCTGGAATCGAATTATAAGATCCTATATATTAATAATATAGGTATGCAAAGTCCGCAGATAGTGTGCTAGGTACTTTTTTTATAAACAAAATGGCGCCGACAAATCGTATTTTTTTCAATTATTGCTCTATAACTCCGAAGATTTTAACTTTACAACAAAAACACCCAAATAAAAATTCACCCCAATTAAATTCTGCATAGAGATTTTTTTCACGATTTGCTCCGACAAAAAATTTCCTCGGAAAATGCGGGTTTTCCTAACAAAAACTATAATTTTCAAATAAAGTTTTAGGTAAGTAATTATTAATCAATAATTAAATAACTTAGTGACATCAAAGATTTTTTGGTATAGATTGTAATTCCAGAAGCCGGTGAAAATTAAACGAATATTTTAGCAACAATTCAATTGTTAATTAACAATTTACGATCGCAATAATAACCAAAATAATGATGATACATTGATCAAACTTATAAAGATTATAAAGATGAGATGCTTGTTCAATATTTTATCGACAAAATATAATTTTTTCTTTTTTTTGCATATTCTTTAAATTTTGAAAAAAAAATAGTTATAATACTTTGGTCTAATTATTAAAGTACAAAGAAAGGTTATTTACCAGCAATTTTATTGCTTTAATTGAATTATAAGATCCTATATATCATTAATATAGGTATGCAAAGTCCACAGATAGTGTGCTACTTTTTTTATAAACAAAATGGCGCCGATAAATCGTATTTTTTTCAATTATTGCTCTATAACTCCGAAGATTTTAACTTTACACCAAAAATACTCAAATAAAAATTCACCCAATTTAATTCTACATAGATGCATGTTTTTCCCGATTTGCTTTGACGAAAATTTTCCTCGGAAAATGTGGGTTTTCACAACAAAATCTGGAATTTTCAAATAAATTTTTTGGGCCAGTAATTATTTATAAATAATTATATAGCTTGGTGAAATAAAAGCTTTCTTGGTATAGATTATAAATTCAGAAGCCGGTTAAAATGAAACGAATATTTTAGCAACAATTCAATTGTTAATTAACAATTTACAGTCGCAATAACAACCAAAATAATCATGAGACGTTGATCAAACTTAGAAAGATTATAAAGGTGTGATGCCTATTTAATATTTTGTCGACAAAATATAAATTTTTCATTTTTTTGCATAATCTTTAAATGTTTAAAAAAAAATTGTTATAAACAAATTAACATTTCTTAGAAATTTTTTATTATATTCTAATTTTAAAAAATACTTAAAATGCGTATTTCACAGGTCTTAAAAATGAATGCTTTAAAAAAAATTTCCAACCATTTGCAAAAAAGTTAGGAAACAGTAAAATAAATATACGATATCTCCATTGTTTATAATTTGTTTTAATTGTTTCAAACCTTAAAAGTGAGTCTATGGTACAATCTAATTACTCACAAAGAATGTCAAAAATTAGTGCAATAGTTATATTTTAATCAAAGATTAAAAATACTTTTTTTGTAATTTTTAGCGCGAAAGTAGGCTTGATACAGAGCCGGAGATAAAATGTTCACTCGAAGCGACTGACACGCGTAAACTCGCGCGAGTTGTGTATGTGGGCGGGTAGCTACGGTACTGTATTATTCTACTTTCGCGCGTGTAAATTACCAAAAAATATATTTATAATCTTTAATTAAAATATAACCATTAAGCTGATAATCGATATTGTTTTATAAATAATTAGCTTGTACTTTAAATTCACTTCTACGCTTTGAAAGAATTAAAAAAAATTATTAACACCGTAGTAATCGTATGTTTACTTTGCTGTTTCATAACTTTTTTGCAAATGGTTGCAAAAAAGTTTTAAAGAATTCATTTTCAAGATATTTGAAATGCGCATTTTAGCTATTTTTTTAAAATTATAATATAATAAAAACTTTCTGAGAAACGTTAATTTGTTTATAACTATTTTTTTTAAACATTTAAAGATTATGCAAAAAAATAAAAAATTTATATTTTGTCAACAAAATGTTAAATAGGCATCTCATCTTTATAAGATTTCAAAGTTTGATCAGTGTATCATAATTGTTTTGGTTATTATTGCGACCGTAAATTATTAATTAACAATTGAATTGTTGCTAAAATATTCCTTTAATTTTCACCAGCTTCTGGAACTATAATCTAAACCAAGAAGGCTTTTAAGTCACCAAATTATTTAATTATTGGTAAATAATTACTTATCTAAAACTTTATTTGAAAAT
This sequence comes from Diabrotica virgifera virgifera, assembly GCF_917563875.1. NCBI lineage: Eukaryota > Metazoa > Arthropoda > Insecta > Coleoptera > Chrysomelidae > Diabrotica > Diabrotica virgifera. The sequence continues at coordinate 301,984,489 of NC_065443.1, forward strand.
TAAAGATTTTGTTGGGAAAACCCGCATTTTCCGAGGAAAATTTTCGTCGGAGCAGATCGGGAAAAACCACTTCTCTATGCAGAATTTAATCACGGTGAATTTTTATTTGAGTGTTTTTGTTGTAAAGTTAAAATCTTCGGAGTTCTAGAGCAGTAATTAAAAAAAACACGATTTTCGGGCGCCATTTTGTTTATAAAAAAAGTAGCACACTATCTGAGGACTTTGCATACCTATATTATTAATATATACAATCATAAGTTTCGATTCCAGCAATAAAATTGCTGGTAAATAACTTTTCCCAAAAATGGCCTATTCTCCGATAATCAGCCCAGACTATCTGTCCTTGTGGGATCGGTACTCACCGGAGGAACCGCAGACGTTCGGATACAATTAGCCTCTCTTTGCAAAGACAATGACGTCGACTTTGCAATGTAACAAGACACTTAATCAACACACACAGTACACATGACGCTAGGTACCTAACTACAAAAATTTGCCGTACCGACGTATAAAAAAATAATTTTTGATGGTGGTAATTTTGAATAAGTACTTTAGTTTTGAATAGTGATTATGCTGCAAATTTTCGCTGTTTAGTTATAATTTTTAGCTATTTTGTTGATTAAAGTGATGTATTCTTTATTGACCCTTCATTATTTATTCATTATTTAAAGATGAATATTCGCCAAGAACTATTTTTCACACATAATAAAAAAACACTAAAATAATGCTAAAATATTAACATTTTACCAATTCAGATTAAATAATGGTATTAATTAAAATTAAGTCGCATTTTAATTTTTTTTACAAGATCTCTCGCAATTGACATAATTTCAGAATTCAAATTTAAAATTTTACCAGAAAAATAATTTTGTCGAAAATTCAAAGTATACCACTAATTGTTTTCATCCTCTTTTCATCCTCTTTTTTGTTTTTCATCCTCTTTTCCAATGCGAAATCCATTTTAAAGAAAATTAATATACAAGGTGTTTTTTTGGGTCGGAATATTTACACAATATATTTTAAACCGGACCTGGATTTTTTATAAATGTAAATAAATTAATTGATTAAACACCTAAAAGAATATTCGCGTGTTAAATATAAAATTAATATACAGTGAGGTTGACAAGTTGTAAGCTGTATTTCAATTTTTTTCTACTTAGAGCTCTCGCAATTCACTTAATTTCCGAATTCAAATTCAAAATTTCACCAGAAAAAGCCTTTTGCCGAAAATTCAAATTATACCACTGAATTTAGTTTTTCATCCTCTTTTCAACTGAAAAATCCATTTTAAAAAAATTTAATGTACAGGGTGTTGTTTTGGGGTTGGAAGATTTTTCCAATATTTTTTAATCCGGATCTGGATTTTTTACAATTGTAAATAAATTAATTTATTGTACACCTTAAGTGATATTTGCATGCCAAATATAAAATAAATATACAGTGTGGTTAAAAAGTTATGAACCAATTAAGAAAATGGAAAAATAGATAAAACACCCAGTATCTTTGTTATTAATGGAGTAAGATCCATTAAGTATGGTATTTTTGAGATCGCCTAAGTGTCCTCTTTCTACAGTTAACGTATGTTACTTTCACAATGAAACACCCTGTATAATACATTATTCTGTTCATGTAAATTTTACTGCATTGGAGAGACATTATATTTTCTATAAGATGTGTGCGGTGTCGTTTTGTTCTTCTTCTTTTTATGTCTGTTTCATTCCTAATGCAATTACGATATTTTCGGAATAGCTCGTATACACACAACTCCCCGTAAGCGATCGCTCTTAACGATTTCGATACTGTTATCATAACAACAACAAACTCAAAACAGTCCAAATAATTACCGAAGTTTTCTATGGCCTTTACATCCAAACGTCTTTTGGGCAATAAAACCGAATAGCTTCGATCTAACCTACTTCGGTCTTACATGTTAATCATGTGCTTCGCTTGCTGTGAGGGTTTTTAGCCCTTATAATGCAGTAGCTGACTAGAGGGGATCTATTTTATTATACCATGTTTAAAGCATAACGAAGAGCATCATAAACCAATAAAGCGGTCGTAAAAATAAGTAAAAAACGCTCAGAAAAAGGGATTATTGGTTTTAGATGGAAGCGAGCGAAATATTTTGATGCAATTATTGTATTCTCCAAGGTTTCTGCTATTCGATTTCGATAAAATAACAGTTTAGTATTTTGGCGATAAAAATAAGATTGAAGTAAACAGTGTATTACGCAACGAAAAATGTCACAAGCAATGCCGTTATTTGGGACAAAAAACTTCAACAAATAGAAGTATTTTGCTAATACCTATATACGTATATATACAGGGTGTTAGTAAATAATCGCGACAAACTTCAGTGGGTGATTGTGCATAAAAAAATATTGGCAATTTACTATATCAATGTATGTGCAAATGCTTCGTTTCCGAGATACAGGGTGTTAAAGTTGTTCTTGTAAACTAACGATTTATTTATTGCTCTAAAACCGGTTGATATACATGATGATGCAAAAGGGACGAATACAATTCGATATTTTAGAAACAGACAACTTTAAAAGATCTTAAAACATGTCAATTTTAAATTTTGAATGGTCAGCAAGTGTTATAAATATGTGTGTTGGACATTACGTCATCAATGCTGGCGTGATGATGTAATCGACGATTTTTTTTAAATACAAACCAAGGTCACGCAACACCTCATTTGAAAGGTTTCCTAATATCTTTGCAACGATATATTATTCGATACTTATTTCGACAGGGTTAACCAAAATTAAGTACAAACACCGTAAAATTAGTGAGATATTATATATTATAAATGCTGATGAATGTTGAAATAAGACCTATGATACGTTGTAGACCGCCGTGTATATTACACAACAAGGGAGACTAAACCAAGTGCTCTAATTATAGAGGCTTCTAGTACGGCGTACAAAATCCTGTCGAACGTAGGAAATGCCAAGCCGGAGTCAGAAGAAATAGTCGACCATAGCAGATTTTTACTCTAAGGCAACTGCTTGAAAAAGGATGGAAATTCAATAGAACTATCTATAATCTCTTTATAGATTTTCGAAAAGCGTACGACAGCATTAAAAGGGATCAGATGTGGAATGCAATGACAATACTTTCAGTTCCAAAAAAACTTATCCAGCTGGTGAAGATATGTGTAAATGGTTCTAGTTCTAGAACCAGAATAAACTCTCAAAATCATTTGAAATAAGCAGTGGCCTGAAACAAGGATATTCGCTGTCACAACTACTTTTTAATAATTATAATCCTGGAGAAGGCAGAAACAACAGCACAAATTAGATCAGAACTAGTGACAGTAAATGGACCAAAATAACTATTACCATACAGTAAAACCTCGATAGAACGGACCTCTATTTAACGGACTTCGGATATAACGGACAAAAAATCAGATCAAATGTAAAAAAAATTTGAATGAAAAAAAATATTAAAAATCGAATTCCAGAAGGAAAAACAACAAAGACAGGATCTCGGCACTGCTTTGTACTAACGCCGATGGATCGCATGGATTGACTACTATTGTTACAAAAGCATCATTTGCCCGTTTTAATATTATAGCTCTAAAAGGGCATGGTTCATCAGAGATATTTTCAAAAATTGGTTTTTAAAGGATTTGTACTTGCAGTGAGAAAATTTCAAAAGAAGAAACTGGTAACACCGTCTAAAGAGGTGAAATGTTTATTGATTTTAGACAGAGCTCCTGTTAATCCCCCTGAAAGTATTCTAAATTCAGAAGATGGCAACTTTAACTGTATGTTTGTCCAAAAAATACATCGGTTTTTCAACCCATGAATCAGTGAATAATTTTGTCAACCAAATGAGTATATTGCAGAAAGTTTTTAGATGAAGTAGAAAAGTAAAAAAGTAGTGAACAAAACTTTATTCCTTTTTTAACTTACAGATTTGTACATTGTATATAAATACAGTACCTACATAATTAAAAAAAAATTGATTGATTTTAAACCTATGTTTATACAACGGACTTTCGGCTTTAACGGACATCCCGTTCCCCCAATTAGTCCGTTATATCGAGCTTTTACTGTACTTGGATAACATTGAGATTGTGGGAAAGGTCGCCAAAGTAAAGGACACTTTTAATAAATTAGAGATAGAGGCAAAAAACTGACCTAAGGGTCCCTGAAGAGAAATCCAAATGCATGTACATTAACAGACAAAAGAGACGAGATAGAATAGGGCAAAATGTTACAGTAGACCCATATATCTCTAAAAGAGTGGAAAGTGTTAAATATCTCGGAGCAATAATCACCGCAGATAATGATATCACGGAAGAGATAAAAGGGAGAATCCAGGCAGCCAACAGATGTGTGTATAGCCTCCAAAATACTATTAAATCTAAGAGCCTAACACGTATTAAAAATCAGGGTATATTAAACAGTGATTATGCCTGTGCTCATCTATGGCTGTAAGACGTATATGATGACAATAAAAAGAATACTCCTGTGGTGTAAGAGTAAAATCTCTTCAGACGCATTTTTGGACCTTATCAGTACCCGAATAATAACCAATACCGAATCATCATCATCATCATTCTCTTTGCCGTATCCCTATGCGGGGTCGGTTTCCCTAATTGCATGTCTTCACACAATTCTATCTTGGGTCATATCAATATTAATCCCCTTTACCAACATGTCCTGCCTAATCGTCTCCCTCCACGTCTTCTTTGGTCTTCCTCTCCTACTCTTTCCAGGAATCTGCACTTCAGCAATTCTTCGTATTGGGTGATTAACGTCTCGACGTTGAACATGACCAAACCATCTCAACATATGCTCTCTCATTGTGGCATCAATTGGTGCCACACCTAGGCTTCCTCTAATATACTCATTTTTAATTTTCTCAGTTTTTGTCACTCCACTCATCAATATAAGCATTCTCATTTCTGCCACATGCATTCGTTGTTCCTCTTTCTTTTTTACTCCCAACATTCAGTTCCGTACATCATAGCCGAACTTATGGCTACTTTATAGAATTTTCCCTTCAACTTCATTGAAATTTTCCTGTCACACAGTACACAACTCGCTTCCTTCCACTTCATCCATCCAGCCCTAATTCTACTGCATGCATCTCTATCTATTTCTCCATTACTCTGTAATACCCATCCCACACCGAGAGAAAAAAATTCTTGACATAAAGAAACTTTATTAATATTTAAGAAAGATCGACTTGGCATATTGCCTAAGAAATATATCTTTGTATGTAAGATATAATTTTCTAAAATATTTCAAATAAATTCTACTATAGCCAAAGAAATATATCTTAAACATGAGTGAACTATCACTTTCTGGCAAACTTCAAACCCATTTATCAGAAAGAAATTACACTTGATGTTAATTAATTTTATTAGTCATAAAAATATATTTTCTACACATTAGAAAACAATTCTTTCTGAGCAATAATATTTCTTAGTAAGGAATATTATTATTTTACTATTAATAATTTATTTATTTAATGTTAAGAAATATATTTCGCAGAGATAAACGTATATTTAGAGTTAAGTTAATATTTCTTGAAAATAAAGTGATATTACATACGGCGAAATAAATCATTGTGTTAAGGTAAAATCATTATTTATTAATAAAACAAGATATAAAACGTTATTATTACATACAAATATTTTCTCCACCCTTAAACCACTGGCTTCTACACAACAATAAAAGGATGGAGAGGCAAATCCAACTTCCTCAAATTTTCCTTCTTTTGTTAATAGCACTTTGTATATCAGCAAATCACTAAAACAAAATCGTTATGTAGAAAGAGTAAACTTACTTTAATAAAAAATTTTTTATAAAGATATAGATATTTATTTTGACAAATTTAGGAAATACAAAAAAAAAACAAATACACGGCCCCACGTAAGAACTATTAATACTAATAATAATCAATCATATTTAGTTCAAACATTATTTAACCTACATATATATTTGTTTATTTTTTTCTTTTTGTTAATGAAATATTAATTATTTATCTGTATAATATTAAGTCACACAATAAACATTGTTAGCTAAAACAAGAGGGAAAATACAACCAATGTAAAGCATTGAAGCAGACATAATAATATGTAATTTTCTTAATTTTTATAATCTAAAAGAGACAGCATACCTAATTGTTAAGAAATTTTATTACGGGAAAGTATTATTAGTTTACATCTAAGTCATTTAATACATATTAACTAATTCACGGTTTTCGGCAATAACATTTCTTAACCATAAACATATATTTCTTTTAGACTAACTGATTTCTTTATCTCAAATCAATTAACAGAAGACATCCTCAGCGTTGCACCCGCCATGTTTGATATAGCGTTATATTGTATATTTTTATAGAAGACGATACATTCAAGAAACCTATTATAGTTGATACATAAGTATACACATTTTTAAAAAGGTACTTACATGTATGAAGTTCTGGAAGGTCCCGCAGTTGGTTAATAACTCCTTTCTTAATATTGTTCTGAGGCTATATATTATATCATTCTGTCCCAGCTTTAAATTGTGGCATATTTCCCAGTTAGAATAATAAGCTCCTTTATTTCAGAGTCGTCCATCATTATACCTAAAAAGCATATAAAGATACTATTATATTTCTTTTTTAACCATTCGGATGCGCAACAATATTATTATTACATCTTAAATTACTCAATTTACTTTTATTTAATACCTATATATGTACGTACCTTCAAAGTATCCGTTAATTTTTAAAGTACACCAATAAATCCAACATCCATCTATATGAACATAAACATATCACGCCATCTTGACAAACACTGACGACTAAATCATAAATAGTTAATCTGCGCAATTCTTTTGTGGAAAAAAATCTCTTTGCAAGTAACATTTCGGCATTAATGACAAAGTTTTTATTTTATAACCACAGTTACTACAGAGGGTATTTCTGAAGAATTATGTCTTGTGGTTTAAAATATTTATTTAATTGCAAGAAAATTTCTTGTTCACAAATATAAATACGCATTAACTTAACATTATATTTCTTATACTGCAAAATATTTGTAGTTTTCAATTTAAGAAATAAAAACTTTAGGATAACAAAATTAAATGTAGTCATTAATGCATTTCTTAGTATTGAAGAAATTTTCTGTAAGAAATTATTGAGTTGTGTTTAAAAAACTCGTTTCTTTATATGTGAACCGGTATGTTTAAGTTAATAGGATATGTTAACTTTTAAGAAATATTGCTCAAAGAAATCGGTGTTTTAGGAGAAAAGAAATTGTTCTCTCGGTGCAGGTACTTAAAACTTTTGTTTATTACAATCGGTTCACCATCCAAAGATACCATTTTATTTGTAGTAACTCCATCTTTAAATGAGCATTCCAAATACTCTCTCTTTGTCCTACTAAGTTTTAAACCTTTTTCCTCGAGAGCTTGTCTCCACACCGAGAGAACAATTTCTTTTCTCCTAAAACACCGATTTCTTTGATCAATATTTCTTAAAAGTTAACATATCCTATTAACTTAAACATACCGGTTCACATATAAAGAAACGAGTTTTTTAAACACAACTCAATAATTTCTTACAGATAATTTCTTCAATACTAAGAAATGCATTAATGGTTACATTTAATTTTCTTATCCTAAAGTTTTTATTTCTTAAATTGAAAACTACAAATATTTTGCAGTATAAGAAATATAATGTTAAGTTAATGCATATTTATATTTGTGAACAAGAAATTTTCTTGTAATTAAATAAATATTTTAAACCACAAGAAATAATTCTTCAGAAATACCCTCTGTAGTAACTGTGGTTATAAAATAAAAACTTTGTCATTAATGCCGAAATGTTACTTGCAAAGAAATTTTCTTCCACAAAAGAATTGCGCAGATTAACTATTTATGATTTAGTCGTCAGTGTTTGTCAAGATGGCGTGATATGTTCATGTTCATATAGATGGATGTTGGATTTATTGGTGTACTTTAAAAATTAACGGATATTTTGAAGGTACGTACATATATAGGTATTAAATAAAAGTAAATTGAGTAATTTAAGATGTAATAATAATATTGTTGCGTATCCGAATGGTTAAAAAAGAAATATAATAGTATCTTTATATGCTTTTTAGGTATAATGATGGACGACTCTGAAATAAAGGAGCTGGGAAATATACCACAATTTAAAGCTGGGACAGAATGATATAATATATAGCTTCAGAACAATATTAAGAAAGGAGTTATTAACCAACTGCGGGACCTTCCAGAACTTCATACATGTAAGTACCTTTTTAAAAATGTGTATACTTATGTATCAACTATAATAGGTTTCTTGAATGTATCGTCTTCTATAAAAATTTACAATATAACGCTATATCAAACATGGCGGGTGCAACGCTGAGGATTTTTTCTGTTAATTTATTTGAGATAAAGAAATCAGTTAGTCTAAAAGAAATATATGTTTATGGTTAAGAAATGTTATTGCCGAAAACCGTGAATTAGTTAATATGTATTAAATTACTTAGATGTAAACTAATAATACTTTCCCGTAATAAAATTTCTTAATGATTAGGTATGCTGTCTCTTTTAGATTATAAAAATTAAGAAAATTACATATTATTATGTCTGCTTCAATGTTTTACATTGGTTGTGTTTTCCCTCTTGTTTTAGCTAAACAATGTTTATTGTGTGACTTAATATTATACAGATAAATAATTAATATTTCATTAACAAAAAGAAAAAACTAAACAACGATGTATAGGTTAAATAATGCCATGTTTGAACTAAATATGATTGATTATTATTAGTATTAATAGTGCTTACGTGGGGCCGTGTATTTGTTTTTTTTTTGTATTAAATTAGTCAAAATAAATATCTATATCTTTATAAAAAAAATTTTTATTAAAGTAAGTTTACTCTTTCTACATAACGATTTTGTTTTAGTGAATTGCTGATATACAAAGTGATATTAACAAAAGAAGGAAAATTTGAGGAAGTTGGATTTGCCTCTCCATCCTTTTATTGTTGTGTAGAAGCCAGTGGTTTAAGAGTGGAGAAAATATTTGTATGTAATAATAACGTTTTATATCTTGTTTTATTAATAAATAATGATTTTACCTTAACACAATGATTTATTTCGCGGTATGTAATATCACTTTATTTTAAAGAAATATTAACTTAACTCTAAATATACGTTTATATCTGCGAAATATATTTCTTAACATTAAATAAATTAATTATTAATAGTAAAATAATAATATTCCTTATTAAGAAATATTATTGCTCAGAAAGAATAGTTTTCTAATGTGTAGAAAATATATTTTTATGACTAATAAAATTAATTAACATCAAGTGTAATTTCTTTCTGATAAATGGGTTTGAAGTTTGCCAGAAAGTGATAGTTCAACCATGTTTAAGATATATTTCTTTGGCTATAGTAGAATTTATTTGAAATATTTTAGAAAATTATATCTTACATACAAAGATATATTTCTTGGGCAATATGCCAAGTCGATCTTTCTTAAATATTAATAAAGTTTCTTTATGTCAAGAATTTTTTTCTCTCGGTGCACTGTTCCAGTTTTTGTTCTAAGTCACTTTCACTATTTCCTACTAACACGGCATAATGAGCATACATTAAGCGCCATGGAATGTTACCCTGTAGTTTCGCTGTTATCTGGTCCAAAACTAATGAGAATAAATACGGACTAAGCACCGAGCCTTGGTGCAATCCTACTTTCACATGAAATTTATCAGTCTCTCCCACACCTGTCCTAACACTAGTCGTTACTCCCTCATACATATCCCTCACAATCTTTACATATTCACCAGGGACTCCTTTCTTATTGAGTGCCCACCACAGAATCTCTCGAGGAACTCTATCATATGCTTTCTCAAGATCAATGAATACCATATGAGCGTTTGTTTCTTTACTCCTGTATTTTTCCATCAACTGCCTTATAATTAAAATTGCATCTGTTGTTGATCTGCCCTGCATAAAGCCAAATCGATTCTCGGATATTTCGGTCTCTTCACGTATCCGTCTATCAATTACTGTTTCCCATATTTTTATGGTGTGGCTAAGCAGTTTTATACCCCTGTAGGTTGTACATTGTTGTGTATCTCCCTTGTTTTTGTAGACTGTAGTAGTAGTATACTGCTTCTCCATTCGTCTGGCATTTGTCCAACTTCCATAATTCTATTAAATAAACCTGTTAGCCACCTTCTTCCTGTCTCTCCCAATGCTCTCCATACTTCCCCAGGAATATCATCTGGTCCTACCGCTTTTCCTTTCTTTATTTTTTGAAGCGCTTGAGCCACTTCCTCGTTTGTTATTTTGGTGAAAATTGCTGCTATTGTCTCCGTTGTCTCCACAGGCTGTCTGTTCAAATTTTTAATTTAATAAACTGTCAAAGTACTTTCTCCATCACTTTTTGACATCCTTTCCGTGAACTAGTATTTTATTATTTTCATCTCGGATACATCTAATTTGATTAAAATCTTTTCCTTTCTTTGCTCTCTGTTTGGCTTTTTTATATATCTTCGTTTCGCCTTCCCTGGGATCAAGTTGATCGTATAGGTTTGAATACGCTTCTGCTTTGGCTTTTGCTACTGCTACTTTCGCTTCCTTTTTCTCGACCATATAATTTTGAAGATCTGTGTCGGATCTGGTTTTTTGCCACTTTTTATATAATTTTCCCTTCTCTTTCATTTTTCCTTGTACTTCGTTTGATCACCACCAAGTCTCTTTATCCTCAAAGCCGAATGAGAACAAATAATGAGGTCAAGTAGGACACAGGGCGAGCGACGTAGTTCAAGAAATTAAATTCCAACGTCTAAGATGGGCAGGCCATGCCCATAAACGGGCAGAAGTCCCGAAGGAAGAAGGTCCTTAAGACATCCACAAATGCGGTGGAGAGATAATGGTCAGATTTAAGAAGAATGGTGCTACCCACGATCCTATTATGGACGTTCGTTCGAGATGGAAGCGAATTATGCAGTCAGCCAAGATGCACCCGGGTTGTAGTGCTACGAGAAGAAGAATTGTATATCTATTATATTATATATTCTTTCGAAAAAAAGGAAACAGCTTGTAAAACATTTTTCAATAATATCCGTGGTGGATACAAAAAAAAGTGAATATCAATTTTAATAAACTTACAGTAGAACCCTTAAAGATTTTGACCTAAATTATTTTATTCTTCTGTTTTTTGTAACATAACACTTAAGCGGGTTATTACATACAACATTTTTCCATCGCTTCATAATATATTTCCACGTCAGAATTGAGTTTCTCCCAAATAAATTTTGCAACACGTGTTGTTACTACAAGTATTCGCATATTATGTTAATTCGCTAAAATAATAGCGACACCCAGCATACCAATGACTTTGGCCACCTTTCGTTAACATTTTTACTGCAATTATGTTCAAACACAGCCAATAAAAGTGAAACAACTTAAGTTAAAATCGGGGCATACAGGGGGATCAAAGAAGTAACTATCCTTATTCTGTTTAGTCAACACAAATATACAGCATTAACAGAATGTTGTTCAATTAGAAACATTTTTAAAACATTGTACCGATATAATTGCCTAATATTAAATTATTTTATTTTGTTCATTTTCTTCTTCTTCTTTTTCGGCTTTTTTCCATTATGAGTTGCAGAATGTTCACATACTGCTACAATACAACCCCTAACGCGTATCATGGTTACACACCGTTTGAACTGTTATATGGCAGGAAGGTTAACCTACCAGAAGACCTTACACAGGAAATTTAACCATGTTACAATATAGATGCTTACTACAATGAGTTACGCTACAAACTACAAAGCGCACACGAGAGAGCTAGAACCTTCTTACTAAAACACAAGAAAGAGCGACAAGAAAATAACAAGCGCAAAGCAACACCAGAACAATTTAAAATAGGTTAATCCTGGCAGGATCGCCATATGGTGGCTCGTGGCTTCTGAGCCACCTTAGATAATTAGTAGTTGAGATTCCAGCGAGTAACATCACATTAAGCAAATACTATACCACCAGCTACTCACCGTTAAATACTCCACGTATAAATAAATGTATTAACTGTGAGAGTTATTTACTACATCAACCCTTATGGTCGGGGTAACCAACCCCTAATTATCTAAGGTGGCTCAGAAGCCAGGAGCCACCATAAGAAGTTTTCGTCCTCCACACTCCATAGCACTCTATTCTCCCAGTCACCTTATCTGTATCTATCATCATATTATTTTCATGTATGTTTTCCATCTCATAGCAGGTAGGCTATTGATTATATTCAAAATAGGATAGCTAAAAGGAACTACAACGTTAACGGGGTTTTATTATTTGATATGGTCAATGGACATCTATATATGAAAAAACCGCGGAGTGCTACCATTTAAAGGGGTGCGTTTTTGAGAAATGGGTGAATTAGTCCCTGGGCACAGGTTACATTAGGGTGAGTTCTATACACTTTTGATACAAATACGTCTACATAAAAATTGTTCCTGGTTAAATTTCCTATCTAAATATAACTTTTTAAAGTCAAAGATACTTTTTTTTACAAACATATATTCAAAAGAAAAAGCACAAAGAAACCTAAAAGAAAGAAATTTTGTTTTTTGTCCCATAACTTTTGTCCACGGGGATATAGGTATAGACATTGCTTCACAGAAAAAAAACTTACATATTTTCTCTTTAAAATGATGTTTGGTAGAGGTCATTATGGTAGGGGAGCAAAGTATGCTAAATGTGCAGTCACTCGAGCGCTTTGGGGACCTATTGGGTTGTGAAGACTAGGTCCCAAAACCAAAAAAAGTTAAGTAAAGTTTTCCATTTTAGTGGGCGCTTGCCATTTTTTAATTTAATTTTCCATTTCCAGCAATCGTTTTTCCGATTATAACGCCATCTATCCATAATTCGAAAAAATGTTTCGCATAAAAGTTACTTATTTTTACGTAAGGAATCCAAATCTGCAATAAAAAATGGGGGCTCCTATTTAGGATTTTAAAGTAACCCCCCACCCCACCTCCATGGGAGGTCGTGTGTGGTGCCATTCTATAGATTTTTAAAAATACTGAATAAGTGTATTTTACAGTTTTTCCATCTGATGTTCATTTCGCGAAATATCGCGGGATTCGTATTTAAATATTTAATTTACTCCCCACCCCTCTCCGTGGGAAGTCGTGTATAGTATCATTCGATAGATTTTTAAAAAATATTGAGCACAATTTTTTTAGTTTTTCGATCTGTCATTTATTTCGCGAAATATTCGCTTTTTTCTTGTGAAATTTTGGGACTTGCCCATTTCCTTACGCCCGGCTCAAATCGTCAGATTTTTGAAATATACACTCTTTTGCATGTATTTAACTTACCTTATCTTAATCTGACATTTGGAGTTTTTTTAAGGATATATATTTTTTTTCGGGCCTCCCTTAACGAACTCCCCTGTGTTAAGAGCCAATATATGGTAGACGTACATCTGCAAGGTATCAGGTTTCTCCCCATATGATAATCTGACGCGCTCGAGTAACTGCAAAAATCCCCGCTTGGGCTCCCCTACCATTAGGATTTACAGTTTTCGAAATATGATTTTTCAAAGTTCGCCACTCACAGCAATTTTGGGCAATTTTCCTTGTTATTTCGCAAATATTGTTCTGTAACTGTTTTCTACGTAACTTTAGGTATATGCAATGGTACACGTAATAGGAATAGAAATCAATTACCTTTAAAATGGTCTACTGTATAACGTTGTACGACTTTTTTTTAAAGAGATTGTGGTTTTTCAAGGTTTTATACTTTTAACGATTTTTTTATAATATAATATAAAAATAAAACAAAATTATTATATAATATATTATATATTATATAATACCTAATATAAAAACAATATTATTTTTACATTTTTTACGATTATTTTTGAAATTTCTCATTATAACTTTTTTTCTTGTACATGAATATACTATCTATATCTATTGCGCAACAAAGAGGGCTTACTTTCTGTTCTTTAAAATGGTGTATCATCTATATTTAAATACATAATGGAAACCGAGTGATTCTTTGACATTTTTTTACCTGTATTATTTAAAAAATTTTTTTTACAAAAATTACAAAAACATTAGTCTTAAAAAACATCACTTTAGTTAAAATTATTTAAGCGTTAACATTTAAAAAAATTTCAAAATCAAAGTCCATCTCTTCGTTAGCATTAGCTTCAATATCTTCCTCTGACACCTCAGTTATCTTAGAGTTCCCACAATTAGTACCCATGCACATGCACCCTTTGCAGAATATTGAACAACTAATTCCTATCTTCCTACAACCGCAGTTTTTTGTACATCCTTTGGTTACATTTACATGCTATTTTTTCAAGCAAAGCTTGTGGTGCAGGAGCTTTGACAGTAAATATTGGAATTAATCCATATTTTCAAGTTTGCCCGGCCGAGTCAAGTGGATCAAAAGTATTACCTATAAAAAATAAGATTTAATCATAACACACAATCACATAAAAAAGTTATAATGGGGAATTTAAAAAATAATCCTAAAATCAAAAATCGTTGCAAGTACTTATTACAATTTGAAAAAGCATATCTTATTCAAAAATAACCCTAAAATTTTTTATAATACACCATTTTAAAGTAAACAGAATAAGCTTTCTTTTTTATTATATAATATATACCACATAGAAAAAAAGTTATAATGGGAAATTTAAAAAATAATCGTAAAAATATAAAAACTCGTTAAAAGTCTTGAAAAAGATAACCTCTTTAAAAGAAGTCGTACAACGTTATACAGTAGACCATTTTAAAGGTAATTGATTTCTATTCCTCTTACATGTACCATTGCATATACCTAAAGTTACGTAGAAAAAAGTTACAGAACAATATTTGCTAAATAACAAGGAAAATTGCCCAAAATTGCTGTGAGTGGCGAAATTTGAAAAATCATATTTCGAAAACTGTAAATCCAAATGACATCTACCAAACATCATTTTAAAGAGAAAATATGTAAGTTTTTTTTCTGTGAAGCAATATCTATACCTATATCCCCGTGGACAAAAGTTATGGGACAAAAAACAAAATTTCTTTCTTTTGGGTTTCTTTGTGCTTTTTCTTTTGAATATATTTTTGTAAAAAAAATTATCTTTGACTTTAAAAAGTTATATTTAGATAGGAAATTTAACCAGGAACAATTTTTATGTAGACGTGTTTGTACCAAAAGTGCATAGAACTCACCCTAATGTAACCTGTGGCCAGGGACTAATTCACCCATTTCTAAAAAACGCACCCCTTTAAATGGTAGCACTCCGCGGTTTTTTCATATATAGAGATTCATTGACCATATGAAGTAATAAAACCCCGTTAACGTTGTAGTTCCTTTCTAAAGTACATAATCAATAGCCTAAGGTCTTCCTCTTCTTCTTCCCGGCAGGTTCCAGTAAAATATTCTTTTAGGCCACCCGTGCTCTGGTATTTTTTGTACATGCACCTTGCACTGCAGGGCTCTGTTTTCAACTTTTTTGTAATTAAGCATTCTACTTCTATTCTGTTCCATACTTCCTCTGTTTGTATACATCTTCTCGTAAAGTCCGATTCAACTGTTCATGTTTTATTTCGTATTGTTGTTTTCATTTGCCATACTTCCCCTCCATATAAGGTAATATTCAGCACTATACTCTGAAAGATCTTTTTTTTCTTTGATTAGAGTGTTGTTCCATATCACTCCATGGAGTGTTATCGTGGCTTATTCATTTTCGAAACAAACAAAAATTCATAAAAAATATGTAATGTAATGTTGATAAATTTAGAAATGTTGCTACATACTAAATTGTCAATACTCTTATGTTCTTCACATATTTCGTCATTTGTTCATAACGTATTAAAATTCGGATTATTATAGAAGATGTCTTCAATTCAATAGGTAATAAATATACAGCGGCAAAATAAACAGTACTCAAATGAATATTGAAATGTTTATGATTATTTACATATACAGGGTGATTGATTAGTAGGGTAAAGCTCAATAGCTCCGCTATAGTAATAGATAGCAATAAAAGTTAATGACAAAAATTTTAGCCACCTTTGAGCTTCACATTACAAAATTAGTTAGAATGTTACAGGGTGTTCGATAACACAGTGGCAGACCAAACTTGTTTTTTTTTAATGGTACACCCTATATTTTATTTCAAATTCGAAATCCTGTTAACTTCTCCATCACAAAAATATAAAGGTTTGTTATGTTATACAGGGTATTTACAAAGTTATAACCAATTTTATATAATTTTATATGAAAATCGTAACAAGTTCAACTCCATGTATAAATAAAAATAAGCAAAACAACAATGGTTTATTAATGCCACATTTTTTAAAGCATTGTCAAAATTTTCAAGAATGGTCGATATTGCTAATTTTCTTTATATCAAATACAGGGTGAGTCAAAACGCAAGTACATTATTTTCTCAGTAATTTTTAATGGAACACCCTATATTTTATATAACATTCCCTATGTCTAAATTTATTAGTTTTCGAGATATTTTCATTTTTCAATGGACCAGTAGCGTGGCCACCCAAATCACCAGAATTTAATAAACTGGACTGATTTTTTTGGGGTTACGTTAATAATGAAGTTTATAAAATACCTCCAACAACAAGGGATGAGATGAAAAATAGAATAAAAAGTGTATTTCGATGTGTTAATTTACAAATGCTCCGTAGAGTAAGTAGCTCATTCAATCATCGTTTTTAGGCGTACATAAATGTGTTAGG
This sequence comes from Diabrotica virgifera virgifera, assembly GCF_917563875.1. Taxonomy (NCBI): domain Eukaryota; kingdom Metazoa; phylum Arthropoda; class Insecta; order Coleoptera; family Chrysomelidae; genus Diabrotica; species Diabrotica virgifera. The sequence continues at coordinate 302,001,234 of NC_065443.1, forward strand.
AGATAATTTTGAACATCTTATGTAATTAAATATTAAAAATATTTTATTAAAATTAGCTTCTAATTTTTTCAAACAAGTTTTTTTGCAAAATGTATTACTGATAAATTATGTTTCGTTCTTTATTCGTTACATTGTTACATTTACATACAAAAGTAGTGTTTAATTGTCTTCACAAAATATTGTGTTTTGTGTTTGTGTGTTTTTTTTTGTAAAATTTAGTACTAATTTTCTTTGTTTATTTGTTGCATTTACATAAAAAGATAGTTTTTAATTGTTTCAAAAATGTTGCATGTAGTGGTTGTGTTTTTGTTTGTAAAATGTATTACTAATAAATTATTTTTATTTATTTATTTGCTACAGTGTTACATTGATTACCGGATTGATAAATCGGTAATTGTCAATTCAGTCATGGCTTACTTAAAATTTAGATAAATTTAAACACCTAAAAGAATTTGCTCTGAAAAATGAAAATATCTCAAAAACTAATAAATTTGCGCATAGGGAATGTTATATAAACATTAAAGTACGTTAATGTAACTTTTTAGTAATGATATAAAATACAGGGTGTTCCATTTAACATTACTGAGAAAATAATGTATAATACTTGCATTTTGACTCACCCTGTATTTGATATAAAGAAAATTAGCAATATCAATAATTCTTAAAAATTTTGACAATAAATAAAAAATATGGCACTAATAAACCATTGCTGTTGTGCTTATTTTTATTTATACAGGGAGTTGAACTTGTTACGATTTTCATACACAATTGGTTATAACTTTATAAATACTCTGTATAACATTACAAACCTTTATATTTTTGTGATGGAGAAGTTAACAGAATTTCGAATATAAAATAAAATATAGGGTGTTCCATTTAAAAAATCATAAGTTAGGTCTGCCACTGTGTTATCGAACACCCTGTAACATTCTAACTAATTTTGTAATGTGAAGCTCAAAGGTCGCTAAAATTTTTGTTATTAATTTTTATTGCTATCTATTACTATAGCGGAGCTATTGAGCTTTACCCTACTAATCAATCACCCTGTATTTAGTATACATTATAGCCTTGCAAACGTTATTTACGACGACGTTTCCGAAAAACAGATATTAGAGATGCCCCCTGGCAGGAAAAAATATTTTTCCACCTACATCTACCGAAAGTATACTTTTCCGGACCTGATTGTAGGAACAAAGTTGTACTTTTCCTCCCTAGGGAGGAAAAGTAAAAGTGACGTCATGGTATTTCATTCATGAAATATGACGCCCTGTACAATATCTATTTTCTATTACGTAAGTAATCTATACATTTTAACGTTTATTTATAAAACACCCTGTATTTTGCAGAACGGTAAAAAACAGTAAATTGTTATTTTGATTTAACAAAGTTTACATTAATAATTTTACTTATATTTGACAGTTGACAGTTATATTGTACCTACTTGTTAGTTTCGGTTTTAATACAATTTGTTGGTTAGTTACATAAATAAATTAAGTAAAAATGAAAAATGACTTGTTATTAATTTGAGGAAGGTGAAAAAACCATATGTATAATATGGGAGTAAAGTGACTTTTCCTCCCTTGAATGATTACTGCCCTCCACTACGCGTCGGCCAGTAAACTTCATTCTCGGGAGGAAAAGTAGCACTTTCCTCCCTTGTTATACAAATAGCTATAATCCTAGTCCGCAATTCCGGAATGTCAGACGGAGAATCGCTCTGCCTCGTTCAGCATTCCCAGTTGGCGTTAGGCCTGGTGAGTGCGATGGCCGACTCCTGCTGAAACCATTGGGGATTTTAAGCTTGGACTGTTTTCGCGTCCTTTTCTGTATGGCCGAAAAGTTACCCCACGATAAATTTTTTTTTTGCAAAACTGAGAACCATCCTGAAGCACCTAACATTTATACGACGTTCATATACGTTATAACTACATTCGGAAACCACTCAGTAGGTTTCGGTGCAGCATGACACATATAAGTTTGAGGCATAGGTACGCATTTCGATACTATTATAACTAACATCTGATTCTCTAGCGGCCCAAACAAGAAAAATAAACTATTACTACCATAATAACACTTAACTCAGTTAATCTTTTAATTACTAACCCGATTCTATTTAATATTTTCTTAATGGCGCGGTATATTTAGAATTGGGATAAAAATAACAAAATGCTCCACCGTCTTAGTAAAGAACTCCCAAGAAAAGGGATTATGCTATTAACAACAGTATTCAACGCAGTGCCACGACGAGGACACTTCGCGGCCCAGTGGAAAGTTGACGAGCTGATACTTATTCCGAAACTTGGAAAACCTATAAACGAAGTAGCTTCATACAGACCAATCAGCCTGCTGCCAGTCCTTAGTAAACTCTTAGAAAAGCTACTCATAACCCGATTGAATCCCATAATAGATAAAAACATCTGATTCCTGAACACCAATTCGGATTCAGAAAGGGTCATAGTACAATTGAACAGATACACAGAGTAGTGGACGAAATAAATGAAACATTTGAGTTAGTTACTGCACGACTGCTTTCTTAGTTGTGAGTCAAGAATTTAATAAGATTTGGGATGATGGTCTACTGTTTAAATTTAAAAAATCACTCCCTCACACACTGTACATTAATATGGAATCCTACCTAAAAGAAACATATTTTACTCTGAGGTACGGACAGAAAACATCAGAAATCACATTGATAAAGGGTACTATAGTGCTACAGTGCTGTGTTCTAGGTCCACTTCTCTATCTTATGTACACAGCTGGCCTTCCACTAAGTAACCAAACAATCACAGCTTCCTTTGCAGATGATAAAGCGATAATGGTCACACACAAAGACCCAGTCGTAGCTGCAAAAATTCTCCAACAACATCTAGTGAAAATTCAGGATTGGACAAGCAACTGGAGAATCAAAGTAAACGAAGTAAAATTAGTGCAGGTTACATTTATTAAATGCAGAGGTACAGTGCCGCATGTCACACTATATGGACAAAATCTGCCTCGATCTGACAACGTCAGGTATTAAGGATGCACTTGGACAAAGGACTGACCTGGAGAAAAAACATTTTCAACAAAAGAAAACAACTTGACTTGCAACTCAGCAAATACTATTGGCTATTGGGAAGACAGTCAAAACTTAGTTTAAAAACAAATTATCGGTTTATAAAGTAGTCTTAAAACCATTATGGGCCTATGGTTTACAACAACGGGGTACCGCCGCAAACTCAAACATAGAGATATTGGAACGCTTTCAGTCGAAGGTACTACGGACCTTAACAAATGCACCTTGGTTTATACCAAACAGGGAAATCCGAGACGATCTCCAAGTAGCCTCAGTTGAGGAAATAGTAAGTTAATAATACACAGCCAATATTTGGTAAATTTGGAAAACGACCCAAACAATCTTGCACTAAATCTGCTAGTTAATAGTGAACAGACTCGGAGACTGAAGAGGTACAAATCATTGGACCTACCATATAGGTTCTAAGCAACAGTGAAGTGGAGTGAAGTTTTTAGCGTTAAAGGCACATTTAAATAAACACAGAGACTAGTGGAGTTTTTTTTCTCACTGGATATCAAATCCAAATTTATACATACACCCTTTTGTACAAACAAATAACATGCTTATAATTCTTATCTATTGATTGCATGTAGTAAATGAATTTTAACAAAAAAAATTGTCATGTAATGTTCATGTCTTTAATTTAAATTAAAGTAACTAATTATGCAACAAAGAAACAAAGAAAGTAATTTAAATAGTCAACAGAAACGTTTATGTTTTAACGACACTACATAATCAAACGCCAGTAAACAAACCTCAGCCTCTTCATGGTCTGGCAAGCAGTAATTACATGTACTTACTTAAGTATCTAGACAATAAACTTAATCTTAAGCATCAACATCAACAGTAATTGTGTAGGCAGGCAGCAGAACGTGCGAATTGTGGCGATGCTCATTTAATTATATATAAGTTACAATAGATTTATGAAGGAGTGCAATAAAGACGAACACGTGTTTGAACACCTAGATTTAAATTTGTCTAGACTCTAGACAATGGTGGAAGAACCTTTTTATGGGGCTTGGTGATAATAGAAATAAACAATGTGTGCCCATTTAGTTAAATGGAAAGAAAAAATTCGAAGACGATAAAAAATACACTATCTATTTGAATTTAAATCAGAGAAAGATAGATCATTAACGGAAATGAAAAATAGGTGACCCCTGGAAAAACTGAATAAGCGCAGTTTCACACATAACACAGAATTTGATTGTACGAACTCTAGAACGCACAGTGACATTCCAACGGTGGCTCAAGCAACCCCATGGCACAGTATAGGAGGAATCAGTAAGCTCACTCCCCGAAAAATACATTGTTTTCGATGTTCCAATTTGGTGAATGTGCGCGAATTCCTCCTATACTGTGCCCATGGTAACTTTCACATTACACGGCGACTTCAACGAACGTTCCAACCGCTGTGTTATGTGAAAGTTACCATGGGATTGCTCGAGCCACCATTGGAATGTCATGGTGCGTTCTAGCGAACGCACGGTCAAATTCTTAATGTGTGAAACTGGGGTTTTATTGCAGTATAAATTTTTAACGGTGGAAACCAATATTCTCGATACTCTGCTCAATCAAATAGTCCACGCAAAAAATATTCGAAATGACCGGATCGAAATAATAACATACTGAAAAGACGTCATCCATCTGTGAACTTCTAGAAATCATACAATAGTATAGACACTCTGAAAAATAAGGATTCTGAACAGCATAGAAATCAGAAATTAGCATGTGCTTTTTTCATGCATCCTTAATTCAATCAGATGATTAACTTAATCGTTCTTTTGATGCTAATATACACAGTGTCCCAAAAGTAGCGGAACGGTCAAATATTTCGCGAACGAAACATCGGATCGAAAAACTGAAAAACACGTTTTTTAATAATTTTTACAAATCTATCGAATGACACTAAACATGATCCTCCTCTCCATCCCCTGGGGTGGGGTAACTGTAAAATCTTAAATAGAAACCCCCAGTTTTTATTACCGATTTGGATTCCTTATTATGTAAAACTAAGCAACTTTTATTCGAGACATTTTTTCTAATTGTAAATAGTTGGCACTATAATCGGAAAAAAACGATTCATCGTGATGCCTTAGGTAAATTATAGAAACGGTCTTATATCTCGAGTGTCTCGAGTCTATATATAAAATGAATATCTGACGAAAAAAAAAAAAAATAAAACTGGAGCCCGCCAAAACATTTCTGAGGTTTACGGCGCCACTGTGCCGTAACGGTTGCTTATACGAAAAAAATGCATATGGACATTATTTGTAGAGAAATAGTGGTCTTTAATTCTGTATAAGTTTTGTTTTAAAAAATGCATAGGTAATGAGAAAATCGTAAGCACATGCTCTCTAAGGGATAGGGGTAGTTTCTGCAGTTTATTTTCAAGGATAAGTAGTTTCCGCAGGGATGTTGCACTAATCATAACATAGGGAAAGATGTAAATCATTACAAGCAGTATGTTATAAAAACTATTTAGAGAATATTCAAGCAAATCTTTCAAGCAATCCCCGCTCTTTTTGGAGACATGTTAATGCTACACGTGGGTCTAACGCTTATCCTAATGTAATATCTAATGAAGGTGGGGATGTAATTGCTCAGTGTGGTGAGGAAATAGTCAATATATTTGCATATTAGAGTACAGTGTAGATGTCCAAACTCTGGAATTTAGTCTGACAGATGTTTTTGAGGGAATTATGAGTTTAAAAACTACATATTCTTCAGGGCCTGATGGTATTCCTGCAGCACTTATTAAGAACTGTATGTTTTCCCTTTGTAAACCTTTACAACAAATTTTCAATTTATCATTGTCATCATCCATATTTCCACATTATTGGAAAAATAGTTTTCTTACACCTATCTATAAATCTGGCAATCGCGAGTGTGTAAATAATTATAGAGGTATAACTATTCAATCAGCAATCCCAAAACTTCTAGATAAATTGGTATCGATAAATCTTACCCGGGCTTGCCGAAACATAATTATTGATGAGCAGCATGGTTTTTCTAACGGAAAGTCAACTGTAACAAATCTTGTCAACTACCAAAAATACTTGTTGGGTGGATTTGAGAATAAGATTCAGGTCGACAGCATTTATACTGATTTCTCAAAGGCATTTGACAGGGTTAATCATAACCTGTTGGTTCATAAACTTCATGCGTCTGGCTTTGGTGAACCCATTGTCAATTGGATTAAAAGCTTTTTGATGGGACGTACACAACAAGTTCGTATCAACAATTATGTTTCTAAAGAATTCCACTGTTGTTCTGGTGTCCCACAAGGGTCTCATTGTGGTCCCTTGCTCTTTAACTTGTTCATTAACGATATTGGTAAGGCTATCAAAAACTCACACTTTCTAATATTTGCTGATGATCTTAAGTTATTTCGTTACATACATGATATATCAGATAGAGATCTTCTGCAAGATGATGTTAATAATATATGTTTATGGTCGAAACAAAATGGTTTAAGCCTAAATCCGACTAAATGTTCTTGTATTTCCATTTGGTCGTATAAATAATCTAACAGCTAATAGATATGTTCTTAATGATGTACTCTTGGATTCAGTTACCGAGATTAAAGATTTGGGTGTATTATTGGATTGTGCATTGACATTTAGAAGCCATTATCTTAAAATGAAGGAAACAGGATTTCGCAATCTTGGTTTTATTTATCGCAACAGTCATGATCTCTCACCTACTGTATTAAAATTACTGTACTGCTCTCTAGTGCGCTCAGGACTTGAATACTGCTATGTTGTTTGGTCTCCATTTCATCAAGTCTACATTGATGGATTGGAGAGCGTTCAGCGGAAGTTTCTAGGATCCTTAGCTTATAAAGCACAGACTAATATAAGAAATACTGAAAATTTCGTCATATATTATTCAGGAATAATGTCTCAATTTAATATTGCTACGCTGATGAACCGCAGGTTGAGAGCTGATATGTTGTTTCTATTCAAAATTCTAAACAATGCTATCAACTGTCCGTCGTTGTTGGATAATGTGTACAACACAATACATAGAACTCGACACACTGCACTCTTTTATATTCCTTTTCATAGGACTGAGTATGCTCGTCATTTTCCCTTGTCGAGAATGCTAAGCTTATGCAATGAAATGCTACTTGATCCGTTCTGTCCAAGCATTAATGTCTTTAAAAGGCAGCTTCAGAGTTTATTGATTTAAATATGTGATATTTTTCATCTTCTGTTATTGAATTTACTGTCTTATTTTACAAATTTTGTTGTTTAATTGTCTTTTATTCGTTGATTTTTGATGTTTTTTGTATATGATCTTTACTTTTATTATTTTTTTTTGTACTCGTTTGTAAATGGTTCTACCGTTGAAATAAATAAATAAAATAAATAAAATAATCATATATATTTATGAAAAACCCTATTAATGGAGCATATGTCTATATGGGTCAAAAAGCAATAAAAAATTTTTGTTTTTAACCACCCCTTTATTTATTTTTTTTTGCTACAGGAGTTGCATCAACAAATCGCTTTTGCTATCCATGCATGGGTAATAAGAACGTGCACAAAATTATATGTATATGAAGCATTTTAATAAAGGGCATGGTCTGTGAAAGATTTCAAGAAAATCACTTTCTTTATTAATTCTCCTTTTTTTGGGGTGGTTCCGAAAAAAAATGGGGGTGCATTATAGAAATTTGTAAATAATACCAGTAAATGGATAATCGCTGCAAGTTTTTTTACTCTAGCATAGGCGGTTCAGGTGGTATAAAAAGGGGTATTTTAAAATGTAACACCCTGTAATTAAAAAAATTGCAAATGCCCTTAAATGAAACCTATACAAAAAATCAGCTACTTATTTGTGATTAACTGCCGCAGGGTTTCTTCTTAATTTTCATTATAGTTAAGGAAAAATAATTTATTTTTAAAATATCTTTTTTAAAAATTTGTCAACTTTGGGGCGCCACCCCCGCTAAACGGTGGGTAATAGACATAATATGCTGTCGGGAAATAAATGGTAGAAAATATAGTCCTATTCATTTTACTATTAAGTAAATTTTTTGCAAAACGTACAGGAAGGTCTACGTTTCGCAAAAACCACAAATTACCCCCTTTAAAGGAGTGACTAGGGGGTTCCGGGGAGAAATTTTCTAAGAAAAAGTTAGTTTCATAATAAGCACCCCTTTATGTACCAGAAAAAAAAATAAAACCGGACTTGTGTCCATTTGGCAAGGTTCAACCTCTGTTTCTTTCACTACTAAGGTTATAAAAGAAACATGAAAAAACAGCATATGTCTTGTATTTTTCAGTGAATGGATCATTCCATTTCAAATCACTCAATTTTGGAGCAAAAAAAATTTTGGACCTCCGATTTGTCGGAAAATTGGTATATAGCTTCTGCGGGACGTAAAAATAAGATATTTAAGGTCAAAAAATCGTCTTCTTCTTTTTTTCTCAAAATGTTATTTTATGCGATTCTACAGTGATTTGGTGTTTATTTATACAAATTTGCATTTTCTATCGTAAAGTATCAGTGGAAAACATAATATTTTAATAGAAGGGACTCAAAAATGTCATTATAACAAGTTACTTTGATTCAAAGCAAGCTTTTGATCAAATTTTATAGTGTAGAAAACGTTAAAATACGTTTTTTACATTTTTCTCCATTCCCAAAATACATCATAATCGATTTGGCTCAAAATTTGCCCACAGATAGACAAAACATAGGACTTTAAGTGGTGAGAAGGATTTGAATTATATTACAATACTAAAAAAGTTACATGCAATTTTATAGTCAAAAATATAGGCGACCACTGTAAGTACAATTAACTCGAAAATATCGACCTCACGACAAAAATTGTTAAAAAGAAATTGTAATAATTGTAAATACGATTTATTTGGAACAATTTCAGTTCCTACCATTTTTGTCGAAAAGTTAAAAATGGCGGAGATATTGAGCAAAACAAGTTCTCCTTTAAAATCAAGATGGCGGCTAACGTAACGGAGGAATTCATTCGTGATTTTAAATTTAGGCTACTATTGACACCCCTAAAGATCATAAAAATAAAATTTTGGGCAGCTCGGCATTCAAGGTCAAATGCTATCCCGACTGGACTAATACATACTTTTGAGTCTGATATTACTGCATGTAACTTTTTTGGTATTGTAATATAATTCAAATCCTTCTAACCACTTAAAGTCCTATCTTTTGGCTATCTGTGGGCAAATTTTCAGCCAAATCGATCATGATGTATTTTGGGAATGGAGGAAAATGTAAAAACGGTATTTTAACGTTTTTACACTATAAAATTTAATCAAAAACTTGTTTTGATTCAAAATAACTTGTTATAATGCTATATAATGACATTTTTGAGTCCCTTCTATTAAAATATTATGTTTTTCATTGATACTTTACGACAGAAAATGCAAATTTGTTTAAGTAAACGCCAAATCACTGTAAAATGGCATAAAATAACATTTTGGGAAAAACAGAAGAAGAAGATTTTTTGACCTTAAATATCTTATTTTTACGTCCCGCAGAAGCTATATACCAATTTTCAGACAAATTGGAGATCCAAAATTTTTTGCCTGAGTGATTTGACATGGAATGTACCGAATACATTTTAGTCCAGAAAGCCACTGCGCATCCGCTAGGAAAAATATTCTAATTCGGATTTTTTGCACAATCTTACTCAAAAAGGACTCCTTTTAACAAATTTGCATGTTTCCAGGACCAAAAGGTGGTCAAAAATTTTTTAAAAGTTTTTTTTTTTGTTTCTTTCCTAAAATTATTTTTTTTGGATGGAAAAAAGTTTTTTTAGGTTTTTTGGATCATTCTAAACAGAGAAGGTCTTTAGTAACTTTTCTGGAAAAATGATAGTTTTTGACATATAAGCGATTAAAAATTGAAAAATTGCGAAATCGGCCATTTTTAACCCTCAAAAACTATGTGAAAAACTGAAAATTTGAAGGTTGCTGAGGTAGGTAGATATTCTTTAAACATCGATTGATGAAATCCCAAAGAGCTTTTTGGAATACAATATTCAAAACTCCTTTGTTTTTTAATTGCTAATCAAGCGTGCGAGACACTATTTTCCACCGACAGTATGGTGCAAATGAAAGGAATAAATTCGTTATTTCGTAAACCGGCGATTTTAAGGAAAAAACCCGAAAAAGGTCGATTTTTATTTTTAAGTTATGATATTGTGGCATATATGGTATACTAGTGACGTCATTCGTCTGGGCGTGATGACGTAATCGATGATTTTTTTAAATGAGAACAGGGGTCGTGTGCTAGCTCATTTGAAAGGTTCTTTAATTCTCTATTCAGTAATATAAACATTTACATAATTATTTATACAGGGTGTCCAAAAATTTTTTATTAAATTAAATTATTTGACAAAAACAGAAGTAGAAGGACACCCTGTATAAATAATTATGTAAATGTTTACATTACTAAATAGAGAATTGAACAGCCTTTCAAATGAGCTACCACACGACCCCTATTCTTATTTAAAAAAATTATCGATTACGTCATCACGCCCAGACGGATGACGTCACTAGCATACCATATATGCTACAATATCATAACTTAAATATAAAAATCGACCTATTTCGGATTTTTCCTTAAAATCACCGGTTTACGAAATAACGAATTTATTCCTTTCATTTGCACCATACTGTCGGTGGAAAATAGTGTCGCGCACGCTTGATTAGCAATTAAAAAACAAAGGAGTTTTGAATACTGTATTGCAAAAAACTCTTTGAGATTTCATCAATCGATGTTTAAAGAATATCTACCTACCTTGGCAACATTCAAATTTTCAGTTTTTCACATAGTTTTTGAGGGTTAAAAATGGCCGATTTCGCAATTTTTCAATTTTTAATCGCTTATATGTCAAAAACTATCAGTTTTAGAGAAAAGTCACTAAAGACCTTTTCTATTTGGAATGATCCAAAAAACCAAAAAAACTTTTTTCCATGCAAAAAAAATAATTTTAGGAAAAAAACAAAAAAAAAAGTTTAAAAAATTTTTGACCACCTTTTGGTCCTGGCAACATGCAAATTTGTTAAAAGGAGTCCTTTTTGAGTAAGATTGTGCAAAAAATCCGAATTAGAATATTTTTTCTAGCGGATGCGCAGTGGCTTTCTGGACTATTTAGCAATCCTTTGTTTACAAATGGTTTATATGTAGCAATCATAATATCCATTATCAAACAGAACACCCAGAATCCGGTACTGCATTGCACAGTTATAAAGTCACCTTTCTCCGTGTCTTACCAACCAACAAGCAACAACGCAACGTAGCGTCTTCTTTTGATAGATATACGGACTTGTAAAATGTGATACCGATAATTTACCAATTACCAACAGTTGGTTGCAGTTTGTTTTCTTTTAACGACTCCTAGCAGAGATAGAACCGTATGAAAAGTCGGCCAAATATCCACCACATGAGATATTTATTACGTTTGGAATCCGCGCTGTCTGTAAATTACAGCTGGAAAATTAACAAAAACAAGTTGTTTGTTTTATAACGGCTCACATATGAGTCAAAAATGAATATGATATCAAAAAAAAATTATTATTGTTTACAAAGCTATTAGGGATGATACTTTGAGAGAAAAACAACAAAAAACTACTGTAAATGATTCTTCAACTGAGGCTGACTTCTTTTTCTGTGATAATTTGGTTATAGTCTATTTCTTAACAATAAATAATTTATGGATTCGACCGTTACTTGATGGAAGTTCATTTTATCTAATAATAAAACACTGAAAACGTTTATTTTCTATACTTCCACAGAATTTATTATAACTAAGTGACTACAGCTGTTTCGGCAGAGTGCCTTTCTCAAGTGATATAGTTTACAATGTGTTTGCCTTTTTAAGTCTTCAACTGAAGAGGTTGAGGAGTGGGGAGCTGTTTGTCTCGAGTTGGTCATTCAGAATTATATCTGTATTTTTCAGTTTATTAATTTCCATAGATTCTAAAAAAGATAGCTTAAGGCCTTTATTTTGAATATGCAGAATTTGAAACTCTTCATTGAAAGAATGATTATGATCTAGAAGGTGAAGTGCGTATGTAGAAGTGTCTGTTTTTCTATTGTTGAATGCCCTTTTGTGTTCTGCTATCCGTTTGTCAAAAGTTCTGCCAGTTTGACCGATGTACGTTTTCGGACAGTCACCACACGTTAGTTTGTACACACCACTCTGTAGTTGCTTTCTCTTTCGGCTTTTATTGTTCTTAATATATTGGCTTAAGTTGTTGTTAGTTCTGAAAGCTGGTGTTATTTCTTTCTTTGTTATGTATCTGGCTCTTTTTGTTGTTATCTTGCCAGTATATGTGAGAGAGCAGAAGGTACTGGGTTCTTTCTGTGGTGGTGGATACACTATTTTCAGGGCTTTCTTATGGAGTTTTTGGTTTAAAATTTTGTTAACTGTTTGTTCGTTATAGCCGTTGTTTACTGCTATTTGTTTAATGATGTTTAGTTCTATCTCGAAGTTATTTTTTGTCATGGGAATTTCTGTCAGTCTATGTATCATGCTATGGTAGGCTGCTAATTTGTGTTGTGTAGGATGGGATGATGAATTGTGTATAGTTGTGTCAGTATGGGTAGGTTTATGATATACGGAGAACTCATGTTTGTTGTGTAGTCTGGAAATCGTTACATCTAGAAAGTCTATGGAGTTATTCTGTTCTGTTTCTATTGTAAACTCAATATTATTATGAAGTGAATTAATATATGATAGAAATTGGTCAAGTTGTCTGTTAGTTCCTGTAAAGCGTATACGTATATGATGATCCGTATACGTGGATGATATACTAGTATGCTTTACAGGAACTAACAGACAACTTGACCAATTTCTATCATATATTAATTCACTTCATAATAATATTGAGTTTACAATAGAAACAGAACAGAATAACTCCATAAACTTTCTAAATGTAACGATTTCCAGACTACACAACAAACATGAGTTCTCCGTATATCATAAACCTACCCATACTGACACAACTATACACAATTCATCATCCCATCCTACACAACACAAATTAGCAGCCTACCATAGCATGATACATAGACTGACAGAAATTCCCATGACAAAAAATAACTTCGAGATAGAACTAAACATCATTAAACAAATAGCAGTAAACAACGGCTATAACGAACAAACAGTTAACAAAATTTTAAACCAAAAACTCCATAAGAAAGCCCTGAAATTAGTGTATCCACCACCACAGAAAGAACCCAGTACCTTCTGCTCTCTCACATATACTGGCAAGATAAAAACAAAAATAGCCAGATACATAACAAAGATAGGAATAACACCAGCTTTCAGAACTAACAACAACTTAAGCCAATATATTAAGAACAATAAAAGCCGAAAGAGAAAGCAACTACAGAGTGGTGTGTACAAACTAACGTGTGGTGACTGTCCGAAAACGTACATCGGTCAAACTGGCAGATTTTGACAAACGGATAGCAGAACACAAAAGGGCATTCAACAATAGAAAAACAGACACTTCTACATACGCACTTCACCTTCTAGATCATAATCATTCTTTCAATGAAGAGTTTCAAATTCTGCATATTCAAAATAAAGGCCTTAAGCTATCTTTTTTAGAATCTATGAAAATTAATAAACTGAAAAATACAGATATAATTCTGAATGACCAACTCAAGACAAACAGCTCCCCACTCCTCAACCTCTTCAGTTGAAGACTTAAAAAGGCAAACACATTGTAAACTATATCACTTGAGAAATGCACTCTGCCGAAACAGCTGTAGTCACTTAGTTATAATAAATTCTGTGGAAGTATAGAAAACAAACGTTTTCAGTGTTTTATTATTAGATCTTAACAATAAGTTTCAACAAAATTTGGGTCTACAGCAATACACGTTTTAAATAACCTTCTGAACAGAAGTTTCTACATAAAACAACCCTAATTCATTTTTAATCTATTTCACCATATCTGTGCTTCGTTAACCAATTTACTCTGCATCTGCACTCTTTTTAAAGATATGTCACCCTGTTTATTATCTTCCATAATTTCTTCTTTCCATATATGGTCTATAGAACTGGTCATAACACATACATACTACTACGCCTTACATTCAAGAGTAGTAGCATGAAACATGCATAAAACACTCAAGAAAAAATATGAAATAACAAAGCTAAGGAAAAATGCAAGTAAGAGAAATTCCAAGAACTGTAATAACTCAGCAACAACGTAGTACATAAAACACTGAAATAACATACAGGTGACAACAGAAAACAACAACAGTATGCACTTCAATGTTTGATGTATTTCTACTAAGGTACTTGTCCTTTAACAGTTCATAAAGTTATTCCTTCCAGGTTATTATGATTTCCCTTTCATCAGTAATAAGATGTGCCCTGTCGTTTTAAAGGAAGTTTCTTGTTCTTGCTTGGTATCCGGCCTTGATCTCCGAAACTACTTTAAATAATTATCTTATTTATTGTTATTCCGATTTTCTCTTCCATATAATTACCTATTTGTTCCAGGAACCCCATCTTTTCCCTTTTATGTAGCTTTCTTGTATCTGTTCTTGTCTGTTGTGTGCGGGGGATTTTATAGAGTGTCCCTTCTAGCCATGTTTCTTTTTTTATGGATTTTGAGCATTCGTTATTGAAACATTTTTTTGTTATTATCCTTTTGTGTCTTAGTATTTTATCTGATACGCTTGTCAAAGTTACTTATGTACCTTTATAATAATTTTTCAAGCAGAGTTGTTGTTATAGTCTTCTGTCTATGTTCGCACTATTTGTATAGCTTTTTGAAATTTGTGCTCTGTCTCATTATTCCGCAGAATTTCGGTATTGAATAATGTTGTTGGCGTATTCTTGTGGATTTTTTGGGACGCTGTTGTTGTTCTTCGTTTTTACCAGAAAATGATCAGTGTCTCCATCCGCCCCTTTTAGGCTCCATTGTCTATATATGTTAACAAACGATCTTGACCACGAGGTCAAAATACGTGCTCGTATAGATTATGCTATGCCCGCTTTTCAAAGAATGAAAAAATTCCTGATAAACTCTACCTTATCGTTAGATATCCGATACCAATTTGTAAAACATTCATTTATTCCATATTGCTATACGAAGTGGAAACATGGACTCTCGTAATTACAAGTGTAAGGCGTATAAAAGCCTTCGAGATGTGGGTTTTTCGACGGATGCTAAAGATCTCTTGGACAGAGACAGACTGAGAGAAAACTCCTAAATATTGTGAAAAACAGAAAAACAAGTTGTTTAGGATATATTTACAGAGGAGAAAGTTACAACTTTTTACGACTCATAATGGAAGGACTTAATAAATTCTCAACTGGCAGCGACCACCGCATACTACGAGCCAAAATAGAAATAAGCAAACTAGCGACGCAGAAATCTATAAGAAAACCAACGGCTATTGACCATAGCAAAATAAGACAAAACGCAGAAGAATATAGACAGACTTTAAGGGAAAACTATAATCAACAAGTAGCAAAGGAAGAGTCAGAAATTAATAAGATCAATGAAGAAATGAAAGAAAAACTCTTGGAAGCGGGAATGAAAACTGCCAAAAAACTAACAACAAAAGAAAATAGATTAAGTAGCGGGACAGTTAAATTAATGGAAAGTAGACGAAAACTAATAAGCGAAAACAAAAGAAACACAGTAGAATACGTAGAACTAAACAAACTTATTAGAAGAAAAACCAGAGAGGATCTAAGAAAACACACTGAAAATGAAATCGAGAAAGTAATTGAGAGAAATAAGGGCCTAAAATGCTTACGACCAAATTTAGGGAAACCACTATTCATTTCAATAAAGGATGAAACAGGACGGGAAGAGAGGAGAAAAGATAAGATATCAGAAGTAGAAAGGTTTTATAAAGAACTATACACCTCAAAGAAAGACGCAAACTTCAACACTCAGGAATATATCAAGAAAACAATCACGAATGTAAACTCAGAAACACTACCAAAAATAGAAAATTATGAAATAGAAGCAGCACTATCACAATTAAAGAACAACAAAGCACCAGGACCAGATGGAATCCTTGCTGAAATGTTGAAAGAAGGGAAAGAAGGAATCTTACAAACATTAAGAAATCTGTTTATTCAGTGTCTACATAAAGGAGAAATACCCGACGAATGGAACGAAAGTCTTACAATCCTGCTATTTAAGAAAGGCGACAGAAAGGACATAAAAAATTACAGACCCATCTCACTGCTGTCGCAAACGTATAAACTATTCATGAGGATTATCAACAACAGACTAACACACAAATTGGACTCGTATCAACCCGTAGAGCAGGCAGGATTCCGAAAGGGATATAGAACCACTGACCATCTTCTAACAATTAGGACACTAATAGAAAAAGCTAACGAATACCATATAGATCTGCACTTAGCGTTCGTTGACTACGAAAAAGCATTTGACAGCGTGGAAATGTGGGCAATAGAAAAAGCTATAAACAACTGTCGAATAGATTCCAGATACAGAATGCTAATACATAATATATATAAGAAAGCAACAATGACAGTACAGTTGGAAGAAACCAGTAAACCCATACCAATTAACAGAGGAGTGCGACAGGGAGATGTTATTTCTCCTAAACTATTTACATTAGCACTGGAAGATGTTTTCAAAACAATGGAATGGACAAACATGGGAATAAACATAAATGGAAAGAAACTAAACCACCTAAGATATGCAGACGATGTAGTAGTCATAGCATCAAGTTTTGAAGAACTACAAACCATGCTAACCGAACTAGCAAATGAATCTGAACAAATAGGTCTAAAAATGAATTTTGCCAAAACAAAAACAATGACAAACACACAAGACAATAGAAGCGTAATACTAAACGACACCACAATAGAAGCGGTTAATGATTATATATATTTGGGACAGATTATAAAAATAAATAAGGAAAACCAAACAGCGGAGGTAAAAAGAAGGTTCAGATTAGCCTGGGCAGGATTTGGAAAATTAAAATGGGTCCTAAAGAATAAAAAAATACAACAATACTTAAAAACAAGAGTGTTTGACCAGTGCATACTCCCAATTCTCACATACGCATGCCAAACATGGACCTTGACCAAGGCAAACATGGATAAAATAATAAAGACACAAAGACCCATGGAGAGAGCAATGTTAGGAGTAAAATTGACAGACAAAAAGCAAAACAACTGGGACAGAAATAGAACAAAAGTCAAAGACGCAGGTCAACATATAACCAGGCTAAAATGGAGCTTCGCAGGTCATAACGCTAGACAAACGGACAATAGGTGGAATAGCACGATACAACAATGGAGACCATGGACAGGAAAGAGAGCAAGAGGACGACCCCAGATGAGATGGGGAGACGACATTAAAAAGATAGGAGGAACGCACTAAGAACCGCTCAAGATAAAGAGCAATTTGCTGTAGTTATAGCCAACTTTCAGTAATGGAGAAAACACGTTAAGAAGAAGAAAGAGTCTAATATGTTAAATATGATTGAATTAAGCGACCGGAAGTTCAGGGTCCGGATAGGACCAGTTCTATCAGAACACGGAATGCCGGAAGCTGGAGTACCACAGGGGGCAGTTTTATCACCCCTTCTGTATAGCATATATACAGCAGATGTTCCAAGAACACCCGGAACATTGATCAGCCTTTATGCAGATGACACTGCAATTGCTGCAAACACGGCATACAGACGGCATTGGATACAATAGAAGAATGGAGTATCCAATGGAAAATAGCAATAAATCCAGATAAGACCCAAGCGGTTATCTTCAAAAAGAGAAGAGATAACCCAGAAGAACAGCTAACATTGCAAGACAGACCCATCGAATGGCAAAACGAAGTTAAATATTTAGGAGTCACAATGGACCAAGGTCTTACATTCACATCACATGTCAACGTAACAGTCCAGAAAACAGCAGCGGCCAGATCGGCAAAAAGAGGACTCACAGGAAGAAGAAGCAAATTAGCTATGAAAACAAAATTAAAACTGATAAATAGCATTATACTGCCAATAATTACATACGCATCTCTTGCATGGGGTCACATAAGTCAAAGTAACAAAAAGAAGATACAAGCGGCACACAACAACTGCCTCAGAGAAGCTGCAAACGTGTCCAGATACGTCGCCGAACGGTTCTTATTTAGAGACCTAAAACAAATAAGAGTACTGGATATTATGGAAGAAAAAGCCAGAACAAAATTTGCTGAGCTAGAAGACCACCCAAACCGAATCTTGCAAGAGATATTAAGGTATGATGTGTACCATAGATGGAAACATAGGAGACCCAAACAACAAATATTAGTAAATATATAATAAAGGCTAGATAATCGTAGCTCTATCAAAAGAAGACAACTTGCTCACCTTTGGCATCTCATTATATTTATTAATGTTGATTTCTATAATTTTCAGAGATCCCTCAAAAAAAATATACAAAAAACTTCAAAACGGCTTCAGCCACTAAACAAATCAATAAAATATTAACAATAGACGAAAGCCACAAAAAAATATTAGTAACAAAACCCAAAAAACGGGCATGAGGGGCCCACATCCTCGAGCGCCGAGTCGCCGAACTGGACATAGCCCAGAGCGGGGACTCGGCGCCCGAGCAAGCAAAACAGATCGAAGATAAGTCACTAGAGATAGCGGGAATACAGCGCCTCACGCTGGCCTGCATTGATCGGGGTAGGATTTCATATGGGAGTCCGTGTACCCAAGACTCCCATATGATAAGCACTTTGCTGATTGAGAGCCCCTATAGCGCATCAGAGTGCTATCGGGGGGTAAGTGGATGGTCTGGAGCATTGAAGCGGGGTGGAGTGATTCCTGCTTACGGGAGTTAATCCTCCTCGCCCCAATGAATTGTATCACCCGAATGTCATTCTCTAGGGGTGAGCAAGTCTCTCAAGCTGGGTTAAATCACTATGCTTGCTTGCTTGCATATGATTGAATTGAACATCAAATCCTAGGTCTTTGTAAAGTTGAATTCACTGAATTTTTCAATGATCTGTCATATGTTGAATATTCGTTCTCTAGTACGTGTCAAGGAACGAAACTGCTCTGTTCTTCAGGAATTTCTGGTATTCTTTTTCTCATGATCATCTTTCAGTGCGTCACAGTTTTTCGATTTCTTTCTAACGTATTCAATTGTATATGACAGAAAAAAAGGCACGTCGGTGATTACTTCTAGTTCTGTGATTATTCTAGTTGTCGATAGATGGCGCCATAATAAAAAAAATTATTTTTTTTAATTAGATAATAATATTACAAATATAATCTGTATAATTTATAAGACTATACAAATCAAAGAAAATACCATTTTATAAATGCAAGAAACACATTTGATTTGTTTTTATTCTAAATTGAAAATAAAATGTGACAACTGTCAGATTTAACTAAAATGTCATGTTAGAATAAATGTCATAAATGTATATTATCACGGACTTACCCTTTTTCCTATCATTTGTGACGCACTGAAAAATGATCATGAAAAGGACAATATAGTATTTTTACTACAAAAGCGATATTACGTAGGTCAAAATTTTTGACGTAAGAGAACTGTCAAAACATTAGAATGTGATAATAATAAACATGGCAATAATGAAAAGTCACATTCTAATGTTTTGACAGTTCTCTTACGTCAAAAATTTTGACCTACGTAATATCGCTTTTGTAGTAAAAATACTATAGTAGAAATGATTCTTTATTTGCTTGTCGTATATGTATCATAATTCTGCTGCAGTGTGTTATTAGTGCTACTGTAGGTATGAGTCTATACTTGATGTAGGAATTTCTTGATCCTTTTTTATGAGAAGAAATCCTTTTTAAACGCTTTTATTTAGTTCAATCGTTTGCGTCAAATCTTTAGACGTGAATTTGACTGCCTTTTCTTCAATGGAAATGAATGCAATTTTGCAGACATATGGATTCGCGGGAACAATACACGAATTGTCGATCAAAATTTTTTTTATGTTTATGAATTGTTTAAATAAAAAAAAAACGATTTTAACGGAAAATGCTTAAATTCTCTTGTTTTTTAAAATGTAGAAACTTGAAACTTTTACAGATTGTAGCTAATTATATGAACTATACATAATTTCACTTTTTACGTTATTTGTTTACGTTATGCTTTATATATAAACAATAAAGCTTCAAACTTATCCAATTTCTGTCCGATTTCTATCCAGTTTTCAGCGAAAAATGTATGCCATCGCAGAGGGACGAATGCTGCCCTTAGTATTTTCGTGGGCTTCGACTGTCCATAAAATGCAAGGTTCGACTGTTGACTACGCTGCGCTGTCGTGAACTTGGGCCCGAAAGTGTTTGCGTAAGTACAGGCTTAAAAGCCTGTATTGAGCCTGCAAAGCTTACGTTTCATTGAGCTGAGTGCGATCATTAAGGTACGTATCCATACAAGGGTGAACCCCGCTCGGTGTAGCTGCTCAAATGGATACAGCATGCGCTCCCTTACATATAAACCGCAAACCTGTTGAAACGAAGAGTGTACGCGCCAAGCGACGATCACCGACGTATCCACTAAGTGGAGCTACTACACCGAGCGAGGTTTACCCTTGTATGGATACGTACCTTTAGACGGCTTGCGCATCGAAGAACCGCATTGTGAGAAATTAACAGCGTCTACACCGTGCAATAGTAAAGTATTACATGAGATGAAAATACTGCGAAAACTGTAATAGTCGTAAATAATGATTTTGATTTAAGAGGATCGGTACGTATTTTCGGCTGCAATGCTATTCAAATGGGGATTCATTTTTTTAGAATTCTGAGAAAACTAATTAGTATTTTTAAAAAATTAAAACGCAGAATGAAAGATTACGTTATTAGCGAGGACCGAAAGTCCCTGAGAACTTCTATAATGTTTATTTTAATAAGTTACAGGGGTGAAAAACTAAGAGAAAATGTAGTGTGATTTTTAATTTCAAATATTTCATTCAAAAGAAACTTCTTATATATTCTAAGGGACTTTTGGCCCTCGATAATAATTTAGTCTTTCATTTTGTGTTTAAATTTTTTAAAAATATTTATTAGTTTTTTCAGGATTCGAAAAAAATAGACACCATGTCCGTGGAAATCGAACATTCGCTATCTTTGTTATACAACGCACTCATTCGAATATAATGTTATGACAAGACTCAAGACAGTGACAAGTAGAGATGTGTCCGACCCGCTATTTTGATATAGCAGTTCATTCTGCTTCTACTTTTTAACGCTTTTACGATGATAATAAAATCAATCAAAGAGTTGTTTATTAAATAGTATTGATAGTGTATTTGAAAAATAATAATTGATTTAAGGCGTACAATTAATAAAAAGTTATTTATTGTTTATATATTATTTATGGAAAATCCAAGTATTTCAAGTCATTAAAGTTAAATAAAAGTATTATTTTATAAGAGTTTGTTCCGATAACCGTAAATAGGTACGAGTTTAGCTATAAAGTAAAGTGCCCATGGTGGCATAAAATGTAGTAAATGCTAATGCTTCAAGTACGTGCTACATTTTTGAAGATTTCACTACACTTAAAAACCATTTGCTTTTCTTCGTAGTATTTTCTACTATTTACCAGCCTACATAGAAGAATGTACTACGCTTTTGAAGTATGTGCTTGTTTAGTAGTATTTTGCTTCAGTTTAAGTGAAGTTGGTGGGTGGACGTCTTCGGCGTAGGTATTTTTTTGTTACAATATGGCAGCATTTATGAATGTGTGTCATAGAAAAATTTACAAACTAAGAAGAAGATTCTTAATTTTTGGGGTCATTCTTTTATCAAATAAAATTTAATAATTGTGAAGAAGATTAACAAATAACAATTGTTCATTTTTATCCTCGCGTAACTCTTTTGTCGCTTCGGATAGGAGTCACTTATTTTTACTCATGTACAATTCTAATAATTTGGTACTTAAAAATGTGAATTCACAAATCACAAGCACATGGAAAACTAATTCCATCACGATTGGTGTAATGCAGACACGGCTGGCGTAACGCTTTGAAGTAGATACTTCTGGTCAGTAGTAGGTACTTCTGTTGTGTAGTAATAAATAGTTTACTCCTTTAAACGAGAATATTTAATGCGAAAATTATTGGTTTACCGATAGATTTTATAGATCATATTTTCACTAAAAATTTAAAATTCATTTGAAAAATACAAAAGTAATTAATTTGATTTATGTAAAAAGTACTTACTTCAATTGAGCTAACCGTCTATTTCTTCGCTTTTCAGTAACACATTTCTTATAGCAACGTCCCATATTGTAATTTGCGCAAATAAAGAAATAAATAAAGTCTTTATAAATTAATTGAGTAATACTACATTTATATAACGCATTTCTTCACATGTTCAAACCTTATCTAAGCTTTCAATGGTAACAGGACATTATTAAAATAACTTTACAACTTTTTTTCTTTTTCGACTATTTGTATAGTATATAAATAATGGTAACCACTGAATAAATAATTAGTGAAAAGATAATCCTATCATTTATACAAGTAAAGGTTATCCAAGAACATTCAAAAACTGAACGAAACCGAAATAGCCATCTCTACCTTTCTAATGACAATGTCACTGTCAACCTAATGTATACATCTGCAGTTTCCATACCAGTGAGAATTTTACTACACGTAATTTGTCGTGTAAAGACAGAAAAAGTAGGGATAGCCGTAAAATATTTGCGAATTATGTACCCATAGCCTTAAGAAATGTATGAAGAAATTACAGAAAATGTACAATGTATGTATCAAAAGTTAAAATAAATGCAAAAAAGGTATCTGTCATATACCTACATCCTTGTTTTAAACATGATGATATATTTTAATGTTTAAAAAGTGTAAGACTAAAAAGTAAAAAATAAAACAATATGAAAAATTTTTTTAAGAAACGCCTTTATTTAGTTATGAGTGACTAAAAGTTATAATATAAAAAAATCAACTAAAAAGCAAAAAATAAAAAATCAAATTTGACGGATTATTCGAAAAAAACGTTCGTTAAAAAAATGAAAAAATCTAACACATTCGTTAAAGAAAAGCGTGGGGCGCGTCTTCATCGAATAAACGGTTTTCGCCCCACGCTTTTATTTAACGAATGTGTTAGATTTTTTCATTTCTTTAACAAACTTTTTTTTAGAATATTCCGTCGAGATTGATTTTTTATTTTTTGCTTTTTGGTTGATTTTTTTATATTTTAACTTTTAGTCACTCATAAATAAATAAAAGCATTTCTTAAAAAAATTTTTCATATTGTTTTATTTATCAATTTATTCATATCTGATTCAGTGAGTTATAGATATTTTATGCTGGGGTTATAGAAT
The DNA here is from genome assembly GCF_917563875.1 of Diabrotica virgifera virgifera. NCBI lineage: Eukaryota > Metazoa > Arthropoda > Insecta > Coleoptera > Chrysomelidae > Diabrotica > Diabrotica virgifera. The sequence continues at coordinate 302,024,615 of NC_065443.1, forward strand.
TATTCATCTTTCACTTTCATTGGATTTTCTTGTCAAAAAATAAAACTACTGGTTTTTCTCTAAACCAGTAATTTCACATAGTAGGATAAAAGAGCAAAAAGCAACCATTTCGAATGCCACAATCCAATACGGATTAAGTTCTACTACATAATAATATACCACTTACTACATACATCATGAGATAATCAAATGCAGATACTATAAAAAGTACTGTATACTGTAAAACACATCCAAAATATATTTAATTTGGCTAAACCAATTCAAAATCGCATTAATAATTGTCGGAATAAATACCGAAGCATGTTAAAGCATCGCAAAACAAATGAGGCCCGCCCTTCTGTGTCCAGAGTGACAAATTGCTACCATACGAGAGGGGCCATACCAAACAAATCAATATTGTTTAGTGTTGTGTATTCAAGTCCTAATTAATAGACAATGTTAGGGCTTTTATTAAAAATACCATAGCGACTAAATTGAAAATAATTATTATCGTATCGTTTGAAGGATGTTTTTTGCGGATTCTCAATGTTTAAATCGTGTATGGTGTATGGGATAATAGAAGGGAGCACTTACCATTTACTTCTCATTTTTTAAAATTGCTTCAACCAATTTTTAAATATAACTCTCTAAATCATCATAAACATCTACTATCATTATAATGATTACATACTATTTTAAGGAACTCTAATGAAAAAATATTAAATACACTGATCAAAACGAAATAGGAGCCACTTATAAAATTTTTCGTAGTTTTGAACGGTTTCGACCTGTTTTCGAATTCTTTCTACATATGATTCTATTTTTTGTATTTAATTACATCTAAGGCTTTTCGCTGTAAACATAGCTGTTTTTGTTACTGAACTGTAAATTTTCTTGTAAAACAAAAATAAAAAGTGATAATTGTGAAAAAGTCGAGAATATACCGTCGTCGTCACGGCAAAACTCACTAAGTCCACTTTTGTTAAAATTGAGTTAAGTGTCCTGATCGATTGACAATATCAATTTTCATAGTCTAACCGAAATAACGAAGTCGTAGCAAGTACGTAGAGATTGTTGCCTAAGTCTCTGAATATGCATAAGTCCAAAATTATCATTTTGTTGTCAGGTAGAAGTCACTAAATGTTAGTTTTCTCATATTTGTTATTTTGGACTTGTGAGTTTTGCCGTGACGACGACGATACTATATTTTAATGTTACGCGGTTGACTTTACACTTTACTCTTATATTTTTGCTGATTTATATTTAGACACTAACTTATATTTATTTAAATAAAAAGACTTAGTTTATATTATTTTTTCTACAAACATGTTAAAAAGGCAATTTATAGCAATTCATAGGAGCCTTAAAAATGTCACTTTAAAGCACTGGGTGCTTTAAAATTTTTAAGGCACTGCAGTTAAAAGTAAAATGTCAAATTTTGAAAGCAAACTTCAAAATATTTATATTTTATTTATTAACATTAATATTAATAGTACAATTTGCGCAATTTGAAAAATGAATTTCTTGCACTGCAGTTTTACCATTTTCCATGGAAGGTGAAATGAGTAGAAATAACTGAATTTTCAGTCAAAGTTGAGGCCACGTAATATACGATACAATTTAAAACTATCTCCTTTCAATGTCGACGATGCCAAGCCAAAACGGCATAAACGCCAAAATTACCACTTTTTAGTTAGCTGCACTAAAAAATAGGATTTTAATTTCCGCACCAGACAGTCAACGCGGAATAACCGCAGAAAAAGTGAAATAGGTGTAATATAGGTTTAAAATTTTTATAAACGCCAGTCTAGTCACGCACATGAACACCGACGTGAACACCGATTGACATAATCGCCAGTGCCCGTAAGATTATCATTGTGTACATTTCGGTCCAGTAATAATAGCAAAGGTATGTATTTTTACAATTTTTATGGATAAGTAAAACGATATTACCTACCTTTGCAGTATTTTCAATTTGTATTGATTTTTGAAGCGTAAACACACTGAATTTCTTTAAAAACTATGAAACGTTTATGCTAAAACCACATATTTACATCGTGGTTGACACAAGTGCCATTCCTCAATGGTATTCTTATGCAATGCAGGTTTCTTATTTAAAAATGGCGCAAATAAAAAGTTTATTTTAAAATTTTCTATTGTAACTTTGTACTAGTGTGATGAACAATTCATTTTGTATTACAGCATAGAGTTCAAATCAATTTTATATAGCTAAAAATGGCGATCGATTTTTGGCCTTTATGCCATTTTTTTGGTGAAGATGAATAGCAAAAGTAAAAAAATAATGGCCTTACTAAATGAAAATAAAACATATACCGAATCAGTACAAAATGATATACTGACTGACAATAAATTCCCCTATATTTCCCTTAGAGGTTTATGACATTTATAATGCCAACATTGCAGAAGCTTTTAGCAATGACGTTATCATCTTTGAGGAACCACCAGACGTTGCAGTAGAAGAAGAAATATTTAGTCACGATCTCACATCATGCTTCAACTTAGCAGCAGATAATGGTTTGGGTGCCGGTATAAGTAGTGATCAAAATAAGGAAAATACAAGCAATCAAATCAATACGGATGTTGAACCAAATATTGACAGTGATTATGAATTAGAATCCACTATTATTAGATATCCGCTTCTATTCTCTCGAATTATTTACTTTTAAGTATTTCATCCTAGCACCAAAAACATGTTTAAAGAGTTTAGGGTTTTGTTTTTAACTTAGAATGTATTTTTGATTAATAAAAAATAAACCCTATCAAACATTTTCGTAATTTCATTAATGGCATATATCCCTTTTAAGCGCCATATTGACTAACCTTAAAACGATGCGATCGACACAAACGCCAGAGGTAAGTTTGGCATATTCACCAATGTTATATCTTGATTGGACATAAGCGCCATTTTCTAGTTTTTAATTTATTTCAGACAGTATTTTCAGCCATATTAATGTTCACAATATATTAAAATTTAAAAAAAAAATCACCAATTTTTTTGAGTCACTGTGCAGATAAGCACAATTGGTAAAAATAAAAATAATCAGTTTTTTGTGTTTCCTGAAAAATCAAGTTAATGTCGTTTATGCCGTTTTGGCTTGACAGCGTCGATGTATTGAAGGTTATTTAAAAGGTTTTTTAAAATTTAATTTAAACTGTATTATTGCTTTTTTAACACGTTTGTAGAAAAAATATTGTATGATATACGTGTTAAAAGTACATTTTTAAGGCACTCATGTGAATTGCATGAATGCGTGACTTAAAATTGTACGTTTAACACTTATATCATAAATAACTATTATTTACATACACTAACTTTACAAAAATTTTAAAAACAGTAAGCACTTTACATTTTTAATTCATTAGAAATACTACTATATTAATTTATTTTATACGTTACAACATGACCCCGGTTTTATGATTATAATAACTGCCCCAAACATTTATTTTCGTTTACTTAAATAATATTTAGGTACAGTTAGTCTAGAAAAATCGAAAGGTAAACAATATGCAGAGAAACAACTTGATCTAACATTTCGAAAAATATAATACGGAATAAATTAACTAGATAGGTCTGGATCCCGCGTATGAAAAAAAAGTTGATTAATAGCAAGCTGAAAATTTGTTAATAGCTTAAGGGTGTCTAGTCGGTTAAACTTTGATATATGGAAACACTGGAACAGGGGCAGTTTTAATTGTGGAACAGGTTAAAAATTTGGAACGGTCACACCACGAAAACGGCACATGTATTTTGTCCGACAGAACAGACTTAAACTCTTCGAACAGATAAAACTCTCATGCAAAAATCAGACAGCTATTTATCACCAAATGATCGTTTTAATGAGTGGAACATGTAGAATATGTCAAATGACAGAAATTATGACAGATGATAAATAGCAGTCTGATTTTTGCATGAGACTATAATCTCTGTTCGGAGAGTTTAAGTCTGTTCTGTCGGACAAAATAAATGTGCCGTTTTCGTGGTGTAACCGTTCCAAATTTTTAACCTGTTCCACGACTAAAACTGCCCCTGTTCGAGTGTTCCCATATATCAAAGTTTATTTGACTAGACACCCTTAAGCTATTAACAAATTTTCAGCTTGCTATTAAGCAACTTTTTTTCATAGGCGGGATCCAGACCTAAGAGGCAAAAAAGAATTTTTAGAGGCAAAAACGAAACCGTCTATTTTTATATTTTTACTAATGCCATACCCTGTATGAGAGTACAAAGACTCGTTTCATATAGGTTCTCTGAATCGCATTTTTGGAGTATTTTCCTAGCGGTGCCTTTTGATATTTTCATATCTGAGTTAACAGAAAATTAACAGAAAATTGGAATAGAGTCGATATTCATTTCACTTATTCCCCGTTAGAGGGCGTTCTAATCTTACTCCGGTATAAATAGTTTTATTGTATACCAAGAACTACGGAAGTTTTATGTAAATTTGTCTTCTTGCATAGCCTCCTTGACAACCGGTAGACCTAGAAATAGCGCTACCGGGGGATGGCAGGAGACAGATTTAAATCAAAACGAAACCGTCTATTTTTATAATTTTAAAAAAGAATTTACTAGTACAATCAGAAAAGGTCTAGAATTAATAGAATGTTTACATCAGAAATCAAACAGATAATAAATTATTAGGTAGGATAAGTATCGCTTAGGTAAACAAAAAATTGTTTACGCTGAATTACAAAAAATAGGCCGGAATCTTCGGCGGTCAATCGAGGTCTAGGGGCGTCACAATATATATAAACTTCGAAAAATATCAAATATGCAAACATGCCTGCGATAGAGAGTACAATGGAAATATGCATCAATAATCATGGATGAAACAGACATCACAACAGAAAAGTTAAAGAAGCACCTCTCACCCTACATCAGCATCCTATAGATAGAACATATACAATTATTTACTGTAAACCTAATTTTCTCGTACATAATATGCGAATAAACAATTTATTGTTAAACTTATCCGTTTTTAGTACCATTTGTAGAAATTTCACAACCCGATGACAATGACAAATTTCTTGGAGCGGGTGTCACATTGTCCCATTGTTTTCACGTAGCTAGTGATGTGAGTTGTAAAATTACATAACTTACGTTACATAAATTACACGTAACTTACGGTAATATTACATGATACCCGTAACTTAATGTAATTTATGTAATTTTTGGAATTTACGTAATTTATGAAATTTAACGTAACTTATGATAAATTTACATAAATTACCGTAATTTATGTAATTACTGGTAAAATTACATATATTATGGCAACTTATGCGCGCGCAATTGTCGTAAGTGCGGTGCGCCGGTGCCGGCGCGCGCGAACCAGTGGGTGCTATTACGCTCGTCGCTCGTTAGTCGTTCCTTAGTCTGAGTCAGGCAGGTTATGTTTACATTTCTGTTATTGTATGTGTAATGTGTATGTATAAGTTAGTTTTCGACTGTTCTTTCTCTATTCATTCACGCAGCGTTGGTTACTTTACATTTATTTATAAGGAAGCACAGAAACTATAAGGTAAGAAATATATTATTTCTACAAACAGCAAAACACGTGCCGGTGATGTCCATAGCAACCTTAGATTGGGAAACACAGGGGCGGGCCTATCGCATATCGACTGTACGTTAAATCTAACGCGCGTCATTTTATATGTGGCTACAGTACTTAATTCTGAATTCGGTTTACCAAGTTTTATTCGATTTTTTAGATTAGTTTACTGTACAATAACTATAAGAATGATAGGAGCAACGGGGTACTTGTGCATGTAGCATGTGTAATTGAATTACACTGACATAACTTACTAAATAAAAAATTTTGATAACGTTGAGGGCAAAATAATGTAGTTGTCCGATCCAGTATTCTGCTTATTCGAATTTCATTAAATTGTTACACAGATTCAATTTTAATCTTTCTTCTATTTAAGGATGCCTAACAATTTTTTATGCCCTCGTGCCCATCAAATACTTTGAAAAATAATGTTTTTTCCCTTCTTAATGTTTAAGTCTACCTGAATATTTTTTTTAGGTCATAAAACATGGTGAAACGTAAGACAGATATCTGGCTTTATTTTGAAGTGTTACCTGCGGGTTCTTCTAATCAAAAGACCATAAATGTGAGGTGTAAATTTTGCAAGAGTGTACATGCAAAAAATGCTACAAGAATGAAATCTCATCTTCAACAATGCACTTATGTGCCGCATATGATAAAACTTAAATTCAATATTTTAACTCCAAAGTCAAAGGGGAATCACTCTAAATTTCCATTTGAAACATCCATGAAAAAGATCACATCGGCAAAATTGGATAACGATAACACTGATGCTGCTTGTACATCATCAACGGTTTCCACAGCATCAACATCTGCTTCTGATAACATTCATGTGGAAACACCTGTTTGCACAAAAATCAACAGAATACAATCATTTTGTGATCGAATGACACACGAACAAAATAACGAATTGAATATTTTGCTTGCTAGAGCTATTTACACCAGTTCAGCACCACATTCAATTACCGAGAATGAAGATTGGAAATTGTTTTTTAAAAAAATTAGACCTTCATACACCTTACCATCGAGATATATGTTATCAAATCGTCTCCTGACCGAAGAGTACGAGCGAGTTGAAGTTCAAGTTAATGATAAAATTAAGCAAGCTGACAATTTATCATTGCAATGCGATGGTTGGTCCAACTTGCGAAATGAAAGTGTAATTAATTTCATTGTTACAACACCCGAACCGTTATTTGTCAAATCAGTACTAACAAAAGCAGAGAAGCATACCGCAGAATATATAACAAAATTAATGGTTGAAGTTCTGGAGGAGTATGGACCTAAAAAATTTTTCGCTATTGTGACTGATAACGCAAAGAATATGAGGAAGGCTGTGAGACAATGTGAAGAGATGTATCCCCATCTTGTATCATACGGCTGTTTAGCGCACACATTACATTTATTGTGCAGCGATATTTTGAAATTATCTTCAATAGAGACACATTTGTCACATATTATACATATCGTTAAAACTATTAACCAGTGTCAAGTACTGAGAGCTCAATTCACAGAAATAAGAAATGAGATGAAGTGTGGAGTGTCTCTTAGCCTACCTGTAAAAACAAGATGGGGTTCACATGTAAAATGTCTTCAAGATCTGACTAAATGCAAGTCCGTCCTACAACGTCTAGCAATATCTCCAGATAAAACAATTCAAGATAGAATACGCAGCGCAAAAGCAAATTTACTTGATGAAGGATTCTGGATAAATTCTAGCGCTCTTGTTGAATTGCTTAAGCCAATTACTGAAGCAATAACACGTCTTGAAGGAGATTCTTCGTCAATTCATTTGGTTTGTGAAACTTTCGCGAAAATCGGTAGTAACATATCTACTCATTTAGAATGCGTGAAACTAACGGATTGCGAAAAAACAGAAGCGATGGATAAATTTATATCAAGGAAGGAATACGCCCTTCAACCGATCCATTTTGCCGCAGACTTACTAAACCCTCGGTCTGTTGGTGCAAATTTATCATCAGCCGAAAGGATTGAAGCGATGAAATACATTACTACTATGTCAACCACGACCACGATAGAGATTGGTGATGAAGGAGTGTCAAAGATTACTGAGGATTTAGGAAACTATTTAGCTAAAACAGACTTTTTTGGCGAAACATTTTTATGGAACATACTCGATAATGTCTCTTTGGTTACATGGTGGAAAGGATTTTGTGGACATTCATGCCTCTCCAAAGTTGCAGTCAGGATATTGACAATGCCGTGCACTTCTGCGGCAACAGAGAGAAGCTTTAGCTCCCAGAGCAGCATTCATACGAAGAGAAGAAATCGCCTAACAACTCAAAGGGCAGCAAATTTAAATTATATACAATATAATTCAAAATTGCTGAAACGTTCACGACAACATCACATACAAAGTCAATATCCTATAGAAGAGACTGTACAGAACAACGTTTCGATAGAAGGTAGAAACTTACAGAAGGAGATAGAAGTAATTGAAAACCATATTTCCGAAGAGGAAGAATTAGACGAGGTAATTTTAAATTTAGGCATTTTTTAGATATGTGATATGTGCATGTGATATATGCAGTTTGCTTCTTTTCCGATTTTCCAATGCATTCCACCGTTTTCGAATAAAAAATTATAAATCTTATGTTTTCAGACAATATCATCATGGCATTCAAATACAACAGGAAATGGAAATTCCGACGATGATTTTAATTTTGCTGACTTTGCAATGACCGATGATGAAATTGATCAAAGAATGGAAACTAGGGAACAGAGACCAGCACGCATTTTGAGACAAAGCAAAGTGAACATTTTAGAAAACGTCTTAATGAAATCGGTAAATTAGTGTAAACACATACATATTTATTGTTTATATTCCAAAATTATCAATTTCAGGGTAAAGGCACAGAACAACCCCAAAAAAAAACGGAAGTCGAGAAGGATACTTCAGATGCCGAAAACAAGGTAGTTAGATCTGTATATATTATATTATAAACCCATTATTTTTACTCTCTATGTTTACACTTTCCTATTTAATTTCAGGATGCAGTTCTGGATTTGCCGGAGATAAAAAAAATTACACAAGGCTCATTGGAAGAGCAAACAATTGAAACTTCGACGTTTTATAACAAGAAGGTCTCCAGTTGTCTGCGAAAAAGGAAGTTGTGATTTATAAAAGCCGCTTAAAACAAAACTAAAGAACCTATGTTTTCATTTCTTTATTATTTGTATGTATTTCTTATCCACTTTTCTTTATTTCATAAGTATGTAGTTACTTTGTGTTTATTATATTCAATATGAATGCAAACAATTGATTTTTTAATACAATGAACATAAATTACATAAGTTACATAAATTACATCTGGTTTGTAATTTTTGGGTAATTTTACACGTGTAACTTACAATTTCTGAAATTACACGTAATTTCACATCGCTACACGTAGCTCATGACTCACAGAGAGGGTCGTATTTAAATAATTATGCAACAGCAGGCAAGACACTACGTATAGATATACATCAATCAGCAGTGCACTTGGGCTGAATGTATAATGAGGCTGGAATGGCATTTAGTACAGTTTAAAGAACAAGTAAACAGTGTTACAAACATCTGGGAATTAATATAATAAAAACTAGTATCGCAATGTAAAGAAAATTGTTTCCAGTTATTTAGACATCTTTTTCACTACTACGCGCACAAAAGTTGACATTTACTCTGGATGAGATAAATTGGGAACAACTCTATTTTTGTAAACCGTGACAAAAAATATAGGATTTTATGCAAATAAAGGTAGCAAACAAGAATTTTTTTTTCGTTTATTGTGTCACCATATCCTGTTTAATTTAACAACCTAGATGAAAAGTCAGATAAGTTAAACGTCAAAATTAGTCGTGGTGTTATCAAGGGGAGCTATAAATAATAGGGGAGATAGTCGTATACAGTTCTGCGTAGAAAACCACATTTTAATAGCCAATACATTCTTCAAACAGTATCGTAGAAGTCTATACTCTTGAAAATCACTTACAAACAGAGAAGATAGAATTAATAGGAAACACATTGACTTCATTGTGCTCAACCATAACTTTACAACGTATACAAAATCTAGCAAAATATATCCTGAAGATGATATTCGGCTCATAGTTCAGTTATGACGGATTGAAGACTAAAAATTTTTTAAAGTTAAATAACAAAAGTGGCGAAAAATAGAAATTTCACAACTGAAAAACCATCAAAGGAAAAAATAAATAAGTCATAAGATTGAGAAAGAAATAAAAACGATAGAGAACTTGGTACAGACAGATGTTGGAGTAAAAATGGCTGCTATAAAAACGAAAATAACAAAGATAAAAGAAGACATTGCGTTCACGAAAAATATCAGAAACCAAGAATAGATAATCTTGCGTTAACACCAAACTAGACTGGCCAATTGGATATACCAAGGACATAAAGAAAAATAGAAAAAACAAAAGAATGGATAACGCACGTGATCATGGACCTCATGAAGGTAACAGGAAAACATGGAGTACAATAATATGATACAACCAGTGGAATACAAACAAATCAATAAAATCATTAGAAAAAAGTGCAGAGGAGCTAAAGAAAACTGGATGTTAACAAAAATAATGAGTGGTAAAAATGTTTATGTTGTATGTGTCCAACAATAATCAGTGTCGGAGCCAAGGGGGTGTCACGGTAGTCATGACCCCCCCCCCCTAGAAAAAACTAAATTTCAATCTAATAATCCAAAAAAACCGAGAGCTCTCTAACAAAATAGAAAAGAAATTTTAGGCCCATCCAAAAAATAATAATTGTAAACCCACTTATCCTAGAAGTAGTAAGACTGAGTGACCTTGCATCAGAGAAAAGTAATTAAATCACCCTCATTACCCATGACCCCTCCCCGAAAAAAATTTCTGGATCTGCCACTGATAGTGATTATGCTAAAATATTCCCAAAATCTACTATAATACGGGAAGCTGTAAAAAAACTCGAGAGTTAAACAATTAGTTACGTTCTAGAAGCACATGGCACTCGAAGAATATAAAATTTATATTCTTTATTTAATATAATTTTTCTACAAACGTGTTAAAAATGCAATTTTTAGCACTCCATAGGAGCCTTAAAAATCTCACTTTAAAGCACCGGGTGCTTTAAAATTTTTAAGGCACTGCAGTTAAAAGTGAAATATAAAATTCTGAAAGCAAACGTCAAAATATTTATATTTCATTTATTAACATTAATATTAATAGTACAATTTGCGCAATTTGAAAAATGAATTTCTTGCACTGCAGTTTTATCACTTTACATGGTTAAGGCGGAATGATACTTTTGTAGAAAAAATATTGTATGATATACGTGTTAAAAGTAGGTACATTTTTAAGGCGCTCATGTGAAACTTCTTATGCGTGCCTTAAAATTGTACTTTTAACACTTATATCATAAATACAGTCGAAAAAAAAAAGAATGGGTGTGTACTTTGTACGCACGTAAGAAGTTATACTTCTATTATATGATTTCAACGAAATTAATACACTTTAAACAGTTTATTTATATTTTATTTAAATATTAAACTAATTTTAATACTTACTACTTTCCAAAAATTTTTATTAAAACAGTGTCAAAAATTAAAATAATAAAAGAATAAAACACACACACAAACAAACACATTGAAAAATGCCACAAATGATTTCTAAACAATGTAGGAAAAAATTTTAACTAAATACGTATTTTCTGAAAAAAATAAATTATATAATAAATAAACTTACAATCATAAAATGTATAAAAAAAATAAAAAAATAAAAGTTTCCATTGGGGTTCGAATCCGCTTATCAGCGCAGTTAGTATTGAAATTCATTCATCTTAAACTTTTACCCACGGAGACCATGTCGTGTCATCATGTGCGAAGATCAACTAACTAAACGGATTAAACTTTTGACGGTTCTGAATTTAACCAAATTATTTTGATTTTGAATTGAAATTATTTAGAATTGAAAGAAATATTAAAATACAACAAAACATGAGTAAGAAAACAATATATTAGGTGAATATTGATAGAAATTTTGATGGTAATCAAATTATGTAAATCAAAGCATTACATACTATTTTGGTAGGTTCTTTTTAAATTTTCCCAATAGGTAGGTACCTATGAAATTTTTTATTAGGATACTGAAACATTTAAAATTATTACGTACCTGTCGCTTTTAAAGACAATGTAAAAGTCACTACAATATTACTCGACTCTCTGATTCTTTAGTTTTGTATGAGATCGTCCCGCTTGATTGACGTTATCCACAGATCTCTACGCCTTCGAAATAATCAGTTTTTATCAGTAATTTTGTGATTGAAAACGGCAGTCACAGAATAAAACTCCACTTCTCTGTTTGATGGGCTTCCACACCTGGCATCTTTTCTATGTTAATAAGTCCAAAAATTTATACGAAGACTATTTAAAAAGGCAGTATAACTATTAACTAACTTTTGTCTGTTGTTTCTCTTCTCACAAATTTTATAACACAACAGCCATAACCACAAAAATAGACCACATCAAACCACAGCTGTGCTACATCCGCCATATTGGATAATTTTTGACATGTCATTTGAACACCCAATCAGAGCAAAGGTATAACGCGCGTGCGTCCGGCACTAAGGATTTTGATGTAAAATTCACTCCCATCGCGCCTAAAGAAGTATAGCTTCAAAAATGAAAGAATACCCATGAACGATCACATCAATCATTTATTTTGTATTTGCTGTCATTTTCTATAACAAATGTTTGTTATTTATAGAAAAGACAGCAAATACAAAATAAGTGACTGATGTGATCGTTCATGGGTATTCTTTCATTTTTCCGACTGTACCTATTAATTCAAAATAACGCAATAAAAACAAAGTGTTATAAGTTACAATAATAATGTACTTTATTTACTATTCGCTGTCGGTCCGGTGAATACTAATTCCCGAAGAATTCTGGATTGCGATGTAACACCTCAAAATAAAATTGTCTCCGAAAGCCGAAAAATGTAAAGAATCAGGTAAAATCCGCCTGAACTAAGAATAACCGTGCGGACAATTTAAGTGGCATTCAGTCCCTCTCCAAATCGTGGCAGACCAAAATAACCAAAAAATTTGTTCTGTTTGATCGCCGAAGTGTAACCTGTTACATGTGTTAACTTATCCAAATCAACTGCTAATATCTTTACGAATTTACGAATGCTTGTAGAAATTAGGTCGCCATTTTGAATTTATAGGGTCGTAATTTTGACGATTATGATGTTGTGATGCGTTTCGGACATAATAAACATTAAGTTGGTAGATACTTGTCAAAACGCTACCTTCGTAGGCCAGAAATAGCGCTCTTTATAGATTCATTACGTATACAGGGTGAATCATCGAGAAAATACCAGCAATCTTACCAAATGAACAAAAATGTTACCAAATTGGAAAGGGTATTTTATTTCCTATTTATTTTATTTAAAAACTGATAGTGTAATTGAAGTAAATGATTGGTTTTAGTTTTCAAAGGAATGGATTGACTTCGTACACCTTTTCGCACTGCTATTTATGGTATTTTTTGTGTACCTACACTCACCATCTATGTTTGACTCAACAGACCTAGGCTTCTAAACATGCTGTATGTAGCGTAGATATTTCTTACCTAATCAGGTTCTAAAAACACCTCTTCCAGGTAATTGTGGTGTTACTTCTATTTCAACGTCGTCATAGCTGCATAGTGTAATCTCCAGGTACCTACTTTATCTCCATCAATTTTTCAATACTAACTCCATCGACATCCAGTTTACATCTTATTGGTTCTTTACTTTACATTTTAAATACCTTGACAGCTGGTTAAAGGTAAATTGTGACTTTGATAAAGAGATAAAAATCAGGATAGATAACGTACGGCCCGGTACGGCTTTAATGACTTGGAAACCAGTTTTATGCAACAGAAACCTGTCGATTTATCTTCGCAAGAAAGTCCTAAAATGTTATGTGTGGTGTGTTTTATTATGTAGTTGTGAATTTTGAGATATGACCATCAAAAACCACAATGCTTGCACAAAAACACATTAGAAGCATTCGAATTATGGTTTTTTCAACGGATCTTAAAAATATCGTGGGTTTCGTACACTTCCAATGAAGATGTTCTTAAACTGATGAATTCAGAACGTCCGCTCATAAACACCATAAAAGGAGAAAAACAGAATACTTCGGCTTTATAAGTAGTAAGTACCCTAATAACACCAAACATGCCATGTATGTTCCTAGAATGTACACATAGAACATTGAAAACATTCCTGGAAGTCCTCAAAAGTACAAGAACGTCCCCTAAATGTCCCAGGATAGTTCTGTGTCAGCATTTTAAACATTCCTTGAATGTCTTGTTGGCACATTCCATGAATGTCTACGAATGTTCTTTGGACATTCACAGTATATTTTTTAGACATTCCCTGGATATAGTTGCTGATGTGACATAATACCTCCGGTTTGTTTTTTTCATGAGTTTTGTAAGAGAGACTAAAAACTTTTTTCACAGTTGCCTCCTGTTTTCATACCATATATTTTGACATGTTTTGTAGTAAATTCAACTATCTATTTACTACAAAACATGTCAATATTTACATGTGAAAACAGGAGATGACCCTAAAAATGATTTTTTGTCTCTTACAAAATTTATGAAAAAGCAGATAGGAGGTATTGTCACATCACCGACGATATACCAGAAGTATATGTGGCCATACCAAATAAGACATCCTTGATAAATATAAACATTTTTATTGCACAAAATTCTGTCATATATTTTTTCCATAATCATCACTACGATGATGATTCATTGTATTGAATTGTACATTACAATTACAATCTGGTCATAACTGACCAATGAGAATTTTAATTTAACCTAAATTACTACTGTTCCTTAAAATGAAGAGCTTACCCCATATCGTCTCTTATCTAATCTAACAAGATCGTGCACTATTCTAATATACACAGGCACAAAAACTCTACTTTTCACTATCACCTATCACTCAAACTAGTTCAAAAGGCTTTGTCCTCTTCAATCTTCTAGTTTCCCAGTAGTATCGAGGAGCTGGATTTCCTCAATATTCTCGTACTTATGAAGTTGTTGCTCGTGACTTCCTGCCATCTTCTTGATGATTATATCCAGATTCCATTCCTAGATCCTCATGGAGATCACTGTTTGTCACATACCAAGGAGGATCTACAATATTTCTCAGTATTTTGTTCTGGAATCTTTGAATAATTTTTATATTACTTGGTCTAGTACACTCCCATAGTGGGCATCCATAAGTCCAGACAGGTCTGAATATTTATTTATAAAGTAATAATCGACAATGTGGAGTTTCTTCGAACTAGCCAATACACTTTCAGTTGATTCTAAAAAAAAATTAAAATGAATGGTAATTTTTCTATTTTTTACAATTAAAAATCAAAAGAATTAGCTTCTATTTACAGTTAATAATATGCATAAATAATTCGTTTCATAAAGAATAAAGAAAATTGAAGATGGATTTTATAATAGTTACATAATTGTTTAAACAAAAGAGATCCAGCCAGAGCAAAACTAACAGACAGAACAGCAAAAAAGCCACTAATTTCCATTTTCCCAATATTCTTTATCTATTCATTTTCCTTTGCATTTGCATCTATGCATTTTCCTTTTCTTTATCTATGCAAAAATTTTTAGGTTCTCATGAAATGGAAATGTGATGGCCACGCGACCCTACATGGATACACGCGCGGCAAATTTGAAAATGAACGCAAATTGAATAGTAAATGGCCTCTCTTAAAATATAGGACATTGGTAGTATGTTCATAGAATGTCTTATGGTAACATTCCACCAATAATTTAATCAGATGTTCACCGAATGTTCCTTGAATGTCCAGGAAATTCAAACAATAATAGAACTTTGATATTACATTCCTGGAATGTTTTGTGTTGTTAGGGTAGATGACCTAAATAACATCTGCTTCGCTTTATAATAGAAGGAAAAGTGGAGGGAGAGAGATGAATTGGTCACATAAACTTTCATGGCCGAGTAATATTATACAATGGTGTAGTTCCAGAGTATTAATAGAAGAATTATTTTGCGTAGTAGCCGATAGAGAAACTTTACAGCACATTGTAAATATGATGACGGCAACGTCTGAATACACGGACACGGTACCTACAGAAAAAGAAGGTCCTTTACTATTCACTATGATTCTAGTTTTTTAATTGAACTTGTCATGTTAAATTCTTTTGCTTCTGTATTAAATCTGTGAACGAATCTTTAAAAACTTCATTTTGGGCCATCAACATTGCATCGTCTGGGTAAGAGAGTTTTAAGTTTAGTTTCAAGAATAGTTTCCTATTCTGTACCCTCTTCCTTAATGCTCCTTAAGGCTTTATATATATAATATCGGTTTACAACGTTCTTCGACGTCTTCCGATTTCCAATCTCCATCTCGTTCTGTCATTCCATAGATCGTCCTCGAGTTCTCTGTCCCTGATTTCTCTATCAACTCCTTCTCTCTATAACAAAAATACTACTTTGCAGTAGTATTTGTTGAACTAAAATGATAAGATGAAATGAATGAAGGAGGGTGATGAACTGATAATGGAAGTATGGAAAGACAGAGGCAAACTGAATAGAGTTGGCTAGCTATAGATGCAAGAGAGCAACTTGACACTCAAGGATGGATACGGCTCGTTTGCATGCCTGTCGAAGAACAGTAGCTCAACCTAAAGAGAGATGATGACTAGAAAAAGGGAAATCTTTTAAGATAAAAATATATGTTCAGAAAATAAATTAGATAAATATAATAATATAATAAAAATAGAAGAATATAGGAGATAAATAAAATAGACTGATTTATGGGCGCCAGAAGTTGGAATGGACCAAACTTCCAGGTATCTTACACTGCTGTTAAATAGTAAATATATTAAATTCAAAAATGGGAAAAAAAATAATGGATATACAAAACAAATAAATATTTATTAAATATAACTACTTAGATTTTTGACAACCTCTGAGTTAGAAAAATACAAACTATGTAACTCTAAAATGACAATGGGAAATAATTACCTATAGTAATATAAATATAATCTATAGTTACATTAGTAATGGAGTAGCTCTTATATGGAGCATACCCCCAACTTACATATACTAGGTTAAATAACAACCTTCACCAAATAATTGTACGATTGCAATACGTACAGCAACGTTAAACCCTATAGAACTAATGAACCAGAATATAATTAAGGGAGGATTATTCACAATGAATAATTTCCGTAACTCTCAAAGAGTTAAATAGGCACTAGCCTCATTAAGGTGAACCTACGGTCTACTTGATATATAAAAATCAGTTGCTTCGACACGTAGTCACTAAAAAATATAACAAGTAAAATGGATAGCTATTCAAAGGGAATAGCGTCCAAAGATATAATTAGAAATTGATTAAATGAATTTAAGTAAAGTTAAGCAAATAAGTTAAATAATTATGATTGACTAAAGAAAGATTAAAGTTATATGAATAAGTTAATAAATTAAGCAAATTAAGAGGACAAAGTATATAAATTTAAATTGATAAGTGGAGACAAGCAAGGTTAGTACTAAAAATATAAAGTTAATTAAGTAAATAAATGGTACAAGTAAATTTCAGGTAATATATAAAGGTAAAGAGAATCTCATATGGGGAAAAGATGATCTGAGCTCAAACCTCTTTGACCAGAGAGTTTACTGGTTTGGGGAACACTATCAACTATTATAGATATATAAAAACAATATGCAACTTAAATATTGAAACAAAATATGTGCGATAAACTATAAAACTTAATCATCAAAATAAATGTCCCGAGTCTTATACAAAAAATGAATGTGGTGTAATAGTGGAAGTGACAATCACTAGCAGATACTAAGTGTCCCAAAACAAACCCTAAATGGTCCCCGAGAGTGTCCTTGCTACGGATTCCAAAATCCCTGGTAGGCGAATTAGCACAGGGATGGTGCTAGCTTGTACCAATTAATATACCGATGCCCTTCTGGGGTGCAGAGGGCAGGATACAAAGTAGGTATGTGGGAGGTTCTCCAGGCTGGTCTCCAAATGACCTGGCTTGGCGTAGAACGGTTGCTCCCAGTTGTGAGGGGAGCTGACGGACTGGTTACAGTTTAAGATTTCCCCCAAGTGGCTAAAAACAAACATGTCCCGTTTTAGTTTCAATGTCAGAATCTAAGGAAAGGTCAAAGAGCCAAAGGAAAAGAAATGAGATATCTTTTTTTCAGAATGAACAACAAAAAGATCATTAGCAAAAACAATGATGGATTTGACCTTGATTCACATTACACACATTAATTTGGGATTTAACTTTAAATTCAATATTTAATACAGAATATGATTTTTATCTGAAAAATATGTCTATAAAGGGTATTTTTTTTATTATTAAAAATGGTATGGGATAATGTAACGTGTTGTAAATTTTAAGAAAAATACTGGCTTTTGGAACGAATTTAAGGTGGCTAGAATACACACAATCTAATAGAATAGAGAATAATGAATGTAATCTGTAAAATTTGAATTCAATATTATGAGGTTGACATAACCACACAAATCAAATGATATAATTTACAGGATATGTGACAAGATAATCTTCATCTGAGTGTATATTTTCGAACTATGGATATAATTAAAGATACTAAATTCAAAGAACAACTTCGATTCATACATTTACAGAAATAAATTCAATAGGAATTTAATATGACATGAGAGCGGCCATATTCGTTCCTTTTTCTCAAACTTTTTTTAAGAGTAAAAAAATTTACCGGATGACATGACTTCCAATTCCTCCGGGATCTCCCAAAACTTAGTCTCCTAGCTTCTCCAAAGCACCACCAATAATTTGCCACTAAATATCACTTATAAAAGCTTGAAACTATTGTATTAAAATTTCCGTCCTTTTCAATCAGTCATCCGCCACTTTTCCGTTCTAGCGTACCAAGCGAAGTCCAATTATTTCCCGTCGTTAGACGAGGAGCCTCACAGAACGAAACTCACATGACAGCGAATGGTGTCTAATACCAACTGAAGTACTTGTGCCAACTAATAGTTAAGTATGACGTCAGTCAAAGATTTATTTTAGTTAGATCTTATTATTTTTAAGTATAATTTAATGACAAACCGTTATTAAAATTTAAATAAAATAACTATAAAGATAATTAAAGTTAACGGACTGTTATATCTCCAACTTCTTCTAGGCCTTCCTGGTCTGCGCCTTCCTCTTGGTTGCCATTCGAGGATTTGACTTGGTATTCTATTCTCCGGCATTCTCCTTACGTGTCCATACCAGCTGAGTTGTTTCGTCCTGATGTCGTCAACAATAGTATGTGTAACTCCCATGATTTCTCGGACTCTCTCGTTTGTTATTCTGTCGCGTCTAGATATTCCCGCCGAACGGCGCCAGAAGTCCATTTCTGTTGCTCTAAGCATTTTCTCTGTTCTGTCTTTTAGGGGCCAAACTTCGCATCCATATATTGTGATGCTTTTTATTATAGTGTTATATATTCTTTTTTTATTTTCCTTAGAAATATTTTTATCCCACAGTACGCTGTTCAGTAAGGATATCGTCGGTGATGTGACAATACCTCCTATCTGCTTTTTCATGAATTTTGTAAGAGAAAATTCAAACTTTTTTTAGGGTCACCTCCTGTTTCATTTGATATTTTTTGACTTGTTTTGTAGTAAATTCATCTTTTTATTTACTAAAAAACATGTTACAACTTACGTATGAAAACAGGAAATGACCCTAAAAAAAGTTTGAAATCTCTCTTGCAAAATTCATGAAAAAACAGATAGGAGGTATTGTCACATTACCGACGATATGCCTTTCCTTCCCTGTATATTTCGTTCCTTAATAGCTGCATCTAATTTTCCGTCTTGAGTGATCTTTACTCCCAAGTATTTGTAGTCTTCACATAATTTTATTTCTTGGTTTTCCTCTACTTGGAGGCTATGTTGGTCTCCTCCGATATTCATGTATTCAGTTTTTTCCATATTCACTTCTAGACCCCACTCTGTAAACTCTTCTAATAGTTTTCGCATCATGTAACTAAGATCTTCAGAATCTTGTGCGATGATCACCTGATCATCCGCAAAGCACAGCGTGTACAAAGTTGAGTCCGTTAGTGGTATGCCCATATTCGTACATTTGTTGAGTGCTGCTTCGAGGTATATTTTGAATAGTGTTGGTGAGATACAGCATCCTTGCCTTAGTCCTTTAGTTACTGTGAATCCAGGTGTTATGAGATTTCCCGTTTTAATTCTTGTTGTTTGTTTGTAGTACAACGTTTTTACAGCTTCAACCAATTCTATATTTACATTTGTTTTCTTCAGTGCCTCCCATCATTGAACCAGTGGGACACTATCATACGCTTTTCTAAGGTCTACAAACATCAGATAGACTTCTTGGCCACGAGCAACTTTCTTTTCAATTATCTGAGTAATGGAGAAAACATGATCTATTGTAGATCGACCTTCGCGAAAACCAGCCTGTTCTTCGGATTCCATATTTTGGTATTCTTCTTCTATTCGATTTTTAATAAGTTTTCCATATATTCTGCTGATACTACTAGTGACTGCAATTCCTCTATAGTTTTCAGGTTTTGATTTATCTCCCTTTTTGTGGATAGTACTCAGATGTAATTCTTTCCTAAGGCTTCTTAAGGCTTCATACATGATTATATTGAATAGCATAGGTTTTAGTGAATCCCCCTGTCCTATTCCACCACCCATACCTATAGGTTCCATAATTTATGCATCTATTCTGACTTTAATTTTATTGTTTTCAATTATTGTTTTTATAATATCCAGTGGGATCTCTTTATTATACAAGAGATGTATCAAATTTTTAAGTATTAGTCTGTCAAGTACCTTCCTCAAGTCGATAAAACATAGGAATGAGGGTCTACTGTATTACCAAAGAACTTGAAACGTGCCTTTAAATGCTACGGTTGTCATACTTAATTTAAAATTAAATTTAAACTCAGGATTTCTTACAAAATGGCCCCCGTCTTCCATTTGTAATGATTCATTATTCATAGTTCGGTTACCGAAAAAAAAAATGATTAATTAAAATTTTATGGTTGAGAAAATATGTTGGCGGGGGGAGCTCTAGACTCGGTAAAACAATGTTTCCTATTGGGAAAACCTGAGTGACACTAGCAACTGTTTCCTATAATTTTTCATCTTTATTCCACAAACAAACCGACAGTACATATCATCTAATTATACTCTGGACGAATCTGAGTTCCTGGTGACTATCTATAAACTTCCAGTGGTATTTTTAACTCATAATCTGAAGCCATTAATATATGAAATATTATTTTCGTAGTGGTTTATGAAAAGCTTGCATGACAAAGTTGGTGGGTGTGACTAATTAGTGTGTTTGTTAATTAGCAACAGTTTTAGATAATTCGTTTAATTTTCCAGTGTGTTGATTGAAAGTAGCTGCTGAGATATGTCTTTATTTATTGGTTCCGTTTAGTCGTATAGTGTGTTATCTTTTTTCGTCCTGTGTATTGTAGTATTGCATTTATGTTTTATTTGTTAAACTGAGGTATTAAAAGATCCATATACAATTAACAAGTTTTTTAAAGTTTTGTTTAAGACAGTCTTATAAGTGTACTTATGGACAATCGTGTATTTTCTTGACCCACCGCTGATTCGAAAACTCTGTTATTACCTTAGCTTTAAAAATAATTGCCCTTTCTCATTTGTACCTAACAAACTTTACTGTACTTTACAAAAAATACAAATTGAAACTTAATAGTACAACCCCAAACAGTAACTTAAAAAAACGTTTGGAGGATGATTAAAAATTCCTCCTCTAAAATGCTTATCACAAAAATCTGGAAAATGAAAAAAAAAACATAGCAAGATATCTTAAGATTGCTTCATCTTTTTCTTTATTAGTCCAGAAAGCCACTGCGCATCCGCTAGGAAAAATATTCTAGTTCGGATTTTTTGCCCAATCTTACTCAAAAAGGACTCCTTTTAACAAATTTGCATGTTGCCAGGACCAAAAGGTGGTCAAAAATTTGTTAAACGTTTTTTTTGTTTTTTTCCTAAAATTATTTTTTTTGCATGGAAAAAAGTTTTTTTTAGGTTTTTTGGATCATTCTAAACAGAAAAGGTTTTTAGTGACTTTTCTCTAAAAATGATAGTTTTTGACATATAAGCGATTAAAAATTGAAAAATTGCGAAATCGGCCATTTTTAACCCCCAGAACTATGTGAAAAACTGAAAATTTGAATGTTGCCAAGATAGGTAGATATTTTTTAAACATGGGTTGATGAAATACCGAAGAGTTTTTTGCAATACATTATTCAAAACTCCTTTGTTTTTTAATTGCTAATTAAGCGTGAGCGACACTATTTTCCACCGACAGTATGGTGCAAATGAAAGGAATAAATTCGTTATTTCGTAAACCGGCGACTTTAAGGAAAAATCCCGAAACAGGTCGATTTTTATTTTTAAATTATGATATTGTGGCATATATGGTATACTAGTGACGTCATCCGTCTGGGCGTGATGACGTAATCGATGATTTTTTTAAAATGAGAATAGGGGTCGTGTGGTAGCTCATTTGAAAGGCCTTTCAATTCTCTATTCAGTAATGTAAACATTTACCTAATTATTTATACAAAGTGTCCTTCTACTTCTTTTTTTGTCAAATAATTTAATTTAATAAAAATTTTTTGGACACCCTGTATAAACAATTGCTCAATAGAGAATTGAAGAAGCTTTCAAATGAGCTAGCACACGACCCCTATTCTCATTTAAAAAATCATCGATTACGTCATCACGCCCAGACGGATGACGTCACTAGTATACCATATATGCCACAATATCATAACTTAAAAATAAAAATCGACCTGTTTCGGGATTTTTCCTTAAAGTTGCCGGTTCACGAAATAACGAATTTATTCCTTTGCACCATACTGTCGGTGGAAAATAGTGTCGCGCACGCTTGATTAGCAACTAAAAAACAAAGGAGTTTTGAATATTGTATTGCAAAAAAACTCTTCGGGATTTTATCAATCGATGTTTAAAGAATATCTACCTACCTTGGCAACATTCAAATTTTCAGTTTTTCACATAGTTTTTGAAGGTTAAAAATGGCCGATTTCGCAATTTTTCAATTTTTAATCGCTTATATGTCAAAAACTATCATTTTTAGAGAAAAGTCACTAAAGACATTTTCTGTTTGGAATGATACAGATAACCTAAAAAAACTTTTTTCCATGCAAAAAAAATATTTTAGGAAAAAAACCCAAAAAAACGTTTAAAAAATTTTTGACCATCTTTTGGTCCTGGAAACATGCAAATTTGTTAAAAGGGGTCCTTTCTGAGTAAGATTGTGCAAAAAATCCGAATCAGAATATTTTTCCTAGCGGATGCGCAGTGGCTTTCTGGACTATATCACTAGGTAGGGAATCTATAAACAGACGCAGACGCCAGAAGTAAACATTTCCCATAGAGCTGTGTTTCTAAATTAAAGGAAAATCCTTCACCCCTCTTATGTTTGGGTATCGAGGAGCACCCGTCCGTTACTACATAACTTCAATTCGATGTACTTCTTTGCCCGATTTTCTCCATAGTGCTTCTTCTCATGGCCTCCTACCCTACCTACCTTTTTTGTTAGTGTTAATGCGGCTCCATAAGTGAGTACAGGCAACACACACTGCTCAAAGAGTTTCCTTTTGTGGCATAAAGGCAAGTCCGATTTAAATACATAGTTCATTTTTCCAAACGCTGCTGCCCAGGCTAATTCTATGCGACGTGGGAGCTGCGAGCACAGATATAAAATACACACAACGCAAAAGTCTAGGGATATTTTTATAAATAGACGTATTTTGTTTATCTGTAATCAACTTAAAAAAAGTAATACAAAATTTGTAGTTTAAATTGTTGCTTAATATGTCAAAAACCATAAATTGCAAAAAAAACAGTAAATTGGAGCAAAAAAAAATATATTACAAATCACCCATGTTTTGACATACCACCATAAAATGTCAAAAATACGAAATATAAACTTAAAATAAAGTATGGCCATAACGTTGGTTTATCACAGCTCTATATCTACTGTTCATGCTCCGAATCACATTGTTAATGTCTGCATGAGGTAGTTGTGCCCACTGTTCTCTCAGAAGCTCTTTTAATTGAAACTCATTGTAGATATTGCCCATATGTGGAGTAATTCTTCGTTGGAGCAAGTCCCATACATGCTCAATGGGATTCAAGTCCGGTAATTGTGCTGGCCACGGCAATAAATCAATACCCTCGTTATCCAACCAGTTTGTCACAATATGCGCAACATGTGGTCGAGCGTTATCATGCATAAAGTAAAAATTTTCTCCAACAACAGCAGCAAACGGGCGCACAACAGGTTCAAGAATAGTGCCCAAATATTGCTGACTTCTGAAAAAGCCACGTGGGAAAATGAGGTCAGTCCTTCCGTCAATCATCATTCCGCCCCATACCATTAATGTACCACCTCTGTATGCATACACTTCTTGAAGATGTCGTAATCGTTCTCCATTTCCAAATCGTCTCCAAACTCTTGTCCGATGAGAATCTGGATGAAATCCATATCTAGACTCGTCACTAAACAAAAAAAAACTGTACCCAGTCATTGTTAGTCCAATTCTGGAACTCTTGACACCAGGTTAATCTTGCAGCGCGATTGCTTCTAGATAGAGGTGGACATCTCAGTGGTCGCCGACTACGAAGATTGACTTCATGGAGACGATTCCTCATAGTACTGCGGCTAATTGTTACATTATGTGCAAGCTGTAATTTATTAACCAACTCGGGTGCTGTGATTGTTGGCTGCCTTCTGGCATTTAAAATTAAATATCGGTCTTGAGCGACGGTTGTAGAGCGACCATGTCCTGGATGTTGCTCGGCTGGACTCCCAGTGTCTCTAAACCGACGCCACAAACGACTTACGACGCTTTGGGAGACACCCAGCTGGTCAGCAACTTGAGTTTGTCGCATACCAGATTGAAGGACGCCCACGGCTCGATTCATCTCGTCCAACGTTAAATGTTGTCGTTGCATGGTAAAAAGACAATATCCTTAAATCGGTACCCCGTCAAAATAGCCCCGTCAAAAAAGCCCCGACAAAATAGCCCCGACATAATATCCCGCACACAAAATAGCTCCGACAAAATAGCCTGCAGACAAAATAGCCGCGGAATAATAGCCCGCCGACAAAATAGCCCCGACAAAATAGCCCCGACAAAATACCCCCGAAAAAAAAGCTCCCTTCAGAATTAATCATGAAATAATTCCTTAAAAATACATTTTTTCGGAAATGGTAATTATCCTCTATTCACATGTTTATCTTAACCACATTAAATAAAAATTGTCTTTTCAGAAAACTCGAGTCCTGTCTTTCCTGTCTCTTGTTTGAACATTTAAGTTAAGCGAAAATCAATGTTAATTTATGATACAAACATTTTTTCTGTTTTGCAACAGTAAAATGCATTTTAAATTAAATACATTCTTCCTTTTTGTCAAATAATTTAAATTAAAAAAAGTTTTTCGACACCTTGTATAAATAATTATGTAATTGTTTATAAGAGGCTGTTTTAGCCGGGGCTATTTTAGCCGGGGCTGTTTTGACCGCGGCTATTTTGTGTGCGATCTATTTTGTCGGGGCTATTTTGTTTGCGGGCTATTTTGTCGAGGCTATTTTGTGTTGGGGCTATTTTGACGGGGCTTTTTTGACGGGGCTGTTTTGACCGGGCTATTTTGACGGGTCACGCTTTAAATCACCTATTAAGCAAGAATGGTATAAAGTGACTAAAATTAAAAATAAACAAAACATAAAAATGTCAATTTTTTTGTCCCTTATAAAAAGCATTCTAAAACACGTATTGCTATCAGTTTTCCAATTTTTTTTTATATAAGAAGTGAGTGTCTGTATCAACAATTATAGTACAAGCAAATGTATATGGTCATGAAATTTTTGTCATTGGTATTGTCAAATTATTAAAATATCCTTAGACTTTTGCGTTGTGTGTATTTAATATTATAAGGAACTCAATTTGGTTTTATTTTCATTCATATATTTCAGTTAAGTTTAATAAAGCAGTCTATAGTGAATGAAATGTATCAACCAAGGTTATGAACAACCTAAATCCTTAATAAAATGTCGCTCATAAGTTTAATAAAAACGCTAGAGAAATTTTATTTATCAAATCTGATTTATCGTCATACTGCGGCCGGTTATTATAATTTCGAATGAAAAACCGTGTTTCGGAAGCGATTCAAATAAAAAATGAAGGAAAATAAAAAACATCGTGGGCCAAGAAATTCCAAATGTGTTTTTTCTAATAAATCTCGGGGCGATGAAAACTTTATATACTTCGTAAAACACTTCCGTACAACATAATGGCTGATATATTAGAGCAGACTAACGCGTTTGTTGTAAATTATGATCTGAACTTCTCTATTAACAATAGTAT
The DNA here is from genome assembly GCF_917563875.1 of Diabrotica virgifera virgifera. Classification (NCBI taxonomy): domain Eukaryota; kingdom Metazoa; phylum Arthropoda; class Insecta; order Coleoptera; family Chrysomelidae; genus Diabrotica; species Diabrotica virgifera. The sequence continues at coordinate 302,050,654 of NC_065443.1, forward strand.
TAAATCAAAGCAAATATTATGATTATATACTTCATTTTTATAGTCTGTTTATAATTAGATAACATCTGTCAGCATAACAAAAAAAAATTCATTTAGGAAATACAATATTTATATACCTACGTTGTTTTTACTATTCGTTTGTTATTGTTAGACTTATATTATAGTGTGTTTTTATTCCTTATAGCCCGGGAGGTAGTGTCAAATTTGACCGGAGCATTTTAGCATTGCTGATTTCTTTTTATTTAGTTAGGTGTTCCAAAACTTATTACCAAATGATGTGTCAGCTGTCCCAAAACCGGGGATTTTAGACAAGAAAAGGTAAAATATGAAACTTGATGGAAAAACGCTACAACTTATGTCAAATATTTATCTACGTGACTTACAAGTCTTAATAGCCTTGATTACTTGGCTCCTAGCTTTCACTCAGGCAATCCGGGTTCAAATTCAAAAGCTTGGAGCAAAGTAATCAAGGCTATTAAGACTTGTAAGTCACGTAGATAAATATTTGACGTAAGTTGTAGTATTTTTCCATCAAATTTCATATTTTAACTTTTCTTGTCTAAAATCCCCGGTTTTGGGCCAGCTGACACATCATCTGTTAATAAGCTTTGGAACACCTAACTAAATAAAAAGAAATCAGCCATGCTAAAATGCTCTGGTCAAATTTGACACTACCTCACGGGCTATTATACATTCAGGTGCAAAAAACGACAAGCTAAAAAATGTTAAAAATATTTATCCTGAGTAACATTTCTATTCAATACTCCGTTTATTCTGTGTGCATCTTCAATGCTTGGTGCTTTGACCCCAGGCAGATTGCTGGCTTCACCTAAGAACCCCCTTTTCAAAGGACCATTTCTCTCTTATTTGTCGGCCCTTACCCTACCTTCCACTGGGGGTTGCTTATCAAATGTCCGGTTAAGTTGCTCAGGTTTACGAGGCTTTAATCTTGTGATTAAGCTACAATTTCTGAGCATGAAGATATAGGAATTGAGTAGGAGAGGTTAGATGTGTTATCTAGAAGCAACTCCTTGTAATACGCATACACTACCTCTTTAAACACTTTGAGGAACAGTAGAAAAAATGTGACTACCCCAGTCTTAAAAAAGGGAACAACACACCCACAAAATTATAGAGAATTAACCTATTAAGAACCGCCTCAAAGCTTCAAACAAAAATGATTCAGAAATAGTAGATCTTCCATATTATATGTAATATTCATTATTAGACAAATAGCCGAAAAAGCTCTGGAATATTGAAGTTGCCTTCATGTGGTTCATTAACCTTACGCGAACTTTTGATAGGGTAAGGCTTGTAGATGTTTTAAAAATATTAAAGGAAAAAACTTTATCCAAAAACGATTGAATATTATTCAATAATTAAACATCTGCAATACCACTTGCACATGAGTAAACAATGAGCTCTCCAAGATTATAGCAGAAGCAACATCAAGACTCACTTATTGCTTGTTCAGTTATAACATTTGGTACGATATTCCATCTTTTCACAATACGCCTTCTGAAGTATTAAGGAATATGATAGCCATGTCCTTTCAAGTATCACACCAGGCTTATAAGCAATATAGTAATATTTTTCGAGGAAAATCTACTTCTTACAGTCTTTTAAGGAAGGATCCTAAGTTAATATCCTTTTTCGATCACGAACCATTTCACCTGATTATTTAGTTCTTTAAAATATGATTCACTTTTATTTTTAGTAGTATCTTGTTGCTATTGTTTTCAATTTCGTCAGTTGCTGCGGCTGCAGGCGACTACGAACTCCCCCACGCTACCTAGATTTTAACGGGTTCAGTTTTATAGTAGGATTAAAAGCGACTACGAACTGCCCCACGCTACCTAGGTACTTAGATAATATTTTTGTGAAGATAGTTTTTATTTTACTTTATTGTATTTAAAAAAGAACCCAATTCCAAAAGCATGAGCGAGAATTTTAAATGATTAAATTTAATAATGAAACTATAACAATATAATCGAATAAAGTTTATTTATAAATCTATATTAACTTATATACAATAAAAAAACTACAGTTAAACAATAACAATGCTTAATTCTAATGTCTGATTAGTGATTAAAATAAGTAAGAGTGAACACTATATTTTAGATTTGAAAAGTTAGCTGCATAATAATTGCAAACTGACTTAATGAAATCTAATTTAGTAATGTTTTAATTAACGTAATATTAATTTAGCCTATTTTCAATAAAATCAACTTTTATTTTTGCCGTTTTATCAAGTTTTTTTTCGAATCTATGTGCAGTACTAATTTTCACATCTGCTTGAAAATTTAACAAAATATCTGTAAATATAAATATGTCAGGATGTGATTTATAAAAACATTCGTTAAATTTCGAGTGAAATGATTTACATGCGTTTGTGGTAAATATAAGAGATGATGAATTTGAAGCCCACATGTAAGGTGGAAATGTTGAATCTTCCGTTAAATAATTATCAACTAGGTAATCACAAAAAATAGCAAAAGTCTGTCATCTAAATAAGGAATGCCGAAAAACAATTTTAAATATTTTCCAATAACAGTTTCCAATAATTTTTATATTCCGAGGACAAACCTAAATTTTGAATTTTTTCTGTACCAATTTTGTGTTAAATGAAATTTGCAACAAAAAATAATAATGTCGGGCCACACTAATTTGGCTGCATTTTGAATTGCTATTTCAAAATCAGAAATTATTCGCTTCAGTTTGAAATTTAAATTCAGATCTGTACATATTGTTATTAACGTATCAAAAGTACTTTTGTACGATTGCTGTGATTTATTTGGTAACAAATAACAAACAAAATACTAGAGGAACATAAAAACTATTTTTGTAGCCATGTATAGTAAACATCTGACAAAAATATTTAGAAAGATATTGAAAAGGAATCTACATTACACAAAAAGTAAAGATTTGTGAAACAACTAAAAATTGCGGAATTAATTTTCGTAGATAATAAAAAGTTTTCACCTGTATTTGTTTTTAAATTTAAGTTCACTAACACTTGTATAACTTCTTCCTGTGACTTGGGCAATGATGGTGTGGATTTTCGTCTTGCAGCATAGATATTTCTTCGAACGCAAGAAATGCCTTTCGTCGTCAGCGGTAAATTGCTGAAATTTTCCTTCCTCAATTCCTTGTGGACAATCTTTAAAGGTCTTTCACATATATGTTCTACAGCTTTCCTCTTTGTAGAATTACTAAAAAATTGCAGGTCAACGTGGATATCTTTAGCATGATTATGCTCCACCGAGAACAACGTAATTTTCATCACCTTCCTTTGTATACACTTTTTGTTGACACCCTTTTTTGATGCATCGCCATCTAACTTTTCCATCTTTGGAGACATGGGCCTTTGAATACTTATATTCATTAATTATTAATAAAATTTCTCCCCTTTGACTAAACATAGTCGTTGGATTCGCCATTTAAAAGTTAAACACTAACGGACAAAACCGGACACTATACCGTAATACTTGCAACTGAAGTGAATAACTGAAAATATTTATATTATTACTTTCAACTATAATCAAATTTGGAATTTCCGGTCATTAAGACTTAATCCCCAACTCTTTCGGCGATGGGGCAGCAGGTACTTGGGATGAATGGGCCCAGGTAGTTCGTGGGGCAGTTAGATAACACCGAGATCATAACCATTATTTTAATTACAAATTTAAAATTCTCGATATTCCAAATAAATAAAGGCCTTAAACTGTCCTTATTATTATCCATGGAAATTAATAAATTAAAAAATACAGATATAATTCTGAATGACCAACCTGAGTTAAATAGTTTCCACTCAAAGTATTTAGTTAAAGACTATAAAGTGTAGACGCACAGTTAAAAACACATCAATTGAGGAAGTGATTGCCGAAACAGCTGTAGTGACATTAATTTGTAATAAATTCTGTGGAAATATTAAATACAAAAGTTTTCAGTGTTTTATTGTTAGTTAAATTGAAATTCCATCAAGTAACCGTTGCATCCAAAACTTAGCTAAAAATAATATGTCGGCTGAATGCGTTTCTTGGGCGTAGAATTTAATAATGCTTATATTCTTGTATTTGTTCATCTTCCAAATAAACAATTAGTCTTAATCTCAATAAAATTGTAAACATCTCGCATTTTACACATGATTGACAAAAACAGATGTTTGCATTTATTTACGATTAGTTCAAAATTACCTAATGCAACCAATGAAGTCGAAGTGGTGGCTGACCTGCAAATTAATGTTGTCCATACTTTGCCGAGAATGTCAATTCTCTTCATTTGTATTCAGTATAATGCATGTTTATCGATTACAAAACAAGCAATAACTACATTTTTTGTTCGGGTTTAATCAAACAGGTCCGTCTCTTTATCATAAAAAACTGCCGAGAAAAATTCTCACACTAAAAAAAGAGCAAATTGTAGAGACCGTTTTTGCAAAATGACTTTTACGAAATAAAGTTCGTCGAATTTAATAAGTTTCGTCCAAATAGTCGGAGAGACAGAAGCGGATTTTGCTCGTGATAGGTAATATGGGAAAACTATACATAAAAACCATGATTTTGTCCCCTTATAATTACCCTCATCCCCACTCTGGTTTCCGCCTCTGGGGATTTTACTTTGTTATGTCATGGTCTACTTATTCCCAAATTTTGGTGCACTATCTCGATCAGAAAAGTCACAAAAATCCCCTTATAATTTTTATATTCACCCCTGCTCCCACCCAGAGGCGGTTTCTCCATTGGTTCACTTGTGCAGTGAACACCCCTTAAAAGTTCATTAAAATACAATTTTTTTAAATCTCATAAATATTATAATATTATTAAAATATTTTATGTTAACTAAAATTATAAACTGTTTGTCACTCAACTTTTTTAAGTAAACAGGAAACTAACGAAATCTGACGACACAATGTTTAAAAGTTAACAATTCCTCTTTTAATTTGTTTAAACATTTTGGACAAATCTCATTTTTATCTAAATACTTTAAAGATAACACAATAAAATTTTCAAAAGGAAATATTTAACGTGACCAAAGATACAGCGAGGCAAACTTGAAAAATCATCAAAATTGATTTTTCGAATTTTTGCATAAAATTTTATTTTTGAACATGTTCCACCAATTCTAGATAAAAATAAACTTCATATTCGGATTCAGCGACCTCGAGAACATAAAGAATGACCAAAGTTGGTCATTTACCTTAAAGTTGATTTTCGTGGTCGGTATAAAGTAATTTTAGGGGTTGCTGCCGCTCGCCTAATAATACACTGTAATTTATTTTCTTTTTGTTTCAGGTAAGTGTTTTCATTCGTATTGATGCAGGTGAAATGACGCAAATAAAATATGCAGGTTTGTATAATCTGAAATTAAAAGATTTGGTCCATAAACAACTTTAGATAAAATTCTATTGTCGAAAATGTATCAAAAAAGTTACATCGAACTGAATTTAGGAATACGTCTTTTTTAACAAATATACAACACACTCTATTTAAAGAATGGAGAGAAACCGAAGGAACTTTAGAGAATCATTCAGAACTTCATCATTCGTAGTCCCAAACACTATGGTTTGTTTTTAAACCAAGAGGAGTGATTCAAATTTACCGCGCTGTATTGCTTGTTTGTAATTGGTCCAACCGCAGGCAAGTTTACTCTACTGTTATAAAATTTTGACACTAATGACATTTATCAAATTTTGACACTAGTGACATTTCATAGGTTAATTAAGTTATATCGGCGATTTTTTGTGTTTTCTGTGTTATTCCTTTAATTTTTAGATTGTTAGTCTGCTTTTATATAAAAAGCCGTTGTTTTTAGAACTCTTTAGCTTGGTATTATTTAATATAATATTTATGGATTATTGTTGAGGGCCGACTAGATCAACCAAAAAAGAAGATGTATTTGGCTATTATTCTAGTGACTTACGTGGGTGTAAATGTGTCTTTTTAGTTTACTCCTCCTGTTTAAAAAATAAAGGGGTTATAGTTATATATAGTTATAGTTATATAGTATAATTATATATATTATAATAGTTATATAGTATATTATATAGTTATATAGTATAATTATAGGGGTTATAGTATAATTCCAAGGAATGAAGATTAACACGTCGACGGACAGAACGTCTATAGACGTCTAATTTCCATTGGTGTAATGTGACACAACGTTGTTACGGTTTTTCTACTTTACTATAGGGCATGGAAGCGTGGACAATAAAACAGTCTGAAATCAAAAAATTAAACTCCTTTGAGATGTGGTGGTACAGGAGAATCCACAGAATATCGTGGACTGAAAAAGTAACTAATATAGAGGTGTTACAAAGAATGAAGAAATAATGTGAAGTCATAAAAACTGTTAAAATTAGAAAGATTCAATATCTGGGTCATATAATGAGGGGCGAGAAGTACGTATTACTTAGGTTAATTATGCAAGGGAAGATACAATGGAAGAGAAACCCAGGACGACGCAAAATATCCTGACTGAGAAATTTGAGAGAGTGGTTCAGTTGCAGCTCATTAGGATATTGTTCAGAAGTGCGGCCAATAAAATTAAAATAGCGATGATGATTTCCAACCTCCGATAGGGGAAGGAACCTGAAGAAGAAGACACAACGTCTGTAGACGACATTTTGAAAATAGGGAATAAACTATTTTTAATGGGAAATAAGCCACAATTTTACCAAAAAAATGATTTTATTAACGTTTCGAAACCCAAATCGGGTTTCGTTGTCAAAATACAAAATACTACTAAAACAAACAAAAATGTTGTTGCTAAGTAAAAAAATTCTTCTAATAATTTATTTAATCTGACTCATTTATATTGGCAATTCAGACGTATATTACACATTTTAAAGTAGAAGACTTTAAAATGATATCGCAAATATTTATGAGTTGCGTTCCTGGGACAACTTTACTAAAAGATAGTTCATTCGCTTACATGAAATCAATCCCAACTCAAGAATATCCGTCACAAAAAATCATAGCATGTGATCTGTCTTTAAAAAGACAACCAAATGCAACGATGACAGTAAGATTCTCGCGTTAGAGATTTCATAGTAAATCGCGTTTACTTAGCAACAACATTTTTGTTTGTTTTAGTAGTATTTTGTATTTTGACAACGAAACCCGATTTGGGCATCGAAACGTTAATAAAATCATTTTATTGGTAAAATTGTGGCTTATTTCCCATTAAAAATAGTTTATTATAAAAATGCCACAAGGAAATAGTTTTTGAATGTTCTTGGATAACTGTTATTTTTTGTATAATTGCAAATTATTAATTCAGTTAATTAATATGATAATTTTTTCACTAACTATGTATTCAGTGATTGTAATAATTTATATACTGTACAACAAAAACTAATACTCAATCGAGAAAAGAGGAAAAGTGTTAAAGCGATTTTTTAATAAGCGGGATAACTTTTAACTTTTAACTGAAACTTTTTTTAATAAATGGAACGCTTACAATTTTGAACATCTTTAACAACAAAATACTTGGATCACAGAATATATCTTGATGTATTCTCTGCTTCTATCTTCCATAAATAATACACAACAAATAACAATTTTAAAGTTCACCTTTTAAATCAATTATCTATCAAATACACTATATATTAATATTATTTAATCAACAATTCAAAATATTCCCGATTCATGTCAAATAATTATTTAAAATTGTCACTGATTGTCAGTGTCTGACTGACAATATTCTATTCGACTGAGTGCGTTGTATGACAAAGATAGATTTGGAAAATTACCACGGACATTTTTTTCGAATCCTGAAAAAACCAATAAATTTTTTTGAAAAATCTAAACACAGAATGAAAGACTAAATTATTAACGAGGGCCGAAAGTCCCTTAGAATAAATAAAAAGTTTATTTTGAATGAGATATTTGAAATTAAATATAACACTAAATTTTCTCTTAGTTTTTCACCCCTGTAACTTATTAAAATAAACATTATAGAAGTTCTCAGGGACTTTCGGCCCTCGCTAATAACGCAATCTTTCATTCTGCGTTTAAATTTTTTAAAATTACTTATTAGTTTTCTCAGGATTCGAAAAAAATGAATCCCCATTTGAATAGCATTGCAGCCGAAAAAACGTACCCATCCTCTTAAAATAAATTCACTAATTTCCTTATTCTCCATTGCAAAATAAAATCACAATACTTTCTTACACATTGGACGCACTGTCCGTCAACGTTTTAAAATAGGACAAAACCTCGCAATTTTTACAGAATTGATAGATTTGCTTGAAAATTTAAGAATAAGTAGTGGATAGTCCAAGGATTAAAATATATGTATATGATGCCGAAAGGCGCTTTTACCATTGGGCTGGTTGCCAACCCATCTCGGGGGTGGAAATTTTTATTTTATTTTGACCGAAAAAGTTGGTAAAAACATTCATTCTAAGCAAAAAACGTTCAATACATTTTTTTGATAAAATTAATAGTTTTCGATTTATTCGCTATCCAAAATGTTAGTTTTATATCGAAAAATAGTACATTGTTTACCGGGTAGGAAAAGCTTAACATTCCTGGACGACTGTGAAGATTGCTAAGTCGAGGCGCAAGCCGAGACTTAGCAACACAGAGTCCAGGAATGTGGCTTTTCCTACGAGGTAAACATACTATTTTTCCGCAAATCGTTTAAAATTCGACAGATATTGATTGATTTAAAAAAAACGCGATAATTTTATTCCCAAATAAATGGTGCTTTGAAATTCCTAATAAAATTACTTGGGTTACTATGGAAACGTATTAAGGTTGAATTGTCAAACTTGACGCTTATAAATTTAATTGCTGGTGTTCTCGAAAGTAAAATGATAAGTGATGATGAAATTTCCATTCCTGGGACTCCTCCAGAGCTGGTTGAGGCAGTGAATACTGCTTCATTAGAATTATTGCCAAAGAAATCAAGAGAAAAGTACGAAAATGCATACAGACGTTTTATGGATTATCGCATGAGTAAAAATATGTATTATCATTTATGTAGAACACTAACAACTGTACGGAAATATCATTTCCTTACAGTAAGGAAATGACATTTCCTTACAGTAAGGAAGTCCTGACTTTTTCTTCAAGAAATTTTGACAGGAATGTCAAAATTTCCTGGCGATTTGCGGAAAATAAATGTTTTTAATCAGTTTTCTGCTAATAATTCAAAAAGTTGTCGTTTTATCAAAACAACTTTGCTTAACAAAAATGTACCTTTTAAGAAAATAAACAAAGTCTTTTTTTCAAATTTTCTTTAAGATCGATAGTCATCGAGGTATACTTTATTATATGGTAGCTCTTCTTCGTCAAATGCTAAATATTGTAGTTTCAAAGTCAAAAGACGGGAAAAATATGCATTTTTCGAGGATAATTTTTTCAAACTAATTTAAAGGATTTAAAAATATCTATCTCCAGAAATAAAAAAAGTCTTTGGCTCAAAAATTAAGTGACTTATAATGAAAAGAATGGCAGTTCCTATTTTTTCAGCGAAAAAGTGATCCGACACAATACTCTAATCACCACCCTAATTTAAATTAGTCATTGACCTTATTTGGTCTTCTTTATTCATGTATTCTTAATAGGTTCTAGAAGTTTAACCGGCTTAGAGTGATTAGTTTAAAAAAAATGGAGTTAAAAGCGAATAACGAATTTTCGTAGTTTGGTAAAAAAATGGCCTCTTCTCCAGAATAAGAAGATTAGCATCAGAGATACGAAAAAATATTTAAATATGAAATTGTAGTTTATTTAATTCCCAAGAAGATGGGTTGCAAAAATTTTTTCTACGGCAAAAATTGAGTAAGCTATTGACAATTACGTCTTGTAATAACATGCAACAACCACCTTTACCAACCCTTTCAAAGTCACCTCTTCTTGACTTTCTCTTTTAGCCAGTCAAACTTTTAGAAGAGTTTCTAAAAGTTTGACTGGCTTAGAATGATTAGTTTTTAGAAAACTGGAGTTAAAGCAAATAACGAATTTTCGTAGTTTGGTAAAAAATGCCATTTTCTTCAGAATAGAAAGATTAGCATCAGAGATACGAAAAAATGTTTAAATATGAAATTGTAGGTTATTTAATTCCCAAGAACTTGGTTGAAAAAATTTTTTCTACGGCAAAAATTGAGTGAATCGTAAATGAATATAATATCGACAAACATTGATTTTTTCGATATAAAACTAACACTTTCAATAGCGAATAAATCGAGAACTGTTAGTTCTATCAAAAAAATGTATGGAACATTTTTTGCTTAGAATAAATGTTTATATCAAGTTTTGCGGTCAAAATATAATAAAAAATTTCCACCCCGAGATAGTGTGGTAACCATCCCCATGGTAAAAGCGGAATTTTGTCATCATATAGATTTTGATCCTTGGACTATCCACTACTTATTCTCAAATTTTCAAGCAAATCGATCCATTCTGTAAAAATTTCCAGGTGAAAAGCTTAGGTTCCTGTACTGTGTCTAATATCTCGAGGAATACACTATCAAATGAAAAACCAGAAAAGAGGTCTTCAAATTTTTAAAAAATCTATCGAATGACACAAAACACGACCCTGCACAACGACCACCGGGTATGTGGATGGGGACAACTTTGGATTTGTAGATAGACGGCGCTAGATGATGCACGAGGAAGATTATTGAAACGGTTGGTGTCATTCGACAGATTTTTGAAAATTATTGAACAAGTGTTTTGGGTCGTCTTATCCGAAGTATATTTCGCCAAATATTCTTCCGTCCTGATTATTTTGACACACCCGATATATTTTAAAAGCAATTTCACATGAAAACGTAAAATTGTTACATATATTTTTATTTAAACACTCTGTATATTATATAACCTCCTACTTATGTCTAAAATTAGTGAACTGGGTCCGGCGGATATAAAAAATAATTTATCTGAACAGCCGACAGATCGAACAAATGGTTATAAATTTCAACAATTTATACGAGTCGATCTAGATAATTTTGTGCTATAAAAAACTCGTTCCTTCGGCAAATTACACAATTGTTATTTGTGGAAAATAATTAATTATCATAGAAAGGAGGGTTTGACGTTAATTTCTTATAAATGTTGTTAGACGTACGAAAACAGAGACATTTAATATATTTTCTCTCTATCTAATGACAATGACTTAACTCTGGCGTTTATTATTCAGCCATATTTTTGCCTTCTTTATTTTTAGTCCCACTTTTTATTCGATACTTTCTGGATTAATTAGTTTATTACAATTTTTTTTAATTATTCATTAATATCTACGTAAGGCATTTAATTAATTCCAGTTAATTTGGAAAAGTAACAGATGGTCTGTTATCTGATTTCTATATTAAATATTAATTTGTAAGTACAAATGGAGTCGCAATAATTTTTGTACCCTCAAAATACAGGCATGGTTGAATAATACTGATATTCTACACCTTATAGAGATAATACGCTTCAACAACAGCCGCACAAGATGAAGTCATTGACAAGTTCTATGTTCGTCTAGAAACGCTAGAAGAAACTATTAGCACTATTCCCAACCGGGAAGATGTCTGCTATAAAAATCTGCAATTTAAGATTTACTGATGATACTACACTTTTAACAGCAAATGAATAAGACAAGACATTCTAGTCATCTTTGGTGTTTTTCTAAACTTGTTGTTCGATTTTAGTGATTTTTTTACAACGTTAAATTTTTACCACGTTCATTGACAATATCGCTTTAATAATATTGTTGCTAGACAGTTAACATTATTGTATACCGGGTGTATGAATCAAACTGTGTTTTTTTCTCAAAGTTCGCATCACTCTCTGGACTATTCTAGCATTTATAAAATACTGAAATTAAACCCAACTATAACCTCAGGTTTTCTTAATATTTAGTTTTTCGATTCATTCGCTTATGTTGGATAATAAAAAAGTTAGGTACTTTAACAACTGGCCATGTTCGTCATCAGTACAGGGTGTTTCTAAATAAGTGCGACAAACTTTAAGGGGTTATTTTACATGATCAAATAATGAGAATTTGTAGTAAAGAAAAGAGAGACGTTCTCACAAAACAATTTATTTTACAACTGACGACCGGTTTCGCTGTCTACAATATTCACAGCATCTTCAGGTCACGGTAAAAGTAGAATTAAATGCTACAAATAACAAAACAACCAGAGTTAGTTAAGTGGTCTGGTTGAAATCAAAGGGTAATGATCAAGCCAATATTAAAGTATATATATTTATGCATACATATAAATACTAACATGTACGTAAATATGGTTTACAACCCTCACACTCACATACATGCACGCATTCAAATGTAGTGGCAACATGCGTGCATGTATGTGAGTGTGAGGGTTGTAAACCATATTTACGTACATGTTAGTATTTATATGTATGCATAAATATATATACTTTAATATTGGCTTGATCATTACCCTTTGATTTCAACCAGACCAATTAACTAACTCTGGTTTTTTTGTTATTTGTAGCATTTAATTTTACTTTTACCGTGACCTGAAGATGCTGTGAATATTGTAGACACAGCGAAACCGGTCGTCAGTTGTAAAATAAATTGTTTGTGAGAACGTCTCTCTTTTCTTTACTACAATAGTATGGACTCACACATGCAACCCATTCATTTAATGAGAATTTGCTTTATAATTATATGTCCGCAAACTCTTCGTTTCCGAGATACGGGATGTTCAATTGTTTTTTTACAAACTGACGATTTATTTATTGCTTTAAAACCAGTTGAGATATGCAAATCAAATTTGGTGGGTTTTAAGACGTAGTTATTTCACATTTTTTGACATACAATTAAGAATTTTTGTATTCACCATTGGCGTGCATACGGGTAATTGCGCGCCAATGGTGAATATTAAATTCTTAATTTTATGTCAAAGAATGTTCAATAACTGCGTCTTAAAGCCCACCAAATTTGATTTGCATATCTCAACTGGTTTTAAAGCAATAAATAAATCGTCAGTTTGTAAAAGCAAATTGAACATCCCGTATCTCCGAAACGAAGCGTTTGCAGACATATGTTTATAAAGCAAATTGTCATTATTTTCTCATGTAAAATTACCCCTTAAAGTTTGTCGCACTTATTTAGAAATACCCTGTACTGATGACGAACATGGCAGTTGTTAAAGTACCTAACTTATTTATTATCCAACATAAGCGAATGAATCGAAAGACAAAATGTTAAGAAAATCTGAGGCTATAGTTGGGTTTTAATTTCGGTATTTTATAAATGCTAGAATAGTCCAGAGAGTGATGCGAACTTTGAGAAAAAAAAAAACACTTTGATTCGTAACACCCGGTATATAATGACAGTTTGACTGTCTAGCAACAATATTATTACAGCGATATTGTCAATGAATAAGGCTATATTGTGGTAAAAAAATCACTTAAATCGGACAACACCTTTAGGAAATTAAAAACATCAAATACGACCAAATTTTTAGCCGATCGATTTTTTTGCACCGTAGTGTAGTTCTCCTGTGAAGAGTTGAGTTTGATAACATTAAAGTTGATCTTATAATTAATAGACAAAGCGACAATAACAATTGAGATCCTGATGATGGGGCCTGAAAAAAGCATGAAAGAATTTGGATAACGTTCATTCGCTGTAACTTTTACCATGCGTCACGATTCATTTTCAAACAAATTAAGTCAAAACATAAAGTGAAACGTACGCCGGTGTGTGTAGTATATAGTATACAAAATGTATATTATACACATCGACGTTCGTTTCACTTTATATTTTGACTTAATTTGTTTGAAAATGAATCGTGACGCATGGAAAAAGTTATAGCGGACGAACAATACCAATCCAATCTTCCAAAACTCCAGTACCTCCCGAACTGGGATATGAACAGGGGTCGCTCCAGGAAAATGAAACGTGGCAAAACAAGGGAAAATAGACCAAGATAATGTAAACTCTGACTATGAGAAAATAATATAATGATAATGAATTATGCAACATCTTTATACATGTATAAACTGTCCACATTGGTGTAACCTGTAAGATTTGTGGCCCACCAACAAATAGTCTAAGAGCTAGTGAACCCTCCGACTAACGGTCGTCCTGTAAGGCTAGAAATTTGTCTAGTGATAACTCATAGCACACCAAGGCTAAAAACTATGACCTGGCAGGCATCAGCGGTGCACGTGTATCTACCAGGTGAATCGAAAAGTGCAAATTTAGGGGGTAAAATAAACTTTCTCCTGTAAGGTTTAAATTTAAGTATGTGTTTGAGTAAGTCATTTAGAAGAAATGTGTACAATGACAGGCGATTCTGAAGAGCATAAGACCTTGCCAGGCGAGGGGAAAGATTAGGAGTTTTTCCTAAAATTATTCTGTTTGCATCGAACAAATTTTTTTTAGGTTTTTTGAATCATTCCAAATAGAAAAGGTCCTTAGTGATTTTTCTCTTAAGTTAATAGTTTTAGTTATATAAGCGATTGAAAATTTTGAAAATTGCGAAGTCGGCCATTTTTAACCCTAAATCGGACATTTATCTAAAAATTTCAATATTGGCAAGGTACGTAGATATTCCTTAAACATTGATTGATGAAATCCCGAAGAGTTTTTTTGCAATAAAATATCGAAAACCCCTTTGTTTTTTTAATTGCTAATCAAGCCGGCGGTACACTGTAGTATAAGTGAGGACGTTTGAGCTTGCATAAATTCATTATCTCGAGAATGGGCAAATTTCAAGAGAAATCCTCAGACAGGTCGATTTTTATTTTTGAATGAGGACTTTTTGGTATATATATAATACTAGTGACGTCATCCATCTGGGCGTGATGACGTAATCGATGCTTTTTTTTAAATAAGAGTAGGGGTTGTGTGATAGCTCATTTGAAAGGTTATTTAATTCTCTATTCAGTAATATAAACATTAACATAATTATTTATACAGGGTGTACAAAAAAAAATTTTCTTCTATTTGTCAAATTTAATCAAAGTTAATTTAATAAAAAAAAATTTTTGTACACCCTGTACAAATAATTATGTTAATGTTTGCATTAGTGAATAGAGAATTAAATAACCTTTCAAATGAGCTATCACACAATCCCTACTCTCATTTAAAAAAATCATCGATTACGTCATCACGCTCAGATGGATGACGTCACTAGTATTATATATATGCCAAAAAGTCCTAATTTAAAATAAAAATCGACCTGTCCGAGGATTGCTCTTGAAATTTGCTCATTCTCGAGATAATGAATTTATGCCAACTCAAACGTCCTCACTTATACTACAGTGTCGCGTCCGCTTGATTAGCAATTAAAAAACAAAGGGGTTTACGATATTGTATTGCAAAAAACTCTTTGGGATTTCATCAATCAATGTTTAAAGAATATCTACCTACCTTGGCAACTTTGAAATTTTTAGATAAATATCCGATTTAGGGTTAAAAATGGTCGATTTCGCAATTTTCAAAATTTTAAATCGCTTATATAACAAAAACTATTAACTTAAGAGAAAAATCACTAAAGACCTTTTCTGTTTGGAATGATTCAAAAAACTTAAAAAAAAATTGTTCGATGCAAAAAAAATAAATTTAGGAAAAACCCCTAATCTTTCCCCTCGCCTGGCAAGGTCTCATGCTCTTCAGAATCGCCTGTCATTGTACATATTTCTTTTAAATAACTTACTCAAACACATACTTAAATTTAAACCTTACAGGAGAAAGTTTATTTTACCCCCTAAATTTGCACTTTTCGATTCACCTGGTAGATACAAGTGCACCGCTGAGGCCTGCCAGGTCATGGTTTTTAGCCTTAGTGTGCTATGAATTATCACTAGAAAAATTTCTAGCCTTACAGGACGACCGATAGTCGAAGGGTTCACTAGCTCTTAGACTAAAAGATGGAACCGACGTAGTCCAAGACTGGGTCGAAATTCTATGAATGACATATATCTCGGCAGGAACGCTGTGAGCTCGTACGTAGAGGGGATATTTACATATTCGCGAGCGCCAGTAGTGGCAAGTCTGTAAACGTTTACCGGAAATTTGACATAAATGTCAAAGTGATTAATTTAAAATTAAAAGTAAAAACATTAATTATAAAAAATATTAGTTGGTCAAAGCTGTGGTGTATATTTTTACCTTAAATATACCTACGTTTTAAATACTGAATTTAAGTTTTTTTAATGTTCCGTAATATCGTTGATTGAAATAAACGGTAATCTTAGCGCCACCTACACGATAATTGTGAAAGTATCCGAAGTAAGAAATTCATATTTTATCAATAGAACGTCAAAATGATTAGCAAAATCTTAAAAAAAATCTAGTACTATTTGATTATTTTTTTGCGTTGTAAATATTAAGCGATAACAATTAAATAATAAATTTAAAAATTACCAGTGAAAGTTGAATTAGTAATCCGCCAGGAGCGCCACCAGCGAAGCTCAGAGCCTATACTGAATGACTTGGAAGATTCGTTAAAAAATACTTACTCAATTGAACACTTCACATCTCTAGCGTACCAAATTATCCATGAGAGAAAATTAGCTTTTGCTTTAATTACACCTGGCCTAGCGAATATCGACGACGACGTCGTCGTCGGGATATATTTTCAGTTCCCACAGATTTTGGAACAGGCTTAGCGTGTAATTAATTACGGAGGTGTTTTAAATAAATATTTAATCTATTTGGAGGTGATAAATATACGACGGTGGTAATAAGAAAGTAGTATTTAATATCAAGTCAAGTTTAAAAATAAGAAAATAATATTATATTAGTTATAAATTCCAATTAACACAAACAAATTGCGCTTCTGTCACTATCACTAAAATAAATGATAAACGTCAAAATTTTCAGTAAACAATATATAAACGTCAAAAATATACTGACATTGTTACGGTTGAAATTCCTTTAAAAATATTTCGAAGTTAACTATTGATATAAATTACATTAATTATTGTATTAAATAAAGAAGTTTAAGTAATTTTATTTACAGTTTATATACGATTAATATTAAAAATGGCATGCGCCACTTGAATCTAACTTCAGGCCGTGATTAATGACCTGTGAGTAACTTCTGCCCGTGAGTAATGAACTATTACTCACGAGTATAGTAATAGGTGCTACTATCTATGAAAAAATAGCTAATAATGAGCATATTATTAAACGGTCGTAGAAAAAAAATAAAAAGAACCTTAGTACGTTCTTTAAAGGTAAAATATTGCAAAACCTCTAAATTTTAAAGAACCGCTTGTATGCACATGAAATTTGGCATACACATAGCTAACAAGTCAAAGAAAAAAAGTGATATTGTGCCGAAGTGTGCTTTTGCCCTAGGGGTCAGTTTCGCCACCTTTTGGGGGTGAAATATATATGTTCGAAATAAGTCTGGAAATTGATAAAATGACTAATTCTAAGAAATTTTTGTTCTACAAAGTTTTTTCACCAAGTTAATACTTTTCGAGTTATTTGCGAGTAAATATGTTAATTTTTCTTCAAAATGACCACGTTTTCAGACGGTTTTTCGCAAATAACTCAAAAAGTAAGTATTTAGTCGAAAAAAAATTCTAATCAAAAATATAGCACGTCAAAAAGTGAAAAACATGTTATATATATTAGGTTACTATACCTATTAGAAGCAGAGTTATAGCTAATGAAAAATAGGTTCATATTCGTCAAATTCCAAATCGAATATTTTAACGTGCCATAACCATAAAACGAAGCACTTTTTTGGGGAAAACTCATTTTGCCTTTTTTAAAGTGTTTAAAAAATGCTTATTTTTGTTTAAAAAAAAAAATTTTAGCCTCAAAAGTAAACAAGTTACGGTCAAAATAAAGTTGGTCCCTTTTTTTTTGGTAAGAAATCTGGAAAAATACCACTTCACAAGTTTTCTACTCGCGTATGTATTGTCATATGATCTGTAAGTTTCATTGGTATAAAGTCCTTATTTTTAAAAGAGCTGTAGTTAAAAGGTCTTGAACGAGTCACTTATCACGAGTGTATGCAAATTTAGAATCACCGAATCTTAACCAATTTTTGTCTTACAGAAAAACAAAAAATACAAAATATTCAAAAAAGTAAAGCCGACTTTTTTTATTGTTTAAAATTTTTGGTGTATCTAACAATTTTTAAGTTATTTTGAAAAACAAAATTTTTTTCAAAATAAAATTTTTTAAAAATTTTGCTTTAAAACCAAATTTTTTCAAAAATTAGCAATTTGAATCGATGAAACTTACAGATCATATAAACACAACATAAGTATAGTAACTTGTCAAGCGGTAACGATTAAT
Organism: Diabrotica virgifera virgifera; assembly: GCF_917563875.1. Classification (NCBI taxonomy): domain Eukaryota; kingdom Metazoa; phylum Arthropoda; class Insecta; order Coleoptera; family Chrysomelidae; genus Diabrotica; species Diabrotica virgifera. The sequence continues at coordinate 302,068,888 of NC_065443.1, forward strand.
TTCATTTAAGTTGCTAATTGAGGGGTGATCTTTCTGATTTTTTTTGCCAAAACAAAAGGGACCAACTTTATTTTGAGCGTAGCTTGCTTAAATTTGACGCTAGAAATTTTTTTATAAAAACAGAAATAAAGCTTTTTTAAACACTTTAAAAAAGTTGTAATGTGTTTTCCCCAAGAATGCTTCATTATTGGGATATTTCCCATTGAATTATTTTATTTAGAATTTTTCGAATATGAACCTATTTTTGATTAGCTATAACTCTGCTTTTGCTAGGTATAGAGACCTAATATACATATATACACCGTTTTGCTAAGAACATGTTTTTTTCAACAAAATGCTTACGTTTTGAGTTATTTGCGAAAAACCGTCTAAAAACGTGGTTATTTTGTTGAAAAATAAACATATTCACTTGCAAATAACTCGAAAAGTGTTGATTTGTTGAAAAAACTCTATAGAACAAAAGTTGCTTAAAATTAGTCAGTTTATCCATTTCGGGACTTATCTTGGACATATATTTTTTCACCCCCGAGATGGGGTGAAAGTCACCCCTAGGGCAAAATCACACATCGGCACCATACCGCTTTTTTTGTTTGACATGTTAGCTATGCGTACGCCAAATTTCATGTCAATCCAAGCGGTTCTTTAAAATTTACAGCAAAAACCGTGAAATAATGTACTAATTCTGGTTTTTATTTAAAAAGTATGGTTTTTTCAAATTGTTCTTTCGGTGCCCTATTTTTTCTAATACTTACTAGATAGCAACGAAAAATTAAAAATAAGGAAGATTTTTTTAAAAACTAAAGTAAAACTCAAACTACAACTTGGATGTGAAGGGACACGAACGTACTTATATATTGTTAGAACTATATTGTTAGAACTACCTATGTATTGTTGTTAAACATGCTCACAGATGGACTCTTTTTAAGTCACAATGGGCAATATTAAAAGTGTCCATATAACGCTCAGCAATGGACTGCCGTGAGGATCTGTTTTGGCTCCCTTACTGTTTAATTTACATGGCGGGGCCTGTCTAGAACAAGTTCGCAGAAAATTGGCTAGAGTGACGGCTCAGCCATTGCAGTAATATATAATAATATGGATGACACGGAAGCAATAGTAACGGATGACCTTGCCATTATGGGAAAATACTTCCGCAAATGGAGACTTCCCAAGCCAACAAAAAACACTCCGTCTACTTTGAAAACAGATTACGACTCATAACTCAACACAAACATATCTTGAGGAATTCTATACAGAACTTTAACTTTTAAAGAAGGTAGCAAAACTAAAAACGCGAAATAATAGAAGCCAAAGGCTATGTGGCACCACATGAGGTTCCTCAACCTCCGTACTCAGATCATCCGCTTTCAGAGTTGTATACTCCGCAGCTGAATATACTTCCCCGGTACAGTGCAACAGTAAACACACGAAGATTGTCAACACCAAATTAGACCAGACAATACGAATGATCTCAAGTGCAATTAGACCAACACCGAGCTCTTAGCTTCCCATGTTGACTCAAATCCAACCGTCGATACTACTAAGAAGTCATTCTCTTATCAGAGAATATCGAAAAATCTGGGTTACCTATCAACTACTCACTAACCATGACCAGATTGTTATTAAAATGAATAGACTGCACTCCAGCTATCTCCAGGAACATTTCAGCCTCATCAGTGCCTGGAGAAGACAACGAAAGAGCGACTCACCACAAGAAATATACCAAATGGCCAGAATCAAATTAGAAACCGCTCCGCAATACGTGGATAACTCTGAACATAATAAGAACAGGCAGCGGTAGATGTGCTGACAGCTTACAATAATGGAGAAAGGCCCTTCGTCCAAGTGTGACTGTGCTGCGTAGTGTTGCCCAAATGCAAGACCAAGACGAGACTTAGATAGTCTTGGTCTTGGTCTTGCACCAGTACACCTGGTCTTGGTCTTGGTCTTGGTATTGCACTCCCAGTCTTGGTCTTGGTCTTGGTCTTGCAGCAAGAGTCTTGCAAGTCTCGCAGTTACCCACTAGCATATTGCTATTTATTAATAAACAACTCACATTAGGTGGGTTTGAACCCACGATCTAAACTATCCCTGCCTATACTCTAACTAACTGGGCTATCTACCATGTCCCACGGGAGTCAGTCTGTTTCTTAATAAACGTTTGCATATTTAATAACCTGACATGTGCTAAAACATGGTGAAAACACAAAAAATCAAACAAATGACATAAACTTATCTAGACTGTATTTTAAAGAACATTATCTGTCTAGAAAGGGATTGATGGACTCTCACATTAGGTATATGAAATGAAATGGAATAAAAGAGTTCTACAATTTGCCATTTATTCAAATAAAAAATAAAAAAACACAAATTAAATTACAGCACAGTACGCAATAGCTTTGACACTATTATTAGTTGAAAATTTTTGTTTGCTATTAGTTGAAAATTTTAAGATTGACTTTTTTTTAACAAGCATTAATACAAAGTAATACACGCAGTTTAATTATATAACATTTATACAGAGTGAGTTTTATGTATGGAACGCCTCAAATATCTCTGAAACGACTTGAACGATTTTTATAGAATTTGGTGAGTAAAGGTCTTCTAATGCGGCCGATATTATAGTGGTAATTAGAGATTGTTACCAGATCTTGCGTTTTTTTGAAAATATAATGAACTTTAGTATTTCGAATAGAACACCCTGTATATTTTTGCATTTTGAACCATAATAACTACTAATTAATTTTCATGTAATATTTCCTATACCGAAATGCCGTAATTTCTGAGTTATTTCTATATTTATTTAAAAAAAAATTAAACAAATTATAAAAATCAATTGTTTCAGCCCTGGCAGACTTATTTTAGGTTCTTTGAATCATATGGAACAAAAAAGGTCTTTTGTAGTTTTTGTCTAAAGTTATTCGTTTCCGAGTTATAAACAATTTAAAACTGAAAAAAATCGAAAAATGACGATGTTCAAGGCTCAAAACACAAGTAATAGCTATTTGTATAACAAGTTTAATGAAGTTTAATGCCCGACGCGTAGTGGAGGGTAGTAATCATTCAAGGGAGGAAAAGGCACTTTACTCCCATGTTATACATATGGTTTTTCCACCTTCCTCAAATAACAAGTAATTTTTTCATTTTTACTTAATTTATTTTATGTAACTATCCAATAAAATTTATTAGAACTAAATCTAACAAGTAGGTACAATATAACTGTCAACTGTCAAATATAAGTCAAATTATTAATGTAAACATTGTTAAATCAAAATAACAATTTACTGTTTTTTACCATTCTGCAAAATACAGAGTGTTTTATAAATAAATGGTAAAATGTATAAATACTTACGTAATAGAAAATAGATATTATACACGGCGTCAATAAGTTATATTTCATGAATGACATACCATGAAGTTACTTTTACTTTTCCTCCCCAGGGAGGAAAAGTACAACTTTGCTCCCTACAGTCAGGCCCGGAAAAGTATACTTTCGGTAGAGGTAGGTGGAAAAAAATATTATTTTCGAAATCTCGAAGTGCCTAAACTGAAGTTTCAACTTTATTTATCAGTTGTCGATAAGTAATTTGTTTATTTCATTTTAAAAAACATTGTTTTTTAGTTTTTAATGCAGCCCGATCACTCATCCTCTCGTAAGTTCTTCATTAACAATAAAAAAACAATGGCAAAATCACACATCGGCCAATATCTCTTTTTATATAATAATAAATATCTCTTTTTTGAAATTTGAAGGTTTTGTAGCATTTTACCGTGCGCGAATGGACTACACATGGTAGTCAGGCATCATCTTATCTACTGCTTTTTCAGCAAAAAATTTTGTTTGACCGATTGATCTAATATCTAATTGCACACCCTGCAAAAGTAGGACGTTTTCTTTACGATATGGATAAGGAAAAACAATTGAGTGGCTGTCCGTAACAGTGAATATGGTATTCGTATTATATTTTTATCACCTTATAGGCGACATACTGCTTTAAAAGTTTCAATGCGATATTGTTATACACACAACACAAGAAGATTATTTTATGAAAGGTTGCTATTCTCAAAATCTAGACAATTGCTCAATTGTAATTAATTTCGGAGCGAAGGCGTCGTCTAATATTAGGAAAGAATGAAATATTTTATTTTTATATTGTATAATAATTTATTATGACCTCTGAGTACGTATCCAATAAATAAGTGTTCATATTTTTAATTCGGTATGTATGTTCATCGTATTGTTCATAATGCGGATAAATCCATTTTTCCAAATTTTTGTTACATATTTTTTTGTATCTCATAGTCTCTATGCATATACCCGAACTAATATACAGGGTGTAACAAAAATACAGGTCATAAATTAAATCACCTATTCTAGGACCAAAAATAGTTCTAATGAACCTAACTTACCTTAGTACAAATATGCATATAAAAAAAGCTACAGCCCTTTGAAGTTACAAAATGAAAATCGATTTTTTCCAATATATCGAAAACTATTAGAGATTTTTTATTGAAAATGGACATGTGGCATTTTTATGGCAGGAATATCTTAAAGAAAAATTATAGTGAAATTTGTGCACCCCATAAAAATGTTATGGGGGTTTTATTCCCTTAAACCCACCCAAACTTTTGTGTACCTTCCAATTAAATTATTATTGTGATGCTATTAGTTAAATTCAATATTTTTAAAACTTTTTTGGTTCTTAGTATTTTTTCGACAAGGCAGTTTTTATCGAGTTGCAGCTTCTTTTCTAATATGTATGTTTACGTAGAGATTTTATGGGGGTTTTGTTCCTTTAAACCTCCCAAATGGTTGTGTACGTTCCAATTAAACTATTACTGCGATACCATTAGTTAAACACAGTGTTTTTAAAACTTTTTTGCTTCTGTGTATTTTTTCGATAAGGTACATTTTATCGAGATGTGACTTCTTTTTTAATATGGTTTAAAATATAGCTAAATATGTAAATCATAAATAAATTATCCTATTATTATCAAGTCTTCATAATCGTACTTAGCCATATCACAGATGTACATAACATAATATGTGGCCATTTACAAATATGTGGTGGATTTGACAAATAATATGCAAAATATTTCGACAAATACTGACTTTTCGAAAAAGTACCAAGAGGCAAAGAAGTTTTTAAAGCATTGTGTTTAACTAATGGTACTACAATTATAATCAAATTGAAACGTACACAAAAGTTTGGGGGGTTTAAAGGAACCAAAACCCCATAAAATTTTTATGGGGTGTCTAAATTTCACTATAATTTTTTCTTAAGATACTACTGCCTTAAGAATGCCACATGTTCATTTTCAATAAAAAATCTCCAATAGTTTTCGATATATTGGAAAAAATCGATTTTCATTTTGTAACTTCAAAGGGCTGTAACTTTTTTTATGTGCACATTTGTACTAAGGTAAGTTAGGTTCAATCGAACTATTTTTGATCCCAAAATATGTGATTAAATTTATGACGTGTATTTTTGTTACACCCTGTATTATTCAATAACACGACACTCAAACTGCAAGACGCAAGAGTCTCGCAGGCTTGGTCTTGTTCTTGCTCAAGTCTTGCACGGTCAGTCTTGGTCTTGGTCTTGCTAAAATACGGCGGTCTTGGTCTTGGTCTTGGTCTTGCTAAAACGCAAGAACAAGACCAAGACTGCAAGACCAAGACCGATTTTGGGAAACACTAGTATACATGTATTATACAGTGTGTCCACGGTTGGGGTGCCCAAGAGGAAAAACTTTTTTATTTTCAATTTTAGCGAAAAATGTGATTCTTGATAAAAAGTTTTGCTTGTTCTAAAACCCCATAAAACGAAAAAAAATTCAGTTTTTTCAAATCCTGCTTAATTTTGTAGCCAATTTTATCTAAATCTCTATAAATTTTTGTACTAAGTTCGAAATCGTAACAATAATCTAGTATTGCCAAGCCACAATGTTGCTTAGTAACTGTCAACTCCGATAAATAATTTGCGAATTGTCATTTTTTTCGACATTGTTAAGCGTTCAATAAAGAATTTCAATCTTGTGTTAAATTTCATTATTAAAATTATTGGATTAATAATTATTTAATTAATAAATAATTTGATGATTTAAGGAGAACGACAAAGTCTGGCTTCATAATCCAGAGAAGCGAAAGGGTTGTTCTCCCAAGTTATATATTGTTACAATTTCGAACTTAGTTCAAAAATTTATAGGGATTTACATAAAATTGGCTATAAAATTAAGCAAGATTTGAAAAACTTGAATTTTATTTCATTTTATGGGGTTTTAGAACAAGCAAAACTTTTTATCAAGAATCACATTTTTCGCTAAAATTGAAAATAAAAAAGTTTTTCCTCTTGGGCACCCCATCCGTGGACACACTGTATGCATGCAATAGGTATAACAATAAATAATAAACAAACTAAACAGATTATTCTACAATAAAATTAACATCAAAAATAAACAAGTAGGGAACATAACATATTTTGAAAACTAGTGTTTATATATTTTAAATCTTCTATTTTCAATAATTTCATTTTTTTCTTCAAAATAATATATAAAAAAAATATACAAGGATAATGACTTTTCAAGTAGTTGATCGATTACGCAGCAACATTCTTTCATGTTCAAATTCAAATGCACGAATAGCTACTAAACTAACGTTACCATATTGTAAAATGGTGACAATACTGATATACACAGCGTGCCCGCGCCGTCTCTGGAGCCGTCATTCCTTCAAAATTTTCAGTCTCGACCGATAGCGAGAATCATCTTTCGTTACCAGAACTAGAAGTGGTAACGGAATATAATAACGTGCAACCCTGCAACGGATTCAAATGTATTCACATGTAATCTCGCCAATATTTTCGTGCGTCTAATTGGCTATTTACTGAATTTGGTAGGTACTACGTATTAACAAATATTTCTGTTGGTAAAAAATATAAATGGAATTATTTCATAGTAGTCATAAAATATTTATTTGCAAGATTTTTAACTGTTACCAATGGTAACAGTGGTTACATGGACGCTTCGCCAGTGATTGTTTTGAGTTATGTGTTCTTATTGTATGTCATACGCTAAATAAATAAAATACCAATTTCGAAATTCTAGACTGCTTGACAAATCAGAATTATCCGATCATTATTCGGAACGTCCCTTGAGCACCTCTACATCGTATTCTCTTAACCGAAAATCAACTTCCCTGAGAAAACTAACCTCACTAATTATCACTTAATGGTTCAATGTTCAGCGGCTAAACTACACAGGCGAAAAATATTTCTTTGAACGTCCCATTCAACTCGCATGATGTATGAGGCCATTTGGCTGCTAGATGTAGGTACATACCTCATTACTAGCTTTAATTCGATGTGTAATAGAAAAGCACGAATGCCGATTGCTAACAGCGAATGGGAGTTGCTAATCGCACGAGAAGACGACGGTGGTATAATTAGGAAGTCGCTCTAAGAGTTATGAGTAGAGCTGGAATGGAATCGTAGCATGGGATTTCATGCAAAAATAATATTCTTTCTTAATGGGAAGAGTCGTTAGTCATTTTAGGGATTAACTTTTGACGTTTGGGAAATGAATAAACTATGTTCATCTTGTTTTAGTGCCAGTAAAACTATTTAGATTGATTTGTGTGTGTTAATTACGGTTTATATGTGTAATATAATCCAAACTAATAACACAGAGGAGTAAAACCGTGTGCATTTAGTTTTATAATCACGCAGAAAGTCTTCGGCAAAATGCAACCTAAGTTCTGACAACTGAATATATGGTAATTGCGAACAATTGAACTGATAGGATTCAGTAATAATATAACATAAAATAAAACTCTGCCTTTAATTTCAATAGAATGTTGTCAAGGACAAGAAAATATTGGTTTTATGTAGTTTCTGAATCTCATTGCGCAACGTCCTAGATGAGGTCATGGCAGGAGTTATCCTCCAAGTTGTTACTAAAATCATAGAAGAAATATTTATTGGACATTCCTTGGTACTACCAGGGTCGTGTCTGCCCACTACTCAGACCTTGGTTCATCCCCTACTTATTTTCGTCCAATGTGTCCCACGACCTGTAGTTGTTCGATGTTTGGTAGCAGGTGTGCTTATTTAAGTTAACCCTTAACTTGGCGCTGTGTACTCCAGGATACGTTGTTTATTATAATAAATTTCTCTATATATATGTAAAGTTGCCGCGAGATTTTAAACGTACCCTCTCCATAAAGTATTCGCCTAACCAATAAATTAATTTGAATGTCATACACAGAGATTTCCACCAATGAGAGAGCGTTTTATGTAAGCGTGCTAAAAATGGCTTCCAAAAAAGGTGTTAGTTTGTGTCATTCGGAAAGTAAATTCATTTTTTAAATGTTTTAAGTTATTATATGAATTGGTAAACTATAATTCTAGATAATTAGGCCTGCAAGAAACAATCGTATAAAATAATATTCAGGATTTGTTTATAAACAAACAGATAGGATTACTTTGAAAAGTAGTATCTCTGAAAATACATTGCCAGGTTAGCGGCAATTTAGATAGTATCCTTGAATATACATTGGCAGCTACTGATGAAAATTGAATGAGTATCTTTTTGGATACATCACCCGGTATACGGACAAATACTAACTGTTTCTTATTAGCTACTTTGCCCATTAGAGAATTAACAGAAAAGTGATAAAAACATTTGGTATATTATGTTTGTAATGATTTATCGTATGTTCTTAACTACTCCAAAAGCTTGTATGTATGTCCCAGCTTGTATGTATGAATCATATAACCGTCAATATTTCCTGAAAGTATTAGTATAAAAAAATGTTACAGTATGTTTTCATATTATCGAATTCTATTTTTTACATATTAGGTATATACAGTGCGTCTATAAAGTAACGCATAAATTCATTAGATATTATCTAAATAAACATAGAAATTCCCGAAACAGATCGATTTTTATTTTTAAATTACGATCTTTTGGCATAATACTAATTACGTCATTCATCTGGCCGTGATGACATTATCGATGACACCGAAAAAGAAGATTCGTAGTCACGTCATATATTCGTAGAATATACCTGGAGAAGATGTCAGAAAAGATCTTTTCGGACACTTTCCAAATTTTACAACCAAAGGACGATGCCGAAACTGTTGCAAAGAACAAACAGCAATGAGTTGTACAAAATGTAGGGCGAGATTATGTTTGACGGAATCCCATAATTGTTTTTATGATTTTCATAATAACTAAATTTTGTAATTTTTTATACTTATAATAACTTTCTACTTTTATTTTTTGAGTGTTCCAAGTTTTATTTGAAGTTTTGAATTTAAGTTTTAAAAATAAATGTTTGATCATGATTGTAGTTTATTTATAATTTATAAATGTACATGATTATATATTAATTAATACAATACTATGTGTATGGTTGAAACCCCTACACAAAAAGCCATCTATTCATAATTGAAGTAACACAAAATTCCACAAAATAAGATGACAACATTAAACAAATCTACAAATGTTTCGCTAAAAGTCTTGAAAAGTCTAAAGACTTTTAGCGGAACAATTTATTGTAGATTTGTTTATTGTTTTCATTATATTTTGTGGAATTTTGAAAATTTTGCTTTAATTCAATGATCTAGTAATATTTAATATATTGGTCCAAACTACAAATATACATCTTGGCAATGTATCTTTCTAGATACGGAGGTATTTTTTTAATAACCTGGCAATGTACCTATTGGGCATCAGTACTTGTTTTATAGTGTTCCTGGCAATGTGTCTTGCGAGGTACATTGTAATGTACGGTACGCCTAGTAGTGTATCTTATAGGATACAATGTCAATAAAATGTCAAAAAATTTAAAATAGAAAAAAAACTGTAATTGACTCTGATAATAGAGCCCTCTAAAAATGACATCCAGTAAGCAAAAACATTTTTCTTACAGGGGTTATAGGCGCGCCAAGTTAAGGGTTAAATACCACTACTGGTATCTATTAATTGGGCTTTTGGGAAGTGAATGAAACTACTTCATATTATTGGATTTAAAATAGGGCCACAAGGTGCTGGATTAAAATTTCGCTCCCCACGTTGTGCGCCACTTTGTAACGTCTAAGTGTTAGTAGAATATGTATTTATTAGAAGGTATTTATTAATAACAATTTCCGGCCCACTTAAATAAAAAAAAATACATTTGAACTTTGGAAGATATATCGAAAAAAGCGTTTGGTGCAGTATAAGTGCCAAAAAAATAGTCGGTATCTATATTCTATTTCTAAGCTCCTTCTAAAACCGCTCGTCTATATGTATGACACCATTGATTGCCGATTCGCGTACTGTATGTGTAATTGTTTTTAGAGCTTCATAGAGTTGATATATATTTATTGGTTGTTATGTTAATAAAATCTTGCTTTATTTATTGTTTCCCGTCTACATTAAAAATTGGATGTATGTATACATATAATGTTAAAAATCTAGAGTACTTAAAAAACTAATCCCGGTCGTTATATTTAAAAAAATGTGAATTATCTCTGAACTAAAAAAATGTGAACTAATAATACATGTCAAAATTGAAAGCAAGTACTTGAGTACATCATGATATGGAAAATTGATGGTATAGTGGCTAAAGGTTCTAAACCAAGGCCAGAAAACGAAACAAAAAAATTAATGGTATATATTGAATTCCACGGGGTAGGTACCAGCTCATGCGACTGCAATCGTTCGGATTTAATAAGCGACTCATTGTGGAGACAATGATGTTGATTTCACATAGGAGCTAGATGTTTACTTTTCATACAGACTATAGAAAATACACCAGATCTCGCTAGATCAAGGTCCAATAAAAATATACTTAATAATCTTAGAGTACAATCTAAAAACAATCAAATCTACTCCGAGTAAGTAGCAGTAGATATAGATCCTTTAGATGTTTTAAGAGAGTATTAATAAATTTGAAAAAGAAGAAACGGCTTTTTATGCAGGGTGATACATTAAGAATGTCCAATCTCTGAGCTGTAGATCCTAGACCTCAAAATATTAAGATTTAACCCAAATTGATTAGATTATATACCTCGTTACTGAGTTACAGGGTGTTTTATTTAAAAATTTAATAACTATTTTTACCCAGTACATTAAAACTATTTGACGTATCCTTGTCATACTTTGTAGAAACTGTAGTTACCGTACACCCTACTAAATTGTGATAAAAAAACGTTTCTGGCTACTACCAGAGGCGTACGACAGGGGACAGTGCATGGTCTACCCTTCAAAAATTCTACGCCACTGGCGGAATTGTGCTATTTAGATTCTACAATATTTTCTAGGTAAATAATTTACTCTTTATTCGTAACGATAGTCATTCGTTTTCGAGCTATTTGAACTTGAAAATGAAACGGCAGAGCTATTTTGATTAATGTACTGGCTCCTTCGTTTTTAACTTCAAATATCGCAAAAACTAATGATTTTATAGTTACGACTGAAAAGTATATTATTTACACAGAAAGTATTGTAGAATCTAAAAATAATGCCAAAATAGCAATTCTATCAGTGGCGTAGAATTTGGGAAGGGTCAACCATTCACTTTCCCCGTACGCCTCTTGTAGTAGCCAGAAACGTTTATTTAACATATATTAGTTGGGTTTGCATTAGCTACACTTTTTGGTAAGTATGATAAATGTATATAAAATACTTTTGAGGTACTGGGTATAAATAATTTTTAAATTTTTAAATCAAACATCCCTATTACATAAATAATAACTATTTGTATCTAGTACTCTAATAGCTATTTATGATATAAGTGTTAAAAGTACACGTTTAAGGCACGCATGTGAAAGTTTGCAGAATGAGCGATAGCGAATTCTGCAATTCACATGAGTGCCTTAAAAATGTACTTTTTAACACGCATATCATACAATATTTTTTCTACAAACGTAATTACAGGACAATATCTACAAAAACTTTTACTTGAACTTGACTGACATTCTAATTTTATATTTTTTTGACATTACATCAAAATTGCATATACGATCAATACGAACTGCAGTGCCTTAAATTTTTTTTAAAGCATTAGTGCCTTAAAGTAGCATTTTTAACGCTCGTATGGAGTGCTAAAAATTGCATTTTTAACACGGTTGTAGAAAAAATTATTTTTGACATATCATTACTTATCATACTTGGCAAAAAGTGTAGGTAGGTACTGTACACCTTTAAAAAAGGTAGGTACTGTACAAAAATCTGTTAAATAAAGCTTTCTAGCTACTACCAGAGGCACACGACAGGTGAAAGTGAATGGTTGACCCTTTCCACATTCTATACCACTCGCGGAATTACTATTTTAGTGCAATTTTTCGATCTTCCCATACTTTTTATGTAAACAATATACTCTTCATTCGTACGGATAAAATTATTAGTTTTCGAAATATTTGAAAATCAAAATGAAGGGGCACAATACGTTAATCAAAATAGCTCTGCCGTTTCATTTTCAACTTCAAATATCTCGAAAACTAATGACTTTGTCGTTACGAGTAAAGAGTGTATTATTTACAGAGAAATTATTGGAGAATCGAAATATTGCACTAAAATAGCAATTCTGCCAGTGGCGTAGAATTTGGAAAGGTTAAACCATTCACTGTCCCCTCTCGTACGGCTCTTGTAGTAGCTAGAAACGTTTATTTATCATAGTTTAGTAGTATCTTCAGTACCAACATTGTATGCCAAGTATGACAAGGATAGGTCAAATAGTTTTAAATCAACGGGTAAAAACAGTTATTAATTTTGAAATAAAACACCCTGTAACTCAGTAACGAGCCACATTTTATTTAAGGGATTTGGGTTAGATCTAGAGGTGAGGTCTAGAATCTATAATTTATAGATTGGACATTTTTAATGAATCACCCTGTATATTCCTGAGTATTGCTCGTTCTGTATCGAAACTAATATTTCAATAAAACTCTTGTCAGACTTTTAACTGAGTCAGTCTATTCAGTCAAAACATATATTGAAACAAGTAGTTTCAAAAGAACAATATAAATATCCACCCCGTATATTGTTTCGTACTTTGTTTATCATAAATCAGAACTAAACAGCACAGAAAACACGAGAAAATCGTGTAAAATTTGGATATTTCTGATAACGTGACGGAAATTTACGATTCCCCGATAAAGTTGGTGTAGGAGCAGACGTCTATGCCCTTGAGCATACCTAAAGTTCGTTCGTGTCGAAAATCCAAACTATGTTGATTTCTTTTAATTAGATTCTAGAATTCATTGGACAGTATTAATAGGCAAAAAGACAAAAACCATTACCAGAGAACGGCAGTTCTCGCTAGTGGCGCACACCCTCCTACACGCGACACTATATTTATACAGAGAGTCTGTAAAGTGGAATAAATTCAATATCTCAAATACTAATTGTTTTTCTGGAAAATGCTCAGACCCGTCGATTAGTATTTCAAATTGTCCTTTTTGACATTCAATAATAATGTATACAGGGTGTCCCAATTTAGAGATATGACGTCATCGTCGATTTTCTTAAACGGCAACACTGTCATTTTGATAGCTAATTTGATAGGGTTTGTAAAGTTATACATAACTGCAAAATATCAAATTTTTATTCTCTACCATTTACAAAATAATAGAAAATAACAAAGTTATATCTGTAATTTGGAATATATTCAATAATTAAAATACTAACTGTTTTTTTGAAAAATGCTCAGACCCGTCGATTAGTATATCAAATTGTCCTTTTTGACATATAATAATAATTTATACAGGGTGTCCCAATTTAGAGATATGACGTCATCGTTGATTTTCTTAAATGGCAACACTGTCATTGTGATAGCTATTTTGATAGGGTGTGTAAAGTTATACACAACTGCAAAATTTCAAATTTGTATTCTCTACCATTTAGATGATAATAAAAAAAAACAAAGTTATGAAAAAGAAGTAATCAACTAATAATTGAATTTAATTATTTCAATAAATTAAGCAAAAACTCATAATGTTGCCCTCAATTATTGTCAAATTGTCAATGGGCAACGTTATGAGCATTTGCTTAATTGAAATAAATAAATTCAATTATTATTTGATTACTTCTTGTTCTTCATAACTTTGTTATTTTTTATTATCTTGTAAATGGTAGGGAATAAAATTTTGAAATTTTTCAGATGTGTATAACTTTACACACGCTATCAAAATAGCTATCAAAATGATAGTGTTGCCATTTAAGAAAATAAACGATTACGTCATATCTCTAAATTGGGACACCCTGTATACATTATTATTATATGTCAAAAATGACAATTTGATATACTAATCGACGGGTCTGAGCATTTTTCAAAAAAACAGTTAGTATTTTAATTATTGAATATATTCCAAATTACAGATATAACTTTGTTATTTTCTATTATCTTGTAAATGGTAGAGAATAAAAATTTGATATTTTGCAGTTATGTATAACTTTACAAACCCTATCAAATTAGCTATCAAAATGACAGTGTTGCCATTTAAGAAAATCGACGATGACGTCATATCTCTAAATTGGGACACCCTGTATACATTTTTATTGAATGTCAAAAAGGACAATTTGAAATACTAATCGACGGGTCTGAGAATTTTCCAAAAAAACAATTAGTATTTGAGATATTGAATTTATTCCACTTTACAGACTCTCTCTGTATACACGAAATTCTCGGTTTTCTAAATCTGACGGAATTGAAAATTGTACGAACTCCCGTCTTAAAGTTCAGGAAAAGACTCACCCATTCATGTATCAAACATCTATTTTGGTCCAAGGGTGTGGATTTTACGGCCCTTCTTATTTACGGCCTGTTTTTCGTTCTCGTCCCCAAAACTCCCAAAAGCTTCGAAAATTTAAGTCCGACCTTTGCGGCTTCTTATAGTACTGATCATTACCTTTCCAACTCATGTCTAATTTTGAAAATCGGTTATACCATTCAAAAGTTACTGAGCTCAGAAATATGACTCAATTTCTATTTAAAAAAGGGAAGATGTTTGTGGATATGTATGTATGTGACTGGAAAAGTTAAAACGATCTGATTTTTTCTTCTCTGTTTGAAGAGAGGGTCAGGGACGACTCAGAACCGGTGTAGTGTGTGACTTTTGACCACCCATAAGCCAGCTATTATAGGACTTGGTAGGTACAAAACGGCATATTTTTGGGGGTATATATCTTCGGTTCAAGAAGATACAGGAGAACCGCAAATACACCAAATCAATAGTGTTGAGTTAAGCTTTCAAATAATGTTTAAGCCGTCAGGATCAGACATACACACGGCTCAGTATCGCCGAAAAACTGAAAAACTAAGCTTTTGAAAATTTTGGTTTTTCGACAATTACCTACTCAAAATTTCAACCTACGAATTGCGCCAATAACTGAGCGTTTGTAGAAGGACTCTAGACGAATCTGACGGTGTATACCTTATATCCGGGAAAATTCGAATTTTTAAGTTATAGGCTTCATAATTATGATTAAATCTATTTCCTATGGCAAAACGGTTTCTCAAGCTCAATAATTTCTGTAATAGCTTCAGTTATTATACTTGACCTTAGATACATCAGATATTACTTGTCAATACGTTTCAAACTCATGTTTAGTAATCAAAATCGGTTAAGCCGTTAAGAAGTTATTAAGCTACAAAAGTATAATAAAATTAACGACTATTCCCGAAATGGTTTATGTAGTTGTAGTGGTTACGACGGTAAATTTGATCTAGCAACCGGCAATTCGAGTTCATTAACCTGCCAGCCCAATAATTTTTTTCAATCTATTTCGAATAGAAAAAAATCTAGTGTACATTCGATGGACACTAAATCATTTGGGAGATAATGTGACAAAGGCGACCATTTATAAAGATTAACGTGTAATCGAGAAAAATTGCATTCAACTTCATATATTTAATTTATAAAACAAACTTTGAAAAATTCCTGATACAAGAACAAAAAACCGCTAAACGCCGTAAAAGTGGCGCATACAATATTCCAGCTACAAAAGGTCTGATATGAATATTACGTGGCAGGAAAATGTATTTCCATTTTGATGCAAAATAAAATTTTAGTTTTATTTTAAAAGATTTTTCCATAATATTTGCTAAATTTGAAGTAAACGCGCCACAAAAGAGTATCAAAATTCAAACTGTATCAAAGTTACTCTTTTGTGGCGCGTTATACTTCAAATTTAGCAAATATTATGGAAAATCTTTTAAAATAAAACTAAAATTTTATTTTGCATTAAAACGAAAATACATTTTCGCGCCACCTAATATTCATATCAAATCTTTTGTAGCTGGAATATTGTATGCGCCACTCATTTTTACAGCGTTTAGCGGATTTTTATTCTTGTATTAAATTTTATACCAGGCGCAAGAAAATTACGAAGTTTCCAAACTATTGTATTAAAAGCGAGTAGAACCTTGCCACAACACTACCATCAACATACGGTCCATTAAATAAAATCTGAGGTTTCCACTGTTACTGTCCTCTTTTCCGCTCCCAACTAGATAATTCAATTGTGATCTGGTTTCCCTTTAATCAATAATGTATCGAAAAGTTAAATAGAGGTCAAAGAAGATGTCTGATGTTCTTTTAAATTGCATAGACCTTATTCTTGTGCTAGGTATGATCAATTTCTTGAAACTGGATTCCCTTTTTATAAGAAAAATTAACTGATCTTTATTTTTAAGCGTGTTAATGGAATAATTCAATCTTCTGAAGCAATTCCTTTTTTAATCATTCCCGTTTACTGCAACAGAATTTCCATGTTCCTCATAACAAAACTAGTTATGGTTCAAATATACGTATGGCCCGACTGCTCATGCATGCAAATCAGTTACATCATGAGATAGACTTGTTTAACGTAAGATCTGCATTTGTAAAAATGGCTAAGCTATTCAAATGTTATGATTTATTAATACCCATAAAAATCCCATAAAAATACCCATAAAAATTGCTACGATGTTATATCTTTCCTATTCTGTTATACGGAGTTGAGTCGTGGACTCTCACAGACGCCACCTGCAAGAAAATTGAGGCTTTTGAATTGTGGCTTTATCGTCGAGTCCTGAAGGTATATTATACATACCACGTTACTAATCAGGGCGTTTTATTAACCCGGCACCTGCCACGTGGCTTTGCAAGACGTCAACTGCCTACTGGGGTGCTCACAGCACCCCTTAAAAATTTTCTGCGATCTACTTGTTTATAAACAAAATAATGTGTTTAGTTACACAAGTATATAAAAAACATGTTTTATTAACTTATTAGCTACTAATATATTATAACAGTTAAAAAATAAAATTAAAAAGGTGTTATAAGGAAATTAGCAAGTACCAACCCATAATAAATGAATTCAAGTAAAATATCTACAAAAATTTAGTATTTATCGAGTATAGAGACTATATTAATAATTTAAATCAGTTATTAAATGTAAATGTAAATCTGACCTGTTTATCAAAAACACAAAAAAAATTCAAAACTTAAACTGCCAGATGATGACACTCCAATTCGATTTTAGAGCTAGGTACAAGTTCAGAATGACACTAAATAACCACTTCAACCGCAAACAGATATACAATATACAGATATATAATATTATAGAAAACTACTATGACGCACAGCTCGGTTAACAAACTTGAAATACTAAATATTTGATGAAAATGTGTTCTGCTGGTAGCACGCCGAGCTAAGAATACAAAAAGAAAAAAAGCTGGTAATCACAATAAAAACAGCTAAAATCGAATACTTCGGTCCTCGGTCACATCATGACGAACAGCGAGAGACATGGACTGCTGCAACTAACCTTGCAAAGAAAAGTAGAAGGAAAGTGAGGACCAGGAAGGCGAAGGATTTCCTTGGTAAAAAATATGTACGTGGTTCAACACGACAGTACAGATACAGATTGCCGTGACGGTCGCCAACATTCGAAACAGATAGGCACTACAATAAGAAGAATAACTTATGTATCAATAGCTCTTTTTATTATTTGAAACACTGAAATACTAAAATGCAATATGATACCTTGTATAAATAAGTTTGTACTTATTTATTCTATTCCTGAACATTCTATATTTATCTATAATTTTACATAATAGTCTAAGAGCTAGAGCCGAAAAATCATCGTCATAAATAATATGGAGTTTGGCATGTGAAATGTGTCTATTGTATATTGATAATTATGACCCCTTTCAGGCTGATACCTCAGAGGATACAGGAAGGAGCAATAAGGGATGAAAGGGGAAAGTTAGTGTAGTCTTTAAAGATTTTCTCCTCCTATTTTGTTAAACCTCCATTGATTTGCATGAAAATTGGTGACTAGTTAGAGCATACTTCAAGAAATCAAAATGCTTAAATAAAAACTTCCACTTTTACCCTGGGGGTGGATACCACCCCTTCTCGGTAATGAAAACTATTTTATTAAAAATAACCCCACAAATCGATAGAGGGGCAAATTATAAGTAAAATTTGTTATATCACGTTATTAAAATAAATCAATACTTTTTGAGTTGTTAAAGATCAAAGATTTGTCTGAGTTTATAAAGAGCACATGTGTGATTAATAGGGAACTTGCATAAATTTTTAAATTCGAAAAAAATGTTATAAATCACAACAGAACATAATTTAAAACATGTATCAAAGATAAATAAAGTTTTGTTTGTCTTTCGTTTGGCCCCTAAAGACGATTAAAAATTCAAATTAAAACAGGTGGTCCAAAACGCATAGTGACGTCATATAGTTGTGCATGTACATTCTGCACCAACAAAGTAAACAAAATTGTATATAATTTTAAATTAGACACTATAAACGTCAGTAGAAAATACAGTTATGTAACGTCACAAGCGTTTTTGATCGTTTGAACTATTTTACATTGGCTAAGGGTTCTTCTAAACCAAGGCCAGAAAACAGAAAAAAATATATAGATTTTAAATTATCTTCTAAGTTATTATGAGGTTTTACCGCGTGAAAGTTTGGAAATATTATTTTTAAAGGAAACTCAATAATATTACGTAATAAAAAAATGTTTAAGTTCCCTTATAGGTTTGGCATTCGTTTTGACACTGACACTAAGTTTTATAAATATATTTGATAATTTCTATTTCTGATATACCTATTTGAGTGTTTTTAAGATATATTTTTTAAAATGACCGAAGAGGGTTTTTGTAAAGGGCAGTCTGATAACTTACCTATAGTTGATATGTGTATGGTGGCTACATATTTTCAAGAAAAGTGAAAATTTTTCCGTCGGAGAAGTTCGGGGAGTTAAAAACGATAAGTAAGTACATATATTATGTATATTATACTCCCATTATACCTACTAATTTTATACTGTGATTTTATTCTGATTATTATTCTCATAAGTATTTAACGATAAAACTTAGTAGGTACACACTTCCTATTAAGTATAGTGATCAAAAAATGTCATTACAATATAAATATTTTCCCATATTTCGCGACGATGCTGTGGCCAAATACCCAAGTAGGTGGAGGCCAATAAACTAAAGAAGAAGAAGAAGAATATACTTACATATAACCCTCCCACATCACTGATATAACCATATAAAAAACTAATGTAAAACTATGTGACGTCACGGGCCGTCTGAACTACTTTAAAATAAAGAAGACTTTAAATTTGTATTTCTAAGTTATTATGAGTTTTTGAAGCGGGAAATTTTGGAAATTTCATTTTTATACAAAACTGAACATTATTATGTAATAAAAAAAAATGTGCAAGTTCCCCATTGTATGTTTAGTCCATTAAAATGTTACATTTAGATTGCATTTCTTAGAGGAGTCAATTTTATTTTTTTAATCTGTAGGGGGGTTCAGTATAAGCTTAACTTCAAGTTTTTGGGGTCGCCACCCTTGTCCCCCGGCCGCCATATTGGAAAAAGAGGTGCAAAGGGATTTCGCGCTGTATCTCCTAAACTAGCAATTCTACAGAGAATGTCATTATGCATAAACTGTAGGAAATTAAATTTTCTACAATTTTATATCCATTACTTTTTATCGTCAAGTGACTAACAAAAAAGTTATACACAAAAATATGAGAAAATTTTGTAAGAAGTTTCCTTTTGGAGGTTATAACTTTTTTCCGTTCAGTTCACAATAAAATAACATCATAGTGATTTTGTATAGGATTTTTCAATGAATAATTTTCACTATACATTTGTTTAATTTTATTTATTATCTGGGTTTTACAGCCTTCCAATCTTGACTAGATTCTCGAATTCTCATAGGAATACAATAAAAAAAATACTTTTCTATCTATATATTAGTCGACCGGCAGCAATCGTTAGGCCGACCGCGAAAATCAAATTTAAGGTGAATGACCAGTTTTGGTCTATTTTTATGTTTTCGAGGTCGCTGAATCCGAATATGAAGTTTATTTTTATCTAGATTTGGTGGAACATGTCCAAAAATCAAATTTTATACAAAAATGCCGAAAATCAATTTTGATGATTTTTCAAATTTACCTCGCTGTATCCTTGGTCGCTGTAAATATATCCTTTTGAAAATTTTACTGTGTCACCTTTGAAGTATGTAAATAACAATGGAATTTGTCCAAAACGTTTAAACACATTAAAAAAGGACTTGTTAGTTTTTAAACATTTTGTCATCATATTTCGTTAGTTTCATGTTTACTTAAAAAAGTTGAGTGACAAATTTTTTAGTTTATAATTTTAACCAACACAACAATAAAATATAATACATGAAGAAGATTTTGGGAAAATTTTAAGTCAAAATATACAATAGGAAAAAGGTTATGTTACTTCATATACAAGCGGCACACCCCAAAAAACGCTTGTATCTCGAGATCCTGACCACGGTGTGGTGAATGGCTAGTTTAGATCATACTTTATGATTTTGATATCAAGAATTCGTTTTTTGCTCTTCTCAAGAATTTTGCATTTCGCGGTTGCGTCATTCTTCTTCTGAACCGGCAAACAACTTCTTGGGCCTTTTCTATATATGCTTAAGGTTATAAAATATAGTGGGGAGAAGTTTTATAGTAGGGAGAAAGGTCAAAAACAGATTAATAATAGCATAGGAATTTTAAAATCATAATAAATTTTATGAATAAAAAATATGTATAGATAGAAACGTAAGCCTAACTTTTTTTTATTGTATCCCTATGAGCATTCGAGAATCTGGTTAAGTTTGGAGCGCTGTAAAACCTATATAAATAAACAGAATTAAACAACTTTATAGTGGAAATTGTTCGCTGAAAAACCCTTTACAAAATTGCTATAATGTTATTATATTTTAAAATGAACTGAAAAAAAGTTATAACCTCCAAAAGAAAAATTGTTAAAAAATTTTTACATATTTTTGTTATATATGTTTTGTTTATATCTTTTTTGTTGGTCACTTGACGATAAAAAGTAATAGAAACAAAATTGTAGAAAATTTAATTTGCCACATTTTATGTTGAATTGGATTTCCCGTAGGGTTGGTAGTTTACGAGCTATTCCGCGAAACCCCTTTGCACCCCATTTCCAAGATGGCGGCCGGGAGACAAGGGTGGTGACCCCAAAAACTTGAACTTAAGCTTCTACTGATCCCCCCTACACATTAAAGAAATAAAATTGACTCTTCTAACAAATGCAAGGTGTGGCTTAAAAAATGTAACATTTTAATGGAGTAGTTAGTAAAATACTACTTTTATATTATTTCGATATTATAAATTTAGCAAAAGTGTATTCGAATATGTCAAATGTACCCATTATTGGACACCCCCAGTTTCTGGACATATTCAGTTTATATTGATAGAAAAAATTCAATTAAATATCGAAATAATATAAAAATAATATTTTACTAACATGCAATTAATTAATATGTTCTTTTTATCATCCGTAACTTCACGCATATGCTCTTAAATAAATAAATCTTTGATCTTTAATAACTCAAAAAGTATTGATTTATTTTAATAACATGATATAACAAATTTTACTTAAAATATGTCCCTCTATCGAGTTGTGGGCTTATTTTTAATAAAATTGTTTTCACCCGCGGGAAGGGGTGGTATTCACCACCAGGGTAAAAGTGCAAGTTGGCACCAAATCAGTTTTATATCTTGAGGTATGCCCCTCAACTAGTCACCAATTTTCATGCAAATCGGTGGAGGTTTAACAAAATAGGAGGTGAAAACCTTTAATGACTGCACTAACTTTCCCCTTTCATCCCTTATTGGTACTTCCTGTATCCACTGAGGTGTCAGCCTGAAAGGGGACATAATTGTCAATATACAATGGACAAATTTCACAGCAAAAACTCCATATTACTTATGACAATGATTTTTCGGCTCTAGCTCTCCGTCTATAATATATGTAGGTCTGTAGGTATTGTATCTTTCTTGAATGTTGCATTCTTATATTATAATTTTGATAGTGGATTTTCTCTTTTGTTATCAATATAATAAATAAATATATAAACAAATATAATAAATTAGATTATTTTTTAACAGTCGGAAGGTAAACGAATACTTTTTAAAGGACTTAGATCTAAACAATGCATGTATATTACCCTTTTTCTCAAGAAATCGTTCTTATCTATTCTGTTTATTAAAAAGGGTAAAAATCCTATCATGTTAAACCCTCTAGGTTCTAGAGCGTCTAGACGTATTAAATAATATCAGTTATGGTTATAGTAATTGATATTTTATATTCCCTAAAGAATTACTTGGCGAAAATGCGGATTCCTTCTAAAGTTAAGGATGGTAAGGAACTTTACTTTTTGCATAAAAAGAAAATTTATTTCTTTTTTAACTGAAAATATAAAACTCTTCGTGCCCCAAATTTGTTTCAATAATGTAGTGTTTGTTCGTCAAATCGCCAAGATTCCTATTCCATTATGTTCAACCCAATGTTTAATTTTTGCGAAAACAGGAATTGAACAATTCTTTTTAAGAAGTTATGGAAGCCTCTAAATGAAAGAATCCTCAATAATTTCATCCCGTCTCAATAATAATTAAGTAACATAAAGCACTGAATTTTTACGATCTTGATTTATTAGTTTCCTTGTCAACAAATCTCCAAACAGTCGACTCATTCCGTTCGTCAACACCAAACACCAAAGCGTGGAATGCTAGCCACTGCTCACTGCTGGCTGGAACTAGTTATTTCTGTATAGAGTTCGTTAACTGAATTGGCTGTGTACACGTCTAGGCCACAGCAAAACAAAGATTGCGTAAGGAATGGGATTTTCTACGTGAATTTAATCATAACACAGCTGCTGCAACTCTTTAGCCATCCGGTGGACGGTGGAGGCATTTACCGTTAAAGAAGATGACCAGACGTTAATTTACATCGTTATTCTGTGATAAATAGAAAAATTTATTTTATTAAGTCATAAATATTTTGATTTAAATATATATATTCTTATTCTTGATTTAGTTTTAATCTATGTGTAAATCCACGAGGAAAATGGTTTTCCTGTAGCTGGCTGTATACCATATGTTATAAAAAACAAGTAAAATCCTTTATAAAAGGTATATTTATTAAAATTGTCTAAGAAAGGCTACATCACGAGCAGAACTAGTTTCAATCTGATAATAACAGATCATCATCAGTGCTGACCTAAAATAAGCAGGGCTGCCGGCAAGGGGGTCAGAGCAATTCCGCCGACCCCCCCCCCCTGGATAATTACAGCTTAAGATAAAACAATGTTTTTGATAAATTTGGTCAAGCTCGAAGGAGATTACAGTTTTTATTTACCGGTTAATCTTTTTTTCTATTAGATATGATTATTAAAATATAAATTTTTCTTGTTCTTTCATTCATTTCTAGAATTCAAAAGCGACTTGAAGATTTTAACCCTCCCTAAATTTTTTTCTGGCGGCGGCCCTAAAATAAGTATAACCTAACTACCTAACAAGTTAAAGCAAATTTTTTGAAATGTTTACTACGGTTAAAAAAAGTTATAGGTTATACTCACAAGATGCTGACATGTTTACCACCAAATTACAAAAATATCAGGGTTAAACTTGATGAGTCATGGAAACATTGACTATAATTATGAAATTAAACATGAATGCACAAAATATCACTTGTATTATGCCCAGGGTATCATCTGACCCCAAATTGAGTTTTTCACATGTTGAATGGTTGTTGGCAACTAATAATATGTAACGGAAATCCTGAATGATGACGTGACTGAAATAACAGTGCATCAGGAAGTGGTAATATTTACTTCATCAGTTATGTAGCCAAAGGTGTAAAATTTATTAAAGTTGAAAATAGTAACGAACATCACTCCAGTATGATTAAAAATTAATTAAAGTAAAATAAACCTTAATGTTAAAGTTATGGACATAGAGGAGCTATATTAAAATACAGTAGATATGATGGTGATTCTATGGTGGGAGTAGGCAAACAACATTACACATAGGATCAATAACTATAAAAATCGATAATAAATCCTTTTGTTAAAATTGAAAATAGTGACGAACATCACTCCAGTGTGATTAAAAATTAATTAAAGTAAAATAAACCTTGATGTTAAAGTTATGGACATAGAGGAGCTATATTAAAATACAGTATGATGGTGATTCTATGGTGGGAGTAGGCAAACAACATTACACATAGGATCAATAACTATAAAAATCGATAATAAATCCTTTTGTTAAAATTGAAAATAGTAACGAACATCACTCCAGTGTGATAAAAATTAATTAAAGTAAAATAAACCTTGATGTTAAAGTTATGGACATAGAGGAGCTATATTAAAATATAGTATGATGGTGATTCTATGGTGGGAGTAGGCAAACAACATTACACATTGGATCAATAACTATAAAAATCGATAATAAATCCTTTTGTTAAAATTGAAAATAGTAACGAACATCACTCCAGTGTGATTAAAAATTAATTAAAGTAAAATAAACCTTAATGTTAAAGTTATGGACATAGAGGAGCTATATTAAAATACAGTATGATGGTGATTCTATGGTGGGAGTAGGCAAACAACATTACACATAGGATCAATAACTATAAAAATCGATAATAAATCCTTTTGTTAAAATTGAAAATAGTAACGAACATCACTCCAGTGTGATTAAAAATTAATTAAAGTAAAATAAACCTTGATATTAAAGTTATGGACATAGAGGAGCTATATTAAAATACAGCATGATGGTGATTCTATGGTGGGAGTAGGCAAACAACATTACACATAGGATCAATAACTATGAAAATCGATAACACAGGCTTACAGAAAAAAAAAATTTGTTTTGGTGCCATGAATCTTTAAGCTGATTTTTACTATATTAGGAGCGCTAAATGGAAATATGGATTTCGTTTTATTGTATCAGCTCTAGTTTTATGGATATGACAAAATCCGAAATTAGAGTCTTAATATTTGAGATAATGAAGAATATCTGTTCAAAGGAATGTACATTGTTAATTAAACTTATTCCTCAGTGTATATTTGTTGTTCTCACTGTATTATCCCTTATTTATGCAAGAAATAATACTTTAATGTCGTTACATTACTATTTTATAAGGAAATAAAACAGCTTGGAGAGTATTTTTAAACTTTTAAAATGATACATTTACCACTTGTAAACCCATTCAGCCTCCACCTAATAATGGCTCCTAGTCCATGGACCATGCTTCGCCTACATAGGAAGGAAGCTTCCCTAGATAAGTATATGGAAAAACTTAAAGCTGGAGTCTTTCATGGACCACAGATCAGACTTCTTACAGAGGATCCGGCTTTTGTGGGGTAAATTAATGAGGTAGAGAAAAAAGCTCGGATTTTATTTGTGGATATTATGAAAAATTTTCTGGGAAATCACAAAAGTGAAAACTATGCTGAGCTGGTAAACCGTTTGCTGAATAACTTCCAATCACATGGATGGAATATGAACATCAAAGTCAACCATCTTCACAGCCACCTGGACCGTTTCGCTGAAAACTTAGATGACAGAAATGAGGAGCAAGACGAGAGACTTCACCAAGAGATAAAAACCATTGAGGACCGCTACCAAGGAAGATGGGACACCCATATTATGGCAGATTTTTGCTGTGGTTTGAAGAGAGACTGTTTAAATGTTCATTCCAGGAAATCACGCAAACGAAGCTTTCGATACGTCAAGTAATTTTTTTTTTCTATTTTGTTAGTTTTTTTCTCAAAACTAATTGTATATCTGTTTCATTGTACAGAGGATTTTATTGTAGTTAAATGGCTTAATTCGCAGACGACATAGTTTTGTTCTCTGACAACCTCAAGGAGATATGTGCAATGCTACATGTACTTCAGTTAGTGTGTGCCAGTGTATGTTTTAAAATAAACATCTCTAAAACAACTAGTGGAAAAATACATATACCTTGGACACGAAATAAAGAGCACAAGAGAAAACCCAACATGCGAACTACGAACAAGAATAAACCTAGCATGGTCGGCCTATGGAAAACTCAAAGACATCTTTAAAAGCGATATACCAATTTCTTTAAAACGTAAAACATGTGACCAATGTGTTTTGTCTGTGGTGACTTATGGTGCCAAAACTTTGACATTGATAGCTACAATTTCTAAAATGCTGCAAATAGCTCAGAGGAAAATGGAAAGGTCAATGCTGAGTATATCGCTTCGTGACCGAGTTGGAAATTAAGACTTAGACTAAGAACATGAGTTACCTATGTAATTTCCCGAATTGCCACCCTGAAATGGAACTGAGCCGGGCACGTCGCCCGAATCAGTGATTGGAGGTTGACGAAGAGATTACTTGAGTGGAGACCGAAATTAGACAAAAGAAGTAGAGGAAGACCCCTACTCGTTGGACTGACGATCTCAAAAAAATGTCAAGAAATTTGTTGCAAAATGCTTAAAATGGAGCACAATGGACAAAATAAGGGAGGCCTATGTACAGCAGTGGACGCAAAGGGCTGGATGATGATGAAATGGCTTAAAATATACGTATTTTTTAATTGTGTGGTTTTTATTTTAATTTAGTATATCCATATCAGCATATTCGTATTTTAATTCATAAAAGCTGGCATGACCTACGTTATCTTGAAAACTAGAGCTGATAGCGCAAAACTAAGGTCATATTCGGAATCAGCACCCCAAATATACCTAAAATCAGCTCTAAACACTTCGGCACCAAAAAAACTCTAGGCATGTGTAATAAATACTTTTGTTTGGTCACATCTAGGATTAGGAACGCATTTTGTGTCGATTTAAATTCCTTAGCTATAGAATTTATTTAAATAGTTGGTAGTTGTTGGAATTTATGTAAATTGCAAGAAAAAACCACAGTAAGGGTGATGGAAGTGTACAATTATCTCAATTAATCCAGAGAGTATATATCATTTAAAACAAACTCAGACTTATGCGACCTATTCCTATGGACCCCGCAGGCTACCCAGAACCCCAAGGGTTTGACACCAAACCCTCATAAGATGTGGCTAACGGCTGAGGGAGGAAAAGATGGAATAGACGGTGTATATGAGATGATTAATGAGAATGGAGCATTTTCAGCCTTGTCCCGAATTCGACTGAATTGGAGTTGGTCACATTAACCATGGGGCATAAAACATTCACCTTCAGATTTTTTCAGCCAAAGCATGGCAGTTGCCTACAAGACCATGGCCATTGCCTAGTACAGTCAAACCCGCTTATTGGAATAACCTTCGTGCCAAGCAAAATTATTCCTATAACCAGGTTATTCTAATAACCGATCATTGGTGGCTAGTAAAAACGTTTCGGGACATCAAATGTCCATTCCTTAAACCGATAAATTCCATTAAAATGTATTCTAATAAGCGGGTTCGACTGTATTTGAACCGCAATTTTAAAAATTACATAACCTTCTCGAGGACTACCTAAGTGACATAACCTTCTCGAAGAATATCTAAGTGACACACAGTTTGGTTGTCCTCACGGGTTTGAAACGAGAGAGACATTATTTGGGATGAACGTACTTGGTCAAAGATGTCGTGATATATCTGTAGACATATACTATTATTTTATTGACTTCCAAAAGGCATTTGATCATGTTAAGTACTCTATATTGATCGAAGTTCTAAGAAACATTGGCTTGAAAGGCAGAGACGTTCGCATAATTTCAAATTTGTATTGGAATCAAACAACATCAGTAGACTTCGGCAAATATGCAAATTGCATATTTTGCATATAATGCATAAAAATGCATAAATGTGAAATTTTGCATATTTTTATAAAACTGAGCATAAAGTGCATATAATTTGAAAATTTGGTGTTAACTATATATTTTTATATTCAAACTTACAGATAGCATGAAAATGCCAATATTTAATTTTGTTTTATAATCACTTGGTATTCAAATTCTTGGTACAGTAACTAATAAAAGACAGCGGCTTATAGTTTTGTCACGTTTTGTCCTGGAATTAAGGGTTTGTGTTTGCCAGTTTATGTCTCTAGGTAAAAATTTTTATTTTGACGGTCAGTTTCACTTGGTTTCACTTTTGTTGTAAAATTGGAGGCGTAAACAACGTGTATTTCTAATTGTGAATAATTATTGTGCTTTGAAAATGCCCAAAATAAGCAATGGTTTAACTTGGATAAAACCTTACAAAGAGCTATCTATGGATATGGATAAAGTTTATTGCTCATGTTTGGCAAAACCGTAAGTACATACGTATTATTTTCTATGTTATTTTAAAAATTTACACGGTGGTACAAACAACAAAAATAGGATACCTATTTAAAATTCAAATCATTTAATATTCTACTGAAAGGTCGCTAACAATTTTTCTAACAATAGCATAGTTTGCTATAATTTTGCTAAAAATAAAAACATATCATATATTGGACTTAATTAATTGAGTGCTTTTAATTTATGCTCACAGTATTTTTCCTGTAAATGTAAACCGAAAAGACCAAGAGCCTCTTGTAAATATTTGGGAGTTCTTCCTTCTTGTACAGTCATTTCTTGACATTTTCAAGATTACTACACCGATTTTTATTTGATTTAATTTATATATTTTAATTGTTAAGCAAAAACGGTTCATTTTTAGTTTATTTCTACAATCTTAAATTTTAAAAATGGGTACAACTATAGAATATTTATATTCTTTTTTAGATTTCATATGAAAAAAAAAAAAAATTCAAATAGATCAGCATGTCAGAACCACGAAACATTTAGCTAAAAAAGTAAAAACCACGTCCGGTAAAAAATATCAACCTTCAGTGTCCAAGTGCTTTCAGTCAAGTTCCAAAAAACAAACCAAACAAGAAACTTTTAACGAAGACTTGTGTCGTGCATTAGTATCTTCTAATATACCGCTTTCAAAATTATCTAATGAAAACTTTAGTTCTTTAAAAAAAAAATATTGCAAACAAAACATTCCCATTGAACGAACTCTAAAGAGAAATAATGTCAATTTGTTATACTCCTCACTTATCCACAACATAAAAGCCGAAATAGGTAATAATTACTTTTACATAATATGTGTGGACGAGACCACTGACTCGTCAGGAAGATACATTGTGCACTTATTGATTGGTGTACTTAGCGATGAAACCTTTCCAAAATCTTATTTAATTTCCTATAAGCAAGTGGAAAAAACCAACGCTCTAAGCATTAGCAAACTTTTTTCTTCCTGCTGATGTGCCTTATGATAAATTATTGCTTATTTTATCTGATGCCGCACCATATATGGTGAAAGCAGGACAAAATTTAAAAATATTTTATCCAAACTTAATACATGTCACTTGTTTAGCGCATGGAATAAACAGAGTTGCGTAGGAAGTAAGAAAAAAATTTCCACTAGTTAACAGTTTAATAGAGAGCGTCAAAAAGGTATTCCTGAAATCACCTGTAAGAAGACAATGTTACAGAGATATGATTCCTGCTGTTCCACTGCCACCGCAACCCATTTTAACACGTTGGGGAACATGGTTGGAAGCAGCTAATTTCTACGCTGATCATTTTGTTGATTTAAAAAAAATAATTAACCTTTTAACGGATGATAGCTGCCAATCTTTATTGGAAGCTAAGCAAGCCTTCCAAAATAACATCCTCCAACAGCATCCGTCATTCATAAAATAAAATTATAATTTTGTTCAGAAAACTATAACTCAATTAGAATCTTCCAAATTATCGTTGTTAGAGAGTACAGTTTTAATAAAAGAATTTGAGTCATTGTGTCAAAACGTTAAAGGTACTATTGGAAAGGAAATTTTTTTAAAATTTAAAGTAACCATGGAAAAATAGTGGTTACCAGGTTCTTTCTGAAGTGGTTTAAGTACTAGCTGGGACATTTTCCGAACCACTTAATTTAGAACCATCTATTATAGTCAATTTGAAAAATGCCCTAATTACATCAGCTGATGTCAAAAGAAGTTTTTCTATTTACAAATATATGTATTCAGATAGAAGCCATAAGTTTTTATTAGAAAATTTTGAACATCATTTGATAATCTATTGTTACCACAATTCGAAATAATATTTATATGTTAAAATAATTGTATATGTATTTATAATATTGTAAGTATTTTTGTAAATAAAAAAATATTATAAATCTTTTTTATTGCATGCATATTTTTTAGATAAATATGCATATTTTGCATAAAATACTGCATATTTTTGCATAAAATACTGCATATTTATGCGCATATTTCATACTTTTTTATTTGCATATTTGCCTAAGTCTAAACATCAGTTTTAGTAGGTGGCTTGGAATCACAGCCTCTTAATATTAAAAGAGGGGTACGACAAGGATGCCTCTTGTCGCCCTTGCTTTTTAACATTTACTACGAAAGAATTTTCAGATATGCCCTTTCTGAAAAACAAGAAGGAATAGTTGTGAACGACGAAGTCATTAATATAATTTGAGATATACGGACGACACAGTACTCCTAGCTTCTACTCAGGAAGATCTGCGTAGCAGTAAGAAAGCAGGTCTAGATCTGGAGATACGGAAAACCAAAATACTCATAATAAGTAAACAACAGAATATAAAACCGTCTATATAATAAATAATACCATACTTGAGCAAGTTGATCTAATTGTTTAGCTTGGATATCAGTTAAATTGTAACGCAGAGAGTCACGCTGAAACTAGATACAGGGTAGGACAGGCCAATACCGCTTTAGAAAGAATGTCCAAAGTATTATGTAACAGAGACCTACAATTGGCATTAAGGATCTGCCTACTTCGCTGCTACGTGTTCTCGGTCTTACTTTATGGTGTTTAGTCTCGGACTGTGAATAAAATCGATCAAAATGGCCTTGAGGCTTTCGAAATGTGGTGCTATAGACATAGAAGAATTTAAAAATTTCTTGGGTGGAGAAGATTCGAAACTCTACAATATTAGAACGTCTCAGCAAGACTACTGCGATTATAAAAAGCATCAAGAAGAGAAAACTGGAGTATTTCGGACATGTAATGTAAGGTCCAAAATATAGGTTGCTACAAAATATTCATCATCATAATCATGCAACCTCTTCTGTCCACTGCTGGACATAGGTCTCTCCCGTTCTTCGCCACTCTTCACGGTTCTGTGCTTCTTGTTGCTATTTCTTGGATATTCGGTTAATGTCGTCCATCCAGCGTGTTGTTGGTCATCCTCTGCTGCGTTTGTCTTCTCTTGGGTGCCAGTCAATTAGTTTTCTGGTCCATCTTGAGTCAATCTGGCCCATCTGGTCCATCTTGGTGTACAAAATATTATGCAAGGGAAAATAGTAGGCAAGCGCAGTCCAGGACGAAGAAAAACTTTGTGGTTGAACAACATTCGAGATTGGTATTGTTCCATCTCCTTATAATTTAGTTAATTTTAGTTTTTTCGATTTTAGTTTGCGATGTAAATTCATGTCAGACCATTCTTAAAGTTTGGGTAAATTATTTTCCAGAAATCTCTTAAAAGATTAAAACACATTCATTGTTAACCATATTTCTGGGTAACATTTGTCATTTGTATTCCTAATCCTCTTTAGAAAGTAGGTATTTGGAAAGTTATGCGAGTCAAGCGATATTGTCAGCTTCTGAGAAGGACAGTAATGACGATTAGTTAATTACGTTTTTTCCAAAGAGAAATTTTGTAGGACAGATATAGACATTTTTGTTTTCCCTACCACCCAGGATTTCTGGTCGAGAGCCGTTTTGTAATTTTAGTAGTAGTAGTAGCGAGCGAAAATTAGATCTGTAAACACGTATAGCAATCAATAAAGAGTTCTATCGAAAAGTGTCGTCGCATATTATTTTAATTTGCTAAAGTAATATTTTATAGCAACCTATACTCACGGTAAACTAATCGTGGGTCAAACAGGTATGATAATGATATAACCATATTATTTAGGGTGGCAGTGAATAAAGTTAAGATAGCTATGATGGTAACCAACGTTCTGAAAGGACATGGTACATAAAGCAGATAGATAACCTTCTCGACCCCTTTAAACACAATTTCTTTAATAACCTTTTTCAAACTGATTTCTGTAGTGGAAATCGAAACATCAAATTTTCAGATAAAACTGTGATTGTCATTACAATCAACTGTGGCTAATCTCATATAAACACCTTCTCTTACAGCCCGGGAGGTAGTGTCAAATTTGACCGGAGCATTTTAGCATGGCTGTTTTCTTTTTTTTAGTTAGGTATTCCGAAGCTTATTAACAAACGATGTGTCAGCTGGCCCAAATCCGGGGATTTTAGGAAAGAAAAGGTAAAATGTAAAATTTGATGGAGAAAGCTACAACTTATATGTCAACGTGTCTAGTGGACTAGAATACCTAGCTATTGACTTTCACGCAGGGGACTCGGGTTTAATTCCTGGCGTTGTAGATTTTTTTTTGTTTTTAAAATTGACATTTTGATTTAAAAAATAATTATTTTTTGATAATACCACGTTTTTATTATTTATACGATACAATATAAAAGTCTGTATGTCTTATAGAATCGTAAACGTAAACTATGCATTTGATCATATTATGATTGACCTTAATAAGCAAAGTTATTGTACATGAATCCCTGAAGCTTCCTGAGTTAGTACGAATCTACTTTTTTATTCCAGAAATATCTACCCCAACATTCTTTTTTATTTTTGAAGTTATACTTCTTTACCGGCGATAGAGGGTAAATTTTTATATGGGAAAACGTAGCGACCGGGCGCATGCGCATTATAACTTTGTTCTGATTGGATGTTCAAATGACATGTCAAAAATTATTCAATATGGCGGCTGTGGCACAGCTGTAGTTAGATTATTTATGGTTGTTGCGTTTTAAAATTTGTGTGAAAAGAAACAACAAACAAAAGTTAGTTAATAGTTATACTGCCTTTTTAAATAGTTTTCATATACCTATATTTTTGGACTTTTGGACTATTTTGGACAAGGAAAACTCATTCTAATTTGGTAAGTAGTTTTTATTATAATCAAATTGTAATTATACATTTGTATTAGGTTGAAATACATACATTTATTTTCTCAAGAATGCGGATTTTAGAGAGAAATCCCAAATTAGGTTCGATTTTTATTTTTAAATTATGATTTTTTGGCGTAGATTTATTTATCTAGTAGGTATGTAATGCTTTGATTTACATACTTAATTTGATTACCAACAAAAGTTTTACCAATCTTCATCTAATATATTGTTTTCTTACTGTTTTGTTATATTTTTATATTTTCTTCCACAAAATTTAACCTACATAATTTAATTTTCAAAACAACTGTCAAACAGTAAAACGTTCAGTTACCGTATTTTTCCACATGATAAATAATATGGGATTGGACGAGTGAGTCTACGCTTCGATTACGAGTCAAAGCGGCACGAAATTCAAGGGTTCAATTCCCGATGCAAGTTTTACTTTTTTATTTTTTTATGCATGTTATGATTGTAAGTATATTTGTTATATAATTTTTTTTTCAGAAAATGCGTATTTAAAATTTTTGCCAACAATTATTATCGTTCAGAAATCATTTTTTCTTTGTGGCATTTTTCAATGTGTTTGTGTGCGTTTTATTCTTTTATTTTTTAAAATTTTTGGTATTGTCTTAAAAATCACATAATATGTAGTAGAAGTATAACTTCTTACGTGCGTACAAAGTACACACACATTCTTGTTTTGGACAAACTGTTTTTTCTCAATTTTATATGACGTAGAACCAAAAGATACATACAACCCTAATTTTTCACTTTCCTATCACCAACCCCCATTTTTTAATAGCCATCTAAATATTTCCCTGTTCTCTATAATATATACTAATGTTTGTCTGTATGTCACTTATAGGTCTGGATCCCGCGTATGAAAAAAAGTTGATTAATAGCAAGTTGAAAATTTATTGAAGTTACACTTCTTTACCGGCGATAGAGGGTAAATTTTTATATGGGAAAACCTAGCGACCGGGCGCATGCGCATTATAACTTTGTTCTGATTGGATGTTCAAATGACATGTCAAAAATTATTCAATATGGCGGCTGTGGCACAGCTGTAGTTAGATTATTTATGGTTGTTGCGTTTTAAAATTTGTGTGAAAAGAAACAACAAACAAAAGTTAGTTAATAGTTATACTGCCTTTTTAAATAGTTTTCATATACCTATATTTTTGGACTTTTGGACTATTTTGGACAAGGAAAACTCATTCTAATTTGGTAAGTAGTTTTTATTATAATCATATTGTAATTATACATTTGGATTAGGTTGAAATACATACATTTATTTTCTCAAGAATGCGGATTTTAGAGAGAAATCCCAAATTAGGTTCGATTTTTATTTTTAAATTATGATTTTTTGGCGTAGATTTATTTATTTAGTAGGTATGTAATGCTTTGATTTACATACTTAATTTGATTACCAACAAAAGTTCTACCAATCTTCATCTAATATATTGTTTTCTTACTGTTTTGTTATATTTTTATATTTTCTTCCACAAAATTTAAACTACATAATTTAATTTTCAAAACAATTGTCAAACAGTAAAACGTTCAGTTACCGTATTTTTCCACATGATAAATAATATGGGATTGGACGAGTGAGTCTACGCTTCGATTACGAGTCAAAGCGGCACGAAATTCAAGGGTTCAATTCCCGATGCAAGTTTTACTTTTTTATTTTTTTATGCATGTTATGATTGTAAGTATATTTGTTATATAATTTTTTTTTCAGAAAATGCGTATTTAAAATTTTTGCCAACAATTATTATCGTTCAGAAATCATTTTTTCTTTGTGGCATTTTTCAATGTGTTTGTGTGCGTATTATTCTTTTATTTTTTAAAATTTTTGGTATTGTCTTAAAAATCACATAATATGTAGTAGAAGTATAACTTCTTACGTGCGTACAAAGTACACACACATTCTTGTTTTGGACAAACTGTTTTTTCTCAATTTTATATGACGTAGAACCAAAAGATACATACAACCCTAATTTTTCACTTTCCTATCACCAACCCCCATTTTTTAATAGCCATCTAAATATTTCCCTGTTCTCTATAATATATACTAATGTTTGTCTGTATGTCACTTATAGGTCTGGATCCCGCGTATGAAAAAAAGTTGATTAATAGCAAGTTGAAAATTTATTGAAGTTACACTTCTTTACCGGCGATAGAGGGTAAATTTTTATATGGGAAAACCTAGCGACCGGGCGCATGCGCATTATAACTTTGTTCTGATTGGATGTTCAAATGACATGTCAAAAATTATTCAATATGGCGGCTGTGGCACAGCTGTAGTTAGATTATTTATGGTTATTGCGTTTTAAAATTTGTGTGAAAAGAAACAACAAACAAAAGTTAGTTAATAGTTATACTGACTTTTTAAATAGTTTTCATATACCTATATTTTTGGACTTTTGGACTATTTTGGACAAGGAAAACTCATTCTAATTTGGTAAGTAGTTTTTATTATAATCATATTGTAATTATACATTTGGATTAGGTTGAAATACATACATTTATTTTCTCAAGAATGCGGATTTTAGAGAGAAATCCCAAATTAGGTTCGATTTTTATTTTTAAATTATGATTTTTTTGCGTAGATTTATTTATTTAGTAGGTATGTAATGCTTTGATTTACATACTTAATTTGATTACCAACAAAAGTTCTACCAATCTTCATCTAATATATTGTTTTCTTACTGTTTTGTTATATTTTTATATTTTCTTCCACAAAATTTAAACTACATAATTTAATTTTCAAAACAATTGTCAAACAGTAAAACGTTCAGTTACCGTATTTTTCCACATGATAAATAATGTGGGATTGGACGAGTGAGTCTACGCTTCGATTACGAGTCAAAGCGGTACGAAATTCACGGGTTCAATTCCCGACGCAAGTTTTATTTTTTTATTTTTTTATGCATGTTATGATTGTAAGTATATTTGTTATATATTTTTTTTTTAGAAAATGCGTATTTAAAATTTTTGCCAACAATTATTATCGTTCAGAAATCATTTTTTCTTTGTGGCATTTTTCAATGTGTTTGTGTGCGTTTTATTCTTTTATTTTTTAAAATTTTTGGTATTGTCTTAAAAACCACATAATATGTAGTAGAAGTATAACTTCTTACGTGCGTACAAAGTACACACACATTCTTGTTAATAGCTTAAGGGTGTCTAGTCGGATAAACTTTGATATATGGGAACACTGCAACAGGGGCAGTTTTAATTGTGGCACAGGTTAAAAATTTGGAACGGTCAGACCACAAAAACGGCACATGTATTTTGTTTGACAGAACAAACTTAAACTCTCCGAACAGAGATTAAACTCTCGTGCAAAAATCAGACTGCTATTTATCACCAAATGGGCGTTTTATTGAGTGGAACATGTAGAATATGTCAGATGACAGGAATTATGACAGGTGATAAAAAGCAGTCTGATTTTTGCAAGAGAGTTTAATCTCTGTTCGGAGAGTTTAAGTCTGTTCTGTCGAAAAAAATAAATGTGCCGTTTTCGTGGTCTGACCGTTCCAAATTTTTAACCTGTTCCACAATTAAAACTGCCCCTGTTACAGTGTTCCCATATATCAAAGTTTATCCGACTAGACCCCCATAAGCTATTAACAAATTTTCAGCTTGCTATTAATCAACTTTTTTTCATACGCGGGATCCAGACCTCTTATAGAATCGTAAACTATGCATTTGATCAAGAAAGCTTCAGGGGTTCATGTATAAAAACTTTGCTTATTAAGGTCAATCATAATATCTATGATCAAAAATAATTCATAGTTTACGATTCTATGAAAGACATACATACAGACTTTTTGATATTGTGTCGTATAAATAATAAAAACCAAATCAAAATGTTAATTTTAAAAACAAAAACAATCTCCAACTCCAGGAATTGAACCCGAGTCCCCTGGGTGAAAGCCAGTAGCTAGGTATTCTACGCCATTATACACGTAAGTCACGAAGATAAATATTTGACATATTATAAGTTGTAGCGTTTTTCCATTAAGCTGACACATCATTTGTTAATAAGCTTTAGAACACCTAACTAAATAAATAGAAAACAGCCATGCTAAAATGCTCCGGTCAAATTTGACACTACGTCCCGGGCTATTATCATATTATTATCAACCTATTATCCAAACAAAAGGAACATATTGATAAAAAATATGAAGTAAACGGAGCAAAGGGTTGTTGGCTCTGAAGGGTTGAGGATCTGGCTACTGGTAATCAATCACATATTTCTAGACAAGCACTCAATATATTAATACAAACAAGTAATTTGTAAGCAGCAAAAACATTAGATCGGCCATCTCGTCGCTAAAAATCCCCTTTAAGATAAAACTGAAATAAAACTTCGTCTATTATTTTTGATAGATTTATTGACAACATCTATAAGGAAGTTTATCTCCCTTCAAACATTCACCTTTTTTGCTTCCAATTTATTGCCATAATTTCTTATAGTGCGCAAAAAGTTATAGATAACAAATGAGAAACCTTTCGGGGATTTCTTTGAATAGTGCGTGATATATGTGTTCCTTTCAGATGATGTTACTTTAAGAAAAACGCGTTTTTGTAGTTATTTTTTGGCAGCATCCGTAAGACTATTAAATCGGTGTGTTTTTCGGAAATTCTCACA
Organism: Diabrotica virgifera virgifera; assembly: GCF_917563875.1. Taxonomy (NCBI): domain Eukaryota; kingdom Metazoa; phylum Arthropoda; class Insecta; order Coleoptera; family Chrysomelidae; genus Diabrotica; species Diabrotica virgifera. Next base: position 302,106,884 of record NC_065443.1, read on the forward strand.
AATATTTGATTAATTCTCAGAACGCACTGACGGCGCCAATTGATTTCTTATAGAACGATATGTTTTAAATAATTTTTTCCTGTTTTAAACTGTACTTAATAAAAAGTTGATTCCATATAAAACACAGACATATTTACTGTCATATATTGTCACCGGTATCTTTCTGTAAAAAATATGTTTTTAATATTGAGCAAGGAATTTAGCACTAAAAACACCAGAATAAATAGATTTTAAATACAGCACCTAGAGACTTGCAACTTTTTGCACTGTGTTCAAGATGATGCCAGCAAAAAAATCCTACTATAGACAAATGGTATACGAGGACTGCATAATTGCATTTTGAAGTGCATAAACATGTCAAATAAGCATATTTAGGGCCATATTTTGTTACTCTGGGGTTTTTGAGTTTGCTGAAGATGACGCCATCAGAACTAAAGCCCCGGAGCACCTGGTGCTCAGGGTGGCCGCTAAGGCATGTCATCTGAAGGTTCGAGGGTTATTGATACTAAATTGATGCAAACACATTAGTTGGAGGTTTTTGGAGACGCTGAACACGAATACGCTCTCAGAATATACTCCAAAGCACCTGGTGCCCAGGGTCACCGCTAAGGCACGTCATCTTCTGGGTGTTCGAGGGTTTTCGCCATTAAATTGACGCAAATAGATTTCTCGAGGGATTTTTGGTGTTGCTGAAAACAAATATGCCATCAGAACAGCACACGGAACACCTGGTATCTAGGGTCACGTCATATTCTGGAGTTTCGAGTAATTTCGGCACTAAATTGATGCATAGAGATTACTGAGGGTTTATTTATTTTTATCTTCAGGAGTATTATAGGATGCATTCAAATAGATTACTAGCCGATTTTTGGGGTCTCTGCACACCGAGAGAACAATTTCTTTTCTCCTAAAACACCGATTTCTTTGAGCAATATTTCTTAAAAGTTAACATATCCTATTAACTTAAACATACCGGTTCACATATAAAGAAACAAGTTTTTTAAACACAACTCAATAATTTCTTACAGATAATTTCTTCAATACTAAGAAATACATTAATGGTTAAATTTAATTTTCTTATCCTAATGTTTTTATTTCTTAAATTGAAAACTACAGATATTTTGCAGTATAAGAAATATAATGTTAAGTTAATCCATATTTATATTTGTGAACAAGAAATTTTCTTGCAATCAAATAAATATTTTAAACCACAAGAAATAATTCTTCAGAAATACCCTCTGTAGTAACTGTGGTTATAAAATAAAAACTTTGTCATTAATGACGAAATGTTACTTGCAAAGAGATTTTCTTCCACAAAAGAATTGCGCAGATTAACTATTTATGATTTAGTCGTCAGTGTTTGTCAAGATGGCGTGATATGTTCATGTTCATATAGATAGATGTTGGATTTATTGGTGTACTTTAAAAATTAACGGATATTTTGAAGGTACGTACATATATAGGTATTAAATAAAAGTAAATTGAGTAATTTAAGATGTAATAATAATATTGTTGCGTATCCGAATGGTTAAAAAAGGAACATAATAGTATCTTTATATGCTTTTTGGGTATAATGATGGACGACTCTGAAATAAAGGAGCTTATTATTCTAACTGGGAAATATGCCACAATTTAAAGCTGGGACAGAATGATATAATATATAGCTTCAGAACAATATTAAGAAAGGAGTTATTAACCAACTGCGGGGCCTTCCAGAAATGGTAGAACTTCATACATGTAAGTACCTTTTTAAAAATGTGTATACTTATGTATCAGCTATAATAGGTTTCTTGAATGTATCGTATTCTATAAAAATATACAATACAACGCTATATCAAACATGGCGGTGCAACGCCGAGGATTCCTTCTGTTCATTTATTTGAGATAAAGAAATCAGTTAGTCTAAAAGAAATATATGTTTATGGTTAAGAAATGTTATTGCCGAAAACCGTGAATTAGTTAAAATGTATTAAATGACTTAGATGTAAACTAATAATACTTTCCCGTAATAAAATTTCTTAATGATTAGGTATGCTATCTCTTTTAGATTATAAAAATTAAGAAAATTACATATTATTATGTCTGCTTCAATGTTTTACATTGGTTGTATTTTCCCTCTTGTTTTAGCTAAACAATGGTTATTGTGTGGCTTAATATTATACAGATAAATAATAAATATTTCATTAACAAAAAGAAAAAAAAATAAACAAAGATGTGTAGGTTAAATAATGCCATGTTTGAACTAAATATGATTGATTATTATTAGTATTAATAGTTCTTATGTGGGGCCGTGTATTTGTTTTTGGTTATTTCCTAAATTTGTCAAATCTTTATAAAAAAAAATTATTAAAGTAAGTTTACTCTTTCTACATAACGATTTTGTTTTAGTGAATTGCTGATATACAAAGTGCTATTAACAAAAGAAGGAAAATTTGAGGAAGTTGGATTTGCCTCTCCATCCTTTTATTGTTGTGAAGAAGCCAGTGGTTTAAGAGTGGAGAAAATATTTCTATGTAATAATAAAGTTTTATATCTTGTTTTATTAATAAATAATGATTTTACCTTAACACAATGATTTATTTCGCCGTATGTAATATCACTTTATTTTCAAGAAATATTCACTTAACTCTAAATATACGTTTTTCTTTGCGAAATATACTTATTTCTTAACATTAAATAAATTAATTATTAATAGTAAAATAATAATATTCCTTACTAAGAAATATTATTGCTCAGAAAGAATAGTTTTCTAATGTGTAGAAAATATATTTTTATGACTAATAAAATTAATTAACATCAAGTGTAATTTCTTTCTGATAAATGGGTTTGAAGTTTGCCAGAAAGTGATAGTTCAATCATGTTTAAGATATATTTCTTTGGCTATAGTAGAATTTATTTGAAATATTTTAGAAAATTATATCTTACATACAAAGATATATTTCTTAGGCAATATGCCAAGTCGATCTTTCTTAAATATTAATAAAGTTTCTTTATGTCAAGAAGTTTTTTCTCTCGGTGTGAATAAGAATACGCTATCATAACTCACCTCCGGACCACCTGATGTCCAAAGCCACAGACATGTTATCTACTGGATTTTGTAGGGTTTTTGTGTACCAGGTGCACCTGAGGTCGGTTCTGATGTCATATTCTTCTTCTGCGACTCCAAAACCCCCTAGTAATCTGTTTGTATCAAATTAGTTTGGAAAATCTTCGGAGCTCCAGATGATGTGTCTCAGCAGTGAACCTGGGTATTGGTTCTCCGGTGGTGGCTTCTGATGGCGTATTCATCTTTAGTGGACCCAAAACTGCTGAGCAACAGAATCTGACGCTTAATACGCCTCTTTTGACACACAAATACATTGTGTGTCACGCTGCATTTTGTCTCAGTGTACAGTGATTTTATAATGGAAAGTATTTTATGCGGGATATCTCTTAGCTTTAAAATTTTCCATCGGTGTAGCAGCATGAGATAAGCTGTCAAAGTCACGTTCGAAATCAACAAAAACCATGTATAGGGGTGTTTTCCATTTAACTGATTTTTCCATTATTACCGTCATATAATTAGTGTGGCCTATGCAGGAGGATTCTGGTCTAAAGCCTGTTTAGTTAGCTCGAAACTCAACTTTGTCTGTTAATCTTTTAAATATGAAGTATGACGGTCGTGAAAATTTTATTTATGGCGGCAAGGAAGGTTATTCCTCTTCAATTTTTGCACAGTGTAAAGTTGCTCTTTTTTGTCACGTAAGCAGTCGCGCGATTAGATTAAACCCAACAATACGAATTTTAAATACGAATTTAAACGAAATTTTTATTTTAGAATATTTTTATTTACTTGTTATGTTAAAAATATCTATTTCTAACAAACTAAAGCTAATTTGTTCTCACCAATGCATTTCACAAAAACAATAAAAAAAAATAAAAAAATAAAAAATTCAAAAAAAAGTACCTACGCATTACTACAGTCTTTCTCGAGGCACTTGGCACTTCCAAGTGGAATGTTAGATTTTCTTCTAACGGCGCAACTTCTTCTTTAGGTGCCGTGTCTGTATTCAGACATTGGCCGTCATCATGTTTACAATTTCCTGAGATCATTCTTCTATCGGATACTGCGCGAAATAATTCTTCTACTGTGCAGCCACACCATTGTCTAATATTACGCAGCCATGAAAGTTTCTTTCGACCAAATTATCTCTTTCCCTCCACTTTTCCTTGTATTATACGGCGCGACTGTTCCCGGGTTAATCCTTAAATACAGACATTCCATTATTACAACGTAACAGAGCCCCGGTATTTTTTACCGGGGCTATACATTATAAAATAAAGCCAAAATATAAAGCTAATAAAACAAAAACAACAATACACGAATAGTCAATAAAAAATTTTTTTGTTTATTAATTGTTTAAATAAAGAAACGATTTTAACGGAAAATGCTTAAATCCTCTTGTTTTTTACAATAAAGAAACTTGAAACTTTTACAGATTGTAGCTAATTATATCAACTATACATAATTGCACTTTTTACGTTCATTGTTTACGTTATGCTTCATAAATAAACAATAAATTTTCAAATTTTTTGCCGATTCCGACTACTTTTCATGTTTTTATATTATATGTTTTATACATATTTTAATAAAGATGACGATATATTTTAATGTTTGAAAAGTATAAGACTAAAAAGTAAAAAATAAAAAAAATATGAAAAAAATATTTTTAAGAAACGCTTTTCTTTAGTTACGAGTGATTAAAATTAAACTATAAAAAAATCAACTAAAAAGCAAAAAATAAAAAAAAATTAATAAATCTAATATATATTCGTTAAAGAAAAGCGTGGTGCGAAAACCGTTTATTCGCGAAGACGCGCCACGCTTTTCTTTTTGCTACAATTTTTTGTATTTGTTGCTTTTTAGTTGATTTTTTTATAATGTGTTTAATTCTAGTCACTCGTAACTAAAGAAAAGCGTTTCTTAAAAATATTTTTTTCATATTTTTTTGATTTCAGTTGTTATTAAAAATAATATGTCTTACTAATGTTTATTTATCATTTATTAATACAATAGTAACATTAAAATTAAGAATACATTATTTTATTTCTTAAAACAACTTAATTTTTTTGTCAACTGTCATTTTTTACTGGGGGTCATGTCTGACCCCCCTTGGTCATCCGTGTAACAATAAATGGTTGGTCATCGGAAGGTTAATACAATGTAGTATACCACAAGAAAACAGTTTCAGAACCTCGTTAATATCAAATATTGTGCAATATGTTGATGATAACATTGATGTTCAAATTAGCATTGCATAAAAATTTCAAGATACAACCTATTTTTACGCCAACGGATATGAGTATTAATTATTTATTATTTTCTTGTTTTAACTCACTATGTATACGTCAAAGAAGGTGTGTCGATTACCAGGAAACACCGAAATTTCTGATTTAATTAGTGCGAACAACTCAAGCAAGTCCTCCGCAAATTTGTCTAACACAATGTTCCAAACATCCGGACGAGATTTTCTAATTAGGTAATGATTAAGTGCCCGTGGAACTGGTTACACGGTTTTCGTCTCATAAACAAGCTTTCGAACGATACAACAGATATGCTTTCCTTTTTTCAAACTATAAATATATGTGGGGTATATAAATAGGTTTATTAGAACACTCAATTTATCAAAACTAGATTTCCAGATATATAAGATACTCAATGTATAAGAGCTGCGTCAAGATTTTGGTTTTTCAAAATGTTTTAGGCATGCATGTAAAAAAGAAAACAAAAAAGAGTATAAAATAACTTACTCAAACTCGAAAGTATAACGAAATTATATAATTTTTAGTATTAGATTATTTGTTTAATTATTCAAAATTTAAGCCATACGGCTTTCAATTTGGTTTACGAGGAAACTCATTCCAGATACTTAGGGTACCAACCTACCAACCCTTAGGGTACCTTAGGGTATTCCAACTAATAGAAAAAAGACTTCAAACATATTAACAGACAGAGATATGATACCCGACCATCAATTTGGCTTTAGGAAAGAGCATGGTACCGTCGAACAAGTTCACAGATTCGTCAACGTTATAAACAAAATATTTGAAGAAAAAATGTACTGTTCAGCAGCATTCCTCAATGTTAGCGAGGCTTTTGATAAAGTTTGGCATCAAGGACTGTTGTATAAACTGAAACAGAACTTACCAGAGGAACTATATACACTCCTGAAGTCGTATTTATCAGAAAGATACTTTCGAGTGAAGTTTGAGTCAGCCTATACAAAACTATATCCCTTCAGATCAGGGGTACCGCAAGGAAGCGTTCTGGAACCACAACTGTATCTGGTTTACACAGCAGACTTAACCACACATCGTGATACAACGACCACGATCTTTGCAGACGATACTGCAATCCTAGCAGTACACAAAAATCACGTCGAAGCTACTGTAAAACTACAGAGAGTATTAAATCAAATAAATACACGGGCACAAACTTGGAGAATTAAATTGAATGGGCAAAAATCAAACCATATTGTTTTTACAAAATGTCACAGTGAATCACCTACAGTAACAATAAATAATAAGGTAATTCCCTCAGTTACCTCTGTAAAATATCTAGGCATGCACTTGGACAGGAGACTAACCTGGAGAACCCATATTATATGGAACAAACGTAAACAACTGGCCATAAAATTTAGTAAGCTTTATTGGCTTCTAGGGCGTAAGTCTAAGCTCACGACAAGAAATAAACTGCTAGTCTACAACACAATATTCAAATCAGTCTGGACACATGGTCTGCAGCAGCTCTGTGGAACAGCATCCAAGTCGAATATATCCATAATTGAGAGATTCCAGTCCAAGGTGTTACGTTCAATGTTCAATCATCGATGCTCCGTGGTTTGTTACTAACAGGGATATTTACAAGGGATGGAGAGTACAATGATCTTGAAACGAAAACCGTCAGTGAAGTGATAGTGGAGTCAAGTGCAAAATACATCGTACGTCTTGAAAGCCACGCGAATATGCTTGCAATTAATTTGTTAGACAACAGTCAGGAAACAAAACGGTTAAAGAGACAGACAACATTAGATTTACCGCACAGACATTAATATTGTTACATTAGCTAAGTTAATGTGTGTACATACAGTAATAATTTAATATTAATGTGTGGCACTGGTCACAATCTCTTCATGTCATTTTTGTTTAGTGTGACCAACTCCAATTTAGTCAAATTCGGGACAAGGTTGAAAAAACTACCCAAAATCCGGGACTTTTCAATGAAAATCGGGACATGTTTTTTTAAATATAAAACTTGATTATCATCATTGTATAGATTATTATTTAACATTTTTATGTTGACAAAATTTTTTTTGATGGAATGGGTTGTAATGATAATTACATTTTTGTTAGTTTTTGACGCTTCGACTTCCAATCCGGAAATCGTTCTCTAAAAACGAAAAATTAGAAAATCAACTAATGTTGAATTTCCATGTAAATTGAACCTTGGGTTAAAATATAATTATCATTATTTGATATTTATGTTTTTAAATCATCTTTTCAGAAGACACTAATTAAAATACAGAAACCGGAAAAAGTCCAGAGTTTGAGTTTTCGTAGAACAATAATACGACGATATAAAATGCATGCGTTTTGAATGTGGTATCAATATAACAGTCTAGAAATTGTAGGGCTTTTTTTCGTCCCACCCATTCAATTTGATATGAATTCTTAGAAGAATAATGTACTTCTTCTTCAAGTGCCGTCTCCTAATCGGAGGTTGGATATCATCATCACTATCTTTACTCTATCCACCGCTGCTCTAAAGAGTTCTATAGAACTGCATCTAAACCAGTCCCTTAAATTCTTTAACCATGACACTCTCCTTCTTCCTATACTCCTTCCGCCTCTTATCTTTCCCTGTATTATCAGTCTTAGCATTTCATATCGCGGTCCCCTCATTACGTGTCCCAGATATTGTAACTTTCTTATTTTTATTGTGTTTATTATTTCGCATTCTTTACCCATTTCTCGCAGTACTTCCGTGTTCGTTTTCCTCTGTGTCCATGCTATTCTAAGCATTCTTCTGTAACACCACATTTCAAATGACTGTAGCTTATTTATGTGTTCTTGCTTTAATGTCCAGCTTTCAAGTCCATATTGTAGTATCGAGAGCACGTAGCATCTCAAAGCTCTTGCTCTCAGTTCTAAGCTAAGGTCTTTGTTGCAGAGAACTGTTTTCATTTTTACAAACGCATTTCTTGCTATTTCTATCCTGGTCCTTATTTCTGTTGTTTGATCATTTTTCTCTGAAATCCAGGTTCCTAGGTATTTGTATTTATCAACCCTTTCTATCGGTACATTTCCCAAATGTATGCTTGTTTGTATGTTTGTTTTCTTAATTATTATCATGTATTTGGTCTTTTTTATATTCATTTTTAGTCCATATTCTTTACAGAAATTGTTTGTTTTGTTCAGTAGTAGTTGGAGTTGTTCAGCAGAGCTTGCTATAATCACGGTGTCATCTGCATATCTTATGTTGTTAATAGATCTTCCGTTAATTATTATTCCTTCACTTTGAGATAGCAATGCTTCTTCAAAAATGGCTTCACTATATGCACTAAAGAGTAATGGAGACATAATACATCCCTGCCGAACTCCTCTGCTGATTTCAATTTCTGGACTGGGTTCGTTATCTATTACAATTTGTGCTCTTTGATTCCAGTAAAGGTTTGTTATTATTCGTAAGTCCCTTTTGTCTATGTTTTTTGTCTTTAGAATTTGGACTAATTTTCATGTCTTACTTTGTCAAAAGCCTTCTCAAAATCAACGTAACAAACATGCACATCCACATTCATGTCCATGCATCTTTGAGCTAACACATTAAAAGCAAATAACGCCTCTCTGGTTCCTAGTCCGTTTCTGAACCCAAACTGACTATCATCTATTCCTTCTTCTAGTTTTTTGTTTATACGACCATGTATTATTTTCAAGAATAATTTGAGAATGTGACTTATTAATGATATACTTATTAATAATGTACTAAAAATTTCAAAATGGAATTTGAAAATTCCAATGGCCCGGAAGCCTTGTCCGGGACTCCGGGACACGACTTCGTAATTCGGGCCATGTCCCGGATTTTTCGGGCTAGTTGGTCACACTATCAATGTTGTATGTTGTAACAGATTGCCTAATAAAGATAAAAAAGCTCTAGTTTTCCTTTCCTACTACATCTACATTCTACATAAAACTCTTCTTTATTCTAAGGTACGTAAAAGATTCCATTTTTTTCAAATTCGATTATTTTCTGCATGTAATCTTGTTTTAAACGAAAGCTATTTGTATATAAATACACAATATTAATATACTCGTTTACATTTTCAATAAATTTAACATAATCCTGCTATAAACTATTGTAAAAATTAACTGTGAGAACGATGTTCAACATTGACAGTTTATGACAGCGTATTTCATATTTGTATGGTAGTTAAACCATTTCACTCGCAGATATTGTTTTTATTGCGTCATTATAATAAATAACATGAGGAGTTGATGCAAATTTATTCAAATTGTTACTACTATGAATCTTTGGTAATGAATAGAAGTGTAGAAAGTGTAGTAATACTTGATATTTTTTTATACAAATATACACATAGTTTTAAAAGTTATGCATCGCTTAAAATTATGCTAATTTTCATAGTTGATTTTTCGTGAACAGATTAACTGATTCCGCTAGTTTTTTTATTATTTTAGCTTTTCTTTGGTATTCACACAGTTGGGCCAAGGTATACTTAAACTTCTTTTTTGACGTTGTTCTGAAGCTATTTTCTTGTGGCATTTTTATAATCAAGTATATTCAAATGGGAAATAAGCCACAATTTTACCTAAAAATGATTTTATTAACGTTTCGACGCCCAAGTCGGGTGTCGTTGTCAAAATACAAAATAATATTAAATAAACAAAAATGTTGTTGCTTAGTAAAAAATTCTTCTAATAATTTATTTAATCTGACTGATTTATATCGGCAATTCAGACACGTATTATACATTTTAAAGTAGACGACTTTAAAAATGATATTGCCAATATTGATGAGTTGCGTTCCCGGGACGACTTTACTAAAAGATAGTTCATTCGATTACATGAAATCAATCCCAACTCAAGAATAGCCGCCACAAAAAATCATAGCATGTGATCTGTCTTTAAAAAGACAACCAAATGCAACGGTGGTACTGAAATTCTCGCGTTAGAGATTCCATAGTAAATCACGAGGGAAAACCAGGAAAAACCTCGTGATACTATCCCGACATCGCAAGTATTTGGGTTTACATTTAGTTTACTCTCAAAACTAATACCAAATTCTGACTTGATATTTTAAATTTTAAATAATACTAAAATACTAAATATGTACTAACTCGATATGTTACTGATTTACTAATTGTGGTATTTTCTTTCTATTGACTTCCTCCTTTAGTATGGGTAACCACATCCTACTGCATTCTACCGAGGAATTTGCGACACAATTGGTTTCATTTAGCATAATTAGAGCCGCTTCTTTGATTTCTCTCTTTTTACTATCTGCTTCTTTTAGGACTATACTTGAATCTCTCCACTGAACTCTATGTTCATTATCCCATGCGTGTTGACATATTTGAGATCTATCAAATTCTCTATTTTTTATATAAGACTGATGTTCATTTACTCTAACGTCTAATGGTCTTGGCGTTTCACCTATATAAAATTGTTCGCATTCACAAGGTATTTTATAAATACAATTCTTTGTTCTTTCTTGTTCACTGTTAGGTTTAGTTTTAGATAGAATAGATCTCAATGTGTTTGTTGTTTTGAATGTTGTTGATATGTTGAATTTATTTCCTATTGTTTTAAGTTTCTCGGATAGTCCTTTTACATATGGTATTGATATTTTCCTCGTATTATTTCTTGTGAATGTTGTAGGATCCCGTTCTAAGTTGTTCTGTTCCATTCGATCCAATCTTGACAATTCCTTATTTATAAACGATATGGGATAATCATTTTTTAATAAAACAGATGTTAACAATTGTTTTTCTTCTAAAAATGAATTTTCGTTAGAACAAGTAATTTTGGCTCTATCATATAAGGATTTAATGATTCCCTTTTTAACGTTGATGTTATGATTTGATTTGTAATTGAGATATCTGTTGGTGTGTGTTGGTTTTCTATACACTTGAGTCTCATATCCAGTATCCTTCTTTGAGACCAAAACATCGAGGAAAGGTAGGGTGTTATTGTATTCCTTTTCCATTGTAAACTTTATTGTCTCTTCTTGATCGTTTATAATATTCAGGAACGTATCCAACAATTCCGATCTATGAGGCCATATGGAAAACATCATCTACCTATCTCCACCATACTGTGGGTTTTAAATTTTGTTTAGAAATGATATTAGTTTCGAAATCCTCCATAAATATATTAGCCAATAATGGAGATAAAGAAGAGCCCATTGCGAGACCAATATTTTGTTTATAGAATTCATTATTTAGTTGAAAATAGGTATTATTAGTACATAATGTCAATAACTCCATTATAGCTGATACATTTAGTCTTGTCCTAGTTGTTAATGTATTATCATTTTCTAATTTCGTTTTGATTGTGTCTGAATTGCCGATATAAATGAGTCAGATTAAATAAATTATTAGAAGAATTTTTTACTAAGCAACAACATTTTTGTTTATTTAATATTATTTTGTATTTTGACAACGACACCCGACTTGGGCGTCGAAACGTTAATAAAATCATTTTTAGGTAAAATTGTGGCTTATTTCCCATTTGAATATACTTGATTATTCTTTTTTGACCTTATACCGGGTGGAAGAAAAGACATTTTTTTCTTATGTTAAGTTTGAGCCACCCTGTAGGGAGGACAAGGTATAAGTATGAGTATACATCGAAATCCTATTGTAGTCGTATGTTTTTTGAACAGTCTTTTAATGTCCCTGATATCTTTAGAAACAAAAAAAATACAGTGTTTTATTCTTTAACATGACGTATTTTAAGTGAAACAAAACTAAATTAACAATAAAAAACAGGTAAATTCATTTAAGATTCCCCATGTCTCTACATTCATCACCCTTTTTCCTTGCAAATTTTAGAAGGATAGGGCATAGGTATAACAGATAATTTGTTTCCGATTTAAGAAAACCAAAAGGTTTTATTTTTAAATATTTATGTTGGATCCCGGTGAATTCGTAACTATTTTAATCCCACATCCTAATTACAGGCCAACTGTCAACTCTGGCCCTCACGTAATTTTTCGATAACCCATCAACTACCGGAGAATTTGTAACTTTCATTTTCTAAGTAGTATATAAGCGTTGACTGTATTTATCAATCAACGATATAAGTATAAGTTCTAATACCGTTATTCCAGGTATTCACGTCTAACAATTACACTCTTTGAAGGTGGTATAAAAGGTATTCATCATTTACTTATTTATTGACAATTTAAATGAAAAATAGCCGATTCTAAGAATTTTCGTCTATAAGTTACAACATTTTACCAAAAAACTGAAAAAAGAACCGATTAGTATTTTGAAATAGCCTTAAAATGAGTTGAAGTAAAATAGAATTGGAGCTTTGTTTATCAATAAACATTAATTAAAGGCAAAAGTTTATAGGTCTGGATCCCGCGTATGAAAAAAAGTTGATTAATAGCAAGCTGAAAATTTGTTAATAGCTTAAGGGTGTCTAGTCGGATAAACTTTGATATATGGGAACACTGGAACAGGGGCAGTTTTAATTGTGGAACAGGTTAAAAATTTGGAACGGTCAGACCACGAAGACGAAACATTTATTTTGTCCGACAGAATAGACTTAAACTCTCCGAACAGAGATTAAACTCTGATGCAGAAATAAGACTGCTATTTATCACCTGTCATATTTGGTGGTAAGTAACAGTATAATTTTTGCATGAGAATTTAATCTCTGTTCGGAGAGTTTAAGTCTGTTCTGTCGGACAAAATACATCTGCCGTTTTCGTGGTCTGACCGTTCCAAATTTTTAACCTGTTCCACAATTAAAACTGCCCCTATTCCAGTGTTCCCATATATCAAAGTTTCTCCGACTAGACACCCTTAAGCTATTAACAAATTTTCAGCTTGCTATTAATCAACTTTTTTTTCATACGCGGGATCCAGACCTATTAATGAATTTGGTAATAACTTTTGCAAAAATGATTGTACAACTTTCAACTTTGAGCCAAAAGAGGTATTTTGTAATGTACAATATCCGATAAAAATTGCAAATCATTTAATCAATGGTTTCGAATTCACCTGTAGATAGTTTTGAGTTGGCAGGGTCTGGTAGTAGAAAAGTTACGAATTGGCCGGTGTACATTTTTATTTGAAAATGTTTGTGATTAAAATTTGCGAGTTGCTGCGTGTCCATTTGTTTAAGAGTGGAGTTTTTAGGTTTCGCCTTTCCAATAAAAAAAAAACAGTTTAAACAAAACTTTAAAAACGGAAAGGCACATAACGTTAACAATTCTGGTCGATACCTTAAGAGTTATTTGTCGATCAAGTAAGCGGTATGCAGAGTGCAACATAATAGAGACTAGATTGTTTAATGTAGGCTCTGTGACGTTTTGAGGTGGAATTTCCTTGAGAGTTAGTACGGATTTGGTGTCTATGTTGAGGCTCTTTAAATAGCGATATGGACATTGCACAGATCTTCTTTCTTTGAATACTTTGTTCCTTTCGCACTATATATAGGAAATAATTTCATCTTAGGTTATGATAAAATATGGCCTTCTCACATATCGCATGTCGTCAGTTAAAACATATATTAAAGACCGCCTAGTTTCATTTTTAATAAAGATATCAGAGTAACTTAGAAAACAAAATGTTCAAAAAATATGAGACTAACATATTTTTGATGGATACTAACCTTTGTACCATTTTCTACCTATAGGGTGTCTCAAAATTTTGTTTCTAAAGATATCAGGGACATTCAAAAAACAAAATGTTCGCAAAACATAAGACTATAATACGATTTTAATGTATACTTACACTTGAACCTTGTCCTCCCTACAGGGTGTCTCAAACTTAAAATAAGAAAAATACTTCTTTTCTACCACCCGGAATAAGTGCAAAAAAGGAGTTTGAGTAAACATTTGCCCAAATGTGTAAATACCAAAGAAAGATCTAAAATAATAAATAAAAATTAGAGGAATACGTTGATCTGTTTATGAAAAAATCGACTATGAAAATGAGCATAATTTTAGGTGACGCATAACTTTTGAACTACGTTTATATATATTTCATTAAATTAGTTTAGGTGTTTCCGAAGAATATTGGTCAATACTTTTTAATGCGTGTTCTTTCTTAATGCAACCTTTTCATTTTATGGTTTGTTAATCAATTCAACTTATTATTTACTTAATTTAATTTATCTAATCCGCATTTCCATCTCTTACAATATATAGCTTTATATCCAAGAAAGCAATATATAGCTTTAGATTCATATCAGATGTTCCTGTTCTTCGAGTTTCTTCCACAGATCTCCTTTACCTTGATCTACCCTTTCTCAGCGTCATTGGGAATATTTCTAAATTGCCTTTCTAGACTTTCTTTACACCACTTTGTTTAGTTCAAACTCGTTTCCACTTTGTCGTCGTAATTTCCTGAAGAATAATTATGCACTTCATGAAGAGTAAATTGAAAAGTGTTACGAATGTGACATAAATTTACACCTACTATTTATAGACTTCTAAACTTCTTTGAACTCCGTAAATAGACACCAACTCTTACTAGAAATGATAATTGAAAACTCTGTAGCAGAAGCAATAACAGAGGAGGAAAATACAGAAACTATCAATATAGAAATATGAGTTCAACGGGGTGACAGCCTCTCTATAAAACTTTTTAACATAGTACTGGATGGAGCGATTAAAAAAAATGGAATCAACAAGATGGTCATGTTCACACCTTCCTGGTTCAACTGAACCATAGATTACCGCAGGTATGAGAAATCGATCCCAATAGAGATGAAAAGAAGCTGAGAATAATAGAAAGGAAGATCCTTAGCAGAATCCTTGATAAAAAATATACAAGATGGAGAGTACGATTATTTAACAACGAGGCTAATAATCAGATAAATGGAGAAGATATAGTCAGATATATAAAAGCTCAAAGGCTGTAAGGGCTCGGAAATGTTCTAAGACGAGAAGATAATCCATTAATAAAGAAAATATTAAAATGGAAACCTACAAATACAATACATCGAGGGAGGAAAAAGTGCAGATAGAAAGATCAGGTCAAGGAAGACATCAACATAATAAACATACCTAACTGGAGAACAAAAATCGAAAGGAATGAAGCTCAATAAACAATTGGGTGAAATCATACACCAATCTGTGAAGGAATGCGACAAAGGATAAGAAAACAATGAAAAGGCGGAGTGATCCCAGCGAAATATTAAACCATTTCACTCGCAGATATTGTTTTTACTGCGTCATTATAATAAATAACATAAACATGAGGAGTTGATGCAAATTTATTCAAATTGTTACTACTATGAATCTTTGGTAATGAATAGGTGTAGAAAGTGTAGTAATGCTTTAGTATTTGTATACAAATATAGTTCATAAACATTGTTTAGGTGTTTCGGAAGGATATTGGTTAAGGTTATTTCTTTTTAATGCCTGTCCTTTTTTAATGTACCATTTTCATTTTATGGTTTGTTAATATATTTACCTTATTACTTACTAATTTAATTGATCTAACTACCAGTGGAGCATGGTGTATTTGTTAATGTTTCATCTTAGACTGTATATTTTGATGGATTTCATGATATCTGAATCACCAAAGTTTATACAGTTCCAAATTATATCGCCTTCTCCGCAGACCCTGTTCGTTGATATAATCCTGTAGGACTTGTAGTATCCTGTTCTGTTGGTTCCAGCTTCTTTGACGACAATTTCATGAAGGATACTGAACAAAAGTCACGACATGGGGCCGAAAACCGGCCTAGTTTCTAATGTAATCTAACTTAGAGCAAAAAATTCTTGCTTACTCTTTTTTGTGTATTAAACAATTGTGTAACATCTGATTCATCAACGTTTCTTGTTACACATGGGCGCCCAACGTGGAACCTTCACGTTTGGCGCTCAACATCCTCTTTGTACAGTAGATTAAATTTTCCAGCACTGTATAGTGCAGATCGCTAAATTCTTCCGATGCTTAATGAATTTTTTTTTGCGTTGGAACATTGTCCTGGAAAAAGCCTATGTTCTTCATAAATGCTTGTTCTTTTTTATCGGAGGTTTTTAGCAAAATTTTTCTCGCTTTCCGAAATATCGATACTGTGAGATTTCGTGCCGACGAAACAGTCTTCCATTCACTATTTTTATTTACCATTTATGGTTTCCATCAAAAAGGGTTTTGACAGCGTATGATCATATTAATTTAATTGATTAATTTTAATTAACTAGTTTTTATAGAAAATAATCCACAATTTTAAGTTGAATTCCAAGTATTAAACCATTCTTTTATTAAGCGCCCTTAAGAACGTCCTGTATATATCTTCACAATCTAACTTCATTTCATAAATAAGTTTTTATATACAAATAAAAACTCATCTCATCCGTCAAAAGTTTCACTTCTCAACTCCCGAAAGACCATATAAAACAGAAATTCCCCCGATTTCAATACCTATCAAGCTAATTTCCATTGAAGTTACTCATCTGGGTGTACAGGTTTCGGAGAATAAAAACATCTTGCTCGGATCGAGACACCCTTGATAAGCAACTTGAACAAAAGAAAGCGGTAATGTCACTCCGGGAGATTAGCACCATTTATTAAAGAAAATGATGACGAGAAATAAATTCGGGCAGATATCCCGCTTTCTGTTTGTCCTTACCCTTATTCCGCTACCGCGAATTGCTTTAAGAACGAAATTTGGGTGGATGGGGAAGAGTGAAGTGGATCTTTAATCAAGCTTGTCGCTTTGCTAGAAAATTTATAATATTGTCTTATAATTTGACTACTCAGTTCAACTCGGTGAACTATCATTAGATTTAAGAAGACAGGAATTATTATTACCCCCATATAAAAGTTCCAGAAGAATCACAAATGGATTAAACCTTGAAGGTACCGAACATCCTAACAGGATGCCACCTTCAGAAGCGGATCTAAAAATTCATAATAGGGGGGGGGGGGGAAGGCTTACCTCAAATTCTCAAATATAATATTTTCCAGATTTAGCCATACTAAACACACTTACTCTAAGGATAAAATACACTATATAATCCCAGGTACCTTCGGTATTAAAAGGATCAAAAGGATAGACAATTCACGACTATTAATCTCACTGGTCATTCTTTACCATAAGGAATAACCTTTGTGCCATCAATGGGTAGGTATGCATGGATTATCAAGTAAAATACAAATTTTTATATCTTTATTGTATCGCAAATTTGAAACGTGACTTTTCATGAGATAAGGTTTATACCCAATGTAATGTATTTGCAATTTAAAATATCATTTTGTCATTCTTTGCATTGAGAAAAATATTTCCGTTGTTTATGGTTCCACCGGTACCCAAACAAATGCGCCTGCAGATTATTTTTCAGAGAAGGATGTTTTATTAGATTTTATGGCTTCTTTCAATTCTTTGGAAGCGGTTGTCGTGTAATTTAGTGTTGTACTGATGGCTTAAAGTTAAGAGTTAACAGAAAAAAATAATTAATAATAAAAAAATACTTATAGACCAAATACAATAGGGGGTCCATGGACCATACAAAGTTTTTTTGACATAAATATAATTGGTTTGGTGTTATCCTCCTGTGGAAGAAAATACCGTCAGGCATATGTGTAACATTGGAAAAACACATCCCCTGGCCCTTATGGCATATACAGAAGATGCCTCAAAAACTTCCTAAGAGTATTATCTCGCTGCTTACAAAAATAATCAATGCTTGTCTAGTATTGAACTATTTTCCTACCCCTTGAAAAGTAGCCGACACAGTCATGATTCCCAAACCAGGAAAACTTCTTTTCAGCACAGAATCATATATACCAATATCTCTTGATAAACGCTCAAAGTAAACTCTATGAGAGGATTCTAAACGAAGAACTTCCTAGAATTCCTAGAAAAAAATCATATCATCCCTAATGTAGAATATGGATTCAAAGCTGAACACTCCACCACACAAACAGGTCCAAATTGTATCCTGCTATATGCTGACGATACTGCACTACTGTCTGCAGGTGGCACTCACGGGATGCTGACAAATCCATCTCTATTTGATAGATTAAAATTAACTTTGCAAAATGGCGAGGTGGTGCAGTAAATACAGAGTTACACTCAACCCTACCAAAACAAAATTCATTATATTCAAACATCCTAACAGCATCCGATGTGAAGATGCAAAGAACCAGATAGCACTCCTTGGATAGAGACTCGAATTCAGATCCTCAGTGGTCTATTTGGAAGTTCATTTTAGCAGAACACTCAACTGGAACATCAACATCAAAAACACTCTAGAATTGGTAATAAGAAGAGCAAATCTGGATGTAAAATTTGCATCTCTCTGTGCGTCACTAAATAAACGCCAAAATTATTCCATTTGGATACTGAAAGAAAAATTCTTGGGAAAATGTATGAGGAAACAAACATTTATTGTATCCGTCACAATAAGTCCATCCACTTGCTAATCTCCCAACAATAAAGGACATAATTCATTCTCTCAGCAAAAGATAGATACGTCTTACGCACAATAGACAGCTCCAACATCAGAACTAAAGAAAGAGCCCTTAATACTCTTTGCCTCCGCCTAGGGCATATACTCACCAGGCGTTTCAAGAAAGTTCTACAATTGACTGATAACGAACTTCCTGATGAGTATTACGATATCCTAGATATCCCCTAAGATATCGCAGAGAATATAAGTTGCAAGCCAAAAAGCTGATTAGGGATCGTTCCAATGTATGGCTGGTAACATCAGAGGTGCTTCCTTCTCACGGTTTGTTGGCTTCTCCTTTTTGAAAACTCACTACACCCTTTGCTTTTTGGTTATTGCATAGCACCTTCAAGTTTTCTGCTTCACTAAGAAAAAAAGGGAGCAGATCTACTTTGGTAAGGCAAAAGAGGGGACTCATAAAGTTCTGGACTCGATTTGGTGTTTTGGAATTCAAATAAAGATCAAACTTTGACATTGTTGAAAGATATACACAAAGTAATGGTAGGGAAGCAAAGTATGCTAAATGTACAGTCACTCGAGCGTTATGGGGACTTATTGGGTTGTGAAGAGTAGGTTCTAAAACCAAAAAAAGTTAAGTAAAGTTTTCCATTTTAGTGGGCGCTTGCAATTTTTTAATTTAATATTCCATTTCCAGCAATCGTTTTTTCCGATTATAACGCCATATATCCATAATTCGAAAAATTGTTTCGAATAAAAGTTACTTATTTTTACGTAAGAAATCCAAATCTGCAATATAAAATGGGGACTCCTATTTAAGATTTTAAAGTAACCTCCCACCCCACCTCCGTGGGGGGTCGTGTTTGGTGCCATTCGATAGATTTTTCAAAAATATTGAATAAGTGTATTTTACAGTTTTTTGATCTGATTCGTATTTATAATATTAAATTTACCCCCACCCCTCTCCGTGGGAAGTTGTGAAGATTTTTAAAAAATATTGAGCACATATTTTTTAGTTTTTTGATCTGTCATTCATTTCGCGAAATATTCGCTTTTTTCTTGTGAAACTTTGGGACTCACCCATTTCCTTACGCCCTGCTCAAATCGTCAGATTTTTGAAATATACACTCTTTTGCATGTACAGTGGAACCCCGATAAGTCGGCCCCCGATAACCCGGAAGTCCGGCTAACCCGGACCGATTTTCATCAGATAAACATTTTGATTTTCAATATTTTGTATTTTTCAATTTAATTGTGGCTTATTTCCAATCAAAATAGTTAATTATCAGACAAACCTTTCAACAATAAAAATGTATGTAATATAATATTTGAGAGATAATGTGTACTTATGTGTGTAATTTGAACTATACGATATTAAAAATGACTCGTAGCACACGCCGCAGAAACAACAGCCACCTGTCTGTAGTATCTATTCCTTTTTATTTCAAACTGTCAGCATTGTTTAGGAAAGACTATTTAAAAAATTATTTTATAAACAATGGTCTTTAGTATTGTGGGTCTTGTATTGTTCGCTTCCATTTGCTTACGTTTGTGTTTGGTGTTTTTTTTAGTAATTTTAATGAGTAGGTACTGTGCATATTTATAAATATATTTCATGTTATTTCAATTCTAACGGAGTTTATCTGTAAGTATAACGTATTTTATTAATTTTTACCATATTCTCCGGCTATCTCGGATTTTCGATAACCCGGATCGGTCGCGGTCCCGATTAATCCGAGTTATCGAGGTTCCACTGTACTTAACTTACCTTATCTTAATCTGACAAGTTCGAGTTTTTTTAGGGATAGATTTTTTTTTCGGGCCCCCCTTAATGAAGTCCCCTGTGTTAAGAGCCAATATATGGTATAGGTAGATCTGCAGGGTATCAGGTTCCTCCCATATGATAATCTGACACGCTCGAGTAACTGCAAAAATCCCCGCTTGGGCTCCCCTACCAAAAGTAAATGTTTGAATCCATTAATAATTCAATATATCGTCTATCCAGCTTCTTATTCTTCTTG
Organism: Diabrotica virgifera virgifera; assembly: GCF_917563875.1. Lineage (NCBI taxonomy): Eukaryota > Metazoa > Arthropoda > Insecta > Coleoptera > Chrysomelidae > Diabrotica > Diabrotica virgifera. Next base: position 302,127,557 of record NC_065443.1, read on the forward strand.
TGCCACTCCTATCGGAGATTGGAAATCATCAAGGCTATTCTGACCTTGTTTACAGCTGACCTAGAGTTCATTAGTGGTTCAGCCAAACCATTCTCTCTAATTCCGCAACCATGACATTCTTCTACGGTCTGGATTCCATTTTCCTTCTATTTTACTTTTCATTATGTCCTCTCACAGGTGACCCAAATATTCGAGTTTTCTCCATTTTATCGTTAACAAAATTACTTCAAGGTTTGTGATTCTTTCAACCCAACTTATCTTCAACATTCGACGGTGGTGCCGTATGTCGAAACTTTCAGTATTTTTTATGTTGTTCTATTTGAGAGTCCACACCTCTACACCGTATAATAGCGTGTTAAATATTGTTCTTTTGCAGAAGAATTTTTTCATCTTTATGAAGATGTGCCCTGGCAATTTCGATACGTCTTTTTATTTCATTTTTTTGTTCTCCAGTTTCGTTTTTAAAGTTCCCAAGTATTTGTAACTTGATACTTTTTCATTTTGAATGCCGTTTATACTAATATGTGCAAGTTTTGTGATGATTTTACTGAAAACCATATTATACTTGGTTTTTTTAATATTGATGTTTATGTCATAATTGTTGCAAGTAATATTTATGTTTGTAAGTAATCGTTGTATTAATTCTTCTACTGTTCTTGCAACTAGTGCAGTGTCGTCCGCGTATAGAATATTATTTACAACCTTTCCATTGATTACGATTCCTTTGTTTGCTTGCAAAGGGGCTTCCTGGCAGATGCTTTCACTATATACATTAAATAGCAGTGGTGACAAAATACATCCCTGTCATACTCCTATACGTATTTCTATTGCTTGTGATGTCTCATTTTCTATTTTGATGTTAGCTTTCTGATTCCAATATAGACTGAGAATTATTCGCAGATCTTTATTATCTATGTCTTTTCTTTCAAGAATGTCTCTTAGCTTATCGTAGCGTACTCTGTCAAACACTTTTCCAAAATAGATAAAACATGCATGTACTTCTTGATTAACGTCTAGGCATTTTAATGTAAGAGCATTCAAAGCGAAGAGACCTTCTCTAGTACCTAGCCCGTTTCTGCTACTAGCAGCTACTATCTGCTACTATCCATCTATTTTAGTGCAACAATTTTGTCACCATCTAATTTGGCGTCATTAATTTTGTCGGCGTATCAGGCCTCCTTATCCACTTCTTCATATTGCTCCACTTCACCCTACACTACACCACCGCCATCCTCCAGCCAAATTTAAGATAAATAACCCGATGGATGACTTAGAAGTTTCTGTTATAGAAGTATAACGCGTTCGGAACCGTCGAATGTTGATCGTCATGTTCGGTAATTGATGGCTTTTCTGATATGCATACGACTATTTATGTAATCGTAACGGTTTTCTGAAGTCAATGAGTCAACGAACTTCCATGAGCAAATCGCAATTTGGATATTTCCAAGCGTCGAAGACCCTTCGGGGCTAACAGTTCTTGAATGAGTTTTTTAAAGTGCATTAATCATCTTTTGGTTGAACCATTTACTTCAACAAAAGATTTGTAATGCGAAAAGTTGAAGCATTATGTGCTGTCTGTAGAATAACAGCTAAATTAGGTTTAGTTTGCAATCCAAAATGTCTAAGTGATCAACACAAGCACTATTTATTTTTATTCCGACAAAAGCTATTAGACAATAATGTATTAACCCTAAACCTTTTTTTATTTGTCTTTAAATACAATCTGTTACATCACAGTAGGTAAAAATAAGCATTTTTGTTAAATGAACAAATGTTTTGTTCACAAATGTGAAAAGAGTTTTAGTGCAATGACTATCAACTCCTAGTAAGTTTATTACTAATAACTAAACTAAGTCACTTATTTTCACTTAAAACTTTAAACACTTTAAAACACTTTATACCACATTTTATAAATGGCAAGTCAAGAGGAGTTCTAATGTTTAGTCTATTTAGTTGTGTAACGTTACAAACGTCACATCTTTGATATTTTATTTTTAAATAATTATTTTAATTTATTTTCTTTAATATTTCATTAACAATAATTTTCTTCTATTTGTTTTACCAGCTTTCTTCGTTAAAAACTCGTTGGCGCCCTCTTTTATTATCCTCTTTTATTATCCTGTTTTATTATTATTTTATTATCTCCTTTTATTATCTTCTATTTACTATATTTCTTTTTATTTAAATCATCAACTGAACATACTGAACGTACCCCATACATTCTTTGTAAGTATATGTTTTTCAATACGGAACATGTCCGCCACTGCCTATGTCGAACTGTCATGAAAGTGACACTTCATCCCAACTCGCTGTCATTTCAATTCTCCAAAGGCGCTGGTAATCTTATAAAAGGCATGTAATGTGAAAAATAAATGATTTTTATTTCAAGTCATCTTCCTCTTGGGTTTTTGGGAATAGAATAAACCTTTCTCCCTCCGGGAGCCTCCAACATCAAGCCATCCACACCGGTGATGGAACTAGGGCTATACAACAACGATTGACCATGACATCCAGACTACAGCACCCAACATCTTCAGCTGCAGGGGCCTAGGGCCGAAGATCCGCCCAGGCCTACAAGAAGTCTACAGCAGTACCATACGACATCAAGAAGTTACCATCAGCTACCAAAAGCCATAAGTATAATCCAGAATTGTTAGTTTTTTGCAAGAATTTGAATTTATTTGTTAATGCAATTTACTAAGTCACATTTTTATTATATCTTTATGAACAATAAACATGATTAGTTAAAAATACTGTTTTGTTTGCTTCCATTCTAAATTTTCAGAGTCCATTTCTAAGATTAGGATAAGACGAACACACACCTGAGTGACTGAGCTAGGCTGAGGGTGTAAAGATGGCTATTTTAGATGATTGAGGTAATATTTTCGAATATTGTTTCAATTAGCTGGGGTAGTCCATCGCTTATTTCGTTTCAGTTGTGTAGAGCTTTCCAACAAATTCACTGCTAATTCATTGGGGTGCTTTTCCAGTCGTTTGAAATATTTATCACTGCATTTGGCGATCATCTGCTTCACTGTCTCGATCTTCAAGTCCCTGTAAATATCTGCATTTGGAATGAACCACGGTGCATTTGTGATAGCACGAAGAACCTTGGATTGAAATTGCTCCAGTATTGCTAGGTTGCAGTTCCCCACAGATCAATCCCCTATGTCCAGATAGGCCGGATGATTGCTTTATACACTAATATTTTGTAAGATAAGGATAAGGTGCATTTTCGGCCGAGTAACCAGTAGTGTTTTTTGAATTTCATTCCTAATTGCTTTCTCTTCATCCAGGTGTGTGTTCTCCATGTTAGCCCCTTGTCAATGTGTAATCCAAAATATTTTACAGTATCATTTTTAGGAATGTTCTTGTTATGCATTAGGATATTCGGTGTTTCTTTGTGACATTTAGTAAATACTACGTTTACTGATTCTGTTTCGTTGATCTTTATCTTCCATTTCTTATCCAATATTTCAATTTGATGTATGTTTTGTTGCAATATTTCAGTTACCTGTATGGGATCTGGGTTTTTTACCAGAATTGCAGTGTCATCTGCGAATGTTGCGATTGTAGATTCTTCTCCAGTTGGGAAATCAGTTGTAAAGATTGTGTAGAGAATTGGTCTCAAGACGCTGACTTGCGGGACCCCAGCACTTATGTTGTGAATGTTAGACACACTTTCTTCATATCTTGCGTAAAATAGCCTTTCTTCGAGGTATGATTTTAGTATTGTATATAGCGGCTGAGAGATTTCTTTCTTTAGTTTGAATAATAATCCTGGATGCCAGACCTTGTCAAATGCTTGACTTGCATCCAGGAAAATGGCATTGCAATAGTTCTTTTCCTGGAAAGCTGATTGTATCTTTTCTACCACCTAATGCACTTGTTCAGTTGGGCCGTGGTTTTGGCGAAAACCGAACTAATTATTTGGTATAATATTGTTTTTCTGTATATCAATAATTAGTATACTTACACTGATTTTCTCTGCAACTTTGGACATAACTGGTAACAGGCTAATAAGTCGGTAGGATGTAATTTCAGGTGGAGGTTTTCCTGGCTTTGGAATCGTTCTAATTTCTGCTAACTTTCATTGTGCAGGAAAGTAGCCTGTTCTTAGTATCGAGTTAATGATCTGTGTTAAACTTACTATTCCTTTTCTAGGTAGGTTATTTAACATGTTGGCCGTTATCAGATCATGTCCAGGCGATTTCTTTTATTGAGGTTTTTTATTAGACCTTTTACTTCATTAGGAGTTGCTCATTTGGGTGGTAGATTCATTTGATTAGGACTATCTAAATATTCATAGGTGTCTTCATCTTCATTAGATCTGTTTGTTAGTGGCTGAAATACCTTTTCTAGGTGTTTTGCGAAAGCGTCAGTTTTTCATGATCTGTCTTTAACCATTTTAAATCTTCTGTTCTGATAGGTGGAATTTGGCTTTGTGGCCGCTTCAGCTTATTAGTGGCCAAGCCTAAACCTACTATAAGATTGATTACTTAAGTAATATGTACCTTATTATAAGAAGTCGTCGTTGCTCAAAAAATTTACTAGAACTATAAATGTTGTCGACAATATCTTACTATTTCTAAAACAAAAAATTTCAGCTAAAGACACTGATTTTAGTAGAAAGAGCCAGGATATTTCCTTGGTCTTCTATCGTACTATCGTCTATTAGTGACTCTGAAACACGCACACGTTCCAAACTTTGATTAAAAGAAAAATTATCAATATCCTCTGCGAAACCAGATCCCTTTTTGCCGTACCCCTAATCCCCTTTCCCGAGTTATCCAGATATCACAAGGTTGATCGTGATTATCTAAATTGGTGTCTTCAACACCAAAACTGGAACATTGGAAATTTGCGGAAAAAGGTGTGAATTCGTGTACTTAGAGGACACCGAAGACAAGTAAGTACAGAAACTGCCAGATTTATTCACATATTTAAAGGAGGAAATTTATATTCTTGGCAGGCTTTATGATCGGCAAAAAAACTCAGTTCATTTTTAACCAACCAATTTTAACAGTTCGTAGGTACGCTGATTTGACTCTAGAACCTGTAGTTAGACTCTGGAGATGCACAATGGAAGAAAATTTAATTTTCATGCATAAAATGCACCTCCACTTGCTAGCAGAGTGACTAGAGACTTCCTTGAAGCAGAATATATCATTAATTCTAGAGTGGCCTGCGTTCTCACCCGAATTTAACCCTATGGAGCACTTGTGTTGTAATTTACTCCATAGCAGAGGTGTAATCAGGATTATCCAAAGGGGGGGGGGTTACAACTACTTTATGGCCTCTGGGGGATATGCTTTCCATTATGCTTATGGGATGGCGCTACAAATTACCTATGTAGCGCCACTTAGCCAAATATAGAGATATGTTATGTAGACCCTTGTTAATCGGAAGATTTAATGTTGCTGCTTTTATTGATATATTAATCTAAAAATCCTCAATTTGTGGGTTGGGCCACTGTTGCTCTTAGCGCCTCAATTGATACTTAAAGATAAATAATTGTGGATAATTTTCTTAAGATCGTTACTATAAGTAGTACCAAAGTACGAGTTTTTATTTTGTAGTTATGATCCAGAGCATCCTTAATATTGCAGCATAAATAAAAAAAGCTTTTCCATAGCTTTTTCTAAAAGGGATTCTATCTTAATCTGCCTTGTTCCTTCTTGTTTCAAAGAAACACTAGTTTATGTAACTTTATTGGCCGGTATTAATTTCTCATAGGAGCCGAGTGACCCGTAAACACGCACACGTTCCAAACTTTGATTAGAAGAAGAAGTATCAACATCCTCCGCGAAACCGGAGCCCTTTTTGTTGCCGTACCACTAATCCCCTTTCCCGAGTTATCCAAGCGAAAGAGCCATATTGGATTGGGCTCGACAACTCCACGAGTAGTTTCTTCCTAACAAACTTAAGATTAATCCTTGCACCACCTAATTCACTTCCGGTTTACACAACTAACATGATTAATAGCTCTTCTTCTGCTGGCTAATTGACCTCGATTCAGTTTTCGATTGAAGTTTAAAAAGTAACTGCCAGTGGCGTTGCAAAAAAAATCTAGCGGTTTGATCTTGACGTTTAATCAGGAATACCTTCAATATAAATTATTAAGGGGGTAGGCGCAAAATATTGGTCCAATATTATTTAAATTCATTCCTTTTTAATCTCTAATAACACATCTCTTTGGACTCTATAGTTTAACATAGACGTGATCAAATAGATCAATTTTAAATTTTTTCACTTAATTTTTGCGATTTAACTTTGCAACTCACGAAGCTGCAACTTTTATTTTTAAAAATTCATAACTTTTACGAGAAGAAGACTGAAAGTCTACAACAATTGTCATAGTCTTCACAATGGTAAGAGATATGTACTGTAAAAATTTCAGAAAAAAAAATTTTAATGGAACGTTGTAGCGAGTTAAACCCTGAGTTCATATTTTTTTTTTCATTTTTAGGTTAAAATTCCGATTTTGGCAAATTTGATTTTTTAATAAAAAATTTAGTAATCGTGTGTAATTAAGTAATTTAATTATTATTCATAGTCAAATTTGATTTTTTTATAAAAAAATTAGTAACCATGTGGGGAAAAAAATAAATATGCCATTTTAATTGCCCATTTGTCTTATTTGTAAAATTCATATTGGAGTTTTCAAAAAGCGTATACAGGGTGAAATTTTTTGTAAGACCCAAACGAACTAATTTTTTAAAGCCGGACCTGATTTTTTTCTAGTTTGAATAAATCAGTTGATTGGGTGGTAACATAAATCAAATATTTGTTAAAAAAAATAATTTTTGTAATAAAAGTTAATTTTTTTAAATCTATGGTTTACTTTACCAAACTTTTAATTTATAGTCAAATTTGATTTTTTTTTATAAAAAATTAAGTAATCGTGTGGGGAAAAAATAAATAAGCCATTTTAATTGCCTATTTGTGTAATTTGTAAAATTCATATTAGAGTTTTCAAAAAGCGTAAATAGGGTGAAATTTTTTCTAAGACCTAAACGAACTAATTTTTTAAAGACGGAACTGATTTCTTTCTAGTTTGAATAAATCAGTCGATTGGGTGGTAATAGTGTAACGATTGACCAAAATAAGAGACACATCGATCTGACCGTTCAAAAATTATGACGAATATAAATGTCTGTCAAAATGCGAAACTCTCCCTGTATATTATTAAACAAGGGGAGCAGACACTTTTAATGGTCATTTGTTATTCCCCATAGGAGCCTCTATACGAGGTAGGAGTATATACAGTTCCTCATGACTCACCCTGTATATTGTATAAAGTTTGCTATTGAATAAACTTAAAACAACTTGCTAGTTTTCACAATTATAAACCTGTCAGGATGCCACTTCCACAATTAAAATCACGTTCCACAATTAAAACTTCCCCTGTTCCAGTGTTCCCATACATTAAATTTGGCCCACTAGACACTGTTAAGCTACTGACAAATTTTCAGCTTGCTATTAATAAACTTTTTCTTTGGTACGCGGGGTCCAGTTATACAATAATAATGTAATCTTTCATTTTGCGTTAAATTTTTTTAAAAATACTTTTTAGATTTCTCACGATCCGAAAAAAAAATGAATGCATTTAACCCGCCATTACACGCGCTATGAGGGAATCCCTCACCATATTTGTTTATAACCAATGAAATTGTGTAAACTAATACGATAACCTTAAGCACCCAGGAATGCCTTTAGCATGGTTCATGAGAGGGTATGAAAAAGTTATAGAATATTTCAGGCGGTCAGTGTGCTGTGTGATAGTTGAAAGAAGAGACATGCCTCTTCAAGTGAGGGAATTCCTCACTGCGCGTGCAATCACAGTGAAATCACGTTTCTATTATCTCAAAGAAACTTTTAGGTTTTTATTTAATATTTAGGTAGGTTTAATTAAAATATTATTGTTTGGATTAGGTTAGGAACAGTGGCACACCGAGAGGAGGTTTGGGGGTTAAAATCCCACCCAGAGCATATAGAAATACATATAAAAGAAAGTAGGGAAATGTAACTTGTCTTTCACAAATAATACAAGAAACTTTCGGTGCCCAAGTAAACCCCCTCCCCCACAGAGGAAAATTCTAGGTGCGCCACTGGTTAAGAACCCATTTTTAAATTTACCTATTCTAATTGGGAAATTAAGGAAAAAAGCCACAATTTAACTTGAAAAAATGATTTTATTGACGTTTCGAATTCCACCTCGGACGTCGTTATCAAAATACAAAATATTAATAGTTAATTACATAAATGCCACAAAGAAATAGCTTCAGAACAGTTGTTAATTTTAATTTGTATTTTTAGTAAAATTAATTCGCGTAAAGAACGTTAATTTCTTCAGTGGCTTGCTGAAATTTAAAATTAAGAAAACTTGCTTTTGATCTATATTATTTTTACTTTTGTTTTGTTAAATTAATAAAAAAAAATGGTTTACGAGACTTTCTATAATATGTGAGTACAACCCATTTTATATTTATACATGTTGACATTCATTCTTCCTCGAAATAAGTCGAATTTATGTAGGTGAGGGCGACGCTCATACGCGTGCAACCACGTCACAATAGAAGACGCGTGTAACGGCGGGTTAAATAGCATTGTACCAAGATTTTGCGCCTACTCCCTTAAACATTTAACATTTTGGGCTTTCGAAATCCAAAATACAAATCAATTCTATATATGTAGTAACATGTTAGTAAGATTTTAACATTAATATCACAAGAGAGGGTGCTCTGAGCCTGCCTCTTCTCATCATCCGTTCTTTGGTTATAAAGTGTGTTTCGACACCTCCATCTTGTTCATTCTCTCTAAGTGGCCTAGCCACTGCAGCCTGTTTATTTTGATGGATCTACCAATACTAAGCTCACTATAAAGGCGGTAAAGCTCAAAATTATAGCGCCTACGCCATAATCCGTTTTTTTCTGCATGCCTTCGGAAATATGTCTGAGGATTTTGCGATCAAAACAGCCCAAACATTCTTCATCACTTTTTGTCATCGGTCACGTTTCTGACGTTAAAGTAAGGAAGGGTTTAATTAGAGTTCTGTATACCAATATTTGAGTGGCTTCATATCAAAGACGGACATGACAATGTGTAAAAAATAAAAATTTATTTAGTAGTGGTTTCTTATAGAATTTTTCCTGTTCTTTTCAACGGTGATAATAGTTTCCTTCAAACACGGACGCAAATACGTTATACAGCTTCACAGTTGAATGTTTGTTTCAAAAACGGACTCCTGTTATGATAGTCTAGGCGCCAGAGGGGTCATCGTGTCATTTTCAATTCTGATGGACAAACTCAACGGTTTCTTATGGATTTTTGGCTGCTGATTACGAATTTCGAGGGGGGATTTCGATCCGAGTGGTAAAAAAATTGTTATCAACAATTTAATTGTTTATAAATTGTTTATAAGGCTCTGGCTCATAAACTAAAAGAGATAAAAAAAATGTTTCAAATAAAATTTGTTCCTTAATAAAAAACGAAGAAAAAACCGTTTACTAAACTTAAATCTAACAATTATAATTCAAGATATTGTAAAATTAGTGCACAATGCAAATTGCAAATTGCAAAATAAGTATTTTTCGAAGCTCTATCGATTGTAACTCGGCTTCTACGCATGCAAATAAGTCTTAGAACATGTCGTTTTAAAGCTTAATTAACAGGCTTCCAAACAAAGTTTGTTAAATTACTTGATCTTCATTTGTTTTAAAGTTATACCCGTTTGAATTTACAATTTTCTTAAAAATATTGTACATTCATTTGTTTATAAGGGTTTCAAGCAAATTTGAGCTATAAACATTTATACTTTAATGAACAATAATGATAGAAAATCTCAAAAGGGACAATTTGAGGTTACGAAAATGTTCATAAGTTTATTTTTGGCCAAGATGTCGATATTTTATTGGCGCGCGCTATGAGGCGCAACATCGGCTCACCGCGTAAAGGTTCACGCGCTAACTTCTCGATGCAAATTATAATTTCTATGTATACATACGTTATCTTCATTTTTCATTTTTGAAGATCCTAATAAAATTTTATCATATAATTCTTATAATTAAATCATCATACTGTACCTCGTATCACCTTTCATTCTATTTACATTGTCTTGTATTTTTTGCACTAAATGAGAAAAAAACATTAAAAACTAATATTTCAAAAGTATAACTAAAATGTAAGTTGAGATTATTTATTAATACTATTTTTACAAACATTTTTTTCATGCATCTGCAAATCTGCATAGAGATATACAGGGAATATCAGCTTTTTTACATCTGCATAAGTTCTTAGCGAAATTTTAACAGTTACATGGTGGTACAAGTCTGTTCTTGTAGGCAGTAAAACTAAAACTTTTTGAGGCTTCAGAGTCTAATTATCTATATGATATCCATATAAAGTGGATCTAGTTCTTTTGCAGCATCATCAAGGCCCGTCAATTGTGTGTATGCCGCCACATCATAAATGCTCGTTTTATATGCAATGATGATGCTGCAAAATAACTCGATCCATTTTTATATGGATATCACATATTGGCTCATTTTCTTGCATAGAAGCCGAGTTACGATCGATAAAGCGTCGAAGAATACATACTTACTTGACTGTGAGCCAATCTTGCGCCTCATAGCGCGCCATTAAAATATCGACATCTTAGCCAAAAATAAACCTACGAACATTTTCGTAATCTCAAATTGTTCCTTTTGAGTTGTTTATCAATATTGTTAATTAAAGTATAAATGTTTATAGCTCAAGTTTGCTTGAAACCTTTATAAACAAATTAATGTACAATTTTTTTAAGAAAATTATAACTTAAACGGGTATAACTTTAAAACAAATGAAGATCAAATAATTTAACAAACTTTGTTTAGAAGCCTCTTAACTAAGCTTTAAAAGGACACCTTATAAGGCTCATTTGCTTGCGTAGAAGCCGAGTTACGATCGGTAAAGCTTCGAAAAATGCTTATTTTGCAATTTGCAATTTGCATTGTGCACTAATTTTACAATATCTTGAGTTCTAATTGTCGGATTTAAGTTTAGTAAACGGTTGTTTCCTCGTTTTTTATTAGGGAACAAATTTTATTTAAAACATTTTTTTTTATCTCTTTTAGTTTATGAGCCTGAGCCTTATAAACAATTTATAAACAATTAAATTGTTTATAACAATTTTTTGACCACTCGGATCGAAATCCCTCCTCGAAATTCGTAATCAGCAGCCCAAAATCCATAAGAAACCGTTGAGTTTGTCCATCAGAATTGAAAATGACACGGTGACCTCTATTTGGCGCCTAGACTATGAAGGTTTATTTCAAAAGCGGACATCTCTAAACAGCACAATGAGAATGCTGTATTGTGATCACATGACTGCGAAATCAACAAATCAACTAAAACTATAGGAAGTGAGATTTTCATTTTATAAAAAAACCCATTTATCTCAATTCTTCTTAAATGACACATGTCCGTCTTTGATATGAGGCCACTCATTTTCGTTCTATTTGTGACTTTGTTTGATGTTAAAAGTTTCATTAATCCATAGTAACCTTCTATTGGCTAGATATAAACGTCTGCTAATTATTGCAGTTACTGTTGGTTGATTTGAGAGCCTAGATATATGAACTCCCTTACTCCTTCGAAACTATATGTTCCAACCGTTAGATCTTTGGGTTTTATTCACATTCTTATACTTAGTTTTATTAGTATTAACGTCTAGTCCGATTCTTTTTGCTGCTGTTTCCAATGCCGTAAATGATTGATACAGGTCCACCTTTCTTCTTGATATGACATCGATGTCGTTTGCGTACGCTGTTATTTGTAAACTCCTATTTATAATACATAGTTCCTCCTGTCGTTATTCCAGATTCTTTAATAACTTTCTCTAGTACAATTTTGAATAGAAGGCAGTATAGGCTATCTTCCTGTCGGAGTCCTGTTTATGTGTAGACAATTTTTATTCTCCATTTTGCACTCTAACCTTACACTCGACTGTTGAGAGGGTTGCTTTCACCAATTTCAGTAAGTGTATTGGGATATTGAATCTACCACGGCTTTGTATAGTGCATATCTGTCTACACTGTCATAGGTACATTTAAAATCGACAAACAAATGGTGAGTATCTATTCCATACTCATATCTTTTTACAAAGCTTGCCTTACAAGGAATATTAGTTGACTTTTGTTTGTGAAACCCACACTGGTATTTGCCTAGTAGGTGTTGAGATAATAATATCACACCCGGGCCCTGATTCTAATTCAAATTTCGACTGAAAACAAGTCGCTTTCAATATGGCGACGTTGAAATGCGACTGTGCGAGCCTTGTGGATTTTAGTTGAACTAACGAAATGACGTCACGAAATAGCGACTTCAAAAAAGTGGTTGATGTTATAATTTCGAATCGAAATTATTGTGACACGGACATGAATGAATAATGAATGGCTCGAAAGCGAGGTTAGGTTTAGTTTACGAGATGTGTTTTGTTTGTTTCTTGCAAGGAAAACTAAAGCAAAAGGTATTAATATGGCTGGGTTTTATGGAAATTTGCTGGTTTTGGAGGAATTACATAGAATAGTATTAAATTAGAAATATAATAATTGAGAATTTCCACAATGTGAATTATCAACTCAATGAAAGATGTTAGGTAATAATCTAGGAAAATTAGTATAAAACAAGGAAAATTATGTACCAGCTATTTTATTGCTGGACATGCTGGAATCAAATCTTAAGATTTCATATATTAGTAATATAGCTATGCAAAGTCCGCAGAAAATGTGCTTTTTGGTCTATAAACAAATTAGCGCTCCGAAATCTTTTTTCAATAATTGCTCTGTAACTCAGAAGATTTTAACGTTAAACCAAAAACACTCACATAAAAATTCACTGTAATTTAATTCTGCACGTAGATATTTTTTTCCGATTTCCTTCGGCGGAAATTTTCCTCGGAAAATTCGGGTTTTCCAAACAAAATCTTTAAGTGTTTTGAAGATACGAACATTTGTATGTACAAAGAGGACCGGAATAAAAAGGAAATGGTTCAAAGATTGAAATCCTGTTGTTTATAACATTGTCGCAAATGCCGGTCAAATTTGACCGGTTATACCTGGAACCACTCCTCGCAATTCAATTTTTTTTTCTTCGAAAAGGGCACAGAAGCCGTGCCCTTTTCAACAGCGTTAACTTAATTTAGTTTAATCTAATATTTTCTGAGGGGTTCTATTTATTTATAAGCCAAGAAATTGTTTCTTTATAACATTCCTGAGACCGCTCAAATAGTCCAATTTCAATTCTGTAAAGTACGTTGAATAGGTATAGTGCTTTTTTATACGAAAATCATAGTTATTCTGGTGTATCATAATCTTTCTGGTTATTATTTCGACAAAAATTTTTTAATTAACATTTTAGTTATTGCTAAGCTATTGGTTAGATTGTCGCTGGTCTCCTGATATACAGAGAGGGGCTAAATTATGAAATAAATTCATTTTCTCTAAAATGGACGATTTTAGAGAAAAATCCCGAAACAGGTCAATTTTTGTTTTTAAATTAAATTTGTTTGGCATATATTTCAATCTAGTGACGTCATCCATCCGAGCGTGATGACGTAATCGATTATTTTTTAAATAGGAATAGGGGTCGTGTGGTAGTTAATTTAAAAAGGCATTCAATGCTCTATTCAGTAATATATATATTATTATCATTATTTATACAGGGTGGCCAAACAAAAATTTTTTGAATTAAATTAATTGACGCAAAAAGAACAATGTATGTAATTTATTTAACTTAAAATACATTCTATTGCTGTCATAAAATAGAAAAAAATGTTTATTTGGTAAATAAACATTGCTTTTAGCTTAAATTAAATGTTCAAACTGCCAATAGGTAGGAGGGAGGCTGTTTGTGATTTAATTTAAGCGAAAAGAAATGTTTATTTGTAAAATAAACCTTTTTTTCTATTTTCTGACAGCAGTACGATGTATTTTGAGTTAAATAAATTACATACATTCTTCTTTTTGCGCCAATTAATTTAATTCAAAAATTCTTTTTTGGCGACCCTGTATAAATAATGATATTAGTGTTTATATTACTGAATAGAGAATTGAACGCCCTTTTAAATGACCTATCACACGACCCCTATTTCCAATTAAAAAAATATCGTTACGTCATTACGCTCAGATGGATGACGTCACTAGTATGAAATATAAGCCAAAAAATTTTAATTTAAAAATAAAAATCGACTTATTTCCGAATTTTGCTCCAAAATCGTCCATTTTAGAGAAAATAAATTTATTCCATAATTTAGCCCTTTTGTATAATCTACTTCAAAAAACTTTTCATGTCATCATTTTATTTATTTATTGATAAATAATTACTTCCCTAAAATTTTAATTGAAAATTGCAGATTTTTTGGATTTGGGAAAACTCGGATTTTCTGAGTAAAATTTTTGTTGAAGGAAATCGGAAAAAAAATAACTTTGTGCAGAACTAAATTACGGTGAATTTTTATTTGAGTATTTTTGGCTTAAAGGAAAAGTCTTAGGAGTAATTGAAAAATAAACTACTGAGCACTAATTGAAAAAAAAAGAAGATTTAGGAGTGCTAATTTGTTTATAAATAAAATAACACACTTTCCGCGCACTTGTCATACCCCGTATTACTAATATGCAATCTTAAGATTGGATTTTAGCAATAAAATATCTGGTAAATAACTTTTCCCAAAAATGGCATTTTTTCGATAATTTTCCCAGACTATCAACAAATGTTGCAGTGGTATAAACCGGAGCGCCAACCCAAATTCTGAGCAGTGGCAAAATGACAACGTTAATATCCCCAGATGTAGCTAATATCGAAATGAATAAGAATCGCTATAAATTGCAACCATCATGGCGGCGTCGAAATTCTATAGCGACCTCGAAATTAATTAGAATCAGGCCCCATAACAACAGGAGGCACATAAAGCACGTCCTAACAAAAGAGATGTATGACTATAGGACGCTGGTTGTAGACAAATTCTGAGGCTATTTACCTGTAATAAAACTGGTAGAGGTTTAAACACTATGGTTCAAAGGAGCTTTTACAACGAGTACTAACTATTTATTGGCAGTATATTAAGACAGTCAGAGCACAAAAAACCTAGGAGAAAGAGAACAAAACATACATAAACAAAATGGGTGGATGCAATACTAGTGTCGATCGAGAGAAACAAAAACTACTACAACAAAGTACTTACAAATAGGAGTCTTTCGTGGTGTCTGTATGTGCACTCTTGTCTGTCCTAAATTCACACCACGATCCAGGCTGTGTACGCGATGTGGCAACTGTGGGGTTGGTTGTCTTGAAGGCAACGGAGAGATCTTCATCTTCTTCTTCTTACTTGAGAACTGGTGAGTGACGTAAGATATCTTTGCGGAATCTTTGAGGGTGCAATGAAGTGCAACAGAAAGAGAGCTGTTGCGTTGCTTTCCTTAACTTTCTTGTCCCTGACGGACCTATTGACACAGAGAGCGAAGTTTTCACTTTTACGTGGATTCACAGTTTTTGTTCCGTCCATATCATGTTAGAGATAGCTTGGCATTGTATACTTGTTTTATTGAAGCATCTATTTTAACTGATTGAATAAAGAAAAAAATATTCATGGTAATACTGCATTCTACTTCTCTTCAACCAACTCCCTCATTGGCCTTATGTCGTATATTTTCGAAGAGATTATTGCATGGATAAAAGAGCAATGCTTTCTAAATGTTTTTCGTCAAGTTTATTGCGTCTCATTATTGACTGGTATAATAATATTTTGAAGTTTACCGCCTTTCTGCTGTAAATTTCTTTAGAATTACGAAAAATAACAAATTTTTGCAATTAGGGGAGTGCATATAGATTTTCACTTCGGAAAAAATCAAACAAGATAAAACTTTTTGTAATTTCATTAAGAAATGTTTAATAAACAACATATCAAAAAGTTCTACTCGAGAAGTGGGTGCTTCATTTTTTATTAAACAAATGAACTACGAAGTTTGATGTTTTTTTAAATAACTCCGAAAATATAAATTTTAGAACAAAACTGAATTGACCATTGAAAAATTCAGAAAACTTTACAAAAAAACCTTATACAGGGTGTCTGCGTAACTTGGAACCATATGGGAAACTTTTTTAATATCAATTTTACGAAAAAAAGTTATTCTTTATAAAGTGCTCTGCATAGTCTAAAACCTAAGATGCAATCATCAGATATCAAATTATGTCAACAGTATACGAGGTATGTCAAAAAATATGAATTTCGCTCAAGAGCAAACTACCTTTATATTTCAAAATATCAAAAAATTTTATTATGAAAAGTTATTTGTAATTAAAAACCATATTCAAATATTCAATAACAGCCTTCTACTTGAAAAAAGAATTTCTGAAATTTTCCTAAATTACCGATTCCTAACATCATTTTTACTTATTAGACATGTAATAACTCTTTTATTCATAATTTTAGGAAAAAAAGTTATTCTTCATAAAAATCTGTGCATGATCTAAACCTCAAGATGCAACCATCAGTTATCCAAGTTTGTTAATTTTACACGAGGTGTGTCAAATAATATGAATTTAGAAATAATTCTTTCTAAATTCTTTCTAAATTCATATTATTTGACACACCTCGTATAAAATTAACAAACTTGGATAACTGATGGTTGCATCTTGAGGTTTAGACCATGCACAGATTTCTATGAAGAATAACTTTTTTCCTAAAATTATTAATAAAAGAGTTATTAAATGTCTAATAAATAAAAATGATGTTCGGAATCGGTAATTTAGGAAAATTTCAGAAATTCTTTTTTCAAGTAGAAGGCTGTTATTGAATATTTGAATATGGTTTTTAATTACAAATAACTTTTCATAATACAATTTTTTGATATTTTGAAATATAAAGGTACAGTGGAACCTCGATAAGTCGGATTAATCGGGACCGCGGCCGATCCGGCTTATCGAAAATCTGGGTTAGCCGGAGAATATGGTAAAAATTAATAAAATAGGGTACTCTTACAGATAAACTTAATTATAATTGCCAAAAAAATGAAATACTTATGTCCAGTACATCTAAATTACGTACAGTTGTGTACATTATTGTTTATTTCTTGGTAAAAAAACTCAGTCAAAGTGAAAACATTTTTATTTTATCTGATGAAAATCGATCCGGGTTAGCCGGACTTCCGGGTTATCGGAGGCCGACTTATCGGGGTTCCACTGTAGTTTGCTCTTGAGCGAAATTCATATTTTTTGACATACCTCGTATACTGTTGACAAAATTTTATATCTGATGATTGCATCTTAGGTTTTAGACTATGCAGAGCACTTTATAAAGAATGACTTTTTTTCGTAAAATTAATATTAAAAAAGTTTCCCATATAGTTCCAAGTTACGCAGACACCCTGTATAAAGAATGTTCTAAAATTAAATCTGTATCTTCTATAATTTTTTATTGTAGTTTGTGAGAAGTCACCCTTCACACACACATTGGCGCACTGTAAACTAGCGTACAGCGAAGTGCACGGTTGACTTATTTTAATGTAATTCTTTAACTAATGGATCAAATGTTTACAAATTGAACCTAAAAGTAGAATAATTAAGCTATCTCATGGTTATAATAAAAAGAAATAAAATGTTTGGGCATAAGTACGGTGGGTGCGGAAAGTGAGCCTTACATGAATTTTGTTTAAAAATTATTTGAAAATGTGTAACTAATACAATTTTTCTTATAAAACCCTCAATTTTACAAAAGTTGCCTTTAAATTATCGTACTAAATGATGTTTCATTCAAAAAAATCTCAAAAATTTAATTCAAATGATATGACGTCTTAAAAAATGTAATTTTTAAAATCTTCGTAGTTTTATAAAATTACCACCAATTTAAGACGGTATTACTCAAGTTTGACCAAATCTATTACAGTTTTATAATTGCTTTTTTAAAGCTTAGGATGTATTCTTTACAATGCACTAAATTATTTTACTGTAGAAATAAAATAGACTATTTCTTTTTGAGAAAATTAAGAAAGATAACAAAAATGTAATAAAAAACCGAAAATTACCAGCTAAAAAAATGCTTATAAAAAGTTATCAAAACTTTTTCTATAAAACTTACCTAAAATGCATTTACTAATAAACTTCAACAATAATAAATGTTCAGTAAAAAAAATTTTTTTTGGCTCTTATACAGTATGTCTGCGTAACTTGGAATCTATTGATAACTTTTTTATTATCAGTTTTACGAAAAAAAGTTATTCTCTATAAAATACTTTGCATCGTATATAATCTAAGATGAAATTATCAAATATTAAATTTAATTAATTTTATACGAGGTATGTCAAAAAATATGAATTTCACTCAAGAGTAAAATATCGTTAAGAAAATATCGTATATAATTAAGAAAAGTTCTTTGGAATTAAAAAATTTGTTTTAGTGTTCAATTAAATCCTTCTAATTAAAATATTGTGAATAACAAAGGCACTCAACTCTTAAGAAACATTCATATTTTTTACATACCTCGTACAAAATTAAAAAAGTTTAATATCTGATGATTGTATCTTTTAATAACGTTTTTTTGTAAAAGTGATAATAAAATAGTTATAATTGTAATAAAATGATGATGAGTATCCGTAATTTGAGAAAAAATTGAAAAAAATTTTTCGATTAGAATGATGTAATTGTATATTTACACGTAGTTTTTAATTTCAAACAACTTTTCATAATAGAATTTTGTGATATTCTGAAATATAAAGGTACTTTACTCTTTAACGAAATTCATATTTTGGACATAACTCATATAAAATTGATAAAATGTGATATCTGATGGTTGAGTTTTAGATTTTTGACTATCCAGAGAATTTTATGAAGAATAACTTTTTTTCGTAAAATTAATAATAAAAAAGTTTTCCATGTGGTTCCTAGCTACGCAGACATACTTTATAAGAGCTTCTGTATAAGAATTTTCAAATTGCAATGCCATAGGTATTCGGATTCAGTATAATCCAATACAAAATAAAAACATATTTGATCAAAGTAAAATGATGAATTTAACGATATTTTTAAAATTATTAATACCAAACAATTGTTATTGTTTAAACAATTAATAAACAATTAGCGGCCAAATCCGCGAGTAGAACTTTTTACTTTAACATGTATACAGTGCGGTGGAATAAGTGTTGCCCCCCTGTTAACTTGTTTATTTTAAGACTATAAGCAAAACGCTAGGACAGGTCGATTTTTAAACTAATCATAGTATATCATAGCATCAAAGTTTCGAACTTTACGCGTTCCCTCTTCAGGTGACAGGCATAACTTTGATTTTTTTAAATGGTAAAGTACATCATGTGACACCTCATTTAACAGCATTTAAAATACTGATTTCAAAAATGTATAATACTTTAATCCTCTTTGAGATCGCAGGCCCAAAATTACGGTCTAACTCTTTTTAAACGCATTTATTTTTTTCGAATTATGAGAAAACTAATAAGTATTCTTGAAAAATTTAAACGCAGAATGAAAGATTAGATTATTACCGAGGGCTGACAGTCCCTTAGAATAAACAAAAAGTTTCTTTTGAATGATATATTTGAAATTAAAAATCACACTAAATTTTCTCTTTTTTCCACCACAGTGACTTATTAAAATAAACATTATAGGAGTTCTCATGGACTTAAAATAAACAAGTTAACATGGGGGGGCAACACTTATTCCACCGCACTGTATAAACTAACAAAAAAAGTTTTAGAAAAATATAAGCTTGTTTGAATTTTTCCGAAACAATGCATGTTTTCGTTCTAATTGCACTCCCCTAAATATCTTATGTGTAAAATGCTATAAAATTTAAAATATGTAACTTTAGTATTCGCCAAAGTTTACCAATTACTATAAAGAGCTCATATTTCTTCTCCAAAGTAAACAAATTACTAAGATCACAATATTTTATATTGCCCCAATAAAATATATAACACAGATTTCAGAACTAAAATCACATTTCGTCACAGCTCGCTTCTTGTTCGCAACAGCAAATCCCCTTAAATTTCATTCATTCCAGAGATTCGTTCTGGATGCACAACTCCAAATTTATGTTTTATATAACCAGTAATAAGTTGGGAGTTTCGAAACTATCATAAAATTGTTGTAAATATGTATTGGAATGAGATTTATGGACGAACGTTGCTGCCAAGACCAGAAAACTAAAGTTTTTGTTGCCTGATATCACATTACGGATGCAGAATATGTTACAGTTTACTTTGGCAGCGCTGAAGTTGAAGTTCGGAAGTTGATAAAGCATATTTCTTCATTGAAAAGCGCACTTGGAGTTTTTGGGACCGGTAGTTAATTTTAAAAAATTGTCGGAGAAGTTCGGTTATGGACTTGTTTGTTCGAGTTGCAGTTCAATAGACAAGGCATTTTTTATGGAATGGATGTACCAACTTCAGGTATTAAACACAGTTTATAGTCGTATATATGGAATACTTCCTACATTAGACAGACAAATCTACGATTATATGAAAGACGGGAAGGAGAAACATTGAAAGCCATAATATATACTTAAATAAAATAACGACGGCTAATTTTAATTGAAAATTTTTATATGTAGTCCAGAAAGCCACTGCGCATCCGCTAGGAAAAATATTCTAATTTGGATTTTTTGCACAATCTTACTCAAAAAGGACTCCTTTTAACAAATTTGCATGTTGCCAGGACCAAAAGGCAACATGCAAATTTGTTAAAAGGAGTCCTTTTTGAGTAAGATTGTGCAAAAAATCCGAATCAGAATATTTTTCCTAGCGGATGCGCAGTGGCTTTCTGGACTAATGAGGAAAGCAAGAGAAATTAAAAAGCATTAAAAAAAATTTAAATAAAAGGGGCGATGCCCAAAAACTTCCAACTTCACGAAATTCAACAAAAATGTCATCTACTCTAGTGTAGAATTCAACGATGATAGTGTCCTGTAAAGTTGCAAAGATTAGATTTTTTCAGGAAAACAAAATGTGTTAGTTGTCTAAATAAGTTCTGGAACTGCTTTCTTCACCCTCGTTATCACTGTTTTACGTGATTGACGACTTTACATGTCGCATTTTATCCTGTGTGGAGTTCCTACAGTTTTCGTTTTGCTATGGTGCACATGTTTGGAATAAATTCGTTATTCGTGACTTATTATTATAAATCGGCGACCTACGAAAAAAACCTGAAACAGGTCGATTTCTATTTTTAAATTATGATTTTTTGACGTACCTGTCTATAATATATCGTCCTAATGATGTCATACTTTTTTGCATTATGAGGTTATCGATATTTTTTTAAACGGGAATAGAGGTCGTGTGCTAGCTCATTTGAAAGGTTATTTAAATATCTATTCAGTAATATACACATTAATATAATTATTAGACAGGGTGTCCACAAACATTTTTTTGAATTAAATTAATTGACACAAAAAGAAGAATGTATGTAATTTATTTGATTCAAAATACATTTTACTTCTGTCAGAAAACTGTAAAAAATGAAAAAATGTTCATTTAACAAATAAACATTGCTTTTCGCTTAAATTCAATATTCAAACTGTAACCCACTGCCTCTTGGCAGTTTGAACATTGAATTTAAACGAAAAGTCATATTTGTCAAATAAACATTTTTTCTGTTTTATGACAGCAGTAGAATGTATATTAAATTAAATAAAATACATACATTCTTCTTTTTTTGTTAATTAATTTAATTAAAAAAAATTTTTTGGACATCCTGTATAAATAATTGTGTTCACCCTGGAGCAGTCGCACCTTTAGAAAAAATCTATCCTTTTCCGAAATAACTTGATGAAAAATTTTGAAACATAACTTTCCACTCGTAAGTGCCTCGAAGAAGATTTTAATAATGCGTGGGATATTTTTAAAGTTTTTTTTTTTATTTTTTTTTTGTCGAATGTATGGCTTTGTTGGGAACCATTTAGCTTTAAATTTGTTAGAAATAGATATTTTTAAAATAACAAGTAAATAAAAATATTATAAAATTGAAATTTGTTTTAAATTCATATTTAAATTAGTATTGTTAGATTTTTTTCTCTACGCGTGACTGCATACGTGACAGAAGTGAGAGCTACTGCTCCCGGGTTAATGTTCATATTACTGAATGAAGAATTAAATAACCTTTCAAATGAGCAAGCACATGACCCCTGTTCTTATTTAAAAAATAATCGATTACGTCATAATTCCCCTATGGATTGCGTCACTAGTACGTTATATACGTCAGAAAATCATATCTTAAAAATAAAAATCGACCTGTTTTAGTATTTTTACTTAAACTCGCCAGCTTATGAAATAACGAATTTATTCCAAACATTAGCACCATACTGTATGGCACTATCACTCCAAAATCTCATTGTACAAAACATTCCAAAGCAATGACCCCAGGACACAGCTCTGAAGCACTTCATACCGTGGTCTTCATATTGTTACCCTTCGCAATGCTGATGTACCTACCTATGAAGTAGTTCCTGATCAAGTTTTGCAGATAGGGAGAGATCCCAAGTCGCCCAGTAGTCTGACGATAATTTTCTAACTAGCACTATTAGAAGCACTTATTATGGGTCGAGACAGCTACCATCAATCTGCTACTACATATGGATATCTCCCTTTTGATCCTACTGATAGCGTCTGCCGAAGATTTTCCTTTCCTCAATCCCTACAGGGGGTAAATATGCTAACTTTGCCTAAGGTATTTAACACTATACACCCTTCTTCTTGTTGATGTGCCTATCCACGACGAATGTTGGCGATCATCATGGTAATCTTCACCTTATCTGCAGCAACGCGGAAAAGCTGCACAGATGTTGTGTTGAACCAGATTCTGAGGTTCTTTAACCAGGATGTTCTTCTTCCTGGACCTCGCTTTCCAAGTATTTTTCCTTGCAGGTTGGCTTGTGGGAGGGCATATCTGGATTCATTTCGCCTAATGTGTCCAAAGTATCCCAACTTTCGAGATTTGATGGTGGTTAGTACTTCTCGGTTCTTCCCCATTCTTCTAAGAACCTCCTCATTTGTGACCCGATCTGTCCATGGGGTTTTAAGAATTCTCCGATATAGGCACATCTCAAATGCTTCCAATTTTCGGCACATATCCTCGTTCAAGGTCCATGATTCAACACCATAAAAAAGGACAGAGAAGACTTAACATCTCAGCATTCTTACTTTTATACCAAGAGAAAGGTTGTGGCTCTTGAAAAACGACCCCATACGGTTGAAGATTGATCTAGCTTTTCCGATGCGCGCTCTTATTTCTTGGTTGTTGGTCCATTCTTCATTTATTATGGTGCCGAGGTAGTTGTAGTGCCTCACTCTTTCTACAGGGGTTTGGTTGATATAGAGTTGACCTTCTGTTATCTTTTTCTTGCTGACGATCATAAGCTGTACACCCTAGGTTCCTCTAACTCTTTCCCCGTCTCGGGATAAATAAGAAATTTGGCGTTTTTAGATCTCCTTGGAACTCTTGCCTTCTTAGGAAGTTGTTCACAATATCCTCTACCGATTTCATCTTTTGCTCAATGATGATTTTATTATCTAAGTTACTTTCCTGTCAGGTCTAGACACGTTTCCAACTTTGACCGTTTTGCCAGCTTCCGTCACTTCTTCCCTTGTGAATTCAGCCGAAGTTGTCTTCACCTGGATGGCGTAATAAGTCATCCATAGAGTGCTGATGGAGTATGGGTAGAAATTTAATCCCAAGAGAATTGTATAAAAATATTTTTAGAGCAGTCATTTTCAAAGTTTAGAGCGATCATGACCTACAACATGTTGATTCACGGCTATCAAGACAGCATCATCCTGTTTTTTAAGTTAAACTAAAAATATAGGATTTTAATCCAGATTGGAAAATCGTAAACCAATTCTGTTTTCCTGCTAAAAACAAATCTTTGCAACTTTACAAGACACTAGCATCGTTGATTTCCACGCGCTATCGATTCCTATCCGATGCATCCAGAATCTCCCTGTTTCTCCCTGGTTTTATCGAAATTCTATGAAAACTCCGTTGGATTTTATTGAAGTTGTAGTTTCGAAATAACATTCCATGCAACTGCATAAATATTCGTGTTTGGGAAGGCGAACAGCGGGAGAAACAACAGAGAACAAAGGGCCGTGCCGTGGAACTGGAACACAAGATGTTTGATGTCGGATGTTTGTTAGATGTAATAAAATTTCAGTGAGCGTTGATCAATCTTTTCGTATCGGTTATCTGGTGCAATAATCTATTTTGATTTTGCATCTGTTATGCGAAAAGTTACGACGAAGGTCTGGTAGTTTAGTAGGTATATATAGCAGGTATAGGAAATTTATATTAAGTATCAAACACATAACAATCAATGAATTATGACAATCAAATTATAGAAAGTTTAATAATTTTATCTTCAGTATTATAATATACACTACAATAACATCTTATACGGTAGGTTGTCTTTTTAGTTTTGCCTATAGCCATAAAAACAAAAAATATATACATAAAATCCTTTATAAAAGGTATATATGTTAAAATCCCTATACAGGGCTACATCAAAGACATAAATAGTTTTCAATCGGTTGACCGATAATCATGTCCATGTGTCCACCAAATCCACCAAATCCACCCCAACATTAAATTTACCATGGAATTAGAGTCTTCCCAATCAATCAATTTTCTCGACCTTACTATTACCAGATTAAATGACCACTTCGAATTCAGTATATATAGGAAACCAACACAGACCGACCATGTTATCCCAGCATCTTCCAACCACTCAATTTCACACAAACTTGCCGCTTTTTACAGTTACATACACCGTCTTGAAACCAACCCCTTATCACAATCCAACTACAAGAAAGAATTAAATATACTACGTCAAATTGCTTTCAACAACGGATACGATCCACACATCATAAGCAAGCTCATCCATAAAAGACAGCTCAAGGTCTTACGACATGCTGCGTTCCCTAGGGATTTGACAACCAAACCTACTTATGCTTCCATACCTTTACACGAAGCTGAATTGTCTGGGGATATTTCAAATGTTATAAAAAATCAGTAGATAACGTTCAAATTTCTTTTAAGGTATGCAATAACATAGGACAGTCTCTATCTAACACCAAAGATATTATCAACTATATGAATCGTAGTGGTGTTTATAAACTACAATGTTCTGACTGTGATGCCACCTACATAGGAAGAACTTGTAGATCATTTGCTTCTCGCTCTCTTGAACACATCAAAAGAGAGAATACCTCTACCTTTTCACAACATCTTAAAGAGAAAAATAATACTCTGAACATCCCAGATGACATTTCTCTTCTACACAATATCCCACAGAAAGACTTCTTAAAGGACTTGTACGAGGACCTAAAAATAGTAAAAGAAAAATAAAAAAGTCAAAATTGTGTCAACTGCCATGTTTCGTTCAACCGGGACTTCCATCCACTTCATCGACAACTTTTTCTTAACTTCATTTTTAATTACAATATTACTTTTCACCTCTTTATTACTTCTATCACTTTCATACAGTCACATTTACAGTTGGTTTGATACAATCCATAATGATTTTCTTTCCTTATTCATCTCTATCCATTAACCACTATCATCTATCCAATTATACACACACAAACCAACATCACCCACATACATACCTATTCATCTCTAAATTTTCATCCATAATTTTTCCATGACTATCTTCACCCCATATATTCATACTGTAACTAAATTTAATAGTCTCACTACTCTTTCTGGGTCCCGTTCATGTTACATTTTAATTATAATCTTATAAACCTCTAACACCGACCCTCTCCCCTATGTTTACCTATATCATATGATGGTCTGTTTTGTCGAAACCTTAGAGTTCCAGGCAGTATGCAGGGATCTTGAGAAATGGTCGCATGTATCTTAGCTTGTCTTATATATCCCTCCCAGATCAGAAAACAGTTCTACACCTCCGTCACCCACATAGTGATCTTTTATGGTACTTCCACATACTTTAACAACTTCCAATTATTCTAATATAACTGATAACTTTAAATAAACATTCAATTGCTTTTCTAAGCCCTAGATATCACATATAAAGAGCTTGATAACGTTTATTAAGTTTTCTGTCTTACGTGTTATGTGGTTTGCCTACTTCTTTCATTACAATATTGTAACATTTACATCAAGTCTATTTCCATTTTAATAGACTATTTACCACAGTGGGAACGACTGTTTTTATTGTTATTCATTTAACAAATTTTACAATAAATATCACAAAACAACAGGGAAATTATAACTTCCTGTGGAACTGTCATTCCTGCCATGTCATCATTCGGAATTTCCGTTATCAAAATCACTTGCTTCCATACAGCCATGATGTGAACTAGTCAAATTGAGCTCATTGGTACCTCGAGCGTAAAACATTGGATATTTTATACATCCATGTTCAAAATCACATCTTTTTCATATGTTCCTATGACAGATTAATTATAAAGCCTAATATGTTTTACTTTGGTGGCTAGCATGTTAGATTCTGAGTGAGTATAGCCTATAAGTTTTTATAACCTTAGTCAACATTTTAAATACTTTGCATCATTTTATCTGGTTATACACATTTTAGGATTACACTGATGATGATCGGTCAACCGATTGAAAACTAATTATGTCTTTGATGTAGCCCTGTATAGGGATTTTAACAAATATACCTTTTATAAAGGATTTTATGGTTTTGTAATGGTATACAGCCAACTACAGGAAATTTTTCCTCGTGGATTTAAAAAATATATAGATTTAAAGTACTTTATTGCTTTTCAAAATATGTCCCACCAAGATCGATACACTTTTGCATACGTTCAAACCAATTGGTAAAACAGTTATTCCAGTCTTCAGCTGACACCTGCAAAATGGCTGTTTTAAAGGCATCGATGACTTCTACTGGCGACTGGAATCGCCGCCAACGCATTGCATTCTTGATCTTTGGGAACGCGAAGAAGTCGTTGGGACTTAGGTCGGGGCTATACGGTGGATGGTTTAACAATTCGATTTTCTGAAATTCCAAAAACTATATTGTCTTTTGGGCAGTGTGAGCACTTGCATTGTCATGATGTAGGATGATTCGCCGTTGTGTGTTGCTTTGTCGGAGTTTCGCGATAACTTCTGGTAAACAAACGGTTATATACCAATCAGAAGCAACCGTTATTCGATCTCCTAGAGCAATTGTTGCCACATCACCATATCTTGACAGAAAAGTTGCAACTATTTTCTTTGACATACTTCGAGGACGGATCACTTTTGTTGGTTTTTCCTCATCTTGAAACATCCGCACAGCGGACTGGCGTTTATTTTCCGGTTGGTAGGAGTAAATAAATCCAAGATTCATCGCCACTAACAATACTGTAAACGTTTTTTGAGCTTCCTTTGTTGAACCGTTCCAGTGTTTTTCGACACCAATTGACGCGAGCCGTGTTTGCTCTTCTGTAAGCAAATGAGGGATCCAACGGCAAACTAACTTCCTAACACCCAGTTCTTCATGTAGGATCTTTTGGATCGAGGTCTTTGAAATGCCCAATGATGCCTCTATCTCCCAGTATGTTACACGGCAGTCATCCTTCATTAGCTGACATGACTTCAAAATTTGCACGAATTTTTTTTTAATTGAGATTACGGTATCATGAAAATATATTCCGTTTTTCCTTTTACATTTTTTTTACCTAATGACCATAAATTCCTTAAAGTGGGTTATTTAAATGTAATTGAAAAATATTTTATATAGAAGCAATTTTTAAAACACTTTTCCTCCAATCTATATAATTTTACTTATTCTACTTGGAGACAGTAAAATTACCACGAAAAACATCTGATCTGTTCCTAATGTTAGCTGAGATAAAAGCAGAATATTAAAACAAAAGTCTAATCTAACAAGTAGCTTATGTAATACAGTACCTAATACAAAATAGTAGGAACACTCTCCTTTAAAATTCTGTCAAACGGTAGTCGCTGGGAGTGATCTCTTAATATTCTGTTGTCTTCCAGAATACATAGGTATGTATGTTGCCTGGAATTTTTTTTGTTGGAAAAAAAATAGTGTCTACATACAATAGATAATGTAAAAGGATAGAAAACTGTTTTTCTTCCTGTCTTGTTTTACAAGTATCACGTACTTTTAGGTTCACCGCTCTCTATAAACGATTTTACGATCGGGACACACTGTATTTACGATTGAAAATGTATGTATTTTTAAAAATTTAATGGATATTGGCTTCTGTATTTACGACCTCATTAAAAAATCTAAAATAAATATCTTGAAAATTCTAAAATAAATATCTTGAAAAATCAATTGTTTCTAATTTACAATAGGTCAGTGACCAACATAAAGCAATAAAATATAAAAGACAAAAAAATTTAGCCCCAGGGCCCTGTCTGTTAAAATTTCAATTAAATTTCAAATCCAGAAATCGATTTGAAATTGTTTACTGGAATCTGAACTGATACGTTGCCTTTTTTCCCTGAATTTACAATAGGCATTGATAAATTTGTTCACGAAAGCTATGTCAACCGTTAGATTCATTTTTCAACTTTAAAATAAAATAGTTTATTAAAATTCTTTTAATGTCGATGTTAATAAATTTCTATATACAATACGTATTATGATTATTCTGTACTGGAATTAGAGAGCTACTTTTATGTTTGAAAATGTCGGAAGGAGAAACATTTATGTTAAAAGAGAAGTTAGACCAGGATGCGTGTTGTCCCTATTGTTATTGAGACATAGTGAGAGTGAAGAGTGTTAGAGAGACATATAGAGTGAAGCTATTTTTAAAGAAGCGTTATAAGAAGAAGAATGCGGCGTAGCAGTAAAAAAATACCTGAAACAACACAAAATTCGAAGATAATACCGTTATTCTAGCTGAAAATATCTAATACAGCCTAAAAATGAACGCGAAGAAAACAAAGTTCTTGACTATTACAAAGTTGAAAAGATATTTGCTAATCTGCACCTTACTATAAGAGCTGATAATGACAGCCTCAAGTATTATAGTCGTCACTTTTTGTTCATTCATCCATTCTCTTTTCCTTATTCCTATGCGGGATCGGCTTTCCTAATTGCATTTCTCCACACAATTCTATCTTGGGACATATTAATATTGATCCACTTTACCTGTCTTACCTAATCGTCTCCCCCAGGTCGTCTTTGGTCTTCCTCTCCTACTTCTTCCAGGAATCTGCACTTCAGCAATTCTTCATATTGGGTGGTTAACGTCTCGACGTTAAACATGACCAATTCATCTTAATCTATGCTTTCTCATTTTGACATCAATTATTGGTGCCACACCTAGACTTCCCCTAATATACTCATTTTTAATTTTATCCTTTTTTTTTCACTCCACTTATCCATCTAAGCATTCTCATTTCGGCCACATGCACTCGCTGTTCCTCTTTCTTTTTCACAGCCCAACATTCAGTTCCGTATATCATAGGCAGTTTTATGGCTGTTTTATAGAATTTCCCCTTTAGCTTCATTGGAAGTTTTCTGTCACACAACACATCTCTCGCTTACTTCCACTTGATCCATCCAGCCCTAATTCTACTGCATGCATCTCCATATATTTCTCCATTACTCTGTAATACCGATCCTAGGTACTTAAAACTATTGCTTTTCACAATCATTTCACCATCCAATGATACTATTTTTGTAATAACTCCATCTTTACTTATATATTCTTCACTTTTTGTAAGGAATGCAAAAAAAGAAGGCATAAAAAAGTTGAAAGTATTTGAAGTGTAATGTTGACAGGGCTACAAAATGAATTTAAAATTGAGTAAAAACTATGTACTGAGAAAGTTGGAATTTTGGGCCATATAGTCAGAGGTGAGAACTATTACGTTCAAAAATAACTACAATAGCAGAGATCAAGAGTGAATGGAACCCAGGCCGAAGAAGGATTTCCTGGCTGAGAAATTTACATGAGTTGTACAATTTTGGTTCAGTGAACTTATTTAGAATAACTGCCAATATGATACGAATATCTATGATAATAATCAATATACGATAAAAGTGGGAATGGAAGGAAAAAAAATGTGTAATTTCATTTGTTTTTTCTGAAAAATCTCTGGTCCTCATCTTGTGGTACTAAAGTTTGCATGGATATCGGAGTACATGGATATCCGTCGAACAACGTTAACCCAAATTAATTTTCTTTTTGTAAAAATACTTTCCGGTAAATAAAATATATTGTATTTGTCGTTATTTCTCTTATACACTAAATAACCTATACTTCAAAAATCCAATTTCTCTCTATATATCATCCCGGCAAGCGGGGGCAATATGTCAATGTCCAGCATTATTACAGAGCCAGCTAGAATTGCTACTAACCCTATTCACATTCCTTGTCAACTTCCCCTGTGTTTTACACCCCACAATTGGCTCTGAGATACGAGGCCACGGCCCTTTCTCCGGGTCCGAAACTCCAGAAGTATAATGTGCATCAAGGGTGCACTTTTTTAGATAGTAAAATGCGTATTTATTTCCTCGCGACGTCCTTTTTCTTTAGATTAACCTCCGTTTTCGGTCCCCGAGATGCTATTTATTACTTTGCTTTTGGGGTAAGTTGGAAGTGATTGAGCAGAGCTTTTTTGGGGACCGTTTTTTCTGTATATCTTTTTTTCACTATATATTTATTTGTTTAACAGGCAATAACATCCTAGATTATTGGAAATAATATAATTTTTCTAAGACCGTTTAATAATATGCTCATCATTCACTATTTTTGAATAGATAATAACACCCATTATTTTACCCGTGAGTAATAGTTCATTATTCATTTTAATATCAGATTTAATCAGTTTTGTGGACTTGTCCTGATATAACCTTAAAATGATCTTTACCTGACGTGGTAGAGATCAACGGACCCCAGTTTTGTAATCAGCGACCCCAAAAATCCCCTAATATACTTTTTCAGAGCGATTGTGTAAATTTATCTTGATTTGACCTAGAAATGACCTTGAGCTAGACGTGAGAGAGGTCAGCGGACCCCGGATTCGTGATCAGCGACCCGAAAACCCCCTAGTCATATGGTTTCGTCTAATAGTAGAATTTTTTTTTTGTAAACCTATGTAATTATTGTAATTTATATCAATAATTAACTTCGAAAATTTTTTAAAAGATGTTACACTGGGTCAGTAATACATTTTACAAAGTAAGTCATGAAAGATTAGTCCAAATTCTATTCTATGTTTGTCTACCAAAAACATAGATAAAAGAGACTTACGGGTAATAACAAACCTTTATGGAATCAAACAGCACAAATTCTAATAGATAACGAACCCAATCCAGAAATTGAAATCAGGAGAGGAGTTAGGCAGGGATTTATTATGTCTCCATTACTATTAATTTAATGTTTATAGTGAAGCTATTTTTGAAGAAGGTTTACTATCTCAAAGTAAAGTAATAATAATTACCGGAGGATCTATTAACAATATAATATATGCAGATAACACCGTGATTATGGCAAGCTCTGCTGAAAAACTACAATTACTGCTAAACACAACAAACAGTTTCTGTGTGTTACTGATCTATTATCGTTATCGTACTAGATAGTGGCATTCTATGAAAATAACAAAGTTACTCTTTATTTTGATATTTTAGAGACACCTTGTATACTAGAAAATATTTTATGGTTTTACGCATCATTAATTCCTGCATTTGAGAAAATGTTCGATGCCATATTTTGGGGACTTACTATAGATTTATTGCATAAATAAATAGAATATTAGTCATACTTTCATTTCAAATTAGTTCATTTTTTAGAGGAATTAATAGTTTACAATATTTTCAATTTCATTCTATTTCTATTACGTCAGCCAATGCGCGAGAGTAAGAACAAGATATTATGTACCTCCGAATTCTATCCTACTGCATCGATTTTAATGAAATTTTGGAAGTAGCCCAATCTCCTAATTCAAAGTCTATCCTATATACTATGGCGCTTTTATCATGGGGGCGGTTCTCACCCCTTCTCGGGAGTGGAACATTTTTATTTTCGAATTACAAGGAGAAAAAGGAAGATTTTTAAGAAAATTTAAAAATGCGCTCTATAATTTGATCTTATTTTTTTCAAAAACCTTTCATTTTAAACCCATCCAACTTTTTGAAAGTAGAAATAACACTATATTAAAAGGTATTGCGGAAGAAAACTGATGCATTTAAATTCTGGTGGATGACGGGTTAAATATATGTACTTATTATGTATGTACGTATTTTTCCTTAAAGTACATTAGTTATATTTTTTTGCACCATATCTCATTCAGTTTGAATGTAACCGAATGTAACGGTGCTCGTTTTAAAGGCCTTTTCAAACACTACAAAAGGCGTTGAAAGCATTATACCTAAAACCTACCGTTCCTATGTTATTTCAAGTTGAATACCATATCTCTTTTTTTATTATAAATAGAAGATTTACGAAGGAACGAATTTCTTTGTTATTTATAATCTAAAAAATATTTTATATAGTGTTTTTAGTTCGATGCATAGTTTTGAAGGTATTCACAAAAAACCGTCCGAAAAGGTGTCATTTTTCAATGAAAATGGCCAGTTTTCAACTACGCATAACTCAAAAAGTATTGAGTTCTCAAAAAAAAGTATAGATTAGTTTTTGCTTAGAAATAGGTTCTCTAGCTACTTCCTTGGTTATTTTGACCAACAAATTTTCCACTCCGTTGATGGGGTAGGAACCGCCCCAAGATAAAAAACGCCATAGTATATAGGGTAGATTTTGTTTCTTGAGCTATTCCCTACTTACTGTGACAATATCAAGTACATCTATGTAGTAGGATGGAATTCGCAGCCAAATACCCTCATCGACTGCCCCATAATAATGCTCTGCTATGATCGCATGAGAGAGAACACACTCAAGATTATAGCAAAATTTCTATTTACTGTAACTTTTAAAGTTTTTGAGCTACAGCAACGAGTTTTATGTCATTGGAAAGGTAATTTTGCATTATTTCAAAATATGTGAAAATATACAGGGCGGATTTAAAAAATTAAGATTTTTTTTTCATTTCCGGTTAAAGCGTAAGCCATATTTTGGGCAAAATTTATTGTGGTAATAGATAATAGAATAACATATATTTCTGCCAAATTTTAAATTTTATTCATAGCATTTCAAATTCATAACTCCCCTCCTATGGGGAGCTAAAAAATCTGACTAATGTCATTCAATTTAATGATAGGATATCAAAAATATATCAAAAAATAAACAAATTCCTTGGAGCCATTTTTGAGAAAATCTAGTTCAAACTTATGTTAAATTTTAACCTCTTCAATATAGGCAATCCGTAACTTTTTCTGAAAAACGATAATAATCTTCTTATAGCCCCATCTTTATGCTATATAAATATTTTTTCAAATTAAACTTATCTTAAAGTTTAATTATACCGGATATCAAAAACTACTTGACCGATTTCGATGAAATTCGGTATGAGTAAGTTTAAGAGAATTTTGTCGAGAAACTAAGCTTTAAAAAAACCTCTCAAAGGGGGGCCAAAAGAGAGGGGTTATTTGGGGCCCATTTTTGCAAATTTTGACCGAAACGAATGAAATTTAACTCAAAGTTAGCTCATCGATAGGTAAATAGAAATGCGGAATTTGACATTTCCAAATTCAAAATGGCGGCCAACATGGCCGATCGCCCACCCGATACATTTCCTTACCTATCTAAAAACTTATTTAGGATAAGTTTAATTGGAAAAAGTCGTTATATATCCTAAAGATGGGGCTATAAGAAGATTGTTATCGTTTTTCAGAAAAAGTTACGGGTTGCCTATATTTAAGGGGTCAAATTTTGACATAACTTTGAACTAGATTTTCTTAAAAATGGCTCCAAGGAATTTGTTAATTTTTTAATGTATTTTTGATATCCTATCGTTAAATTAAATGACATTAGTCAGATTTTTTAGCTCCCGACAGGAGGGGAGTTATGAATTTGAAATGTTATGAATAAAATTTGAAATTTGGCAGAAATATATGGTATCTTATTATCATTATTACAATAAATTTTGCCCAAAATATGGCTTACGGTTTAACCGGAAATGAAAGAAAATCTTAATTTTTTAAATCCGCCCTGTATATTTTTACATATTTTGAAAGAATGCAAAATTACCTTTCCAATGACATAAAACTCGTTGCTGTAGCTCAAAAACTTTAAAAGTCACAGTAAATAGAGATTTTGCTATAATCTTGTGTGTGTCCTCTCTCACGCGATCATAGCAGAGCATTATTATGGGGCAGTCGATGAGGGTATTTGGCTGCGAATTCCATCCTACTAGATCGATGTACTTGATATGGTCACAGTAAGTAGGGAATAGCTCAAGAAATAAAATCTACCCTATATACTATGGCGCTTTTTATCTTGGGGCGGTTCCTACCCCATCAACGGAGTGGAAAATTTGTTGGTCAAAATAACCAAGGAAGTAGCTAGAGAACCTATTTCTAAGCAAAAACTAATCTATACTTTTTTTGAGAACTCAACACTTTTTGAGTTATGCGTAGTTGAAAACTGGCCATTTTCATTGAAAAATGACACCGTTTCGGACGGTTTTTTGTGAATACCTTCAAAACTATGCATCGAACTAAAAACACTATATAAAATATTTTTTAGATTATAAATAACAAAGAAATTCGTTCCTTCGTAAATCTTCTATTTATAATAAAAAAAGAGATATGGTAGGTGAAAAGAGTTTTTTTTGGTGCATGCTCAAATTGGTGTATTCAACTTGAAATAACATAGGAACGGTAGGTTTTAGGTGTATAATGCTACCAACGCCTTTTGTAGTGTTTGAAAAGGCCTTTAAAATGAGTACCGTTAAATGTCGGTTACATTCAAACTAAACGAGATATGGTGCAAAAAAATATAACTAATGTACTTTAAGGAAAAATACGTACATACATAATAAGTACATATATTTAACCCCTCATCCACCAGAATTTAAATGCATCGTTTTTCTTCCTCAATACCTTTTAATATAGTGTTATTTCTACTTTCAAAAAGTTGGATGGGATAATTCATATTTCATCTTAAACTTTAATATAAACAAGATCCGAATGTTTATTTTGTACAATTACAGTGGCAATTAAATCACTTATATAAGTTGAGTCCCTGAATCTTTACCTGTGCGTCATCAAGCAAGTCAATTACTGTCACTTGCTGTTGCGTTTAGTAAATTTCAATTTCCGGCTTATCATCGACTTATTTCGCATGCTTTAAATGATGACGCACGGGTAAAGATTCAGGGACTCAACTGTAGGTAGTTTTTGAATTGCTTCTAAAAAGCGCCGATCAAGCTATTCACTCTTGAATGTCTTAGCCAGTGGGGAATTTTTTACCGGTGAAAAAACCATCCATACGTGAGAATAAAATTCAGTCCCGGTTTAGAGTTTGAAGAAGCTGGGGGTCGCGGTCGGCATTTTTTGGCAGGTATTGGGGTATGTCCCTCAGTATCATCAATTTTCAGTTTAGTCCATTAAGTCAAGTAAACATTTCTGTATTCGAGTGAAAGAATAAGTTTTCTGTGTTCTTTATTGCCAAGAGACCTACTATGGGTCTCTACTCTATGGGTAACTAGCAACTACTCTGTCACCTCTTGTAACATAATGACCTAATTGTTACTTTAGTCGAGGCATTGAAGCACAAAAAAGGCCTTACTGTCGATTTTTGGCGCAGTAAGACGGATTTTAATGCAGTTTGGTGCGTTGGATTCGTGAGAATGTCAGGAAATTTTGGAAACTAATGTAATGAATAAGAAGTGTGAAATTGCATTTGTGCATAAGAAAAATGCATTATTTCAAAAGTGCATTTTGAAATAGGCAATTATTATAAATTTGCAACTCGGTAAATTTTCTTACTCGGGGGTTTTTGGGGTCGCTGACAACGAATATGAGGTCGGCGAGAGTGTGCAAACTACCTGGTGCCTGCAGCGGGTGTAATAAACGTCTTCCTCTGGAGTATTGTGGTAATTTATCATAATATAATTGGCTTAAACTCATTACTCGGGGGTTTTTGGGGTCGCTGAAAATGAATATGAGGTCGGCGAGAGTGTGCAAACTACCTGGTACCTGCAGCAGGTGTAATAAACGTCTTCCTCTGGACTATTATGGTAATTTGTTAAATAATTGGCCCAAACTTGTTACTAGGGGGTCTTTGGGGTCACTGAAAATAATTATTGCATCAACTAAATCCTAATTTCATAGAATATTATAAAAAAAACATGATTATTTTGTTCAGGATCTCCATTTTTTTTTTAATTTTGGCGCTTAAAATTATGTTGGCAGTATTGATACATTCTTGATTAATTTCATGTAGGATTTATTGCCTTTCTCTCTCACACGTTTGTATACACTAATATAACGGTTACACTGTAAGCAAAAGAGAACACGTTTTATTTTCTTATTTTGTTTTCCTGTTATTTAAATAATTTATTATAAAGAAGTGTAAAAAATATCTTTTTTTATTTAAATTAACGTGTCTCAGCAACGCAGGCCATTGACACGGTTACAACAGTAAGGTTTACAATATGTTTAAATTACAAGAATTAAGAAAATTAAGAATTTAAATTAAGAAATTACAATATCAGCACAATGATAAAAAACAAAATTTATATGGCGTAGTATAACCGAGAGTCTTTGAGAAACATTATCACATTATTAAAGTTACTATTATCACTAAGAGTGGTGGTTTGGTCTTCATCCAGTTTATGTTATCTTCGGGTGTTCGTGTATAGCTGGCACTCAACTATTATGTGCTTGACGGTGACACGAGTGTTGCATGTATGACACCAGGGAGGATTTCCCTGGCTCATCAGGTAACCATGTGTAAGACGGCAATGTACAATTCTTAGTCTTCTCATGACAACTTTGTCCCTTCTACAAAGTGCTGGTATTTTTAAGGCAGGTATTCTGGGTTGAATATTATGGAGTTTTGAGTTTGTTCTATTCCAGAGGTTTTGCCAGACTCTCAAGCACATTTGGTTTACTGTATGTTGTACCCCTTAATGAAATTATTGACCACGGCTGCCAACTTCTTATGGCTATGTACAATGCCCTGATAAGTTTCAGGAAACCGCATATTCCTGAGCAGTTTAAACTGAGTAATATCCAATTAGCTGAAACTTACCGATACGGAATATACTTAATGGCTATTGCTAAAAATAAAAAGAATGTCATTGGAAAAATTCTTTCATCTGTTGATGCATTTACCCAGCATTTAAAAAGGGTATATTTACAAACACAAATTTGGCTGCATGGAGAGAACAGTAACATGAACCCAACCTATTGGGGATGGGAATTACAAAATAATGTATTAATTCCAGTTAGAATGACTCGACCACCTGGTCCTCCAAACATTTTAAATTTAATATTCTGTAGTTGTAAGTCAGACTGCGGCAACTCATGCGGGTGCAGGAAGCATGGGTTAGTTTGTATTTTAGCCTGTAAAAATCGTGCAGGCTCTGATTGCACAAATATTGCATTGGACTGGAGAGAGGAAGGCAGTAATGAAAAGAAGATGATAATGATAAAGGAAATAAATTTTAAAGATAAATTACGATAAATTTTGTATAATGAACTCTCTTAACCACAAATGTTTATTTAACCATAAAATCATATGTTTATTTATAATAAAAATACCACCGTTTTCGATCACTATAGTTACATCGAAGAAAATAGATTACCCCAAAAACCCCTGAGTAACGAGTTTAAACTGATAAATTACCATAATACTCCAGAGGAAGACGTTTATTACACCCGCTGCAGGCACCAGGTACTTTGCACACTCTCGCCGACCTCATATTCATTTTCAGCGACCCCAAAAACCCCCGAGTTAGAAGTTTGGGCCAATTATTTAACAAATTACCATAATACTCCAGAGGAAGACGTTTATTACACTCGCTGCAGGCACCAGGTAGTTTGCACACTCTCGCCGACCTCATATTCGTTTTCAGCGACCCCAAAAATCACCGAGTAAGAAAATTTACCGAGTTGCAAATTTATAATAATTGCCTATTTCAAAATGCACTTTTTTTTTAATAATTGCCTATTTCAAAATGCACTTTTGAAATGCATTTTTCTTATGCACAAATGCAATTTGAGATTTCTTATTCATTACATTAGTTCACAAAATTTCCCGACATTCTCAAGAATCCAACGCCCCAATCCGCATTAAAATTCGTCTTACTGCAAAAAAATCGACACTTCAATCCTTCAATGCCTCGACTACTTATTGACCCACTTACCACGTGTGGGAGTCATACGTAGCCATAGGAATTATATCCATCCTTTGGATTTTGACATGTTTGCATCTATATGAGACTTTTAGTCTGTTTTTGAAAGGCTTTGACCTTTGTAGGTTTTGGTTGGCTCACCATGTTCTTGTAACACTGATGATGCTCATACTACAGAGCGAAAACGTTTTGTTTCTATGTTTGTAGTCCTATAGAGGCTAAAACTAATATACCTTTTACCAAGACAAAATTTTTTTATTAAATTTTACCTACTATGGTTTCCATTTACACCTGCCTCTTTATGGGACTGAAGGTGAAGCAGAATCCCTAATTCTATAATTTGTTCACTGGAAAGTACTTTTCTTCTAATAAAAGAACCCGAAAAATCTACAGTCAAAGCAATTGTAGTAAAACAAAGAAATTCGTAGTACCTAAGTTTTGTAATGTTGTTCTGAAGCTATTTTCTTGTGGCATTTTTACAATTTTAACTATTTAGAATGGGAAATAAGCCACAATATTATTAAAAAATGATTTTTATTAACGTTTCGACGCCCAAACTTTTTTGGGCGTCGAAACGTTAATAAAAATCATTTTTTAATAATATTGTGGCTTATTTCCCATTCTAAATAGTTAAAATCCTAAGTTTTGTATTTTTTATCCTGCCACAACAGGTTTCTGTTATCTGTTTCCTGTTATCATCAAATTTCCCTCAATATTCCATATGTACCTAGTGCGGTGCAGTGCTATGTTTTTTTTGAATGGGGTATGTCTTCATAATTTTTTTGTATCACGATTGTGTTTTTTATGTATAACACTAAATTAAAAGTTTCAAATTGTAATTGACATTTCAATTCATTCATTTATTCAATTATTTATACGAGAAAATTAATATTCCACTAATTCTGTTTTGGCTAATAACAAATACAGCTAGTATTTGTTAACAAATTAAGAAATAGATGATAGAGCAGGAGGTGAAACTACGGACAGAGATAAAATATTAACAATAGTCGAAGAGTTCTATAGAGAGCTATACAGAATACAGGTCAAGAGAAAAGGACATCAATACGCAATTTCAGATACAGTAAAAACAAGAGTACTATGTATATATTTTGTAATGTCTTAGAAGTTTGCAATTTTTATTACAGATTCTTTCTTCTCTGTGGGACGAGGATTTTTAGAATGGGTTTATTGCCAATTCTGGCGTTAAAGTCTCCCATTTATATGATATTATGATCATTCTACTTATGGCGCGTCCGCATTGGTTAATTTTTCATGCGTATTGAACTAATGGTTCGTCGCAAGAATTTGTGTCGCAAGAATTTGCGTTGCAAACTTTTACCATTGATGACGCGGTGCTAAAATCATTTGATCTTCGCTCGAAAACGATAACCGATGGAGCGCGTGCGTTGTGTGCGTCAAAAATTCTTGCGTCCGGTTTATGCGACGAACTGCAGCTGGTACGCACGAAAAATTTACCAATGCGGACTTTTGATTTGTCATATTTTTGTTCTTGTGGTACATAGATGTCTTTTATAGTTGTACATCTCAATTTATAAATTGTAATTTAGAAATAAGTCGTATAAATGTAATAATATTTAACATAAGATCAAGCATAATCATTTTCCTGTGGTTTACTAGTCTGACATCCGAGTGAAGTTTAGATTGTAACAAATTTACATAGCAAATTGGGAAGGTTTCTTTGATGCTGCTTTTGAAATAATAATTTCATGTAATGGAATATCAGCTTGAAATTTTTTAGAAAATAGACCAAAGTTTATGTTTGGTTTGCAATATCTCAACCATTTTATCTTCAACAAGTTATCCCCTTCTGTGTTTCAATTCATGTTATCGAAAACATGCATTGTTTTGGAAAAAACAAACAAGCTTATATTTTTCTAAAACCTT
Organism: Diabrotica virgifera virgifera; assembly: GCF_917563875.1. NCBI lineage: Eukaryota > Metazoa > Arthropoda > Insecta > Coleoptera > Chrysomelidae > Diabrotica > Diabrotica virgifera. The sequence goes on from NC_065443.1 coordinate 302,167,709, forward strand.
TTTTGTTAGTTTATAAATATGTTAAAGAAAACAGTTCTACTCAAAGACTTAGCTGCTAATTGTAATTAATAAGTTTATTAATAATAATTTCAATTCATCAATATAGAATTCATCAATATAGTTTGATCAAAAATATTTCTATTTTGTTATTGATTATTCTGAATCCGAATCCCACATTATTTGAAAATAAAAGAAAATTTTTTGAGCTCTTATTATAGTACCTATGTTCGCATAACTTGGAACTTATTACGCCAGTCAATGAGAGCAAGAACAGGATATTACCTCCGAATTCTATCCTACTGCATGGATCTTAATAAAATTTTGGGAATAGCCTTTACTTATCTCCTAATTCAAAGTCTACCCTATGCCAATGTGAGCTTTTTTCTTGGGGGCGGTTCTCACCCCTTCGCGGGGGTGAAAAATTTTTTGGTCAAAATAACCCAGAAAGTAGTTATAAAACCTAATTATAAGCAAAAACTGTTTTTTCGAACGGTTTTTTGCAAATACTTTAAAAACCGTGCAACTAACTAAAAAACTAAATAAAACATTTTTGTAGCTCATAAAAAAAAACAAAAAAATTTGTTCCTTCATAAATCTTCTATTTATAATACAAAAAAAAATATAGTAGGTGAAAAGACTTTGTTTTTTTTTGGTGCATGCTCAAATCGGTGTATTCAACTTGAAATAACAGAGAAACGGTCGATTTTAGATATATAATGCTACCAATACTCTGCAAAAAAATTGATGACTAATGTATTTTAAGAAAAAATGAGAAGTGTATTTAACCCCTTATCCACCAGAATTGAAATGGATCGTTTTCCTTCTACAATACCTTTTATTATAATGTTATTGCTATGTTTAAAAAGTTGGACGGGTTTAAAATGAATAGTTTTTGAAAAAAATGAGGTCAAACTAAAGAGCGCATTTTTAAATTTTCTTAAAAATGTTCCTTTTTTCCATGTAACTTGAAAATGGTAAAAGATACAGTAATGAAAAATAAAAACAAAATTTTTATCCCAAAAACCCTACATTTTTGTACCGTATCTTTTTTTGTATCTCTTATCATTTTTGAGTTACATGGAAAAAAAGGAAGATTTTTAAGAGAATTTAAAAATGCGGTCTATAATTTGATCTTATTTTTTTTTTCAAAAACCATTTATTTTAAACCCGGGAAACTTTGTGAACATAGAAATAACATTATATTAGAAGGTACTGTATAAGAAAAACGATGCATATAAATTCTGGTGAATTAGGGGTTAAATATACTTCTCATTTTTTTTTAAATACATTAATCATAAATTTTTCCTGTAGCACTTATCGCTTATTTTGAATGTAATCGACATTTAATATTGCTCATTTTAAAGGTATTTTCAAGCACTACAAAAAGTATTGGTAGCATTATACATCTAAAATCGACCATTTCTCTGTTATTTTAAGTTGAATACACCGATTTGAGCATACACCTAAAAAACAAACTCTTTTCACTACTATATTTATCTCTTTTTGTATTATAACTAGAAGACTATTGTAGTTTTTTTAGTTAGAAGCATATTTTTTGAGATATTCGCAAAAAACTTTCCGAAAAGGTATTATCTTTTAATGCATATGGCTAATTTTCAACCACGAATAACTCAAAAAGTATTGAGTTTTCAAAAAAAATTATAAAACAGTTTTTGCTTAGAATTAGGTTCTCTAGCCACTTCCGCGGTTGTTTTGACCAAAAATGTTTTCACCCACTTGAAGGGGTGGGTACAACCCCCAAGATAAAGTGCCTTGCTATATAGGGTAGACTTTGTTTCTTGGGCTATTCCCTAGTTACTGTGAAAATATAAAGTAAATCTGTAGTAGGATGGAATTACATAGGAGCCAAATACCCTCATTGACTGCCCTATATGGGGCTTTTTTATTATCAATTTTAATAAAAAAGTTTTTCCTCTTAAAATACTCTGCATGGTCTATAATCTAAGATGCAGCCATCAGATATCAAATTTTATCAATTTTATATGCGAAATGTCAAAAAATATGAATTTCGCTCAAGAGTCAAATTAATACTTATATTTTACAATATTGAAAATTATTATTATTGAAAGTTGTTTGGAATTATAAACTAATATAACTACTTTAACTATGTTTTAATATAGGAGCTGATATTGATATTATAGAAACTGTGGATGTAATTTTAGAAAAATATTTATATACCTATGTTTTTTTTTGTGTAAAATTTTCTGAATTTTTCAATGATCAGGTCAGTTTTTCTAAAATTTATATTTTCGTATGTTTTAAAAGACGACTAATAAAAAATTAAGCACCCAATTTTGAAGTAAAGGTTTTTGATATGTGGTAACCTATATTATACATTTCTTAATCAAATTATAAAAAGTTCTATCTTGTTTGATTTTTTCCGTAGTTTAAATACTCCATTTACTCCACTATTAGAAGGTGCTGAATTTCAGAGTAATAGTATATTGTGCAACAAGTGCAGAAAGGTACTAATTTCTCACGAGTTTGAAAAGTTGCGGTACGAGCGCAAGCGAGTGCCGCAATTCAAACGAGTGAGAAATTACCTTTCTGCACGTGTTTCACACTATACTTTTTCTACAAGCACAGTTTTTCCTAAAAATAAAAATCACAATTTCCAAACGACGATTAATTATAATAGGTACCTATGTGATAAATTTTAAACTGTATTTAATTAATACCTACTAATCAATTTAAATTCCTTATACCTAAATAAATTGCACAGAAATCAGTTAAAAAATTAATGCACTGCCTTAATTTGTTTAAATTTAAACAACTATTACACATTATTGACATTATATTTATGCAGTCACGGATTTACACAAAACCTACTTCATTCGACGTCTCTTGCACAGGTTGCTAAATCCTTATTGGTTATTTGATAATTATAAAATGTTTAATAAGAATAAAATTGTAAAATAAAAGAGTTGTAACATCCATAATTTAGTTTCTATGCTGTAGTTAAATATAATAATTGTCTTATAGGTTATATATTTGTCTAAAGTTTAACCACGGATGTAAACAGAATATAACGTTACTCAGAATGCGGTAGTCCACGGATGTAAACAGAATATAACGTTACTCAGAATGAGGTAGTCAACTGTGCAGAAAAGAACTTTGCGGCACAGAAACGTCACTTTGCGGCACAGAAACGTCACTTTTCTGCACACTAATGTCAAATATCTTATACTGTGAGAAAATATCAAGTTTGCTAACATAAAACCGTGCAGAAAAGTGCACTTTGAATAGTGGTTGTAGAAAAAAACATTTTACTCACTTCTATATCAATAACCTTGCATCTTATCTTCGTCGACTTCAAGTGTTAGTGTAATTGTTGTCTTTATATATTATCAAAGAAAAACGCAGTCAAGTGCATTTCCATAATCCAAATTCGATATGTCAATATAATAGACGCTGTATTAAGCAATAGCTATGCAACTATTTACAAAACGAAACAATTATACCTACCTCAAAGCGTTCGTCAACACAAACACTTAGTGAATATTTATGGGGTCTAACATGTCCTACATTTGATAAAAACCTTTTTTGTATTCGCATCGCTATTTGCCGCTTTAAATTCTATTAATTACTAGAAGTCATGGTGATAACCTCGATTGTTAGATAACAACGAAATCGGAAAAATGAATGATTCGGTTGCGGTTTGCAATTCGACGAATTTACATTTCTTCACTATCGTTTCGGTTTTCAGCAATTATTATTTTTTATTTCTCCGCTGCAGTCACAGGAGTTATTAGCGATATTAATAAATATAATACGAGTCATGTTACAATATCTTTTATAAACCTTATTCTTTAAAGGGGTGGGGGTATGGTTTGAAATATTAATTTTAAGTGCATACTTTCAACTTTCGCATCACTTTTCGATTTGGCAGACAAATAAGAAGATGAAGATGAAGATGCAGTTGTCAAAATTAAAAGCATTTTTCTCAAAACCGCTTTTTCAAATGCGTTGAACATCGTAACTAAAAAACTATTCGACCGATCCACATGAAATTTTGCATAGATTTTCTTTAGATATTTTTTTATGAGGTAACAACGTCGAGATATTTTTCGTTTTGTGCTTATTTTTTGTTCAACAATAATAAATCTGTTGATTTTCACAAAATTTTTACTACGAAATTCGTATTTTTGAATTCTGAGTGATACCAAAAATTCAAAAATCATTAAAAATAAAAATCTCAACATCGTTACCTCGTGAAACTCATAAGCTAATTAAATCTTTTTGAATTTTTTGTTTCGTATGATCCAGTGACGAGTTCTGATGTCCACCGCAAAATCCATTTATTTTGCGCTGCCTGTCAAAATTTGTCACCAATGGCTTATTTTTCAATATTTTGGATTGCATTTTTTTCTGAATATTCTTTGAATTGTACTTAATATGCTTGTTTAATTTAAAAATAAAATATTTCTACCATAGCTTCTAAAAAAATTCACACAAATGTGCTTGATATGTTGATTTCAAACCATACCCCTCCCCCTTAAGTGCCGTCACCCAATCGGAGTTTGGATATCATCATCACTATCTTTATTTTTCTATTTAACTGCATTTAAATCAGTCCCTTAAATTATTTAACCAGGGCACTCTCTTTCTTCCTATACTTTTTCCTCCACGTATTCTTATATCTCCACTTATATCTTTACACGTATTCTCAGTCTTAGCATTCTATATTCTCTCCCCTCATTATGCATTGCAGATATTGGAACATCTTTATTTTTATTTCGTTTATTATTTCGTATTCTTTGTCCATTTCTCGCCTCCCATGTTCGTTTTCTTCTATGTCCATGCTATTCTAAGCATCCTTCTCTAACACCATATTTCACATGACTGTAACTTTTTAATTACCTATGTAAAAAGTAAGAACCCTGCATACCTGGGGCATATACTACGAGGAGAACGGTACACTTTTCAGTAAGTAATACTAGAAGGAAAGATAGGAGGGTAAGGAGGTCTGTCTAAGGAGGATAATCGCCAATGGACAGGAATCCACAGATATGAAATGCTTCGGAATGCTGCTAAAAACAGAATTATTTAATCCTGACTATATAACATCTCACCTGACAAGACAATGTACGGTGGATGCCTATGCAGAAATGCACGGCACCCTAAGAAGGAGATCATATATTCAATCTTTCTTATATTCTTTTTTTTTTCTTAGAAAAGTTAGTGTTGTGGTGTAACCGTCGCAGGCTCAGAACCCAGAGCCTATTTTACTTCAAATCAGGCCTGAGGCACTACACTCTTTTCGGGTCCCTAAATATCTTCTTCTTCATGTGCCGTGCTCGATTATCGAACGTTGGCTATCAAATTGGCTATAGTAATTTTGTTAACGGCAGCTCGGAAAAGGGATGCAGAGGATCTGTTATACCATTCTCTCAGGTTTTTAAGCCATGACGTTCTTCTTCGACCTGGCCCTCTTCTTCCGTCTACCTTGCCTTTTATTATTAAATGGAGTATATTATATCTCTCTGGGTGTCGCATAACATGGCCAGAATATTCAAGTTTTCGATTTTTAACTGTTCTGACGACTTCTGTGACTTTTCCCATCCGGTGCAAAACAACTTCGTTACGAACTCTATCCACCCAACTTATTCGTAGGATTCTTCGGTATACCCAAATTTCAAAGGCTTCCAATTTCTTGAGAAGAGTATCTGTTAAAGTCCAACCTTCGACACCGTACAAAAGAGTAGAGAACACATAACATCTCACTAATCTAATTTTAAGATTCAAAGTAATGTTGTTTCCACATAAAAGTTTCTTTATCTTAAAGAATGCAGCTCTGGCCTTCTCTATACGTATTCTAATTTCTTTGCTCATGTCCCAGTTCTCATTTAGATTACAACCAAGGTAGGTGATACTGTTAGTTCTTTCTAATTGTTCACCATAAGCTGTTACTACTTCCGGTTGTATTGGCGTCTTACTGACAACCATCACCTTGGTCTTTGCGGTGTTTAGCTTGAGTCCATATTCATCACACGTTGTGGTAATCCTATTAATCAGATGTTGAAGTTCTTCATAATTGCTCGCAATTAACACCGTGTCATCCGCATATCTCAAATTATTAATATTGACGCCATTCATTTTGATACCACATTGAGCATTATCCACTGCTTTATTGAAAACAAACTCAGAATAGATGTTAAATATTAGTGGGGACAAAATGCAGCCCTGCCTTACTCCTCTTCGTATTTGAAGTTCTTCAGACGTGTCCCAGCCAATCCTGATGTTTGCACGTTGATGCCAGTAAAGATTTTTGATAATGCGTAGGTCTTTATCATCAATACCCACTTTCTGAAGAATAGCAATCATTTCCGTATGTTTTACCCGATCAAAGGCCTTCTCAAAGTCAATGAAACACATATAAACCGGATGTCCGACATCTCTGCATCTCTGTACCATAACCTGAATACTAAACAGTGCTTCTCTGGTCCCAAGGTTATTGCGGAATCCAAACTGTGTATCAACAAGCTGTTCTTCTATTTTTTGGTACATCCTAGAGTGCAAAATTCGTAGAAATATCTTTAAAACATGACTCATCAAGCTAATGGTTCGGTAGTCACTACATCTTTTCGCGTTTGCTTTTTTAGGTATCGTCACAAAAGTCGACAGCAGCCAATCCGTTGGTATATAGCCAGTTTGATAAACTTTATTAAAAAGATGAAGGAGAGATCTTTTACCTGAATTTTCGAAGAGCTTTATTATTTCATTCGGTATTTCGTCTGGTCCCGTCGCTTTTCTGGTCTTTGCTAATCTTATTGCTTGTTCAATTTCGTCCATAGTTATGTCAGGTCCTGTAACTACTTCGTTAATTTCAAGCTCGGGTCTTTCATCATTAAACAGTTCCTCAATGTATTCTTTCCATCTGTCTATTTTATCCAAATCAGTGATAATCAGTTTTCCATCTCTATCAACGATGTTATTTGCATGTTTTTTGTTCTGACCGGTGAGTTCTTTTATTTTTTTATACATATTAAATGAATCATGTTTTCTCTGCAACTCTTCAATTTCTAAACATTTTTTTTCAAAGTATGTTTCTTTTGCCGCTCGTATTTTAGTCCTTATCTCTTTATTAATGCGTTTATACATTTCGATGTTTTGATTCTTAAATTTGCGTCTTTTTTCCATCAAATTCAAAATCTCATCGTTCATCCATTGTTGCTTCTTTTGATTTTTCTCTTTGAAGTTTGGAGTTGAGTTGCTTATAATCGTTTTGATTTGGTTCCAATGATCCTCGATGGATTCTTGTTATTCGCTATTCTCAAAATTGCTCTCTAAATTGTTTGAAATCCCCTGACTGTTGTTTCTAATAAAATCGGTATCCAGTTTGTTAGAGGATCGTGGTTGTTTTATCCGTTTAAGTTTTAATTTTATTTCGGCTAACAATAGATTGTGATCAGATGGCACATCGGCGCCAGGATAGGTTTTTACAGACTTTACTGCATTTCTGTAACGCTCACTGATGGTTATGTAGTCAATTTGGTTTCTTACGATATTATTGGGGGTATCTGCTGGAGATTTCCACGTATATAATCTCCTTTTAGGTAATTTGAAAAAGGTATTCATTATACATAGATTATGTTCTTTGCAAAAATCTGCAAAATAGTCTCCCCTTTCATTTCTATCGCCCAGTCCATAACAGCCAATAATATTACTTTGTCTGCCTTTTCCTATCTTAGCATTAAGGTCACCCATCAGAATGGTGAGATCTCTAGTCTTGAGTTGGTCGGTAACAGTTTTTACATCGGCGTAGAACTTGTCAAGTTCTTCCAGTTCATTTTCCGCTGTCGGTGCATACACTTGTATTAAATTTATGTTTCTGGGTTTCGCGTTCAACTGAATCATTATGACTCGTTCAGATACCTGGCATACCGCTCTAACACATTTGCTAACCTCGTTTGAGACTATGAATCCTACACCATGACGATGGTAATTACTCTCTTCTCCTGCATAATATACTTCATGATCATCCACATGGCATTGGCCAGATCCGGGCCATCGCATTTCACTGATACCCAGAATTGATATTTGCAGCCTTTTCATCTCATTTATGGCATTGTGTGTTTTTCCTGGTTCATATAAACTCCGCACATTCCATGTGCCTATTCTACAACTTCTCTGTATATCAAATTTGGCCAAGCGGGAGATTCTTCGCACCCCTGCCCCATTTAAGAAGCGCCCGTACTCGGGGCCATCGTTTATTTCCTCAGCCATATTGATTAACCTGGGAAAAATAGTGTAGTAGTCATTCCCTTGGCTTTCTACACCGCTGTGTACACGCTGTTTAAGTGGTTGCCACCGCACCGAGTACTATTCTGTATTGACCGTTCTGGCCTAAATGACTTCCGCTCAATACAGCTACTGAAAAACCAGCTGCCGATTTCCAGGTTCGATTTTATACAAGCCCTAAAACCAGGGGGCTGCCACCTCCGTCCTCCAGACCGTTGTGAAGACCTTCTTCTCCGCCCTGGATGCGGTTGTGGGCTTCAACCGTGACCCTGGACAGGGGACCCTTAGCAGGTACTAGTTTCCCGGGTCAGGAAACACCTGGAATCTGCAGAAGGCAGGGATTGATTCAATTTCCCTGATAGGACTATCCAAAAGGAGTTCCTACCTGCTACCGATATATTTACCGATATATTATATTTCCTACCCTAAATATAATTTAATAATAATAATAATAATAATAACTTTTTTAAATGTATTTATTATAAGTCATCGTTGTAGTTAATTATTGTATACTCAATATTGTTTATGTCAATGACCATTGCAGCCGAGGTACATTAAAATAAAAAAAAATTAATAGAAATGTAGTTTTCCAGTCGGTTGCACATATCTGTTTATTAAAGTTCTCATATCGATCTCATTGATCGATATGTGAAATATCGGGTGTAGAGTCTATAATAAGAGAAAAGTATTTTGCCACTTTTACTTCTTCTATTATAACATTTTGAACTTTTCCCAGCAGAGCAATCAATTCGTTACATATCGATGATGAGAGGCAGTTGACATTTACACTATCAATTCGCTTAAATACTGTAAGCAACTTAAAAAATTTCCATTCCATTTTGTAAATAATTTGGTTGTGGAACCATAAAAGGATAGACCGTTTTTGGATACAAATTTAATGGTTGAAGAACGTTTCTCCAATGTTAATTTTCTTCCAAATAATTCTTTTCTATTAATGTTACAATTTGTCCTGCTGAACTCCTTCTCTTGACTAACGTACCAATTATATTGATGAAATATGTTCAGGATAGCGCTAATGTTGAATAACTGTCCTATTGATATTTTTTCAGTCATTATACCCATCGGAAGTTGGAAGAAATATGTTCGTTGAAAATAGTTTACAAATGTAACAATCAACACGGCTACATTTAGGACTGTTCATTAACCACTCGCAAATATTAAATATTTAATAAGGAAATTCCCCATTAGCTTTCGTTTTATAGAAAATCGCACTTTGCAAATGTCTTGTTTTATTATTATCCAATTTTTTAACACACTCACTAACTTTATCAATATTTTGTTTCCGTCGATTATTTATAAAATATTGTTGAAATTCCATATTTAAGTGTTTGGCCAATCCCCAACATCACTAACTACGAAAAGAGTTAATGACTTTAGAGAGATTTTGCACCTCTTATTTTGCAATTCCGTTATGGTTATCGTTATACTACGTCTGCGCAGTAGCGAATATATGATCCGTTATCGTTATTAAACATAAGGGATTCCGTAATTTACGGAGGTTTAAAGTAGTGCTTATCGTTATCGTTATAGTAATGGTTAAATTGCTTTGTTGCCAGAATGTAAAAAATCAGTAAAATTACATTTACATAGATTCTAATTTTGATGACCTATAAATTAATAGTAGATTATACCACGAGTCAATAATGATGGCTATTATTCCCGAGGAATATTTACGAACCGAGCCGCGTTAGCGGCGAGGGAGTAACATTCCGAGGGAATGAGAGACATTATTGCGAGTAGTATACTCTACTTTATCTACGACAAATTAATTAATTTAAGATTTTTAATGAACAACTTTATTTGTTAAAAACATTAAAATTGGTAATAGTACAATTAATAAACTGAATTGGTTGAGAATCATCATTAACTTTAGTAGAGTTTTTAATACAAATATTTGGGATCTCGATTGCTGTAGAACAAGAAGATGGTACATTACTGTTTATCTCTTTAGCGATAGTATCTGCTGTAGTTGCCTTGTTTCTCATAGACTGATCAATGTATCCTTCAGCTACCTGTGTTGACTTCGAACACGCCATTCGTTGAAGGTTGCGTACGTTTTATTATAAATGGATTTCGATGTTTCAGGTATTAAGGTAGATGCTGTTGCTGTAGGGTGGTGTAGATGGTGGTGTACAATTAAAAGATTCTTCATTTTCGTCCATCTCAACACAAACTGTCAAATATACTATTCGTTTGACAGTGACACTTTTTGAGGTTGATTATTTTGTTTCCATGGTGAATTTTGTGATTGTTGTGCCAGAGGGATTAATAGCTATTAATTATTAATCCCGCATTATTAATCCCTAAGGGATTATTATATGGCATTTTATTGCAAACACCACAAGTATAATACATATATTATGTATCAGTCGTAGATAAAATATCAAAAACTGTTCAAGTATATGTTTAAAATTACAATAACGTTGTGAAGTGAGGTTATGTTTAAATAACCATAACGATAACACGAAAAACGTACTTGACAGGCTGCAAAAACTCTGCTTTTTAACGTTGCCGTAATCGTTATGCTTAATAAAGTTAACCATAGCGGAGCCAAAATCAGCGGTTATTTTAAGAGGTGCAAAATCTGTCTATTATCGTTTTCTGTAAGAGATGACGGAGATGTAGGTACTTGTGCCAAGTGAAGTCGCTTGGAAATCAACAGTGGAGTCATCATTTTCTTTGATTGCAACTCGCCCTTCATTGCACGATTTATTTTCAATATCGCTATAACTAGTCACCACAGATTGATCAGCAACAGGATGGAAGGGCGATCTTCTTTTTTGCGCATTGTTGTGGGTTGTAGAAAATGATAATAATATTGCATCTTCTTGTGCTTGTCGTTTCTGTTCTCTTAATTTTTGCTTTTTTCGTTTTTCACTGTCACTTCACTGTTTATAACTCATGATCATAACGAAAGGATTAGTTAAGAAAAATAAATAGTTAAAGAAATTTAATAAAACGACTGATTAATGAATCGATTAGTTGAACTTAAAAAGAGCAGGACTGAAAATTAATACAAGCAAGCAAGACCTTATCTTTGCGGAAACCGGCATCAAACTAAACCAGGAATATTTTTTTTTGTGATCTTTCGTGGCTCCATTAAAATGCGGGCCCGAAGCAGGTGCCTCACGGGCCTAGTGGTAAAATAGGCCCTGTCAGAACCCCGTGGACAGCACACATATTCAACGAAAGTGTGCTGAAGACCATGCACAAATAGCGGGAATTTATCAACGTCATAAAAATGAAAAAGGTTCAATAATACTCTGGTCATATATTGGGAGGACCTAAAATATTACTTACTCTGGTTAATCATTCAGGGCAAAATCGAAGAAAAACGCTGGCTTGGAAGAAAACAACTGTCCTGGCTGTGTAACATTAGACAATCGACAGGTAGAACGGTCGAGGAATTATTTCATATAGCTGCCAAATGCGAAACAATTCATCCGCTTTTTAATACAACGATAGCCAACGCTTAAAAACAAGTACGTTACACTAAGAAGATATTCATTTTTAGTCCATATTTTTCACAGAAACTTTTTGTCTTGTCTAGTAGTAAGTGAAATTGTTCTGAAGAGCTTGCCATAATCACGGTGTGATCTGTGATCTGCCTATCTGATGTTGTTAATAGATCTTCCGTTAATTATTATTCCTTCGCTTTCAAATAGTAATGCTTCTTCAAAAATGGAGTCACTATATACATTGAATAGTAATGAAGACATAATACATCCCTGCCTAACTCCTTTCCTGATTTCAATTACTGGACTGGGTTCGTTATCTATTACAACTTGTATTCTTTGATTCCAGTAAAGATTTGCTATGATTCATAAGTCCCTTTTGTCTATGTTTTTTCTTTAAAATTTGGACTAAATTTTCATGCTCTACTTTGTCAAATGCTTTTTCAAAATCAAGTAGAAGGGCTGTTTCACGCATAGATACACCAAGAAGAAGTCCTGCCACTGCTTCTGCGATGCATTTTCTATGTATAAATTAAAAAAATATTGGAGAAAGTATACAACCTTGTCTTACTCCCTTTGTAATGTACTGTTGCTCTGTGGTTCCAATACATAGAGAAACCATCCGAATAGCTTAGCGTTAAATCTATTGGACAATAGTCAACAAACGAGACGCATTAAGCAAAAATTACCATCAAAACCATTCTTGAATTAAGAATCGCTGATTGTAATATTCATGTAGAGTAAATATTTATTGAAATATTTCTCTTCTAGCCAATGATGTAAAGTCAATATATTTGTTTATGGTTACTTTTTGACTGATTGCATAGTAAACGAACAAGGAACACTATTTACTAAATAAATAACTCTTTAATTATCTCTTGTTGTTAAACACATTTATAAGTATCCCAAAATTGTTACTCCCATCCCAATCAATCTCTTAAAGCACACATAACGACAGCGATACAAACATGCCACCGCGTCGCACACCAATAAAGAAACATCCAGTCTCCTTTAACGAGTTCGGGAGCTTCTGCTTGGGAAAAAACATAAAGAAAACGCATAAAGGGTTGGTCATTTGGGGCATTATACAGGGAATGGATCGTCTGGGCTGTCAAGAAAATAGACCAGGCCTATTTAATGGTTGTTTATTAGTCTCTCGTCGGGCTATATACTCTCTTCTGGTAGATGCAAAAATAAGATTGCGAACACAGTTACTTAGATGGAAGAAAATGCTGAAATATGTCATTTTCGCTAGTGTCTAACGAATGCTGTTAGCTACAAAAATTATTTTGGGATCGTATAAATCAAATACAAGGGTCCACTGATAAGATGGTTACAATGGTTGTACAAGGGTTGTACAATGTCTATAGATACCATATGCGTAAAAAAATTGCACGTGTAATATGTATTTGTATTTATGATGGTTTGTTTATCGTCTAAAAAATAGTAAAAAGAACTGAGGAGAAGGTCGAAAAAAATTAGGAAAAGGACGGGATGATGATCAAAGTTGCAAACAAGTATTAGGAATGCAGTGTCGGAAGAAAGACTGAGGGCGCCTGCATTGTTGTCCGACCGCGCAAGAGATGAAATGATAATCTTCCAAAGAGGCAACAATCCGTCAAGGAACATGCAAAATTATTTATACTTACAGTTCGTACAATATAGATACCGTTGCACGTCATCCGCGTCATAGCACGTGACGTCACATAATACCAACACGAAATATTTAAGTCGTAGTTGTGTTCCTTTTTATAATCGGTTAGCTGAATACACTGAAACTACAGCCAGTACACATAATGTTATTATAGTAGGGGAGCGAAGTATGCTAAATGTGCAGTCACTCGAGCGTTATGGGGACCTATTGGGTTGTGAAGAGTGGGTCCTAAAACCAAAAAACGTTAAGTACAGTTTTCCAATTCTGTGGGGACTTTCCATTTTTAATTTAATTTTCCATTTAGCGATTAGCATAACCAATCTTCCAAAATTTGAAAAAATGTTTCGAATAAAAGTTGCTTATTTTTACGTAAAGAATCCAAATGTGGAATAAAAATTTGGGACTCCTATTTAAAATTTTAAAGTAACCCTTCACCCCACCTCCGTGGAGGGTCGTGTTTGGTACCAAATTCGATAGATTTTTGAAAAATATTAAATAAGTATTTTTTAGTTTTTCGGTCTAACGTTCATTTCGCGAATTATTCGCCTTTTTTGTGTGAAACTTTTTAACTAGCACATTTCCTTACGCCCCTCTCAAATCGTCAGATTTTTGAGATATACACTGTTTTGCATGTCCTTAACTTACCTTATCTTAATCGGACAATTTCGAGTATTTTTAAGGATAGATTTTTTTTTCGGGCTCCCCTTAACGAACTCCCCTGTGTTAAGAGCTAATATATGATAGAGGCACATTTGAAGGGCTCCTGGTTTCTCGCCATATGATAATCTGACGCGCTCGAGTAACTGCAAAAATCCCCGCTTGGCCTCCCCTACCATTATATACAATGCGAAATAATATAGGAAGATTTATATTAATATAAATTTAAAGAAACATACCCTAACTTGTTTCATTTAATTTGTATAAGTGGAATATAAAGTGTTTTTATAAAGCACACTTGTTCGGATTACACTCTAACTGCGATGGAACAAAGGTGACATTTTGGCATAAATTGGTAACATTTATTTGTTAGCTGCGGTATTTACACTTCAGATTTTTTTTACTATAAATATTTGTTTTATTATATTTTTATTGTTTTTATTATTTACTTTAACGTAAGGTTATAACATAATTCTTGTTTTTTATTTCTAATGTTTTTATTTATTTACATTAAATATTAGTTTGTTGTGTTGTATAATCCACTTCAAAATACTTACGTGATATATTTGATTTAAAATGAATTCAAGATTTTTTGTAATTGGGCGACAATGCCAACTTAGATCTCTGACGTAGATAATGACGGACAACGGTATCTATATTGTACGGACTGCATAATCGAAAAAGACATTCTCAAAATTGCTTTTACACACCTGTCATGCTACCTTCCGATTCTACTACGATGATACAGCTGGACGACGACTGTATGAGAGTGGAGTTGTCTGTCTTTTGAATGCCGCAGGCAACAGGTGTCCGTCGCCTGGCTAATCTTACTACCGCTCGTGCCCAGGCTATTCGTATTCTTGCTGCGGGACGCTTGCCGTTTTTAGTCTAAATTTAGCGTGGTGTTGCTTTTTTGCATTTAATTAATACCTTTTTTCTTTTTATTTACTTTTTTAAAAATACCATGAAACGTAGCCTGGGAGTGATACCTCCTGTAAAAGGTGTATCATGACTGGACAAGTTTTCTTTTAATTTAAGTTTCATCTAATAGAAGGCATACATCAACATTCTGAAGTTATGAAAAATTTAGTCTGGTTATCCAACAGATAAGGTGTAACAAACACTTTTTCTTTCTTTTTGCGGTCGCTGATTTCTATCAACGATTCATTTTTTAATTAGATCTTTTCATCCAAACATATAGCCACACAAGCTAAATCACGGTTATTGAGATGTTTCAACATTACGCGCAGAGTACATTCCACAAACAACTGGCAAGATAGACTAATGTAAAGCGAGCATGAACATGTGTAGAATTCCTTTCCGATCCCGCACCAACCAGATTTTTGGAACAAAACGGACCGGAGTATGATCGGAAGGCTGCAAGACAAGTGTGTCCAAGCCTTTATCAGTGTGCATGTTCGGTTTCCGCTCTGGTGCCACGTTCTTGTGAATGTTTTGACAATTTTGATAATAAATATTGTTAGAGATACTAACTATCGTTAAATTTATCGTATTGAAGAGTTTCCTACATATTCTGAATAGTTTTGAAGAATTTATAATGTAAATAAAAAATATGAAAAAAATATTTTTAAGAAACGCTTTTCTTTAGTTACGAGTGACTAAAAGTAAACATATTATAAAAAAATCAACTAAAAAGTAAAAAATAAAAAAAAATTGAAAAAATCTTAACACATTCGTCAAAGAAAAGCGTGGCGCGTCTTCATTGAATAAACGGTTTTCGCACTACGCTTTTTTTTTAACGAATGTGTTAGATTTTTTAAATTTTTTTTATTTTTTGCTTTTTGGTTGATTTTTTTACAATATGTTTAATTTTAGTCACTCGTAACTAAAGAAAAGCGTTTCTTGAAAATATTTTTTTCATATTTTTTTATTTTTTACTTTTTAGTTTTACACTTTTCAAACATTAAAATATATCGTCATGTTTCTTAAAATATGTATAACACATATTATGATGTACTAACATGAAAAGTAGTCGGAATCGGCAAAAAATTTGAAACTTTATTGTTTATTTATGAAGAATAACGTAAACAATTAACGTAAAAAGTGAAATTATGTATAGTTCATATCATTAGCTACAATCTGTAAAAGTTTCAAGTTTCTTCATTGTAAAAAACAAGAGAATTTAAGATTTTTTCGTTAAAATAGTTTTTTTTTATTTAAACAAATAATAAACAAACATTTTTTTATTGACTATTCGTGTATTGTTCCTGTGAATGCATATGTCTGCAAATTTTTAATCATTTGCATTGAAGAAAAGGTAGTCAAATTAACGTCCAAAGATTTGACCCAAACGATTGAACTAAAGAAAAGCGTTTAATTAATTAATACAACAAAACGAATTCTAATGTTAATTGTAGCACAAAACGTCTCTACCGGTGGTTTTTCTAAGACTACGATAAAAATACGAATTTTTTAAATTCGAGTTTTGTTTCGTGTCGTATTGAAATTTGACACGAATAAACGCCAATTTATATATAAACAAATATATGAGCGTTCAAAATTTGAAACTTTATTGTTTATTTATGAAGCATAACGTAAAAAATTAACGTAATAAGTGAAATTATGTGTAGTTCATATCATTAGCTACAATTCGTAAAAGTTTCAAGTTTCTACATTGTAAAAAACAAGAGAATTTAAGCATTTCCCATTAAAATCGTTTTTTTTTTATTTAAACAATTAATAACCATATATTTTTTTATTGGCTATTCGTGTATTGTTCCCGCGAATGCATATTATTATATCTACAAATTTTCATTCATTTGTATTGAAGAAAAGTCAGTCAAATTAACGTCTAAAGATTTGATGCAAACTATTGAAGTAAAGAAAATCGTTTAAAAAGAAATATGTAGAAACTCAAATTTTCCCATTTAAATAGCCATCAATGTGTATAAATCTCCCACAATATTTCATTCTTATTTAATAAATTTAGTTAACTTGCTCACAATCGACGCCAAATTTCATAAAACCGAGTCCAGACCAGCCATAAAAACCTTTAAACTAAGTAACAGTAACCATTATCCGGTTTATTTTCTTATAGTTCAGCTTCTCTAATTTCATTAAGAAAGAATTTTATTCGCGCCGAAATTTTTCACCATAAAAAGTCAAAAAACGCAAACAAGACATTTTCATTAGTCTTCATGATTGCGATAAACATAAATCAGTATAACGGAGTGTGAAAATTATGCTTTCTTGGAAAGTTGCAGATCTTATTAAAAATTTTTATGCTGGCGTTTTATGTTCGCGGTTGGGATTAGAAAAGTGGTAGTTTTTAAAAGTTGGGGATGTAATTTATTAGAACACTAAAAAATAAAAGAAGTAGGAAAGCATTTTCAGAGCATTAAACGTTATTTATTATTTGAAATTCGCTACAGACCGTGTAGATGAAATTATTTAATAAACATAATAAGAATGCACTAGCCCACATTTTGGTTAATACAACTTTTAAGTTACATGTTTAGAATTTAGGATGAACAAGGGGATAAAACAGGGAGATAGCCTAAGCCCACTCCTATTCGTCATAATTATGGACAAATTATTTAAAAATGTAAAAAGAAGAACAAACCACTTAAAAACAATAATAGGCTACACGCACCTAACACCAGTTATGATATAAGGATTACTGTCTGCTGACGACGTCGTTCTCTTAGCAGACAACCCGAGAAAGATGCAGCGACTAATTGATATATGGACTGAAGAAATAGAGAAAATGAAATTAGAAATAAACATCAGCAAATGCAAGACGATGAAAATAGGTCAGCAGGAGCAGGAAATTGAAGGCGAAACACGAGTGCTCTGTAAAGGACAAGAATTGGAGAGGGTGACGGCCTACGAGTACCTGGACACGATAATATCGAATGACGGAAAGCTAGACCTAAAAATTGCAAATAGGACAAAGAAAGCTACGAAAATATACTATGAGATTAATAATACGATACTGGGAGAATAAGTCAGTAACCAATGGAGAAAAAAATTGAAAAAAGAAAAGTGAATTGGTTGGGACATATAACTAGGATGAACGAGAACAGACTAGTAAAGAAGGTGACAGATGCCAAAAGACAGGGGAAAAGAAGAACGGGCAGGCCTAGAAAAAGGTGGATGGAAGAAATCGAGGAAATCGGGACAAATAGAGGGAAAACAGTGCAACAGATGAAGGAAATGGCAGGAGACCGGAAGGCGTGGAAGAAATGGATAAAAGATGGATAGGTGATACCAAAGTCCGACGCTCTTATAGGGCATAGGGACAACGAGAAGAAGAAGAAGAAGAAGAAGTTACATGTTTAACATATTAAATTGCAAAATTGATATGACACTATGGCACAGGTCTATATTAATAGATTCACTTTAAGAGAACATGATTTTACTGCTCAAAAAGGGGACAATTCTCCCAGCAAGTGATACAGACCAGCTTGAGAGTTAGGCGAACGGCCTCCTCCCCTTTCTTGGTCCGGGAAAAATCTACGTTCCCTTAAAGTAAATCTTTTAACAACGACCTTGTGTCATATCAGTTTTACAATTTAATATTTTAAACATGTAACTTAAAAGTTGTATTATCCAAAATGTGGCCTAGTTTCAACTACAAATACAATGTTTCACTGATTATCGTCTGACGGACCGAAAACGTCCTGAAGAATTTTAATCAATTTGGATTCATTAAATTTTTTTTTAAATAAATTATACCATCATACATTCGAATTTCTTTACTTCTTTAACTCTAATTTTTTTTAACTATGTTATACAGCCAACTACTGGGATTTTCCATTTTAATTCTTTAAATTAAATACAGTTTCCTTACATTTACTACTAATCTAATGATGATCTATTAATTACTTTTTCCGCAAATCGCCAGGAAATTTTGACATTCCTGTCAAAATTTCTTGAAGAAAAAGTCAGGACTTCCTTACTGTAAGGAAATGTCATTTCCTTACTGTAAGGAAATGATATTTCCGTACAGTTGTTAGTGTTCTACATAAATGATAGAAAACACATTGCTTATAAGGAATTAATTTATATTTTGAAAACATCAAGTCATTGCTGAATACATTTTTAAGATCAATTTGTTCACTGCCTCAACCAGCTCTGGAGGAGTCCCAGAAATGGAAATTTCATCATCACTTATCATTTTACTTTCGAGAACACCAGCAATTAAATTTATAAGCGTCAAGTTTGACAATTCAACCTCAATACGTTTCCATAGTAACCCAAGTAATTTTATTAGGAATTTCAAAGCACCATTTATTTGGGAATAAAATTATCGCGTTTTTTTTAAATCAATCAATATCTGTCGAATTTTAAACGATTTGCGGAAAAATAGTATGTTTACCTCGTAGGAAAAGCCACATTCCTGGACTCTGTGTTGCTAAGTCTCGGCTTGCGCCTCGACTTAGCAATCTTCACAGTCGTCCAGGAATGTTAAGCTTTTCCTACCCGGTAAACAATGTACTATTTCTATCAAATCGTTAAATGTTATTTTGTTTAGATTTCCTAACCTTCCGATGACCAACCTTTTTTTGTTAGACGGATGACCAAGGGGGGGGGGAGGAATGAACTCAGGTCAAAAATGACAATTAACAAAAAAATGAAGTTTTTTTTTATATTTTTATTTTTTTATGGCATGGTCTTTATGTCATTCAGCCAGTCACAACATGATTATTAGTGTCATGTGTAGTGTGTATGTTGAGTAAGTGTCTTGTTACTTTGCAAAGTCGACGTCATTAGCGTAAAACTACTTGTAGTTACATTTAATAGACGGTATTTTACTAAACATCAACTTCAGAATATATTTTTTATTCGTAAAATATAGGGAATTTTTTTAATTTCAAAATATGAGGATATCTAGAATGATATTAAAGTCAAATAAAAAAATAATGGGGTCATACGCTGGGGTGACAATTTCCCCCGCTTGGTCATCCGAAGGTTAAAGTAATTTCTGCTTATCATCATAAGAGCTTTTTTTCCTTGCTGAAATTATTTCCCTCTTGACCATTAGTATTCCATTTTCTCTACTAATGTCTCATCCATTCTCAAAGATTATTACACCAACGATCATATTATAACCATAGAAATAACCAGAGGACCAGAAAGGGAAAGAAATAACCAGACCAGGGGTGGAATAGGTAAAGGATGACAAAGCGAGAGAGAGGAAGACATAGACATAGAGAGAGAGAGAGAGAGAGAGAGAGCCAGTCCGCCAATGAACAAGGAAATTTTTTTGTATAAAAAAAGAAGACATTCGAAATTACTTCAAAATTTAAAACTTATACTCGTTATGCTAAAACCACAATTTTTTTTATTCGAATTCAGACACTCTTGTTAATAGGTTGAACACAACTATCATGCTGCCTTCCGTTTGCTGACTACGTTCATACCGCCGAACGATTTCATGAAAAGGGAATTATCTCTCTTGCGGATGTCGCAGGTAGAGGTGTCCGACGCGAGACCAAACCTACTCGTTATCGTCTCCGATCATATATACCGAAATTGCAGGCTATTCATATTCTTGCTGCAGGACGCTTTTCGTCGGGTGTTTTTCGTATTTTCAACTAAAATTGTGGTTAATTCCCATTAAAAAAGTGGATATAAAGAGTACATATTATGGTGTGGCAAAGTCAAATGGAATAAAATCATTATTTCGTAAATGAGCGATTTTTGAAAAAAATTCCGAAACAGGTCGATTTTTATTTTTAAATTACGATTTTCTGGTATAAATTATCTCATACTCGTAACGTCACCATATGGGCGTGATGACGCAAATTTTTTATTGAATTTAATTAATTGACACAAAAGATGAATTCATGTAATTTACTTAATTCAAAATACATTTTGCTGCTGTCAGTAAACAGAAAAAAAAATATTTATTTGACGAATAAACTTTCGCTTAAATTCAATGTTCACGCTGCCGCTCACCTGTCTCTTGGTAGTTCTAACATTAAATTGAAGCGAAAAGAATATTTATTTTTTAAATAAACATTTTTTTCTGATTTTCTGACAAAAGTAAAATGCATTTTATACCTTCTTCTTTTTGTGTCAATTAATTTAATTCGAAAAAAAAATTTTTGGACACCCGGTATAAATAGTTATGTTAATGTTAATATTACTGAATAGAGAATTGAACAACCTTTCAAATGAGCTTGCACACGACCCCTAGTCTCATTTAAAAAATCATCGATTGCGTCATCACGCCCAGATGGATGACGTTATTAATATGATATATATGCCAAAAATTGCAGTTTAAAAATAAAAATCGACCTATTTCGAGATTTCTTCCAAAATCGCTAATTTGCAAAATAATGACTTTATTCTAATTGCCTTTGCCACAGTGTATAAAGAATTCCTTTATTCGCAACTACTGATTTTTAATTCCTTAAAAGAACTATTTTCCTTTCTGATACATGTGAAACAAATATAATATACGACATTATTATAGTTTCTTTTCTCTTACGTCATACTTGCCACTACCCCAGTTATACACATTCTCACAAAACTCATACCACTTGGCTGAAGGGAAAGAAATATAGATCCTCATTTCGCTCCCAATAACCGGAAGAAACCGGCAAAATATTTAGATTAGGTTTTTCTCTCCGAAAAATGTCACTGGATACAAGTTATGGGATCATTGGTATCGGCGAATAGAATCTGCGAATGTTCCACATAGTAGTGCGGGAAAACTAGTAACTCGAGATGCTTATATTATGTTAAAAATATGTTTTTCTATAAGCATAACAGTGAACTAGATTATTACAGTTATTGCACTATAATAAACAAACTTTTTGTGAATCATTGAAATTAAAAAGAAAGATTATTTTATAATACTGTTTGTTCAATAAGTCTTGCGGTTCGATAAGAGAGGGCGTTGCTACTAGCCTAATTTTTTTTTGTTATGTTGGTACACTCTTCATATGAACGTATGTGAAGTTTTATTTTAATCTGTCAATTCATCATTTTTTAGAAGCCGTTTAGTACATAGAGTTATATATTATCATAGAGAGAGTGTCATTCAGAGCGAAGTGAACCATCTTTTTTATTTGGATTAGTGCTGTTTCACTCTTACGCATAGCAAAGCTGCGACAGTAGTCCTCCCCTTTCGTGCCTATACTCACACTTAATGTAATCTTAGTTTGTCGATACAATGTGTTAGAAAGAGATGCCGCAAACCAGTCCGTGAGATCTTGTCGTCAGGAAGCGCGGAAGGTAGGCTCACTCTATTAATATATACCTCTATGGTTTAGTATCGATGTGTCACAGTATTTTTTATAATAGAAATAATCAAGTATCGTGCAGTGACTGAATTTTTATTTTTGGAAGGTTTAAAGGCAAAGAAAATTTATGAACGAATGCTAAAAGTGCATAAGGACTCTTCGCCTTCAATTATTACTGTAGAAAGTGAGTTGCTCAATTTAAACGTGGTCGTTCAAGCCTTGAAGACGATCCACGTCAAAGACGCCCAAAAACAGAGAACCAGACATCGTAGAAAAAACACAGGATATGGTATTGGAAACTCGTCGAGTAACTGAAAATAATTTAGTAGAATCCCTAGGCATCTCATTCGGCAGCGTAAGTAATATTTTGGGAGAAGTATTGGGTTTCAAAAAGCTGTGGTTACAATGGGTGCCGCATTTACTGACAACGGACCAAAAACACATTCGAATGCGATTTTCTCAGAAATATTTAGGGCGTTTTCGAAAGGATAAAGTAAATTTTGTGCCTCAGTTCATCACAATGGATGAGACTTGGTCTATCACCATGATTCTGAATTAAAACAAATGGTTAAAAAGTGTTACAATCTGGTTTTTCGACTCCAAAACGAGTTTGTGTCCAGAAATCGACCAAGAAGATCTTAGCATCAGTTTTTGGGATGTATTTGTGGATTACTTTCAAGCTGATAAAACAATAAATTCGGGATATTATTGTAATTATTTAGACCAGCTAAAGGAAAAAAATCCTGAAAAAAGACCCGGTTTGCAAAAGAAAGAGATCCTTTTTCATCAGGACAATGCACCGTGTTATATGAGTATTTTACCAATGGCTAAAATCCATGAATTGAAGTACGAATTGTGAGAGCATCCACAGTATGAATCAGATTTGGTTC
The DNA here is from genome assembly GCF_917563875.1 of Diabrotica virgifera virgifera. Lineage (NCBI taxonomy): Eukaryota > Metazoa > Arthropoda > Insecta > Coleoptera > Chrysomelidae > Diabrotica > Diabrotica virgifera. The sequence goes on from NC_065443.1 coordinate 302,190,864, forward strand.
CTAGCGACTTCCATTTGTTTCAATACCCAAAAAAAATTATGCGTGGAAAGCATATTTCGCAGCCCTTGAGCCCTTCATGATTCTTCATTCAGAGATGGAATTAATAATTTGAAACTATACTGAACTTGACTATACTGAACAATAAAGTCTATTTTAAGTCATAAAATTGTAGTTTTCTTATCGAACCGCAAAACTTATTGAACAACCTAGTATATGTCTAGAATAGTATAATATGCAAAAAGTGACAAGAAAAAAATCTGAACACATTAAGCCCCATGTGCACCAGACTAGTACACAGCACTTTCTACCACAGACCATGCGTACCAATTTAGCCCAGTGTATATCGCCGGTCCGGAATTAGAATGACGTAACTGCAAATTTTGTCAATTCCTATTTATTGCGTAATTACCTTCTAAAATACTGTGTACAGATGATACGAAAGCGACAAAACTGTAACTATGTGCTGAGCCACTACAGGGTAGTTGCGTCGTTATTGAAATACGCACCATTGTAGACGTTGTTTTAGATGAATAATGATGCAACTGTAAATAAAAATAATGACTAAGTGACTAAATTACGATAATGAAATTTGGACCAATAGGGATGAAAATAAAAGCCATCGCTGTAAGAGTAAACAGCATGCTAAATATTTAAAAATAGTTTTTTTTTTACAGAAAAATTTTAAGATCAAGAATGACGTAACTGTAGAAAGTTTGAGAATGGGGGGATTAAATTAAGATAATGAAATTCGAACGAAAATAGGGATGAAACTAAAAGCCATTTTTGTAAGAATATACGTCATACCGATGCTCCGGACGGTTACTCTTTATTTATTCTATATTTTAAACATTTAAAAAATTTTAGATGAAGAATGGCGCAACTGTAAAAGGGGTTGTAAATGGCGGGATTAAATTAAGACAATAAAATTCATACCAACAGGGATAGAAATAAAATCCATCATTGTAAGAATGAACGCTTTACCGATGCTCCTGGACGATTACTTCTCATTTAGTCCCTATTTTAAATATTTAAAAATCGTTTTTTTTGCTCTCCTGAGAAATTTGGCTTTTTGCAGTTACGTCATTCTTATTCCGGACCGGCGCTATGTCATATTTTTTAAGCGACTAGCTACGTTTGGTATGAGATGAAAGGAGCGCATCTACGCTTTTGGGTTTAACGTGTAAGACATGAAAAAAATTTTTATTAAAATTATAGACAGTTTTAAGTTTTTAATTTTGGAATTAGTTATATGGTTTTACAGGTCCATTCAAGGTTAAAATTTGTTTGAGGAAACTACCTGTATCATATTTAACTTTAAAATCAGTACGCTTTTCCATTCCATACATCCATCCTATTGCTCTACAGCCCAATTCGAGCCCTGGCCTCTGTCAGCAAACTCCACCTCCGGTGAGTTCTGACGTTTGAGTAGCTTAGTAACTAACTAAGGGCCGGTTGTTCGAACGCTAATCAAGAAGTTGATTATAATCAATCAGTTTATAGTAATCAATTTTCTTGATGGGAATCAAACCTAGACATCAAAAATACATGTAAAACACTAATCATTCATTGGTTGTAGCTAAAACAGTAATTAATATATAGCCGCAGCTGTTAAATTATTAAAAATTGCTTATTATTATTATTGATTTGTAAGTAAAAACAAGAAATTAACATCAGAAAGAGTTTAATTATGGTTTATTTTAGATTAAAACCAAAATAATAAAATAAATCAGTCAACAATGTCAACATAACCTCAAAATGTGACATCTGTCAGAAGTACCCTTAATCAAATATAATTGTAATTAAATATTTGTTAATGATCATTTTTGATTAGCGTTCGAACAACTGGCCCTAAAAGTGCTAGTCCCAAGCCAGATAAAGGAAGACTAAAGGAGAAGGGTTGGACAACAGGACAGTAACTTAATTAACTACTTAGTTATACCGAGAGCATCTGGTACTGGGCACTAGATACTTGAAAAACCCGAAATATTCGAAAATCAGTTTCTTTTTTTTAATTTTTGATTGGGAATGTTCCAACGAAAATGTTCTGATAGACGGAGAGCTAGAGCCGAAAAATCATCGTCATAAGTAATATGGAGTTTTTCCTGTGAAACGTGTCCATTGTATATTGAAAATTATGACCCATTTCAAGCTGACACCTCAGTGGATACAGGAAGTATTAGCAATATGGGATGAAAGGGGAAAGTTAGTGCAGTCATTAAAGGTTTTCACCTCCTATTTTGTGAAACCTCCATCGATTTGCATGAAAATTGGTGACTAGTTAGAGCATACCTCAAGAAACAAAATTGATTTGGTGCCACTTGCACTTTTACCCTGGTGGTGAATACCACCCCTTCCCGCGGGTGAAAACTATTTTATTAAAAATAACCCCACAAATCGATAGAGGGACATGTTTTAAGTAAAATTTGTTATATCATGTTATTAAAATAAATCAATACTTATTAAGTTATTAAAGATCAAAAATTTGTCTACTTAAGAGTATATGCGTGAAGTTACGGATGATAAAAAGAACATGTTAATTAATTGTATGTTAGTATAATATTATTTTTATAATATTTCGATGTTTAATTGAATTTTTTTTAATTATAAACTGAATATGTCCAGAAACTGGGGGTGTCCAATAATGGGTACATTTGACATATTCGAATACACTTTTGTTAAATTTATAATATCGAAATAATATAAATATTATATTAAGTATGGAGAACGGGTTTTATACCGATCGAAGACAATTGTTTGGAGGAAGAGCGGACCGACGACTCCTATTATTGTCTGAGATCGGTTACCCTTAACGTTCGACATGCTTATAACGTTTTTTGCACGATTGATACCATTATAAATTATAAAATTAAACATTTTCGTCATATTCACTAGTTTCATTCATTTTATCAAGATAGATACTTTGGTTGTTAGGTAGTAACTAGGGTGCATAATAACAATGGAGAATTGAGTTTTTATTTAGTTGTCAATAATTTTAAGTACAATTTTGATTATTATAAATTAAAATATGAGCGAAAGTGAATTTGAAGAAATTGAACGGGCTTGGGAAGAAGGGTGTTCCGCAATTATTCCCGAAAAATCCAAAATCCGTTATCAAAATACCTACCAAAGTTTTAAAAAATGGTGCGAAGGCAAGAATTTAAGAATCGAAGAAAAGACTCTATTGGCATTATTTCGTTCAAAGACATATGCAGTTGAAAGCTCCTGGAAGCCTCTGGGCAGAATATTCAATTCAATGATTAAATCCACCGTTTTTCTTTATGATGGCATTGATATTTCCAAGTTTTCAACTTTGATCGCGTATTTGAAGAGAAAAAATGTTGGCTATAGGCCTAAGAAGTTTCAATATTAATAAATAATTCGTTAGTTTTCCTTATTCTTTCAAAAAATAAATTAAAATTAAGAGATTTTTTAACTCGACGGTAAGTGAATTACTTACCGTCGAGTTGGAGTACTTACCGTCGAGTTGGATTACTTACCGTCGAGTTGCTAGTAAATGTCACCTACTGACGTAAAATCTGTCACGGTAAACAGTCAAAAATTATTAATCGTGCAAAAAATAATATTTTAGCAACATACAATTCATTAATATGTTCCTTTTATCATCCGTAACTTCACGCATGTGCTCTTAAACAGACAAATCTTTGATCTTTAATAACTCAAAAAGTATTGATTTATTTTAATAACATGATATAACAAATTTCATTTATAATTTGTCCCTCTATCGATTTGTGGGGTTATTTTTAATAAAATCGTTTTCACCCCCGAGAAGGGGTGGTAAAAGTGCAAGTTGGCACCAAATCATTTTTATTTCCTGAGGTATGTTCTAACTAGTCACCAATTTTCATGCAAATCGATAGAGGTTTAACAAAATAGGAGGTGAAAACCTTTAAATACTACACTAACTTTGCCCTTTCATCCCTTATTGCTACTTTCTGTATCCACTGAGGTGTCAGCCTGAAAGGGGTCACAATTATTATTATACAATAGTCACATTTCACATGCCAAACTCCATATTATTTATGACGATAATTTTTCGGCTCTAGCTCTTAAACTATGTAGATTTCATGACATAGAAATATCAGAAACTGGACGGGCCTTAATTCAACATCCTTGTTTAGAGCTGCATTGGACAGAGACACATTTGCCAGTGTATTCGCTTACCTCCACTAAAGAAGATGGCGTCACAAGAAGAAGAATATTGGAAATACATGATAGGGTACCTGAAGAGATTATAAAGTGGGCACTAAATAGAACGAAGTTCCCGATAAATGTAAAAGTATGATTTTATCGGTTGTCTTTTACTTTTGAAGCGTAGTCATGCTTTTTATTATACAGGGTTGCGAAAAAGTCTGGCAACACGATAATTTCTCTAAAACCGCTAAAACGATTTTTATGGATTTTGGTGGGCGACGATCTTTAATTGCGGCCGATATTATAGTGGCAATTATATTGTTGTCAAATTTATAAAAATCAAATTTTTCGGCCCGGCTAGACATTAATTTAGGTTCCTTGGATCATTGTGAACAAAAAAGGTCTGTTGTAATTTTCCTCTAAAGTTAATCGTTTCCGAGTTATAAACAATTTAAAACTGAAAAAAAAAATCGAAAAATGACCATTTTACGTGATCACATTTTATGTACCACCAGATCGAGGAAGGAAAGAAAGTCAGTACTTATGAAAATATAAATATAAATAATAGAAATCAAAACGGCAATAATAAGGTAAGCGAAATATCTATAGGGCTTTTCATTCACAGTCATTTGTTTCGAGCTTCTGTCATGTGTCACATAATATTAATATATCTACGTCATACGTTATTGGCATATACCAATGATAGAAACCAAAGACGTATGTCGTAGATGTATTAATATTATGTGACACATGACAGAAGCTCGAAACAAATGACAATCGATGAAAAGCCCTATTGAAAAACAAATATTATTCAATCATTATTCGCCAAAGTTGTCATATTTAGCCGCTACGGGCGCTGGCATAGTTTCGTGTTTCCCCGTATTCACGCACGGAGCGAATAGCCACCTTTTGTTACATTTGTACAATGATTTTTGTATTATTTTTTTTATTTAGAAAAGATAAAGTCGCATCCACCCGAAGTTTATTAGCGACATTTCTGTAACATTTGTAACAATATTAAATCAAAAATTGGTAAAAACTAATTACAATTTGTAAACAATTAAACCTTTGGAGCAATAATTGGATTCCACGCACTAACACTTTATTTTTGAAATGAACTTTTTGATCGCTAGCGACACTCCGACACTCTCTTTCTGATACGTCATTAGTGATAAACTTACGCGCACTAATATTCTGCTTGTTCATATTTCCTTCTATGCCTATGTGGGATGGTATCCACAGGAAGTGGATTCTTCTGAAACTTTCTTGAGCTTCCATTAGTTCGGCCTTGATTCTTTTCTCAATGGGGTGTTTATGGTATATATTTTGCATAGCTTTGACTATGCTAAGAGAGTCGGAAAGGACTAGACAACAAGGGAGGTTTTTAATATTTACACGTTTGATGGCTTTAAACAAACCAAAGAGCTTTGCAGTTTAGATGCTGGAATTTAGAGAAAGATGTTGGAGCATAGCAAGGCGATGGAAAAATCCATCAATATTCTTTTGAAGTAGAAACTTGAATCTTAATGTTGACTTATTTGAGATGTGTCACTTTCCCAGTCCGACGCCTCACTACCAAGGTGTTTATAAAGGTTTTTCCTTAAGGACGTGAATTTGCGTTTTATAGATCTTTCCTTTAAATGGGGGTAAACTTTAGTGAGCATATCGGTCAAGGCTGGTAGGTCTGTGGTATATTCTTGAATCGTGGCTATAAGATCTGTTGATCCCGTGATATTCGTTAGGAGCATGTTAAGTTGATCAAAGTTTAGAGGGAAAGGTAGAGGGTGATTTTCTATGAAGTTTTTGGCAGGGTCAAGTAAGAGAGAATATGAGCGTTCAGAAGTGCTTGCTGAACTAAGTTTAGCTTTTTTAGATTTTGCTTGGACTTTAGGTGGTGAAAAATGATACGTTCTTTTGAAGATGGATCTGCTTCAGGTGAAATAATTTCATCAAAGTTACGTTTTGGTTGATTAATTATGTAACTGTCTTTATTTGATTCATCTACTTTGTTCGGTATCTCCGGGACATTAGAAATAGACATTTGTTAACACTGAGAAGGGTTTGTATCATTGGGTGCTTGTGAAGATATATTTGTTGCGCTGGATACCGATGCTTCATTATTTTGACTAAGGTTTAGTTGAGCTAGTGGTTCGGAGCACTGTGATGCAATGTGACCTGGCTTCTTGCATCTAAAGCAAACTAAACTGTCTTGAGAAATGAATATTCTATATATAGTGTTGTCAAAAACAAGAGTAAATGACTCTGGTAGTGTTAAACTGTGGGGACTGATATAGATTTGTCTTCGAAAACTAAGGATGTGATTGTACTCAGGCATAGAAGCACTAATTTTTAGGAATGTCATGGGGGAGACAGGAACTATGCCGATTTTTTGTAACTCATTGATTAGCAAGTCGTGCGGTATTGAAGGACATACGCCGGAGAGCACAAGTCGTTCCGCTGGTGTAACTAACCTTTTTGCTCTGACAATTTCACCTTGTATTTCTATTTGACCATGATTATTCGTAAAATCATCCACTATTTGTTTATTGGATAAATATATACATATGCGATTATTAGATAATCTAGAAGAGAAGATTATATTTTTCGGTTGAATTATATTTCCAAGTGGGAGAAGGTAGTCTTGAAGTTTGGTGTTTTCTAAGGCACTAAAGATAATTGCTTGGGACTTTAAAGGAAATTAGACTCTCGACGCTGCCAAAGAGTATGACTGTGATGCGTTTATTTGACTTTGATGGTCTTGTATTGTAGAACTGTTGTGTGATTCCATGTTTGAATTAATTTCGATAAACGTTAAGCGAAAAGTAAGTCCGACCCTGTACACCTGCTAAAACAGGTATATAGGTCATAGGTCTTTACTAAAAGCGGTTATTTTGCTGGTAAAACTGGATTTGTTTATTGACAACAATAACAAATAATTGCAATTTGCTAAGTTTAATGCTAATTTAACTGGATATTATGTAAAGAGTTTGTACACTTACAGTTTATTTCAATATATCACTGAGATGCACAATTTATAACTTATATTAAACTTTGTTAATATTAAAAATATTCGGAGCCCACATTGAATACAACATTATGGTTATCGATGCAGGATCGGTCCTCTTTGTATTACTGTAGTGTATGCTTTACCTGTCTATTTTTATGACTTACTTTTACACCACTATAAACTCAGAACATTAATGAATTATTGTATTTCTTTCATTCATTGAATAATACTTTTAACTTTTATGTATAAAACCATCCCGATAATATCATTATTTCTAACTGTCTTTGCCATAACATTATACAATCCCGATGTTAAAAGCTTTAACAGCTCATATCACGTTTCCAATTATCCTATTTTATGAAGTTCCACCTCAGTTCCGATGGAAACCACTTTCTGTCTGACGGGAAATACAGTATGGAAAATTGGTAACTGTAGAAATTCTCGATATTACCACCGTTAAATTTTATTCGGATCATTACTGAATAAATTGAAGTTGAACAATTATTGGCTCAATCAGAGTTGGAGATATCGTAAATTGCTTTGGTCTGGAAATTAGGGAAATTTTATTTAGTCGATTGAGTCGACCGATACTTGGGAAATTTTAGTTTATTAATAAAATTCTGGAAACGACTGTTTTCTAGAATTTTATACGTATTGATTAATTTTCATTTATGACAACATATTTACACGATTCACTATGTTATTGACCTATGTGTAGCAAAATAAATCTTGCAATAATATTTACAGAGCAGATTTTTCAAAACTGTGTTCTAGATATCTTCTTATTATTCTTTTTTTTTTGTATATATATGACTCTTAATGTGCCTCCAATAAGTTGTTGTTCAATCGTTTTCGTGGTCTTCTCCGTCGTCTTATGTGGTCATTCCAATCTACTCTTCTATTTCTTAACCATTTATGAATGTTCTCCACCTTGTATCTCCGTCGTATATCTATACTTTTAGCCAGAGCCGGATTTAAGGCAGTGGAGGCCCCTGGGCAGAATTGGTGTGGATACCCTACCTCCTACCATTAAAAATATGTTGATCTACTTCTATAAATATATTTTTAAATAATAAAAGATACAAGAGCTGTAACTTGTTAGAGTAAATATTAAAAATAATCATAGTAAGATGTATGGTTAAAGTCGGGGTACTTTTTCGAGATTTTTTAACTGAAAATTCCTTGATTATGTTGGATATGTCTAGTTGCTTTAAGACATCGTGTTTAATACTCATTATAGAGGGATGATTCAAACGCTATTGGCCCATCATAGACCGAAGTCAATTTTTAATTAACTTAAGTTTTGAGAATGACCTCTCCCTACTGCAGTTAGTTAGCATCAGAACTAAATATAAATTTCAACCTTTTCTAAACGCATCAGTCACATTCTTTTCTTCTAGCAGTCGGTAAATTTATTGCTTATATTTGATGAACCCATTTCCTCTTTAAATGAATTGAAAAATTCTACAAATTGTACTACTTCGACACCTAAGGTACAGTTGGCTCTTACCTTTCTCTTTGTGAAGACAGAGAAATCAACTCAACCACCCACATACACGTGGTATAGTCATATCATGCTTTGAGGTATATCTTGTTTAAATTTTACCCATCGCCAGGGTATAATATATTACACGCCAATATAAGACTTTTGGTCGGCGTTTTAAGGGTTTTAACCCATGTATTTTTGGTGGCTTAGCATGTAGAGCTTGCTTAGAACACTGATGATGCTCTCTTTAGAGCGAAAACGTTCTGTCTCTTAATGTAGCCCTTTATTGGGGTTTTAAATAAATATACTTTTTACACAGAAGATTTTCTTCTATTTCCCCAAAAAAGACTAAATGCATGGTTATAACAGCAGATCTAATAAGGTGTAAATTAGAGCTGGATGGTCAAATAATAGAACAAGTCATGGATTATAAATATTTAGTCATCACACTATGCAGCTACGGAAAGCTCGAAACAGAAGTGGAAGATAGGTGAATAAAGCAAACAGAGCCGCAGGTTGCCTGAATGAATCTTCCAAAACCCAGTGGACCAAAAGGCTGATCCCGAACGTAGAGTCGTGGTACGCCTGCAAGTTCAAAAGAGTAAATTTTTACTTTACGCAATTTTTTACCGATCATGGATCATTCAGGGCATTCACCCACAGAATCGGGAAGTCGGACGACGACCTATGCCGGACCTGTCGCGTGAGGGAAGACGCAGGACACTACGTTTTCCGGTGCAGCGTCTTTGCTCACGAGCAAGTCAGGCTTAGTAGTAGGTTTGGCGACATCAGCCCTAACAATATTATTAATTTTGCGATCGGAAACAAGGCAGATTTCGAGGCCATAATTAACATTATAACCGGTATCATTAAGAGAAAATCAGAGTTAGAACGACTGGAGCAGAATGGGTGAGGCGGATCTACACAATAGTTATAAAATAAAAAAATATATAAGAAATAAGAAAAATAAAAAAAAGCAAAATAAGAAATATTAAAAAAATAAAAATAAAAAAAAATAATCCCCGTCAGAGAAATATGACCATAATTCTTCTAGGGCTCATTTATCCGCCACACTACAGAATAGTCACCCAAGCCCTGCCGTTTTCAAGCAGGGGTTGGCCCACCTTCCTCCGTGTAGGAATCAGCCTTTTCTCTATTTAGTCCTACCGTCTTTAGGCTGGAAAATAGACCCTTAAATGACCCAATGCTTCTGGTTACTTTCTTTCAGACAGCTCGGGATATCCCCATGCATCGCTCCCTAAGGAGCACGTCCAGGGATATTCCGGGTCGGAAAAGGGGGTGGTATTAGTTGGTAGGCGGCTGGTCATGGGGAGCATGCGGAACGCATAGGCCATATTGTGGTTGAATAGAATAGAATAGAAATATGCTTTATTGTCACTTAAAATTATACAATTTTATGGACAAAGCTTAACATAGAGCCACGAAAAAGATATACATAACAATAACAAACACAATTTAATAAAATTAGATAAATCGTCAATAAAAAAAATATAAACAAGTTAAAAAAGTGAAGTAAAAAAACAAAAACCAATATATTGCAAAATTACTAGAAATTGCAAAATTGAACATACAACATAATATAATAAAACACAAACAAAGAAACTAATAAGTTTAAGCTGCTGTATGTGACACCCAAATAAAGATAAATACACTTTAGTTACTTGTACATTACTGTGATTTCTTAGTTAGTCATTAAGAAATTCTTCTACTGAATAATATGGTCTTTTAGATAAATGAGCTTTTGTCATTTTACGGAACTTGAGAAAGGATGTTGCAGATGTGAGTTGTAAAGGGAGATGGTTGTATAGTTTTTTGCGGAATATAGTATAGATTTCTTTACTAACTCAGAAGACGGGATCGGTAAATAGACATCAAAAGTTGAATTTCTGGTGGAGTAGTCATGATGAGACCTTGCTGGAAAGACATGCATGTGTTTACGAATTAAGCAAACAGTTTCTAAAATATACAAAGATGGAAGGGTTAAAAATTCGTGATCTTTAAAGTAACTTCTGCAATGGGTTGTTCTTGTGAGGCCAAACAGTTATCTTATTGCTCTTTTTTGTAATTTGAAAATAACATCAAATTGGGCAGCTGTACTGGACCCCCAAAAAGGAAAACCATATCGAAGATGAGACTCGAATAAAGAAAAATATGTTATTTTAGAAGATGCTAAATTGAGTTCCTTCGAAACAGATCTTATGGCATAGCAGGCTGAGGCGAGTTTCTTACTTAAGAGGATCGGTACGTATTCTCGGCTGCAATGCTATTCAAATGGGGATTCATTTTTTTCGAATCCTGAGAAAACTAATAAGTATTTTTGAAAAATTTAAACGCAGAATGAAAGATTGCGTTATTAGCGAGGGCCGAAAGTCCCTGAGAACTTCTATAATGTTTATTTTAATAAGTTACAGGGGTGAAAAACTAAGAGAAAATTTAGTGTGATTTTTAATTTCAAATATCTCATTCAAAATATACTTTTTATTTATTCTAAGGGACTTTCGGCCCTCGGTAATAATTTAGTCTTTCATTCTGCGTTTAAATTTTTCAAAAATATTTATTGTTTTTTTCAGGATTCGAAAAAAATAAACATAATGCCGTGGTAATATTTTCCAAATCTATCTTTGTCTTACAACGCACTCAGCCGAGTATAATATTGTCAGCATATATTGTCAGTCAGACACTGACAATCAGTAACAATTTTAAATATTTAACATTGCATCGGGAATATTTTGAGTTATTGATTAAAAATTATTGATATAATAGTGTATTTGATAAATAATTGATTTAAGACGTGAACTTAATAAAAAGTTATTTATTGGGTATTATTTGTGGAAGATCCAAGCAGAGAATACATCAGGATAATATATTCTGTGATCCAAGTATTTTGTTGTTAAAGATGTTCAAAATTGTAAGCGTTCCATAACAATATATTATTAAAAAATTACTTTAACACTTTTCCTCTTTTCTCGATTGAGTATTAGTTTTGTTGTAAAAATAAATTATTACAATCACTGAATAAAAAAATTATCATATTTATTAACTGAATTAATAATTTGCAATTATAAAAATAACAGTTATCCAAGAACATTCAAAAGCCATCTCTTTAAATTAATGATGACATTTTCAAATAGAATGACATTCCAGTAATGTTTACATATCCATACCAGTGTGAATTTTACTACACGTAATTTGCCGTGTAAAGACAGAAAAAGTAGGGATACACGTAAAATATTTGCCATTATGTATGCCGATTATGTACCCATAGCCTTAACAAATCGATATGAAGGGACCATTTGAGGTTGCTGTCTAAAAGAATACCAAGAAATTTTACAGAATCAACGGTAGAGATCTGGTTGCTAGAGTTGGTGCGCCCTAGCGTGTTCTACTCTCCTGTCCGAGTCCAACAGTACTAGGGACTCCTTCCCTAATCTGCTAAGAGCGTTCCGCCTCAGTCCAAAAAAAAAGGTTGCCTGAATGAAACAATATGGAGAAATAAAAATATCGGAAAAGAAGTGAAAGGCAGAATTTACAAAACAGTCATCAGACCAATAATGACATAAGCGGCAGAAACACGACCTGATACAGAAAGGACAAATAGAATGCTAGAAAGAGCAGAGATAAAAACACTGCGAAAAATCGATGGTAAGACACTGTGGGATAGAGCTAGAAGTGCAGATATATGACGGAGATGCAAGGTGGACAACATTAATAACTGGGCGAAAAACAGAAGAATAGAGTGGAATGACCACATAAGCCGAATGACAACAAATAGAGTAGTAAGGACGGTTCCCCAATAGGAAGACGATCAGTGGGAAGACCACGAAAAAGATGGAACGACAACTTACTGGAGGCACATTGAAAAACAGACAGAGTCATGGCTACATAAAAAAAACAAGAAGAAAAAGAAGAAAGACAATTTTTCTTGTATATTTTTACATTACAGGGAGAAATAAATTCATTTGTTAAATAGTAGTAAAAATTTTGCCTGATTCAAATTAAAACAGCGTTTATCTCGTCTCGTAGCTCTTTCTTAACTCTTCTAATAAAGTCCATTGTCTACTTAATATTTAATGCTTGAAAACTCAAGAGATTTCCTGCACAAACAACTCAATTTTACAAACATTATTTATTCGCAAATTTCCCTCGTTTTACTCGCTATAAAAGTTATCTATTGCAAGTGAAGATTTGCTGTTGGCCATAAAATCTGACGTTTAATAGCCAAAACTGAGTTAGTGCACCTTAGGAATCCCATAAAGACAATATCAACATCCCAGACGCATTTCTTTATATTTAACTGTCATTCTAAACTAATGTCGATGAAGAGATGGTCAATATCGTTGAGTCCGAAGATATTCTTTCGGCGATTTCGATAAAAGTTTGAGAATAAAGTATAATTTAGTCGTTTTATGGGACTACTATTAAGTTTTGATATGGCAAGATGACTGTTATACTAAATATAATGAAGGAACACAATTTTTTTTTCCTATAAAAATTCTATTGATCTTAAAAACAGGATACGATGGAGTTTATTAAGCAGAAATTCGCAGGTACATCGTACGTATAAATTACAAATTTTTTACATATTCTGTAGCATACCTGAACATTTATAAATTTTTTTTTATTTTCCGCGCCAGCCCAAAATTTTTATTATGTTAAATGCTCTTTTTTTCATACATATTATGTTGGTAGTACTAAATTTCTAAGCCATAGTTACTCTAATTGGAGTATTTAACCTTCGGATGACCAAAGGGGGTAAATTTTGATTCCAATCCATGTTTTTGTTTAATGAATACAGAAATATTTTCAATTTTAAACTCATTATTGTTTTATTTGACTTATATATCTTTCCAGATACACTCATATTTTGTAATAAAAAAAAATCCTTATATTTGACGAAAAAATGTTTGTCTGAATTTGGAGTCAAAGACCCTTGGCCTTTCATGTTCCAATTTTATATTAAGTAAATACCGTCTATTATGTGGAATTTTATGTAAGAAACATTCCAATATTGAAAAAAAAATTGTTTGTTAAACCTGTGGTCACATAAATTAGTGTATATTTTAAAATTTTTTAGTTCTAAGTTCAGAATGATGATTCCTGTTTTTGTTCAGTTGTAATTAAAAATATGTTTTACTAATGTTTACTTATCATTTATTGATACAATAGTAACATTTAAATTACGAATACATTATTTTATTTCTTAAAACAACTTAATTTTTTTGTCAATTGTTATTTTGGACTGGGGGTCATTTCTGACCCCGTTGGTTATCCGTTTAACAAAAGAAGGTTGGTCATCCGAAGGTTAAATACATTTAGACGATTTTGAAATAAGTCTTAAACCAAAATAAACTATAATATAAGAGAAAACAAAAAATCAACATGACAATAATTATTATGAACAAAAATTTTTCTTATCACTTTGCTAAGTGCAAATTTACAATCTACTCTAATTATAACACAGAGTATTTAGCAAATAGTAGCAAAGTCTTGAATCCTGGCATGCTTTGGGCACCATCCATCGATGGTTTTTCAATACACCTTATCAGTTAGGTCCTCTGGCCATGTCATTTTCAGTCTTCTTCCAAAAAGTGGCGGCTGGTAGAGTTGTTGAATAGTTTGACTTTCATGTAATGGGCGGAATTTCTTTCTTGGGCTTTGTTTGCCTGTAGTTTAATAACATATTCGATGAATGGTATCCCAAGATCATTATGGATAGTTATATGTTATGTTGCTCGGTTTACTGCAGCCCCATAACTCTATACCATAACTCCATATCGGCTTTAGTATAATTTTGTATAATAATACTTTGTTTTCTAATGGTAACTGGGATGTTTTACCTAGCAGCCAATACATTTGTCTGACTTTTAAATTTAGTTGAGCTTTCTTGGTTTTGATATGGTTCTCCCATGTCAGCTTTCGGTCCAAATGGAGTCCCAGGTACTTGACATCTGATTTTAAAGGGATAGGAATGTTATTAATATGAACCTGTGGACAGTCTATCCTTCATGTTGTGAACGTAATTTGTGAAGACTTTTCACCGTTTACTTTAATCTTCCATTTTGTTAACCAAGTTTGAAGTGAATTTAAGTAGTTTTGCAAATTTAAGTAGTTTGTTAGAAGCTCTATCTGGGTTTTCGTCTGATGTAAGGATTCCTGTGTCGTCGGCAAATGTGGCCATAGTAATGTGCCATCATCAGCAGGTATATCAGCAATATAAAGGAGATAAAGGAAGGAACCGAGGACACTATCTTGAGGTACGCCGGATTGTATAGGATGATATTTTTAAAGTAAGGTATTTATTTTGATTTGGAAAAATCGCTCGCTGAGATATGATTTTAATATCAGGTATATTTCATTAGGCATATTCTTGGAATATGCCTACGGAATAATAACAGAACCCATAGAAACAAACACAGGAATCCGGCAAGGAGATTTACTAAGCCCTCTACTGTTTAACATAATATTGGATGCAATAATAAAACAAGTGAAGAAAAAAAGAGGGTACAAAATGGGCAATAGAGAAATAAAAATACTCTGTTACGCTGATGACACCGTGTTAGTAGCAGAGTGCGAAGACGACCTACAAAGATTATTGCACGAGTTCAACATTAACGCAAAAGAAATGAATATGAAAGTATCAGTCCAAAAAACAAAAAGCTTAGTAATTGCCAAAGAACCAATAAGATGCAAATTGGAGTTAGACAATCAAATTATACAACAAGTAATGACTTTCAAATATCTGGGAATTAATCTATCAGCCGACAACAATATCGAAGAAGAGGTAAAAGACCAAATAATTAAAGCCAGTAGAACGGCCGGATGCCTAAACGACACAATTTGGAAAAACAAACACCTAAGATTGGAAACAAAGGCCCGAATATATAAGTCAGTTATTAGGCCAGTTATGACTTACACGGCCGAAACAAGATAAGATACAAGCAAAACACGAAGATATCTGGAAACCAACGAAATGAAGATCTTAAGAAGGATTGCTGGAAAAGGACTACAGGATAGGGCAAGAAGTGAGGAAATCAGACGCATATGTGGAGTAGACAATATAAATACCTGGGTAAAGAACAGAAAAGAAGAGTGGAATGAGCACATAAGCAGGATGTCTGAATCAAGGATAGTAAGAATAGCCAGGGACAAGTCACCGTTAGGCAGGAGAAGTATAGGACGCCCAAGGAAAAGATGGAATGACAACTTAGGGGCAGAATGAAAGGCACCGTTGAAGAAAAACAGGCAGTACTGCCTATATAAAAGAAGAAGAAGAAGAAGCATATTCTTTTCACTTTATACAGGCCTTTATGCCACACCTTATCAAACGCCTTTTCCTTATCAAGGAATATTGCTGCACACATTTTCTTTCCCTCTAAAGTTTTTTTTATATAATTTACAATCCTATGGCACTGCTGTATTGTTGAGTGGTTCTGTCGAAAGCCAAATTGATGGTCAGGTATGAACAAAAATAGAAGAAAAAATAATATGACCAGTATTATATTGAAAATGAAATACTTATAAAATTTGAATAAAACTACCCCACTAACTTATAAAACTATCCCGCGTATTTCCAAAAGATTTAAATTTCTGAAATAAATTGTTTATTTTCAGCTGTGCTTGCTCATGTGATTTTCTGCTGATTATCATTAATTTCCTTTTTGTGATGTCCGTAAATCTTAAAATTCAGTCAACGTATAATATATTATATTCTGTTCTTTCTGAATATGTTTTTGGTAAAAATTTCTTTAGTAGCTTTTGCCTTTGATTAAAATCTTTTTTATTTCTGGACAAGTAATATAGTTCCTAATATAGTTTTCATTTGTTTCAGGTAAGTTTTTTAATGCTATATGGTGGACGTGTTGCAGGTTTGTATTATTACCGAAAAATATGTTGTGATTATGACAAATTTTCAGAACACTGATTGAAAAAACCACAGAATACAATGTACCATTACATATGGCATTTGTTGAGTTCCAAAAGGCTTTCGGTGGTATTGAAACTCGTTTCTTTATGTCAGCCTTAAGGATGCTCGGATAGGGGTCCCGGACAATTGCCCGAAAACAGTTTCCCGAAAGACAATTCCCCGAAACCAATTCCCCGAATGGACAATTGCCCGAATAGACAATTGGCAGATAAACAATTGCCCGAAAAGAGAATTGACCGAAAAATAGATTTAAATAGTTATTGCTTTATATAAGTTATTACTGTTGGATTGTGTTCGACCTAGCTATCTCGTTAATTGATTTATTATAATTTATATTTTTTATTCCATGTTTCCTTTACACTTTACTCAGGCTTAGGACTGGCACTGTACCGCTGACTTGTTTAGAACTTGGAATAAACAACCAATTTGTCATTTTTTGAGATTTTTTATTTTTTTGAATTATTTTTACAGTTTATTTAATTTTTGATTACTTTTTTAAATTGTTTATTTTTTTGAATTATTTTTACAGTTTATTTTAATTTTTATTGATCTTTTTAAAAAATTTTATGCCCATGATCTTTATATGTATCTCCTATATACTAATACGATAAATTATGTGCTATTCCCCGCAAGAATTCCTAAGTGTTCCCAGGGTCGTAATTGTTTACCAGACTTGCAATCCGCTCTGCACAATCTCTGTATTTTTTACGTGTGCAAGGGCCTTCCAAGCCCTCCTTATACTGTTCCAATTTGAAGTTCATGTAAGCTCTGCTCCACCTGAATGCCTTAAATAAATCTCCAAATGTTTGGATGATCTGCGGAAATCTGTTGTTCAAACCCTCGATGCAGTCCTTCTATGGAATTGTTTGTTTTTGGTAAACTTTCTTGGACCCCATCATAACAATTTCACAGATTATGTGAAAATAAGGGCAAACGATGTTGTCTACCTCTTTGTGGACGCCCGATCCAGGTATCTTCAAAATAATCAATTACTGACTGGGCTTCTTCTGTCAACAATTCTTGCTCGAAAATCGTTTCAAATACCTCCACTGCGTCTGCAGTAGGAACGAATGTTAAGGCCGCCAATAATTGGAGCTTTAAAGAAAAATCTGAATCAGTTTCATATCTTCTTTTTAAACCGTCTGATTGGATTCTTCTAAAGAGACATTGAGTGAAATGGAAAAAACAAGCACGATGTCTCGAGTCAGGATATTCTTGTCTTATAGCACTTATCATACTTTGGATATTTATTCCAAGTACTAAACACGCCAGCGGTACAAGTGTGAAGGGAACATGGAATAAAAAAGTAGATATAATAATAGATTCATTAAGAACATAGCTAGGTCGAACACAATCTAAGCAGTAATAACTATGCACGTAAGTTACCATTTTAGTATATAGGAAATAAATATAAAGCAATAACTATTTAAATATATTTTTCGGTCAATTCTCTTTTCGGGCAATTATTTATCTGCCAATTGTCTATTCGGGCAATTGTTCATTCGGGGAATTGTCCATTCGGGGAATTGTTTTCGGGGATTTGTCTTTCGGGAAACTGTTTTCGGGCAATTGTCCTAGATACCTCGAATAGATTCACAATACACTACACTCAATAGATATACCTATATACGAACAGAGAACATGAAAACCTGAAAAAATGCAACTTGGTAAAGATATTAGAATATATGATGCTATTTCATCACATTTGTGTACATTTTTGCATCCAATTGCACCCAAATATGCTGACATTCGTCACAGAACAAAAATTATTGATGTCGTGGAACGTATGTATAGCGTGGCTCAATTGGCCGGGCTCAGTCCGTTTGTCGAGAAAACCCTGAAAAATAGATGTAGAGAATAAAAAACTGGAGGTGAGTAGAAAACAGGGGAGGAATAGACAGACCGCAGAAGAGGTGGGTAGATGAAATCAAATATATTGCGGACAAGCAATGCATGAGAATTGCTTAGCGTAGACATCAATGAAAACAAGGAAGAGCCCTATGTCCAAAAGTGGATGAACATGGGATGGTGATGAAGAAGATGTTTCGGACAATAATTCCATCATAGTATTCCTAAGCTTAGCGACTCGGCTATAGTCTAATATGATGATGCTCATAAAAAAGACAATAAAAAATACAAAAATGTCCCAAAACATTTCTAATTGTACATCATATTTGTCTTGGCCGGTATTTGATCTTTTTTATCGTATAAACCATTGCATTGATAGTTCTATAAAATTAAATTTTCTAAGCAATCACAGTTTTAGCGACACATTATAATAATGCATTAAATAGTTGCATATATGAACTGAGACTAGCTGGCTTCTCGTCGGGTTCTCCCAGGCAGAAACTTACGAGCAAATCGTGTATAATAGTGTTCTAATACATAATATGATTTTATAATTTCCGCACGCTAATATAAAGAAGAGGTGAAGTCATTCCTAGCGAAGCGTTCCTTAAGAACTGTACATTGAAAATCGACTGAATATCTTTTAGTTGTCTGGCAGGTACGACACATATAATTTTAAAAATCCACGAGGAAAAACTTTTCGTGTAGTTGGCTGTATACCATATATTACAAAAAAAAAAGACTAAAATCCTTTATAGAAGGTATATTTGTTAAAATCACCAAAAAGGGCTACATCACAGAACTAGTTTTCGATCGGATGATCAATCATCATCAGTGCTTACGTGATTCTAACATGCTAACCACCAAAATACAAAAATATATGGGTAAAAACCCTTTAAAATTGAACCGTCATGGAAACATAGATAAAATATGTGAACTTAAATATGGATGAACAAAATATCCCATGTATTGTGATGTAAGAATCACGTAAGCACTGATGATGATCGGTCATCCGATCGAAAACTAGTTCTGTGATGTAGCCCTTTTTAAGGATTTTAACAAATATACCTTTCATAAAGGATTTTAGTCGTTTTTTTTAATAATTTTAAGTTTATAATCAGTGAAAAAGTGTTTTATTTATACTATACACTGTTTTGAATCCAGGAGTAGTGAATACTATTGTAGCGATTTATATAGAAATAATGAGACTCCACCAAAAAATCTATGGTTTTTCAACCTACTGTGTTGCTCTCTGAAGTTAAATTTGCAACTGAATGGCTAATGAGAAATAAATACCCACGAATTGACACAATACCAGGAGACCAGGAGAAATTCTGCAGTCAATGGGTGACAAAAGATTACATATTATGATTCATTCTACGTGTATTGATGTTTGGAATTCGGAAAAATTGCCACCTGATTAGTGTACCTTAACTTATATTTCACTACACACGAATAGATCCAAGACCAGATGTAAAAACTTCCGTAAATTGTCACTACTGTACTCAATTGACTCAATTCTGATTAGACAAACAAATCATTGCAAAATAAATTGAATTAACGATTTTGTACCCAAGAATATTTAGACCAGTAGTAAGGATCTGTGAAAAAAAGTCTATTTTTGGATGTGAAAGGTGGCATTCGGATTCTTGCAGATAAAGTTAGATGACACCTTCAGTAATAATAATTGACTTATGCTCCTTCACAAATATGCCCGGAACATTAATAAAAAAATTAAAATATTTAAAAATTTCGAAAAACGTTGATTTTTTTCTGCTTTCTTTGCTTATAACTTAAAACGATTCGTTTTGGAACAAAGTAGTAGAGAAATAAAATAAAGATAATTGAATTTTGCATGATATACGACTGGTCAAAAATGTCTTAACGTATTACCTTTTCTGCAATATAGCAATAAATACAAAATAAGGGGGCAAAATACGCCTGTTGTTATTCAATGTTTTTAACCACTTTGGTGGCACTTAGAACCTTAGTAATTCGCTTAGGAAATTCTTTAAACCGTGTACCAAATTTCATTAAAATCGACTTAATAGATTTTGCATAATAAATTTGCAATATAAATGTTTTTAAAAAAGTTCAAATTTTTTAAAACCTTTCTGAACAAAAATTAGGCCATTTAGAAGTTGTCTAATTTTTTTTACCTATAAAGAGGTGCTCTACGTATTATATTATCTAATCCACTTTACAGAATTAAAATCGGATTATTTAAGGGGCCTCAGCAATGTTTTAAACTTATAAATAATTTTTTGGCTTATAAACAAATAGCTTTGTTTAATAATAAAAAAATTAATTTTTAGCAATGCAAATAATTAAAACCGGTATAATTTGACTTTTCAAATGCTGTCAGCAGAATTGCTATTTTATTTTTTAATCAAAAGTTAATCGCGTTCAAAAATTGCAATTTTTCGAATTTTTGAAAGTTCCACTGCGTTTATCTCGAAAACTATGCATCATACGAAAAAACTTGTAGGAACCTTTTTTGCTCAGAATTACCCAGAAATACAAAAAAATGTTTTATTTTTCGAAAAATCGATGTTATGTAATTCCTCAAGTTCTTTGTTTATAACAATCTTATCGACATCCAGATCAACTGTTACCCAAAAAAATCATGTTCTACGGGTCAAAAAATACATAAAAATCTTGGGTAAGTCCATCTAAATAAAGGAGCCCATAGCACCACCTCCTGGCCACAGGACTAATTTGTTTATAAGCCAAAAAATTGTTTATAAATTTAAAACATTGCTGAGGCTGTTTAAACAATCCGATGTCAATTCTGCAAAGTGCATTAGATAGGTGGAGTGCTTCTTTATATGTAAAAAATTGACAAATCTTTGTATGTTCTAGTTTTTGTTGAGCAAGATTATAAAAAAATTTTAATTTAAAAAAAAAGTTTAGATTGCAAAATTATTATTCAAAATCTAGTAAGTCAATTTTATTGAAATTTGGTGTACGGTTTAAGCACATTACAAAAATTTTCTAAGCGAATTAGGAAGGTTTCCAAGTGTAACCTAAGTGACGGAAAATCATTGAATAAAAACAGGCTTGTTTTGCCCCCTTATTTTATATTTATTGCTATTTTGCAGCAAGGGTGATAAATTAAGACATTTTTAACCAATCGCGTCTGATAGAAATTTTTAGTTATCTTTGTTTTATTTCTATACGACTTTGTTCCAAAATGAATCGTTTTAAAGTTATAAGCAAAAAAATAGAAAAAAAAAAGGAATTTTTTGAAATTTTTAAATATTATTTTTTTAATTAATGTTCCTGGCATATTTGAGAAGGAGCATAAATCAATTATTATTAACGAAGTTATCACCTAACTTTATCCGCAAAAATCTGAATTCCACCTCTCACATCCACCTAAAAACAGATCCTTACTGGTCTAATAAACGAATTAAAACATATAATATTATGGTCATTACAGAATCATTACAAAAGAACTGATTCGTTAAATGGAACGATCCCTCTACACCGTAGAAACTTCCGAAGCTATGCCCGCATTGTACTCAGAACTTTAACACAATTCGAAATGTTCAGAATTATCAACCAAATCGTTCCACTGAAAGTGTGTATATGCCGTTTGGGAGCTAGTGGTAACCTTATAGGGGTAAAGTTATTGTTGATTTTTCAATTGTTGTGTTTGGTGTTTGCATAAAAAGGCAGTTTAAATGAGGATTGCGGTACAGATAACATCTACATAGTCCCATTTGAGGTTTACCTAGAAAATTCTATGGTAAACTAACGGAATACATTGTATCTAGTGATTTTTACTAATGCAATACTATACTTATTCGTATTCCATTGAGGATTACAAAACAGTATCATCGTAAACTATTAACTAATTATTATTGTATTCAAGACTAGTAATTATATAAAGTCAATGGCATTTAAGAGTCTTTTTCTTTATCTTTCTGTGTAGACCTAACTCTGATGATGTCTATTTTTCCATGTACGTTCAGTAAATTGCCATTGCATCTCCCTCGTCAATATTTATTTCTTCGTTTGTGGACACTTCTCATTTTCTTCTTCTACTTCTTCTTCTATGTCACTACAACCCAAATTGAGCCATGGCTTCCTTTATTTTTTGCCTCCATCTTTGCTTGTCTGTGGCTGTTCTTCTCCATACACGGACTCCTAAAATGGCTTGTGCGTCGCTGTTTACTGTGTCTTCCCAGCGTTTTCTTGGCTTTCCAACCGGTCTCTTTCCATGCATTCTAGCATTCGGTGCTCTTTTTGGTAGCCTATCCTCTCCCATTCTTATAACATGTCGGGCCCATTGCAATTTTTGTATTCGAATGAAGTCTGACAGGGGTGTTTCCTTATAATAAAGTTGATAAACCTTGTTGTTGTATCGACTTCTGAAGATTCCGTTTTCCCTCCCAGGTCCTAGTATTCTCCTCAGTACTTTCCTTTCGAATGTGTCGAGTTTGTTTTTGGATGTTTCTTTCAGGACCCATGTTCCACTGCCATAGCATGCTATTGGTCGAATTAAGGTTTTATAGATTCTCATCTTTGTATTTCGGTGGACATTTTTAGACCGAAATATACATATAGGAGAGGGCAAAATAAGCTCTGTTTGCCTGCGTTATTCTCTTTCGTATTTCTCCATCTTCTGAACCGTCGGTATATAGTTCTACTTGCAGGTATGTAATCTTTCCAACCGTTTCATCTTCATGTATAATATTTTGTGGGACTATATTTTTCTTCTCGTCTGTATCATTATTTTTGTTTTTTCTGTGTTAATTTCCAGACCCAGGCTTTTTGTTTACGTTTTTAACTCTGCGTATGTTTCCTGTGTTCCTATTGATGTTCTACTCATAATATTAATATCATCGGCATAAGCGGCCACTTGAATCGTTTGGTTGGTCGGTAGGCTTCCTCGTCCAGTTTGCATTTGCCTAACCGCATACTCCAGTGCCAGGTTAAACAAAGTTGGGGCCAGCCCATCTCCCTGCTTTAGTTCCCGCGAAATTCTGAAAAAGTCTGTCCGGTGGTTTTTTATTCGTACACATGCCTGCGTTTCATCCATAGTGGCTTTAATAAGTCTAATTAGCTTGTGTGGTATGGCTAATGTAGCCAATATATTGTAGAGTTGGTTCCTTTTGACTAAGTCATATGACTGTTTGAAGTCTACAAACACGTTATGGACATCAATGTCGTATTCCCATGATTTGCTCAAGATCTGTTTGACTGTAAATATTTGATCCAGTGTTGATCTTCCCCGTCGGAAGCCCGTCTGATACTCTCCAATAATATTTTCTGCTAGTGGTTGGAGCGGCTGGTTTATAGTGAGGACTCGGTGTGGGAAAGCTGGTCGAGAACACTTCGTCGACGGAAAATTATTAGTCGACAACATTTGGTCGACAAACAGTTGGTCGAATGCACAATTAATCGAATGTACAATTGGTCGACGAACATTTGATCGAATGGATTTTCGTCGACAAAGACCCAAAGGGAATAATGGTGGCAAATGAAGGATTATTGATTTTTATTTTTCTTTTTCAAGATTTTGTTTAAATTTTCTGCTGTAGTCTAAAATGCTGATAAGTATTAATTGTCCGGAAATGCTCCGTTCGCAAGTGCGCCTACACCAAAAAGAAGAACGGTACAACATCACTAATTAAAATATCGGTTTATATTTGCTGTCTACTCTCCCACCGCAACCAATTTTTTCATTAAATTTAAAAATAATTAAGATTTAGAAAAAAAAATTAACAAAACCCCAATAAATAAATAAATTCAGATATGTATAATATAATATTCTAGTTAACAAAATAAAAACCATAATCCGTCGTTTGTCAACATTAATCCCCTTATCCTAAAGATAAATAACAGTTTGTCGACGAAAAATCCATTAGATCAAATATGCGTTGTCGACTAATTTTCCGTCGAACGAAGTGTTGTCGACCAACTTTCCTAGATCAGTGAGGGGATGGATGGATGTGAGGACTTTATATGCTGTACATAGTAGAGAAATTCCACGGTAGTTTTTGCACTGAAGTGTGTCTCCTTTTTTATAGATCGGGCATACTATACTTTTCTTCCAGTCGTCGGGTATTTTCTCTTCTTGCCATATGTCTTTGACGATTTATCTTTTTGTGTAGACCTAACTCTGTCTATTTTTCCATGTACGTCCAGTAAATTATTGTCATTGCATCTCCCTCCTCAATATTTATTTCTTCGTTTGTGGTCACTTCTCATTTTGCCGATTCATTATCGTCACATTTTGCATATATGGATCGAGAGTAATGTGCCCAGGTTTTTGTTAGTTCGGTTATCTCTTTTCTTATATTTCGAGATCAAAACAGAAATGAAAGATCAAGTTAATAGAGCAAACATAGCCGCAGGTTGTCTAAATGAAACAATAGGAGAAATAAGATTATAGGTAAAGAAACGAAAGGCAGAATTATAAAATAGACATCAGACCAATAATGACATACGTGGCAGAAACACGATCTGATACAGAGAGTATACAAAGAATGCTATTCTGCGTTCCGCAGTCACTTTGCAGTGTGGGCAGCATATCCAAATATAAAACTTATGGAACCTTGCAGCTCAGTGTTGCCGGTTTTAAGCAGACGAACTTAAAGTCCGTCTAAATAAAATATTTCAGAAGTCCAAAACATCTTGATTTGAAAATCTGTGGGTTTTATTATTTTTAAATAATTCATAGATAGGTACTCTGAAAGATATGTATACGATATTAAAGATATATCATTTGAATATTAATTATAATTAGCCTGTTATTAATATTATATTTAATAGTTATTTATGATATAAGTGTTAAAAGTACAATTTTAATGCATGCCTGTGAAAGTTTGCAGAATAAGCGAAGCGAATTCTGCAATTCACATGAGTGCCTTTAAATGTAGTTTTTAACACGTGTACTTTGTACGCACGACGCACGTAAGAAGTTATATACTTCTATTATATGATTTCAACGAAATAAATATACTTTAAACAGGTTATTTGTATTTAAAGATTAAACTAATTTTCACGAACTACTTTCCCAAAATTTTTATTAAAACAATACTAAAAATAAAAAAAGGCTTAAATAACATACGGATTCGAACCAGGGACCTCTCGATCTCCGATCGAACGAGCTACCACCGAGCTAAACTCCCTTTGCTTTGACAGCTTACAAGATTTCTCATACATACTGGCAAATTTAATAGACCAAGGGAGGTATAAAAATACTTTAAAATTTATTTAATATAAATATTAATATCTATTGGTAACACTGTTCTTCATAAGAGTCTGTACTGAAAGGTGACCGTGGAACGCAGTATAGAAACAGCAGAGATCAAAACCCTTCGAAAAATCGATGGTAAGACACTATGAGACAGAGCTAGAAGTACAGATATACGATGGAGATGCAAGGTGGAGAACATTAATAACTGGTTAAGAAACAAGAGTAGAATGGAGTAAGCCGAATGACACCAAATAGAGTAGTAAGGACGGCGAGAGACGATTCTCAAATAGAAAGATGATCAGTGGGAAAAACACGAAAACGATGGAATGACAAATTTCTGGAGGCGCATTGAAACAAGAGATAGAGTCACATCTGCACAAATAGAAAAAAAGGAGAAGAATATCTGTTTTCTTTGTCCTCTGATCCTTCTTCATATTTTTCTTTGTGTTCCGGAGAAGACGTGTTCCATAGGTTTTGAGAATTCTACCAGTGTTCTCGTTTTATTTGTCTAACTAAAGTATTCGTTTTATTTCGGATTCGTAAATAGTGGTTGTATGCATGTTGTATTTGTTGAATTCTATATTGTAAAAAAGGCTTTCTTCTTTTCTTCACATTTTATCTTCACTTCCTCTCTAAACCATGGTTTTATTTTGATATGTTAGTAAGTGTTCTCTACTTTCCTCGCTCCAAGTGCTTCGGTTGCTGATGTGTTTTGTTTGTTTTGTTCTTCCAAAAAAAAAACAGCTGTAAGTGTTGCTTTTCCCAGATTTCTAACGTTTACTCAGAGAGAATTTTCAGAATTGAGAATTGATTTTTTGTGGTCCTTTGATGTTTTGGTGAAGGCTTTGCTTTTTTACTTCAATATTCAGCGCAAGTAACTTAATGCTGTTGGCGAACTCTCTCACTAACTACTATTATCTTAAGTCTTAAGTCCTTACATTCAGGTATGTTTTCTTTTCTTGTCATGAAATAAATAATCAATTTAGGAGTGATTTTGTCCACTATTTAGGGGAAGGACGTCGAAGATGACGCACCTAAGCAAAATACATTTTATTTAAGGGTAAAAAATATTTAAGCTAACTTTGAATGCTACGAGCCTGTAATTTGGACATTTCTATAACCAATTTCTAGGATTATTTTTAAATTCAATAAAAGGAAGTATTTTTTATGCGGCTTTAAAAAAAACGCTTTTGCGCCATCTTACCTTCCACCGAGGGAAAGATGACGCACAGTGATGGTGAAGATGGCGCATGTAGGTATCTATATTAAAAGCGCAAGTGATATGAAAAGAAAATTTATTTTTTAATACTGAAAGTAAGAAAATGTAAACAAAGCTTTTTTAACATATTAACAAAAGTCACAAATGTAGTTTTCGGGACTTTTGGCTCCACTGTATTCTTTATGCACCCATTGTCCACAACTTGTGCATCTGAACCATGTTTCCGTCTTTTTGCCGAAGTCTCCACATAATATGCAGATATCAGTTTCACCTCCCTCGTTGATTATGTCATCCAACTCATCGTCATTGCAAAGACCTTCTTCATCAAAATCGCTTTCTTCAGTATCGCTATCCTCCAAGATTTTTTTGTTTATTTTTTGTTTGATTATTTTTTGTACTTTGGCTTTCCCTTTATTTTTATTTAGTTTTAATCCTGCATCATTAACCAATACTTGTCTGGTTACTTTTTTCTTTCCTTCTTCCGACTTCGCCAGTTTTTCTTTTTTTTTATTCTCTTTTTCTTCTAAGAATTCTTTTAAAGGGGTGCTTGTTAGAATTTCAGAATGTTGCTTTTGTCGTCCATATTTTCTTTTAATTTTTTTATTGGGCAAAGGAACTGGAGAAATAAGTGAAAGAGAAATATGTGGACGTTTGGTTGTTTCATTTTGTTTTGTGGGGGTTGTGTGACGACTTTCAGGAGACTGTCGGCTGGTTGATGGACGTGGTAATTCTGGTTCTCTTATAGATGGTGTTGTTATTAGTGGAGGTGTTCCCTGAGGTGCAGGTTCAGGAGAAACATCTCTATCCAAGCTATCATTGTTTAAATTATCAGCAGGAAAAAAGTCATCTTCTGTGAACTTATCAGAGTTTAACGGAAAAATTCCGCACGTTCCGAAACCAGAAACGGCCTTATCAATATTTGCCACCTGATCATATGCTAACTTAAAAATCTCGGCGACATCATATGGAGTAATTTTATCTTCAAACTCTGAGTTGCTGATCTTAGATTTTAGAAAGGAATTGCAATGGCGACCATACGCATATTTTAATGCAGAAAAAAATGACACATCAAGAGGTTGTAATTTGTGGGATGTGTGGGGTGGAATACTAACCATTATAATCCCATTCTCTTTGCAGTAATTATAAATATCCAGTGAAATATGGCTCGAGTGATTATCTAATACTAACAGCACGGGATTATCTGGACTAGACAGGACTTTTTTTTGGAAATGCTTCAGCCATAATAAAAACATAGACGTATTACTCCATCCATTATCCGTGCAGTTGTAAATCGCACCGCTTGGTCCATTTTTCTGAAGCTGTGGGCTCATCCTCTTCCTGGGAAATATAAATAATGGAGGTATGTAGTTACCGGAGGCACTGAACGCCATTATTACCGTGATATTCTTCCCTCGTTCCCACGAAGAAATTATTCCAAACTGCTTTACTCCTTTGGGTCCAAGTCTTTTACATGATTCTTTAGGAACCGTAGATATACCGGTTTCATCAACATTGTAAATGCGATCTGGCAGAAATTTATATTTTTCTTGCACTGTTTCCAAATTTTTTAAAAAGCGGTCTACTTCTATTTTATTGAAGGCTGTTATTATATTAATGCTTGTAGCTTCTGGCTTTCTCAAGGAAATTTGAGGATTTCGTTTTATAAATCCTAGATACCAGTCTTTTCCAGCCATTTGTTTATTCTTATTAAAATTGTGTTTAATTTCATTGCGTTCTGCATAAGCAAATGCCATGGTTCTCAGCTCTATGCAAGTGATACCAAAAAATAAATTGGCCAGCTTGAGAACATGATCTAGTATCTCCTTTTCATGATGTGCCGAAAACAATGGGGCTCTACCAAGAGACTCTGATTTGACTTCCTTTAATAAATTTTTAACCTTAAGTTTTCTCCTCAATGTAGCTTCTGGTATTGAAAATGCCCTTGCCACTTCCCGAATTTTACGACCATCTCTACAAATTGCATTCAATGCTGCATTAAGAGCTGCTGCAGAAAATGATCCTCTCTGTGTTTTTCGTATATATTTTCCCATTTCTAAAAAAGAAAAAGATGCCTCAAAATGCAAAATAGACACTAAATAATAAATATTCTATACTCCATTGTTATTTAAGGTAATGAACTGAAAAGGCAAAGATGACGCACTATAACAGCAAAGATGACGCAGTGTGCGTCAACTTAGCCTGTTCAGCATAACCTACAAAAAATGGTTATCAAAATTATCCATCATCAAATATTTAACAGATAAATCCTCGCTAACTGAAAATAAATATCACCTACTCCCATGAATATGAAGAAAATCCAATGGAACCATTTTTAAACAACTTACCATTAATATTCGCAGTGTCAAAAATAACAAGAAATCAACGTGTATCGCGTTACTCTGCCTCACAGATACTAAACAGTACGAAAGCTGACCGATGAAGTTTTAAAGCAATAGTAGTTTCTAAAGGAGGGCGCCACGGGTATAAAAACTGAATTTAGTGAAGTACTTGATAAAATACAGAGGTGCGTCATCTTAGACGCTGCGTCATCTTCCCCGTCCTTCCCCTACGTACTAAATTAAGTTTCTCTCTTTTTAAAAAATATATTA
Source organism: Diabrotica virgifera virgifera (assembly GCF_917563875.1). Taxonomy (NCBI): domain Eukaryota; kingdom Metazoa; phylum Arthropoda; class Insecta; order Coleoptera; family Chrysomelidae; genus Diabrotica; species Diabrotica virgifera. The sequence continues at coordinate 302,220,340 of NC_065443.1, forward strand.
TTTATCTGTCTGTAATAACTGAAATATTATTTATCTGTATACAATAAATGTTTATCTTTGCGATCCTTTTTATTTCTGTTATTTCTGAAAACTTCAGATCACGCTTTTTTATTTGTTTGAAAATATAACACAGCTGTATTTTCTTACTAATAAATTTTTTGATTTGATTGTATGCAAGAATAATCAGCAACTGTTTGATCTTTTTTTTTTTAAATAAGCTTGAGAAAGTAAAATATTTTCTGTGTAAATAAAATCGCTAAAAAATAGCAGCTTTAAGGTCAAGGACATTATTTAAAACCTGCTATCCAGGAAAGAAAGTTATGAAAAAAAAACTTATTGGCATTCCGGATGTATAGGTTGTTTTTCGATATAAAAGTCGCTGAACTTGGTATGCTTCAATAACATTATCAACAGTATCCAAATCGGCGCATAGTGGCCTATTCCTACTTATTTTCAGTTCTATATTATATTCGTCAAACTTATAATAAATTAATTTGTAAAAATACTAAAAATTATTTAGAACAAACATTTTATTAACTACACGGGTCCTATAGCCTCTGCCGCGTCCCACATTTCGATCTTCACCTTTTTCGGTAGCTCCATTCCTCCACATTTATGGTTCTATCTCTCATTATTCCTTTGGTAACTTCCTCTATTTCTTCCATTCCATGGAACATAGTTTAAGGCCTGATTTGGCCACCGTTCATCTTTCATTCGCAGTTTTGCTACTTACAGTTTTTTCTTCTCGTTCATTGTCATTTGCCAATATTCAGATCCGTAGCTCAAAATTGGTTCTACAACCGACTTGTACATAGATTGTCATTTTTGATTGTAAACTAATTTTAGGATACCAAGGTAAGAAATTTAGTGTTTGTACTACATTTCGGCCCTGTTGTATTTTCTGCTGGATTTCCCGTTTAGATGTTCGTTCCTTCACTATCACTGTTCGTAAGTATTTAAATTATTCGCAGTTTTTATATATCTCTAATCGAGACTTGTGGGTCTCTTCCGTCGTCCAATATTCTAAGATATTCTGTCTTATTTATGTTGATTGTGAGTCTGAAGCTGCGATGATACAGTAATTCTGTCAGAAAATATTGAAGGTCTCCAAATTCTGCTTGAAACATATTCACGAAATAGGAGAGGAAATGGGCATTAAAATGAACTCGAACAAAACCAAATGTTTAGTCTTTAGTCGTAACCCACATACAGATGCAGAGCTTTAATTAAATTGAGTTCAAGTTGAAAAAGTTCACAAGATGACATATTTTCTGTGACATATTTGACAATATTGCGAACTATTATAACGGACCAACTAGATCCAGACATGGAAATAACATACCGAATAGCAAGAACTACAACTAGGTACTTTTTGAAGTTATACTTCTTTACGGGCGTAATGACGGTGAAATTTTATATGGGAAAACCTAGCGACCGGGCGCATGCGCATTATAACTTTGTTCTGATTGGATGTTCAAATGACATTACAAAAATTATCCAATATGGCAGCTGTGGCACAGCTGTGGTACTGTGCATGGTTTGGTTATAATGTATGCTTGTTGCGTTTTAAAATTTGTAGGAAGAGAAAGAACAAACAAAAAGTTACTTAATGGTTATACTGCCTTTTTAAATAGTTTTCATATTATATTTTTGGACTTATTTACATAGAAGAGATGATTGTTGCATGCCAATGTGAAAGCTCATCAAACTGTGCCTAGTATGAGTGCCGCAGATCTCGCTTATTCAAAGCTAAAGAATCTTTCACTGGTAAGTGTTTTATAAATAGTTGATCAAATTTTGTTATGATATTTGAACATAGCCACTTTGCACGACGCAAGTGATTGCGAAATTTATTAGTCGTTATACGGGCTCCGATACCTACCTTGAACCTACCAAAATACATAAGTAGTATGTAATACTTTTATTTACATAATTTGTCTTCTTACTCTATGTTTTGTTGTATTTTTTCAATTCTAAATCATTTCAATTCAAAATCAAAATATTTTGATTTACATAAGTTAAAAATGTCAAAAGGTTAATCTGTTTAGTTAGACGATCTTCGCACATAATGACAAGCTGTCTCTGTGGCGAAGTTTTAATGCAGGTGAATCCCAATACAACGCAAATACCAGCCGCGTGGTAAGTTGGTTCGAATCCCAATAGAAACTTTTATTTTTTTATTTTTTTTTATACATTTTATGATTGTAAGTATATTTATTATATAATTTTATTTTCAGAAAATACGTATTTAGTTAAAAAAATTTCCGACAATTAATGTTCAGAAATCATTTGTGGCATTTTTAATGTGTTTTTTGGCACTGTTTTAATAAAAATGTTTGAGAAGTAGTAAGTATAAATTAATTTAATATTTAAATAAAATATAAATAAAAAGTATATTAATTTCGTTTATAATCATATAATCATATAATAGAAGTATAACTTCTTACGTGCGTACAAAGTACACACACATTCTTTTTGAAAATAAAATCATTCCTTTGCAGTAATCTCAGTTTAGAACTAAAGCGTCGTTTTCACGCTACGTCTTATTGTACGTTTTGTGTGTCATGCAAAACGTACGACAAAACGTACGTTTTGTGAATAAGCGAATTTAATTTTTTCGATTCGACAAGACATACGTTTTGCTGTTTTCACGCTACGTCTTATCGTACATTTTGTGTGTCGACAAGATGTACGTTTTGCTTTACACGCCACATTATACACTGGACAAAACGTACGTTTTGTCGTACGTTTTGCATGACACACAAAACGTACAATAAGACGTAGCGTGAAAACGAGCCTTAAGACAAATAATGGTCAAATACTAGTCGAAGCAATAAAGCACTGAACCTCCGAAAAAGAAACGACAAGATGGATCTTAATAATTCTTTTTTGCATTCGATTCGTGAATGCGCCAGAAAACTTTGTGACTCCGAGCCATAATATAATATTGAAAAACTGCATACGAAAAATGCATTCTTAAAGTGCATCTCAAACAGACAATAAAAAAAATTCAGAACTCGTCAATTATCGACGGAAATGAGTTCAATTTTATTACTCTGGGGTTTTTGGGGTCGCTGAAAACGAACAGGACGTCGTCAATGATCTCCGGAGGGAGTACCTGGTGCCAAGGGTACCCACTCTTTACCTCGTTATTAAAATTAATTAAACAATTAATCACAATCATTACTCGGAAGGCTTTTAGGACCATTAACGACGAATATGACATCGGAAGTGACCTACGTAGTACCTGGTGCCCAGGTTACCTACTGCTTACCTCGTGTTCGGGAGTTTTCGGCAAATTCATTAAAAAATTGGTCAAAAATCATTATCTTCGGGGGTTTTGGGGTCGCTGACGACGAATATGACATCGGAAGTGATCTCCGGAGTACCTGGTGCCCAGGGTACCTACTGTTCATCTCGTGACTAATGATTTTTGATTAGTTTTTTAATGAATTTGCCGAAAACTTCGAAAGACGAGGTAAACAGTATATACCCTGGGCATAGATACTCCGGAGATCACTTCCAATGTCATATTCGTCGTCAGAGACCCCAAAAACCTCCGAGTAATGAATTTCGACTAATTTTTTAATGAATTTGCCGAAAACTCCAGAAAACGAGGTAAACAGTAGGTACCCTGGGTACCAGGTATTCCGTAGATCACTTCCGATGTCATATTCGTCGTTAAGGACCCCAAAAACCCCCCAAATAATGATTTTTGACTAATTTTTTAATACGTTTTAATGACGAGGTAAACAGAAGGTACCCTGGGCACCAGGTATTCCGTAGATCACTTCCGATGTCATATTCGTCGTTAGGGACCCTAAAAACCCCCCAAGTAATGATTTTTGACTGATTTTTTAATGAACTTTAATGACGAGGTAAACAGTAGGTACCCTGGGCACCAGGTACTCCGGATATCACTTACGACGTTATATTCGTTTTCAGCGACCCCAAAAACCCCAGAGTAACAAAATTGAACTCATTTCCGCCGATAATTAACGAGTTCTAAATTTTTTTTATTTTCTGTTGGAGATGCACTTTAAGAATGCATTTTTTGTATGCAGTTTTTCAATATTATATCATGGCTCGAGGTCACAAAGTTTCCTGGCGCATTCACGAATCGAATGCTAAAATAATTATTAAGATCCGTCTTGTCGATTTTTTTTTGGGAGGTAAGGCAGATTTTAGTGCTTCATTGCTTCGCCTATACTGTGTTTGGTCTGTACTTTTGTATGGTTCAGAAGTGTGAACACTAAAAGTATCGACCATGAATAGAATTGAAGCATTGAAAATAGAGCCAACCTCGGATAATTCTGATATCACACGTGGAGAGGAAGATTTTAGGTGAAAAATGTTCCATTGAATATTGCAACCGGGTCCAATGGACCCGCTAGGTAGACGGACGGTTAGCGAAATTTGTGCTTTTCATAACGTTATTTCCTTGAAGTAGCTAAAATTACTTTAAACATTTAAAGTAAGTGAGATAAATGTATTATTTAAATTAATACTTGTAATGTGTTATAAAAACACATTGTTCATGTTAAGACATAAAATATATAAACCACACATACACACACACACACACACTTTTTATAAATCTACTTGTATCTTTAAATAAAAACAAACAATCGACCACTTAACATACTCAACTAACTATAGTTAAGCCACTATGAAGTCCCGAACTTGTTATTTTTGACACACAATGGAAAGAACACAGATGTTTAGTGGCTGTCAAGACCTCGTCAAAATGTTAAAAGGAAAATTATGGTTCCTTAATTTGTTATTTTCGTTCGTTCGTTCAAAAATAGCAGAAAATTTGGTACAAGTATGCATATTTCTGACAAATGAGTCGGTGTGTTGTCTGTTGTAAGATATATTTCATATCTTACAAGCTGCGCAGTTATTACTTAGTAAATTATACTTAAGGATGCAGAACATCGGGACATAAATTAGGATTTGTTTGGAGGTGATAAATATTTGGTAAAATGGGCATAGATTAACTAAATTAAATGCCAGACTTAAGTCAGTCATGGCGACTGCAAAATGAAAAAGAACAGCTCTTGTAACATGTTCCAGATTAAAAAATTTGTAGAATTAGTGGTAGATTAGGCAAGCCAATCGTTTTTCCATTGTTAATAAAATTAGACAAAAATTGGAGATCGGATTAAAGCACTTAGAATATTATACAGTTCCTTTCGTGTACAACATGTATACGATATATGTATTTTTATTTGTTAGCTAATCTTGGAGCATAATATAATACTGCCATAACATGTATTTTTATGAACTTTAATGTTAAATTACAAAAACCAAAATTTTATAAAAATTATTCAAAAGCAAAAACAAATAAGAATTTTAAAGAAATTAGTAGGATACCAAAATCTAGATGGCAAAACTGCAAACCTTGTGCTCGTTTTCCAAATATTCTCGTGTTTTTGTTACACCCAATAAATCTAGATAGTAAACATTTAATGAAGTTTTTGTTTCTCAAGCTACTACAGTTTGTATAGCAGAAGATGCAACTTTCGTCTTCTTTACGTACCATATCAAAATTATCTGACGTTGACAATCGCCAAAATTGTCCTGCAGTTGGTAGGTATCTTAGTCCATTCACGAATGTTTAATAGCCGAGAAACCTGTTTTCTTTCTACACCTCTTATTCTATTTTGCATTTAAGAATTAGTTAGTAGTATTCTATATCGATTTCCCCTTAATATATATCTCAGATAAGCTATTTTCCGGTAATTAGCTGTCTTTAGTAATTCCCTATCTTGGTTGACCCTCTTTAGTTTTCGATTCATGCTTGATACTTTTAAGGTCCATACTTCTTCTGCTTCATACAACCATATACAGACCTAACATGGTACTTAATAATTATTGTCTTAACTGAGATGGTTGTTGCAAAAAAATGTTTTCTTTTTCGAGGAAATGATTTTAATTATTACTATCCTGCGTTTTATTTCCATGTCTGAATCTAGTTTGTTGGTTATGACAGTTCAGAAATATGTAATTTTGTGATTTTTTTTTTAACCTGGACTCCATTTAGTTTAAGATCTACATCTGGATGTGAGTTACGGCTAAAGTCTAAAAATGTGGTTTTGTAAGTTTACTTTAGTGCCCAGTTCCTCCCATTCTTCGTGAATACGATCAAGCAGAATTTGGAAACTTTCAACATGTTCTGACAGAAATAGTCTATCGTCCATATATAAAAATACATTAAATACCCCTTTGTTTTATATTGCATATGGCTCTCTCTCAAGTTCTTGTTTAAATAAATATGGTCCAAGTAAACATCGAACAATATTAAGGACAAAATGCAACCTTGTCTAACTTCTCGTTATACAGAGGTTTCGCGGGTGTAGTTAAACGCTTGGAAGCCTTTGAGATGAAGTATACAGACGACTACTAAAAATAAACTGAGCCAGCCGAGTTAAAACTGAGAAGGCCCTCAGACGGCTGAAACAAACAATACACCTTGTCAATATAATAGAGACGCAAGCCGAAATACTTTGGTCGTATCATGAGACTATCTGACAAATATGATCTTTTACATCTGAGCATTGAAGGAAATATCCAAGGTAAATATGATCCTGGTAGAAGAAGAACATCATAGCTGAAAAATGTAAGGAAGATTGACGTATTTTACGAAAAATCGGCTACATCAGTATTCAGAGCTACTGTCAATAAAGTTACGATAGCGAATATGCAAACCTCATATGAAGACCTCAGAAAACCTAGACCGCTACCACGATTTCCACCGCGCACATCCATGTATCTTCGGTATGTTCGTACCCTTTTTATAGACCAAGAGGCAGCGCTGAAAAATCTCTTTGAATTTACTAACACAAACTAACACAAACCGAGATACGGCATGTTAAAGGTTAGCTTTTTTCGTCAAATGCACAATTTGAAATATTCAAAGCCAAATAATGGGAAAACTTTGCATTTTTGAGGAAAACTTAGTCTTTTTTCAAGCATACAATTAGACCTTTCAAAAAAAAATAATAAAAAGTTTCTAGCATGAAAATTAAGCGACTTACAAAAAAATGTCAGTACCTGCTTTTCTCTACCAAAAAATCAGTGAAAACAACCCCTAACTACCTTCCTAATTCAAAATTGGTCTTCACCTTTCTGTAGTTCCTTTTATATTTATATTATCAATACACTTAAGGAGTTTGACCTATTTAATATGCCTAATTTTGGAAAAATTGGATTTTAAAGAAAAATAGATTTTTTGCATTTTGTATTTTTCACCTTTTACTTCAAAATATCTCCGAAAATACTGAAGATATGAAAAAAATTATATATTACTAAATTGTAGCTTTTTTAATGACTAAAATTACCCTGTGCATAGATTTTCACTAAAGTGAAGAGTTAGCCAGATATAGCTGTTTAAAACCTCTATTTACCAGCAAACACCCCCTTATTCGAGCCTTTTAAACCCGCCTCAAGTAAAATCTAAGCCATGTTACGGAATTTAATTTACACAGTCTTATAGCTCTTTAAAAATTCTACAAAATTATTTTTGATGGGTCTCATTACTGAGAGGGTATCAAAGTTGCTTTCCTACGAAGGTAATTAAATCCATTTACTAAGGCTGAAAATCAGTACACAGTGAGATATAATATTTTTCCAAAATTAGGCATTTTAAATAGGTCAAACTCCTTGAGTGTATTGATAATATAAATATAAAAGGAACTACAGAAAGGTGAAGACCAATTTTGAATTAAGAAGATAGTTAGGGGGTTGTTTTCACTGATTATTTCGTGGAGAAAAGCAGGTACCGATATTTTTTTGATTAAAGTCGCTTAATTTTCATGCTAGAAACTTTTTATTATTTTTTTTAAGGCATAATTGTATACTTGAAAAAAGATTAATTAAGTTATCTTCGAAAAATGCAATTTTTCCCATCCATTATTTGGCTTTGAATAGTTCGATTTATGCATAATTGCATGCATTTGACGAAAAAAGCTAACCTTTAACATGCCGTATCTCCGTTTGTATTGGTCTTAAAGATATTATTGGAAAAGAATTTGGTTTGTGTTACTAAAAGGTACAATTTTGATATCTACATTTTTTGAATTAATGCATATTTTTCGAGGTATCTCAAAAATAGTCCTAGAGGCTCAAAAAAACCCTCTAAAAAAGTCAATTTTTTCGTCGAAAAACTGTTATTTTCAAGCGCGAATAACTCGAAAAATATTAGTCTTACGAAGAAAATGTAAAAAATAATTTTTTTAGAATCACTTTTTCCATCGAATTACATGATTAAAATGTAATAAAAAATTCCCACCCCCGAGATGGGGTGGCAACCACCCCCAAGGTTTTAGCGTATGATAGCGGCATGATATAGAAAATGATCCTTGGACTATTCCCTACCTTCTGTGAAAATTTCAAGTAAATCAATGGTGGACGAAAAAATTGCGAGCCAAAATGCTTCATTTCCTCAATCGACTATTGGGGCCGACCGAATGGCTCTGTCCCGTCATACAGCTGACCGACTATAATAACTTTTATTTATATTTAATTTAGAATGTGTGTACTGATTTTCAGCCTTAGTAAATGGAAATAATTACTTTCGTAGGAAAGCAACTTTGATGCCCTCTCAGTAACCCCTGTTCTACGTTTCGCTTGACCGACCGCAGTATGTTTCTCTACACACCCACAGTAATCAACTGAAAAATCTAGCTTTAGTAAATTCAAATAGATTTTTTAGCGCTGCCTCTCAGTATCATACCAATTAATGACCAATTTACAAATTTACAAAATTAACTCTAGAGTAGTTAACTTCTGATGACCGAAGGGGCCATTTTATTGTACCTTATGTGAAAGACAAACGTCCCGTTAAAACCAAATTCCGTTTAAGTCGATTTGAAGATGTTGAAATGCGGGGATAACTTGATTTCATAGTAATTCAAGAAAGTTTGCTGCCTTTAGCTTTTCTTTGATAATAAATAATATCTTCCAAAATTCCAATCTAAACATCAACTTTTGTGGATACTCTTGTTGATGTAGATATTTAGTGTTTCATACTTCGAATATTTTCAAAATCCACTGTATATACAAGCGACAAATGCTGGATGTTTTATGCTGGTGATTAAGTATACGTAAAAGTCTAATATAAGTTTTCTCCTACAAAGAATTTTATACATTTTTGTCGAGATAAATCGATTCGAGTTGTTTTGGCCGTTTGCCAAGTATGTATAGCCGAAATTAATTTGTCCCTATTTTTAAAAGTTTCGTCATAAATAAACTTCATCCCCAATTAAGTAAGAACTATTTTAAATGGATTACTTCTCGTATACTCTTCTCCCTCTATTGGAGAATCAATCTGACAAGCGTCCTTTGTCTGGAACTTTATTTATTTTTCGTCTTTTTACGTTGTTTCCAGAGAAAGTGGAATCTCCAGCAATAACATATCTAGTTTCCAAAATATTTGTTATCTACGATATTTGTCTGGGAAGTTAGCTAGACGATGTCATCCTGGGATAGTGATTGGTTCGTTCAACTGAGAAATATAACAAAACTATTAAGTAGATGAAAATAATACGACGAAATTAATTTAACAATATCATTTCTGAACAACAATGAAAGAATTAAAACTGTTCAAAATATTTACAAGATTAAAAATATTGCATGCCAAAAATTTAAATAAATCTGAAGTTCTTTATGTTTCAATGGAATTGGTACTTTCAGATAAGACTCTATTTTGTAAACAAGAAATAACTTTCCAATGGTAATTACGTATTTCTTTAATGTAACCACTATAGCTTTTTTAATGCCTTAAATTTTAAATGATTTAAAACAAAAGCTATTTTGTTTGAGATTTTTTAATTCCTATCACTCTTTTAGCCGTGTCCCATGTTAACCTTTCAACCTTATTCCATTTTTTCGTTATAATTATTGGAGTCTTTTTTGTTTTTTTTTAATGGATTCAGCTTAAGTAGCCCATTTTCCATTTTTTGTTCATCAAATAAACCTCTGTTAAATAGTTATTTTAATTCTTGTATTTTCACCGAAAAGCTCCTGGTATAAATATGTTTTCCATGCTTCAAAGTTTGAGTTTTCTGTGTTATCTGTCAATGTATTATTTTGTTCTCCATTAATGTCATCTTGGTATATATCTGTTAATAGTTCTTGAAAGTTTTGTTTCCATATTCAACTACTTGTTTTTTTTCTTCTGTTATTAAATCTTCATTTTTATCTTTACTGCTGTATATTTCATTTGTTCTTATCGTTTTCAGGGTTTCGTAGAATGGCTTTTGATTACTTTTCTTATCTTCCCCCAATAGTTTTACCTTTATTCTTTCAATTTTTGTTTCATTATTTGTAATTATCGTTTGATTTATCTTTAACTGTTATTTCCATGACTTTTTTCTTCTATTTTACTTGTTTTTTTTTTATTTCTTTAGACCACAGTCTGTTTATTTGTTTTTATATCATAATTGCCTTCTGTTTTTTATTGTTTTTCGTTTAAATAAGCCACAATTTAACTTAAAAAATAATTTTATTGACATTTCGACTTCCAACTCGGATTTCGTTATCAAAATACAAAATATTACTAAATTAAACAAAAATGTTGTTGCTTATTAAAAAAAAAAAAAATAAAATAAAATATTTGTTTCTTAGTTTATAGGTTTTAATCGTCTCTTTTTAGTTAGTTTTTCCATCTCTGTAATTTGCCTTTCCTACTTTTTGAAGTTATACTTCTTTACGATCGAGAGTGAAATTTTATAATGCCGGGCGCATGCGCACACAGACAGTATGTATTTCGTTGCTAATCTTTCAAGATATGTATGTATCAGCGCTGTCAGCGCAAATAAGTCATATTATATCACATAAAAGGATATATTATATACTAAGGTTTTCTTAGTAAATGTATTTTGTCTTCCTCGGGAATAAGATATTTTATAATAATAGTAAGTATATTTAAAGTATGTTTGTACACTTCACTTGGTCTATTAAATTTGTCAGTATGTATGAGAAATCTTGTAACCTGTCAAAGCAAAAGGTATATAGCTCAGTGGTAGAGCGTGTGACCGGATATCAAGAGGTCCCGGGTTCAAATCCCGGACGATTCATATTCTTTTTTTTTTTATATTTTTGGTATCGTTTTAATAAAAAAGTTTAAGTGGTAGGTAAAGAAAGTTAGTTTAATATTTAAATAAAATACAAATAACCTGTTAAGTATATTAATTTCGTTGAAATCATAATAATAGAAGTATAACTTCTTACGTGGGTACAAAGTACACACACATTCTTTTTTTACTTCTAGTATCTTGTTATTATCTAACATAGGATGGTTGCTGTTTATTTTTTTTACTTTTGATTTCTCTAGTATACGTGGATATAAAGAGGGTTTATATGTGTTTAAAAAATATTCTTATATTGTTTAGAGTGCAAAGGTATAGCAATCTCATTTTATTGTTATTTCTGGTCATTTCTCCAACTGATCCTATATTAATAGTGTAGATTTCGTCTTTTATTCCAACCCTACTGTTGAAATCCCCTGCAATGTATAATACTCTTTTTGCGGCTTCTGTTGCAAACTTTAACTCTTTCCAAAATTAATCATTCTGTAAATTTCTATTAGTAATATTCTCTCTAGCTATGCTTTCCAAAGGTATATCTGTTTTTGCAGTCTTTTATGTATTATAAAACCTACACCCGAAGCTGTTCTTTCTGTCTACTGCTATTCCACTAGGTATATTATAAGGATGATTATTTTCCACTTTTACTATTTCTTGTCCTTTTTCCTTGGTTTCTTTTATTGCTAGTTTACTTAATTCTGCCGCCTCATTTATCCTCTATTAGTTCCACGCTCCAATTTCCCAGATATGCTCATTTTTATTCTTACCTGATGTATTTATGCGTTTTATGCTTTTCATTCTTTGATATTGTTTATTCGTCCGTCATAGCCAGAGTTTTGTCATTTTTGCCTTTATCATATGCCTTGTATTTTGCCACAAATTGTCTCCATTTCTCCGGCTTCAGTTCCTTCTCCGCTACTCCCCGTTTCCCATCATGTGTATTCAGTCTGAAGTTACTGAATATTTTCTCTTGCTTTTGAGCTTTCCATTAAGCCATTTATATCTCTAATTTTTTTCTTAAATAGTTTTTTCTGGTCTTTATTTTTGTTTTGTTTCATATCAAGCTTTTTGTATTCAATACTGTCTTCTTGATCTCTTGAGGTATTTTGGTATGATGTGGGCAGCCAGTTTTGGTACGATTTCTTGTTTTCTTTCGAATGGCTTCTTTTGCTGAGAAGATTATTTCTGTTAGAAAAACGAGATTTATTAAATGTTATGTCAATGCTGTGTAGCAAAACCATTAACAAAACTTAGAATATGAATGATAAGATGCTATGTTTTTCAATTTGATGGATTGTTAGCAATCTACGATGCTAAAAAAGATTGAAATTGACAGACTCACAGAATGAATATAAAATTGCATGATTCAGATTGATTAAGCAGCTATGATCAATGTGCTATGTCTTTTTGAAGAATTAAAGCCACAACAAATTAAAACTAAGTCAGTCTTCTATCTTCTAATTCTTCTAATTATAAGCGACTAAGTTCATTTTAAAATCAAAAAATGTTAACAATTCTTTTTATCACATATGTATTGTTATGCTCGGTATTTCTATCTTTTATGAGATGGATGAGCAAATTCTTAATTTAATTAATTACTCAATTATTTTAATTACTGCTTATGTAAAACAAAACCAAATTTAAATTAAATTTTCTAAAAAACTTATTCTCAGGGCTATTTTATTTTTGATGCTTTACCTTTGGTTTGTGGCTTCTGGTATCTCTAATTGCTTACTCCATCCAGGAAAAAAACAGGGAAATTAAACACACTCAATGTCATATAAATGTTAAAAAATATTATTTATTTATCCAATATACATAAACATAATTTAGATCTGTTGCAACTATTTCTCCTCTAATAAAATAAGCTTTAATTCTGATATCTCCGCTGTTTTAACAAAAAAAAATATTTAAATAATTCGTTATTTATTCTTACAAAATTTATTAAATTTTACTTTTTTCCTTTTGATATAATTACTTATTTCTTCTTTAAAATTTGGAATGACTAATTATGTTATAGAACTATTCAATACAAAAATGAAGCAAATATGGTGTGGATATAAACAAACTCTCTCCGTTTCACAAATGATTTGACTAACCTTTGTGTTTCTTCTCTACTTCTTTTCCCTGATTGCGTCGTCCTCGATTCTCCCACACGTACTCTTAGGATGTTGCGAAAGGTCCCTCTCGTCCCAACTGCTTCTTAAACAAACAAACCGGACTCGCTCGAATTCTTGACTCAGTTTTCTCTCTGCTCGATATCTTGTGCAAATAGATACCAATCGGCTACTCGTTCCAGACAGAAACAGGAATCTTCCTCGGATACAAGAAAAATTAACTTCTCACTCAGTCAACGATTTCGTTTTAACTCGATTCTGCTCGCAAAGGCCAACTTCACCACTTTACACTGACTTCTCACTTTTCAAAAACTGGACTGCTGTCTCCAAATATTCATTACACAGTGCCTATTTTTTCTCTCGTCAAAATCAGACTCAATACTCTCATCCCTTCCATCCATAGTTCCACCAATCACAAAACATCCTTTCTACCCACTACTCATATTATCATTTCTCAAGGACCAATTTAATTTGTATAGAAACTTTCCATTTTGTTAAATTTTCGGAGACATAAAATTACTTTCGTTGCTAAACAAAAAGCCTTACATTATAAACTCAATAAATTTGTTTACCGTTTAACCTTCTTCGAATTTTTTATAAAATGTCTTATTGTCCATTGCAAAGCGAAATAAACGGTATTGTCGTTCGTTCAAAAACCCATTAAGAAAACCACCATCTTAACGATTTCACTTTTCCGCGAAAACACTGATTACCAACTAAATTATCCTATTACAATTTTTGGTCATATACAGGACGATGAAAATCTATAATTTCGTGGTCTCTATCTTTCTATATAAATTTATTTACTAAATTTGTCCCAAAAAAATTTTACAACAGTATATAATGATATTCACTTTTAGACGAACACGTACATAATTAGTCAAACTTTCATTAATATTCCTTATATTGTACAGTTTGTTACAGTTTTTGCAATATCACATCTAATAACTGGTAAAAAAGCCGAATGACACTAGAAAGAAGAATAATTTTGGCTCCAAAAATTCCGACCGGATAATAGAACTCCACAGAAGAAGACTTGTGCTTATAATGTTATTTGCAAACAAGTATACAAACAAATACCGACTTGTTTTTTTGTTAGGTAATTACATTTTTAGACAAATAAATTTTATGAATTTTACGAGACATTCATAAAATTATGCCCCTTAAACCAATTTTAAAACAGCTGCCATAAAACGGGAAAGTAAGCCAGCTCACACAATTTATGGCCATTTGTCAAATTTACTTTTGATGAAAAATATGGAATAAAAATACAAAATATAAAAGCTACTAAGGAGCAGATGTAGGTTTATTATTTGGATAAAAAATGATAACGTATGGTGTTTGGGTTGAGGAGCATAAACTTTTTTATTGTTTCATCCCAGGCACACACCTTGAATAAGCCATAAACGGTTTCAGTATGCTGGATTCGTGACATATAAATAATAGTGGTGTGTGTTTTTGGAATAGAGATGGATACATTTGGCTTAATTAATAAACAGTTACAATTTTTGTCTTATTCTTCTTTTGAGGTCTTTTCTAGAACGTATATAACGAATTGCGGTACCCTCACGTTACCTGCGTTTCTCAAAATATTGAACTCTACATCACTAACATTCACTACTATGATATTTTCTTCTTCCTCAAAAACGTCTATCTACACTTTTGCTTCTTCTTATTAATTATATATTGTTATGATCTGCTTTCTCTTACTTTTATAATAATTAATATTTATTTAATTAATTAGTCAATTGTCGCAAATCATACATAAAATTTAAGAAAACTCTCAGGGTGCCTTTTTATCATACAAAAAAAAATAACTAAATTATCTTAGTTTATACTTATCCTTTCTCGTGGTTTCAGTATCTCTTAGTTGATCCTTATCGGGATAAAATAGGAAAAGAAAATAAATAGAAATACCATAAATAAGCACATACAAATATCTTTTATTATCAAAATCAATACTCTGAAAATTTATTAATTAAATCATGTGGGCATAACTGTCTGTCCCAATGAAACTCTTACCACATAAATTAATTTTAATTTAACAAATATTTATCGGTTTGTTCTTGATAACATTGATAAAACAAATTAAACAAACAAATTTAGGTATTCGCAAAACTACTTATACTTCCTATTAAATTTTTGAAATGTTGGAATCTTAGCTCATATGCTTTTACTCAAAAAAAATTAACTTCTGAACATAAAGAAAATTTATCACATAAATTATTGACTGACCTTTTGATTCACACACAATGATGTCTCCTCTTGACCCAAACAGCTCTTCCTTGTTGATTATGTTAGGCTACCCATCAAAGCCCTCTCCGTTCTCAGCATCAATCCAGCAGCATACCAGCAACTAATTCTCCAAAAACACGAGCCAGGCCTCTTTTGACCAGTACTCGTTAAAAAAAACTCCAAAATCCTCTCCTCTCTTTCTCACAATAATATTCTCTCCTTTGGGCTTTACAGAATCAAAGAAGCATTTTTTCTCAATTTGATCTGTCTCTCGTTCCACTTTTCAGCTACACTCTTCACTATCTAACAACGACTGGTACTTGCTTCTAAACCGTTCACGAAAACTTTGACTGCTCTTCTCCGATGCCGGTCACATAATAATCTCCTTTTCCAAACGATCTGAACATTCAACCTTCTCTCATCCCCATTCCAAATTTTTATTCGAAAAACCCATGCATCCTTCCAAACAAATACTTCTACTCATGATAATTACTTTTCGGGAATTCTACAAATTTACTTGGGGCTGAAACAAAGAGACATAAAATTCCAATTTTCTCTACCAAATTTTTCTAAATATATTAATTACCTGTGGCTTTTGGCCTCGCTCGTAACAAAGCAACCGTTTTAAAATTATAATCCCGCAATAAATTGTCTATTCACATTATTTTATTTCCTAATGTCTTTAGTTCTTCAGGGAGAAACTCATTAAGGATAAACCCACTGCTTAAAAGCTAACTTCTAATAAATAGTTACAAATCAATATACAGGGTGTATCAAATTTATGTGCCCGCGTTATATTAAAAAAATTAAATTTTTATTCTATTTTTGATTGACAAAATGATACACGATAATATATATTCAATTTTTTTTTAACATGGACGAAATATTCAAATGTTTTACTTCTCCGAGATGTTTTCTTTTCATTCTACCAGAACTGGTTAGGAGTGTACTTTTCGTTATTTTTTTGAGCCTATGGTATACGCAGGAAGGTTATGATGCTTTAATCGCGATTTTACCCAAAACTCAATTTATACTTCTCTTCATTTTTTTTTGTAAAAAATATTCGTTAAAAAGCATTCTGGTTTTTAACGTTCATGTCTCACAACCATACAAAAGGATAGACCACACATAACATCTTATTGCGCGAATATATATCGACATGTTTGTTTACATGTCATCCACTTTGTCTTTAAAATTATTTACTAATGTTTGGAGATCTTGTAAATTTTTGAAGTTATACTTCTTTACCGGCGATAGAGGGTAAATTTTTATATGGGAAAACCTAGCGACCGGGCGCATGCGCATTATAACTTTGTTCTGATTGGATGTTTAAATGACATGTCAAAAATTATTCAATATGGTGGCTGTGGCACAGCTGTAGTTAGATTATTTATGGTTGTTGCGTTTTAAAATTTGTGTGAAAAGAAACAACAAACAAAAGTTAGTTAATACTTATACTGCCTTTTTAAATAGTTTTCATATACCTATATTTTTGGACTTTTGGACTATTTTGGACAAGGAAAACTCATTCTAATTTGGTAAGTACCTAGTTTTTATTATAATCATATTGTAATTATACATTTGGATTAGGTTGAAATACATACATTTATTTTCTCAAGAATGCGGATTTTAGAGAGAAATCCCAAATTAGGTTCGATTTTTATTTTTAAACTAGCTGACCCGGTGAACTTCGTTGCACCTTAGATAATGTGTCATAATTAGATAATGTGTCATAATTTTAATTCTAGATCAATTGGTCGAACGCAATTGCTAGAGATCAATAACTCAAAATCAACTGCTCGAAAATGAATTGCTCGATATAAAAATTGATCGAAATAAAAATTGCTCGAATAAAAAAGAAAATTATGTGTCCAAATATTTATTCACAATAATGCAAAATTTGCAGGTATATAAGAGAGGTACATTTAATAGGACAAATTATTTAATATTCTACGTATATAATCACATATATTAATTTGTGGTTCATAATATGTAATTGTTTATTAAACGCAATAACCTATCAACACTATCTCTATATCTTCTATGATCATTTTGAGGTTGTTTGCCACTTATGGATACTCGTTCTCAGAGGCATCTTTCAGTGCATCACAGGTTTTCGATTTCTTTCTAACGCATTAAGTTGGAAGTGACAGAAAAAATGGTACGTCCGTGATCACAGTTTGTTATAACATTTATTCTAGTTGTTGATAGATGGCGCTATAATCGAACAAAAAATGATTTAGGAATTATATATACGACTATAATCTGTACAATTTATAAGACTATACAAATCAAAGAAAATAACATTTTATAAATGCAATAAACACAATTGATTTGTTTTTATACCAAATTGCAAATTAAAGGGTTAAACTGCAATACCCTTTTCATATTTGGCTGATTACGATTCTGACAACTGTCACAATTAACTTAAATATCAGATTATAATAAATGTTATAAATGTGTATTACCACGGACTTACCTTTTTTGCGGTTACTTGTGACATACTGAAAAATACCTCTGAGAGGGACCACACTGTTCAATTTTTAGTTCATTTAAACTTTGTTCTTGTTCTAGAGCGGAAATAAATTTCTGCCGTTATTTTTCTTATATTTCCAAAGCTCAAACATATTTAAGATTTATAATAAAGATGTTTTCAGCATAAATTAATATACGATTATATATGTGGAATACCATATAATTTGTTCTAATATACTATCTTTCTTATGCCTATATTTTGTACTATTGTGAATAAATATTTTAGATATACAATTTTCTTTTTCATTCGAGCAATTAACTTTGAGTAAATGTGACCTTTCGGCAGTTGCTTTTCTCTGTAATAATTGTATAAACTCTAAAAAACGTAGGTGTTCTACAAAATATTTTATAGAAAAATTTTTTGATCAACAATAGAGTTTGATTTTATGCTTCTGTATTTTGGTAAAATTTTAAAAGCATTAAAAAGAGTAAACTGACGGACGGACCTATTGAGACAGAGAGCGAAGTGTTCTTGCGCTAGTTTTTTGGGAAAAAATTATTATTGTAGTAGAGATACACGCCTTCGCCAAAATTTTGATTATTATACCAGAGATGCGCCTCTATAAAAGCATCTGCCAAAATTTTGATTATTATACCAGAGACATGGTCCTTCGGCAAAATTTTGAAATATTTTTGGTACATTAAAAATAGTAATCGATAAATTAAAAACTTCATAATTTCACGGATGTTAGTACAATTTTCGCCCGTTCTTCTCGTGTGCTTAATGTCGTCTCTCGTGCTCTCGTGTTGTCCTACGGGCTCGTTTTGTTATCTCGGAAGCTAATTGAGCTAGAGAGACGATTTATATACCGTTGGATAGCGAACAGGGAGTATAACTGCCAAATTTCATAAAAATCGGTCTAGTAGTTTCGGAGGAGTATGGCAACAAATACTGAGAAAGAATTTTTTATATATATAGATGTTAAATATTTAAATGGCTATTAAAAAATAACGGTTTAAGATAAAAAAGTGAAAATTTAGGAGTGTGTGTAAATTTTGGTTCTACATCGTATAAAATTAAGAAAAAAAAATTTTGGCCAAAAAAATTTAAAATAATTTTGGGGGGGCAAGCCCCCTTTTCACTTAGGTAGAACGTTCCACTTCAGAAACCATCCCGGGTTCATGCACAACAACTTTGATTAAGGTCATCATACGATCAAATGCATAGTTTGCGAGTCTATACGGAACATACATACATACAAACATTCATTTTTATTTATATAGATTATGATTTTTTGGCGTAGATTTATTTATCTAGTAGGTATGTAATGCTTTGATTTACATACTTAATTTGATTACCAACAAAAGTTCTACCAATCTTCATCTAATATATTGTTTTCTTACTGTTTTGTTATATTTTTATATTTTCTTCCACAAAATTTAAACTACATAATTTTCAAAACAATTGTCAAACAGTAAAACGTTCAGTTACCGTATTTTTCCACATGATAAATAATGTGCGATTGGACGAGTGAGTCTACGCTTCGATTACGAGTCAAAGCGGCACGAAATTCAAGGGTTCAATTCCCGATGTAAGTTTTATTTTTTTATTTTTTTATGCATATTATGATTGTAAGTATATTTGTTATATAATTTTTTTTTTCAGCAAATGCGTATTTAAAATTTTTGCCAACAATTATTATCGTCCAGAAATCATTTTTTCTTTGTGGCATTTTTCAATGTGTTTGTGTGCGTTTTATTCTTTTATTTTTTTAAATTTTTGGTATAGTCTTAAAAATCACATAATATGTAGTAGAAGTATAACTTCTTACCTGCGTACAAAGTACACACACATTCTTGTTTTTAACTGTAGGTGTATCATCAGCGAATCTGATATTGTTGATTACTTCTCCGCCTAGTCTTACTCCCTCTTGTCTGCCATCCAAAGCCTTCCTAAAGATTTCTTCTGAGTACAGATTAAAAAGACTGGACAAAAAGCACAACCCTGTCGTACTCCATGTATGATTGCTAGTCTTTCAGTACGACTATCTCCAATTTGGATCGAGGCTACGTAATTTTAATATAAGTAATTTAGCAGTCTTATATCGAACTGGTTAAGTCCTGCTGTCAGCAGGCAATCGAAAAATGTATCGTGTTGGACTCGGTCGAATGTCTTCTTGAAGTCGATGAAACAGACATAAACGTTCTTTTGGAACTCACAACTTCTTTGTAAGGGAACGCCCATACAAAATAGTACCTCTCTAGTTCCTAGACGATTTCACAACCAAATTGCTTATTATCCTTTTTAATTTCTCAGAGAAGGAATACTCGATTTTGTATTATTCATAAAATTATCGTAAGTGAGTGGCTCATCAAACTGATTAGTCTAAAATCGCTGCATTTGGTGGACCGGCTGTTTTTTGTAATGTTATAAACAGTGACTCCAACCAACTATCTAGTATTTTTCCTTTCGTTGTAAATTTTGTTAAAGAAAGTGGTTAAGCAGGTAACATTTTCCTCGTCCAAAAGTTTAAGTAACTCGGCAGTGATTTGTTCTGGTCCAAGTGCTATAATGTTTTTGGTTTGCTGTAATGAATTTGTGACTTCTGATTTCACTGTACTGGGACCTCTGTTTAACTGGTTGTCACAGATAGGATGTAGAGCAGTGGACATTGCACCTTATTATAATACTTAAGAGGATAAACCACCAACATGCGCCTCAACAATAAGTCAAATGATAGATTTACTAGTAGCTAGAATCGCTAGAAATATGCTGTTGATTCTATTCTTATAAATAATATCGTACACGACGTATTAACTCTCCCACCATACCATCCAGACTTAAACCCCATAGAGCTAGAAATATTTAATAATAAGTATATTAATATCATCTAGTTCTAACACTGTATTTCTGGTCACTGTATTTCATAAGGTGTCTTCTTCATTACTGAAGGTTGGCTGTAACTACAGCAAATTGCTCTCTATCTTGGGTGGTTCTTAGTATCGAATGTGTGTTCATGCCTGTCCAGTCTCTTACGATCTTCAGCCAGGAGCATTTTCTTTTTCCTGGACCTCTTCTTCCTTCCACTTTCCCTTCCATTATGAGTTGTAAAAAGTTGTATCTTTTCCTCGGTAAATATGTCCTAGATAACTCGTTTTTCTGTTTTTGAAGATATTCTTCTTTAGGCGCGATTCGATTGAGGGTAAAATTGTACATAAATCAGACAGTATGTAGTTCATTGCTAATCTTTCAAGATAGGTGTTTATGTATCTGTATCCGTGCAAATAAGTCATTAACCTTCGGATGACCAAGCGGGGGAAATTGTGACCCCAGCGTATGTTTTTCTTTAATAAATTCAAAAGTATTATCAATTTTTAACCCAAAATTTTTTTATTTGACTTTAATATCATTCTAGATATCCTCACATTTTGAAATAAAAAAAAATCCTTATATTTTACGAATAAAAAATATATTCTGAAGTTGATGTTTAGTATAATACCGTCTATAATGTGTAATTCCAAGTAGTTTTACGCTAATGACGTCGACTTTGCAAAATAACAAGACACTTACTCAACATACACAATACACATGACACTAATACTCATGTTGTGACTGGCTGAATAACATAAAGTCCATGCCATAAAAAAAATTGAAAAAAAAATTAAAAAGAAATCTTCATTTCTTTGTTAAATGTTATTTTTGACATTTTTGACCTGGGGTCATTTTCCCCCCTTGGTCATCCGTGTAACAAAAAAAAGTTGGTCATCGGAAGGTTAAAAGAATATATTGGTGTTTTTAGTAAATGTATTATTTATTATAATTCTTGTGTTTTTGGATTTGTGTTTCTCTGTAGTAAAATAATAAAATATTTACACTATTTGTCGCCGTGTTGTGTAATTATATCCGAAACTTACATGTCAATTAGAAGGACCTCGCTGGTGTAGTTGCTAGAGCGTTAGCTCCGAGATTGGAATGACGCGGGTTCGAATCCTGGGCGATTCATATTTTTTTTTATTTTTGGTTGTTTTAACAAAAATTTTTTTGAAAGTGGTGGATAAGAAAGTTAGTTTAATTTTTAAATAAAATACAAATAACCTGTTAAGTATATTTACTTTGTTGAAATTACCTATAAAATAGAAGAATATCTTCGTACGTGCGTACGAAGTACACACCGAGAGAAAAAAATTCTTGACATAAAGAAACTTTATTAATATTTAAGAAAGATCGACTTGGCATATTGCCTAAGAAATATGTCTTTGTATGTATGATATAATTTTCTAAAATATTTCAAATAAATTCTACTATAGCCAAAGAAATATATCTTAAACATGATTTTTCTGGCAAACTTCAAACCCATTTACCAGAAAGAAATTACACTTGATGTTAATTAATTTTATTAGTCATAAAAATATATTTTCTACACATTAGAAAACTATTCTGTCTGAGCAATAATATTTCTTAGTAAGGAATATTATTATTTTACTATTAATAATTAATTTATTTAATGTTAAGAAATATATTTCGCAGAGATAAACGTATATTTAGAGTTAAGTTAATATTTCTTTAAAATAAAGTGATATTACATACCGCGAAATAAATCATTGTGTTAAGGTAAAATCATTATTTATTAATAAAACAAGATATAAAACGTTATTATTACATACAAATATTTCTCCACTCTAAACCACTGGCTTCTACACAACAATAAAAGGATGGAGAGGCAAATCCAACTTCCTCAAATTTTCCTTCTTTTGTTAATAGTAATAGCACTTTGTATATCAGCAATTCACTAAAACAAAATCTTTATGTAGAAAGAGTAAACTTACTTTAATAAAAAATTTTTTATAAAGATATAGATATTTATTTTGACAAATTTAGGAAATATAAAAAAAAACAAATACACGGCCCCACGTAAGAACGGGTCTAGGACGTTTCATCGCCGCCGTTTCGATGCCGCCAGTTCGATGCCGATGCCGGCCGATTCATCGCCAGTCAATTAATCGCTATCTGATATATTTCCGAATTTTCGACAGTTACAATTATTAGTTATTTTTAGTATTAATTAGGAATTATAGGAAATGCGAGATATGACGGCGATGAAATGGACTGGCGATGAACCGGCGGCATCGAAACGGCCGGCGATGAACCGGCGGCATCGAAACGTCCCATTCCGCGTAAGAACTATTAATACTAATAATAATCAATCATATTTAGTTCAAACATGGCATTATTTAACCTATATATCGTTGTTTATTTTTTTCTTTTTGTTAATGAAATTTTAATTATTTATCTGTATAATATTAAGTCACACAATAAACATTGTTTAGCTAAAACAAGAGGGAAAATACAACCAATGTAAAACATTGAAGCAGACATAATAATATGTAATTTTCTTAATTTTTATAATCTAAAAGAGACAGCATACCTAATCATTAAGAAATTTTATTACGGGAAAGTATTATTAGTTTACATCTAAGTCATTTAATACATATTAACTAATTCACGGTTTTCGGCAATAACATTTCTTAACCATAAACATATATTTCTTTTAGACTAACTGATTTCTTTATCTCAAATAAATTAACAGAAAAAATCCTCAGCGTTGCACCCGCCATGTTTGATATAGCGTTATATTGTAAATTTTTATAGAAGACGATACATTCAAGAAACCTATTATAGTTGATACATAAGTATACACATTTTTAAAAAGGTACTTACATGTATGAAGTTCTGGAAGGTCCCGCAGTTGGTTAATAACTCTTTTCTTAATATTGTTCTGACTATATATTATATCATTCTGTCCCAGCTTTAAATTGTGGCATGTTTCCCAGTTAGAATAATAAGCTCCTTTATTTCAGAGTCGTCCATCATTATACCTAAAAAGCATATAAAGATACTATTATATTTCTTTTTTAACCATTCGGATAGGCAACAATATTATTATTACATCTTAAATTACTCAATTTACTTTTATTTAATACCTATATATGTACGTACCTTCAAAATATCCGTTAATTTTTAAAGTACACCAATAAATCCAACATCCATCTATATGAACATGAACATATCACGCCATCTTGACAAACACTGACGACTAAATCATAAATAGTTAATCTGCGCAATTCTTTTGTGGAAGAAAATCTCTTTGCAAGTAACATTTCGGCATTAATGACAAAGTTTTTATTTTATAACCACAGTTACTACAGAGGGTATTTCTGAAGAATTATTTCTTGTGGTTTAAAATATTTATTTAATTGCAAGAAAATTTCTTGTTCACAAATATAAATATGGATTAACTTAAACATTATATTTCTTATACTGCAAAATATTTGTAGTTTTCAATTTAAGAAATAAAAACTTTAGGATAAGAAAATTAAATGTAACCATTAATGCATTTCTTAGTATTGAAGAAATTATCTGTAAGAAATTATTGAGTTGTGTTTAAAAAACTCGTTTCTTTATATGTGAACCGGTATGTTTAAGTTAATAGGATATGTTAATTTTTAAAAAATCTTGCTCAAAGAAATCGGTGTTTTAGGAGAAAAGAAATTGTTCTCTCGGTGCACACACATTCTTTTTTTATAATATTTAGGAGTTCTCTCCCAGTCCCTATTCTTCTCAGCACCTCTTTGTTGGTCACGTGCTCTGTCCAAGAGATATTCAGTATTCTTCGAAAAACCCACATCTCAAAGGATTCTTTACGCCTAATACTTGTAATTCCGAGAGTCCATGTTTTCACTCCTTATAGCAATATGGAATAAATGAATGTTTTTACAATAATTATGGGATATCCAACGATAAGATAGAATTTATTAGAAATTTTTTCATTCTTTGAAAAGCGGACCTAGTATACTCTATACGAGCGCGTATTTTGACCTCCTGGTCAAGATCGTTTTTTATCCAGCAACCAAGATACTGGAATCTTTGTACGGGTTCTATCTGTTTGTTATAAGTACGAATATTAATGTTGGAATTTGGTGCACGTGTAACAGCCATTACTCCTGTTTTATTTGTATTTATATTTCGTCCCAAGCTATCTCTCTCTCTGGTTATGACATTCAAAAGTCGTTGCAAACCCTCTCCGCAAGAATGACTGCATCGTCTGCGTATCTTAAGGCCGTCCGCACATGAGGCGACGCTCGAACTACTCGACTCGATTCCAGTCGCGTAAGTCTCTCCCCGCCACTCAAGTTCCTTCGTTGTGGCATTGAGCTCCGTACACGGAGCGTTTAGGATTGCAAATCTCCTCGTCTTGTACGACCTTCGTCGCTTGCGATCCGTAGCGCACGAGAAAGTTCGAGTGAGACGCAGGTTTCCAGTAATATTGGTAGTTTATTTTATTTGTTTCCTTCGTTTTTTGTTATTTTTTTGCGCTGAATGAAATTTTAGTTTTATTTAAAGATCGGTGCATGTTATGTTGGTTGATTGTAGTACTACCTACTAGCTTTGTGGAAATATATTGTTTGTAATATAAAATTCTGAAAACATTGAACTTCTGTTTCTAGGTGTTTAATATAAAATTCGTTGGGAAGTAGAAAAATGTCCTCAGTATAATGCTCACTGTATTTAAATTATACTAAAAATATAACAATACCGTACTCTTCATAGATCGAAATAGTCGTTTTGGTTAATATATAAAAAATGCGTTCTTCTTGGTTGGAATATGTGAGCAAACTGAATCGACTAGTGTGCGGAGAGCAATCGCTTGTGCCGCAGGATTCGTATAAAGCTGGGTACTCCCTTGAGCACGAACGCGCATAAGGCAAGCCGAGGCCGTACGAGGCAGTAAGTGAGGACGTTATCCGAGGCGCGGCAAATATGCTCAAATCGTTCGTCGCACGCCTCGGAGCGATCCGTGATCCATTTGCTGTCGGTCCATCAAAGGGATTCGTGCCTCAGTGTGGCCGTTTTTTAAGTATTTTTAAAACATGCGGTTGCGTTTCGATTCTTCATTTATAAACAGACCGTGCAAGCAATGAATGTAGCCTATATAATTTACAAAACGGTGTTACAAGATTTGGATTTTGTTGAATTTTATTTCTTATCAAATATTCATTCTTTTGGAAAGTTATACACATAAAAATTTAAGACAAATTTATAAATTTACCTATAAAAATGGAATGGAGCCAAGAGTTATGTTTAGAAGTTATTGATAAATATAAAAATATGGAATAGTAGAATAGCTGGTCTATATTTTGTATCTTTTTACTTATTATGTTTCTTATGCCATCCAAAATAAAATTAAAACCTTCTTAGGACATTCTCGTGAAATTATTAAACTTGTCAATTTCGTCAGCTAACAGGTCGACTAACAAAAACGAAGTTTACGTTTTTTAGTTTTTAATAATTTATAAATAATTAAAAAACTAGCACAAGCCACAGACAATTGTTCATTCGACATATTCGCTGCCTCAGGACGAATAAATGGATCACTGCTGCGGCTAGCCTCATGCGGGAGCGTGTCCTCATGCATTTTTTCCGACTCGAGGCATTCGGTGCGGCCTCGGCTTGCCTCATGCGCATTCGTGCTCAAGTGAGCACCCAGCTTAAGACGAGCAAGACGCGCGAACTTCGAGACGTGTCTCCGATCGACCCATGTGCGGACGGCCTAAGTTGTTTACGTATTCTCCATCGATTATTATTCCTTCTTCATTATTTTTGACGGCATTTTGAAAGATCTTTTCGAATTATATGTTAAATAGTAGTGGAGAAAGAACACAGCCCTGATGAACTCCTCTTTTTATTGACATTTCTGCTGTTAGACGATTGTCTATTTTGATTGACGCCATTTGATCCCAATATATGTTTTTAATAAGGGCCACCTTGTTATGGTCTACAGTCTATATCAGGGGTGGTCAAGCTCCTTGATAGTCAGAGCCACTTTTCACAAGTTAAAATTTTTCGCGAGCCTCAATTAAAAACGTATTCAAAAAGTATGTAAAGAAGGTATGTACAATGTTTTTTAAAAGAACTCTTATTTATTATTGAAAACAGAAATAAAATTACGAAATATTAAAACTTAATTACATTTTTTTCATAATTCTTCTTCTCGTTGTCATTATGCCCAATAAGAAAGTCGAACTTGCTATCATTTATCACCTATCCATCTTTTACCCATTTCGTCCACGCCTTCCGGTCTCCTGCCATGTTCTTCACCTGTTGCGCTGTTTTGCCGTCTCGTGGTCCCGATTTCCTGGATTTGTTCCATCTACCCCTTTCTAGGTCTGCTCCTTCTTTTTTCCCCTGTCTCTTGGCATCTGTCACCTTCTTTACTAGTCTGTTCTCGTTCATTCTAGTTATATGTCCAAACCAATTCAAGTTTCTTTTTTCAATTTTTTTCTCTATTGGTCCCTGTCTTAGCACGTTTGTAATGTTTTCGTTCCTTTCCCTGTCCAACATTTGTTTTCCTTGTTTTGGTAATTCTTTAAAATTTGGTGAATAATTTGTGGTAGCACTTCTTAGTAATTCTTTCTGTGTTAGGATTTCACGAATTTTAAAATGGAATTAAATGGTTCATACAAGTACGTTGTTTCTAATATGGAAATAATTCGACCAATCATCCTTTTTTAATTTAGGGTATGAGCTTCGATTTTGGTACAAATTTCCAAAATTCGGTAATCGGCGTCGACTTATAGTTTTATTTTCGAGCTTGATCTTCTTACGTCTCTATTAATTTTAATTCTCCAAATGTTCTTTGGGTCATATATTGGTAATAAAAAATTCACCTTATGGACTATGTTTATTTTAAATGAATTCAGAAAAAAATGAAGAATATTTTAAGTCTTGAAATCAATTTTGGAGTTCGGTTAATATTTCTTCTGGCTTTCTTATTTACTCGTACTCGTTAAGATTTTCTAGTTTAATATTGTAAGAAATTTTTTAAGTCGAGTAAAATGACTAAATATGTATAGAAATCGGTCTGGAGTGAGTTGATTACTACAGTTCACCAAGAATAGCTGAAAGTCTGAAATTCTAACTGCCTGCGCGAACAATGAAGTGAGAACGCACTCGGAAGGAAAAAGATAGCCTGTACGCGCGGGTGAACTTTAAAATATAGGTACAATCGGAGACACAAATATAGAAACGTAAAGTTTGAATAGTTTCTAATAGGTCCCGTACACAATTATTATTACTGTCATTATTTTTCTTCAGTATATTTGTAGTATTTTTTTACAAAGTGAGATGTAATAAAATAGATCCAACAAAAACCGCTTGTGTTGCTATAAATTATGGCATTGTAAACCAAAAATTATATTTTTATATTGACTTTATACTTTATATTACCATTATATTGACCAAAAGGTTTCGGAGAAAAAGGGCGTAAGCAGTAGGGTAATAAAGTAGTAATAAAATCGGCTATTGCAATACTAAATAGAAATTAGATGTTGGGTCCCGGTGAAGCATAAATATGGTGTCTTTGTACCAGTACCTTTTGGTAAAAGAGATATTTATAACCTTTCTCGTATCCATTTCCATAGCATTTGTGGTCATCGTTTTATTCAGTCCACACAAACTTTTCACTAATTTAAAATCAAAACTGACATTTTTTTCAGCGACATATTGCTTCATAGAAGCCCATACTAACTCTATAGGATTCAAATCCGGATAATAATCTTGGGTAACCGTAAAACTGAATGTCCTTTATCCTCGAGTATTTTGTCAATTTTATAGGTTTTAAACAGAGGTTTGTGTAATTTTATAATGTCGTATAATTCAAGTTTCAACATGTCATCTGTAAAGGAAATATTTCGCGTTGTCAGCCACTGCTTTATTTCTGCTTTCCTGGAAGACATAGTTGGACATTTCTCAGTTTGTACGTTGTGATACGGTGCATTATCAATCACTAAAACGCTGTTCGGGGGCAAATTTGGTATCAGTTTATCCTGAAGCCACTTTTTGTAATTGTCGTAGTTCATTGCATCATGATAATCTCCTGTTTTAATAGTAGGTTTGTAGCGCAGATAAGCGCTTTTAACAAAACCACTTTCACCTCCAGCATGCACTATCACAAGCATCTGTCCTTTAGATACTGGTTTTTGTATGCCCTTGTTTGAACTATCAGACCAGCTCTTTTGGTAGGTATGAGATGAATGGACGTATGTTTCATCCATGTATATAATTGGGTGATTTGCGTTCCTGTAACGTTTCATACTACGTAAGAAATTCAGTCTAAGATGTTGAATATTGGGCTTTTCCATTAATAATTTTCTATTAGTTCTGGTTTTTCGTCAACGAAATCCCATCTTTCTAATTACTGTTCGTAGGCTTTCTATGGAACCTGAGTAGTTGTACTCCTCTGCAAATGTTCTGTGTATGCGTTTCACAGTTGGGACTTGTTTTTGTGTTATACAAAAATCCATTATATAACTTCGAAGACGCCCTATATCAAAATCGTCCAAGCACGTTTTTGAAGCGCTTTTTTTTCTCTTTTTGTTTGGAGTTACAAATGAGGAATATTAGCCATCTTCAATTAATTGCATTTCCCGAGCAATTTTTTGAACGCTGCTTAAACTAACACCTGTTGCCAATACCACACGTTCCTGCACTTTTTTCAAATCTCTACACGGTTCATTGTTTTTCGCTTCATTTATCATAAAATGAATCACGTTTGCTATCACTTCCCGTATCTGATTATTTAAAACTTTCCCCTTCAGAATCGATTTAAACAAAATTTGCAAATTTTAAATTGATTCTCCTTTGCGGTTCGTACTTACAAAAAATGTTTCGCAGACTGTACCGACTTGTTCACGTTACAAACGGTAGATATTAAGTGAACGCTCAGTGCGAGATCCGTCGGATGACGAATGCGCATCATGGGCGTGGTTATTTTCAGACTTTCAGCTATTCTTGGTGAACTGTAACTTTTGTGTCTCGCCACTCTTAATGTTCTTTCGCGTAGTTTTCGATGTGTCCTATCACTCTTAGTTTGGATGGAAATGGAAGTTGTTACAAAGTTGCATTTGGTCTTTCATTTGTTGTCAGTAATTTAAAAGACATTCTGAAACACATACGGAACGATAATAATTTTTTTAAATGATAACACAGAATTGAAGGATCTCGGGTACATTTATCGAGAGCCACAAATAATTCTTCAAAGAGCCGCATGTGGCTCGCGAGCCGCAGTTTGGCCGCCCCTGGTCTATATCATGTTGCGTTATGGCCAATATTTAATAGATGATAAATTCCGTCTTGGCAGCAAAGTAAACCGAAATTATTAGAACATGAAGATGTTTTAATTATCCTGTTTGGTGTGAGCCATACGTTTTTTTACATCTCTGATTCAATAAAGTGTTGACTTAAGTGACAGACGTTCCAAAATCGCTCCGATATTGTAACCCTCAAGGCTCTAGTTTTAGAGTACACCCTTATTCTTCTCGCAGACGACGGGTGTCAAAAAAATGAAATAAAGATCAAATATTTACGCTCGGGGATAAATTGTAAGATCCCAACAAAGAGACAGTCTGCAGTTTCCATTATGAAAAGTAAACAGCGATAAAAGGTTTACTAAATTTATTTTGAAGGCGATTTAACTGGAAGGTTTAGTGAAATGAAATGACTTTCGAACTTCGCATATTTATGGAGCTGTCTGCGCGACCGTCGGCCGGTCGCTTTATTTTTTATGCGGCTGTAGAGAGGTCATTTTCCGTATTTTATCCGGCACAACGGGCAGACGGGTCTGTTGCATATTTTATCGGACATAAGAGGAGCAATATTGCCTCGGGGAGGATGGATTTATGTCTACTTTTATACGGTTGTCACTTTGTGACAAATTATTTTATAAAATGCTGGATGTTTTTGGTCAGAAAGTTGTGATAAACCGATGTTTTTATTTTATTTGTCTATTATATTTTTTAAAGCAATTGATTAATTAGTAAGAGCTACTCAGTTACTACAAATGGAAAAAGTAACAAGTTTTTAGTATAACTTTGTCAAAATCATTACTTTTCAAATAAACACCAAACAGATGTTTATGGATAATACAATCTGATCAACTTTGATCAATAAAGATGTTTTTTTACCCAAATTACTGTTGTTAAAATTATCATTGCATAACTTTTTGTTCCACTCGTTACCTAACTAACCTTTTTTGCGTCTAATCGTTTTTATATCATCTTTGCGGCTGGTGTAAAAATGCTCAAAAAATACCTGAAGCCGATATAGGACAGGATAAAACTACCAACCGAGAAACATCTTCTTCCACTCAGGGATGTCTGTGAGATCGCTCACTAAGGACTTCAGCAGTAATTACCAACATTACCCTGAAATGTTCATATAACCTTTAAAAATCTTTTCAGAAGTTACAATAATGGCATGTTAAATATCTACGTTAAAGGTGAACCCATCTATTTTTTTTGACTTAGCAGATCTGGTAGTAAACTCAAGAGAAATAACCGCTTAAGCTTGGCCAGGTTCTTTGAAATGACGTTATTAAAGGTGGTTCTCAGTCGAAAGAGCGGAGATTTGTCTCCTTCTATGCATCGTAAGGGTTTATCTGAGGGAGACTAAACAGGCTTTTGAAAGGAATACAACACGGTGGATGCAATAGTGGACATCACATTAGTACGTTTCTTCAACAATTTGTCATATTGTAGGTTAGGTAGGGTATTCCTGTTCCGATAACTTTTTGGCACTGCAATTTAAACTAGCAATACATATACGCTTGTTCAATTGAAACACATCTTTGGTCAGTTTAGCCATGGAAGCAACTCTGTACCGTGGAGGTAAACAGTCGTAACTCCACTTTTTGCCGAAATGGAGTTAATACCACGCTCTTGTTGTCAGATTTTCATAGCATATTGTGGCAAAAAATCGTACATCCAGCGTTATTAGTTGCCTAGATAAGGCGTTTAGAAACAATAGCCACTCCATTAGTCAGTTGAGGTAAACAGTAGTATATCCATAGCAACTCCATAAATATGTGCGTATATTAGATAGTATGCTTTCGTATGCGGTAGTGGTAAACAATCGTAGCTCCATTTTTATATTAAATGGTATTTTGAGGGTGTTAAAACGGGATAATGAAAAACATGAGTTCTCTTTTGTTCCAAACACTGTGATTTGGTTTTTGCATTTTTAAATACGGAATATAATATTTTTGTAATCACTTACGATTTTTATTTTGCATATTACCTGTTTAAAGACATAGAGGTAAAAACTCGTAACTCCCATTATTATACATCAGGTAAATAATTTCTTAACAATACTAATACCCAGTAATAGATTTGCATTTACATATTATAATATACTAATAATGTTGAATTCGACGTAATGGAAATAATTTTTTTTTATAGTTTATTGACTAGTCTGTATGTTTTGCGCTTTCTTGCAAATGTATACATTGTGGATATACGACTGTTTACCTCCACGATATAGAACTGTAATCACTCAACTGACGTTCTGAAGTGTTAGTTATATTTGTAAACGTCCTACTGATCAATTCCTATCATTTGTATTTGACTGCGATTTTAAGTATTGTGATTTAAACAATGGTGTTTATTATTAATAATTCGTCCAAATGTAATAAGCGTACGGTCATATAAAGTTCAACCTTCTGCGGGCAAGGTCATGTTAACAATTTTTTCAACCATGAAGGAACTTTGGTCATAAAATTTACAGAACCTAGAGTGCATAATATCAACAAAAGCCTAATTAGCGCGCTAATAACCGGCAAAATAACGCAAAAGATGGAAAAAACATTAAGTTGTGAGATAAAAAGAAACTAGTGGAGGTGGGAGATTTAGCGATCTTCTTCTTAGGGTGCCTGTCCGTTCCGAACGTTGGCGATCATTCTGGCTATGATGACTTTGTTGGTTGTTATACGGAATAGTTGTGTTGAGGTCTTTTTACACCATGCTCTCAGGTTAGCAAGCCAGGATATTCGTATTCGTCCTGGGCCCTTTTTTCTTCAATTTTACCTTGCAAAATGTACTGAAGTAGCTCGTGTCTGCCTTGATTCCTCATTATATGTCCCAAGTACTGCAGCTTACGGCCCTTCACAATGTTGACTAAATCTGCGGTTGTGTTCATCCCCCGTAGTATTGGTGACTTTTTCTGTCTATGGTATCTTCAGGATCCTTCTGTACAACTATAGCTTAAAAGCTTGAAGTTTCGGTAGAGTTTCTACCTTCAATGTCCACGTTTCCACTCCGTATATAAGCACTGAGTACACGTAACATTTAAGGAGCCTTATTTTTGTTTTTAGAGTGATGTCATGGCTCTTGAACACAGAGATCATAGTCAAGAATGCACTCTTTGCCTTTCCGATGCGACATTTAATCTCATGAGAATTGTCCCCCGACTCATTGATTATAGTTCCCAAATATTTGTATTGTGAGACACGTTCAATTCTCATTTGGTTCACATACAGATTTGCTCCAGTTAGGTATGTTTTGCTTGCTGATGATCATTAGCTTCGTTTTGCTGGTGTTTATATCTAGTCCATATGTTATACTTGTTTCAGTTATTTTATTTATTAAGTTTTGCAGCCCTTCTATGGTACTGGAAAACACTATTGTATCATCTGCATACCTCAGGTTACAGAGCTCCTTACTGACTCCTTACTCCATTTATTGAGATGCCTTTATCAATATCTTTTAGAGCCTCTTCAAAAATGTGTTCTGAGTACAGATTGAATATCGGCGGTGAAATTATGCATACCTGTCTCACTCCCCTTAAGATTTTGACCTGATCTGTATACTCTCCATCTATTTAGCGATAAAAACCTATAAATTTACATTCTACTTATTGTTTCCCACCTTTAGACGTATCGGACGAGTTTGGAAAGTGCCACAGTGACAATGAAAGTCTTAGTTGACATGCTCCTCTGATACATCTAAAGGTGGGAAAAAATCAATATAATGTAAGTTTATAGGTTTTTATCGCTAAATCTCCCAGCTCCACTAGTTTCGTATATTTTTATCTCACAACTTAAATGTATTTTCTGTCTTTTGCGTTATTTTGACAGTTATTAGCACGCTCATCACTCTTTAATGAAACTTTACACAAGCTTTATCCAGAAATATGACGAAACGTCAAGCAAAACTCTTATGGTGTCTGGTGTCTACACGACAATGATAGACATTATGTGGCCACAGTACTGAAAAGAAATTTACAACAACAAAAACGGAACATGTTAGAGCATCCACCCTATCGTTACGATTTATCTCTCTGCGATTTTTTTTCACATCTTGAACACTGAAAATGACTTTAAAAGTATTTATAAAAGAATTCTTTGAGTTATATACATAAGAATTCTTTAAATAGGGTATACATCGGTTGGTGGAACAACGGAATGTCTTAACTGGTAATTAGTTGTAAAACTAACGAGTACAGAACGAAACGAAGAAAATGTGAAAGAAAGGATAGTAAAGGGAAGGAAAGGAGCCGTGAATTTGGTTCTGTGGCAAAAAAATATAAGAACAGAAAATAAAAAACAGATTTACAACACCACGTTAAACCAGTCTTAACTTATGGAGCTGAAGTCTATCAATTAACCAAAAAGTACAACTACAAATTATTAGCCACTGAAATAGATTTTTGGAGGAGGCCAGCAAGAAGATATAGACCAGAACACATAACAAAAACGACGACATTAGACAACAAATAGGAATAGAAGGAACGATCATAGGAGATGGAAAGGATGAAAAACGAAAACGAGGAAGACTAGCAACCACATGGATAAAGGGCATCTGCAAGGCGATGTCGGAAAGAAATTTAAGAAAAGAAGATTGTAACAATAGAAAGAAGTGGTGATTAAGACCGGATAGGCGTAGAACGCTATAAAACCGGTATAATATAATATATGTAATATATGTGTAGATATGTAATCATTTCTTTTCTTGATCAAAGATGCGTTTCAATTGAACAACAAGCCTCATAGATAATAATATATACTTCACTTCGACATCTGTGACGATAATATAATTTTATCGTCTAGAGTACGCCAATGAATTAAGTAAAACGTGTTTTTGTACCGTCTCGGACGATATAAAAGTCGGAACGAAAAGCCTAATTGATTATTATTCTTGGAGCGTTGATCGAAGAATAATAAAAAACAGCGAGGTATAAAAGGTGAGTTTATGTAGGTAGTATTTCCCGACCATTTTCCGGTGTCGTTTGGGCGAGCTAAGCGAATCCGACAGTTTTCCTCTTACCTATCGTTTCACCTATCCTTATACGAGAGGTAATCGTATATCCCTAATATGTCTTTTCATCTGGCGAGCTGAGCGAGATTCCCTTTCTTCCCTTTCCTTATACAGTAAAACCTGTCAATAACGGTCCCTAAAAATGACAGAACTATTGGCCGATATAAAAAGGTGGCCGCTAATACCAGGTTTTGTAGTCCACAAATTTTGGTTTGGGGAACTTTGAAACTGGCCGGCTAGTTCAGGTGGCCGGTTTTGACAGGTGGCCGGTTTTGACAGGTGGCCGTTAACACAGGTTTTACTGTACATTCATGTCGTATTAATAAAAGCAATTCCTATTTCACGCGATCGTCAAAATCATTCATTCATGTACAAAATATCGTCACATCGGCCCGAACAGAAAGCTCGATGCGTAGATTATAAATACACTCACCGGCACAAAATTCTGCCTCCCAAAATTTTTGATTAAGTTTGACAATTTATAACTTTATTATTTGTAAAAAAAAACTATACAGAGGTAAAAACTTCAAATTGTATTTTGGTATAAAATAGTTTATTTAAAACTTCTAAAAGTCATCCACATGGATTGCAAAACGTTTTCGTTCTGAACAGAACATCTTCAGTGTATTCCGCAAAGTAGTTGTAACTAGCACACCAATGAAGGTGGTAACTTCATAATATATGGCTTACATTATACCTTTTGATAAAATATTGTGACTACAAGTCGATGTTACAAGATTAAAATATGTATGTGCCTAAAGAGCAACATGCTTCCCTGCTCGAAAAAACTAGGTACTTGCCATTTGAATTAGCACAGACCAACTTGGTTGGTCAGTTTGTTTGTGCTAATTCAAATGGCAAGTACCTAGTTTTTTCGAGCAGGGAAGCATGTTGCTCTTTAGGCACATACATATTTTAATCTTGTAACATCGACTTGTAGTCACAATATTTTATCAAAAGGTATAATGTAAGCCATATATTATGAAGTTACCACCTTCATTGGTGTGCTAGTTACAACTACTTTGCGGAATGCACTGAAGAGGTTCTGTTCAGAACGAAAACGTTTTGCAATCCATGTGGATGACTTTTAGAAGTTTTAAATAAACTATTTTATACCAAAATACAATTTGAAGTTTTTACTTCTGTATAGTTTTTTTTTTAAACTACGGTATACAGCCAACTATTGGGATTTTCCCATTGATTTTTTTTTTATTATTTGTACTCCGATTTTCAAGATTCTTGCACCAGTTTGTAGGTACATATATTGACATCTCTTGGTATTATTCCAGTAACACAAAAATTTTGCTTGCATGGCACTATACAGAGGTGAATGGAAACGTTGTATTTTCTCCTAATTTTAAAAAATTCGGTGGAAAAATGGAAGAGCTGGTTTTGTTTCATAGTCCTGTCATATTATCCCGGAGGCATCACTAAAATTTTGTTTTTTGAATTATCCGAATATCTCTTTTCTTGTAAGAGCTGTACCATTTTTTGTAACTAAAAACACTGAATTACTCATAAAATATAGGTTGGGTTGATAAGATTAGAATGGCCCTCATGCTGCCCAGATCTTAATCATATTGAGTATTTATGAGATGAATTAAAAAATGCTATTAGCCGTCATCCTAGGCCTCCAGAAAATTTGGTGCCTTGGTATTGGAATATCGGGCTATTCCCCGGGCAAGGATAACACATCCTTATTCGATGCCAAACAGATTGCGAGCAGTCGTTGCTGCAAGAGGTGGACACACCCGCTATTGAATTGTTTTGTTTTGTTGTTAATTTTGTTTTATTTTGTTAATTTTAGTGCGTTTGATATTTTTATTTAAAAAAACCTTCAAAGCAGTGTTTTTACTTACAACTCTTACAATAAAATAGATATTCGGATAATTCAAAAAACAATACCTTAGTGATACCTCCAGGATAATACAAAAGGAGTATGAAATAAAATCAGCCCTCCAATTTTTTCACAGAATGTTTTAAAATTACTAGAAAATACAACGCTTCCATTCACTCCCGTATAATGCCATCTAAGCAAAAAATTTTTGTTGCCGGAATAATGAAAAACACCACCAATATACGTACCTACAAACTTATGCAAGAATTTTGAAAATTGGAGTACAAATAATAAAGTTACAGATTTTCAAACTTAATCAAAAATTTTGGGTGGCGAAATTTTTTGCAGGTGATTGTATATTTTATTAACGAAATTAACGAGTAATTAAGGCTAATTATCTTTTTTTTTTGTATGTTTTGATTCCAAATAAAAATGTCTTAAAAATTTTTTTCGACTGGTTTAGTTACCTGGAGCAACAACGCAACGACCTCTTTACACATCAAAACAGTTAAGTTACTAATAACTTTATAAAAATTTAGAAATCGATGCTTTTAAAAGTTTCATTAAGATTCCTATTTAAATTTTATAAAGGCCTTCTATTCTCTTAAAAATAGAAAATAAAAATTCCTCTTTGACACTATTTCCTACAATAATAAAGTCCCGGCCGGCGTCCTGCTTTATTCGGCAGTGATGAAACCCCGCTACCAACTCAATATACTAGAACTGAAAGGATAATGTTTACTATGGGAATATTTTCGGGTTACATGGGGTGTTTATAGAGGCAGAAGGGGCAACGGATTAATTCTAATTTAAATTTTATTATGCGGTGTAACACTTAGGTGGAAACGGTTTTGATAAATTGGAGAATTGAAGTTAGGAATGCCCGGGATAGTGGTTTCAGGGTCAGAGATAAATTTACCAGACTAAATTCTGGATACGGTGGTAGTTTGCGGTTTAATCTAACTAGATTCCAAAGAGAAAATGTATGAGATGTTTTCACACTGAACAGAGTGAACGTTTATTCTGAATGTTTACCTATATTCAAGTTTTGTTTGCACATTTTAGAGATATTAAGTGGTGTTCCGAAAATATTTATTTTTATCTAAAGTGGAAAATTATAGCTTAGATATGGTATTCTTTTTCTCATGAGCATCTTTCAGTGCGTCACAGTTTTTCGATTTTTTTCCAACGTATTAAATTGTATGTGACAGAAAAAAGGCACGTCGGTGATTACTGCGTAATTTGGTCCTAAATTCTCACACTGTATATGCAATGTATGCGCTAACTCTGCCATAAGGCGACGGAAAGATTAACTCCTCTTTGTCTTTCAACACTCTTATTATAAATGTCAACTGTGACCGTGCGGTATGAAAACCTTTTATCACTAACGATACTATCTCTCTCACTCCAGCTGAACTTCAAAGTATTCAAAACCATAAATAACTTATTTTATTACTGTATAACTATTTCATAGATTCTTTCAGTTTTTCACCGTGTCAGGACGATTAGGAAGAATCCGAATTGCCGGAAATATTTTGCTAAATTTAGATACAGCCTCACAGACATTCTAGATAAATCACTCTTAAGGGGTCATATACGTTTCTCGGCTTCAAAAAATCGATTTTCTTATTTTAAAAGGTACTTCTCTTAGAAACATTTTAAGACCAGAACGAGTTCGATATTCGAACTATTGACGAAGTTTAAAAAAAAACTCTTGCAAAACTTTAAGGTACTAGTACACTTTAGAAGACCAAAAATAATAATGTTATTCAAGAATTTTTTTCTTAGAACCTTTATTAAAAATGAACATAAAACTTTCTACATATTAATGTCTAACTCTAATAGAGTACAAAAAATGTATCTTTTTTCATTCATGCACGTACACTAATATTGTAGAAGGGCGCAACAGTCGAGGCCTTGAAAAATGATGACGGACAGTTAATCTTAGGATTGGGATATCTGAAACAAAAAAATCGTACTTAATTTGAAAAAGGAAGGTTTCTTACGTGACAATCTACCACAATTTGACCAAAAAATAAAAAATAAATATTTTTTAACCATGAAAAACTGAATAAAAACGGGCGATTTTTTCATAAAATTTTTTCAAATTTCCGTAAAATCTTTTTTTTGCGGAAATTTTTACTAACGGTGGTCAATTGTCACGTAAAAAACCTTCCTTTTTCAAATGCCATACGATTTTTTTGTTTCAGAGATCCCAATCCTGAGATTAACTGTCCGCCATCAGAACTACTTTTTTTCGAGGCCTTGACTTTGGCGCCCTCTACAATATTAGTGTAGGTGCATAAATGAAAAAGGATATATTTTTTATATTCTCAAAGAGTTAGATATTAATATGTAAAAAGTTTTATGTTCATTTTTAATAAAGGTTGTGAGAAAAAAAATCTTGAAGAAATGCTTATTTTTGGTCTCCTAAAGTGTACTAGTAGCTTAAACGCGTTTTTCTTGAAATAGGATTTTTCATAACGGTGGCCCTGATAACTGCTTAACCGTTCGTCCGATTAACTTCATTTTTGGCATACATATTCTAAATTATATTCACTATCGTGTGACGAGAGCTTTTTTGATTAAAGTTAACCATTTTCGAATAGCAATAAAAAAATAATGTGTGTGTACTTTGTACGCACGTAGTTATACTTCTACTACATATTATGTGATTTTTAAGACAATACCAAAAATTTAAAAAAATAAAAGAATAAAACGCACACAAACACATTCAAAAATGCCACAAAGAAAAAATGATTTCTGAACGATAATAATTGTTGGCAAAAATTTTAAATATGCATTTTCTGAAAAAAAAATATATAACAAATATACTTACAATCATAAAATGCATAAAAAAATAAAAAAATCAAAACTGGCATCGGAATCGAACCCGTGAATTTCGGGGCGCTTTGATTCGTAATCGAAGCCTAGACTCACT
The DNA here is from genome assembly GCF_917563875.1 of Diabrotica virgifera virgifera. Classification (NCBI taxonomy): domain Eukaryota; kingdom Metazoa; phylum Arthropoda; class Insecta; order Coleoptera; family Chrysomelidae; genus Diabrotica; species Diabrotica virgifera. The sequence goes on from NC_065443.1 coordinate 302,260,180, forward strand.
CGTCCAATTCCACATTATTTGTCATGTGGAAAAATAGGGTAACTGAACGTTTTACTGTTTGACAGTTGTTTTGAATATAATTAAATTATGTAGTTTAAATTTTGTGGAAGAAAATATTAAAATATAACAAAACAGAAAGAAAACAATATATTAGATGAAGATTGGCAGAACTTTTGTTGTTAATCAAATTAAGTATGTAAATCAAAGCATTACATACCTACTAGATAAATAAATCTACGCCAAAAAATCATAATTTAAAAATAAAAATCGGACCTAATTTGGGATTTCTCTCTAAAATCCCCATTCTTGAGAAAATAAATGTACAGTAGAGAGTCGATTATCCGAACGTCGATCAACCGAACGACCACTTATTCGAACTATCGACTCCCGCGTCCCGCACTCGAATACCGAGCAAGCGTTAGTAATTGATGCTTAAAATAGCTTCAATTTTCTTCAACATTGTATCCAAAAATAATTATGTTGTTGCAAAGACTGCACTTTTTTGTTTAGTTCCTAGTTTTCATTATCAAGATATAAATAAATATGTAGGTATATAAATATGGCTTTTATTCACTTGTGGATAAATATGTATGACTATAAATATGTATCAATATATTGTAGTTCGATTATCCGAACAAATCGGTTTTCCGAACACCTATGTCCCCCGATTAGTTCGGATAATCGACGCTCTACTGTATTTCAACCTAATCCAAATGTATAATTACAATATGATTATAATAAAAACTACTTACCAAATTAGAATGAGTTTTCCTTGTCCAAAATAGTCCAAAAGTCCAAAAATATAGGTATATGAAAACTATTTAAAAAGGTAGTATAACTATTAACTAACTTTTGTTTGTTGTTTCTTTTCACACAAATTTTAAAACGCAACAACCATAAATAATCTACCTACAGCTGTGCCACAGCTGTGCCACAGCCGCCATATTGAATAATTTTTGACATGTCATTTGAACATCCAATCAGAACAAAGTTATAATGCGCATGCGCCGGGATCATAGGTTTTAACATATAAAAATTCACCCTCATATCGCCGGTAAAGAAGTATAAGTTCAAAAAATAAACAATTTTTTTGGTGAAAATTACGATTTTTTTTTTAATTTCGACCATTTCCGTAATTTTTTTTTCTTAAATTCCTCTCGTCACACGAGAAATATGACTCTAATAAATTTTTGTTTCAGATAAATATTACGAGCTGAATCATGCCCACCCTTTCACCTGAAAAATAAACACGTTCTACGCCACTGGACGCAGTCGCCATGTTTTTAATTATTTCTTAACTTTTAACATATGTTTTATGCTCCTTAAGAATCCACCTTTAAAATTAAAAAAAAATTAAATCAATTAGACAAATAGTTTCCGTACAATTTATCATTACATTTAGACTACTTTTTATGTTAAGCTCGAGAAACGTATATGACCGCTTAATATTTTTATATATAAATATATTATTATATAAGATGTTATAAGTTAAAAAAAGATAAAAATAAAATAAAAATTTCATTTTTAATTCAGTTGCAATGCGAAGGCAAAACAATCTTATTTTTCAATTAGAATACGGAGCGCAGTCCAGCCCTCTGAATCGCGATTTTCGACTCTAATTGTAGTCTCATCGGAGAGAGCGTAGGCTTGTTCTCCAATTAGAGTCGAAAATCGCGATTCAGAGGGCTGAATACGCTCCGTATTCTAATTGAAAAATAAGATTGTTTTGCCTTCGCATTGCAACTGAATTAAAAATAAAATTTTTATTTTGTTTTTATATTAGTCTTTACTCCTTTGAGTAACTAGGTCCATTTTCTGTTAGAATTTACCAGCTAAACAGACGGGGTCGTGAATTGTAAGTTTTTGAATTCCCTCTTGTCTTCTTCGCTTCAGCATCCATATGGCTTGCAAATTTTAGTAGCCTTGGAGGTGTTACCAAGGAAATGGACCAATAAGTTTTCAATTTAAAAATCTTTTAGTAATATTTTTAATATTTTTAAATATTATTAATAATGCTATTAGGATTAAAAACTTCATCTTTTAAAAAGGGATAGTTCCCTGGGTTGGCTGTATACCATATAGTTAAATAAACTCTTAACACCGAATTAAAACAGCTTCTACATAATAGGTATAATTTAATAAAATCCTAAAAAATCCCAATGGATTGTATAAAATATGTTCAGAACGAACGTTTTTGGACCTATCGTTATTTGGAACGATTTGGATAACACCTATATTTGCTAACCAGCCCCAGAACCAAACAATGGTTGTAATTATGAATCATTCTACATTCTAAGGCTTAATGCCGATGTAAGTAGATAACCTCTGAGAACATGGTGAAATCCTAAACCTAAATCTTTGGTTAAATTGTTCGATTAGGGTTTCACGTTCGTTGTTCTCTGGTTTTAACATGTTTCCTAACATGGTTATCTACTAACGTCGGCGTTGAGCCTTTTCAATTTCACCACCTTAGAATGGAGATTGATTTATAATTACAACCGTTGTTTGGCTCTGGTGCTAGTTAGCAAGTATATGAATAAGTAATGATAACCACAATTTTTTAACATTCAAAATTTCAATCATCTTTTCAATTTTAATAGTGAGATTACTTCTCCTCTTTTAGGTTCACTGATGATGGACCGTTAGGTCCAAAAACGTTCGTTCTGAACATATTTTATACAATCCATTGGGATTTTTAAGGATTCTATTAAATTATACCTATTACGTAGAAGTTGTTTTACTTCGATGTTAGAGTTTATTTAACTATATGGTATACAGGCAACCCAGGGAACTATACCTCTTTAACTTAAAAATATTCCTGGCTATCTTTATCTATAAAAACAACAAATAATGAAAGACGAAAAGCACAGGAAAGATGGGACGTAGATAAATTGAAAGAGAAAGGAGTAAAAAGAAGATTTGTAAAAGAGGTAAATGCAGAGATGCAGTTCAAGGAGGAACAAGAAATGGAGAAACAGTGAACAATGGAGAACAGAATAAACAAAGCAGCAGAGAAAGTGGTTGGAAAAATGCAAAAATCAAGAAGAAACAACTTGTTTGACGAAGAGTGCAAATTAGCAGTGGACGAAAAGAATAACACAAGATTAAAATGTCTAAGAACAGGCAAAGAAGAGGAACGAGAAAAATACCAAGATCAAAGGAAAAAGACAAAACAATTGTTTAAATCAAAGAAAAATAAAAAAGTTAACCAAATTATGGACGAGATCCAAACAGAAAATAAAAGACACAATTCGAAACCACTTTACCAATAAGTCGAAAACGGACAGCTAATGCAGCCATAGAAGCAGAAACATGGCAAAAGTATTTCGAAGAAATGTATCAAGAAACGGATATAGAAGAAGAAAGAGAAAAATAATAAACCCGGAACAAAGTGAAGAAGAAAAATTGACCTATACCGAAGTAAAAGATAAAATATGCAAATCGAAAAACGGGAAAACAGCGGGAGACGACGGAATATGTGCAGAACTTATAAAATACGGAGGTGAGGCACTATACAGAAAGATTTATGAACTAATACAGAATATATGGAGTAAGGAAACAATGCCCGAAGAATGGAAGAAAGGAATTATTGTGACAATCCCAAAACAAGGAGACCACAGGATATGTAAAAACTACCGAGCAATTAATTTACTCAATGTAACATATAAAGTAATGATTGGTGTAATTAGAAATAGACTAACAATATACACAGAACAAACCATAGGAGACTACCAGTATGGTTTCAGAAAAGGAAGATCTACAGTAGATGCTATCCATACACTAAAACAAGCGATAGAGAAAACATACTAGTACAACAGAGAAGCACATATACTTTTCCTAGACTTTAAACAGGCCTTTGACACACTAAGTAAAAGAAGAATGATCCAAGACTTACAAGAGAGCAAAATACCAAATAAAATTATATGAATGGTAAAAATGACGATGCGTGATTCCCAATCAACAATAGACACCGGAAGAGGGAGAACAGAAATAATAAATATAAAAAAATGAAGTGAAACAAGGAGATGCGCTCTCAACGGTACTATTTATTCTATCATTAGACAAGATAAAAAAAAAGTTGTCAAACGCAGGAACTATAAATAAAAATGCAGTACAAATAATTGGATATGCGGACGATATAACCATAGTAGCAACAGATAAAAGGGCATTAAAGAAAACCTTCCAAGAAATAGAAAACGAATTAAAACTCAGAGGACTGGAAATAAATGAAACTAAAACAAAATACATGAATGTGAGCAAGAAAAAGAAGACACAACTGACAGAAATGACAATAGACGCACACAGCTTCGAAGAGGTTGAAACGTTCAAATATTTGGGAGGTTTAGTCAACAGAAGAAATGAAAGTGTAGATATGAAAAGAAGAATTCAAGCGGGAAACAAAGCATTCTACAGAAATAAAAAAATTTTCAGAGATAAGAAGATAAGCCGAAACACAAAAATGAAAATCTACAAAACGACCATAAGACCAATGTTGACCAAAGACACATAATGAGAAGAGAGAAGAACAATCCATTAAGAGTTATAACCGAATGGTTACCACCAGGTACAATAACCAGAGGCAGACATGAACTCAGATGGAGGCACGGAGTGGAAGAATACTTAAGAAGTATGGAAATTAGAAATATAGGAAAGACTAACTAACTTGTGGTGACTGTCCGAAAACGTACATCGGTCAAACTGGCAGAACTTTTGACAAACGGATAGCAGAACACAAAAGGGCATTCAACAATAGAAAAACAGACACTTCTACATACGCACTTCACCTTCTAGATCATAATCATTCTTTCAATGAAGAGTTTCAAATTCTACATATTCAAAATAAAGGCCTTAAGCTATCTTTTTTAGAATCTATGGAAATTAATAAACTGAAAAATACAGATATAATTCTGAATGACCAACTCGAGACAAACAGCTCCCCACTCCTCAACCTCTTCAGTTGAAGACTTAAAAAGGCAAACACATTGTAAACTATATCACTTGAGAAAGGCACTCCGCCGAAACAGCTGTAGTCACTTAGTTATAATAAATTTTGTGGAAGTATAGAAAACAAACGTTTTCAGTGTTTTATTGTTAGATAAAATGAACTTCCATCAAGTAACGGTCGAATCCATCAATTATATATAGGAAAGAAAATCAAAGATAGAGAAGAATGGAGAAAGGTAGTGGAAACAGCGAAGTCACTCCAGCAACAGTAAAACCTAAGTCTCTCACAAAAAGGATCTTTAAGTGAAAACAGCTTCAGCTTCCTCGGGAGCGTATAGCTTGTAGATAGATAGATCTTTATCTGTATCCCTGGGGTACACCTGTATCTTTGAATATTGAGTTGTATTTTTAACAGCATATATATAAAATAAAAAGTATACAATGTTCTAGTAACAATGTACCTTTTTTTCATCGAATAATCATACTTTTATTTCTTTGTATACAAACATATTTTATTTCGGATATTAGTGAAACATTATGAAAAATATTCCATCCTGCGGCATCCGATCTTTCCTATGTCGTAATTATTATTCCAAACCTTGGCCAGCAAAAATGTCATAAATAAAATCCTGGCACAAACTTGCTCAAAACAAATGTCGTTTATGGCCTGAATGTGGCATTCGATGTCGGCTCGTAGGGGGATGGAGGCACTCAAATGAATTTTTTCCAATAGCCTGCAGTAAAAGGGGGAAAAGTTTTAAAGGGAAAATAATATTGTGACGACATAAAGGAGGGACATCATTTTTATAATTTGTTTATGAACTTTGTTTTATTTTTGAGCAGATTAAAAGAAATTGGCTATTATAAACTACCAGGACTAGACAAATGGATTAATAGGAAAATATATCGTTTTTATAAATACTCATAAGCTAGATAAATATACTAGATATACTAAATATAATTTATTTTTATTTTTCTGGAGTTAAATCATTTATAACCGTGGAATTACTACTTAAATTACCATAAACAGATTTTTGTTTAAATGACAAACTTCATTTACATTAATAATTACACCATTAACTTATTTATATAAATTTGATCAAGTTATTCTTGTTTATATACTTGTAGTATTGTATTTTAAAATTTATTTGAATTATTTCAGTCACTACTTTTTCAACAAGACCAATGGTGCGGTTGAATCACGTAAAAGCTCCTAAATGGTGCTCTGATTTTCGAAAAAATACTTAACAGTGATCAGGTAAAAGGTAAATAAGGTTTAACGTTGAATTCCTTTATTTTTGAGTAGTATTACTTTTTTGAAAAATAACTATTTGAACAAAAACTATGTAAGAGTCATCGAGTACCCGTCATATTTGCCAGATTTAGCACTCAGTGACTTCTGTCTGTCACTAGAAACCAAATCCTGCTGGGAAGGAACCTGTCTCGAGACACTAAAGGACGTAAAACAAAATATGCAGAGCTACGCAGCTATTAAACTGAAGACTAAGAAAACCCTAATTATTGGATACCTAGCGAATAACTATAACTCGAGGCAGACAATGTAGAGAGAAGAGCAGCACAAATCGAAAGAGGGTTTCCGAGAAATGATGTCAAAGCGATTGAAATATGTGTAAGGACTATTATATAAAGATGTTTTGTAGCAACTATCAGTAGTTCCAAACGTGGGAGGTAGAGTTTTTGTATAGGATATTCGAATAAGTATATCGACAAGTATATAAAATAAAACTGTACCATATCAAAATATAATTATTACATACTATTCAATAATTTAGTATTCCTAAAGAATTACAGCCTATGGGAGAGCATTCACCAAGTAAGTAGGTATATCCCAGATCGCTTCAGACCCGGTTCAGCCATCCGTCTAAATATACGATGATTTTCTCTCACACCATTTCTCAGTCGTTCCATTCCTTCTCATTTATGACTTTCTCTCGTTATTCCTTGGATTTCTTCTCTCCATGACAGTGTTGGTCTTCCTCTGCTTCTTCTATTTCATTAAACATATTAAGGCCTGTTTTGGCCATCTTTCATCATTTATTCCTTCCCATTACACGCCCGTACCATAAATGCTGTTCGGATTCTATTTTATCTACGGTTTTGTAAATCCTATTTTTCTTCTTATGTTTTTATTTGGGACCAAAGATTATCCATTTGTATTACTTCCAGTTTTTCTTCTCTTTCATCGTCATTTGCCAACATTCAGACCCGTACGTCAAAATTGGATCTACAACCGACTTCTAGATTGTTATTTTTGTTCGTAAACTAATTTTAGGAGACCAAAGTAATGAGTTTAGTGTGTGTACAGTGTACAGTGTACCACATTTTTGGGGTCTGTTGTATTTTCTACTGGATGTCCCGTTTCGATGTTGCTTCCTTCGCTATCACTGTCTCTAGATATTTAAATTTCTAGCATTTTTTATATCTCTAGTCGAGAGTTTTGGGTCTCTTTCTTCGTCCTTTATTCGTAGATATTCCGTTTTGTTGACGTTGATAGTGAGTCCGCAATTTTCGTATTCTTTCGAATCATATCATCCATACCTTCCTTATCGTTTGACATAATTACCTACTTGATCTTCTGCGAAGAAAAGATTTGTTATTACTTCTTCCTAAGTTCTATTCCCACTCCTGTGCATTTGCGCCTCCAGTTATTTAATGCTTTCTGAATATAGATTTTAAATAGAGTTAGGGGCAAAGAATATCCTTGTCTTAAACCTTTATTTTGTGACAGGATATCCATCTGAAATTTTAAATGTAATCAAAATTAGAAAAAAAAAAACAAAAAAAGACAAAATAAAAAAAAACTAAATAAATAAAATAAAAAATATAATAAAAAAAATTGTTAAAAAATATATTAAAAAAAAAAATTAAACAAAAAATAGTAACAAAACTTAGTAGTAGTAATAGTTTTAAATTTAGATACTAAGCATATATTTTGTAAAAGAGAGAATTCAAAACACATTGGCTGGCCAGTTGGTTGCTTAAATCAGTGCCGATAAAACATAAACACACATACACAAAATGAGAAGGGTAAAGATTCGCATCAATAAAAATTTTTGGAACCCTTTGTAAAGTTCTCTAAGAAAGATAAGGAACGAAAAAATTATAATTGTGTCTACCACTAAGACGATCACTAACAATAAGAGCTAAGAGGATCTAAACCAGTGATTCCCTAAGTGGTCCAGGTGGACCCCCAGAGGTTCACGAGAGTCTCAACGGGGGTCTACGTTGGCGTGAAATGAAAATGGGGGTTCACAAGTTGTAAGTGGAGGTCCACGAAAATTTTATAGTGATTTGGTATGTATTTAAACAAATTTGCATGTTTTTAACGTAAAATATCAATGGAAAAAATAATGTTTTAATAGTAGGGACTTAAAAATTAAACCATTAGGCATTATAACAAGTTATTTTGATTAGAAACAAGTTTTTGATCAAATTTTAGTGTAGAAAAAGTTAAAATACCGTTTTTTACATTTTCCTCCATTCCCAAAATAGATCATAATCGATTTGGCTGAAAATTTGCCCACAGATAGCCAAAACACAGGACTTTAAGTGGTTAAAAGAATTAAAAGAATTTGTATAGTTTTACAATACAAAAAAATACGTAGAATCAGAGTCAAAAATATAGGCGTAAGTACAATTAACACGGAAAATATCGACCGTACGAAAAAAGTGGTTAAAAAAATTGCAACAATTATTATTAATTATTGTAAACAAGATTTATTTGGAACAATTTCAGTTCCTACCATTTTTGTCGAAAAGTTGAAAATGACGGATATATTGAACAAAAACCACTGCTATCAAACCAACCACTAATCAGGTCTTATGCTCGCGCCTTTACCGCATACGTACTACCTGAAATATTGGTTTTAGCAAAAAAATTAAGTGATCAAAATTGTATAAAACTTAGAAATTGAAGGATTTTAGGAATCAAAAGTTTTGGGAACATGGTAAAAATGTAGCAAGGGGGTCCACTGAAACCAGTAAATTTTTTAAAGTGGTCTACGAGAAAAATTTTTTTGGGGAACTCTGATCTAAACGCTAATTATACATATAAGAAATAAGGACCACTACAAATTTCTTGCATACATTGTAACTCAACAATCCTAATAAAACTTCAGACAGATGTTAAAAAGACATAACATCGATTTAGTTTATTTCAGATTGATTTTGTATAAACCACATCAACAAAAATCTGAAACATTCCAATCGTCATAAAGCCCTGGCGTTCTCTAATAATACATAAGTCAACCTTTTACGGCGACAGCAACGGAATGAGCATTGAGCATACCGTTCCAGTCAGCCCTGTAGGTCCATTTCCAACCGGTTCCTTTTCAGCGTTTTCTTTTATTTCACTCTCAGTTTAATCGATTCCGGAAGAGCTTCGAGGCAATTAAAGGAAATTTAAATTAAAATTTAGATAAGACGGAGACAATTGGTTTCCCTTAAATAAAAGTAGGAGATATTTCCTTCAGATGGTGTAACTTTTGGATGTGCTTAAATTCAACTACGTCTCAAAAAGTCATAAGTTCTATAGTCGGCATAAAAATTCTGATTTAACAATATTATAAGTTAATTATATTTTATAGGAGATAAAGATTTATAAAATTACACAAAAGAAGATTATACACATGGAAGGGACCAGGAGATAACTCACTTCATATAATTAGAAATCAGATAGATTATATTCTAGTAAACAAGAGATTTAAGAATGGTGTCAAGAAATGAATGACATATCCTGGTGCAGATATCGGTTCAGATCATAACCCTCTAATAGCTGACATCCAAGTGAAGCTCAAAAAAGTCGAAGAAAGCCCCAAACACCAAAATTACATATCTCAGCATCCAACAAAACGCTAATAGAAAATAACCTGAATAATCAGCTAAAGAATTCAACAAATGAAAACAATACAGAAATATAGAACACGTTTAAGAGGAAACAGTAGCGATCAACAGGTAGCGAAAACGCGTTCCAAGATTGCGGCTGTAATTTTGAATATTTTTTCGAGATATTTGGCACACGTATTCGTAATATAATAAAGAATGGCGGTACAGAGCCCAATTTGAAAAATATATTAATATGTGGAAATTACTCTGTAATTAAATACAATATTAAAAAAACGAGCCTGTACCGCCATTAAGAAGAACAAAAAATACACTTTCTTCAAATAAATTTTTTTATCCCATGCCTAGATTTTGTGTCATTTTGGAACTACTAATGAAATAAAAAAATTTAATACATAGTTCCAAAATGACACAAAATCTAGGCATCGGATAAAAAAGTTTATTTGAAGAAAGTGTATTTTTTTGTTCTTCTTAATGGCGGTACAGGCTCGTTTTTTTAATATTGTATTTAATTACAGAGTAATTTCCACATATTAATATATTTTTCAAATTGGGCTCTGTACCGCCATTCTTTATTATATTACGAATACGTGTGCCAAATATCTCGAAAAAATATTCAAAATTACAGCCGCAATCTTGGAACGCGTTTTGGCTACCTGTTGATCGCTACTGTATCACCTTAAAGATCTTACCTGGAAAGTAATGGAAAAATATGTATACAACAACGATGTAGAGGCACAAGAAACAACAATGGATGACTGATGAAATCCTGGAATTGATGGAGCAGAGAAGAAAATTGAAAGATAACAATACAGAATACAAAGAAAAACAGAAACTAATTAAACAAAAAATAAAGGTAGCTAAAGAAAAATGGATAGAGGATAAATGCAAGGAATTAGAAAAGTTGAATGAAAAACATGATACGTGCAATATGTTTAAAAATTTAGAGAAACAGCTGGTCTTTATCATAAGAAAACTCCACATACTGTAACCGATTCGTCGGAAAAAATGATAATAGACGAACACCAAATTCGAACTACCTGGTATAATTATATAAATGAACTGTATAATGATGATAGACCCGAAGAACTGGAAACTTTAGATGAAGGTGAAGGGCCAGAAATACTAAAATCAGAAATACTACATGCTATAAAATTGGCAAAAAACAAGAAAGCCGTTGGTCCTGACAACGTACCTACAGAAATGTTAAAGCTTATAAATGAGGAAAACATTGGAATACTAGTCAAATTTTTCAATGATGTTTATTCGACTGGTGATATCCCTGAAGATTGGTTAAAGTCCGAATTCATAACAATACTAAAAAAACAACGCCCGAAAAACTGTAGCGATTGTAGAATGATGAGCTTTATGAGCCACACTTTGAAAATCTTTCTACGTATCATCCACAGTAGAATCAGAGATAAATGTGAAGAAGACCAGGATGAAACACAATTTGGCTTCAGAAATGGACTGGGACCCCGGGACGCACTCTTTGCATTAAATGTATTATTGGAGAAAGGCCGAGATCAAAGGAAAGACGTCTTTGCTGTATTTATTGGCTATGAGAAGGCCTTTGATCGAGTACAACATCACAAATTAATTAAAATAGTAAAGGATAAAGGAGTTGATAGTCAAGATGTACGAATCATAGAAAAATTATACTGGCGTCAAACAGCGACAGCTTGCATAAATGGAAAATCAACAGAAATATGCAAAATACAAAGAGGTGTCAGACAGGGCTGTATACTGTCCCCAATGTTATTTAATTAATATTCAGATAGAATATTTAAGGAAGCGCTGCATAATTTGGAATCAGGTGTGAAAGTTAATGGAATTCTGATAAATACAATCAGATATGCAGACGATACAGTTATTTTAAGTGATGATATGAATGGATTACAACACCTTTTAAATGTCAATGACATAGTGGGAAGAGAGTTTGGCCTAAACATAAACTGTTCAAAAACAAAATACATGGTATTTAGCCGTTTGACCCATCAAAATTCACGGTTATATGTTGATGGTCATATAATTGAAAGAGTACCCAGTTTTAAATATCTTGGTTGCCACATTACTGAACAACTAGATCCAGATAAAGAGATAAAATGTAGAATCGAGATAGCCTGCACGACATTTTTAAAAATGAGGTCATTCTTCTGTAATGATAACTTGCAACTTCAACTTCGAAAGCGCATGATTAAATGTTACTTTTGGTCAGTCCTCTTGTATGGTGTCGAAGCATGGACATTAAAACTATCCACCATTAATCGTTTGTAGGCCTTTGAAATGTGGCTGCAAATATATGTACACTGAAAATACCATGGACGGCTATGATGACAAATGTGGCAGTCCTTAAGAGAGCAAATGCTGCCCGCGAGCTGCTTGATAACATCAAATATAGAAAGATGGCCTATTTTGGACACGTAGTAAGGGGAGACCGATATAATATTCTTCAACTTATTATGGTGGGTAAAATCGAAGGACGCAGAGAAATTGGTAGAAAACAGGCCTCTTGGTTGAAGATTATCAGGATTGGACAGGAATAAAGAAAGCAGAACAACTGTTTAGAATATCTCGAGACAGAGACAGATTCACCATGTTAATCGCCAACGTCAAGGGGACTTGATAGAGCACGTTAAGAAGAAGGAGATAAAGACAGGACAGGATAGAGAACGATGGAAGGAGTTGGGAAAGGCCTATGTCTAAACGTGGACGATAGAAGGCTAAGAAGAAGAAAAAGAAGATTTTTTTTTGTAAAATTTTTAGCTAATACTAAAGGGCAGTTTAACGCACTACACACCATTTCTAAGACAATATTGAAAAGTAGGCATATCAAAACGTGTCAGTACGCGTTTCAAACCTTCATGATTGTTCACACTCTATTTCTATTTTTCAATAATACAAAGTAGGTAAATAACATTACAATAATTCAATTCCAAGTTCTATTTCCGGAGAAATAAAACTTTTAATGGGACCAAATTTCTATTACTTGCAAACCAAACGAATGCTTAATTAAATAAGACACAAGGAGTTCTCTAATTTGCACCTGACTTCCTTTCTCTTCAGCTTTGTGCTTTCTATTACTTGCAAACCAAATGAATGCTGGATTAAAGAAGACACGGGAAGTCTATAATTTGCACATCATTTACTGTCTACTCAGCGTGGCAAAATTCCAACGAAAACTTGGTCTCGATACTCAGGACTAAAATTAATACAGAAAAATTCACCGTAAAACGAAATCAAGAGACGTATTATATTTCAGTTCATCCAGAGAGCATAATATTAATATATCTACGGCATACGTCTTCGCTTTTTATCATTGGTAATACCAATAACGTACGACGTAGATATATTAATATTATGTGACATATGACAGAAGCTCGAAACAAATGACTGTGAATGAAAAGCCCTATAGTTCCACAAGCTGAAACAAACCAAACCTCTTATTACCAAATCACGACAAAATATGAGCGGCCGTGGAGTAACGGCATATTCGCTGGCCTCATACGCCAGTGCACGTGGGTTCGAGCCCTGCCAAAGGCAAACCATTTTCATTTCCAATAATAACACGAGCCGTCTCACCGTGCCTCGTAGAGCACGTTAAGCCGTCGGTCCCCCTGGGCTAGTGTACATCGGCACTAGTTACTTCAAACAGGGTTAAATATGTAAATGGCGCCGGAACTGTCCGAAATGATCTCCCCCCCCCCCGCAAAAATGCCATACGATATTATTATTATTACGACAAAACAACCTCCCTGTGTCTTCTTTACTTCAGCATTCGTTTGGTTTACAAGTAATAGAAGCCACGAAGGCGTAATCAGAAACTTAATCTCATTAGAAGTTTTATTTCTCCGGAAATAAAACTTTCAACTGTTTTAGGCAGATGTCGCTACATCATCCATATCGGGATATTTTGTCGTGATTTACTAGGAGGCTTGGTTTGTTTCAATTTGTTCAGAGATACATATATAATGTTCCGTTGGTGTATGTTGACGGAAACAATTATTTGAAATAATAAAAATAAGTGTGAAAAACGAACAGTAAAATATTTAAAAATAAAAATGTATACTATTTTTATTCAGTTGCAATGCAAAGGCAAAACAATCTTATTTTTCACTTAGAATACGGAGCGCAGTCTAGCACTCTGAATCGACGATTTTCGACTCTTATTGGAGTCTCGTCGGAGAGACGTAGGCCTGCTGCTCCATACTCTGAGTGACCAACAACGAGAGTTCATCCCCCACACCGCAACTGACGTGAATGGATCAGGTGACTAGCGGGTTCTGGCAATTGAAAGGTAAGGTAAAGTTTTCAATCCTAATAGCGACATTAATAATATTGAAAAATATAAACTATTACTAAAAATTTTTAAATTGAAAACTTATTGGTTCATTTCCCTGGTGGCACCTTCTGGCTTCTACAATATGCAAGCCAAATGGATGCTGCAGTGAAGACAAAAGGGAAGGAATTCTACACTATGCAATTCACAACCCCCGTCTGCAGCTTGGTAAAGTTCCAACGGAAAATGGACCTAGTTACTCTATAGGAGTAATACTAATATAAAAATAAAAATGTATACCATTTTTATTCAGTTGCAGTCGCATAAGAGTCGAAAATCGTCGATTCAGAGTGCTGGACTGCGCTCCCTGTTCTAAGTGAAAAGTAAGATTGTTTTGCCTTCGCATTGCCACTGAATAAAAATGGTATACATTTTTATTTTTATATCAGTATTACTCCTATATAGTAACTAGGTCCATTTTCCGTTGGAACTTTACCAAGCTGCAGACGGGGGTTGTGAATTGCATAGTGTAGAATTCCTTCCCTTTTGTCTTAACTGCAGCATCCATTTGGCTTGCATATTGTAGAAGCCTTGGAGGTGTCACCAGGGAAATAGACCAATAAGTTTTCAATTAAAAAATCGTTTCGTATTATTTTTAATATTTTTCAATATTATTAATTTCGCTATTAGGATTGAAAACTTTACCTTACCTTTCAATTGCCAGATGACGCTAGTCACCTGATCCATTCACGTCATTTGCGGTGTGGGGGATGTACTCTCGTTGTTGATCACTCAGAGTAAAGCGCAGCAGGACTAGGTCTCTCCGATGAGACTCCAATAAGAGTCGAAAATCGTCGATTCCGAGTGCTGGACTGCGCTCCGTATTCTAAGTGAAAAATAAGATTGTTTTGCCTTCGCATTGCAACTGAATAAAAACGGTATACATTTTTATTTTTATATTAGTGTTACTAGACGAGGGTTGTGAATTGCATAGTGTCTAATTCCTTCCCTTTTGTCTTCACTGCAGCATCCATTAGGCTTGCATATTGTAGAAGCCTTGGAGGTGTCACCCGGGAAATGGACCAATAATCGTTTAGTAATATTTTTAATATTTTTCAATATTATCAATGCCGCTATTAGGATTGAAAACTTTACCTTGCCTAGTAAAATATAATATTTATTTATTTTGGTAACAAAAAAAGGTAATTGCTTAGATCTCGGAAGAGGGTCGATTGTTAGAGAGCCGAGGGTTTGTTTGCATTGTTCGCATGCTATGAAGAGACTGGCTAAAACCACAACACTATTATATCGATGTATGCTTTTCTACAGTATGGCCCAAAGAGGGCAATAAATTATTTAGATCTGGCGTTTAAAAACAGAAACACTTCTGCAGTTTTAAGAAACGTCTCGAATGCATATCCTTTGTGAGTTGTTGACACATATGGTCTGATATGGTAATTAATTTATGGGGAATCCATTTTATTAAACTGAACACACCAAAAACCATATGTTTAGGGATACATTTCGTTTCGTAAAACCGTGTCTTTCTTAGCATCTGGTTTGTATATTAACTGTGACTTTTATATGACCATATTATTTTGTTTTAAGAAAAATTATTAAAATTAAAATTAGCAAAAATAGTAATTAAAGCATATCGCTATACATATGTACACTTCTGACGATCTTTAATGAGAGTGAAACTAGTATGAGGTGCTCTCTGAATAAACTGAAATATAATGTCCCTTGATTTTGTTTTACGGCGAATTGTTCAATATTAAAATAGCTTAAGAGCAATTTAAAAATAATATTTTCATCTCTTTATCCTCTGTATTTTTCTTTTTAGATTTTTTTCCAAAATTATAGACACTCTTTATATTTCTAAAGGAAACACTCATTAAAGCCATCTTCATAAATGCTTCCAAAAACTACCCCTAGCTGTGAACTTGTTACCTAGATATCCTGTTTTCTAACAATAATTTGATCTGATTTAAGACCCCACGGAAGTTGGAAGTCAAAGTTAAGCACCCAGCTTTTCCAGATTTATGCGGGGAAAATGGCTTTTCCTACGAAGGAATAAATGTTTTGTTCAGACCGAATAACCGCAATCCAAACTGTTACATCGGGGTGTTTTTGTGTCGGTGAGTAATGAAAATTATGCGAATGGATATTACTGCTGTGGCCGATTTTAAACTACTGGTGTCTACACGATGTTGGAAAACTAGAACGAATAACTTTGAATGAACACAAACTTTCTAGATTACACAGGAAGGAAATGAAAATACGGGAGGTATATGAAAGTTGCTTTTAGCATTTTATGTAATATAGTAATTACGTAAAATATTTTTTTACGTAATATACAGGGTGTTTCATTAATGATTGTCCATATAGTAACTGGAGAAACCTTAGCACAAAATACGAAGATTTAACCTAAAACACTTAAATAAAATGTGGTTCCTTACTGAGCAACAGGGTGTTTTATCTAAAAATTTAAAAACTATTTTTGCTCAGAATTTTAAAACTATTCGATGTATCCTTTTCATACTTGGCAGCTAGTATTGGTACTATACATGCTATTAAATTATGTTAAACAAACGTTTCTGGCTATTACCAGAGGCGTACGACTGGGGAAAGTGAATGGTTGACCCTTTCCAAATTCTACGCTACTGATTAAACTGCTATTTTAGCATAATTTTTAGATTCTCCAATACTTTCTATGCAAATAATATACTCTTCATTCGTAACCATAAAGTCATTAGTTTTCGAGATCTTTGAAGTTAAAAATAAAACGACACGGTTATTTTGATTAATGTAGTGTGTCGTTTCATTTTTAATTTCAAATATCACGAAAACTAATCATTTTAGCGTTACGCAGGAAGAGTATATTATTTATATAAAAAGTAGTGGAAAATCAAAAAATTACACTAAAATAGCAATTTCGTCAGTGGGGTAGAATTTGGGAAGGGTCAACCAGCCACTATCCCCTGTCGTACGCCTCTGGTAGTAGCTAGAAACGTTTATTTATCTTAATTTAGTAGGGTGTATTGTACCTACATTTTCTGCCAAGTATGATAAGGATACGCCAAATAGTTTTAAAGTACTGAGTACAAATAATTTTTAAATTTTAATCATATGAATCATATCATAAATTAATCAAAATAACTGTGCCGTTTCATATTTAACTTCAAATATCTCGAAAACTAACGACTTTATCGTTACCAATGAAGAGTATATTATTTACGTAGAAAGTATTGCAGAATCTAATAGTAATTCCTCCAGTGGCGTAGAATTTGAGAAGGGTCAACCATTCACTATCCCCTGTCGTACGCCTCTGGTAGTAGCTAGAAACGTTTGTTTATCATCATTTAGTAGGGTGTATAGTAGTCGCACATTCTGACAAGTATGAAAAGGATACGTCGAACAGTTTTAAAATGCTAAGCAAAAATAGTTTTTAAACTTTTAGATAAAATACCCTGTAACTCAGTAAGGAACCACATTTTATTTAAGTGTTTTAGGTTAAATCTTCGTATTTTGTGCTAAGGTTTCTCCAGTTACTATATGGACAATTATTAATGAAACACCCTGTATATTTTTTTTACGACCGTTTGCTCATTATTCGCTATTTTTTCATAGATAATAGCAGCCATTACTGTACCCGTGAGTAATAATTCATTACTCACGGACTGAAGTTACTCACGGGTCATTACTCACGGGCTGAAGTTAGATTCAAGTAGCGCATGCCGCTTTTAATATTAATCGTATATAAACTGCAAATAAAATTACTTAAACTTGTTTATTTCATACAATATACATTGTAAATTTTATCAATAATTAACTTCGAAAAATTTTTAAAGGAATTTTAACTGTAACAATGTCAGTATATTTTTTACGTTTATATCTTGTTTACTAAAAATTTTGACGTTTATCATTTATTTTAGTGACAGTGACATTAGCGCATTTTGTTTAGGTTAATTGGAATTTATAACTAATATTGTGTTTATTTTTCAAGTTATATTGGGTTAAATATGTTTATAACATATTATGTATAGTAGTTATATTATTATATTATATACACCCATACCTCGCTTTACGGCCTAGAAACGTTCCACAAAACTTGGCCGCAAAGCGAAAAGCCGTATAACGAATCAATTATTCTAATACAAATTCATATAAATTCAATGGGATCGGTTCCATATTTGTTAAATATGTTAAATGTAACATACTCCAAAAACCAACAAAAATCTATAGACAAAAATGAAACAACTTCATGTTATGTACATAAAATATGTGTATGTATGCACACATTTTTTTTTAAATGGCTTTAATCTGAAGAACGATGAAGAAATGGTAACCTGCAGATGACCACCGTCATCATTTTTCGCTGGTAAGGATGGACCTGGCTTAGAAAAATTGTCCAACATTGTTTGTGTTGATATGTTGTCTATTTCGTTCTTCAGTTGTTTATAACAGCTAATTCCTCGAGAAACTTTGGCCTTACATTCGACGTCAGGATCGTGTTCAAGAAGGATATTTATTCCTTGTTCGAAATAGGAAAAGCTTTTGACAAATGTTTTGATGTTAGCTGTCTGGAATCAACAGGCTCTGTCTCTTTATCAAGTGCCAATTCTGTTTACAACTGAATGAGCTCTTCAAATGAAGAGGGTTCCCTATCAGCTCCAAGTAGATCAAGCACATCTCGTTCGTTCAAGCCTTCAAAGCCGAGATTATGTGCTAGATACAAAATGTTTGGCCTAATTTCAGGAAGGATACTAACTTCTGCGTCACTAGAATGTGTACTTTTACACATTCTGGCCATATTTTTTTTTCAAAATGCAAATATGATTTAATGTCTTCTTTTTAATTGCAAATTTCAAAAATTTTCTCTCCAGCTAGCCGTTATAGCGAAACATTTTAGGCCGTATATCGAAAACGTGCCTTAATTGAAGAGGTCCGTTATAGCGAAATGCCGTATAAAGAGCGGCCGTATAGCGAGGTAAGGGTTTATAGTTAAATGTAAATATACATTATAACTATATAATATATGAATTATTACGTCCACCGACAACAGCCATTTCCTATTTCTTAAATTCACTCACAGTAGGTACAAATTTAAGCTTATAATTTTTCGGAAACGAATAGAACTTATATTGACTATTTCTAGTTGTATTTTTACAATAAATAAGAATTTGGTAATAGTAAGCAACCAATTATTCAGCCACGTACTAGGGGTAAATAGCATTTAGGCATTTTTGTAAATTATTATAATTTAAATCTCGAGTATCTGATAATTACATTTTTTACTAATTAAAATAAAGAAAGGTCGTAGAAAAAGTATAGTATTCTACTCGCATGTAATGGCTATTACTCACTCTGATGAATTAGCAAACTTCATCATCGTGAGTAATAGCCATCATTACATGTTCGTTGAATAGTATAGTATTATTACGTAATATATATTTTACGTAATATATAGAACATAACATATACATTTTACGTAATATATAGAGCATAAGAGGGAAGCAGTGTAACGTAGCCGAGAAGAATCTGGATTTGAAGAAGCATGCTTGAAGTTATCCCCGGAGCAACCGGCGCACGAATTTCTGTGTGTTGCATTAACTCGAAGATCTCGCACACTTCAAAGACAGTAGCAAAATAATGCCAAGACCACCGGATAATTAGTTTAATATTTATAAAAATTATACACCCGAGAATACACAACAAACTTGAGCAAGACATTAGTAACACACAATTTGGTTTTAGAAATGCACTGGTAATGAGAGAAACCCTATTCGCTGTAAATGTATTTGTGCAAAGGTGCATGGATGTTAATCAACCAGCATATATGCGTTTTTTTTATTACAACAAAGCCTTCGATAAGGTCAGACATAATAGTCCTGTCGCCAGGGGGGGGGGGTACAACGGCCTCCTGTATTCAGATGGACTTACCCAAGTTTTTTTTATGTATTTTGACTTGTAGAACACGAATTTTTTGGGTAACAGTTGATCCGGATGTCGATAAGATTGTTATAAACCAAGAAGTTGAGGAATCACATAACACCGATTTCTCGCAAAACAAAACATTTTTTTGTATTTTTTGGGCCATTCTAACCAAAAAATGTTCCTACAATTTTTTTCGTAGGATGCATAGTTTTCGAGATAAACGGGGTTGAACTTTCAAAAAATCGAAAAATTGCAATTTTTGAACCCGAATAACTTTTGATTAAAAAATAAAATAGCAATTCTGCTTACCGCATTTGAAAGTTCAAGTCAAATTATATTGGTTTTAATTATTTGTATTGCTAAAAATTTATTATTTTATTGTTAAAACAAAGCTATAAACACCTAGTGCTTGAGTGATGTTTTCAATGATTTCTCATTTAAAATCAAACGAGTAGGTAGAGGAGATAAGAGTGCAAGCGGGGCTATTTCTACGTAGCATGCATTAAAACGCATGTATTAGGCATGGGAAACACTATGTGTTTATAGCTTTTTTTAACAATCAAAAATAAATTTGTAGCAATGCAAATATTCAAAACAGATATAATTTGACTCAAACTTTTAAAGCTGGTAAGCAGAATTGCTATTTTATTTTTTATTCAAAGGTTATTCGGGTTCAAAAATTGTAATTTTTCGATTTTTTGAAAGTTCAGCCGCGTTTATCTCGAAAACTATGCATCCTACGAAAAAACTTGTAGGACCATTTTTTGGTTAGAATGACCCAAAAAATACAAAAAAATGTTTTGTTTTGCCAGAAATCGCTGTCATGTAATTCCTCAACTTCTTTGTTTATAACAATCTTATCGACATCCGGATCAACTGCTACCCAAAAAATTCGTATTCTACGGGCCAAAATACATAAAAAAAACTTGGGTAAGTCCATCTGAATTAAGAAGGCCGTTGTACCCCCCTGGCGACAGGACTATAACCACTTTATCGAATTACTTGAAATGAAAATCTATTTTGATCAGATCGCTGTGGTAAAAGAGTCTTTTTAAATGAAATACAGATTGAAAAAAGCGTCTGGAAGGACTGTGTCCTGTCTCGTACCTTGTTCAATTTGTATTAAGAGGAAATAATCCAGGAAGCACTAGGAGAACAAAATACGGGAATAAAGTAAATGTTCGACCAATCAAGAATATAAGGTTTGCCGACGACACTGTTTTATTAGCGGAATGTCTTGAAGATTTACAACAAATGGTTGACAGAGTGGTAGAAGTCAGCGAAGAAAACGGAGTGTCCCTAAACACAAAAAAGATACAATATATGGTAATAACCAAAGCCCAACAGCGCCAAGAAAGCATAACAATACATGGAGAACAAACTAAAATGCATAGTTGAAAAATATAAATATCTGGATACAATTATTAATGAAAATAATGAATACACAGAAGAAAATAAAGCAAGAATACAAGAGGCAAGCAATATTTTATCAAAGTGACAAAAATAATCCTATGTCATCATCCCATCCTACACAGCACAAATTAGTAGCCTACCATAGCATGATACATAGACTGACAGAAATGACCATGTCAAAAAATAACTTCGAGATAGAACTGAACATCATTAAACAAATAGCAGTAAACAATGGCTATAACGAACAAAAAATTAACAAAATTTTAAACCAAAAACTCCATAAGAAAGCCCTGAAATTAGTCTATCCACCACCACAGAAAGAACCCAGTAAATTCTGCTCTATCACATATACTGGCAAGATAACAACAAAAATAGCCAGATACATAAAAAAGAAAGGAATAACACCAGCTTTCAGAACTAACAACAACTTAAGCAAATATATTAAGAACAATAAGAGCCGAAAGAGAAAACAACTACAGAGTGGTGTTTAAAAACTAACTTGTGTTAACTGTACGAAAACTTACATCGGTCAAACTGGTAGAAACTTTGACAAATGGATAGCAGAACACAAACGGGCTTTCAGCAATACAAAAACAGACACTTCAACATACATACTTCACCTTCTAGATCATAATTATTATTTTAATGAACAGTTCTGCATATTCAAAATAAAGGCCTTAAGCTATCTTTATTAGAATTTATGGAAATTAATAAATTGAAAAATACAGATATAATTCTGAATGACCAACTCGAGGCAAACAGCTCCCCACTCCTCAACCTCTTCAGTTAAAGACTTTAAAAAGGCAAACCCATAGTAATCTAAATCACTTGAGAAAGGCACTCTGCCGAAACATAGTTGTAATAAATTTTGTGGAAGTATAGAAAACAAACGTTTTCAGTGTTTTATTGTTAGATATAAAAAATTGTTAACCCCCTCTGTTGCTCAGTGGTAAGAGTGCCTACATTTGGATTCAGGGGTCGTGAGGATTCAGGGGTCGTGAGTTGTAATCTCAGCTGGGTATGAAAATTCTCATTTATTAATAATTAATATAAAAGACAAGATGTCGAATATAATAATGCCGAATATAAAAGACAAGAATGTAAACGTACTAACAGAAGAAAAACAAATAATGGAAAGATGGAGAGAACATTTCAAAGAGCTAACTCATGTAGACAAGGACAACATAGGGGAGATACAAGAAAGGAATAAAGAACAACAAGTGGAATCCATAACAAGAGAGGAATTAGAGAAAGCAATAGAAAGAGTAAAACTGGGCAAAGCACCAGGCAAGGATCATATCACCCCGGAAATGATAAAATTCATGGGGACAGAGGGAATGGATAGCATGAAAAACTAATGAATGATATCATAAATAGAGCAGAATTACCAAAGGACTGGAAGAAAGACAATATATTACCAAAACACAAAAAGGTAGACAAGAGAAACTGTAATAATTACCGAGGTATCACCATGTCAAGTATCCCTGGGAAGGTATTCGCAAGAATAATAGAGACAAGAATAAAAACCCAAACAGAAACAACTATGGAAGACACACAGTCTGGATTCAGGAAGGACAGAAGCACGCAAGACCTAATATTCACATTAAGACAAGTAAGTGAGAAGGTAATCAAGAAGAATAGAGATACATATGTGCTTCATTGACCTGGAAAAGGCGTTTTACATAATCCGAAGAAAGGACGTTTGGAAGACACTAACAGAAAGGGGAGTCGACAGACACATAATAGAAGTAATAAAGGATATGTACAAAAATAATACAAATACAGTAAGAACCAATAACGAGGAATCCAGAGAATTTTCTACAAGTCAAGGCGTCAAACAGGGATGCGTGCTGAGTCCACTGCTATTCTCAGTGGTACTGGATGAAGCGATAAAGAAAGCCAAGAGAAGAATGAGAAAACTAACATTAGGATACTGGCAAATGAAACAGACTCAACTATCGGAGCTACTATTTGCAGACGACATGGTATTGATAGCAGAAAACAGAGAAGACTTACAGAACAATCTTGAAATCCTAGAAGAAGAACTATCAAACATAAATATGAAAATTAATACAGAGAAAACAAAAACAATTATAATTTCAAATACGAGGAAGACACACGCAATAGAATTAGACGGGAAACAACTAGAGTAAGTGGAATATTTTAAATACCTAGGAGTAATAATCGAATCAAATGGTAAACAAGACAAGGAAATAAACGAGTGAATGGGACGAACAGGAAGCTTATTTAACACTGAAAACAACATTTTTTGGGAAAAAAGAGATACCGGAAAAAGTAAAAACTGCAGTCGTTAAATCAGTAGTTAGACCAACAATCATGTATAGCAGCGAGACATGGACATTGACGGGGAGACAAAAATCCAGAGTCAATGCTATGGAAATGAGGTTCCTGAGGAAAATAGCAAACAGAAAGAGGACAGACAAAATACGAAACGAAACAATTAGACAAAACCTAGAATTAGAACTAGATGGTTCGGGCAGGTGTGTAGAATGTCGAACGAGAGGCTAACAAAACGAGTGTTCGAAACGAGAGTGCAGGGAAAAAACAAAAGAGGGAGACCAAGACCCTAATAACACAAAACATTCCAGGAATATTCCTAGAAGGTACACACAGGACATTGAAAACATTCCTGGAATGTCCCTAAAAGCACACGAACGTCCCTGGAAAGTCCCAGGAAACTGCTGTGTCAGCATTTTAAACATTCATTGAATGTCTTGTTGGAACATTCCATGAATGCCTACGAATGTTCTTTGAACATTCACAGTATATTTTTTAGGCTGAATGTCTTGTTGAAACATTCCATGAATGTCTTGGAACATTCCATGAATGTCTACGAATGTTCTTAGGACATTCGAAGCATATTTTTTAGACATTCTCTGAAATATATCGTCAGTGATGTGACAATACCTCCTATATGTTTTTTCATGAGTTTTGCAGGAGACGAAAAACATTTTTTAAGGTCACCTCCTGTTTTCATACGTAAGTTTTGACTTGTTTTGTAGTAAATAGATAGTTGAATTTACTACAAAACAAGTCAAAAAATATATGAAAACAGGAGGTGGCCCAAACAAGTTTTTCATCTTCCACAAAATTCATGAAAAAGCAGATAGGAGGTATTGTCACTTCACCGATGATATACCAGAAGTATATGTGGCCGTACCAAATAATATATCCTTGATAAATATAAACATTTTTATTGCACAAAATCTTGTCATATATTTTTTTCCATAATCATTACTACGATGACGATTGTATTGAATTGTACATTACAATTACAATCAGGTCATAACTCTGACCGATGAGCAATTTTAATTTAATCTAAATTACTACTGTTCCTTAAAATGAAGATGAATAGCTTACCCCATAGCGTCTCTTATCTAATCTAACAGTCACACAAGCACTATGCCTGCTTTTCTAACTGCACTATTCTAACATACACAGGCACACAAGCATTATGCTCTGCTTTTCACTATCACATATCACTCAAACTAGTTCAAAAGGCTTTGTCCTCTTCAATCTTCTAGTTTGCCCAGTAGTATCGAGGAGCTGGATTTGCTCAATATTCTTGTAGGTACTTACGAAGTTGTTGCTTGTGACTTCCAACTTTAAAACAAATCCAGCTCTAAAATATTTATGTGCCTGAAGGCTTTTGTATGCTTTCATCTGTTGCTTAGAGTAGTAACTGTGAGACTCCACCAGATATAATCAACTATTTATAATGGATAAATATCTATAATAGTAATTTGGTGGAATGCACTTGTATATGGATCTAAATCCCCAATTATTTTCAGCTTCAATAAATATCTAAAACATTAAAAGAACTAATGTTATTGCTTGCAAAATTCATAAATATCGGAGAAAAATGAACAGTAAATAAAAATTGTTTCCCCTACCTTTCTCCAAACATCTGGAGTTTCCAATAATAATTTCCTTAAATAATCACTTTGCAGTGTGATAAAGTATATAAAGTTCACAAAATAGAGCAAACGAAATCCAAATGAATCCAAAATAAACAAAATACGACGATAAACAATGAAATGAAATGATATTACAAACATAACCTCTGTAACCTGTAACTTTTTGTTGTATTCCAACCAGAAGTCACGTGGTTTGGATTGCCTAAATACATAATATACACGCGCGGCACATTTGAAAATGAATGCAAATTGAGTAGTAAATGGCCTCTCTTAAAATATAGGACATTGGTAGTATGTTCATAGAATGTTTTGTGGTAACATTCCACGAATAACTTAATCAGATATTCACCGAATGTTCCTTGAATGTCCAGGACATTCAAACATTAATAGAACTTTGATAGTACATTCCTGGAATGTTTTGTATTGTTAGGGAAGTTATGTGGGTAGATGAAATCAGGAAAGAAGTCGAGAAGAAGTGATTGACATTGGAAAGTGCAAGAAACCTAACGCAAGATCGGAAAGCATGGAGACTGCAATGCCAAACTCAACTCCACCAGCCTAACACCTAAAGGTAGAAAGGCTTAGGACTAAGTAAGTAAGTAAGTAATAAATGAAAATAGTTTTAATCCTTGTGGGATCGGTACTCTTCACCGCTGGAACCACAGCCATTCGTATAATTAGCGTCTCTTTGTAAAGACAATGAAGTCGAATTTTCAAAGAAGAATTTACTACAATTTGTAATGACATGTACTATAAGTTTTGCAAATTATTAGTTGTAATAATAAGTTCTAAGTTATTTAATGTTATTAAGTCCTCTACCAGAGTTAATCTTTGATTCTACGTTAAAATACGATCGCTACGTAATTTTAAACCAAAACCGGCCTCTTTTAAAATGTGATCGAATTTTCAATTCGTGCAAATGGGCTTCGAGCCCTAACCCACTTCCATTCCTCCAAAGATAACACATTTTATATTCAATTAATGTATCCCTCGATGGTCGTATGTCTTCATAAGTGCCTTATTATCTGATTATAAGTGCTTATTAACCCTCAGGCTCGTTCGGTTAAACTTTTACGATAATGAGCGTAATAAAGAGGAATTTAGAAATGATTCCGATCCAGTTATGTCAAATACATTGGATTTACACGCAAAAAGACGATTATTGTGCTTGCTTTATGTTAGGTGAGAATTGTATGCTGAAATAGCGTTTCTTATACCATTATTCGAAAATTTAATAGAATCCTTTGCCATTTAGTCGAATTGGGCATTCGGATTAATTGCTATTCTATAGATCAGCAGTGTAAGTCTTTTCGTTCGTATTTTCGTTCGTTCTCCTCACCTACTCTACTTACTGTTGTCAAATCTAATATACAGGGTGTTTCATTATTAATTGGAAATATTTTAGATGTAGATTGTTGGACTCAAAATATTAAGATTTAACTCAAATCACTTAAATAAAATGTGGCTCCTTACTAAATTACAGGGTGTAACCCTGAAAACCCTAAAAATAACCCTGAAATAACCCTAAAATTTAATACATCCTTATCATACTTGGCAGCAAATGTAAGTACTGTACACCCTACTAAATTCTTCTTCTTCTTCGTCTTTATAAGCAATTCTTTTTGATCATTGCCGGATTGATACCTCTATGGAAGGTTGTTACTCCATCTTTTGCGCGGTCGGCCGATACACTCCTTCTACCGACTGGTGATTTATGTCTTGCTAGTTTGACTGCATGTGTCTCCCCATTCTGATTATGTGGTTATTCCATTATTTTTTTTATATTTAGTGTCCATTCGTTTATACAGTGTATGTTACATTGTCTTCTAATGTCTTCACTCCTCTTTCGATGTCTCAGCGTATTTCCTGTAATGCTTGTCAGTACTCTCATCTTCTGCCGTCTCCAAAATTCTTTGTGTCGTGGCTGTATCTTCTAATTGAGGAAAGTAAAATCTACATGCAACTCTATTTTTGATTTATTCCCCTTCCAATTGATAAAAGTTGAGAGCCTTGAATAAAAAGTGTCTAGCTTTAGCATATACACCTAAAGATAAGTACATCTTGATTACTGACTGATGAAATTTTTTACCTCATCTATTTATATTGTTTTATTTAAAAATGCGGTCACCTTGAACGCCAGACTTGACCTTTTTTGACACGTAATAATATATACTATTTTATCCAGAACTAAATTTTTTAATCATGTAGAGGGCATAAATGAGGCTAGGCTAGGCAGGGCTCGACAGACAAACCACCCACCCTGTACAATTTAACCAAAAATAACAAGAGATCTAACGATAAGCGACCACTTTTGCACTCCACGTACAGGGTGGTCCCCTTTCGGGAATGAAGAAGTGATCTAGCGATAAACGACCACTCCTTATAAGCCTCTGGTCATTGCTAATTACTTCTTCATGCAATTATTACGTCATACAGGTAAACAGGTGACAACAGGTAATAGCCCTGAAAGAAGAAGAGATCTGACATAAACGCCCCTTTCTTATAACCCTCTGGCCATTGCTGATTAGGTACTTCCTCATGCAATTATTAAGTCATACAGGTAAACAGGTCACACAGGTGACAACAGGTAACTGCAAGTGACAACAGGTAATAGCTCTGAAAGAAGAAGAGATTTAGCTATTAACGACGAGTACTCTTATAACTCTCTTTTCATGACCGATCACTTCTTGTACTTCTTGTACTTGTACACCCCCCAAAGAATGTTTGGTTTGGTTTTGTGTTTGGTGAAGAATGGGCCATAGCTTAACATAAGATTTCTGAGATTAAAATAGGTCGATTTAAGCTAACTTACCTTAGTACAAAAGTTGATAATAACCGAAATACAGGGTGTCAAAGTTTTTTTTTTTTTTTTTTTTTTTTTGGCATGGGCTGTCGCCACTCAGCTAGTCACAACAAGTGTATTTCAAAATCTACATACATTTCAAAAATATAAAACAAAACAAAAATAAGAAAGATAAGGAAACGTTACCGTAAAGGTGGTTGCTAATATTACAATTATTATATTCAGGAGTTAAGGTAGGAATAAGACAGGGTCACTTGCTTCTTCTCGTCTAGGGACCCTTCAAGACATTTCGTTTAGACATAACTAGACTAGGTCGCGGATAGGAGGTAAATACATATGGGATAAAACAAAGGTAAATAATCATTTGTGGATAATGCTTAAAGGTTGATTTTACTTTTACAAATAAATTCCATTAAACAGTCATATATTGTTTTCCTATTTAGAGAAAGTAGGTAACATAAATTATAAGGTGGAAATATATTATATTTTAATAAATTTTCAATTAGTTTATTAGTTTGTTGAGTATACTTTGAGCACTCAAAAAATATATGATTTAAGTCTCCCTCTTTTTGACAGTCTAAACATAGATTTGAAGATAAAATGTTAATTTTCGCCAAATGAAAAGGATAACAGGCGTGCCCAAATTTTATTCTAATAATGGAAGTAATATATCTGCGGGGAACGGAATAATTTTTAAACCAGTACTCAGTAGGCACTTTAGGTTGAATCATCGCGTATTGAGAGGAACTATGTTTGCTAGATTCGTTCCATGTACGACTCCATTGTTGGTTAACTTCATTTTTAACAATTGCACATATATCTGAATTAGAAGGTTTATGTCCGGTTAACGGTCCATGTGTGATGGCTTTTTTTGCTAATAAATCAACATGTTCATTACAGGTGATACCTATGTGTGCTTTAACCCATAGGAAATGCACTTCTCTTCCTTTTTTATAGATTTCATAAAGTATTTTTTTAATTTGGAAGATATAGTTGTTTAAATTATGACTTGGAAATATTATTGTCTGAATAGCTGTCAGTACGGAAAGTGAGTCAGAAACAATTACTGTAGACTTATTTTCTGTATTCATAAAATATAATAAAGCTTCATAAATTGCAATTGCTTCAGCGCTGAATATTGAGAAAGCATTATTTATTTTATACATTTTTTCTGTATTGTTTGATGGGACATAAAAGGCACATCCAGTACCAAACGTTGACTTCGACGCATCTGTGTAGATAATTATAGACTCCGAAAAAACGTCCAAGATACTTCTTAAGATGTTATGACTGATAGCTGCATTTTCATGATAACTTGGCTTAATTACTTTTACCAAATGTAATAATGAAGGAAAATCTTCAAAGTCTAAGATTTCGTCTGGGTTTGAAGTAACATCAAAGTTTGACATACTGCGAAAAGCTTCACAAAGTGGAGGTGAATTCTTGTGTTTCCAGTATTTATTCGTCAGATCAGCTTCATTCAATTTGCTTATTTTTAAATGAAGGGGAGGATCTTTATGTTGTAATTTCATAATAAATTTTTTACTTAGATATTCTCTTCTATATTTCAGTGGCATCTCTAAAGCTTCGACATGTAACGCATTAATTGGAGTTGATTTCATAGCACCTAAACAAATCCTCAGAACTGTATTTTGTGTTACGTCGATTCTGCTTAGGGCCCGATCAGATGCAGAGCCATAGAGTACACAACCATAATCTATGATTGATCGTATATAAGCTTTGTAGAAAAGTAATGATGTTTCAACGTCTGCTCCCCACCACGTTTTTGAAATTGCTTTTAAAAAATTTATTCCTTGATTACATTTGTTTAGCATAAACTCAATATGTGATTTCCATGTTAGTTTTCGGTCAAGTATCATCCCCAAATATTTGATAGAAGTTTGGAAACTATACTCATGATTGCTTAATTGTAATTTATCAATATTTGGTAAGTTGTGTCGTGTGAAAATGCAAACACTAGATTTGTTTGTGGAAATTTCAAATCCATTTTGTTGGAACCAATTGTTTGACAAGTTGTGCATTTTATCTAATGTTTGTATACAATTATCATATTTTTTTGAAAACGAGTATACAAGAAAATCGTCAGCATATTGTATAATCTTCAAAGTGCAGTTTTCAATTTGGCTATTATGTAGATCAGCAGTGTACAAATTAAACAACAGAGGGCTCAATACTGATCCTTGGGGCAGCCCCAAGTTATTGTATCGTGGACCTATCAGACTACTGTTATGTGCTCTGAGATATATCTTTCTACATGAGTAAAAATTATATATTGTTCCTGCTAGTTGGGCTGGTATTTGGAAATTTTTGACTAATTTTTCAACTAAAATATCTAGACAGACTCTATCATATGCACCCTCTATGTCCATACATATTGCAGGTAAATAATTGTTGTCTGTAAATGTGTTTTGTATATCTACCACTAATGTTGAAAGGGCGTCTAAAGTACTTCTTCCTTTTCTGTACCCAAATTGAAGGTTGGGAAGTAATTTCTTTTTTTCTAACCACCATTCCAATCTCTGTTTTATCATTCGTTCGACTGTTTTAAGAAGGCATGACATAAGAGATATAGGTCTATATGATTGTGCCACGTTGAGATTTTTACCTGGTTTCAGTATTGGTATTATAATGACATCTTGAAATTGAGGAACTAAACTCCCATTTTTGACCATCTCATTGAATATTTCCAACAGCAAGAGTTTAGCTATTTTTGGAAGGTGTTGTATCATGGGATATTTAATATTATCCAAACCTGGAATTGTGTTATTCCGATTTTTAAGAGCATATTCTAATTCTGTAATGTTGAACGGTTCTAGCAAAAATTGGTTTTGTTCATTTGAAGCATAGCTGTAGCTTTTTAGTAAATTGGACTGATGGAGGAGCAACTTGATCAAAAATTTCGTCGACTAATGTATCATTAAGACATGTTCGATTAGTAATTGGTTTTCTATTGATTTTTCTAGCTTGATTCCATAATGCTGAGGAAGGAGTGTTTTTGTTTAAGTTTGAGACAAAGTTTTTCCAACTTTCTTTAGCTATTTCCTTTAATTTTTTTTTACTTTTAGCCATGCTCTCTTGGCATTTTAAGTAATTTTCAAAGTTACGGTTTTGCTTATAATTTGAAAGTGCTTCTTTTCTTTCCTTGATAATGTTATCACAATTTGTATTCCACCACGGCGGAGAATTTCTGATTTTGTTTTTATAAGCTTTATATTGTGGAATTGATAGTTGAGCTGCATAATTTATACAATCAATTAAAAAATTATATTTGTCCGACGTATTTTCCATTTGGTAATAGTTATTGAAAAATTGCTCTGCTGAAATTTCGTACATGGACCAATTAGCCTTTCTTGTATTCCATTTACTTTTAGGAATAATTTCTTCAGGTAAATGAATGTCGGTAATTTCCATATAGATCATAAAATGATTCGATCCCAAGGTGTCTGTATGTATAGACCAATTAATTTTATTGACTAGATCAGCTGTAACGAAAGTAACATCAATAGCTGATTTATTTTGATCTGGTTTAGTTAAAATGGTAGGTTCTCCATTATTAATTAATGTAAAATTTAAGTCATCTGCAGTTTTAATAAGTTGTATTCCAGTTGCATCATTATAATTAGATCCCCAAATCGTATTATGCGCATTGAAATCTCCACCTATAACTACTGAACCAGTGACCTGTGAAAATATATTTGCCCAATCACATACTGTACTTTTACATTTAGGAGGTTTGTATATAGATAATATATTGAGTTCAATATTTTTAAATTTTGTTTTGATGCCACAAACTTCAATATCAGAATTAAAGTTATAATTTAGTTTTATTTCACTGAAGGTTACTGTGTTACGGATAAGAATCGCAACGCCACCAAACCGGTCTTCCTTCCTATCTCTTCTTATTAGGTTATAACCATTAAAACTGTAATGAGAATCTTTTTTAAACCATGTTTCGCTAATTAGTAAAATATCAATTTGTTTATTGTTTACGTATTGCATTAAACTGTTTTTGTTTGACATAATAGATCTAGCATTCCATTGACCAATTTTTAAAATATCTTGTACAGCCATTAGAAGCTATTATTGTTTACAGTATTTAAAACCTGTTCTAA
The DNA here is from genome assembly GCF_917563875.1 of Diabrotica virgifera virgifera. Taxonomy (NCBI): domain Eukaryota; kingdom Metazoa; phylum Arthropoda; class Insecta; order Coleoptera; family Chrysomelidae; genus Diabrotica; species Diabrotica virgifera. Next base: position 302,292,490 of record NC_065443.1, read on the forward strand.
TTCATTAATTATGGTCTTATCGTCTAACGTTTTTATATCTTCAATTGAACGAATATGTTCCAAGAGGTTCATTATAAAATTTGTTATTGTTTTTGTCAACTGATTTTTATTTTCAACTTTGTTATAATTGGGTTTATGTGGATTAGCCGGTAAAGGCTGGGCAGGTCCAAATGTAAAGGGAAAGATAGGTTTATGAATAGGAGATTGTATGATAGGAGAGTTTGGTTTCCTTTTCTTTCCTACAGATGCATGTGAATTATTGTTCAATTGAGAAGATATTAGAGGGCGCGCTTTATTGGTCTGTGGGCCTAGCTGAGTGGAGACAGAATTTTTATTAATTTTTGGAAGCGAAGGAAAGTCTTGTTCATTATTTTCAAGCAAAGAAAAGTAATTTTGACTCATAACACCAGAAAATGATTGTTCACACAAATGTTTTGCCTCTAAAAAAGTAGTCTTTTGTTCGATCATTATACTTTTAATCTTTTTTTGTTTTTCATAAAAGGGACACTTTTTTGATATTGTGACATGCTCATTACTTTTACAATGTATACAATACATAGCTTTATCGCAAGTATGATCAGTAGTCTTAGTTTGCCCACATTGAATACAACATTCCTGGGAACTTTTACATTGCTTTGACACATGACCAAATTTCAAACATCGATAGCATTGAACGACCCTACCAATAAATTGTTCTACCGGAAAATAAACTCTATTAAAACCTATATAGTTGGGTAGAATATTACCCTCAAAGGTGACAACTATAGTTTTTTTATCTACGTATTCAATTGTTTCCTCTTTTTGGATTCTACGCTTTGTTCTATAAATATTTAAAACTTTGTAAGTAGATTCAATGTTTTCCATGAGATAATTAATGTCAAATTGGGTGTCTACATCCCTTATAAGCCCTTTAACTTCCAACAAGTGATTTGGAATGTAAGCTCTTAAATTTTGAGCGTCTAATAATTTATTTTTGACAAGATTATTAGCTTCTAAACGTGATGACAGCAAAACTTTTATACGATTACAGCCAATGCTTTTTATCTCTTTAATATGTGTAAGTTTCAGGGTCTTAAATAGTAGGTGACCTATCGCCATAGGGTGCAATCTAGAAATACCAGTTTCATTCCCAATTTTTTCAATATAAACCCAAATATTATCTAAATTGTACTTATCTGAGATCAAGTTGAAATATTTAATATCCTTTTGTTTTTCTATCGGCAAAGTAGCACTAGGTTCAAAACTATTATTTTCCATTAAACTATCTTCACTATTCACTATGTCTTTCGTCTGAGAGGACGTCCCTAATGAACTTTGTTCCCCCATAATGGGGGAACCAATTTAATTTGTTTATTTAAAAATTCACTGGACTATAAAATTATATCTTTATCGAGTATTAAATTTTTAACGAGTTTTTAATAATTCAACAAAAATTGATGAATCCGGTTCTCTTTTTAAACGATAGCCTGCGATCGATTCGAAGGTACGAATAAGACTGGGTGTCAAAGTTAAACTTTTATTTTATTTTTTCTTGAATATTTCCCAACAGGCATGGGATAATAACACGAAATTTGGTAAGCGAGGGTTTTTTGGGACGAGAAATCTAAATTCGCCCCCAAAAATGATGGATTACTCAGAGGGAGCCACATACGCCTTTCAGCGCTAATTTAATAGGTTCAATTTTTTCATTACCCACTCTACATACTTTTTGAATCAAAACTTAAATCACTAAAATCAACATAAATTTTTGCATAATACCATTGTAGTTACACCCGAAAACTAACTTAAAACCATATAAATTTACAAAAATGGATCGCAAATTTTTTCAAATGAAATTTGCGATGCAATGACATAAATATGAGAACTGGCATAATAGACCAGGGCGGATCTGTTTTGAGGTGGATGTAAGAGGTGGCATTCGGATTTTTGCAGATAAAGTTAGGTGACAACTTCAATAATTATAATTGATTAGCTCTAATATGCCCGGAACATTAATAAAAAAATTGAAATATTTAAAAATTTCGAAAAATTTCGATTTTTTTGTATTTTCATTGCTTATAACTTTAAAACGATTTATTTTGGAACAAAGTCACAGCGACGGAAAATAAAGATAATTGAATTTGGTATAATATACGACTAGTTAAAAATGTCTTAAATTATTACCCTTTCTGCAAAAGAGCAATAAATACAAAATAAGGGGGCAAAATAAACCTGTTTTTGTTCAATGTTTGTCAACCACTATGGTTACACTTAAAATCTTCATAATTCGCTTAGAAAATTCTTACAGTATACTTAAACCGTCCACCAAATTTCATTAAAATCGACGTAAGAGATTTTACATAATAATTTTGCAATCTAAATTTTTTTTTAAAAAGTTCAAATTTTTTAAAAACGTTCTGAAAAAAATAGACCATTTAGAAATTTGCTAATTTTTTTACATATAAAGAGGTTCTCTACCTATCTAATACACTTTACAGAATTAAAATCGGATTATTTAAGCGGCCTCAGCACTGTTTTAAAATTATAAACAATGTTTTGGCTCATAAACAAATACAGTGAGGACGTCTGGGCGACTCTGGAGATAAATCTCGAAACATATCGATTTTAATTTTTAAATCATAATTTTTTGGCATAAATATCATACTAGTGACGTCATCCATCTGGGTGTAATGACGTAATCTAAATATTGGAATTAATTTAATTCAAAACATTTTTTTTAATTCGAACCCTGTATAAATAATTATGTTAATGTTTACATTAGTGAATACAAAATTGAATAGCCTTTCGATTGAGCTATCACACGGCACCTATTCTCATTTAAAAAAATCATCGATTACGTCATCACGCCCAGATGGATGACGTCACTAGTATGATATAGATACAAAAAAATTAGAATTTAAAAATAAAAATCGACCTGTTTCGTGATTTATCTCCAGAGGCGATTATTCTCGAGAAAATGAATTTATGCCAACTCAAACGTCCTCACTGTATTTGTTTATTAGCCAAAAAATTGTTTATAACTTTAAAACAATGCTGAGACCGCTTAAATAATCTGATTTCAATTCTGTAAAATGTGTTAGATAGGTAGAGAACCTCTTTATATGTAAAAAAATTAGCAAACTTCTAAATTCTAAATGGTCTACTTTTCCTTCAGAAAGATTTCAAAAAATTTGAACTTTTTTAAAAAAATTTAGATTGCAAAATTATTCTGCAAAATATATCAGGTTGGTTTTAATTAAATTTGGTGAACGATTTAAGTATGTTGTAAGAATTTTCTAAGCGAATTACAAAAGTTCTAAGTGTATCCAAAATGGTTGAAAATCATTGAATAAAAAAACGCTTATTTTGCCCCCTTATTTTGTATTTATTGCTATTTTGCAGACAGGGTAATAACTTAAGACGTTTTTAACCAGTCGTTTATCATACAAAATTCAATTATCTTTATTTTATTTCCCTACGACTTTGTTCCAAAATGAATCGTTTTAAAGTTATAAGTAGGGAGCGGATTTTACGCTAAATGCATATTGCATGCATATTTCGCATATTTGAGAACTTTACTAAATTTTGCATATTTAAAAAAAAAAACATGCATATTTTGTGCCTATTTAAAAAAATTTAAGTAAAAAAAAATAATTTTTTAATTCGACACAAAATATTTCCTTGCACAGGCTGTCGTATCTATTACTTCGAGAACTACCTGAAGAGAGACGGCTCATTCACTGCCTTTTCATTTTTTCTTAGAAAATACCCGATCTTTACACAAAGTACTTATAGTGTTTATACTACGCCGTTATAAAATGATTGTAGGATGTTAAAATGATGAAGGATGGTTTACCGGGAAATCCGAATTTTATTTAATTTAGTAGGTACCTATAATTCTGGTGATTCTTTTAAAATCTATTGTTAAGAGAATTTACACCTTTAACCATAGTTTTACGATTTTCTAACCGAAATTGAAATATTCATGCTTTAGATCAGATCCCGTCTTTAAACGGCTTTAAAACTTTGGAGGAAATATGAGAAATTTTTAATGGAAATTTTGAAATTAACTTTGATGCAGAATTTTCGGCTTTAACAGGTTATTTTAAATACGCCCCAATTACTTCTGTTGACGTTGAAAGGAGTTTTTCAAGTTATGAAAATATTTTATCTGATCAAAGAAAATGTTTCCTCGTAAAAAATTTGGAAAAACACATTGTAGTGAATTATAATCGAAGATATATACAGAGTGTTCCAACGTAAATTTGACCCCCACCCCAGTAACTCAGAAAACAAGAGTTTTTTCAGAATTAAAAAAAAACATATCAATTTGTATTGAGGTGGGGAAGAATTTTCATGCAAAATTCGTCCCCCTTTCCCTGCCCCGCATCAGCCACCCAGTTTATTTTAAATAGCAAGTGTAGTCGAGTGGCACATCATTTGAAAGGTTAGTATTTGTTTTCTCTACAGGACCCTCTAATATTTTTTAATTTGCGGAATAACTTAAAATAAATTTGTCAAGTCCAAAATTATCTTCAAACTTATTACGTAAATTAAAAAAATAGAGCGTCGTTTAAAGAAAAAAATTACCTTTCAAATGGTGTGCCACTCGACCACACTTGCTATTTAAAAAAAGTGGTGGTCGATGCGGGGCAGTAGGGGGTTACATTTGAGGACATGAATTTTGCATGAAAATTCATCCATTAAAAATTGACGTGTTTTTTTTTAATTTCGAAGAAGCTCTTGGTTTCTTAGTTTCTGAGGGGGTCAAATTTTCGTTGGAACAGACTGTATAGTGATATTGTTGTTTTATTTCAAATAGGTAACTATTGGTATCAGTTTTTCTAAAAATGTGAATAAATTGCATATATAAAAATCCTGATTTTATTTGAAAGATTATAAATAAGATTCCCCCCCCCCCATATAAAACAACCTTTTAAAACCGTATAAAATAACATTTTTTGAATTTTTATGTATATCTTGCGCATATTTCGTAATTTTTTACTGCATATATATGCGCATATTTCATCAAAATTGATCGCATATAAATCCGCCCCCTAGTTATAAGCAAAGAAAATAGGAAGAAATCGATGTTTTTCGAAATTTTTAAATATTTTAATTTTTTTATTATTGTTCCGGGCATATTTGAGAAGGAGCATAAGCCAATTATTATTGTTGAAGTTGTCACCTAACTTTATCTGCAAAAATCCAAATGCCACCTCGCACATCCAAAAATAGACGTTTTTTCACAGATCCGCCCTGGTCTATAATTATTATGGTTTCAAGTTTATTTTTCGGGTCTAACTACAAAAAACTGCAAAAAAGTTGTATCGCAGATTTAAAATGCGTTTATCTCGAAAATGTTGAGTTTAGCGAGATGAATGTAGTATACCTTTTTTAAGTAAAAATATTAAGAGAATAAAAATTTTGATTCAAAAACTATATAAAGTGGGGGATAAAAAAAATTGAACGTATTAAATGAGCGCTGCAAGACGTATGTGGCGCCCTCTGAATAAATAAAATAAAAGTCTAACTTTGACACCCTGTATTTCGGTTATTATCAACTTTCGTACTAAGTTAAGTTAGCTAAAATCGACCTATTTTAAGCTCAGAAATCTAAGGTTAAGCTATGGCCCATTCTTTACCAAACACCCTGCATATACCTGAATTCAAGAAGGGATGGGGTCTTCTGAAACTTTTTAAAATTTTAGTATTTTTTTTAAATGCAAATTGGCGCTGGTAAGCTATTCTTCTTCTTCTTCTTCTTCTTGTGTCGTCTTCTAACGAAAGTTGGCAATCACTTCTCTACCTTTTGCAACGTGAAATATCTATCTGTTCAACACTGAGGTTAGTCCAATCTCTGATATTCTTCAACCAAGATTTCTTCTTTCTTCCCAACCCTCTTTTTTTCCTCTACTCTTCCTTGCATGATGACGTGTAGAAGATATTTATCGTTACGACGTATGTGGCCTAGAAACGATGAAGGTAAGATATTACTATGTCCCTACTTAGTCATTAAAATACAGTTAACTATTTATACTAGAACATAAGGCCTTGTATAAGAAGTTTTTTTAATGATTTTGCAATTAATTGCGTAGGTCCTTAGATTTGTCTAGTTTTCTGTTGTTGTTGGCAGTGTCCCTTATTTGTTTGTCTACGTAAAGAAAAAAAAAGAACAATATTTGTATAAAAAATATTTCTTGTTGACATAATATTTTTCGAAAGATATTTAAGCATTTTGTCAACGTTAAAAAGCCAGAAGTTTTTGGAGTTTTATTTATTTAAGTAATTCCTCCAGTTTCTCGAAACTGCTACGGATACTATACTAATACCACTTTAAATAACTCGAATCAATTAAGGAAACCCCCACAGAGTACCCTTGACCTCTCTGGCTACCCGTAAAATCCCCGAAACCTAAATCAACAAAACCTTGCCGCATTTAAGAAGACCGTCAGGGTTGAATAAAGTTCTCGTCCTTTTCAAGGTTGCGTTTTATTCCAAATAAGCTGAAAGCTGATGGCGATAAAACAGAAAATGGATTATAAAGTCCTACATAAACATTTTGTTGCTTTTAAAAAGGGAAAGTAATGTCTGTTTTACTAGAATATTCATGGAGCAATTAGCGGCTGCTAAGTTTTTCATAATTGTTTAAAAAGCTGTCACAGAAGCTTTTAAAAAGAGAAATAATTAACGTTTCTTTTACTAAAATACTTATAATTACAGTCCGATAAGTTTTTCAAAATTGTCCAATGAACAAAATAGGAAAATTAGACAATTAGTAATTAACTTAAATATTGTACATACAATTAATTCAATCAAATTGTGTTTTGACTAGGAAAGTTTTGGGGTAGTTCTGATTTCTTTCATTATATATAAAATATGTATTTTGGGCTGCTGAATCTGAATATATTTGCGGACAAAATTTCGTGACGGAACTTTGAGCAAATCGCGAAAAAAGCGAAAAATTTCTGCATTTTCCGCTTTTTTGCTTAAATCTCGAAAACTATTAACTTTAAGGAAATGGTGTGTTAACAGAAATTAAAGTACTTAAAATTCTCTACAAATATCACTATTTACTTTTTTTTCAGACGAACCCTTCGGTCTAATAAAGTGGAAGTTGAAAATTGCCAATTTTTAACGGTCTCTGCAAAACCCACTTTTTACATTTCAAAACTTTATTTTTGAAAATTTGGCTAATATCTTGGTAATATCGAAGCCATTCCAAGAGCATCTAAATCACCTACAAGAGGTCTTCCGAAGACTGAAAGAGGCCAGATTACAGCTTAACTTCGAAAAATGCACATCCTGCCAGCCAGAGCTCAGATACTTAGGACACGTTGTGGTAGCAGAGGGAATAAAAACTGACCAGGAGAAAACCAACGCTATAACCGAAATTGCAGCACCAATAAATGTGCGTCGGCTCCGTCGCTTTCTAGGAATAACCTCATGGTATCGTCGATTCATAGAAAACTATTCGACAATAGCAGGACCACTAAACATGCTTCTGAAGAAGAAGATATGATGAAAATGGACCGATAAGCAGGAAAACGCGTTTAAAGAACTTAAAGCAAAACTTAAGTCGGCCCTAGTATTAGCGTCCCCGATTTTTCGAAAAAATTTTACCTACAGACAGATGCGTCAAACTGCGGACTTGGAGTTGCGCTGACACAGAAATATGACGGCCAACATAACGTAATCGCATTTAGTCGAACCCTCACACCAGCCGAGACAAAATATTCCAGAACGGGACAAAAATGCCTATCCATCGTGTACGGGATAGAGCAAATGAAGCCATACATAGATGGGTACAATTTTAAGGTCATACCAGATCACCAATCCCTCAAATGGCTGAAGAACCTTAAAAACCCATCAGGCCGATAAGCCAGATGGAGTTTAGAACTGCAATAGTACGATTTAGAGGTCATATATAGAAAGGGAGTTCTCAACAAGGTAGCATATGTATGCTTTATCACGGCAGCCACAAGAAACCCATAACGAAGAACCAGAGCTGGAGTTGTAGCTAGTAATCATACAATTTAAGTGGTTATAGTGTTTAATTATTTGTGCTAGTTAAGTAAATATTATGTTAATTCACTTTGTATAATAAATAATAAGTTATTTAAAAAAAAATAAGTTATTTGCTGATAAAATAAAAATAGACGGTTCCGTTTTGATTCAATTCGAGTCTCTTGCCATCCTCTGACACGTGTGTTGAGATAATAATACTATCACAACATGACAATAGGACGATCATAAAGAACATCCTAAAAGAGAGAGAGAGAGAGACTGTATCTATTGCTATATGATGCTGGTTCTAAATAAAATCTGAGGTTATTTACCTATAATAAAAGTCGGAGAGGTTTAAACACTATTATGGTTCAAAGGAGCTTTTACAATGAGTACTAACTATTTATTGACAGTAGATATATACAAATAGAGCACAAACAAACCTAGGAGAAAGACAACAAAACATACATAAACAAAATGGGTGGATGCAACACTAGTGTTGATCGAGAGAAAACAAAAACTACTACAACACAGTACTTACAAATAGGAGTCTTTCGCGATGTCTGTGTATGTGCACTAATATTGTCTGTCCTAAATTCACACCACGATCCCTGTTATATAGGCGATGTGGCAACTGTGGGGTTGGTTGTCTTGAAGGCAACGGAGAGGTAGCGTCATCTTTGTACTTGAGAACCAGTGAGTAATGTAAGATTCCTTGGCCAAATCTTCGAGGGTGCAACGAAGTGCAACAGAAAGAGAGCTGTTGCGTTGCTTTTACTTAACTTTTTTGTCCCTGACGGAGCTATTGACATAGAGACCGAAATTTTCTTTTTTACGTGGATTCACACTGTTTATCCTTGACGGATTCACTTGCTATGTTTTTGAGTGCAGACGGCATCAGCGGAGACACAACAGAGAGGTTGCTTGTTGACCGTTTGAGATCACATTTGACACATTTTAGTGACGTTGAGGAAGCAACAGTATGTTGCATTGACCTCGTACTGAAACACACTGGCACTGAGCTTAAAAAGGCGTGTTGTCCTAGCACTTGGAGGGTGAAGCGGGTGGTACGGGGATAGAAAGTCATTTCATAAAAACACATGTCTTTTAGGCACATCACATTAACACTAAACATTTCTTCTGTGTACATATTTACAGCGTTGGCACTGTTGCATTTCAAAGATGGACTTCAATAATTTTTACAATGTTCGAATAATTATTCGAAAAACGTGTTTCTATGTTTATCCAGGGCCGCGCCAAGGCTTTCAAGCGCCCCGGGGCAAGAAATTTTAGGCGCCCCTTTCCCCCTCCATTTGTAAGTAGTTTTTTGCAACTTGTGAATCGGTATACCGATACCGTATTCTCTCCGTGCGTGACTATGGTGGGGGTACCTTGAAACGATGCCAACGTGAGTACTGGCGAAATATGACAATATTGGAGCTATCTTTGTAACCTCCTCAGTCCCAGGAAATTTTTTGTTTCTTAATTTCAATTTTTCGGTGTGTTCTATGTTACATTAGGCATCAAGAAAAGAAAAAAAATTACAAAAAAATTTTTTTATGGCGGCCATCTTTAAAATCCAATGTCTCCTATGGGCGACATTGGGTTTTAAAGGAATTTGTGTTTTATGCGTAACATAGCCATGATTTTTTATGAATACATTGGAAATAAATACACAACATTGTTTATATCATTTATTAAGTAATAAAATATGATAAAAAATAGCTGATAGATAATTCACTGGTGTCAGTTCATACACAACCTTGATGCTGTTTCGGTTTTCTTGGAGGCAGAGGAACACCTGACATGTAGAACATTGATTCTGGCTGAGTTAACGCACTTGTCATAGTTCATGGTACAGCTTGAAGCAGTTTCTATTTTCTTGGATGCAAAGGAACACCTGGCATGTAGAACACCTGATTCTAGATGAGTTGGCTGAACATCCTGGCATTCGGCATCTATTCTTCTTGGCTGGTGTTGGGATTTCTGGCAAATGCAAAGTGTGCTTTTTACGGAGCAAGTCTGGAGGGTGGGATACCCTGGGTTGCTTCCGATGAGGGGGTAAGGAACACTCATAATCTGGATCACTATCCTCCGAGCTCTCCTGATGACCATGGGCTAGGAAATATGCATACTCTTCTTTAAAACAGAACAGATCCATAATATCTTTTTTGTGGGTTCCTAAAAGTCGCTGATCTCGTCGATATTCGATCCATGATGCTGAAATTGCGAAGTCAAACAAATGCATGATAACTCTGACTGTCCATTTTCTAGTTCGAGCAGAGATCCTGTAATAACTTATCATTCGGTCTAAGAAGTCAATGCCTCCCATATTGGCATTGTAGACCTTAACTGCCAGAGGCCTGTTGACTTCAATGAATCTCTTTTGTATTTTGCACCATCTTCTACATTTATCGACAGGTTGTGAGCCCTCTCTATTTGACATCAAAATTACGGCTCTGTTATCAAACCATTTTACAACAGACACTTGACCGTCTGATCTTACACTCTCATCAATTGCCCCCCTACCTTCTTTTTTCAAATCAGTATCACTTCTTAGCTTGGAGTCTTTGGGTATTCTTACTTGTTTCAAAGTGCCAGTACCTGTAGCTTCTCTTTCTGAATGTAATAAATCTAAAAGGTGTTCAGAATTGAAATATCTATCCATATAAATTGAAACCCCAGGAGGAAACGTAGTCAGAAGCTTCATCACAGCCTTACCACCAACATCTAGAAGTTTGAAACGTTCATCATGAACTATAGGGTCACCTTTTCCCTGGTAAAAGAAAAAATCTAGTGGCAGTCCATCTGGAGCAGCTACAACAAAATTTTTCAAGCCACATGGATTGGGTTTTGTTTTGATTACTTGTCTGGCTGGGCAATGCCCCCAGAAAGGAATCATTTGTTCATCTATAGCCACTACTTGAGGCTTTGGATTCAGCAAACAACCTGTTTTAACTGACCTGATCAGTGGTTCTACTTTCCAAAACTTGTAGGCGTTCTTTTCTTCATCCGTTACGTCACCATCATACACAATTTTCAGATTCTTTCGAATACAAAAATATTTATCCCTTCGCATGAGGTTACTTATACATTCTGCTTTGGTTTTTCTGGCCCAATACATCCTAATCCGTGGATATCCCATAATAGACATCATCAAACTTGCTGAAAAAAACTTTTTTACATCTTCCACATCATTCAAAAGAACTTTCCCAGTTTTTTCCACATACGTTCTGTTTGTTTGTTCTAAAATAACTTTGAAAATACTCTCAGGAATATACTTGCTAACATATGCATGAGGTTGCAGATTTACAGCATTTATTTCTAAAGGAGTATTATCTGGAGCTGGCAAGCATGGTTCAAAATCTGAGTTTTTTTTCCAGAAGTATCTTTCACTGCTACTCACGGCTTGTGCGACTGGAGTATTGTCTTCGCCAGTTGTAATATTAGAAGCCATCATGTCTGAAGTAGTTGAGGTACCATCCGATATCGTTTCTTCGTCTTCTTCCTCTTCTTCGTCTATTTCCCCAATGTCAGTGGTCTCCTGCTGTGGTAGCCACGTTGGATCTGCATCCAAGTCATCATCATCGCTGATGTCCACCTCACTGTTATCTCCATCAAATCGATCGTCAACATATTCTTGAATTCGCTTGGAATCTGTAAATAACATACGCAAATAGTAAAATGCAGATACATATTGCGAGTTTAAAACTACAGTAAAACCTGTCAGTAACGGTCACTAAAAATGACAGAACTATTGGCCGATATAAAAAGGTGGCCGCTAATACCAGGTTTTGTGGTACACAAATTTTGGTTTGGGGTACTTTGAAATTGGCCGGCTAGTACAGGTGGCCGGTTTTGACAGGTTGCCATTAACAAAGGTTTTACTGTATTTAGTTTATTATTTCCAAATAGTTAACTTGGTTTACACGAAATATTCCAGGTTTAGAACAGCATATAAAAATATTTATATCATAAAAAATTAATCGGTCTATTAGTTTTTATTAGTATTCAGTTTAAAATGTTACTAGAATATTACAGATTTGAAGAAAAAATTCTAATTGTATATTTAAATAATCAAATCCAAACGGTAAAAAAATATATCTAAAATCCCAATGTCTCCATCAGACGACATAACCGTTTCCATGGTAACTGCTTGAAAAATATAAATGGAATGATAATTATCTATTTACAGATGAAAAGACCAAGTCTTCAAGATAAGTGTTCAATCATTGAATGAGAATTTTATGCTAAGGAAAAAACAGAAAAAATACTTACAGAAACTTGAACATGGAATTGGCCGTTTGGGACAGTCCGCCATTTTTACTTCTCACTCACAGTTGTCAGATGCGAATGAATGAACTAAAAACTCACTCTAGCAGGTGATGCCACCTTTTGGCTTTCCAGTGTACTACTTTTCAAGGCTGCCTACCTAAACTTTCATCCCAGAAAAAATTTCTAAACAAAGCATGTTTTATGTCGCTTGTAGACGACGCGGGGACTAAGGAGGGTAATGTCATTGTCATTTTTTGTATAAAATTTTTTTGTCAAAAATGGTACATAACTGTTACCTATTTATTATATGCTTAACGTCAAATTGTGAGATCCAAAAATGTCAGATGAAGGCGCTAGGTGATGTCGCGTCAGTCATGCACAAAGCGAAAACCTACAAACTATTTGTTTCATCATCATTCTCTTTCGCTTTATCTCTATGCGGGGTTAGCTTCCTTATTTGCATTTCTCCATAAGTTTCTGTCTTGGATCATATCGATATTAATCCCCTTTACCGACATGTCCTGCCTAAGCCTGTGCCCAGGCCTTCTTTTGTGTTCCTCTCTTACTCCTTCCAGGAACCTGCAGTATAAGAATTCTTCGTATTGGGTGACTGACGTCTCGACGTTGAACATGACCAAACCATCTTAACCTATGCTCTCTCATTTTGGCATCTATTGGTGTCAACCCTAGATTTCCCCTAATATACTCATTCCTAATCTCATCCTTCTTTGTCACTCCAGTCATCCATCTAAGCAGTGGCGGCTTTTCTTTATGTGCTGCTGAGCTGCAGAACTACCAAACAACCATAGCAAATCTTAATTATTAAAGAATAATTAATATAGTTTTATTTCAAATCTGCCATATTATCATATTAAACATCAACTGTTAATAATAATTCACCAACAACGATGATTAATATTATTTTTTTTACGTATTTACTCCTCTAGTGAAACCGTATAATTTTTTTACGTATTTGGTGCTCCAGTGAAGCAATCTTTTTACGTATTTGCTGCTCCAGTGAAGCCGCGTCGATAAGAACCGAAACACTGGCAGCGGTAAAATGCATTTATTAGGCAAACGGCGATCTTAGCCGATGTGCTTCGGCAATCGGCTGATTAACGGCCTCGGAAATGTGTTTGCGAGCTGCAATTCACGACAGTTATTCGTGACCGTTGCATCTGTGCCGTGTTTAGAAATTCTTAGGTAACGATAAAGTAATCGAAAAGTTTGCGACAAAAAAGGACCGGCGTATTAATTTCCAATTTAGAAAAATGCAATAAATGTAAGTTAATCAGATTTTTATAGCATGTCGTTATTAGTTACTATTAATTAGTATTAAAGCTAATTTTATTGTTTTTGTTTTCGTATGTTATTCTATTTCTATTATTTTATATTGGCCGTGGTTCATGCAGCACACCCTATAGCAGATGTCACGAGCCGCCACTGCATCTAAGCATTCTCACTTCTGCCACATGCATTGGTTATTCTTCTTTCATTTTAACTCTCAACATTCACTTCCGTACATCATAGCTGGCCTTTTAGCTGTTTTATAGATTTTTCCCTTCAGCTTCACTGGAATTTTTCTGTCACGTAAAAAACCACTTGCTTCATTCCACTTCATCCATCATGCATCGAACTCTAATTCCACTACATGCATCTCCACATCTATTTCTCCATTATTTTGTAATACCGATCATAGGTAGTTAAAACTATTATTTTTCAAAAAGTTTTAAACTCTTTTCCTCAAGAGCTTGTCTCCACTGTTCCAGTTTTTGTTCTAAGTCGCTTTTACTATTTCATACTAACATTACGCCAACAGCATACATTAAAAACCAGGGAATGTTACCCTGTAGCTTCGCTGTTATCTGATCCAAAACTAATAAGAATAAATAAATACTAAGCACTGAGTCTTGGTACACGTGCAATCCTACTTTCACATGAAATTTATCAGTCCCTTCCACACCTGCCCTAACACTATTAGCTGTTGCTCCCTCATATATCCCTCACAATATTTACATATTCATCCGAAACTCCTTTGTTATTGCTTTGTAAGTGCCCACCACAGAATCTTTCGAGGAATTCTATCATCATATGCTTTCTGAAGATTTACCATCATATTATAAGCGTTTGATTCTTTATTCCTGTATTTTTCCATCAGCTGCCTTATAATGAAAATTGCATCTATTGTTGATCTGCCCTGCACAAACCCAAATTGATTATCGCATATTTCGGTCTCTTCACGTATCCGTCTATCAATTACTCTTTCCCATATTTTCATGGTGTGACTAAGTAGTTTTATGGCTCTGTAGTTTGTACATGGTTGTATCTCCCATGTTTTTGTAAACAGGTATTAATATACTGCTTCTCCATTCGTCTGGCATTTGTCCAACTTCCATAATTATATTAAATAAACCTGTTAGCCGCCTTGTTCTTGTCTCTCCCAATGCTTTCCCAGAGCCGTGCGGTACATATTTTCAATATCATGCGCAAGTCTTCGAAATGCCGCCCCTTAATAATACTGTTGAAACTTAAGTTTTATTTTTTTTAAAGAAACTACCTACACAAAATGAACGAAAACTTTTATTTTAAAAACAAAACATAGTTTAAATTAAATGAAATATGTATTAACACTACAATAAGTGGGTAGGCTCAAAATTTGCCTGCAATGCTTTTTAAATGCATTCATTTTTTTTTCAAATCCAGAAAAAACTAATTAGTATTTTTGAAAAACTTAAACGCGCAGATTGAAAGATTACATTATTACCGAGGGCCAAAAATCACTGAAAATCTCTATATTGTTTATTTGAATAAATTACAGGGTGAAAAAAAAAGAGAAAATTGAGCGTAATTTCCAATATTTTATTCAAAAGAAACCTCTTGTTTATTCTAAGGACTTTCGGCCTTCGGTAATAATGTAATCTTTCAATCTGCGCGTTTATGTTTTTCAAAAATATTTAGGTAGGTAAGTATTAGTTTTTTAAGGATTCGAAAAAAAGTGAATGCATTTAAAAAGCATTGCAAGCAAATTATTCTGCGCCTATACTCTTAAGTAACATTTACAAAAATGTTACTTGTTATGTTACCCTTCTGACTTTAATTTTTGGCAAACTCGTCAATCAAATTGTTGTAGTCTAGTGGGGATAGATAGGTGTATCAGCTAATGAGAATTCTAATGAAATAAGAAATAAGTGCTAAATTTTTTAGTTTTTTTGTCTTATGGAGATAGAGATGTAAATTCTTAATTTACAACTACATTTGGGTATAAAAAATCAGGTCATTTTGGCACAAATAGTTCAAAACCTCTAAAGGTTTAATGGAGTATATCATTATATCGTCTGATTTTCTTTTCTTTTTCTATTGAAAGTATTGAATGAAGATTCATACAATATTTTTCTAGTGTTTCATCATTTCCCATTTAAAAATATCATATAAAAATTTAAAATTTTTATTATGAGTTTCTAGAAGCGAAAATCGATTAATCAAAGAATTAACAGCAATGTCTAAAATATAGATGAACAATTTTATTTTAAATTTAGCTTCATTTGTTAAGAGCTCGTCCACAGATTTTTCGTAGTCAAATAAACGCTTTTTCCTGCTGGCTCGAATTTCATTTTCAGCCGGAAATTTGGAACTTATATCAAAATTTTCTGCAATTTCATTAAATTTTCATTTATTTGGTCATTAGTCATATTGTCTGTAACTTTTCAGTTTTCTATAGTTTCTGACAACATTTTTACACAATCTGACATTTTTTTATTTTACTGATTTTGCCGCCCCCCTGGTGTTGCCGCCTGATGCGACTGCCTCTCCGCATCATAGCACGGCACGGCCCTGTGCTTTCCATACTTCCCCAGAAATATCATATTTTCCAACTGCTTTTCCTTTCATTATTCTTAAAGTGTTTGACTTCACTTTTTCGTTATTTACAAAAAACAACGATTACACTATCACAGAACAAACATATAGTTCGCATATACATTTCAACATATAGCTCAGACAGTATAGTTCAAACATATAGTTCAGTTGAAATAAATAAGGTTTCGTACACTTATAGGATCAAAGTAATACTAGCTGCTATTTTTATTTACCTACGATTGGTAAGTTTTCAATTTTACAATAAAATATTGCTAATATTTCTGGTTTGAATTTACCAGTGGGTAAAATCCTTCTTGTCCTTAGTCAATGTCATTACTTTTATTTATTGTTTCTGGTAATAAAAAAATTTCTGGTAATTTCGGTATTGTCAAAAAAATTTTTTCGGCACCTAGCGGCGCCTTTTTAATACGGCGCCGAGGGGCACCGCCCCTCTTCGCCCTTATGGACGGCGCGGCCCTGTGTTTATCCATTATCAAAAAGGCTTTGTAAGAAGACTGAATGGAATTATTATTTGCTTATATTGCCTATTTGTTGCCTATATGCTAATATTTCCTTCATTATTGAAAGCCTGCCGAAATGTGCGCCTTTTTCTTCAATTTTTATTGTCCATAAATCCGAGCTGTGCTTATAAGGTTAGCAAAAACCCAAAGTAATGAAAACACGCAGACAATAATTAACCGTAAGGATTTTAAACAAGTAGATAACAGATATCAATCAATTACACAATAACTTCCAAAAATCAACGTTTAAATAGAAAAGCACGACAAACTTCTCAGTGTTCAGCTTGTTTTAAAAGTCAGTTTATAATAGGAGTATATCCCATATTTTCCTGTAAGTCATTCTGTACCTTCGATATATTACAAAAATATCGGCTTGACATTTCTTCCTAATGGTGTTGTCGAAAGTGAGGTTAACACGCATCTTTCAAAACAAATTGATAAAGTCTTATAGTCTAACGCTTGAGGTACGAGGCTCTCGCAAAGTGATTTTTTGTCAACCTACATCACATAAAAAAGAAATCTAAGGATCAGAAATCCTTATCTTTCACTCGCATGACCTGATTCTCAACCTCGTGATTTCGTCATTCTTAAACGCCACCTACTACACTGCAAAAATGTATTCAGGAGCTTGATATCTCACAGAAACTTCCATAAAAGTGTACCAGAAGATACATTGTAAAGTGATGAGTGATGAGTGCGTTAATAACCAGCAAAATTACGCAAAATATGAACAACATAATGCGCTGTGAAATAAAATGAGATGAAAATATTAGAGGTGGGAAATTATTGGTATTAACCTATAAAACATTACCACTACCGATAGTTTCCCACCTTTAGACGTTAGCTGAGAGTTAGTTGACTTAACTATAAACTATAAAGATTACAATTTCTCTACCATTTATCAAACTAATAACTGTACTAAACTTTGCGAATGAAACAGAAATTTTTAATGTTGTTCTGAAGCTATTTTCTTGTGGCATTTTTATAATCAAGTATATTCAAATGGGAAATAAGCCACAATTTTACCTAAAAATGATTTTATTAACGTTTCGACGCCCAAGTCGGGTGTCGTTGTTAAAATACAAAATAATACTAAATAAACAAAAATGTTGTTGCTTAGTAAAAAATTCTTCTAATAATTTATTTAATCTGACTCATTTATATCGGCAATTCAGACACGTATTATACATTTTAAAGTAGACGACTTCAATATTGGCAATATCATTTTAAAGTCGTCTACTTTAAAATGTATAATACGTGCCTGAATTGCCGATATAAATGAGTAAGATTAAATAAATTATTAGAAGAATTTTTTACTAAGCAACAACATTTTTGTTTATTTAGTATTATTTTGTATTTTGACAACGACACCCGACTTGGACGTCGAAACGTTAATAAAATCATTTTTAGGTAAAATTGTGGCTTATTTCCCATTTGAATATACTTGATTAGAAATTTTTAAAACACATGTTTATTTTTCATATAAAATTAGTTTGTTTGGGTAAAACTGTCGTTACTCTTTTCCTTTCAAATTTTGCAACAGTAAAAGAAATTCATTTCTTTATGCCATCCGTACAATCTCTTATCTTTCAAGTAGAGAAATGCAGCATGTTTTGTATTCTCTACAATCCTTAGATACACTACGCAGATGTAACTACATACGTTGGAACATGTCGCTGGAATTTACATACAAAAAAATGCAGCTTTTTACAACTTTTGTATAATTCATAAGAAGTCTTATGGAAAATGAAATAGTGCTGTGGAAATTTCTAATTTTAGAGCATGCATTTGGTTCGTAGTTTTGTTTTTGAGTTGGTGGCTTTTAGCAGGGACGGATTTTACCATAACAAGAACGTACTACTTAAATATTAAAATAGCTCTGAATCCTCTGCAAAAAAACTTCTAAAAGAAACCAAAGTATATTAAATTTTCATTTACTCGAGCGTTATGAGGACCTATTGGGTTGTGAAGATTAGGTCCTAAAACCAAAAAAGTTGAATAACTGCAATAAAAATGGGGGTTCCTATTTAATATTTTAAAGTAACTCCCACCCTATCTCCGTGGCGCGTCTTGTTTGGTGTCATTCGATTGATTTTTCAAAAATATTGAATACGTGGGGGTGGTGTTTGGTATCATTTGATAAATTTTAAAAAAATATTTAACACGTATATTGTAGTTTTTCGATCTGACGTTTATTTATCGAAATATTCGCTTTTTTCTTGTGAAACTTTGTGACACCCATTTCCTTACGCACCGCTCAAAGCGTCAGATATT
Organism: Diabrotica virgifera virgifera; assembly: GCF_917563875.1. Taxonomy (NCBI): domain Eukaryota; kingdom Metazoa; phylum Arthropoda; class Insecta; order Coleoptera; family Chrysomelidae; genus Diabrotica; species Diabrotica virgifera. The sequence continues at coordinate 302,311,401 of NC_065443.1, forward strand.
AGAGATATGCACTATTCTACATGTACTTAACTTACCTTATCTTAATATGACGATTTCGAGTTTTTCTACGGATAGATTTGTTTTTCGGACCCCCCTTAACCAACTCCCATGTAATAAGATCCAATATGGTAGAGGTACATTTTCAGGGTACAAGGTTTCTCCCCATATTATATTCTGACGCGCTCGAGTTACTGCAAAAATCCACGCTTAAGCACCCCTACCAATATAATTTTGTGTTTATTCATTATAGTTTTGACCCTTCATGCAAATTTTCTTTGTTTGATTCCAAGTTATTCTAAAAAAAAGATACTATCAAGAATACAAGCTACTTACATTATTGTATACTATGTTTAAGCCTTTTTTTAGCTCTACAACCTTCTGTGGATTTTGGCTTTTTGTAAATAATATTTTTTCCATATTTTCTTACAAAACTCTTCTTGGGTGCAGGGTTAAAAATGTTTAAATTATTTTCGAAGCTGTATACCTAATGTTTTCAAGAACGTGTTTATGAGTCGTTTTTGAATAAGAATACAAGCTACTTACATTATTGTATACTATGTTTAAGCTTTTTTTTAGCTCTACAACCTTCTGTGGATTTTGGCTTTTTGTAAATAATATTTTTTACATATTTTCTTACAAAACTCTTCTTGGGTGCAGGGTTAAAAATGTTTAAATTATTTTCGAAGCTGTATACCTAATGTTTTCAAGAACGTGTTTATGAGTCGTTTTTGGTGGACTTTCATTCAGTGATATTTTTTGTGTTTTTCGCATTGTTCATTCGTACATAGAAGTCAAACTGCATACGGGATGTTTTAGATATCATACTCTTTTTGACACGCTCAATAATCATCCTCGGCATTTATGTTTATAAATCTTCACATCATATTTGTCTTTTGAACCCAATGGATCTTATTAGGCTCCAAAGAAGTAGCTGAAGAAGTACTAGGCATGGAAGATAAACAATGGAAACAAGGACGAATGACTGGTTTGACGAAGAACGTCAGATTATATAAAAAAAACCAGAGCATATTAAATAAAATTGATTGATGTAACAGGGCACCGAACTGATAAGTAGGGGAGAAAAATAAAAAATTACGCACAGAAGAAAAGAAAATTGACCAAAGAAAGAAAAAAATATATAAATAAAGAACTTTAAAACAAAGATGTTTAGAGATACAGAGGACAATATATTGACAGACCAGCAAGAAAAATTAAGAAAATGGACAGAACATTTTGAGGAAAAGCATGAGAGATATAGAAAGAAGGGAGGCCAAACCCTGATATACCATTAGCCCAAGCAGACAACAGAGGAAAGACTCCACCAAAAATAACCGAGATTAGAACAGCTATAGATAAATTTAGTGTGTACTGATTTTCAGCCTTAGTAAATGGATTTAATTACCTCCGCAGGTAAGCAACTTTGACAAGCTATCAGTACCACCTGTTCTACGTTTGGCTTGATCGACCGCAGTATGTTTCTCTACACAATCACGGTAATCAACTGTGAAAAAATTAGGATTAGTAAATTCAGAGAAATTTTTCAGCGCTGCCTCTTGGACTATAAGCAGGATGTTTTTCTGCGACCGGGGCCGCGCTCTCCCTCTATCTTTCCTTGGATAATTACATGTTGCATTTCATATTTCGGATTTCTTATTAAGTGGGCAAAGTATGTACTCTAGAGCTTTTTTCTTTTTATAATATTCAGTACTTCTCTTTCTTTATGTTGTTCTGAAGCTATTTTCTTGTGGCATTTTTTTAATTAACTATTTTTAATGGGAAAGAAGCCACAATTTTACTAAAATAATAATTTTATGAATGAATGAACTCTCTAAGTAAATTCGTCCCTGGAATGCAACTTCTAAATATTGGCAATATCATTTTAAAGTCTTCTACTTTAATATGTATAATATATGTCTGAATTGCCCATATAAATGAGTCAGTTTAAATAAATTATTAGAAGAATTTTTTACTAAGCAACAACATTTTTGTTTAATTTATTAATATTTTTTGTATTTTGACAACGGCATCCGATTTGGACGTCGAAACGTTAATAAAATTCTCTTTCTTTATTTAGCAGTTGCAGAACCGCTTGATTTGATAGTCGAGCCACGATATCCTTAATATTGTGCGGTAAGCCACATTTCAAAAACCACAATCCTCTTGTACATTGTTTCCGTAAGGGTCCATGCTTCCATTCCTTAGAACAAAATCCTTAACACATAGCAGCGTAATAAGCGTATTCTTAACGTAATTTTTAGCTCTCTGTTGGTTGGTAGATAAATTAAAAAACATCAAATAACAACAAAGCTAATAAAATAAGGAGCAGATAGAGGAGATGGAGGGGAAAAATAGATATATGATTAATAAGGGATACCACAGTAGAGGTATTATTCCATTTCCTACAAAAGATAAGAAATATATCGAGATCGAAGTTGGGAAGAGAAAAATGCTATGAAAAATATTTGTAGATATATACCAGAAAGAGACTGAAAGGGTCGAAACAACCAGGAGATACTGGAGACATATAGCAACCCAATAAAAAAAAACAATAAATTAGTGTGCAGAAATTGAGATGGGTGGGATATGTACGAATGTCAAGAATAAGAAATACCTTAAGGTCATTGGTACATAATTCGTAAATACTTTACGGCTATCCCTACTTTTTCTGTCTTTACACGGCAAATTACGTGTAGTAAAATTCACACTGGTATGGATGTGTAAACACTACTAGAATGTCATTCTACTTGACAATGTCATCATTAACTTTAAAGAGATGGCTTTTGAATGTCCTTGGATAACTGTTATTTTTATAATTGAACGTTATTAATTCAGTTAATAAATATGATAATTTTTTCACTAGCTATGTATTCAGTGATTGTAATAATTTATATGTACAACAAAAACTAATACTCAATCGAGAGAAGAGGAAAAATATTAAAGTGATTTTTTAATAATATATTGCTACTATGGAACGCTTAAAATTATTTTAAACATCTCTAACAACAAAATACTTGGATCACAGAATATAGTCCTGATGTATTCTCTGCTAACTTTTTATTAAGTTCACGTCTTAAATCAATTTTTTATCAAATACATTATTATTTAATCAACAACTCAAATTACTTCCGATGCCACGTCAAATATTTAAAATATTTATAACTGTCACTGTCTTGTCATCATATTCTGTTTGACTCCGTGCCTTGTATGACAAAGATAGCGAATGTTCGATTTGGAAAATATCACCACGGACAAGGTATCCATTTTTTTCGTATCCTGAAAAAATTAATAAATGTTTTTAAAAAATTTAACCGCAGAATGAAAGACTATATTATTATCGAGGGCCGAAAGTCCATTAGAATAAATAACAAGTTTCTTTTGAATGAGCTAGTTGAAATTAAAAATCACACTACATTTTCTCTTAGTTTTTCACCCCTGTAACTTATTAAAATAAACATTATATAAATTTTCAGGGATTTTCGTCCCTCGGCAATAACGTAATCTTTCATTCTGCGTTTAAATTTTTCAAAAATACTTATTAGTTTTCTCAGGATTCGAAAAAAATGAATCCCCATTTGAATAGCATTGCAGCCGAAAATACGTACCCATCCACTTAAGAATATTACTGTAGTGTAGAGCATTTGCTACAGCACAAATTGTATTATTTGAATCCGGATTCATAATCGAACCGGAAAATAACAGAAAAGGGTGAATATATTATCAGGCCATCGCAAATTTTGTATAAAGCTTTTGCTGAATTGGGGGCAAAAATTGATTTCATTGAGAGTATTAAACAGGCAACATTTTCAGTAATTTGGTTAATTTTGTATAAATTTTGATGATGACCTTGAAAATAATTCTTAAGTTATTTATTTATTATTCTGTATTCTGTGCAATTAAATAGAGTACCTATAAAATACATAATACAAATACGTTTAACATTGTCTTGGATGACATAATTAAAGAAACTAGAGCAGAAACGGTAAAGTTATATGCCGGACATAGAAATTTAGAAGCAGTGTGGATCTCAGAGTGTGCATACGCAGACGATCTAGTGATATTTGGGAAAAATGAAGAAGCACTCAATCGAAATTTACAAGTATGGAACGCTGCACTAATTAAACGAAATCTGAGAATCAATAATGAGAAGACGAAAGTAATGGTATGTGGAAAAAGTAGAAAACAAACGAAGATAACAATTAACGGAAATACACATGAACAGGTCGATACTTACAAATACTTGGGAGTACAAATAGAGAGCAGAGGAACTGAAGAAACTGAAATAAGTTCCAGAATAGAAAGTGCTGCTCGGATGTACCACGCAATCAAAAGTACGTTTCTGTCAAAAAAAGAAGTATCCCAAAAAGCCAAAGTGTCCATATACAAGACGGTGTTTGTGCCGATTTTAACTTTTGGTAGTGAAAGTTGGACGCTTACTGATAAGTTAAAATCGAAAATACAGAGCATAGAAATGAAATTTCTTAGAAGAATAATGGGTATAACCAGGTTAGACAGGATTAGAAATGAGGCAGTCAGAGAACATCTTAAGGTCCAACCAATTATAAAAAAAATTGAAGAGGCCCAATTGAGATGGTATGGACACATGGTTAGAATGAACCAAGAAAGACCAGTTAAAAAAGTATGGGAAGCCAGAAGACAAACCAAGAGACCAAGGGGCAGGCCAATGAAGACATGGGATGATAATGTAACCGCAATCCTAGAAACACGAGGAATCAGCAAAGAACAAGCAAGAAACCAAGCAAAGAATAAGAAGCAATGGAGAAAAGTTGTGCATGCAACTAACTAAAGACATTACACCCGACACCTTAGGGTAAATGGGTTTAGGATTATATATATATATATATATATATATATATATATATATATATATATATATATATATATAGTTATTTTTTTTTATATCTTATCGACCGTTTAATGAGTAAAAAAGGTGTTATTTATCAGGTTATGCGGTCACAAAATGAAAACGATTCTATTTTCTTGAAAACTCTATATTTCGCCAATGGTTATTGGCTTCCTCAGGAGTACACTAAAATTTTAATTAAAAATAATAAATAATTGAAAAATACTTATAAATAAATCAAAAACTTACAGAGCGAAATCGTTAAGATAAATGCCAACACATTATAGGATTAAATTTTGAAGAACTATTAACTATTTTGTTAGATATTATCGTTTTAATTTTTATTTAGAGGTAAACTTGTGTAATTATTTTTTTTGACGTTATTATGAAGTTTTTAAAATATTGCAATAGATATTACTAAGGTTACTTATTATTAAGATATTAATATTATTATTAAGTCAACATAAAAGTGACTGCAAAAGAAAAAACAACACATGCGCTGTTGTCGAACATTTTATACAAACAGGCCACCAGTTATTATGAAAACGTAAAAATATTAGAATCGTTAACAAATTACAAAGATAGGCTGTTTCTCGAGATGTATCATATTATTCAAAGTAGAAATTCTATTAACTATAAAACTGACACGAGTAACCTTAGTAATATCTATTGCAATATTTTAAAAACTTCATAATAACGTCAAAAAAAAATAATTACACAAGTTTACCTCTAAATAAAAATTAAAACGATAATATCTAACAAAATAGTTAATAGTTCTTCAAAATTTAATCCTATAATGTGTTGGCATTTATCTTAACGATTTCGCTCTGTAAGTTTTTGATTTATTTGTAAGTATTTTTCAATTATTTATTATTTTTAATTAAAATTTTAGTGTACTCCTGAGGAAGCCAATAACCATTAGCGAAATATAGAGTTTTCAAGAAAATAGAATCGTTTTCATTTTGTGACCGCATAACCTGATAAATAACACCTTTTATATATATATATATATATATATATATATATATATATATATATATATATATATATATATATATATATATATATATATACCTATAAAATACACAATAACAACAAAATTATTGTATTGTAATTGAGAACGAAATAAGAAAAGAACGGCAGCTATATCTATCAGACTTGTTTGACGGTGACAGAAATAATATTACCAAATTCTACCAAAATTGTACTGACGGTCCACAAATTATGAATTCAGAGCTAGAACACTCTCTAGAAGATGCTAAAATTAGTAAAGTATCCAAATAATATACTGACTCAGTTGCTGAAGCCCGAGGCTAATAGATGAAGATAACGTAAAAGTACTTAGTAGTTAGACTTTTTAATGCAATATATAAAGCAGGAGTGATTCCCACAGTTGGGCTCAAATGCATCTTTGTTGCAATACCTAAAAAATACAATGTGAGAAAATAATCAGAATATCGATTAATTAGCCTAACGAGCCACACTCTTAAGATGTTCCTTATTATACTTCACAACAGGTGTCGAAGATACCCAATTTGGTTTTAGAAATGCTATGGGAACCATGGAGGAACTTTTTGTGCTAAACATCCTATTACAAAAATATCATGACCAAAGAAAATATGTATTTGCATGCTCCGTAAACTTCGAAAAGGCATTCGATAAAGCACAGCCTGTAAAACAATTGCAGGTGCTAAAATATACAGGGCCTAGCCTCTACTCCTAATTCAAAGACTACCCTATGCCGATGTGTGCTTTTGTTTTGGGAGTGGTTTCCAGCCCTTCTTATGGGTGGAAAATTTTTTGGTTCAAATTACCACGGATTTTGCTGGAGAACCTAATTCTAAGCAAAAACTGTTCCCTATTTTTTTTAAACACAATACTTTTTGAGATAATCGTGGTTAAAAATTAGCCATTTTCATTGAAACATAAAACCTTTTCGAACGGTTTTTTTGCGAATACCTTAAAAACTATGCATCTAACTAAAATAACTATATCAAACATTTGCTTAGGTTATAAAAAACAAAGAGACGCTTGCCTTCATAAATCTTCTAGTTATAACACAAAAAGAGATATGGTAGGTGAAAATAGTTTGTTTTTTAGTACATTCTCAAATTGGTGTATCCAACTAGAAATAACAGAGAAAAAGGTCGATTTTAGGTGTATAATGATACTAACACCTTTTGTAGTGCTTAAAAAGACCTTTAAAATGAGCTGCACTAAAGGTCCATCACATTAAAACTAAGCAAGATACGCTGCAAATAAAATTGATAACTAATGTATTTTAAGAAAAAAATGAGAAGTAATTTTAACCCCATCCACCAAAATGTAAATGCATCGTTTTGCTTCCACAATACCTTTTATTATATTGTTATTTCTATGTTCAAAAAGTTGGACGGGTTTAAAATGAATGGTTTTTAAAAAAAAAAAGATCAAATTATAGAGAGCATTTTTAAATTTTCTTAAAAATCTTCCTTTTTTTCCATGTAATTTGAAAATAATAAGAGGTACAGTAAGGAAAAATAAAAAGAAAATTTGTATCTGGAAAAGCCCTACATTTTTGTGTGGTATCTTTTTCCCTTATCTTTTTCGAGTTACATGGAGGCAAAGGAAGATTTTTAGAAAATTTAAAAATCCGCTCTATAATTTGATCTCATTTTTTTTAAAAACCATTTATTTTAATCCATTACAACTTTTTGAACATAGAAATAACACTATAATAAAAAGTATTGAAGAAGGAAAACAATGTATTTAAATTCTGATGGATGAGGGGTTAAATATAGTTCTCATTTCTTCTTAAAATACATTATCAAGTATATTCAAATGGGAAATAAGCCATTTGAATATACTTGATTATAAAAATGCCACAAGAAAATAGCTTCAGAACAACATTAAAATACATTAGTCATCAATTTTTTGCAGAATATCTCGCTTAGTTTGAATGTAATCGACATTTAGTATTTCTCATTTTAAAGGTCTTTTCAAGCACTACATACGTTATTAGTATCATTATACACCTAAAATCGACAGTTTCTCTGTTATTTCAAGTTGAATTCACCGATTTGAGCAGGCAGCAAAAAAAAAACAAACTCTTCTTACCTACCATATCCCTCTTTGTATTTTAACTAGAAGATTTATGAAGGAACGAATCTCGTTGTTTTTTATAGCCTACAGAAATATTTTATATAGTTTTTTTGTTAGATGCATAGTTTTTAAGGTATTCGCAAAAATCCGAAAAGGTGTCATTTTTCAATGAAAATGGCCAATTTTCAACCTCGAATAACTCAAAAAGTATCGAGTATTCAAAAAATAATTATAGAACAGTTTTTGCTTAAAATTAGGTTTCTAGCCATTTCCGTGTCTAATTTACGCAAAACATTTTTCATCCCCGAGAAGGGGTGTGAGCCACCCCCAAAATAAAAACGCACCTCGGCATAGAGTAGACTTTGATTCTTGAGCTATTCCCTACTTACTGTGAAAATATCAAGTAAATGGATGTAGTAGGATGGAATTCGGATCCAAATATCCTCATTGACTGCCCTAATAATCTATTTTTTAAATAGGCCAACAACTTAGTTCTATTACACAAAAATATAATAAATTAACTACTGTCATCGCCAGTTAACTTGGCGAGACGCACAAACCCAAAATTGCAGAGTGGCTTAAGGGATGGTCATCAGTCTCTGTGACGTGCGTATTCTGTCGCCAAGTTATCTGGCGATTGCAGTATAAATAAACACTACTTTCCTAAGAAACAACAATAACGAATTCTTAAAATAATATACTACTACACTGAACAGATATCGATAAAGATAACACAACAGATAAGAGAAAATCTGACGCAGGTTTGTCAAAACGACAATGACAATTTCTGTATGTTGGCTAATTAGGTATTAGTTATATTATGTTCGATTTCTTGTTAGAAATAAAAAATTTTAGTAGGTCTAAAATGACACAAAATCTGGGCATGGATAAAAAAGTTTATTTGAAGAAAGTGTATTTTTTTGTTCTTCTTAATGGCGGTACTAGCTCGTTTTTTTAATATTGTATTTAATTACATAGTAATTTCCACATATATTTCCTAATGTATTTCTCAAATTGGGCTCTGTACCGCCATTCTTTACTATATTACGAGTATGTGTGCCAATCGAAAAAATATTCAAAATTACAGCCGCAATCTTGGACCGCGTTTGTTGCTACCTGTTGCTGAACTGTTGCCTCTTAAAGGCAAAATAGAGGGCTGTAGGTTTGTAGGAAGAAAACAAGTTTCTTGGTGAAAAAACATTCCTGAATAGACTCTGATATGACATTCTGATATGGCACGTGAAGAATATCTATAAAAAATTTCTCAGCAGTTTTTTCTAAGTAAACTCTAAGTAAATGAAATCTTAATTTGCTTACAATTTCGATAGTGTTTTACCATGTTCTTTGATAGTTAGTAATGTTTTTCAATGTTTTTTTTGGATATTACTTAATCCTGGCTACATCTCTGTAAATTGTGTAGTGCTCACATTGAAAAATCGTAGCGTAAGTCTTCTGAATACACCCGCCAAGTAATCTACATGTCCTCTAAACTTTATCTTCTGTGAAATATAATAGAGTTTGATGGCTGGGACAGAAAAATAAATTTCTCTAGTCCGAGAGGGTTAAGAAGGTCGACAAAACACTTCGACGGTTTATGATGGTGGTTAAAGTTGTTTTTGAGGATTTTTACTACGATATTCAAATTTTTCAAAGAGTAAAAACCGTAAAATACGATTTTTATATGTTGTATGTAAGAAAATCTGTAAATTAGATTAACATTGGTATAAAATTCCTATTTTTTGGTAGTAAAAAGTTTATTATAGAATTATTTGGCGAGTTTTTTAGTGTATATTTATTTTTATATTCGAAACACAGAAAAAATATAGTGTACCCATTGGTAGTCGGAAATTCTGTATATGATTTATTTAAAACTTAACCCATTAACGCCCAAATTATTTTTTCTTTTGCATTTTTAACGTAATTTTTTGTTTCATAATATATATTGAAGTACAAAATGATGTCCGTTTTGTTTTTTGTTTTCAAATTTTCGAAAAACCCACTGTCCTCATTTGAGGACGCTGGGATCAATAATTAATGTGAAATTAAAGACAAAATTTAGTTTTGCAAAATAAGTTTATTTAGTAATTTTTCAAATTATATTCATAATATACAGGGTGACCAGAAACTCTACCGACAAACGAAGACAGGAGATTCCTTAGATAATTTTAAGACAATTTAACCAAAATCACCTAGTCCGAAAATGCTTCCTAAGAAAGCTAGAGCTCTTTGAAGATGGCGTCTTTGAACTAGTTTTTCTTAAATACCTCCAGAACGCTTCTAGTTAGAAAAACGAAAATTGGTACAAATATTTATCTTCCAGAGCTAAATCGATTCCATCTATTGTGAATTTCTAGTACCAGTCATAGGCGTCCGTTTTTGGTGGGGCAACAAATATTTTATCGCATAACTTTTTTGTCTTTAACTTTAAAGCATTTTTGATACTGGATTATTAAATTGTGAGGTATTATAGTACTAAAAGGTACTCTTGCTTTAAATCGGTAGGACACACCGTTTTCTAGAAAAATCAATTTGAAATTTTTCGTTTCCTGAATTTGATAAAAAAATTGAAAAATCTTTTAAAAAAAATAACGGTGTATTTTACCAATTTAAAGCAAGAGTAACTTTTAGAGCTAGAATACCTCATAATTTAATAATTTAGTGTCAAAAATTCTTAAATATTAAAGACAAAAAGTTATGCGATAAAATAACCGTTGGCCTACCCAAAACGGGCGCATATGACCGGTATTAGAAATTCGCAATTAATGAAATCGATTCATCCTTGGAATATAAATAAACGTACCAGTTTTCGTTTTTCTAAATAGTTTTTTTTTTAATTTTTTTTTTTGATATTCACAAAACAAAAAGTTTTCAAATCGATTTTTCTAGAAAACGGTGTGTCCTACCGACTTAAAGCAAAAATACCTTTTAGAACTAGAATACCTCACAATTTAATAATCCAGTATCAGAAATGCTTAAAAGTTAAAGACAAAAAAGTTGCGATAAAGTAACCGTTGCCCCACCCAAAACGGACGCCTATGACTGGTACTAGAAATTCACAATAGATGAAATCGATTTAACTCTGGAAGATAAATATGTGCACCAATTTTCGTTTTTCTAACTAGAAGCGTTCTGGAGGTATTTAAGAAAAACTAGTTCACAGACGCCATCTTCAAAGAGCTCTAGCTCTCTTAGGAAGCATTTTCGGACTAGGTAAATTGGGTTAAATTGACTTAAAATTATCTGAGGAATCTCCTGTCTTCATTTGTCGGTAGAGTTTCTGGACACCCTGTATACTATGGAGTTAAAAAATGTTTATATAAATCCTATATTTTTTTATAAAATTGTTCAAAACAAATCAACACGCAAAGCGTTACATTACATTTCTGGCAATATGTTCGCGGTGGTGACGTACAGTTTCGATTTTGACATATTCGTTGTTTTTCTCGTTTTGCTACATAGTGGTTTTTACTATCATATCTAATGTCTTCAGAGATATTGCTTCTTGATGTACTTGGAAGACTAAATGGACGACCTTTGCTTATTCTTACGTCATGTCCAATTTTTAGATATCAATAAGCTACTTGTCGCCTAAATTCTTTGATGGATATATATTTTTCCCTTATGTATCATGTTGTATAGTGCGCACCCATTTACGATAGCCATATCTATCATTCGTGTAATAAGACACCAATACCATTTTTTTTTCTCTTACAGATATATGGTGTTTTTCTTACAACCAATTATAGTGATCCACTCCACCCACATTTTGGAAATAGCGGAAAGTTGGGAAACTTGTACTTTCTTTTTTCCTTTTTACTCCATTGTTGAACTTGGTTGGCGAGAAAAACCGTATCATAATTGGTTCCAATACATACACATTTACTGTATTGTTGTTGTCAAAGCACCAGTCATATGCACCTCAAAGCTTCTGTTCTAGGAATTTTTATTGTTTGGTAGGACACTTTGCAGTTGAAATAATTGCAATCTCTAATAATTTTCTCTAATAAATATTTTTGTCTCATCCTAGAATTTAAGAAAATAATTAGTGACTAAAAATGCCAATGTAGACTTTTTACACAAAATATATGAATTTGCCCAGCGTCCTCATTTGAGGACGCATAATCCTCTTAATTTTTTTAACATTTTTTTACTGGGTAGTCATGTTTGTCTTTTTTGTGCATATTGTGGATCTATCTTAATAAAAAATACAAATTTTTAGAACTTACCTTTGTATATAAAACACTTATGCACACCGATGTAAGTATAGTTCAGTAAACTTAAAAATCGTACTTTTCGCCTTGGGCTAGTATTTCGTCAAATAAAAATAAAGCATGAATACATACACTTATGCCTACGGTAGTGCTTCTACTGCACCACTGAGGTAGGCAATCACCAAATATTCACGCAGAAATTGTTTTATCCCCACCTAAACAAACCGTCCTCAAATGAGGACGCTGCGCCCTAATGGGTTAAATACAATAATATTTACGTAAATAATAAAACATACAATCAAACGTATTGGTACAAAGGATTTAAGAATAAGTTCAAGGGATGTAAATTGTAATTAAAGTTTATGGAAATCACGTTTTCGAAGTCCATAAAACCATCATTCAGAAATACTATTAGTCTAGTCGCTATTGAAAACACCTGAATCCGGTATGAGCTAAGCCGACTAGAAAAACTATTGTTATGATCTGCTTCTTATTAATTTTATATTAATTATTATTTATTTGATTAATTATTTAATTGTCGCAAATCATACATAAAAATTGAATAAAAATCTCAGGGTGCCTTTTTATACTATTAAAAAAAATCCAAATTATCTCACGTTATACTTATCTTCTCTCATGGGTTCAGTATCTTTTAGTTGATCCTAATCGGGATAAAATAGGGAAAAGAAATAAAGCAAAATATTAAAATAAAAATACAGAATTGTCTTTTATTTATCAAAATCAATACTCTGAAATCTATCGAATCTAAAAACCTGTGGACACAGATGTCCGAATGAAATTTTTACCACTTAAATTTATTATAGTTAAAAAAAACAATTTGTCGGTTTGTTCCCGATGACTTTGGTAAAACAAACTAAACAAAACAAATTTATGTATTCGCAAGATTACCTATATTTACTATTTACTTTTTGAAATATTGGAATTTTAATTCATATGCCTTTTACTCAAAAATTTAGTTTCCGAACATAAAAATCTCTTTCACATAAATTGACTGACCTTTTGCTTCACTCACTCTGATGTCTTCTCGTGACCCAAAACAACTCTCCCTCGTTGACTATGTTAAAGGCTACTCATCAAAGCCCTCTCATTTGTCCAGCTTCAAAACTATCAGCATACCAGCACCAATTCTCCAACAAGCCGGGCCTTCTTTTGACACGTACTCGATTCAAACAACACTCCAAAAATTCTCTGCTCTCCTTCTCACAATAATACAGAATCAAAGAGGTATTTCGTCTCAATTTGATCTGTCTCTCGTTCCACTTTTCAACACTATTCTCCACTATCAAACAGCCACTGGTATCTGCTAACTATCTATCCACTAAACACGTCGAACCGCTCCTCATCGATGCCAAAAACATAATGACTTCGCTTTCAAACTCTCTCAATCATCCAATCCATTTTCCCCTTCCACATTGCCAAGAATCAAAAACATCGGTTTTTCCATTCGACAAACAAAACAGTCACCCTCAAAATTATTCCGATCATCCTAATTACTTTCTGAGAACTATACAATATTTACTCGTGTTGAAACAAAGATACTAAAATTCCAAATTTTACATTTTAAATCTAAATACATCGTTATTTTCACTTTAATTATTCACAAAAGTCTTTAATGGTTCATCGGAAAGCTCATTAAAAGAGAAATCTACTTACATCCAAACTAAATTCTAATAAATTTTAAAACAGCTCAATATACAGGGTGTATCAAATTTATGTGCCCGCGTTATTTAAAAAAAATTTAATTTAATTTTTATTTTGCTTTTGATTGATAAAATGCAAACACAATACTATATACTTTGGTACGACTAAAAAAATTATACCTACTTTATTATCTGCTACGAGTAAGCCTCTGCCTTAATATCTACAGAAAGATTTATGAACTCTTGATTCACAAAATTTCTTTCGTCTCTTTAATTTACGTACATACTCATTTGATTTTAGATTTATTTATATCAATTTACGTCATTATTAATCAAAATTCAGAGTTAACGCAATGATATGAAATTATTGTAATTTTGAGATGAATCAATTCATGAAAATTTTATTGGATCTATGTGACATTATATTTTTCATAAAATGTGTGCCGTGTCCTTTTATGGGTGGTCCGCTTCTGTGACGCGTTGTGTATATTCTGTAAATAAAAAGCTCCTAAAGGACCATATAAGTGTAATAGGTAAAGAACCCACCATTCCGTAACAAATTATGTATGATTACCCACAAGCAGCCTCAAGAGATTTGCGTGTCTTCGCTTCAAAATCTTGATTTACTTTTGTCTACTTTCATAATAACGTTAGGGGCTAATATTACTAAACCAAATTGTGTATTCTCGCTACTAGCTATTCTACAGCTAAAACTAAACTAAATCGCTTGCAATAAGTTGCGAGAACGAGTTATATTGCTATTCTGTGTCAACTGTTTAAAGTTTCAGTCGCGGTAGAATGGAGCCAATATACACAAACAAATAGAGCTCATCGTGATCTGCATTTCTGCGAGCTTCTAACGATGTATTTGGGCAAAAACAATATTGGGACAAAGGAAGAGAGGGCCGTATCGATCCTTTAGGAAGTTGTAGGGTTTTATTCAGTTTACTAGTTTATTTTATTATGTACATAAGTGTGGGTTTTTGCGACTTGACTTAATGCTTGTTTGTAATACTTTGTTACCGCGTTAGTTTGATAAAGCACGCTGGTGTGAATGAAATGAATTTATTTACACTAAAAATAATTGCTACATAAAAATAGGAGGGTAGGCGTCCTTTACAATTAAATGTGTGTTTAGCTAAAGTCTTGTAACATAACCGAACTAAGCATTTAGAATGTTTTCCATCCCTCTGGGCGTGATGACATAATCGATGATTTTTTAAATGAGAATAGGGGTCGTGTGCTAGCTCATTTGAAAGGGTATTCAATTCTCTATTGTGTAATATAAATATTAACATAATTTTTTATACAGGTTGCCAAATTTTCTTTTAAATTAAATTAATTGACACAAAAAGAAAAATGTTTGTGAATTATTTAATTTAAAATATATTTTACTGCTGTCAGAAAATAAAAAGAAATATTTTTTCATACATAGAGAGTGTTTTCGCTTAAACTAAAATGTTCAAGATACCACCCACCTACCTCTTGGCAGTTTGAACATTGGACATTTTTTCTGTTTTTTTGACAGCAGTAAAAATATTTTGCATTAAATAAATTATATTCATTCTTCTTTTTGTATCAATTATTTTAATTTAAAAAAATTATCCTGGTTTTTTGGACACCCTGTATAAACATTATGTTAACATTTATACTACTGAACAGAGAATTGAATTGAATAGCCTTTCAAATGAGCTAGCATACAACTCCTATTCTGATTTAAAAAATCATCGATTACGTCATCACACCCAGATAGATGGTGTCACTAGGATATGATATATATATTATATCAAAAAATTATACTTAATTTAAAAATAAAAATCGATCTAATTCAGGATTTTTCCTTAAAGTCACCGGCTTACGAAAAAACGGATTGATTCCTTCTATTTGCACCTTACTGTATGTTGTAACATAACAATTAGCCCTTGATTTGAAAAAAATAATAATAATAATATCCCACAATGCTATGGCTAAAATGAAAAATTAAGAAAAATTTAAAAAATACAAAAAAAAACGATGGATATATAATTATAAATAAATCAGTACGAAAATCAACGCAGGCGCAAACAAAAACCAAACTGTCTTTTAACAAACATTTCTTTATAAAAGAAAAAATAAACTGCTCGTCAAAAGTTAAGGATATTGGAAATTATGATCATTTTCATAGTTGATTTTTCGTGAACAGAATAACCGATTCCGCTAATTTTTATTTATTATTTTAGATTTTTCTTTATTATTTACACAGTTGTGCAAAGGTTAACGCAAACACCTTTTTTGTACTTATACCGGGTGGAAGAAAGGAAATGTTTTTCTTATGTTAAGTTTGAGACACCTTGTAGGGAGGACGAGGTACAAATGTGAGTATACATCAGAATCGTATTGTAGTCTTGTGTTTTGTGAACATTTTGTTTATTGAATATCCCTGATATCTTTAGAAACAAAGAAAACAGACGGTTTTACAATTTAACATGTGTTTCAACTGAAACCAAAGTTTGAGTCACCTTGTAGGGAAGAAATAGCACAAAGTTGGGTATACATCGATATTATATTATGTTTTTGGCTCATATTTTTCGAATAATTTGATTTTTTCATTTCTATGATATCTTTATTAACATTGAAACTAGATGGCTTTACTCTTTAATATGTGTTTTAACTGACAACATGTGATACGTGATAAGGCCATGTCTTATCATACCACTAATATAAAATTATTTTCTACATATAGTGCGAAAGGAACAGAGTGTTTAAAGAAAAAATTTGTAATGTACCTCTCGGTATTGAAAGAGCCTCCACGAAGACACCAAAACCGTACTTATTCTCAAGGAAATCCCGCCCTAAAAGTCACAGAGCCTCCATTAAACAATCTCGTCTCTCTTATATTGCGCTGTGCATACCACTTACTTGGTCGACAAATAACTCTTATAGATGTCGATAAGAACTGTGTACCTTATGTGCCTTTCTGTTTTGAAAGTTTTGTTAACTGTTATTTTGTATTGTTAATTTAGTTTTGTTTCAGTTAAAACACTCATTAAAGAGTAAAAACATTTATCTTCTTTGTTTCTAAAGATATCAGGGACATTCAAAAAACAAAATGTTCACAAAACATAAAACTACAATACCGATGTATACTCAAATTTTTATACCTCTACCTCCCTACAGAATGTCAAAAAGTTAACATAAGAAAAACTTTTCTTTTCTTTCACCCGGTATAAGTACAAAAAAAAGGTTTGAGTAAATCTTTGTACAAATTTGTAAACACCAAAGAAAAAGTACATCCGTAGATAGCCAAACCGGAGATTTGAGCCCAGAGGTAACCAAATCAGAGGTTAGTCAGGCAATAGACTCTATGAAAACCAATAAATCTGCTGGTCCAGATGAATTACCTAGCGAGCTGATAAAGTTGGTCAACGAGAAAAACCTGGACATAATAGTGGAACTGTTCAACGCTATCTATACTACGGGAAGCATCCCTAGAGAAATGTTGACATCAGCATTTGTGTGTTTGCCAAAGAAAATGAATGCCAAAAAATGCAGTGACTACAGAACCATAAGCTTTATGTCACATACCTTGAAAATTCTGCTGAAAATTATCCACGCCAGAGTACACTCTAAACTGGAGCTGGATATTAGTGACACTCAGTATGGATTCCGCAATGGTATGGGTCCCAGAGAGGCATTATTCTCCTTCAACGTGCTGACGCAGAGATGTTTGGATGTTAACTGTCCTCTTTACGTCTGTTTTATAGACTACAAGAAAGCGTTTGATAAAGTAAAATATGATCAACTCATGGAAATTCTGAAAACTAAAAACCTAGATACCTAGAAACCAGAGATACGGACTTTCACGAAACACTAAGAAAACAAAATGTATGATTATCTCTAAGAACAAACAGCAATTTGGACGAATCAGTGTGAATGGTCAACAAATAGAAATAGTAAAAACACATACACCTACCTTGGTACGAACATCAATGAAAATTGGGACCATTCTATAGAAATCAAATGTAGGATAGAGAAAGCAAGATCTGCATTTCAAAAAAGTCAAAGTTGTTCAAATGTCATGATTTGTCGATACCGATAAAAGTAAGATTACTACGATGTTATATCTTTCCTATACTGTTGTACAGAGTTGAGTCGTGGACTCTCACAGACGCCATCTGCAAGTAGATTGAGGCTTTTGAGATATGGCTTTATCGTCGAATCCTGAAGATATCTTATACCGACCACATTACTAATGAGGGTGTTTTGCTCAGAATTCAAAAAGAAAAAGAGCTGTTAATCAAAATAAAAACAGCCAAAATCGAGTACCTCGGTCACATCATGAGAAACAGTGAAAGATATGGACTGCTGCAACTGGTCTTACAGGGAAAAGTAGAGGGAAAGCAAGGACCAGGAAGGCGAAGGATTTCGTGCCTGAAAAATCTACGTACGTGGTTCAACACAACCACTACAAATCTTTTCAAAGCAGCAGTGTGAAAAGTACAGATTGCCATGATGGTCGCCAACATCCGAAACGGATAGGCACTACAAGAAGAAGAAGAAGAAAAACCTAGATGAAAGATATTTAAGACTAATAACACACCTTTATTACAATCAGGGAGCAATAGTAAGAATTGAAAAAGAAACATCTGAAGACATGGAAATAAAGAGAGGAGTCAGGCAAGGCTGCATACTATCACCTCTATTATTTAACGCTTATTTTGAAGAGGTAATGCGAGTAACTCTGGAAGAGGAAACAGTCGGCATAAGAGTAAATGGAGTCTTAGTTAACAACAACAGATATGCAGATGATACAGTAATAATAGCCGATAGTTTACAAGACCTGCAAATACTCATGAGTAAAATAGTAAGGTGTAGTAGGGAGTACGGACTCTCTCTTAATATCAAAAAAAGACGAAGTTTATGAAAATTAGTAAAAACAACCATAATACTAACGAACTCTTAATAGTAGAGGGCCAACAGATCGAAAGAGTAAAAAAGGACACTTACCTGGGAACCCTTATAACAGAAAAAAATGACCACACTGCAGAAATCAAAGTCAGAATCGAAAAAGCACGTTCTAATTTTATGAAAATGAAAAAGGTCCTATGTAGCAAAGATTTAACATTAGCTCTTAAAGTATGCCTAACAAAATGTTACGTATACAGTGTACTATACTATGGAGTGAAATCATGGACATTAAATGTAGAGACAATGAGACGACTTAACGCCTTTGAAATGTGGACATATAGAAGAATTATGAGGGTTTCCTGGGTTGATAGAGTTACGAACAACGAAGTACTGAGAAGAATAGGTAAAGAGAAGGAAGTTGAACTTACAATTAAAGAAAGAAAACTACAGTATCTCGGACATGTGATGCAGGGCGAGAAGTATGACACCCTGCGACTCATAATGCAAGGAAAGATAGATGGCAGAAGAAGCATCGGAAGAAGACGAATTTCATGACTGAAGAACCTGAGAGAATGGTTTGAATGCAGCTCAAAACAACTATTTAGAGCTACTGCCTCAAAAATTAAAATAGCTATGATGATTGCCAACCTCCGTAGCGGATATGGCACCTGAAGAAGAAGAAAGAGAAATCTAAAATAATAAAAAAATAGCGGAATCCGTTAATCGGTTCACGAAAAAATCAACTATAAAAATGAGCATAATTTTCTATATCCCTAACTTTTGACGAGCAGTTTATATCATAACATATAAAATACCAAGAATATATTTGTTTTTACTTCGAGATGAAGATGATCTTATTTTTCAACAAAAGCCAAACATGCCACTCGTTACGACCATCAACATTGTCACACTTCCACCCATTTTTTCATGTTTTCTTCTTTGCGGACAAATGTGTTCTGGTTATTTGAAATAAATTCGATTGAAAACTTATCCAATAAAGGGACGGCCGAAGTTGGATCTTTTAATAAACGTGAGCATCTGTCTGGGCTGTGGCTTTATTATTGACAGTTGGAGAATGAGAAGTGATAAAGGTTTGTCACTGGAGGTTTAAAAAACTCAAAAACGGAGCAACGTCTGGGCCATTAGTGACAGACTGGCGTTTAGTTTAGAGAAGCGGAGACAAAGCAATTTATTAATAATTTTGAAATTTCTTAATGTTAAAGGACTAAAATAGGGGTTCGTATCAGAGTGCGAAAAATGTACACAGTGTTCAAATGAACTTAAAAAATATAAGAAAATATAATAATTTACTATTTTATTTGGGAATAAGCCGCAACTTATGTTTGAGCCACAACAGAATCGTTTAGAACATCAAAGAATGTAGAAATGTCAAAGATTAATAGATTTCTCTTAAAGGACCCTCAGAGACCTTCACTTCAAAAGGTGTCAGTATACGCAGAATGGTAAAGATACTCTGAGAGGACTTTTCAGGGTGCACTTTTCTAAATTTATAACTGATACCACTATACTATCACAATCAAGATGCACTAGAAATAAACAAACCACGACATTTCAGTGTTACGAGGAGCACTCTCTAATCATGATTTACAATGTATAAACTTTGTAAATCATGATTTGGGATTCGTACAATGTATTATACATTGTAAATCATGATTTGGTAGTGCTCCTTATAACATTCAACGTGCCTTGGTCTGTTTAATTCTAGTGCATCTTTATTGTAATTTTAGTATAGACACACAACAGTAGACTAGACTGTATACCATGACTTATCGTGCTAGTAGGCTGTTGATTATGTACTATAGAAAGGAACTACAACGTTAACGGGGTTTTATTATTTCATATGGTCAATGAATCTCTCTATATGAAAAAACCGTGGAGTGCTACCATTTAAAGGGGTGCGTTTTTGAGAAATGGGTGAATTAGTCCCTGGGCACAGGTTACATTAGGGTGAGTTCTATGCACTTTTGGTACAAACACGTCTACATAAAAATTGTTCCTGGTTAAATTTTCTATCTAAATATAACTTTTTAAAGTCAAAGATACTTTTTTTTACAAAAATATATTCAAAAGAAAAAGCACAAAGAAACCCAAAAGAAAGAAATTTTGTTTTTTGTCCCATAACTTTTGTCCACGGGGATATAGGTATAGATATTGCTTCACAGAAAAAAAACTTACATATCTTCTCTTTAAAATGATGTTTGGTAGAGGTTATTAGGATTTACAGTTTTCGAAATATGATTTTTCAAAGTTCGCCACTCACAGCAATTTTGGGCAATTTTCCTTGTTATTTCGCAAATATTGTTCTGTAACTTTTTTCTACGTAACTTTAGGTATATGCAATGGTACATGTAAGAGGAAGAGAAATCAATTACCTTTAAAATGGTCTAATGTATAATGTTGTACGACTTATTTTAAAGAGGTTATCTTTTTCAAGACTTTTAACGAGTTTTTATATTTTTACGATTACTTTAAAATTTCCCATTATAACTTTTTTTTCTATATGGTATATATTATATAATAAAAAATAAAGCTTATTCTGTTTACTTTAAAATGGTGTATTAAAAAAAATTCTAGGGTTATTTTTGAATAAGATATGCTTTTTCAAATTGTAATAAGTACTTGCAACGATTTTTGATTTTAGGATTATTTTTTAAATTCCCCATTATAACTTTTTTATGTGATTGTATGTTATGATTGAATCTTATTTTTTATAGGTAATACTTTTGATCCACTTGACTCGGCCGGGCAAACTTGAAAATATGGATTAATTCCAATATTTACTGTCAAAGCTCCTGCACCACCAGCTTTGATTGAAAAAATAGCATGTAAATGTACCAAAGGATGTACAAAAAACTGCGGTTGTAGGAAGATAGGAATTAGTTGTTCAGTAATCTGCAAAGGGTGCATGTGCATGGGTACTAATTGTGGGAACTCTAAGATAACTGAGGTGTCAGAGGTAGATATTGAAGCTAACGCTAACGAAGAGATGGACTTTGATTTTGAAATTTTTTTAAATGTAAACGTTTAAATAATTTTAACTAAAGTGATGTTTTTTAAGACTAATGTTTTTGTAATTTTTGTAAAAGAAATACTTTAAATAATACAGGTAAAAAAAATGTCAAATAATCACTCGGTTTCCATTATGTATTTAAATATAGATGATACACCATTTTAAAGAACAGAAAGTAAGCCCTCTTTGTTGCGCAATATATAGATAGTATATTCATGTACAAGAAAAACAGTTATAATGAGAAATTTCAAAAATAATCGTAAAAAATGTAAAAAGTAATATTTTTTTTATATTAGGTATTATATAATATATAATATATTATATAATAATTTTGCTTTATTTTTATATTATATTATAAAAAAATCGTTAAAAGTATAAAAACTTGACAAACCACAATCTCTTTAAAAAAAGTCGTACAACGTTATACAGTAGACCATTTTAAAGGTAATTGATTTCTATTCCCATTACGTGTACCATTGCATATACCTAAAGTTACGTAGAAAAAAGTTACAGAACAATATTTGCGAAATAACAAGGAAAATTGCCCAAAATTGCTGTGAGTGGTGAATTTTGAAAAATCGTATTTCGGAAACTGTAAATCCTAATGACCTCTACCAAACATAATTTTAAAGATAAAATATGTGAGTTTTCTTTCTGTGAAGCAATGTCTATACCTATATCCCCGTGGACAAAAGTTATGGGACAAAAAACAAAATTTATTTCTTTTGGGTTTCTTTGTGCTTTTTCTTTTGAATATATTTTTGTAAAAAAAGTATCTTTGACTTTAAAAAGTTATATTTAAATAGGAAATTTAACCAGGAACAATTTTTATGTAGAAGTATTTGTATCAAAAGTGCATAGAACTCACCCTAATGTAACCTGTGCGCAGGGACTAATTCACCCATTTCTCAAAAACGCACCCCTTTAAATGGTAGCACTCCGCGGTTTTTTCATATATAGATGTCCATTGACCATATCAAATAATAAAACCCCGTTAACGTTGTAGTTCCTTTTAGCTATCTTATTTTGAATATAATCAATAGCCTATAGGGAACTTTGGCATGTAGCAAATGACGTGGTAAACCAGGATAACTAAATGAACAATAATCTCGGGATTTGGTCGAGATCGATCAGATACTTCTACAGAAAGGAAATGAACTTCTGGTTCGGCCAACAGCCGGCTATGGGAGTGCCAAAATGCATAATTCCCGACCGGAAATAAGCCTGGATCTGGATCACTCACTGGAAAAATATACCCTGTTAAACGCCTAACAAAATAATATATTTTTACGGACAGGTGCTAATATAACTACACTATTGCGAAAAACAAGCAGGAATTAGCAGAGTCATAACAGAAAATAACATGAAACAGTCAACAATATCTTGCATGACTGCGAGACAAGGCGTCAAACGTGTCTAACAAACAGGTTTGTTAGACAACTGACTCCAAAAACATATGGTACCCATTAATTAGACTCGTGTAGGCTTGTACAGGGTTCCACAATATTTGAATGGTTATTATGAAGGAATGAATGTGCAATAAGCCAACTGGTTCCCAGCATGACCGGTTCAAAACAGACGACCTCCACGGAGGGAAGAATCAGGAGAAAATAAACAAACATACGATTATCATTTCTTGACTTCGCATGTAAGAAAATAAAAATAAGTCAAGTGTATCAAATACAGCATATTATAGTAGAGTAGGCCCCGAAATCGGCTAGAAAATTTAAACCGAATATAATAAAATTCAGTTTAATCACATTGTATTAATACCAAGTTTTCTTGGATATCAACAGAACCATAATTTAGTGCAGACAAATTAATATATTTTTTTAATTCAATACGTTACAACAATTATTTTAACTGTACAAATTAAGATACATACTTTGTGTACTGTAAGTTCTATAATGACTCAGTTACAATAATGACTCAGTTACAATAATGACTCAGTTACAATAATGACTCAGTTACAATAATATTACATTAATGGGATGTTAAAATACCGGCATGTGCTTATCTTTAAAGCGGCTACTTGAATGTTTTAAATATTTATACTAAACATTGATACCGCCATTTTGTTGCGCATTCTGACCGATTTCTGTTTCTACTGCTTCACTTTTCCCCAACTTTAAAGTCTCTTTAAATTTTAAAATTATAATTAAAATGCATTTAATAATTTGAATATGATATTTTAACATAATATTGTTTTCGGTGCCCTTGAGCAAATAATATAATAAATCCCAGAGATGTTATGTTATTCATAATATTGATAGCTATTTTTTTAATATGTTTGATTACGATTTTGTGTAAAATAAAACTTACAATAATTTTAGTGTAGTAGGAAGGGAAACAAACACCATTTTAAGGGATCAATTTATTTTTTTGCTGCTCTAAAAAGTGATTTATCACGAAAACGTTGGATTCAATTGATATAAATTGAGCCTTTTGGCAGGTTATACATTATTTAAGAGGAACACACGTTAGCACTTTCCAATATTCGAAAGACTTATACTATCTAAATCAATGTGACAAAAGAAAAACTTCCAACTAACAATCAACGTTTAATTCAAACTACGGCCATTGTGGCGGCATTGATTTATTTGGTACGCGCCGCCCCCAAATACGAACTAAAACAATTTGTATTTAAATTGGATGCATCCATCCATGCAAAATAACAGCAGCATGGTAAATTGGTGGCCTCATTTTTCTTGACATTATCAAAAGTGTGCATTTCATTTCTGTAACCAAGAGTCGTTTAACGGACAAAGGGGTGATTTGTGGCTCTGCATAACTTAAAGTGTTGTTGGTAAACAATGTTTAAATAGCCGGAAGGCTTTCTCTTGATTTTAAATCAAATCTAAGTATATACCTATAGATACGCAGTTACAGATATATTTATTATAGCAGCGACTGTTCTTTTACATAATATATTGTTAAAAAAATATAAAAAATCATTATTAGAGCTTCACGATATTCGATAAAAATATTGATATCGTATCGAAAATCAATACGATACCGATACAATACATACCTTAGCAATGTTAATGTCGATACGATACTCATTATCTAAAACCAATACAATACTCTTGTATTGTCGATACGCTTACCTCGATAATATTCAGAATATCGATATCGAGAAAAAAATAATAAAACGCCACATGAGGGCTACATACTGCATAAGGCCTATTATACAGTTAAAATATTATAAGAGTTATAAGATGCACAAGCGCGTATGATCTCCATTAGTGCGAGAGAGAAGGACGATGAACCAAATAAGTCAATCAATTTCGATATTTTCTTTTTAACATCATCAGATAATATCGATATTTTTGGAAGGGGTGTTGAAAAGTATTTGCAATCTCCAAGACCTGGAGCAGACCCAAATATTTTATTATGATGACAGTAATAGAGTTCTCCCCGTTTTATCTCAGTTGGCTAGGGAGGTTTCGTTTGTCCAAGCGACGTCCGTACCAGTCGAGCGGCTTTTTTATGAAGCAGCGCTGGTACTAAAGATGCTCTTTAAAAGATAAAGGTATCAATGAACTCATTTGTGTGAACAGATGGATGAAGAGCTCTTTAAAGGATAATTTTTGAGGTTACAATATAATTTATACTTTTGTATATTTTAACAAATTTTTTTATAAATGAATAAAGGATCGTTTTTTTTTATTAATTTAATCCTTTTTGGTCAATATTTTATCGAGTATTGTATCGATATCTTATCGAAATCAATATCAATACGATATTTTTATAAGGAAGTATTGCCCATATCGATACACGATACGATACTTCATCGACATAACCAATACAATACTCAACACTTAAAAATTATCGATATTGTATCGTATCGTGAAGCTCTAATCAGTTTGACCTTCTAAACTTGATATACATAGTTCGTTCGCTAAACTCAGGCACAACTGGCTAGTGATTTTAGTAGGTAATTTTTTTGTTTGTTGTAAAACAGATGCATCCTTATAATGTGATCGGTGCGTGTCATGACAATTTTATAGAGTCTATCTTTGATTTTCCTTGAGACAACTTTTGATTTAATAATGTGCTTTAACTACTTCTTTTGTAGAATTTGATTTGGATTTCCGTCGATGCGTCATTTTCATTTTTTATGTTTACCCCCAGAGGAGTAAAATTTTCTGTGCACTTCAATTCAGATATTTTTCTGTTCGAGCAGTTACCAATGGTGACAATCTCTGACTATGGTCTATTCATATCTGATCTTTTAATAAGATTAACCGGTATCTTATATACATAGTGCATTTAGCAGTACAATTCCCCAAGATAGATACTAATATTCTTCCTATATTTTCTTGGGTATTCCTATATTTTCATCATAAGATTATATATAAAGCTTCTTTAAGCTTTTAAGTTCTATCCTTTATAAGTTCGACTCTACTTTCTTTTGCACCTGCACCCTTATTATTTTTATGTTTATTAACTTTATTGTCGGTATTTCTTCGTTATGGTTTTCAGCCAATTCTGCAGTGAAAGAAAACTATTTACTATGTTTTTAAAACACTGTCTTCATCTGTTAGTTACTTCTCTAGTTTCTCTCATTCTTTTCTACATCCTTACAGACAATTATCTAGGATTTCTAGCGATGATATGATTGCATCTTAGATCTCTCTCACCATATTATCTAGTATTTTCTCATGTTGTCTTCTTTCAATGCGATCTTTTATAATTTCTGAAATAATGGTCACTATCGACTTCAGATGTGTAACTTCTTAAGTTTGTTCGATTCTTTAAGTGCTTCCTCTCGAGTATGATCATCTGGATATCGGTTAGGTTATCCGGCAATTTGTAAGATATTATCTTCTTCTTTAAGTGCTGTCTCCGCGACGGAGGTCGGCAATCATCATAGCTATTCGGATTTTAAAGACGGCTGTTCTGAAAAGTTGATTTTATGTACATCCGTACCATTCTCTCAGGTTGGACAGCCACGATATTATGCGTCTCCCTATGCTTCTTTTTCCTTGAATCTTTCCCTGCATAATCAAATGGAGCAATTTGTATCTCTCTCTATGTGTAATATGTCTAATTTTCTTGTTTTGATGACATTAATATTTTCATTTCTTTATTCATCTTTCTTAGAACCTCTTTGTTTGTGACGTATCATGTCCACGATATTTTCAGAATCCTTCGGTACACCGACAGCTCGAACGATTTCAGTTTTTTTATTGATACTATTATTATTTATTTTAAGATATTATAGTACTCTCTCTCTCTCTTGTCGTTTCCCCATTACTGAGGATCGTGATTTCTTCCAATATTCCTAACAATGTTTCTACATTGGACTCTATCTTTAGCTGCTCTAAGAGCTTCGCAGAATGAGTTTCCAGCTGAATTCTTTATTTGGTCGGACCATCTAGTTGGTGATCGTCCTCTTGATGTTCTCCCTGGAACGTTTCCAGAAACGATTAATCTCTCCAAACTGTCGTCACCTCTGCAAACCACGGGACCAAAGAATTACAGAATTCATTGCAGACATATTGTAGACAGCCTTTTTTTAATATTGAGTTGGTTTAGAATGGAAACGTTTGTCCTATGAGCTGTCCATGGTAGGCGCAGCATTCTTCTCCAGCACCACGTCTCAAAGGCATCAATTTTTTGGCGCTCGCATGCGCGAAGAGTAAAAGTCTCTGCTCCGTATAGAAATATTGAGAATACAAGGGCATTCACCAGTCTCATCTTGATATTTTGAGAGATAGATCTGTCTTTCCAAACTTTAGTTAGGCGACTCATCGCATTTTTTGCCATACCAATACGTCTCCGAACTTCTGCTTCACAGTTGCCATCGTTAGTAGTTATACTAGACCCGAGATAGACAAAGGTGTTTACTATCTGGTATTCCTGTAACATGTTAGTCAGTTGAATAGTGTCGAATCTGTCGACCACCATTATTTTTGTCTTAGCTTTATTGATTTTCAGACCAACTTTATTGCTATAGTACTACTATGTAATAATAAAAATTTTCCGCTAAAAAATGGGATATTATTATACTTTTTATAAAGTCTTCATAAATTTTAGATTTTGTTTGTTCATCTTTGTCTTCTGTCGGAAAAGTGCGTCGGTAAAAGTTATTTTAGTGTAACGGTAGTTTTTAAAATGTGTCAAAAACAGGACTAAAATTGTTTTTTTAGCACCTTGGTATATACTGTAAGAAGTTTAATAACTATTCCCTGTGTAAAAATAACTATTATCATTGTAAAGATATATTATATGAACATTATTTAAACGGTTAGAAGCTCTAAAAGTATCAAATTAACATTTTATATGTTCATCCTACGTTCCCGAGGCTATACCAAAGTCAAAATCCACTAATAAAGTAAAAGATGACGGGCAATAATCATATTGGCAAATAGCACTTTGGATTTCCACCGATAAAATTTGATTAACGCCAGTTATTCGACGGACTCACCGCTCTGCAGATAGCTGGGACATATTTTCGACCGTTTATTGGCAAAAGTGCTTGACAAACTTCCCCTTAATCTACAGCTGAGGAAGAACGAGACTAATAAATTACTTTAATTGCCAATTAAAATTTTAGTTTTACTTGTTTTTGTAGGATGTGATTTCTGATGATGATAAACTGCTTATCCTGTTTTTTCTGAGCTTGAAGGACCACAATATGTTCGAAATATCAATGCAAAAAATGTTAAACAAAGATAATATCTAGTGTCAAATAGTATTTGATACGGTTAATACATTAAAATTATCGAAATACCAGGAAAAATCGGTTTCAGACTATCAAATTCTTAAATTTTTTAGATTTCAGTACTTCTTGTTTCTTCTAGGTTGCCATCATCTTGTGTTATTTCTTTCCTATGTTTGCTTTTATTTTTTTTAACTTCACAATTTTATGGGTCTTTTCTTTTTATATTTTCTATCTTTCTAAATAAATATTAAAACAAAACAGGCATATTTGTTAAAAAAAACAAACATGTTTGTTTTGTTGTTAATTTTTTAACCCTGTAGATTTAAGTAATTATTGTATATTATAATTGAAAGACTAAGAAAAAAAAAAGAAAAAAAAAAGAGAAAAAAAAAACAAAAAAAAAGAGAAAAGAAAAACCAAAAAAAAAGAGAAAAACCAACAACCTCCGAGATGTTGAATCGGGTTTGTGTCTTAGCCTAGTAAAAAAGAACAATTAAACAAAAAAGAATAAAAAAAACAAAAAAAATAAATATATACAAAAAAAATTATTTACATCCAAAACAGTGTATTTTTTAAAATAGTAGTATATTAGTTTGTTATGTACATATATTTAGAGTTAGAAATACAGAAAAAATTCCTTTGATTGAAAAAAAAATTGTTTGTTTTTAAAATAAATTGTCTGGCTAATTGGCTCAGCCAAGGCCATCAAAATCACAAAAAAAAATTTTCTAAATATTTTCATCCCATCAGTAAGGCAGCTACGTGTAAACTTTCTTTACCTCAAGGGTAGAGTAGTGTCGAGCTCCTGTTGCATGGACCCAACTGATTTTATATGTTCACTTTCCAAAAGAAAGACGTTATAGTCCAAGAGGCAGCGCTGAAAAATTTCTTTGAATTTACTAAAGCTAGATTTTTCACAGTTGATTACTGTGATTGTGTAGAGAAACATACTGCAGTCGGTCAAGCGAAACGTAGAACAGGGGTTACTGAGAGGGTATCAAAGTTGCTTTCCTACGAAGGTAATTAAATCCATTTACTAAGGCTGAAAATCAGTAAACACATTCTAAATTAAATATAAATAAAAGTTTTTATAGTCGGCCAGCTCTATGGCGGGACAGAGCCGGTCGGTCGGCCCAAGTGAATATACAGGGTTATTCACCATATCTTGACCCCCTTGTAAACTGCTTTATTTACAGAATTAGAAACAAATGTAAAATACAAAAGTTAGTCGATTTTTAAATTATGATTTTTTGACAGATATATCGTAGTAGTGACGTCGTCCATTTGGGCGTGATGACGTTATCAACTATTTTTTAAATGGGAATAGGAGTCGAGTGCTAGCTCATTTGAAAGGTAATTCAATTCTCTATTCAGTAATATAAACAATAACAATTAATTATACAGGGTGTCATAAAAATTTTTTAATTAAATTAATTGTTTAATATTAATTAAAAAAAAATTTGAACACCCTGCATAAATAATGATCTTAATGTTTATAGTACTGTATAGAGAATTAAATAACATTGGAAATGAACTAGCACACGACTCCTATTCTCATTTAAAAAAATAGTCGATTACGTCATCACGCCCAGATGGATGACGTCTTTAGTACGATATACAGTAAGAGTCACCGTACTAGACACGTGGGTGGGTACCTAATTGCTATGCTTATAAGCTAATCCGGTTCGTTCTCAGATGTTACTTTCATCTCTGTCATGTTACTGTCAATAAATTATTCAAAATAATTGTTTCTGGATACAAAAAATATATTAGTTTATATTATTATTACTTTATTTTAAAATAACTTTATTTAAACACCAAGAATATTACATTATTTTAAAACTTTTACAACTTTAACAAAATGACAACTATAAATGTCAAAATTAGATCGGCTGAATTTAATACAGCTAATCTATTATTTGTCAACTTTCTATGTTAATATACAGTGACGTCACTAGACATAAAGATAAACATTGCAACAAGTGAATGGCCCAGGACTGTAATAGCTCAATGTTCCTATGTGTCTAGTATGTTGGCGCTGACTGTATATGTCAAAAAATCATAATTAAAAATCAAATAACTTTTGTATTTTACATTTTTTTCTAATTCTGTAAATTAAGCAGTTTACAAGGGGGTCAAAATATAGTGAATAACCCTGTACATTTATTGGGGCCCACCGACCGGCTCTGTCCCGTCATACAGCTGACCGACTATAATAACTTTCATTTATATTCAACTTAGAATGTGTGTAATGATTTTCAGCCTTAGTAAATGGATTTAATTACCTCCGAAGGTAAGCAACTTTGACAAGTTGTCAGTACCAACTGTTTTACGTTTCGCTTGACCGACTGCAGTATGTTTCTCTACACAATCAGAGTAATCAACTGTGAAAAATTTAGCTTTAGTAAATTCGAAGAGATTTTTCAGCGCTGCCTCTCCGTCTATTACTTTTTAATTTATTCCTTATAAATTTATAAAGTTGAACTTAAGAGTTATAAAGTTGGCCCAGGTTGGGTTGTTTACTAGAATACAAAGCTATCGCAGGGATATTAACTACTTAAACCAATATGTTCATGAGCTTGTGTAAAAGAATTAAACAACGTATGCTTTGTTGATACGTTATCAGGTGGCGTTAGGAGCAAACATAATAATTTATTGAATTATGTATTTTAATTTAACACATTTTTTAAATCTAAATAATAAATAAATAATAAAATTATCCGGGTGTTATTGTCCCGGACGCATATTTACAGATGCTTGCGTGTGTAGACACCAGGGTGTTGAAATCAGTTAGGGTTTGGAAAAACAGTACATTTACACATGCTAGCGCGTGTTGACACCACGGTGTTGAAATTAGTTAGGGTTTGGATAAACAGTACGTTTACAGACGCTAGCGTGTGTTGACACTAGGGTGTTGAAATCAGTTAGGGTTTGGATAAACAGTACGTTTACAGACGCTAGCGTGTGTTGACACTAGGGTGTTGAAATCAGTTAGGGTTTGGATAAACAGTACGTTTACAGACGCTAGCGTGTGTTGACACTAGGGTGTTGAAATCAGTTAGGGTTTGGAAAAACAGTACAGTTACAAATACTAGCAGATTTGGACACCAGAGTGTTGAATCCAGCTAGCTTTTTTAGTAATTAATATACATGCATAAATGCTAACGGCTATTGACTTTGATTTTATATACCTACTGCTGTGGAAAATATTTAAGTGATTTAGTTATTAGTAAATAATTAAACGTTGTTGGGATATAAACAATAATATATTAACACAAAAGAACAACATAAAAAATAATGTTGCTCTGAGGCTATTTGCTTGTGGAATTTTTATAATTAACTATTTAGATGGGAAATAAGCCACAATTAAGTTGAAAAAAATAATTTTATTAACGTTTCTATGCCCAAATCGGGTGTCTTTGTCAAAATAAAAAATACTACTACAGGGTGTTTGGTAAAGAATGGGCCATAGCTTAACCTCAGGTTCCTGAGGTTAAAATAGGCCGATTTAAGCTAACTTAC
The DNA here is from genome assembly GCF_917563875.1 of Diabrotica virgifera virgifera. NCBI lineage: Eukaryota > Metazoa > Arthropoda > Insecta > Coleoptera > Chrysomelidae > Diabrotica > Diabrotica virgifera. Next base: position 302,343,325 of record NC_065443.1, read on the forward strand.
CTTAGTACAAAGTTTATAATAACCGAGATACAGGGTGTCAAATTTAAACTTTTTTTTTATTTATTATTGAATATTTCCTGACAGGCATGAGATATCAACACGAAATTTGGTATATGGGGATTTTTCAGGACGAGAATACTAAATTCCCTACCAAAAGTTATGTGTCGCCCAGAGAGCGCCACATACGCCTTTCAGCACTCATTTAATACGTTAAAATTTTTTTATCCGTCACTCCGTATAATTTTGACATTAAAATTTGTATTCCCCTATTAGTTTTACTTAAAAAAGGTATACCTCTTTCATCTCCCTAAACTCAACCGTTTACGAGATAAACGTATTTTAAATCTGCGGTGCAACATAATTTTTAGCATAATATCATTGTAGTTACACCAGAAAAATAACTTAAAACCATAAAATTATCCAAAAATGTATCGCAAATTTCTTCAAATGTAATTTGCGATGCAATGCCATAAATTTGAAAACTGGCACAGTTATTATGGTTTTAAGTTATTTTTCGGGTGTAACTACAATGATATTATGCTAAAAATGATGGTGTATCGCAGATTTAAAATGCGTTTATCTCGAAAACGGTTGAGTTTAGAGAGATGAAAGAAGTATAGCTTTTTTAAGTAAAACTAATAGGAGAATAAAAATTTTAATGTCAAAATTATACAGAGTGAGGGATAAAAAAGTGTTAACGTAATAAATAAGTGCTGAAAGGCGTATGTGGCGCCCTCTGAGCAATACATAATTTTTGGTAGGGAATTTAGTTTTCTCGACCCAAAAAAACCCCACATACCAAACATCATGTTGTTATCTCATATCTGTCAGGAAATATTCAATAATAAATAAAAAAAAAAATGTTTTAACTTTGACACCCTGTATCTCGGTTATTATAAACTTTGTACTAAGGTAAGTTAGCTTAAATCGGCCTATTTTAACCTCAGGAACCTGAGGTTAAGCTATGGCCCATTCTTTACCAAACACCCTGTATATTAAACAAAAATGTTGTTGCTTAGTAAAAAATTCTACTAATAATTCTTTTAATCTGACTCATTTATATTGGCAATTCATACATATATTTTACATTTTAAAGTATTTTTTACTAAACAACAACATTTTTGTTTAATTTAGTATAACGTATTTTGTATTTTGACAACGACACCCGATTTGGGCGTCGAAACGTTAATGAAATTATTGTTTTTTTAATTTAATTGTGGCTTATTTCCCATCTAAATAGTTAATTATAAAAATGCCACAAGCACATAGCTTCAGAACAACATTATTTTTTATGTTGTTTTTTGTGTTAATATATTATTGTTTATATCCCAACAACGTTTAATTATTTATTAATACCTAAATCACTTAAATATTTTTCCACAACCGTAGGTATATAAAATCAAAGTCAATAGCCGTTAGCATCTATGCATGTATAACCACTAAAAAAGCTAGCTGGTTTCAACACTCTGGTGTCCAAATCTGTTAGTATTTGTAAATGTACTGTTTTTACAAACCCTAACTGATTTCAACACCCTAGTGTCAACACACGCTAGCGTCTGTAAACTTACTGTTTTTCCAAACCCTAACTGGTTTTAACACCGTGGTGTCATCACGCGCTAGCATCTGTAAATGTACCGTTTCTCCAAACCCTAACTGATTTCAACACCCTGGTGTCTACACACGCAAGCATCTGTAAACATGCGGCCCGGACAAACAGCGTTTCCGCTTAACGTGTCATCTTAGGCTTTTATAAGATTCAATAACTCTAAAGTTATTATTAACAGATGTTTTTTCTTCGATTTTTTTAGATGCAATTTTGATCTGTAATGAAATTTCAAAAAGCTATACCCTAAAAAAATCTATATAATTAACAGTTATAATTAAACTCACTGACCTGTATCTCCTAGAAAATAAGCCGTCGTTAATTACAAAAGCTTTTGACAAAACTTTTATAATTAACTTATGAAGATAAAGTTATTGCTCAACTTGTAGTGCCCTTTACTCAAAAAATATAATACACTTCTGAAAACTTCGTTCCCTTTAACTTTAATTTAGGCTGAAAAGAAACAGTTTTTTCATATAAAAATCGTTTATTATTTAAATAATATACAGTGAGCACGTAAAGGTTGGAATAAATTCATTTTCTCGAGAATGGACGACTTTGGAAAAAAATCCTGAAAGAAGTCAATTTTTATTTTTAAATTACGACTTTTTGGCATATATTATATCATACTAGTGACGTCATCCATCTGGGCGTGGTGACGTAATCGACTATTTTTTAAATAAGAATAGGAGTCGTGTGCTAGCTTATTTGAAATGTGATTCAATTCCCTATTTGGTGATATAAACATTAACATGATTGTTTATATAGGGTGTCCAAACACAAATTTTTAATTAAATTAATTGTTTAATTAATAATTAAAAAAAAATTTGGACAGACTCTATATATAGTGATCTTAATGTTAATATTACTACATATAGAATTGAAGAACCTTTCAAATGAGCTAGCATATGACCCCTGTGACGACAATTAAACACTACTTTTGTATGTAAATGTAGCAACGTAACAAATAAAGAACGAAACATAATTTATCAGTAATACATTTTGCAAAAAGCATGTTTGAAAAAATTAGAAGCTACTTTTAATAAAATATTTTTAATATTTAATTACATAAGGTGTTCAAAATTATCTCCTAACACATTTATGTACGCCTAAAAACGATCATTGAATGAGCTACTTACCCTACGGAGCATTTGTAAATTAACATTCCCTATGCCCAAATTTATTAGTTTTCGAGATATTTTCATTTTTCAGAGCAAATTATTTTAGGTGTTTAAATTTATCTAAATTTTAAGCAAGCCATGACTGAATTGACAATTAAAGATTACCGATTATCAATCCGGTAATCAATGTAAAACTGTAGCAAATAAAGAAATAAAAATAATTTATTAGTAATACATTAAATGTATTACTATTTTATTTCTTTATTTGCTACAGTGTTACATTGATTACCGGATTGATAATCGGTAATCTTTACTTGTCAATTTAGTCATGGACTACTTAAAATTTAGGTAAATTTAAACACCTAAAATAATTTGCTCTGAAAAATGAAAATATTTCGAAAACTAATAAATTTGGTCATAGGGAATGTTATATAAAAATTAAAGCACGTTAATGTTACTTTCTAATAATGATATACAATATAGGATGTTCCATTTAACATTACTGAGAAAATAATTTACTTTCGTTTTGACTCACCCTGTATTTGATATAAAGAAAATTGGCAATATCAGTAACTCTTAAAAATTTTGACAATAAATAAAAAATATGGCATTAATAAACCATTGCTGTTGTGCTTATTTTTATTTATACAGGGAGTTGAACTTGTTACGATTTTCATACAAAATTTGTTATAACTTTGTAAATACTCTGTATAACATTACAAACCTTTATATTTTTGTGATGGAGAAGTTAACAGGATTTCGAATATAAAATAAAATATAGGGTGTTCCATTTAAAAAAACATAAGTTAGGTCTGCCACTGTGTTATCGAACACCCTGTAACATTGTAACTAATCTTGTAACGTGAAGCTCAAAGGTGGCTAAAATTTTTGTTATTAACTTTTATTGCTATCTATTACTATAGCGGAGCTATTGAGCTTTACCCTACTAATTAATCACCCTGTATATCAATATTATTTAATCAACAACTCAAAATATTCCCGATGCCATGTCAAATATTTAAAATTGTCACTGATTGTCACTGTCTAACTGACAGTATGCTGACAATATTCTATTCTACTGAGTGCGTTGTATGACAAAGATAGATTTGGAAATATTACCACGGACATTGTGTTCATTTTTTTCGAATCCTGAAAAAACCAATAAATATTTTTGAAAAATTTAATCGCAATTTTGAAAATGAAATGTTTTAAATCACATATCACACTAAATTTTCTCTTAGTTTTTCACCCCTGTAACTTATTAAAATAAACATTATAGAAGTTACCACGTTAAAAAATGTGCAAATAATAACATTATAAAACATATTCGCTTTTATGCGGTTTATACTCTACTGCTCAACTATTCAATAAATTAATCGGTGCTATAACTTTCCTTTGAGTGGTCGGAAATTATTTCTGATCTCTAGATCGCTATTGTCGATCTCCCGAAAAGGTCCTAATGGCGCCTCTACCTTTCCCTTTCCGAATACCCGTTATCCGTTCGATATAATGATCCACTAAATCTGCTCCCAGAGATGTAATTGTTCGTTACAGACAAAAACCCTTCTGAGTTACGCTCAAGTTCAAGGTCGGATCGGGATTTTTATTGGAAGGGATTGTAAAATTTCAAGTTTACGAGGACCGTAAAAGAGTTAATCAAATAAAAGGTAAGCCATGCGATGCTGATTGCTCTTGGCGGACGTGTCAGTCAGTCTTTCAGATTTTTGTGCAAAAAGTGAGAGTGTGAATGTCACCACAGAGAACAAATTAACAATTCGACTACTCGAGAGACTTGTTTTTTCTTTAAAATAAATTATTTGGCAAACTAACAGTATAACTCAAATAGGCAAGTGGCAGCAACCCCTAAAATTACGTTATACCGACCACGAAAATCAACTTTAAGGTGAATGACCAATTTTGGTCATTCTTTATGTTTTCGAGGTCGCTGAATCTGAATATGAAGCTTATTTTTATCTAAAATTGGTGGAACATGTTCAAAAATCAAATTTTATGCAAAAATGCGAAAAATCAATTTTGAGGATTTTTTTACTTTACCTCGCTGTATCTTTGGTTGCTGTAAATATTTTCTTTGAAAATTTTACTATATGATCTTTGAAGTATTTAGATAACAACGAGCTTTGTCTAAATTGTTTAAACAAATTGAAAGATGAGTTGTTTATTTTTAAACATTTTGTCGTCAGATTTCGTTAGTTTCATGTTTACTTAAAAAAGTTAAGTGACAATCTTTTTAGTTTATAATTTTAACGAACACATAAATAAACTATAATTATTCATGTAGAAGTTTTCTGGAAAATTTTAAGTCAAAATATGTAATAGGAAAAAAGTTATGTGACTTTATAGACGAGCGGCACACCCCAAAAACGCTTATTTCTCGAGATACTGTGTGGTATGGTGACCACGGTGTGGTGAATGACTAATTTTGGTCATACTTTATGTTTTTGATAGTGCTGAAAACGAAAATTAGGTTTATTTTGAATTTTACGTGGGGGAACATTGGCAAAATCGCAATTTTACCCTGAATATAAAAAAATGAAATCACATTTTCTTGCGTTTCTCTGTCTCGCTCGTGAATTTGCTATAATCCTGTTCCATTTTAATATTTTTTTCCTGAAATTTTTATGGTATATATTTGTTACCTTTCTAAAGACAATGGTACTTGTTTCAATCTTTCTGTCTTATTATAATAAAAGTTATGAATGGTTTAAAGCAAAAGGTGTGGACAAAATTTGAAATTTAGCTTTTTAATCAAGTTGATGTTAAAAAATGAAATACAAAGATTAAAATGTTTTATAGAAAAAAATGGTGCAACTTTTAATTTTAAGAAAAACGTGATCTCATTTTTTTTTATTATTTTTAGGATAAAACTGCGATTTTGACAATGTTCCCTAGCTGAAATTCAAAATAAACTTCATTTTTGTGTTCAGCACCACCAAAAACATAAAATAAGACAAAAATTAGCCAGTCACCACACCGTGATCAGTATCTCGAGAAATAAGCGTTTTTTTTTGGCGGAGTGCAACTCGTCTATAAAGTCACAAAACTTTTTTCGTATTGCATATTTTGACTTTAACTTTTCCAGAAAACGTCTTCATGAATTATGTTTTATTGCTATGTTGGTTAAAACTATAAACTAAAAAGTTTGTCACTCAACTTTTTTAAGTAAACATGAAACGAACGAAATCTGACGACAAAAGGTTTAAAAATTAACAACTCCTCTTTTAATTTGTCTAAACATTTTGTACAAAGCTCGTTGTTATCTAAATACTTCAAAGATGATACAGTAAAATTTTCGAAAGGAAAGATTTACAGCGACCGAAGATACGGCGAGGTCAATATGAAAAATCATCATAATTGATTTTTCTCATTTTTGCATAAAATTTGATTTTTGAACATGTTCCACCAATTCTAGATAAAAATATACTTCATATTCGTATTCAGCGACCTCGAAAATATAAAGAATGACCTAAATTTGACATTCACCTATCATGGTCGCTTTTTCGATTTCTAGGCCTCAAATTAGGAGTGTGCCGCTCGCCTAAAAGACGTATAATAAGTAAACTTCTTAACTGCTGTAAAAGGTGGGATCAACATTATTACCTCGCCGAGGTAATTTTGTGTATTATTTTGATACGAAGTAGGTGAAATCATTACGAACCTGACACGATCGAAGATCGTTTTTTTTTGTATATGCGTCGTTGGTCGTGTTTGTGTTGTGTCATTGATTACGTGATAATAAAATTTTATTTTAAATTTTTGGGTTATTTACTTAATATATCTATTAGTAAAATGCTTTTTACACTATCTAAAAAGTACATAGTTAACAAGGGTCTGCGCCAGGGCTGCTGTATTTCACCAACTTTGTTCAAGATATATGTTGCAAAAGCACTAAACCAGTGGAAACGTAAATCCCACGGTATGGGTATAGACCTCGGAGACGTTTGTTTATATACCTTACAATTTGCTGATGACCAAGTCATCATAGCTAATGATAAAGACGACCTACACTATATGGCAAGAAAACTAAAGAAGGAATATGAACAGTGGGGCTTGGACATTAATGTGGAAAAAACTAAATACCTACCCATAGGAGCTGAGCTATCCAATATCGAACTAGAGGATAATGAACAAATCACATCCTGTAATGAATATATTTACCTGGGAGTAATCTTCGATAGAACGGGAAAGGACGATGAGGAAATAAGATAAAGGGTAACACAAGCTAGAAGAACAATTGGCTGTCTAAATGGAATACTTTGGAGCTCCGAAATAGGAATACAGCGAAAATACAATATCTATGAAACACTTATTAAAAGCAGCCTATTTTACTAAGCAGAAACTTGGAGAATAACCGAGAACAACAGGAAAAAATTAGAAGCTGTAGAAGTGGATGTGTTTAGAAGATCGTTAGGTATATCCCGTAGGGAAAGGGTTCGAAATGAGGAAGTAAGACGACGAATTGGAATAGATGGTTACTTAACAACAGACATTGAGAGGAAACAGTTGATTTGGTATGGGCATGTTCAAAGAATGGAAGACACAAGATTGCCCAAAAAGATCATGCAGTGGGTACCACTAAACCGCAAAAAAACGAGGAAGACCCAAAAAGACATGGAAAGAAGGGGTAACCAAAGCAATGAGTACAAGGGATCTTAGAGATGGCCAATGGGATGATAGAAGGACGTGGAAGTAAGGCATCGGACAACGTCGAAAGACGTTCTAAAACCGATACATACATACAAAATGCTTTTTAATGGTTTCATTTGTGGTCGCAGAAGTTTAAAAACTCTTTTCAAGTAAGTTATTCTTGAAATGTATATTGTTAGGCTATATCAATGTAAACATATTAGTAAACACCAGTCGATAGGTCTTGCGGACACGTGTCCATGTGTTTAATGTCAGTAATGTAACCTAACATGACGAATTTAATTTATTTAATTTTGTTTTTTCACATAATAAATTTATATCTGTCTTATCCACGTCTCTTCTATGTTTACTATAGTCATTTTAGGTTAGATTAACAGGGGACAGAAGAAGAGAACCTATACCAAGGAATAAGGAACATAACGGCACCATTCTTTCACATTAGGGATAGCGGTTTTTGACAAAACACTGTTTTTTTTAATGTGAAACAGTTATACACAATACATAAATATGCAACACACAATACACAAAAGGAATACGAAGACTCCCACACTCACAATCGCATAAAACGCATAGAAATAAAACAGAAAACGCAGAATAATCACAATTTAATGTACTATAGGGCATAAAACATCCACCCTTAGATCTTTTCAGTATGGCTGTTGCCCACAACACCATGACCGAGTATGTCAACCTCAATTTTGATGACATAATCTCCTCAACACCTTGTCTGTTAGATAGAGAGATATATTGAAAGAGGTAGCGTTCTGTCCTATTCCACTGCGACCTTTTCAGATTTATTGTAGTCCTCTAGTCCTTGATAACATTCTCTAGCCCCTTTTTAAAAAGGCTTCGAGACTAAACCTTCCATGTAGCCATTTGCCGGTGGATTTTCTTCTCCTAATGCAAAGAACCACACATTTGCCAGACTGTCACACTGACATAGAATGTGCTCTACTGTTTCTTCTTCCAGCTAACAGAATCTGCACATGTCATCATCTGACAATCCTATCAGCTTTAAGTGCCCTGTTAGCAGACCTACTATGGCTTTGACTGTTTTCCTGTCTTTGCTTATTAGGTCTGCCGTGAATTTTGGCGAATGTTCTGCAATGAACTGTTTCGCATGTCTCTGTCCTAGTGAATTCCTCCACCACCATTCCAAAGATTTCTGAGCTACTCACTTTCTTGTAGCCGTTTTTGTTACTGCCTTTGCAACACCGCAGAAGGATTCTGGTCCAACGAATGGCATTAATGAGCCTTGTTTGGCCATTCCATCTGCTTTTTCATTGCCCTTATGACCCTCCAGGCTACCGTAACCTTGCTACGGTTTCCTAGTTTATTTAGGGCACACACACAATCCCATACTGGCTTAGAATTGACCTCTACTGAATTGACTGCCTTAAGCGCTGCCGGATTACCTGTGAAGATGGCAACTGAACGGAACGTTTTTTTCTACCTGTCTATTTCTTCCACGTAGTGAAGAATTGCCGATATTTCCGCCTGGAAAACTGTGGCATCCTCTGATAGACTTACCGGGAAATGTATCCCTTGATTTTTCCCTACTATGCGGGTTCCCACACCTTCCGATGTTTTTGAGCCATCACAATACCAGGTAGCTGCAGTTTGTATGGGTACACCTTTCTTCCAGTCTTCCCTGCCTGTTATATTAATTTTCAACTTATCGTCAAAGGTATATCTCGTAGCTGTTAAGTTTCAACCACCTTGGCAGTTTTACACTCTTTTTTTCAACGCAATTTCTTTAATAATCTTTTTTGAAAACGATTTCCAGACTGAAAACCGATACCTGAAAAACTTTTTAGGAAAAAGGTAATTGTCATTGCAATCAACTGTGGCTGATTCCATATAAACACAATATTTGGGGTCAGTTTCCCATTTAACCCTTTGTCTTCAATTAGGACAAATTACCCAAAACATGACAACTTTCCAGGGCAATATTCACCCGGCACTTAAATATTCGTGAAATATGCCTAATCCTCCGCTTTAAGGCCTACAATAAAATGAAGTAAATTACATACACACTTCTCTTTAATGCCTCACTTTACAACGGTAGTGATATAATCGAGGTACTGTTCATTTAATGTAGGTATACTGAGTTCATAGATATAGTGCCCGAGCGACAAATAGTATTTGTGTATGAGTTGAGACAAAAAAGGTCTAAAAACAAAAATCTGAAATTCACTTTCGCCTGAAACTCACTTTTGAAACAAACAGTTTCTGTGAAAAATATGGACTCAAAATGAATATAAAAAAGACTAAATATAATATAATAATAATTAAGAAAACAAATATACAAACATACATACATTTGAGAAATAAACTAATAGAAAGAAACTAATCCAAGTCACTTGAATTCACTCGAATTCAAGTGACTTGGATCAAGTCAACCAGTAGAACAGGTTTTCGTAGTGGACTCGGAACAAATGACCATCTTCAAAGTGTTAAGACGGTAATTGAAAAATCGATTGAGTACAATAAGCCGCTTGTCCTTGCCTTTGTGGACTTCCATAAGGCCTTTGATACCGTTGAGTTGGACGCAGTCGTGAGTGTTTTACATGTATGCCGTATCGATTATCGATATACTACGCTAATATACATCTGTAAAAACGTCACAATGATAGTGAAGCTGCACGAGAATACCAATCCCATACGAATTGGTAGAGGAGTACGGCAGGGCGATACTATGTCACCTAAGCTGATTATCAGCGTTTTGGAATACGCCTTTAAAATGCTTGATTGGAAGGAGAAAGGTTTAAATATAGATGACAAAATCTAACAAACTTACGTTTCGCAGACGATGTACCTAGTTCTATTGGCAGACCATGTAGTTCTATTGGCAGACCATTTAAAGGATATTAGAATAATGTTCGCGAGAGAGGCTCTGTTCGCTTTTAACGTTCTCGCGCAAAGACGACTAGATATAAACCAAGATCTCTATGTCTGCTTTATAGATTATCAAAAGGCTTTTGATAGAGTACGACATCAGAAACTCATAAAACTTTTAAAAGAGAAGAATGTGAACAGTCGAGATATACGGGTTATTGTCAGTCTGTACTGGAATCAAAAAGCAACGGTTAAAATCGAAAATGTCGAGACAGATGCCATAGCTATTTTTAAGGAAGCAATATCAGAGGAAGAACAGGGTATATCAATAAACGGAAAAATCTTGAACAACATAAGATTCGCAGACGACACCGCTATTTTTGCAGACAGTCTAGATGTACTGCAACTATTAGTAAATAGATTACATCAAGTCAGTATGGACTATGGACTACAAATGAACGTTAAGAAAACCAAGTTCATGATTAATTTTAAGCAACATACAGGAGGAAGGTTGGATATCGAGGGAAAACAAGTAGAAAGAGTGAATAACTACAAATATCTGGAAACCTGGGTAAATGAAAACAATGACCAGGGTAGAGAAATCAGGACACGCATTGAAATTGCAAGACAAGCATTTATAAAAATGAAAAAGATGTTTGTTAATCGAGACCTTCCTGTGGAGCTGAGGATAAGACCCTTAAAATGTTACGTGTTCTCGACTTTGTTGTATGGAGTGGAAAGCTGGACACTAAAAGTAGAAAATATAAAGAAGTTGAAAGCCTTTGAGATGTGGTGCTATAGAAGGATTTTGAAAATACCATGGATCCAACGAGTTACAAATGCAGAAGTGTTAAGAAGTCTGCAAAAGGATTGCGAGGTGATAAAGAACATCAAAACAAGGAAGCTGGAATATTTAGGGCACATTACCAGAGGTGCGAAATATGAGATATTAAGGCTCATAAAGCAAGGTAAAATAAAGGGTAAAAGATCCATAGGCAGAAGAAGAATTTCCTGGCTGAGAAACTTAAGAGAGTGGTATAGTTGCAGCTCAGTAGATATTTTCAGAGCAGCCGCCAATAAGGTACGGATAGCTGAGATGATAGCCAACCTCCGATAGGAGAAGGAATACAAGTAGAAGAAGAATAATGTTACAAGACCTTCAAGAAGAGTGTTCTCAGGTTGGGTTAAAAATTACCATATCTAAGACAAAGCTAACAACAAACCTGGTCCCCAGTGAAAACATTGTCATTAACGACTGCGAAATGGAGTTTGCGGAAAAGTACACATATCTTGGTCATGAAATACGAACCACGAGAGACAATCAAATATGCGAATTGAAACAAAGAATTATCCTCTCCTGGGCCGCATATGATAAACTCAGGGACGTATTCAAAAGTGATCTTCTAATCTGCTTGAAACGGAAAGTCTTTAACCAATGCGTTTTGCCGGTTATGACCTATGGTGCTGAAACTCTAACATTAACAATGGTATCTGCTAAGAAGCTAATAATTGATCAACTTAAGATGGAAAGGTCGATGATTGGTGTGTCATTGCGGGACCATATAACAGACGAAGAACTACGATTGAGAACAGGAGTCACAGATGTTGTATTTCAGGTGGCTAAACTTAAATGGAACTGAGCAGGTCATGTGGCCAGTCTGACAGATGGTTAATGGACAAAGAGTTTGCTGGAGTAGAGACCAAGAGCCGACAAAAGAAATAGATGAAGACTACCCAGGCGATAGACGGACGATATAAAAATAATGGCCACAAATTGGATTCACAGCACCCAGGACAGAAGACAGTGGACGGAAATTGGGGAGGCCTATATCCAGCAGTGGATGCAAAGGGCTTATTGATGATGATGATGATAATCAAGTCACTTGACCCATGTCAACACAGCTTTAGTAGTGCTATCGTACTTTAATTATACCCTTAAACAAATTCAACCTAATTAAAAGAAAAAACAGTAGACACCTTTGTGAATTAATACATTTCACTGTATTCCTGAACGGCTTATACATCCACAGTCAATATAATCAGGATATTGTTCGTATAGTGTGTACGCCTAAAGCCTCTCTGTTTAGGTAGGGTAATGTCTAAAGCCATTAGACGCAGGGAGTGTATGCCCAAAACAACCACTTTATTACTTGTAAAATCCAATGGCTCTCGTTCGTTCCTTTGTTTAGTTGTTTGAAGAGATGGCCGGTGCATATTCCGGATAATTTTCTACTCCCGGAAGTTTATTGTTTGGATGAAAATTGCAGTATTGCTCGTAAAAATGAATAACGGCGGTCGTTAAAATTTGAAAACTGCTTCTTGTTATGTAGTCAATGTAGTCACAAGTTACTTTTAAGATATCAAGTTTATTAGGCGATAAATGGGGTAGGAAAACCTCATAAAATATATAAAATAGACAAAAGCAATTTTAAAGCCATTTAGATTATATTGTGAATAATAAATTGGAATCTAAAACCAGTTCTATTGCACTTATTTCACTTTCCGATTAACTTAATATGCTTTGATTTTATTTTCAAGGGGAAAATTCTTTGATCGTGAATTAATGGATATGAGGTCATCATCCTAAATGCCATACAGATCTGAGACTGAGAGTCTCTTGATCGGACATGGAACAATTTCGTGGCTAATAGGTGATTTCCTATAAGTATATAATAAAATCACGGGACAGCTGTGAAGGAAATACATACCCCTAGATCAATAAAAAATACGCTCACTTGAATTTTGATCACATCGAAAGATAGACCTCCACATAATTGACTAAAAACTGTCGACATCTTCGATGCTTTTCTTACTAAAGCTGAGAGGAATTTACGAATGGTATCGGTGGAAACAGTATTTGGAGGGTAAAGCACAACTGTGAGATATACCGAAAATACAAACATATCTGGCGAAAAAGACGTAATAACTCTCATAAAAATACGAAGACTATGTTGATTGGGACATCTAACAAGATGGCAGCCAGAACATTCTTCCTAGATGAATCCTTATACTGCAGCTGGTGTGAAGCGTGGATGATGCTAGAAAAATAGCTGCGCAAACTGGCAATAGTTAACAATAGATAGCTCAGACTGGCGAAATAGATTTGAAAAGATCAAGGATCTACTTTAAGGATGTAGCGCCCGTGATGGTATTTATTTGCACGGTGCTAACTGTCGTGTTCTTCTGAGCGTACATTATATTCCCGGAATGATAACAGTGACTATAGACATTGTTCTTCTTTGCTCAAAGATCTTAATTAGAAAGTATTTCAAACTACTAAATATATACAGGTATATTCGGCGTCAAATCCCTTCCGGTAGGGATCTATCGAGGAGTAAAACTGAACAGCAAGCCCTTATTCTTGGCGGAACTGCCTCCCCATATGGCGATCAGACACCAGCGTATTGTAGTCTAAGCCGCAGACTATATTGGCCCATTACACGTTAAAACACCGCATTTGAAAAAGGAATACCAAACCTGTGACACTGGGAGGGCTAAGGGCAGCACAAAAAATTTCACTTTACATGATAATTTCAAAATATGCAATATTTTTGTCCATAAGTGTATTTGCCAATAAAGTTTTTCTGGACCAAAAATGTTTTAATCGTACAAGCCTCGTATCCTTTCGCAGTCGTAGCCTTTCCTTGTTTTTTGGACACAACTCTATAGGCGAGCGGCACATCCCTAATTTGAGGCTTAGAAATCGACAAAGCGACCATGCTAGGTGAATGGCAAATTTTACTCATTCTTTATATTTTCGAGGTCGGTGAATCCGAATATGAACTTTATTTTTATCTAGAATTGGTGAAACATGTACAAAAATCAAATTTTATTCAAAAATGCGAAAAATAAATTTATTATTTTTAAATTTTTTATATTTACCTCGCTGTATCTTTGGCCGCTGTAAATATTTCCTTTTGAAAATTTTACTGTGTCATGCTTCGAGTATTATTTAGATGACAACGAGATTTGTCCAGATTGTTTACACAAATTAAAAGAGGGGTTGTTAATTTTTGAACATTTTGTAGTCAGATTTCGTTAGTTTCATTTTTACTTAAAAAATTTGAGTGATAAACTTTTTAGTTTATAATTTTAACCACACAGCACTACGAGTGGCACTCTTAAAAAAAACTCTTATTTCTCGAGATACTGACCACAGTGTGACGAATGGCTAATTTTGGTATTACTTTATGTTTTTGATGGTGCTGAAAACGAAAATAAGGTTTATTTTGAATATTAGGTGGAAGAACATTGTCAAATTCCCAATTTTACCCTAAAAATAAAAAAAAAATGAAATTACGTTTTTCTTAAAATTAAAAGTTGCATTATTTTTTTTTTCTGTAAATCATTTTATTCTTTGTACCCTATATTTTAACATAAACTTGATTAAAAAGCTAAATTTCAAATTTTGTCACTCAACTTTTGCGATTAAACTTTGAAATTCAGGAATCTGCAACTTTAAACAATTCATAACTTTTATTACAATGAGACAGAAAGATTGAAACAGGTACCATTGTCTTCAGAAACGTAGGAGGTATATAGGTACTATAAAGATTTTAGAAAAATATTATAACGAAACAGAGTTATTAAACGCCAAAATGTATTTTCACCCTACGCGAAATATCGCACAATAAAATTTTTGTTGAGCGTATAAAGGGAACTAGTCCGGGACTGATTACCTTTATACAATAATTCTTGTGGTACCACCATCGTTCGTGGCACTTTGTCGTTTATTTTATTACTTCGGTTAGCTTACATTAGTTAGTCTTACGATGTATTTTAGGTCTTGTTTTTAATAATAGATCTTTTTTTATAAATAAATTAATAATTTAACTGTAGAGAAGCATCACTATTTCGTCTTTTATTCATTGATTGTATAAAGGAATCAAGTCTCAGCCTTTAAAAACGACTTTTTGACCTTAATCGTTTTCAAAGCCAAGTTTGCTGTATCACATGTCACTCTACTAGTCTCCTTCTACATTTCATCTGTAGAACAAAATTTGATAGATCATCAAGTTTCTAAACTAAACAGGTTTTTTCGGTTTTCTCAAAACTAAGTAATGTGGACTTTTACCCTTTATACAATAAACGCTTTAATTATGCCATTCTTCCCCCACGTAAAATTTAAAATAAACCTAATTTTCGTTTTTACTACCATCAAAAATATAAAATATGAACAAAATTAGCCATTTGCCACACCGTGGTTATTACACCACTCAGTATAGAATAGAATAGAATAGAAATATGCTTTATTGTCATGAAAAATTGTACAATTTTATCGACAAAGCTTATAAAAGTCTTACTTACTTACTTAATCCAGAACTCGTCTACCTTTCGATGTGAATTGTTACGGAGTTAGGTTCTCCGTCGTTTTCTTCCACATTTCCTTCCATTTCCTTCTATCCATGGACAATGCTTTTGTTTCCTCCCATTTTATTCCGCTTTTGTCGGCCGCTTCCCTCACTTCTTCTGTCCACGTCTTTCTTGGTCGTCCTCTCTTCTTTCTTCCCATATCTCTCGCTTCATATATCTGTCTTACTATTTTTTCTTCTCCTCTTCTCAGTACATGTCCGAGCCATCTAAGTTGTCCTTGTTCGATTGTTGTTGTAACTGGGTGTATTTTCAGATTTTGCCTAAAGGTTTGATTTCTAATTTTATCTTTCCTTGTTTTTCCCTCTATTGTTCTCAAAAATCTCATTTCTGTGCTTATTAGTCTATTCTTTTGCCTTTTTGTTAATGCCCAAGATTCACAGGCATAGGATAGAGTGGGTTTCACAATCTTTTTTACTATTTCGGTTTTTATATTCTTAGGTATTTCTTTCTTTTTTAAAAAGTTACTCTTAATACTATTGTACAGCTTACCAGTCTTTCTAATTCTTTCATTTATCTCATCTTCTAATTTTCCATTCCGGCTTATGATTACCCCCAAATACTTTTATATCTGTCTACCTGTTCAAGTTGCTTGCCATCTACTTCTATTTTGTGTTTTCCGTTTTGTCTTCCAATTATCATTGTTTTTGATTTTTCTCTGTTTATTTTCATGTTTCTGATTTTTATCTCTTCATACAATATGTTTATATTTTCTTGTAATATTGTTTTTCTGACTCCCCAATGATCACCAGGTCGTCTGCGTAGCATAGTTCTGTCATTTGTATCATTCTCAACTTCCAATATCCTACATTATATTTTCTCCATTTGTGCTTGCAGTTTTTTATTATGTCATCCAGTACTAGGTTAAAGAGTAGTGGACTCAGGACACAACCCTGTTTTAATCCAATATTGCTGTCAAATACTTTTGATTTTTCATTTCTTGTCCTTACATAGCTTTTCGTTTTTTCATATAAACTCTGGATGCATCCTATTAGACCTTGTTCAATTTTTCTCTTCTCTAGTATTTTCCAAATATCTTCTCTTTTAATTCTGTCGAAAGCTTTTTCCATATCTATGAAACATGCATGTATTTCTTTTTCTGTTTTAAGAGCTTTTTCTATTATTTGTCTGATTATGAAAATCTGATCATTCGTCCCTCTTTCTTTTCTGACACCACTCTGGCTCTTCTCAAAGGTGTTCTCTAGTTTTTCTCTTAGCCTGTTTTCTAGTATACTAGCATAGAGTTTTCCTACTGTGCTTCCTAGTGTTATTCCTCTATAGTTTGAGCATTCTTTGCTATATCCTTTTTTATACAATGGTGTTATAATGCCTATCTGCCAGTCTAGTGGTACTTTCTTTTCTTTTTTAGCTTGGTTAATGATGTTTAATAATTCTTGTTGTCTTTCTTCATTCATGTATTTGACCATTTCTGCAGTTATATCATCATGTCCTGGTGCTTTTCTCAGCTTGATTTTGTTGATTGCATTTGTTAATTCTTTTTGTGTTATATTTTCTATCTGTTCCTGTTGCTCTTGTGGGGTGTGTTGATTTTTGTTTTGTTCTAACTTATTTCCTTCTACTTGTTCCACTTCCAAGAGTTCTTCACAGTATTCTCTCCACCTCTCCATAATCTCATTCTCTTCTGTGAGTATGGTTCCATTCTTATCCTTCACGTTTTTCAATGTATTTGGTTTTGGTTTTCTCATGCTCTTAAGTGTGTTATAGAACAATTTCTGGTTTTCACCGAATGCTTCTGTTAATTTATTTCCAAATTCTACCCACGTGCTGTCTTTGTTATTTTTAATCATCTGTTTAACTTCTGTTCTTTTCTCTTTGTACTTGTCATAGCTTTCTTGCTTTCTGTCTGTTAAGTATTTATTTTTTCCACAGTTGTTTCTTTTCTTGTACTATTTTTTCTAAGTCTTTTGTCCACCATGCCGTGCGTTTTTTGGGGTTATTACTTATTTTTGTTACTCCACAGCTCTCTTTTGAAGTCAAGATTTTTGCTTTTATAAAAGTCAAGAAAACAAAACAGTAACAATCCAATTTACTAAAATTATTACATAAATCGTCAATATATTTAAAATCATAATAACAATAATGAAGGTAAACACAAATAATCAATTGCAAAATTTAAAATAAATTGCAAACAATTTTAGTAATAATATAGGTCTGGATCCCGCGTATGAAAAAAAAGTTGATTAATAGCAAGCTGAAAATTTGTTAATAGCTTAAGGGTGTCTAGTCGGACAAACTTTGATATATGGGAACACTGGAACAGGGGAAGTTTTAATTGTGGAACAGGTTAAAAATTTGGAACAGTCAGACCACGAAGACGGCACATGTATTTTGTCCGACAGAACAGACTTAAACTCTCCGAACAGAGATTAAACTCTCATGCAAAAATCAGACTGCTATTTATCACCAAATGGGCGTTTTAATAAGTGGAACATGTAGAATATGTCAAATGACAGGAATTATGGCAGGTGATAAATAGCAGTCTGATTTTTGCATGAGAGTTTAATCTCTGTTCGGAGAGTTTAAGTCTGTTCTGTCGGACAATATAAATGTGCCGTTTTCGTGGTCTGACCGTTCCAAATTTTTAACCTGTTCCACAATTAAAACTTCCCCTGTTCCAGTGTTCCCATATATCAAAGTTTATCCGACTAGACACCCTTAAGCTATTAACAAATTTTCAGCTTGCTATTAATCAACTTTTTTTTCATACGCGGGATCCAGACCTAATAGTCTACCTAGTAATTAATAAAAAAAAGTATCTCCAGAAATAAGCGTTTTTCGTGGTGCCCGTCTATAAAGTCGCATAACTTTTTTCCTATTGCATATTTTGACTTAAAATTTTCCAGAAAACTTCTTCATGAACTATGTTTTATTTCTGTGTTGGTTAAAATTATAAGCTAAAAAGTTTGGTACTTAACTTTTTTAAGTAAACATGAAACTAACGAAATCTGACGACAAAATGTTTAAAAATTAACGATTTTTTTTTTAAATTTATATAAACATTTTTGTACAAAGCTCGTTGTTATCTAAATACTTTAAAGATGATACAGTAAAATTTTCAATAGGAAATATTTACAGAGAGCAAAGATACAGCGAGGTAAACTTGAAAAATCATCGAAAATTGATTTTTCGCATTTTTGCATAAAATTTAATTTTTAAACATGTTCCACTAACTCTAGATAAAAATAAACTTCATATTCAGATTCAGCGACCTCGAAAACATAAAGAACCACCAAAAATGGTCATTCACCTTAAAGTTGATTTTCGTGATCGGTATAATAGGCTAATCAAGTTAGGTTTTTACTAGACATAACGGAAAAGACGAGGTTTGACAGTTGAAATGTGTAGTATGAGATATTACAAAAAGACTACCATCTTGGGATTCATCAATTTTTTAGTGGAACATTTTTTAAATAAACAATCAAAACGTCAAACTTAGTTTTTTACTCATAACTTAAAAACTTGTTTATTTAGAAATTTGACGTCCACAGGTAACTTTCTCAGAAAAAAGATACATCGAATGAGATACGCTAAATAAAAATCGGTTAATAAACAAAAAAGTTATTGCAAAACGGATGACAAAATCACTGTTTTTGAATATAGTTAATAACAATTTTATTGTTTGTTAAAATACGTTTTAATATACCCAAAATTGAGGGCACTATGGTGTTTGAATGGTGTGCAAAAAATGGTCCAGATCTGTTAAATAGTTTTCGTAAAATTGAATTTGTTTATAAAATTTTTTGAAAAACGAGCTAATTTCTGAGGCTGGTCCAGTTAATATGGCTGAGTGTATCTCAATAATCCGAGGCTCATTTCTTTCGTTAAGATGTATACTAACAGCTTATGAAAAAAAAAAAAGTAAAAAAAATTACATATACGTACACAAAATTATTTGTTAATAAATAGCAGTTTTTAAGTTTATAAACAATTACAATAATTTCGTAGAAATTAGATCAAATTAAATGGCAATAAAAAATAGGGAAAGCTGGTTAAAATACACAACTTTCAAAAAAAAATTTTAGGTCCTACGACCCTTGGGGTCTGAGATAGCCCCTTTTTTTGAAAAAATCACTGTTACGTTAATTAACAACACTAAGATCTGAAATTAACCAATCTTTTATAAGAAAAGTCAAAGTTTTTAACAAAGTTTTTTGCAAGAAAAAATGTTAAAAATTGTTTAAATAGGTTTGTTATAAACACAGAGTATTTTGCGTTCCGACTAAAGTAAAAAATAGCGGGCGTAGTCGACTGACTGAATAGTGGGCGCGGTTGGCGACCGGCATGCGGCAGCAACTATTAAAATTACGTTATCCCGACCACAAAAATCCACTTTAAGGTGAATGACAAATTTTCGTCATTCCTTATGTTTTCGAGGTCTCTGAATCCGAATATGGAGTTAATTTTTTTCTAGAATTAGTGGAACATGTTCAAAAATCAAATTTTATGCAAATATGCGAAAAATCAATTTTGATGATTTTTCAATTTTAACTCACTGTATTTTTGGTCGCTGTAAATATTTCCTTTTGAAAATTTTACTGTGTTATCTTTGAAGCATTTAGATAACAATGAGATTTGTCCAAAATGACTCAACACGTTAAAAGAGAAGTTGTTAATTTTTAAACATTTTGTCGTCAGATTTCGTTAGTTTCATGTTTACTTAAAAAAGTTGAGTGACAAACTTTTTAGTTTATAATTTTAATTAACACAGAAATAAAATATAATTTATGAAGAAGTTTTCCAAAATTTAATTTAAAATATGCAATAGGAAAAATGTTATGTAACTTTATAGACGAGCGGCACACCTTTAAAAAGCTTATTTCTCGAGATACTGATACTAATTTTGATCATATTTTATATTTTTGATGGTGCTCAAAACTAAAATTAGGGTTGTTTTGAATTTTACGTGGGGGAACATTATCAAAGTCGCAACTTTACCCTAAAAATAAAAAAAAATCACGTTTTTTTGAGTTTAATTTGCTACAACTCTGTTCCATTTTAATATTTTTTTCTGATATTTTTATAGTATATATTTCTCACCTTTCTGAAGACAATGGGACCTGCTTCAATATTTCTGTCTTGCCATAAACAAAGTTATAAATTGTTTGAAGTAAAAGGTGCAGATTCTTTAATTGCAAAGTTTAATCGCAAAAGTTGAGTAACAAAATTTGAAATTTAGCTGTTTAATTAATTTTAAGTTAAAATCTAGAATACAGAGAACAAAATGTTTTATAGAAAAAAGTGGTGTAACTTTTAATTTTAAGAAAAAAGTGATTTCATTTTTTTTTTATTTTTAGGGTAAAATTGCGATTTTGACAATGTTTCCCCATCTAAAATTCAAAATAAAACTCATTTTCGTTTTCAGCACCATAAAAAGTATAAAGTAAGACCAAAATTAGCCATTCACCACACCGTGGTTGATATCTCGAGAAATGAGCGTTTTTTGGGGGGGAGTACCACGTACCACTCGTCTATAAGGTCGCGTAACTTTTTTTCTGTTGCATATTTTGACTTTGTGGCCTTTTTATTGTTATTTTTTAAATTTATTTATTTAAAATATAATTTTACTAAATAAATGTGCAACATAATAATATTCATAAAATTCAAGTTTCTACCAAAATATATAAATATAATATTAAGCTTCAAATCCGGTATACTGTCAATGTTAAAAATGGGCTGCAACGGTCTAGCGCTAGCGAATGCTAGTCCGCGAATTTATTCTCATTCGGCTGCGCCCATCATTTTTTTTTACTTTAGTCGGAACGCAAAATACTCTTTATTTATAACAATACTGTTTAAACAATTTTTAACATTTTTTCTTGAAAAAAACTTTGTTAAAAACTTTGACTTTTCTTATAAAAGATTGGTTAATTTCAGATCTTAGTGTTGTTAATTAACGTAACAGTGTTTCTTCAAAAAAGGGGCTATCCCCAAGGGTCGTAGGATCTAAAAATTTTTTTTAGAAGTTATGTATTTTAACCAGCTTTCAGTATTTTTTATTGCCATTTAATTTGATCTAATTTCTACGAAATTATTTTAATTGATTATAAGCTTAAAAACTGCTATTTATTAACAATTAATTTTGTGTACGTACATGTATTTTTTTTACTTTTTTTTTTCATAGGGTATTAGTATACATCTTAACGAAGGAAATAAGTCCCTGATTATTGAGATACATTCAGCCATATTAACTGGACCAGCCTCAGAACTTAGCTCGTTTTTCAAAAAATTTTATAAACAAATTAAATTTTGCAAAAACTGTTTAACAGATCTGGACCATTTTTTGCACACCATTCAAACACCATAATGCCCTCAAGTTTAGGTATATTTAAACATATTTTAATAAACAATAAAATTGTTATTAACAATATTCAAAAACAGTGATTTTGTCGTCCGTTTTGCAATAACTTTTTTGTTTATTAACCGATTTTAATTTGGTGCATCTCATTCTATGTATCTTTTTTTCTGAAAAAGTTACCTGTAGACGTCAAATTTCTAAATAAACAAGTTTTTAAGTTATGAGCAAAAAACTAAGTTTGACGTTTTGATTGTTTATTTAAAAAATGTTCCACTAAAAAATTGATGAATCCCAAGATGGTAGCCTTTTTGTAATATCTCATACTACATATTTCAACTGTCAAACCTCGTCTTTTCAATTATGTCGAAAAACGGCTTATTTTTAACTAACTTGATTGGTCTATAATGTAATTTTAGGGGTTGCTGCCGCTCGCCTACTAGTTTTTTCTCAAAATTGTGTATTTTAAACTACACTATATCCACCAACTATAACTTATCTGACTACACCACATACTCACTTATCATCATCGCAAACGTTCCGCATCATGCACTCGTGGTCGTGGAGTTTCAACTTCCAACTCTGTGACGGTAACTATTAATCCTAGTAATGTCCTGATATCACTTGCAGTGGCATATATTTGCTTACTTATTAGCCGTCTCGCTCTTACCACCCTTGACGAATATAAATGACTGCGAGCTTTGGGGATATATTTTTATTAGATAATCATGCCATTAGTCCGCATGACATGGGGCAAGTTGATAAAAAAATAAAGGATTTATGACGTTAAGGAGAAAAAAGTATATAAAATAAAGTCATATTTTTAACAATTTAAGTATAAAAAAAAATTTGTCGGTTAAGTCAACTAAATAGATACAGGGTGGGGCATTAGTGTGACAAAGTCCAATTACTCGTTTGTCGTAAGAGATACGAACAAAAGTTATTTAGATAAAAGTTGGCGCACAGATAGGACCATAATTTAAAAATATTTTTAAATATACAGGGGCGTCCGTGTTGACAGGGTGACACAAATATATGTTTTTTTAAATAGAACACCCTGTCTATTTGTACATTTTTTAATTTTACTCAATGTTTCCTTTCTTAAAATGTATGGTTTTGTAATATTATACGGGGTAGTTTAAAAGTTAATTACGTTTTTTTATTAATTTCGTAGCAATATTTACACCCTGTAGAATTGTAGGGATTTGACATCAAATTTTCTATTTGTATTCAAACGATTTTTAATATAGTCTACTACTGTTAATCATTTACAATTTTAGTATACAGGGTGGGTCGAAACTCGGAATGAGTATTTTCTGGGTTTTCTTAAATGGAACACCCTGTATTTTAATATTGTAATGAAATGATATTTTATGGTACTTTTTTATTTTTTAAGCATTCCCTATACCTAAGTGCTTGTAAGTTATTCGTGATTATTTAAGCCAAACATTAATTGCAACAAAAATTATGTGAAATTTTATTAGGTGGGCGTGAAAATATCCACTCAAAAATAAGTTTTCGAAAAAAATTATATAATAATCTAACCTGATCTTTAATTTATTAATGTTGGATGATACATCCAAATACATTCGTAGTTAAGGTTGTTGGTGCATAAAATATTAATCAAACATAGAAAAGTCTCCCTAGTTGGCTATGACACAAAATTTGCTTAAACATTTGACACTATACTTAGTTCCAGTTGATTTGTTACCATTACTAATATTAATTCTTCTAATCAGGAACTGATTAAAATGGCTTTGTGCTAGGAGAGCATAACAAAGATGAGCTACTTGCAATAAAAAATTATCATTAGCAATTCCCTGATAGATGACAACCAAAAAGAGAATCTTTTGAAAGTATACTAAAACGGTTTCAACAGACTAGATACTTTGATTGTAAAACGGTTGTACTAATATGCAGATCCTCAGTGACACTAAGGATTACATTTAATTCCTGTTTTCTTTACTTATAATAGTTTTTGTTCGATCAGATTTATCATAATCTAGGTGTCCAGGCCGTTGAAACCGTTCTAGTATATTTTTAAACGTTTCTTTTCTTAGTTGTCGTCTATCAGGAAATTTCTAATGAAAAATTCTTATTGATAGTAGCACATTTTTGTTATACTCCACTAGCACAAAAATCTTATTAATCAGTTCCTCATTAGAAAAAATCATATTAGTAATGGTAACAAAGCAAGTGGAACTATAAAAATAGTATAATATTAAATTTTTAAGAAAGTTTAGTGTCATAGCCGACTAGGTAGAATATTGTATGTTTTTATTAATATTTTGCGCACAAACAATTTTAACTACGAATTTATTTGGATATCTCATCCAATATTAATGAAATAAGGATCAGGCCAGATTATGATCTATTTTTTTTTTCGAAAAATTATTTTTGATTGAATATTTCACGGCCACCTAATAAAATTTCACGTAATTTTTCTTGCAATTAATGTTTGGCTTAAAGAATCACGAATAACTTACAAATTAAAGCACTTAGGTATAGGGAATGCTTAAGAAATAAAAAGTACCATAAAATATCATTTCATTACAATACTAAAATACAGGGTTTTCCATTTAAGAAAATTTAAGAAAACCCAGAAAATACTCATTCCGAGTTTCGACCAACCCTGTATACTAAAATTTAACATTTCGCTATACTGTTAATGTTTAAACAATAGTAGACTATATTAAAAATCGTTTAAACGCAAAATAAAAATTTGATGTCAAATCACTACAATTCTACAGGGTGTAAATATTGCTACGAAATTAAGAAAAAAACGTAATTATCTTTTAAACTACCTCGTATAATATTACAAAACCATATATTTTAAGAATGGAAACATTGAGGAGAATCTAAAAATGAAAACTATACAGGGTGTTCGATTTAAAATAAAACAAAAGTTTGTGTCACCCTGTCAATACGCACGCCCCTGTATATTTGAAAATATTTTTAAAATATGGTCCTGTTAGTGCCCCAACTTTTACCTAAATAACTTTTTTTCGTATCTCTTACGACAAACGAGTAATTTGACTTTGTCTTACTAATGCCCCACCCTGTATACAGGATAGGTCAAATACTTTCTCTGCTTTACCCGAAATTGTTTTCT
This sequence comes from Diabrotica virgifera virgifera, assembly GCF_917563875.1. Lineage (NCBI taxonomy): Eukaryota > Metazoa > Arthropoda > Insecta > Coleoptera > Chrysomelidae > Diabrotica > Diabrotica virgifera. The sequence goes on from NC_065443.1 coordinate 302,368,347, forward strand.
TAACAACCTTTTCAAATCTATAACTATGAATTTTCTGTAACATCCTGTTTGTTTTATTGCCTTTCTTTTTTCTGTAATACCGTGGTTTGCCTGCTAATATCTATATTCCCAAGTATTTCCCATCAAAACTAGTTAATTATTTGCCTTTCGTTACTATTCTTAGTGAGTGGTTTTACACCAATGGTAATGCAGCCAATTGGCTTTTTGTACTAATTCAATCTCATAAATAACTTAATACTCGAAAATCTCATAAAAAATACGTATGCAACACAAAATACATGATCACGCATCTATGTACATAATTTAGAAAACCTAATTTACACAATCCATCCATGATAAATATGACACAATCAACCCACTTCCTTCGGAGTCAGGCTCTTTCACCAAATATGAAAATGAACTCTAGTAGTTTTTAGGCAATCTGCTTTCATGCAAAATTATCGATTATTCTGATGCACTTGTGTAATTACCCCCGAGAATATCTGACATTATGTAGTGATCTCCTGTAGTAAGTTTCTAACGTTGACAAAAGTTCGTTATATTAGGGTTGTTTCGATTTGATTTCTTCTGAATAAATGCTCAGAAACAAATAAGAAGAGCGTAGCAATTAGATAGTGCCGACAGAAGTGAATACTTTTTGTAGCGCGTTATTACTATACGTAGATTAATGCAATTTTATGTCTGCTTATTACTGAAATGTTAATATTTTTTATAATAGATAGATTATATTATTATTATTAATACATTTAAGTTCTCTAAATTTTAAATTAAATCTAAATATCTGGGAAAAACGTGTCTTCAACATCTAACAAAAATCACGCATGGGACTGAGTTTACTACTTCTCGTAGTGTGTGGTCTGATTATATTAGTTTTGATTCGATTAGATGAGTTCTATTTTTTGTAAAAACTAAACAAGTCAAAATCTATACAGTTAAAATCACCTATTAAAAAATTAGTAAAAAATACAAAATTCGGGATCTATACTTAGTTTTATAATATAAACATTTGTCGCACCATATTTTTTGGAAATACTGAACAAATCAACCACAAAGGCTGGAAACTTCCCCAAAACTAGTCAAAAATATTGAATTCGGAATCCACACTAAGTTTGACCTTAAAAACGTGTGTCCCACTAGGATTTTTGGAAAAATTGAATATATCAACCCCTACAAGGTTAAAACCACCCCGAAGCCAGTCAAGAATTGAAAATTCGGAGTCTATATTTAGTTTTAGTATAAAAACATGTGTCGAAATATATTTAAAAAAAAACTGAATATAACAACCTTAAAGGGTTGAAACCTCCCCAAATCTAGTCAATAATTTAAAATTCGGGAACTACCCTTGAAATCATCTTGAAACCAGGCAAACGACCGATAATTCTAATAATAAACGTTAATTCTAATAATAAAAATAAGTGTATAGATAATATATCATCATCATACTCACTAACATCTTAGTAGATGTGTTGTGGTTCATAATTGGGCTTCAGCAGCTCGGACAGTTTTATTGATAATATTTCTCCACTGGTCGCGGTCATCAGTTACATGTATTGCCTCAGTATACTGTTTGTTGAGAAGCTTTTTAGTAATGTCCGCCCATCGCTGTGGAGATCTTCCGCGTTGGCGTTGAGTCTGAGGCCTTCCTTGGACCACCAACGGCCAAATGTGATCACTTCGATGGATATGACCAAACAACTTTAAAATTCTAGAGTATACGGTACTGGAGAGACGCTGATCCGGTTTAATTTCACCCAGAACCGAGATATTTGTACGGCGAGCCGTCCATGGAATTCGAAGCAGGCATCTCCATGTCCACATTTCAAAGGCGTCTATACGTCGTCTATCTGATTCTTTGACTGTCCATGTCTCGCATGCATAGTAAAATATAGAAAAGACCAGAGTTGAAACGAGTCTCTTTTTGTTTGTCATAGTAATGTGACGATCACGCCAGATCCCGTTTAGTTCACTCATTGCTGCTCTTGCTAGTTGAATGCGTCTTCTAACTTCGGGTTCACAACTGCCTGTGTTGTTAACTAGAGCTCCAAGATATATCATAGATGAGACTACCTCGCATCCCGCAATAGTTTGGGTTTCAGGAAACTGTTGTTGGCGATCAATAACCATGATTTTGGTTTTGTTGTAGTTAACCATGAGTCCAAATTTAGCACTTTCTACCTCGAGTTTTTTTAATAATTCAGTAATTTCTTCTGGAGTAGAGGCTAGAAGTGTAGTGTCGTCTGCGAAACGCAAGTTAGATATATTAATAGATAATATATACACACACCCAAACATGGAATCACTATGTATTTCAAAACAATATTTATTTCTTTTAAAAATACTTGTTATTGTTGCGAAGAATAAAGGTTTTTATTGAAAATAAACAAATCGATAAGACAATCAGATAGTACAGCTTGGTACGGTATAGGTTATTCGCATGAGTTGCAAATTGAACGAAAATAAATAAACTAACTTTTGCGTCCAAAAACGAAAATATGACTCATGTGGGGTTATAGAACTTACAACGGGGAAAGACTATTGTTCTTGTGGAGCAAGTAATGTTCTCAGAGGGACATAGCTGCAGAGCTTGGTGTAACACAGGGCGTTCTGTCTAAAACTTTTGCTAGGTAATAGAAAATAGGAAAGCTCAAAAATAAAGAAGGTAAAGTCGCCAAAAAGTAATAACGGTTAGCCACGATCGTTTAACTGTCCAATCAGCTGGAAGACACCCAATAATTTCTCACCAGCAGCTCCAAAGGCAGCTTTTGGATGTACACCAGCTACAGATGTAACTGTTTCAGTTGAAACGATAAAAAGAAGAGATCGTGCCAAGAAGTATACAGCAGGAGACAGTTATGGATTCCCGAGTTATCCAGGGAGCACAAGATTGATCGTCTAAATTGGTGTCTTCACCACCAAAACTGGAACATTGGCAATTGACAAAATGTGCTATTTTCAGAAAAAGTCAGGATTTGTGTAAAATCAGATGACCCCCGAAATCGTGTACTTAGAGGTCGAAGAAGACAAACAAGAACGAAAACTGTCAGATCTGTTCACAAATAATATAAAAGAGGAATTGTAATGTTCTGGAGAGGGATTGTGATCCGTAAAAAACTCCTTTAATTTTCATCCAATCAACGTTTACTGCTCACAGGTATGTTGATAACCTGTAGTCAGGCTCTGGAGAGGTGCAACAGTAGAAAATTTAATTTTCATGTATGACAATGGACCTCCACATACCACTAGAGTCACTAGAGACATCATTGAAGCAGAAGACATCCCTTGTTTGGAGTGACCTGCTTGCTCACCCGAGTTTAACCCTATTGAGTATTTGTGGGATATGCTTAAAAGAAAAATTAGAGCTCGCCGGGAAAATCCACAAAACACCGCACGGCTAGTACAAGCTGCTTTTGAAGAATGGAGCAACCTAGCACAACAAAATGTTGATAATTGGATTAGGAGCGTGCCCCCGCAAACTAAAGCTTGCATAAGGACTGGAGGTGATAGCGCTGACTACCAAAAAAAAAACAAAAAAAAAATAATAAAAACAATTTAAACATTATTAGTTTTACATTGAAATTTTTGATGCTATTGAATTTAAAACAACTAGTTTCAATTTGTTGTTTAAATATGTTGTTCTGAAGCTATTTCCTTGTGGCATTTTTATAATTAAGTATTTTTTATGGGAAATAAGCCACAATTTTACTAAAAAATTAATTTATTAACGTTTCGAAGCCCAAATCGGGTTTCGTTGTCAAAATACAAAATACTATTTTTATACTGGGAAATAAGCCACAATTTTACTAAAAAATGAATTTATTAACGTTTCGAAGCCCAAATCGGATTTCGTTGTCAAAATACAAAATACTATTTTGTATTTTGTATTTTGACAACGAAACCCGATTTGGGCTTCGAAACGTTAATAAATTCATTTTTTAGTAAAATTGTGGCTTATTTCCCATAAAAAATACGTAGTTGTTTAAATACTTTATTGTTTTATTTAATTGTTATGTATTTGTGATTAAATTGCTTTAAAATAAATAAATATTCTTTGACTTCGTGTGTTCGCTTTTTTAAATCAGCACGACATAATAACAAATATCAGATGATTCCATTTGGGTGTGTGCAGATATCGAGCGATAAGAAGTATTCACTTAAAAAAAGTTGTTGTAGCGTATTAGGAAAATCAAATATTTTCTTGACATCAAATACGCAGTTTCTAATATATATCTTAAGCTCTTCAATAAAATGGTTAAGAAAATGTAATCCTTTCGGTAAATTAATCTATTTTAAACCCCCAACCATCTGAATTCGATAATCTCGGAATTACTCTTGAGCATGATATAATCCACCACAGAGGATCCTTCACCGTCTCTTACAGACCAAAATGAAACCTCCAAACATGATTTTGGTGCGTTCAGAGGCAACCTACGGCCTTTTATTGAGCGATTTACATATCGTAGTCTAATCCTCAAGTAAACTTTTGCTCTTACGCAATTCTGGAACAATCCCCCGCAAATATTTCCATGATTATAGAGGTGAATACTGATGATGGCTGGTCTTGTTTGTGTAGATTACATTAGCTTAAGTTTACAAACAATATTTTGCTAAGTAGATAAAATTTAACTTTGTTAAATTTTTTTTTAACTTTGTTACTGAAATAATAAATAAAAGGAAAAGAGAATAAATATGTAGAACTTGTAAAAAAATTGTGTAATGTCCCTAATAATTTGGAAACCCACTGTAGTCTCTTCCAAATAGTATCTTTAAAACCTTTTGTTTACGTTTTCTTAGAAGTGATGGGTGTGAACCTAAAATTAGTGCTATAAAAAGGAAATAAAATAAAATTCCAAAACTACTACTTAAATGAAAAATAATTCCAAAAAATTAGAAACTATAAAACAAATAAAATTCTTGTCGAATTAATATTCAAACAAAATATCACCTTGTACCAAACAAAAACCGAATATAATACACAATGCCTTTCTCATGACGTCGAGTGAATTTGCTGATATGTTTTGACCAATTTCGACTATGTTTTGTCTTAGTTGCTCCAAGTTGATGGTTCGCAATTCATGTTTGTACAGAATGGTCGTCTTTGGCGTTCCCCAAAAATAAAAATCTAGGGATGTTAAGCCTGTTGACCGAGGGAGCCATTTTATTGTACCTTATGTACCTACTAATCACACGCCTAGGAAAAACTAAATCTAGATAGGTTATTTGAAGACGTTACAGTGCAGCCATTATTTGATTTAATTAATTTTAAGTATCTATTTAAAATTTATAGTTTTGCTATATATGTTGTTGAAAATGTGAGGTCATTTATGAGCACGCAGATTCTCGTTACGGCCCTGACTATTTTATGTTGCATTATTTTTTTTTATTTTAATTTTGGAATTCAAGAGAGTTCGAATTTAGATTAAATTTTATTTTAGACCGACTATGTAGAGGATTTCCTGACTACAAAAAGAATTGAAGACTTTTTAAAAATACCTAGCAAAACCAATAAATAAACAATTACTTGAGTATCGTCCTGCCAAAAGAATAAAACACGTTAAATCAGCAAAAAATGTCTTACGATAAAAAGTGGGCCTACACTTTATTGGCGTCATATCACTTCAAAACTTTTTACTTCTTTCATCTAGGGCGTTAAAAAAACTATAAAAGAGATAAGATTATGTTTAGGGTTTAGGCCTTCAAGATTTTATTGTGTACAGAAGAAGTTACCCAGATTTCTATCTTTTTACTGCTGCCGTCACTGTAAGAAGTATAAAGCAGGACGGCCAGTAAAAAATTTAAGGGATGGCATATTATAAGATATTTAAATATAGTCATATAGAGCCATCCAAAAAAAAGAATGTGTGTGTACTTTGTACGCACGTAAGAAGTTATACTTCTATTATATGATTTAAACGAAATTAATATACTTTTTATTTATATTTTGTTTAAATATTAAACTAATTTATACTTACTACTTCTCAAACATTTTTATTAGAACAGTGCCAAAAATTAAAATAATAAAAGAATAAAACACACACAAACACATTAAACAAGCCACAAATTATGTCTGAACATTAATTGTCGAAAATTTTTTTAACTAAATACGTATTTTCTGAAAATACAATTATATAATAAATATACTTACAATCATAAAATGTATTAAAAAAAAAACAAAAAAGAAAGTTTCTATTGGGACTCGAACCAGCGCTGATAAGAGCGGTTGGTATTGGAATTCATTCGCCTTCTCCGCTTAGCCACGGACACTATGTGTCATTATTTACGAAGATCGACTAACTAAACGGATTAAACTTGTGATATTTTGATATTTTGAAAATTGATCAAATTATTTTAATTTTGAATTGAAATGATTTAGAATTGAAAAAATACAACAAAACATAGAGTAAAAAACAATATATTAGGTGAATATTGATAGAAATTTTGATGGTAATCAAATTATATAAATAAAAGTATTACATACTATGTATTTTGGCAGATCAAATAGGTAGGTTTATACCCAAGATACATTAACAATTATTACGTACCTGTTGCTTTTAAAAACTATTTAAAAGTCACTACAATATTATAAACTTTTTTGTTTCTGTCCTCACAACAATAAAACTAATATATTATACATTTGTTTACCTTTACCTTTACCTCCAAACCAAAGCTGCCATATCGGATAATTTTTGACATGTCTTTTGAACATCCAATCAGAACAAAGTTATAATGCGCATGCGCCGGGCTGATAGGTTTTAACATATAAAAAAATCACCCTCTATCGCCGGTAAAGAAGTATAACTTCAAAAATCTCAATTTAAGAAGGTCATAAGTCATTTATTTATACAGCTCGTTAGTTACCATGCTGTCTAGAATGGCATTTAAAGGTTTGACATTGTCAATTTGAAATTTGTTTGGACCTACACTATTATAGTTATTAAGGTACCAAGGGTATTATAAGGATAATAACTCTTGAGCTCAATGGTGTATAGACCGAGCGCCTTTGGCCCGAGGTATATATGTTGACCGAAAGCATTAATATTATAATACCCGTGGTGCCTTCAACGTTTAATGGCCGACTAAATTATTCTTTATATGCAAAAAATTTGAATGAATTTTGAATTAATTAGTTTTCAAATAAGTACATTTACCAGAAATAGTGGTAACGTAATTGTGGTAACCATAGTTTTACTTAGAGTTTTATTTGTCAACTTGACAGTATTTAACTCGTTATTTAAATTTAATAGGCCCTAGGGAGTTATTTTTCAATAACACGCCCTTGGGCGTTATATCGTACTAAATAGACTTCGAGATAATGTCATTATTTGTCAAATAATAGACCAGTCGGACATTAACGACAATTATTGGGAAATTAAAGTATGAATAAATTATATGAGAGTGCAGCTGATATGTGAAACAATTGTGCATTTAATGATAGAAGCATATAATTTTGACCATATATACTACACATATAAAGGTTCAAATTTTGATACGAGGCCATCTCAGATTTTGCCTTTTACAAAAATGGCGGGCATTCAAAATGGCGACTATATATATATGACTAATATCACGATAACTTTTGAACGAGACGTCCGATTTCAACCAAATTTGGTATATGGGTTGTTTTTCTATGTGTAAGGTCGAGGTCTTGAACTGGAAAAATCGGTTTACCAAAAGTTGTGTTTTTTCTGGTTTTTATATAAAAATATGTTGTTTTATATTTCCAATTCTTTCACCCTGTATACATATATTAATTTTTCAAAAAGTTAATACCGCCATTTAAAATAGCTTAAAAATATTTTTAACTTTTTAGTTATGTTAATTACCAGGTAATAAATGCATGTCGTACATGTACCTATGTACGGCAGATTCGTGCAAATATTATAAGAATTATTGTGCATTTAATGGTAGAAGCATATAATTTAGGCCACATATACTACACATACTCGTATAAAGGTTCAAATTTAGATACGAGGCCATCTCAGTTTTTGTTCCTTTTACAAAATGGCGGGTATTCAAAATGGCGACTATACATATGTGACTAATAGCACGATAACTTTTAAACGAAAAGTCCGATTTCAGCCAAATTTGGCATCAAGCTCCATTTTTGATGAATAAGATCGAGGTCTTGGTCCGGAAAAATTGGTTTACCAGAAGTTGTCCTTTTACTGTTTTTATTAAAAATTAATTAAAATTAATTAAATCTAAAATTAATATATACAGGGTGAAAGAATTGAAAAAAAAACATCATATTTTTATATATTATATAAAAATATGATGTTTTTTTTCAATTCTTTCACCCTATATATATATTAATTTTTAAAATTAATACCGCCGTTAAAAAGAGAGTAAAAATATTTTTTAGGAAATATTTTGAACTTTTTAATTATGTTAATTACCATTTAATAAATGCATAACGTATCTTCACATGTACGTATGTGCGGCAGATTCATTTTGAATGCCCGCCATTTTTTAAGATAAAATTTGAGACGGCCTTATATCTAAATTTGAATCTTTGTGTGTGTAGTGTATGTGGTCCAAATTATACCTATGCTTCTACCATTAAATCCACAATAATTCTTATATTATTTTCACGAATCTGCCACACATAGGTTCATAGGTACATGTGAAGATACGTTATGCATTTATTAATTCGTAATTAACATAACTAAGGAATCCAAAATATTTCCTAAAAAATATTTTTACGCTTTTTTCAAAGCCGGTATAACCTTTTTGAAAAATTAATGTATACAGGGTAAAAGAATTGAAAAAATAAACAACAGATTTTAACCTAAAAAATCAGGAAAAACAAAACTTCTGGTAAACCGATTCTTCCGGTTCAAGATCTCGATCTTTTACGTAAAAAAAACCTATGTACACAATTTGGTTGTAATTGGACTTTTTGTTCAAAATTTATCGTGCTATTATTCACATATTTATAGTCGCTATTTTGAAGGTCCGCCATTTTTGTAAAAGTCAAAATCTGAGATGGCCTCATATCTATGTTTGAACCTATGTATGTGTAGTATATGTATTCCAAATTATGTGCTTCTACCATTAAAGGCACAATAATTCTAATAATATTTGAACGAATCTGCCGCACATAGGTACATGTGAAGATAAGTTATGCATTTATTAAATGGTAATTGACACAACTAAAAAGTTCGAAATATTTCCTAAAAAATATTTTTACGGTCTTTTTAATGCCGGTATTACTTTTTTGAAAAATTAATATATACAGGGTAAAATAATTGAAAAATACAACACATTTTTACATAAAAAATCAGAAAAAACACAACTTCTGGTAAACCGATTCTTCCGGTTCAAGACCTCGATCTTTTACTTCAACGAGAAGACCTATATAACCAACTTGGTTGAAATCTGACTTTTCGTTAAAAAGTTATCGTGCTATTAGTCACATATGTGCTGTCGCCATTTTGAATGCCGCCATTTTTGTAAAAATAAAAAAATCTGAGATGGCCTCCTATGTAATTTTGAACCTTTATATGTGTAGTATGTGTGGTCAAATTATATGCTTCTATCATTAAATGCACAATTCTTATAATATTTGCACGAATCTGCCGCACTATGATGCGTTACAATTGAACAATCCTAGTAGGTAAAAAAATGTGTTATTTGTTTAACTGTCACAATAAGACCATGTGTAATACATAAACTATTATCATTTTTTAATTCAATGTATAAATTATTCTTTGCGTCACAATATAAGAAATTTGTTCTGACGCTGGTGGAATGTCCCTACCGATTTAGTATCATAATAAATAGTTGATGTTACTAATCCCTCAATTATCTTTGGGACGGGTGGCAATAGTTTTGGAACAGCTTACTAGGGCCGGACTTTATATTATTGACAGAACTGACTCGTTACCTGCCAATGCAAATAAATTATTAAAATTAAAATTTCTAGACAATGCTTCGTATTAAAAATTTTATTTGCTGTAGACGAATTATAAGAATCAGTCACTAAATATTTTGGAACAAGACATTATTTGTCATTATTTGACACATTTGCTGTTTAGTGTAATTTAAACATTTCCTCCATCTTTATTCCATCTAGTATACTGGAAATCAATTAGACGTATTACATAATTTTACACACCCTCTGCTCGTACAATACCCCAAACCGATCTGCGACAAAAGTTTTGTTGATTGTGTGGTGAATACTAATGCTCAACTCTAACTCCAAGACGCGCCTTTTGGTTCTCGCTCGTATATACAAAGAAAGAACTAGACCCTTTCCACGGAACACAAATTAGTTAAACGTTTCAAGAAAATTGCGAACAAGAAGCAACGATTAAAATTAACTTATTGTTAAGCTTCGAGCGTTTATATAATATTTCATTTCTAGCAGAGGTAGGTTGTGAATTTTAAAATTAAAATTTCATGCCTCAATACCGTCGAATGGAGTCGAGAAAGAAGGTTGAACTTTGGATATAGGGCACTTCAAATGTACTGGAGGAATTTAAAGTGGATCAGAACATGGAAATGTAATTTAACGCATATCTTGTTGTCTTTGAAGATATTTAAGAACGTACTTTGATCCGTAGCAGCCTTTCTTGTTAAAGATATGCTTAAACATCAGAAATGAAAAGATTATTTTAGATTTTTAGCGTTAACTAATTTTGTGCTTGTAAATTTTACAAATATACAGGGTATCCCGAAAAGATTTGTCATAAATTATACCACACTTCTGGGGTCAAAAATAGTTCGATTGAACCTAACTTACCGTAGTACAAATATGCCCATAAAAAAAGTTACAGCCCTTTGTAGATACAAAATGAAAATCGATTTTTTTTTAATATATCGAAAACTATTAGAGATTTTTTATTTAAAATGGAAATTTATAGTTCTTATGGCAGGGTCATCTTAAAACAAAATTATAGTGAAGTGTGTTCACGCCATAAAATTTTTATGGGGGTTTGTTCCCTTAAATCCCCCAAACTTTTGTGTACGTTCCAATTAATTTATTACTGTGGTACCATTAGTTAGCCACAACGTTTTAAATTTTTTTTCTTAGTATTTTTTCGATAAGCCAATTTTTATCGAGATGCAGCTTCTTTTTTAATATATTTATATAACATTTTTATGGGGGTTTTGTTCCTTTAAACCCCCCAAATATTTGTGTACGTTCCAACTAAACTATTATTGTGGTACTATTTATTAGTTAAATACAGTATTTTTAAAACTTTTTTGCCTCTTAGCATTTTTTTGACAAGTCACCTTTTATCGAGATATGGCTTGTTTTTCAAAATATACCTAAAAATGTAAATTATAAATAAATTTTCAGATTATTAACAGGTCTCTATAATCGTACTTAACCATATACAAATATGTGGTGGATTCCACAGATACTCAAAATATGTCGATAAACACTGGCTTATCGAAAAAGTACTAGGAGGCAAAAAAGTTTTAAAAACACTGTTTAACTAATGGTGCCACAATAATAATTTAACTGGAACGTACACAAAACTTTTGGGGGAGTTTAAAGGAACAAAACCCCCATAAAATTCTTATGGGGTGCACAAATTTCACTTTAATTTTTATTGAAGATGTTGCTATCATAAGAATGCCATATGCCATTTTCAATAAAAAATCGCTAAGAGTTTTCGATATATAAAATTTTTGCGACTCCAGAATCTGTGGTATAATTTATGACCAATCTTTGCGAGACACCATGTATATATCTTTTCGGGACACCGGGGTTTTTTTTACTTTTTATTTACTAATATTTTTTGGCTTTGTCTACTAAATAAATTTTATTTAGTAGCCAAAGATATGGAAAGATTCAAGGAAAGCGCAGCATAGGTAGAAGAAAAATGTCCTGGCTGAGAAATCTCAGAGAATGGTTTGGATGCAGCTCAACTGAACTCTTTCGGGTTGTAGTGTCAAAAGTGAGAATAGCAATGATGATTGCCAACCTTCGTCGCGGACATGGCACGTAAAGAAGAAGACCAAATAAACAATTTTTAAACTTGGATTTGGAGTGAGTTTATGGTTGTAGCAAAAATCAATGTACTATAGATATCCCCTGTTTATAAAAGGTCTATCTATTATAGTATGTAAAATCTCTTATTATAATATTTAAAATCTCGCCAAACAAATGAATTTAGTAATATATCAGAATTTTAACATGTCCCTCTACAACTTTAAAGGCGATGCTGAACGTTCCTCCCTTGTAGTTCTGCCCAAGGAGGGAGGCAGTAACCACCGCCATAAAGATGCGACAGACACAAATAATGAAATCTGGATATCTATTTGATCATCTAAAAATCTTTTTTGGATCCTAAGGACAGGCCGACAGATGCATTGCCAGTCAAATTCGACTTCGAAACACCCTTTGAAGTAGTCATAAATAACCACCAAATGAGAGAAGAAGTTGAACCGAAACTGGAAGAAAGTTCACTTGTATTCAATGCGGATTAAAATAGATAAAAGAGTTACTGGGCCGAATTTCAGGCTATCCAAATCTCTTGGAAACTCCCCAACTATCTTTCAGGCAGAAATATACGCCATAGACATTAGTGTCCATGTCACAACCAAGAAACTCATAGGAGAAAAGTCTTTATTTTATCTGGCAGTCAAGCTGCCTTAAAGGCTGTAACGTAATTTACTTGTGAATTAAAGTCCATCAAGAAGCTGGCGTAACACAACAAAGTAACTTTTATGTGGTTGCGAGGTCACAATGGAATTGCAAAAAATGAGAAAGCTGATAGCCCCGCAAAAGAATAATACCTCATTCCAACGATCAGAACCCTTCTGTGGACTATCAAAACCACATCAGTGAGGGACTCCGGATCTGGGAACTCAATCAACTACAACTCTACTGGTCTAACACCCCAGGACAAAGGCAAGTAAAAAGTCTCATAAAAGTGTGGCCTACTGTAATAAACCGCCTTTTTTGAAATGAGTAAAAAATATATAAAAATGATCACTGGTATTCTCACTGTCACTGCCCTCTGACATATCATCTCAAAAAAATGAGCAAATCAGAGAGTGAGAACTGTCGTTTCTATGACAACGAAAAAGAAACGACAGAAAATATACTATGCAACTGCGTAGCACTGTTCTGCAAACGACTAAAATTCCTAGAAGAGGTCATCCGAACGCCCTCTGAGGTAGGAAACACGTCACCTAGGATGATAATCACCTCCATCAGAAGTATTGGCATCCTAGATTTTAACTAGATTAAGGTATGCACAAAAGTTCTTGTCCCGACAATGAAAAGTAAAAGGGACTCAAAAGACTATACATATTGTTATGCTCTACTTTTTATATTTATTTAGATTAATTAGCAAATTCTTAATTTAATTGATTATCCAATTATTTTATTTATTGCCTATGTTAAAACACAACTAAATTCCAATTAAATTTTCCAATCAATTTTACTCTCAGGGCTAATTTAGTATTTGATACATTACCTGTGATCTGTGGCTTCTAGTATTTCTAGTTGCTTACTTCTTCCAGGGTAGAAACAGGGAAATTGAAAACACTCAAAATCATATAAATGTAATCTATTGTTTTTATAAATTAAGCCGTGTACATATGATTCAAAAAATACTAAAATTTAACTTTGTTGCAACAATCTCTAACTTAATAAATTTAAACTCTAACTCTGATATCTCCTTGTTTTGACAAAAATATTTATTTAATTAATTTCTTATTGACTCATACTAAATTGAATGAATTTTACTTTTCTTCTTTTGGATTGATTTCTCAAATTTGAAATGACTAACTGCGTTAGAAAAATTGTTCAATAAACAAATAAACAAATATGGTTTTGATATAAATAAATTTTCTCCATTCAGACAAATTATTTGACTAACCTTTTATTCTTCACTCCCTCGTTTTCTGGATTGCGCCGTCCTTGATTCTCTCAACACGTACTCTCTGGTTGTTGCGAAAAAGTCCCTCTCGTCTAAACTGCTTCCAAGAAAAACACACAGGACTTGCTCGAATATCTTGTGCACAAACGGATAATAATCAGTTACTCGTTCTAGACAAAACAAAGGAATCTCCCTCGGACCAGGAAAATTAACTCTTCAACCGGTCGACGATTTGGTTTCAACTTGATTCTGCTCGCAAAGGCCGATCACACCACTCTACACTGATTATACATTTTTAAAACTCGACTGCCTCTTCAGATGTCAATTACACAGTGTCTTTATTTTTCTCTCAAATCCATACTCTCACATTCGTTATCCCTTCTCCTGATATTTTCCATCCAATAAACAACAACTTCTCTCAAACCATTTATTTCTTAAGAAACCAAATATCCTTCCATGTAACTTTCCCAATTTGTCAAATTTGAAAGAATATCATAATTAGTTCTTTACTACTTTCTACTTTTACAGCTAAAAACTAATACCACATTAAAATACCTTCCCGGAAGGATCTTAAAAACGTTATTGTCCCGTGCATTTCGTCGAATCACTTATTATTACTTATTTTTTCACTTATTGTTTCATTTTTTCCCGAAACACTTTTGGTGATGAAAATACAGGGTGATGAAAAACTATCATTTCATGGTCGTTGATATAAATTTAATTTTTTTCTGAATTTCTTTACAAAAATCAATTCTACAACAATATATACAAAAGTTCTTTATAGGTCGAAAAGCGAAGAGGCTGCATTGCATAGCCTTAACGGCCTCACATAATCTAATAGATCAGAGCATTTAGAAAAAAATTAAACGATTTTTAAATGCAGCACCTATCGCCTTGCAAGATTTTGCATTGTGTTTTGAATGACGTCAGGAAAAAAGCCTATAACAGGAAAATGGGTGAAAATGCAAAATGGCATATAAAATGCATCGGAAAGTGCATAAAAATATCAAAATCAGTGTAATAATGGCCAGATTTTTTATTCGGTGATTTTTGGGGTCGGTAAGCATGAATATATCATTAGAAAAGGCTCCCGGAACACTTGGAACACAGGATTACTGCTAAGGCACGTCATCTCTCTATCATCAGATACTATGTATTTTCTAGGATATTATACGAAGTAGAGGCCTGGACACTTTCCGAAGCTTCTTTAATGAAACTCGAGGCATTCGAGTTGTGGTGTTATAGACGCATTTTAAGAATTTCGTGGATTGATCTTGTGACTAATGTTGAGGTCCTACGTAGAATAGACAAAAAATGCGAGATAATTAACACCATCAAAGAGCGCAAAATATAATATCTTGACCATTTTATGAGGAATGAACAGAGATATGGTTTATTGCAACCCATTCTTCAGGGCAAGGTATTTGGGAAGAGAGGTACAGGGAGAAGAAAAATAGCTTGGCTTGAAAACCTGAGAAAGTGGTTTAATACAAGGATAACCGGACTATTCAGAATAGCAGCAAGCAAAATTAGGATAGCCATGCTAATCGCCAAAGTCCGGAACGGATAGGCACCGTAAAAAGAAGAAGTTAATAAAGAGATATATTAAAATGATTTACTCGAACTGATGTGTTCTTAATATTGTAAAAAAATCCCTATATAAAAATAATTTTAACAAAAATTTTAAAAAATGATTATCCATAACGATCCTACCAGCGGATAAAGGAAATGCAACTGTAATTATGCATAAAATACAATATGAGGACAAAATTACAGATCTAATTACAAATGGCCCTTATACCAAATTAACGACGGATCAAACGAAAACACTGGAAAACAAAATCTATAGAACTTTATTCAAATTTAAAAATGATCTAACATACTATCAAAGAACATTAATGACACCTCATTACAGTAAGTCACCACATATTTATGGAGTGCCGAAAATTCATAAAGCGAACATACCACTTAGACCCATTTGTAGTACCATCAGTTCTCCTTGTAGTGAACTATCAAAATTTTTATTAAACATTATAAAACCATTTGCTAATAATGATGACACATTTATAAAAAATACAAATCATTTTTTAAACAAATTATCAACTATTGAGTTTAATCCAAATAATATTTTAGTAAGTTTTGACATAAACAGTTTATTTACAAATGTGCCATTAGATAAAACTTTAAACATAATCAAAACGAAATTAGAGAATGATGATACATTGACAACTAGGACAAAACTAAATGTATCAGCTATAATGGAGTTATTGACATTATGTACTAATAATACCTATTTTCAACTAAATAATCAATTTTATAAACAAAATTTTGGTCTAGCAATGGGCTCCTCTTTATCTCCATTATTGGCTAATATATTTATGGAGGATTTCGAAACTAATATCATTTATAAACAAAATTTAAAATCCACTGTATGGTGGAGATATGTAGATGATGTGTTTTCAATATGGCCTCATAGATCAGAATTATTGGATACATTCCTGAATATTATAAACGATCAAGAAGAGACAATAAAATTTACAATGGAAAAGGAATATAATAACACCCTGCCTTTCCTCGATGTTTTAGTTTCAAAGAAGGATACTGGATATGAGACTAAAGTGTATAGGAAACCAACACATACCAACAGATATCTCAATTACAAATCAAATCACAACATCAACGTTAAAAAGGGAATCATAAAATCCTTATATGATAGAGCCAAAATTACTTGTTCTAACGAAAATTCATTTTTAGAAGAAAAACAATTCTTAACATCTGTTTTATTAAAAAATGATTATCCTTTATCGTTTATAAATAAGGAATTGTCAAGATTGGATCGAATGGAACAGAACAACATAGAACGGGATCCTACAACATTCACAAGAAATAATATGAGGAAAATATCAATACCATACATAAAAGGACTATCAGAGAAACTTAAAACAATAGGAAATAAATTCAACATTTCAACAACATTCAAAACAATTAACACATTGAGATCTATTCTATCTAAAACTAAACCTAACAATGAACAAGAAAGGACAAAGAATTGTATTTATAAAATACCTTGTGAATGCGAACAGTTTTATATAGGTGAAACATCAAGACCATTAAACGTTAGAATAAGTGAACATCAATCTTATATTAAAAATAGAGAATTTGATAGATCTCAAATATGTCAACACGCATGGGATAATGAACATAGAGTTCAGTGGAGAGATTCAAGTATAGTCCTGAAAGAAACAGATAGTAAAAAGAGAAAAATCAAAGAAGCGGCTCTAATTATGCTAAACGAAACCAATTGTGTCGCAAATTCCTCGGTGGAATGCAGTAGGATGTGGATACCCATACTGAAAGAGGAAGTCAATAGAAAGAAAATACCACAATTAGTAAGTCAATAGTCGAGTAAGTACATATTTTATATTTTAGTATTATTTATATATCCATGTATTATTGATATTATTTATAATTTAAACAAAATTATAGTAAAGTCAGAATTTGGTATTAATTTTGAGAGTAAATTAAATGTAAGACCAAATACTTACGATGTCGGGATAGTATCACGAGGTTTTTCCTGGTTTTCCCTCGTGATTTACTATGAGATCTCCAACGCGATAATTTTAATGTCACCGTTGCATGTGGTTGTCTTTTTAAAGACAGATCACATGCTATGACTTTTTTGTGACGGATATTCTTGAGTTGTGGTTGATTTCAAGTAATCGAATGAACTATCTTTCAGTAAAGTCGTCCCAGGAACGCAACTCATAAATATTGGCAACATCATTTTAAAGTCTTCTACTTTAAAATGTATCATATGAATCTGAATTGCCGATATAATTGAGTCAAATTAAATAAATTATTAGAAGAATTTTTTTACTAAGCAACAACATTTTTGTTTATGTTAGTAGTATTTTGTATTTTGACAACGGCACCCGATTTGGGCGTCGAAACGTTAATAAAAATCATTTTTTTTAATAATATTGTGGCTTATTTCCCATTAAATAGTTAAAAAATAAGTTATCAATCGAAGTAGCAGAGAAAACTACAATAAATATCGTTTCCATACCACCAGATTGACAACAGATGGAATACTTTCTTTGGTTACACCTCCTAAGATTTTCAAAATTTATAAATCAAACAGGATGCCGAGGAAATTAAGATGAGAGAATTTTAAATAATTCACAACTCATCTGCTCAGCGTGGTATAGGTTCCAACAAGACAGATTCCTTAATACTCCTACAAAAGGAGAGAAGAGGATATGGGACTCCTGATGAGGGGAAAAGACCTCCGAAACCGGTATAGACTCTTCCTGCACTCTCCGATTTAACCAGAGTATTATGCAGCTGCTGCATTTTCGTGTTGCAAAGAAATTGAAAATATTTATAAATTTTTAAAAATAACTTTGTTTGAATCCCATTTTTAGAAACTCTGTGAATTTTTTTCTTGTATTTGAACAATTTACTGGCGTAGTTCCTCTGTATACAGTAACTTTGTCTTTATACTATTTTGGCAACTCTTTGTATACTCATAATTGTATAATAACTCATTTCTTCCTCTGACAAAGTATGTAGGAATTGTGTACTTTAAAAACAAAAGCCATCTCGTAAGAAAACATTTCTGGTTTACCTCTTTCTGCCATTTATCCTACAACTGCCATAAAGCCATCTTTTTGATGTTAAAAGTTTTTGATAACTTTCCTTATGTCTTGTAATTTATATCTTTTGTTTCACTACCCGTAAATTTGAATTTGGAAGTGGAGATACATCAGAACGGCTTATATGCTCTGGGATTTATGTAAAAGCTTCAAATGTTAGAATGTTTTCACTGAAATCAAGATATAAAAGGAAAAGCTAACTTAAATTTGGCAGAAAATCGATTCGAACATTTTATTTATCAGTGTGAATGTTTTTTTCTATAACGAAAAAAAGTATATAACAATTTCAAAACGTCTCTCTTCGATACCCTATGTTTATTTTTCACGTCATTTACGTCATACTTCCATTGCATTAATTTTTATCTTTGAGTTTTCAATTTGACTTAAAGTAGTTCAGTTTCTACGCCAGAGAGTAAAAGTTTTTTTCTCCTGCTTACGCTTTGTTAGAAAAGTTCCGTTTAGAGATATTTTTTGAAAATTTAGCAAAATTAAAAACTTCATATTTTGTCCAATTTGAGTCCTAAAGTTAAACTGATCTCTTCTATGAAATTTGTTGCTCGTTCCACTTCTGTCCCCATAATATTTCTACGGCTTGAGATATTGTATTTCGGACACCGTTTGCGCTAGAGCAAAAATTTTAGTACGTTTCTGCTCGTAAGCAGGGAGCCTACTTACTTAACTTCGTATTTTTCACGTCATTATATTGAGAGTTACAGCGTCATGGGCACTCCCTTATGACGTACGGGTATGCAATATAGATTACAACCTACTCCGAGTCCGGTCTAATATATCTGCCAAATTTCATAAAAATCGGTCAAGTAGTTTCGGAGGAGTATGGCAACAAACACTGCGACCGGAGAATTTTATATTTTTTAATAAAGGGTGTTTGGTAAAGAATGGGCCATAGATTAACCTCAGGTTCCTGATGTTAAAATGGGCCGATTTAAGCTTACTTACCTTAGTACAAAGTTTATAATAACCGAGATACAGGGTGTCAAAGTTAAACTTTTTTTTTTATTTATTATTGAATATTTCCTGGCAGGTACGAGATAACAACATAAAATTTGGTTTGTGGGGGTTTTTTGGGCCGAGAAAACTAAATTCCCTACCAAAAATTACGTATTGCCCAGAGGGCGCCACATACGCCTTTCAGAACTCATTTATTACGTTCAATTTCTTTTATCCCTCCTCCTGTATAATTTTGACATTAAAATTTTTATTTTCCTATTAGTTTTACTTAAAAAAGGTATACTTCTTTTATCTACCTAAACTCAACCGTTTTCGAGATAAACGCATTTTAAATCTGCGATACACCATCATTGTTAGCATAATATCATTGTAGTTACACCCTAAAAATATTTTAAAATCATAAAATTATCCAAAAATGTATCGCAAATTTCTTCAAATGGAATTTGCGATGCAATGACATAAATTTGAGAACTGGCACAATTATTATGGTTTTAAGTTATTTTTCGGGTGTAACTACAATGATATATTATGCTAAAAATGATGGTGTATCGCAGATTTAAAATGCGTTTATCTCGAAAACGGTTGAGTTAAGGGAGATGAAAGAAGTATACCTTCTTTAAGTAAAACTAATAGGAGAATAAAAATTTTAATGTCAAAATTATACAGAGTGAGGAATACAAAAATTGAACGTAATAAATTAGTGCTGAAAGGCGTATGTGGCGCCCTCTGGGCAAAACATAATTTTTGGTAGGGAATTTAGTTTTCTCTGCCCAAAAAATTCCCACATACCAAATTTCATGTTGTTATCTCATACCTGTCAGGAAATATTCAATAATAAATAAAAAAAAGTTTAACTTTGACACCCTGTATCTCGGTTATTATAAACTTTGTACTAAGGTAAGTTAGCTTAAATCGGCCTATTTTAACCTCAGGAACCTGAGGTTAAGCTATGGCCCATTCTGTACAAAACACCCTGTATATGTTAAATATTTAAATGGCTATTAAAAAATAACGGTTGAAGTTAAAAAAGTGAAAATTTAGGATTGTATGTATCTTTTGGTTCTACATCATATAAAATTAAAAAAGAAAAGTTTGTCCAAAAAAATAAAAAATAATTATGGGGGCCAAGCCCCCTTTTCACTTAGTTTACATACTCGTACCAACTCAGAAACCTTCCCGGGTTAATGTACAACAACTTTAATTAAGGTCATCATATTATGATGAAATGCATAGTTTGGTCTAAAGGTCTATAAGGTACATACATACATACAAACATTAATTTTTATTTGTATAGATTTATAAATTAATTAGTTATTGAGATATTTTAATTTTTAAAAGCAAATTATTAATTATTAGGTGTCTAAATTTTACAATAAAAAAAGGACACAAAAACAAAACATAACATTTATGGAATAATCAAAACTACTTACAATAAAATATGGTTAATATGAAATTTAAGTAGGGGAGAACGGGTACAATTGTAACGCGGTACAAATGTAACATTGCTTATAAACATTTTGTTTTTGGTCGAATAGAGCTGACAACGCTGCATGTTAGAAAGTGTTTAGTGATTGAATGTTGACCGTAGTTTGGCGATGTTAAGTGAGGTAGTTAGGTTGTTAGATAAAAATATTGGTTTTTACGCCAGGAGAGTAAAATTAATTAAATTTTGTATTTTTTGGATAATCGCTCTAGTTTTAGAGTTATTTTTTAGAAAGGGTGGCATAACAATTGACTCATATTATATATTTATTAATATACTTATTAAGTTGAGATTAGATTTCGTGATGTGTTAAAAAATTCTGACAAACCATTGGCATGTCATTGTGGTACAATTATTGTAACGTGTATTAATATGTATCACTATAAATATATATAACAAGGTAACATATTACCAGGGCCGGCGATAACGGGCCTGCAAGGGATGCACTGCAGGCGGGCGCCCCTGTTTGGGGGGCGCCAACATGACCTTTTTTCTGTCGGTGCTATACAAAATACCAATTTTTAAACGACACCGAAGGGCGCCTATGCTTCTTTTGCAGGCGGGCGCCTTATACCCTAGCGCCGGTACTGCATATTACATACAAATATATTTATATGTAGTATATATGTATATAATATTATATGTGTGTGTGTGTGTTTTGGAATACATTTTTGATTTATATGTTCACTTTAAGTAGTAGTAAGTAGGTCTTTATATAATATTTAATTCTTTATTAGTTTACAAGACACCTGTTTATAAATATTTATTTTGGGAATAAGTTGGATAAAATTTGATCATCTTGACCTTGTTACATTTGTCCCCTTTATGTGTTACAATTGTCCCTCGAATGGGTACAGATGTAACACTTGTTGTTATGTTAAAATGATGCATTTTTATAGT
Source organism: Diabrotica virgifera virgifera (assembly GCF_917563875.1). Taxonomy (NCBI): domain Eukaryota; kingdom Metazoa; phylum Arthropoda; class Insecta; order Coleoptera; family Chrysomelidae; genus Diabrotica; species Diabrotica virgifera. Next base: position 302,390,192 of record NC_065443.1, read on the forward strand.
TACCTAATCAATAAAGCTTACACAATAAAATTGGAAATTGAAGTCAAATGTTCAACCTATATTCCCCTATTTTTATATCCCGATTATATGGAACCCATTTTTAAATAAAAAATTACAAGTAAAAAATGTTACAATTGTACCGCTCTTCCCTACCCACTCACCGGAAGGACCGCATATATGTTCGGATACAATTAGCATCTCTTTTCAAAGACAATGAAGTCGACTTTACTAAGTAACAAGACATTAACTCAACACATCACACATTACACTATTAGAGTGCGAAATCAACTGTACCATGTTAATGGTACAGTTGCAACCCGGCGCCCCGCGCTCCCTGCAACTGCTCCAATCGATACGACATGCTCTCCCCTACATATAAACCGTCGCCGATTGGAGCCTCGAAGCGGAGCGCGCACTGTAGCACAGGCCGGGAGCGCCAATCTATCCACTATGTGGAGCAGTTGCTGAAGCGCGGAGCGCCAACATAGTGGATACGTGCCTTTAGAATCATAAAGTTTACGTGTATCTTGAGTCTATTTCTTAATAGTTCAGGTCACTGTGTATGTTACAGATCATGGAGATAAATATATGGAATTTAAGTAAATTTTTTAAAAATTAAAGATATTTTTACGAACAAGTTAAACGTTTTGTAAACAATGTACAAAAATAATTCCGAAGGATCAGATCTCCCATTGTGTTGAACGTTCTAATTCGCACGTTAATGCATGCAAAAGCGTAAAGTATATAAATCAAGCGGTATCAATTGACAATTTATCATATTGCTCAAGTTTATTGGTAACTCTAGCGACCTTCTCGGCCACAAAAGCGGGAGCATCGGTGATATATTCGCCGCGTATTTGTGAATGAACGAGTAAAGACGTGATTAAGCACAAGTAGGCCATGTGTCTCCTCGTTATAATAGCGAAAGAGAAAGTAGTTTTTCAAGATCAAACTCAAGACACCGAATAATCGTCGGTCGTTTGGTCGTTCCCAGCGATTTTTACCGTTTTCGGATCGGAGACTCATTGTTAAATGATTGCTGCCATTATTCCATTCAAAAAGTAGATCAAATCGATCGTTGGGATCGATTGCTAAACAGTTTGAAGTGTGTTGATAATCAAATTACTCCGCAGTTTGAATAATCATTACAATCCTGGTATTATTTAAACGATTTTAGAAACATACGTGGCTCAAAATTAACATTAAAATACTTCAATATATTCGTAATAGTCATAAATTTCAAAAGAGCTTTTGATACAGTTAATCGGACGAAAATGATGGAAGAGCTTAAGTATCTTGGAATCCCAGAAAAATTATGACATATTATATGCTAAGAGTGAGCCTAAAGCCTAAACACCACAGCAAAGATCGGATTCAACGAAACAACTTCTAAGGAGATCAAAGTTAACAAAGACGTAAACAAGGTAACTCTATTTCTCCGAGACTGTTTAACCTGACATTGGAAGCAATGATAAGAAGGAAAAATTTTGCAAACAAAAACATTATTACAGATCAACTTCAAGTATTAGCATATGTAGATGATCCAGTCATCATAGCGAAGATGAAGATGGCACTACTTATAAAAGCAGTTGAAATATTAGATAAGGAAGCAAAGAGAGTATTGCTAGAGATAAACCAGCACAAAACAAAATACATGACGATAGGGAAGAATAACACTACTCAGAAATATCTAATAACACAGGACAATATCTAAAACTTGCACTATCTACTACTTATTCTCAAATTTTCATGCAAATCTATCAATTCTGTAAAAATTGCGAGGTGAAAAGCTTCGATTCCTGGACTAAATTGTCTGTATGCGCTAGGAATGGCGGTTGTTGACAAAAACACCGGTTTTCGGTTATACCGGTTTTTTTTCACCTACAGTTTAACCTGGAGGTTATAATCGGTCAAAGAAACCGGTTATTCCAAAAACCTGTGTTAGGTTTTTTAGTCACAGCCAATACCAAATAAGTTACATTTACATTGAGCTTTAGTTTGCGATACTACATTTAAATCGATATCAGTCCATCTCAGTATAGAAATCAGTCATCAGTGTTGTAAAATCGGTTTCAGTGAGCCCAAAGTTTCTCATTTATGCACGGGTGCTAACGTTTTCCCATTTTTTCTCTAAATTCAGTAATTTTTCCATTTATCCGGTTTTTTACCGTTTATTAGTTTAAAAAGAAAAAACCGGTTATAACCGGGACAAAAAAAAAACAACCGGAAAAGCCGATTATTGCAAAGGAAAAAACCGGTTTTAGGTTATAATCGGTAGGTTTTTCCCATCCCTAGTATGCGCGCCTACTCGTTCGATTTCAAATGAGAAATGCATTGAAAACATCATTCAAGCACTATGTGTTTATAGTTTTGTTCAACAATAAAAAAATTAGTTTTTGGCAATGAAAATAATCAAAACCGATAGAATTTGACTTTAACTTTCAAATTCGGTAAGCAGAATTGCTATTTTATTTTTTAATCAAAAGTTATTCGGGTTCAAAAATTGCAATTTTTCGATTCTTTGAAAGTTCAACCGCGTTTATGTCGAAAACTATGCATCCAACCAAAAAACTTGTAAAAACATTTTTTGCTTAGAATGACCCAAAAAATACAAAAAAATGGTTTATTTTACGAAAAATCGCTGTTACGTGATTCCTCAAGTTCTTTGTTTATAACAAACTTATCGACATCCGGATCAACTGTTACCCAAAAAATTTGTGTTCTACGGGTCAAAATAAATAAAAAGAACTTGGGTAAGTCCATCTGAATTAAGGAGGCCGTTGTACCCCCACTGGCGACAGTACTAGAATACGAAAAGCCCTAGATACAAAGTTTACTACAATTAAAACAATTAAAATAACTGAAATAAAAATAATAAACAAAATTTTTTTAGCTATTTCTAGAATTAAAACTATTGCATTTATTGTTTGTAAACATTATCAACAATGTGTCACCTTGCAACGACTGTAATACTACCAAATAATACAACGATGAAGAGATATAAATGTATATAGGCATTCATGTTTCATAGATTATCGAAAAGCGTTTGAATAATCAAAAGATGACTGACATTCTTAGAACAACCGGAATCAACAAGACTAATCTGCTTGCTTTATTCCAATCCTTTTTTACTAATTAGTATGTTTATGCAAATGTCTATGTAGTTACACACATGGACGAAAAAATCACTCAAGGGTCCTTAGGGCTTATAATAGGGGAATAAAAAATATGAAAAATACCAACAAAACACGAAAAGCCCCTTATAATGGAAGTATATGTATGTATAAATAAAGTACAGTAAACAGTGACATAAATTCTGCAACATTTTTGAGTATTCACTCTGTATCGACAAAATCATATTTTTTTAAACAAAATCTCCCGTAAAGTCATCGGCTTTTTTATTCACTAACTCAGCAATTAGCATGTTAACGTGGGCGTGAAGGAAAGGATATCTACAATATGTTTAGAGACAAAATAACAAAAATAAAGCGGAAATTGGAAAAGCTTGTTACATTTCGCATCAGAATGAAGAGAAACGATAATATTTACTTTTAAAATTGAAGATTTGTTGACGAAAGCGCCCGGAAAATCTTGACGCCTACGTAGACAATTGATTGTTGTGTGTATAAATAGCACTGATTTTTTAAAAGACGTTATCGGAGGTTAGTGTACCCTTACTTAACAGAAAATGTAAAAATATTTTATCCATAAAATACTAATAGTATGTGGCTTGCTCTGTACCAGACAATGAGACTCCAATTAAACAGTATAAGAGGACATGTCACTAAGTCAGTTGACTATTTAAATTTCCCGCTTCTTAATTGAAATGGAGATACTTCTCCTGTCAACAGATTAGTTTCACCTGACTCCAGTGTAAATTTTAACAAGTTGCGTCATTTTGTTTGTCTTTGAAAGCCATTCATAGCAGGTTACCACGCGTTTTGAGAAGAAAATAGAAAAATGAGAATTTTGTGCGGTTATTAAGCATTATATTTTGTGCGGAAAAAACCATCTCATATAGTGCTCATTAAACATTATATTTTTTATCAAGCGTAAATTAACGGCGCAATGAAAACTAATGGAGAAGAAACAGATCACATAAAAATACTACGTGGAGTTAGGCAGGGATGTATTCTGTCGCCGCTGATATTTAATATGTACTCAGAGAGAATTTTCAACGAGGCTCTATACGGAGTAGACGAAGCCATCCTTCTAAATAGAGAAAGGGTAAACAATATTAGATATGCCGACGACACCATGGTGATAGCAGATAGTTTAGAGGGACTTCAGAGGCTAATAGACAGAATCAATGAGTACAGTCAACAGTACGGACTATACATTAATACCCAAAAAACCAAACAAATGATTATCAGCAAGGAGAATATAAACGGGGCTCATCTGTACATTAATGGAACGCAGATAGAGCGCGTAAAACATTATTGCTACCCGGGAACTATTATAATAGTCCATTCTTTCACGGTTTTTTGCTCTAAATTTTAAAGAACCGCTTGGATTGACATGAAATTTGGCACACGTATAGCTTACATGTCAAAGAAAAAAAGTGATATTGTGCCGATGTGTGCTTTTGCTTTGGGGGTGACTTTCACCCCCTCTTGGGGTTGAAAAAATATATGTCCAAAATAAGTCCGAAAATGGGTAAACTGACTAATTTTAAGTAACTTTTGTTCTATAGAGCTTTTTCGCCAAGTCAACACTTTTCGAGTTATTTGCGAGTGAATATGTCCATTTTTCAACAAAATAACCACATTTTTAGACGGTTTTTTGCAAATAACTCAAAAAGTAAGTATTTTGTCGAAAAAAAAGTTCTTAGCAAAAATATAGCCTATAAAAAAGAAAAAAAATTGTGTACACGTTAGGTCTCTGGATCTCGTAGAACCAGAGTTATAACCAATGAAAAATAGAGTCATATTCACCAAATTTCAAATAAAATATTTCGACGTGAAATATCCAAAAACTTAAGCACTTTTTGGGGAAAACCCATTATAACTTTTTTAAATTGTTTAAAAAAAGGTTTATTTCTGTTTTTACAAAAAGTTTCTAGCATTAAATTTAAGCAAGTTACGCTCAAAATAAAGTTGGTCCCTTTTTTTTTGGCAAAAAAAATCGGGAAGACCACCCCCTGACCCCCTAATTAGCAACTTAAATGAAATTAATCGTTACCGCTACACAAATTCTTTTACTTACGTTGTGTTTATATGATCTGTAAGTTTCATCGATTCAAAGTGCTTATTTTTGAAAAAATTTGGTTTCAAAATAAAATTTTTAAAAATTTAAATTTTGAAAAATATGCTTTTTTTTCAAAATAACTTAAAAATTGTTAGAGACACCAAAAATCTCGGAAAACAAAAAAAGTCAGATTTGCTTTTCTGAATATCATGTATTTTTTTGTTTTTCTGTTAAACAAAAATTGATTAAGATTTGGTGATTCTAAATTTGCATACATTCGTGATCAGTGACTCGTTCAACCCCTTTTAACTACAGCCCTTTCAATAATAAGGACTTTGAACCGATGAAACTTACAGATCATATAAACAATATATACACGAGTCAAGAAACTTATGAAGTCGTAACGATTAAGTTCATTTAAGATACTAATTAGGGGGTGATTTTCTCGATTTTTTTACCAAAACCAAAAGGGACTAACTTTATTTTGAGCGTAACTTGTTTAATTTTAATGCTAGAAATTTTTTTTATAAACCAAAAATGAATCTTTTTTAAACACTTTAAATAAGTTTTAATGAGTTTTCCCCTAAATGTGCTTCATTTTTGGTTATTTCACGTTAAAGTATTCCATTTGGAATTTGACGAATATGAACTTATTTTTCATTAGCTATAACTCTGTTTCTACTAGGTGTAGAGACGTGATATATATGTACACCATTTTTTAAAATTTTTTACAGGCTATATTTTTGCTAAGAATGTTTTTTCGACAAAATTCTTACTATTTGAGTTATTTGCGAAAAACCGTCTAAAAGCGTGGTTATTTTGTTGAAAAAATGAACATATTCACTGCCAAATAACTCGAAAAGTATTCACTTAGTGAAAAACCTTTATAGAGCAAAAGTTATTTAAAATTAGCCAGTTTATCCATTTCCTGACTTTCTTTGGACGAATATTTTTTCACCCCCAAAAGAGGGTGAAAACCACCCCCAGGGCAAAAGCACATATCGGCACAATATCGCTTTTTTTCTTTGACTTGTTAGCTATGTGTATGCCAAAGTTCATGTCAATCCAAGCGATTCTTTAAAATTTAGAGGTTTTGCAATATTTTACCGTTAAAGAACGGACTATAAATGAGCAGTGGATCGCGTACAGGAAATAAAGTGCCGCATATACGCCAGTCAATGGGAGCAAGAATAGGATATTACCTCCAAATTCTATCCTACTGCATGGATTTTAATGAAATTGTGTGAATAGCCTCTACTTATCTCCAAATTCAAAGTCCACCCTATGCCGATGTGTGCTTTTATCTTGGGGGTGGTTCCCACCCCTTCACACAGGTGGACAATTTTTTGGTAAGATAACCACGGAATCCGCTACAGAACCTAATTCTAAGCAAAAACTGTTCAATATTTTTTTTTGAAAACTCAATACTTTTTGAGTTATTAGTAGTTAAAAATGGGCCATTTTCATTGAAACATAACACCTTTTCGAAGGTTTTTTCCAATACTTTAAAAAATATGCATCTAGCTAAAAAACTGTATAAAACATTTTTGTAGGTTATAAAAAAACAAAGACTGACAAAGACACACTTGCCTTCATAAATCTTCTAGTTATAATACAAAAAGAGGTATGGTAGGTTAAAAGAGTTTGTTTTTTTGCTACATGCTCAAATTCAACTTGAAATAACGAGAAACGGTCGATTTTGTGTGTATACCAATGTGTACTACTAATACCTTTAGTAATGCTTGAAAAGACCTTTCAAATGAGCAATATTAAAAGTAAATTACATTCAAACTAAGCGACATATCTTGCAAACAATATTGATAACTAATGTATTTTAACCCGCGAGTAGTCGCGCCGTTAGATAGAATCTCACATTTTATTCTTTTTCGCGATAACTTGATGAAAAATTTTGCAATTTTGAAAAAATTTCGTAAGTGCCTCGAGGAAGGGTGTAGTATACGTAGGAATTTTTTTTATTTTTTTTATTTATTTATTTTTTTTTCTTCTTCTTTTTTGGAATTTATGGCTATGGGGAGAGCAAATTAGCTTTAATAATTATTAGAAATAATATAAGTTAAGAAAATATGCGAAGTAATTTTAACCCCCATCCACCAGAGTGTAAATGCATCATTTTCTACAATACATTTTATTATAGTGTTATTTCTATGTTCAAAAAGTTGTACGAGTTTAAAATAAATAGTTTTTGAAAAAAATAAGATCAAATTATAAAGCACGTTTTTAAATTTTCTTAAAAATCTTCTTTTTCTCCATGTGACTTGAAAATGATAACAGATAGAGTAATGAAAAAAACAACATTTTTATCTAAAAAAACTCTACATTTCTGTGTTATATCTTTTTTTCGTATCTCTTATCATTTTAGAGTTACATGGAGAAAAAGGAAGATTTTTAAGAGAATTTAAAAATGCGCTCTATAATTTGATCTTAGTTTTTTCAAAAACCCTTCATTTTAAACCAGTTTAACTTTTTGAACATAGAAATAACACTATAATAAAAAGTATTTGAGAAGGAAGACGATGTATTTAAATTCTGATGGATGAGGGGTTTAATAAACTTCCCATTTCTTCTTAAAATACATTAGTCATCAAGTTTTTTGCAGCATATTTCGCTTAGTTTGAATGTAATCTACATTTAATACTGCTCATTTTAAAGGCCTTTTCAAGCACTACAAAAGTATTTAGTACCATTATACACCTAAAATCAACCATTTCTCTGTTATTTCAAGTTGAATACACCAATTTGAGCATGCACCAAAAAACAAACTCTTCGCACCTTATTTTTGTGTTATAACTAGAAGATTTATGAAGGAATGAATCTCTTTGTTTTTTTATAAGCTACAAAAATATTGTATACACTTTTTTTTGTTAGATGCATAGTTTTTAACTTATTCGCAAAAATCCGTCCCAAAAGGGTATCATTTTTCAATGAAAATAGCCAATTTTCAACCACGAATAACTCAAAAAGTATTGAGTTTTCAAAAAATAATTATGGAACAGTTATTGCTTAGAATTAGATTCTCTAGCCTCTTCCGTGGCTATTTTATCCAACAAAAATTTCACCCCCGAGAAGGGGTAAGAACCACACCCAAGATAAAAGCGCACATCGTCATAGGGTAGACTTTGTTTCTTGAGCTATTCCCTACTTACTGTGAAAATATCAAGTAAATCGATATAGTAGGATCGAATTCGGAGACAAATACCCTCATTGACTGCCCTAATAGGAAAGGCAAGAACGATTTTTAACAAAATGAGCACGATCTTCAAAAGCCTCAATATTTCCCTAGATACAAAATGAGACATTTGAGATGTTATGTTTTCTCTTTATTATTGTATGGAGCGGAGGCATGGATGCTTACAGAGGCCACTATAAAAAACTTAAAGCGTTTGAGATGTGCTATAGGGAAGAATGCTAAGAATACCCTGGACAGCAAGCATCACGAACAAAGAAGTTCTAGAAAGAATTAAAAAGGAATCAGAGATTGTGTTTACCATCAAACGCATAAAACTGCAGTATCTGGGACACGTTATGAGAAATCAGCACCGTTACTCTCTGCTGCAGTCCACATTGCAAGGTAAAGTCAAAGGTAAGCGAGGACCCGGTAGAAGCAGAATATCATGGCTGCGCAATTTGAGAACATAGTTTAAGAAAACTTCAACGGAACTAGTTCGAGCCGCAGCGAGCAAGGTTATGATTGGCAATATGATTTCCAACATCCGAAATGGATAAGAACCAGAAGAAGAAGAAGAAACCATCAAGCTTGATAAATATTATGGGAACTGTGAACCATCCATTTCCATGATAAATAAATGGTTTGTTGAATTTCGATGTGACAAAACACAGAACATTCTGAACCCCCAGTTGAGGTCTCTACATCCGAAACACCTGAAAAAACTTACCATATGGTCTTTGCCTTGGAGATTGAAAATGAGAGACTGTGGAAGCTATAGGCATCTCACACGGCTCAGTAGTTTCAATTTAGAATGATCACTTGGATATGAGAAAGCTTTTTTCAAGATGAGTGCCACGTTTGCCCACAATTGACTATAAACGCAACCGTGTGGCAATTTTAAAGGCATGTTTGGCGTTCTTCAGCCGCAATAAGAACGAGTTTTTGCGTCGTTTTGTAACCTTGTATGGTAATTGTTGTGCAAAGGCAAACTGGTTCATTCATTAATACTTTATTGTTCGCTAAATATCATGAATTGTACCCAGCTGGTGACGACAATGACGACATTTTATTCTAAACGGTACTAAAACCCCAAACTTAATTGAAGGTCTCCCCGTAATCTGACTGACTAATTAGAATTAATAATTTCGTGTTATTTTGTATATCTATTTTCATACATGCGTGTTTGTTTATATTTTCACTTTCCATTCAGTTTTTCAAGCATTTCTGTTACAAGCATTTCTGTTGTTTCTGCAATCTTTTTAGAAATAGTATTTTTTAGAAGTTTCTGAATACTAAGTTAAATTTCGTTACACGTGTACGAAACCTGGATTTCCTGAAATATACTGGAGACTAATAAGCAGTTAAAACAATTGGTTTCTCGGGGTGAATCGGAGCCAAAGAAGGCAAAGGTGGGTTTGTCCGCCAATAAAGTCATGGCGACCGTTTTTTGGGATGTACGCGGTGTAGTCCACATTGACTACCTTCAAAACGAGAAAACAATCAATGGCCAATATTATACCAACTTATTGGGTCGATTCAATGAGGAATTGAAAAACAAAACGACCGCAAATGGACAAGAAACAGTTTCCTTGGCAAAAATCTATGAATTAGGTTACGAATTGCTCCCTCATCCACTCTATTCTCCAGATTTAGCCCCGAGTGACTATTTCTTGTTTCCAAACTTGAAGAAATGTCTCGACGGAAAGAAATTTTACTTTAACGCCGAACTCATCTCACAAACAAGTTCATATTTTAATGACCTCGACATTTTAGACAAAAACCTGGGTTTCATTCAAGAAGGCATGGACTTATCGACCCGCCCTTGTATTCGTTGCACCGAAAAATGTACATATAAAATATTGTTTAAATACATTTTCTTTGTATATTGTATATTATATGAGACTGTTCGTTCTTAGAGATATTGCTTATATTACATATTACAACTTGGTAACAACACCATCAATCATAATAGAACTTTCATCAAACTTCCATTACCACATCCACTCTAATTTAAGTCAAACCAAGTTTCTGCCCCCGCCACTGATCTAATTACAATTTAATAGTCCCCATATCTTCCCCAACTAACGTTCTTGCTTAATCCGAAATTGCGGAGGAAGGTCAAGAGTCCGTATTCAGGGTAGAGGTCGCGATTATTATTTTGTCAAGATGTCTGCGACGATAACGGTGGACTGTTTGTGGAAGAGAAAGACCAAATGAGGGGATTAAAATTCGTTAGTGTTACTCTAATTTCACTTAGTGGCTGAAGTTGGTCTTTTTGGGATACTCGGTTTCGGGTAATCTTGTTTTCCAATTATACAGGATGGTAGAGAAAAAAAGAATAGAAACTAAGACAGACACAAAAACCACTGTTTTATTCTGGTGAAAATGAAAATATGGACAATATGGAAAGCGTTTTTTAAGAAATGTGGAGATTAAAATTCGATAGTCTTCTAGTAACAATGTACTGCTGTTAGAAAATAGAAAAAACTGTTCATTTCACAAATCCTATCTCTAGACAGTTTGAACATTTAATTTAAACGAAAAGCAACGTTTATTTGCCAAATAAATATTTTTTTGGTATTTTCTGACAGCAATAGAATGTATTTTGACTGTAAAAAATTACATATATTATATTCTTCTTTTTGCTTCAATTAATTTAATTCGAAAATTATTTTTTTGGCCACCCTCTATAAATAATGCTATTATTGTTTATATTACTAAATAGAGAATTGAACACCCTTTCAAATGAGCTACCACACGACCCCTATTTCCGTTTAAAATAATCATCGATTACGTCATCACGCTCTGATAAATGACGTCACTAGTATGAAACATAATATGCCAAAAATTTTCAATATAAAAATAAAAATCGACCTGTTTCGGCATTTCCTGAAAATCTAATAACTACTGCCAAATATCTAGGTGGACTCTTTTCTTTGGCCCACACTGTATTTTTCTATTAACTTTAACCCATACTTTCTTTACATTTTTTTTTTCAAAGAAGTTTTTCTTTCGTCTCTGATGTGATTGGCCAAACGAAAACTATTCTGATTAATTGGAATTGAGTTCTCACCTGAATAATCCCCTAAAATGACTCTCCCATTACCATATACAGGGTGTCCTGAAAATAGTGGATCAGTCGAATATTTCGCGAAATGAACATCCGATCGAAAAACTGAAAAATAATAGTTCAACAATTTTCAAAGATTTATCGAATAACGCTTTATACGACCCCCACTCCTCCCCCTGCAAATGGGGTGGGGGTAAAATGGAAACCCCCAGTTTTTATTACAGATTTGGATTTCTTACCTAAAAGTAAGCAAGTTTTATGGCGCTATAATCGAAAAAAAAAACGATCCATCGTGATACCATAGGTAAATTATAGAAACGGTATAATATCTCGAGAAATAGGTTTTTCAAAAACTTATCGATAAACACCAAAGATGAGCCTCCACTTCTGGGGGGTGGGGGTGATTTTAAAATCTGAAATAGGAACCCCCATTTTTTATTTCAGATTTGGATTTCTCACGAAAAATAAGTAACATTTGTTGGAAACATTTTTTAGAATTGATAGATGGCGCTATAATCTTAAAAATACGATTTATTAGCGCCATCTGTCAACAATTCTAAAAAATGTTTCGAATAAAAATGTTACTTACTCTTTCATGAGGAATCCAAAACTGCAATATAAAATGGGGGTTCCTATTTAAGATTTTAGAATTACCCCCCACCCCACTTCCAGAGTGTGGAGTGAAGGGTCGTGTTTGATGTCATTCGATAGGTTTTTGAAAAATATTAGACACGTGTTTTCTGGTTTTTTATTTGGAAGTGAATTTCCCAAAATATTAGACCGTTTCTATAATTTACCTATGGTATCATGATAAATCGTTTTTTTTTTCGATTATAACGCCATCTATCCGCAAATCAAAAAAATGTCTCAAATAAAAGTTGCTTCGTTTTACCTAAGGAATCTAAATCTGCAATAAAAACTGGGAGTTTCTATTTAAGATTTTAAAGTTACCCCATACCCCAACTACAGTGGATGGAGTGAGGGGTCGCGTTTAGTGTCATTCGATAGATTTTTGAAAATTATTGAAAACATGTTTTTCAGTTTTTCGATCTGATGTTCATTTTGCGAAATACTCGACCGTTCCGCTACTTTTGGGACACCCTATATATGACAAGGTACTTTTAAATTATCATTTTTAATTTGCGTTCTCTATAATCCCTGTACTTATATATAAAGCCAGACTAACTGTCCACCCACGTCAATGTTCGCTATAATCTCTCTTTTATACTTTTTTGTCATATGTTACTAAAAAGGGAGAAAACAAATGGTTTCCTACCATATATGGCTGATTCCATCTCGATAGTCATCTGATGCTATCAGATCGAACAAACTCCCAAACTGCTAAGAAACAATAATAATCCTCGGCTGGATTTCCAGCTAGACAGGAAGATGGAGAATTAGATTGTAGTTAAGCTAGTTAGTTATTTAGTTTCAAATTTCCAGTGGCGTACAAAAATTATTTTACTAAAATCACGATCATCGGGAACTAACCATTAAAATATTCTTTAACAGTAAGAAATGGTACATAACAAGTGTTACAAAATACAGTAAAATGGTTTTCTATAGAAAATACCCTTCATATAGTTCACCTGCAGATTTATATAAATCTAAATAAGTATTTTCTGAAACCATTTCCCCTCTCTTACTCAGTGTCACTATCTTCAATTTGGATATAGGCTACTTGATTGTAATACAATAATTTTAGCAGTCTTATATCGTATTGGTCAACTCCTGCTGTCCGCAGGTAGTCAAAAGTATACAAAATAGTGCCTCTCTAGTTCCTAAACCAATAATTATAAATTCTTGAATAATTGATGGATTCGACCGTTACTTGATGGAAGTTCATTTTATCTCACAATAAAACACTGAAAAACGTTTGTTTTCTATACTTCCACAAAATTTATTACAACTATGTTATTACTACAGCTGTTTCGGCAAAGTGCCTTTCTCAAGTGATATATTTTACAATGTGTTTGCCTTTTTAAGTCTTTAACTGAAGAGGTTGAGGAGTGGGGAGCTGTTTGTCTCGAGTTGGTCATTCAGAATTATATCTGTATTTTTCAATTTATTAATTTCCATTGATTCTAAAAGTGATAGCTTAAGGCCTTTATTTTGAATATGTAGAATTTGAAACTCTTCATTGAAAGAATGATTATGATCTAGAAGGTGAAGTGCGTATGTAGAAGTGTCTGTTTTTCTATTGTTGAAAGCTCTTTTGTGTTCTGCTATCCGTTTGTCAAAAGTTCTGCCAGTTTGACCGATGTAAGTTTTCGGACAGTCACCACAAGTTAGTTTGTACACACCACTCTGTAGTTGCTTTCTCTTTCGGCTTTTATTGTTTTTAATATGTTTGCTTAAGTTGTTGTTAGTTCTGGAAGCTGGTGTTATTCCTTTCTTTTTTATGTATCTGGCTATTTTTGTTGTTATTTTGCCAGTATATGTGAGAGAGCAGAAGGTACTGGGTTCTTTCTGTGGTGGTGGATACACTAATTTCAAGGCTTTCTTATGGAGTTTTTGGTTTAAAATGTTGTTAACTGTTTGTTCGTTATAGCCATTGTTTACTGCTATTTGTCTAATGATATTTAGTTCTGTCTCGAAGTTATTTTTTGTCATAGGAATTTCTGTCAGTCTATGTATCATGCTATGGTAGGCTGCTAATTTGTGTTGTGTAGGATGCGATGATGAATTGTGTATAGTTGTGTCAGTATGGGTAGGTTTATGATATACGGAGAACTCATGTTTGTTGTGTAGTCTGGTAAGATTGAGTTCACAATAGAAACAGAACAGAATAATTCCATAAACTTTCTAGATGTAACGATTACCAGACTACACAACAAACATGAGTTCTCCGTATATCATAAACCTACCCATACTGACACAACTATACACAATTCATCATCCCATCCTACACAACACAAATTAGCAGCCTACCATAGCATGATACATAGACTGACAGAAATTCCTATGACAAAAAATAACTTCGAGACAGAACTAAATATCATTAGACAAATAGCAGTAAACAATGGCTATAACGAACAAACAGTTAACAACATTTTAAACCAAAAACTCCATAAGAAAGCCTTGAAATTAGTGTATCCACCACCACAGAAAGAACCCAGTACCTTTTGCTCTCTCACATATACTGGCAAAATAACAACAAAAATAAAGAAAGGAATAACACCAGCTTTCAGAACTAACAACAACTTAAGCAAATATATTAAAAACAATAAAAGCCGAAAGAGAAAGCAGCTACAGAGTGGTGTGTACAAACTAACTTGTGGTGACTGTCCGAAAACTTACATCGGTCAAACTGGCAGAACTCTTGACAAACGGATAGCAGAACACAAAAGAGCTTTCAACAATAGAAAAACAGACACTTCTACATACGCACTTCACCTTCGAGATCATAATCATTCTTTCAATGAAGAGTTTCAAATTCTACATATTCAAAATAAAGGCCTTAAGCTATCACTTTTAGAATCAATGGAAATTAATAAATTGAAAAATACAGATATAATTCTGAATGACCAACTCGAGACAAACAGCTCCCCACTCCTCAACCTCTTCAGTTAAAGACTTAAAAAGGCAAACACATTGTAAAATATATCACTTGAGAAAGGCACTTTGCCGAAACAGCTGTAGTAATAACATAGTTGTAATAAATTTTGTGGAAGTATAGAAAACAAACGTTTTTCAGTGTTTTATTGTGAGAATTATAAATTCAAATTACTTATTACTCATTCTACTTTCGCGCAGATTGAACTATTGAACACTCGTTTTTGTATAATTCGTAAAAGCATCTTAAGTGAGAGGCTAATCAAACTATTTAGTTTAATCTCTGATTTTTGGCGGACCTGTCTTTTTTAGTAATGGTATAAACAGTAAACAGTGACTTTAACTAGTCATCAGTGGTTAAGTAGGTAATGTTTTCCTCGTCTTACAGTTTAAGTAGCTCTGCAGGGATTTGATCTGGTTCAGTTGCTTTATTACTTTTGGCTTGCCGTATTGCTTTTCTAACTTCTAATTTGAGTATGCTGGGACTTTTGTCTTACTGGTTGTCACAGGTAGTATGTGTATGTGAATTATTTTCTCGAGACGTATCTCGAGAGGCGATGTCCACTGTGAAAGATGCAAAAGACTGTGCCCTTTTTTGTTTATTTAAAATAAATGTATATAATAATGTAAATAAATAAATTTATTTAAAATAAATGAATATAAATATCTCGGATCTATAATATCTAAAGAAGGCACTACCAAAAGAGACATTGAAAAGAGAACGCAGCAGGGCAAAAGAGCGGTAAACATTCTGAGCTCTCTACTGTGGTCTAAAGATATAAGGCAAGAAACGAAATTGACAATCTATCGTACCTTGGTAGAGCCTATTATGACTTATGGGGCAGAAGTTTGGCAGATGACAAAAAAAGATAGGAAAAGAATAGAAGTAGTAGAAATGGGTTATCTAAGGAGGGCGTGTGGTAGATCTAAAAAAGATCACATCAGGAATGAAGATATTAGAAGGAGGACACATACTGTATATTCCAGTGTAGATAAAATTGAAACTAGACAACTAGTGTGGTATGGTCACGTGAAACGAATGAATGAAGATAGATGGCCAAAGAAAGCTTTAAATTACATACCACACCAAAGAAGAAGAAGGGGAAGACCTTCAGTTGCCTGGGAAGAAAATGTACGGCACATCATGAAAGATAGAGCCATCAAAGAAGACAAATGGATGGACAGAAAACGATGGCGGTCGAAATGCGAGAAGCTGCAGAGGCTGTAGAAACCTCGCTGATAGATAGATAGATAAAATAAATGTAATAATTCTTGAATGAATAATCCTGACGATACATTTGATCACGTCTAAATTGTAATACAATATTCCTTTATTCTTTTTATTAGCACATTGTATACATGAATGGCTAGAAATTCTAATTAAAAAACAAAGAAATGAATAATAGCTGATAAAGGACAAATACAGAAATTTATTGGTTGCGTGTTCATTATGTGTTATAATCGCCTTTCAAGCCTGAAAAATTATTTGAGCGAAAGAGTCAATAAGCAACCGACAAATTAAAACAAAACGTTTACTAGAAATATTTTTTTGTCTTTGTCAACAAAAATTTACCCCGCATCTCATGAAATGCCTCCAAATGCTTTAAAAATATACTGTGTTAAAAATTTATGTACCTTATTTCACCTAAAGTTTAACTAAATATTGTCAAATTTCACAACGTATTGATCAATCGATGAGAAAAGTCGATCTTTGTTGAAATAATATAATATGCCGCTTAAACCAATCAAAATAGCCTCAAAACTGTAGCTTTGTTGTGATGCAAATTCTAGATATGTGTACAATGTAAATGTTTATTCTGATAAAGAAGAGTGCAATTTTGGGCAGGGCCTATTTTACCACTAGGCCCGTGAGGCACCTGCCTCGGGTCCGCATTTTAATAGGGCCCGGAAAGATAAAAAAATATATTTTACTGTAATAACAAAATAAATTTTCAAATTTCTTTCATTTTACGAACAGGAAATGATAAATGGTGTCAATAAGAGTAATATTCATAAACAATTGTACTGTTTAATAGGGCTTTTCATCGATTGTCATTTGTTTCGAGCTTCTGTCATGCCTCGTCTATTATTCTACGTCACCCGTTATTGGTATATACCAGTGATACAAACCAAAGACGTATGACGTAGATATTTTTATACGACACACGACAGCTCGAAAAAAATAACTGTGAATTGTAAATGAAAAGCCCTATTGAATAATAATTAATACACTTAAAAAAGTTATTATTATTAAATTATATTTAGGGACTCGAAAACTGTGTAACGCTTCGGACCTGATTTAAAATAAAATAGGCTCTGATTTTGAGAGAGCAAGTCGTTACAAATCTAGAAAGAAAATAATGATATAGTATAGTATAGTTAATCCAAAAGATGGCATAACCCAGACATCCAAAGTGAAAGTTATCCTTCAACACCAAATTGTTCTATATGGTCCACACAATGTCCAGAAAAAAGTCACACCATTTTGAGCGTCGGTTCGGGGGGTAGAGGGGGGAGAAATCGGTAAATTCGTAGTTTTTTAAGTTTTTCGCCAATATTTCTAAAACTAGGCAGTTTAGCATGAACAACCCTATAAACAAAATTGTTCTACATTTAATTTGAAATAAAAAAGGCCCTATGCATAATCTTTCTAGAATGAATGGTTCCAAAGTTACGGAGGTAGTATTGTATAACTGGTCCAAAAAAAGGCCTAACCAAAACATCCAAAGTAAAAGTTTTCCTCCAACACCAAAATGTTCTATATGGTTCACATATTGTTCAGTAAAATGTTACACCATTTTGAGCGTCCGGTTTGGAAGGGAGATGGGAGAAAAGCCGGTAAATTAGTAGTTTTTTTTAAGTTTTTCGTCAATATTTCTAAAACTATGCTTTATCGTAAACAATGTTACAGACAAAAATGTTCTACTTGAAATTTAAAACAAAATATGCTCTATACATAATTGTTATAAAATCAACGGTTCCAGAGTTACAGAGGGTGAAAAGTCGAAGTTTTCGATACTTTTTATATTTTTTGGGCAATATTTATGATATAACTACATATACCAAAAACCCAGATATCCAAAGTGAAAGTTACCCTCCAACACCAAATTGTTCTATATCGTCCACATAATGTTCAGAAAAAAGTCACACCATTTTGAGCGTCGGGTTTGAGGGGGGAGAGGGAAGGGAAATCGGTAAATATAAAAAGTATCGAAAACCTCCAATTTCACCCTCCGTAACTCTGGAACCGTTGATTTTATAACAATTATGTATAGAACCTTGTTTGTTTTAAATTTTATGTAGAATATTTTTCTATAGAACATTCCTTGCGCTAAAGCATAGTTCTAGAAATATTGACGAATAACTTAAAAAAACTACTAATTTACCGACTTCTCCCGCATCTCCCCCCCAAACCGGACGCTCAAAATGGTGTAACATTTTACTGAACAATATGTGGACCATATAGAACAATTTGGTGTTGAAGGAAAACTTTTACTTTGGATGTCTGGGTTAGGCCTTTTTTTGGACCAATTATACTATACCACCTCCGTAACTTTGGAACCGTTCATTTTAGAAGGGTTATGCATAGAGCCTTTTTATTTCAAATTTAATGTAGAACAATTTTGTGTAGAGGGTTGTTCATGCTAAACCGCTTAGTTTTAGAAATATTGACGAAAAATGTAAAAAACTACGAATTTGCAGATTTCTTCCCCCTCTCCTCCCCAAACCCGACGCTCAAAATGGTGTGACTTTTTTCTGAACATTATGTGGACCATATAGAACAATTTGGTGCTGGAGGATAACTTTCACTTTGGATGTCTGGGTTTGGGTCTAACTATACCATACTAATAATGAATGTTGAAAATATTTAAAAGATAGGTGAAACCCAAGAGACCCCATTTCTAAATAAATAATATTTAAAAACAAAAATCTGAAACATTTCTTAGGTTGGAAACAAATTCTCACTTATTTATACCCTATTCTTCTATAATTTGCAAGGAAAAAGGGTGATAAATGAATAGGTATGGGGAATCTACGATATACATACCACAAAATGTCAATTTATCTAGGTAAAACTCAACAAATAAGATTTATAGTACTCAATACGTCGGTAAAAACGAAGGTAGGTTCCACTTCCATCTGTTTATGTACCGGGTGTCCTAATAAGAATGGCTCTCGTCCATATCTCAGGAACCGTTTATAGTAGAACTTTGAAATTAAAAATTTTATAACAAAAGTTGCCTCAGGACCAAAACCTGGAAATTATTTTCATAATTGTGGGACCACCGCTAGAGGGCGTAATTGAATATCAAAAATTAAAAAATCTAAATTTTACAAAATTTTCCTAATAAAGGGGCACTGGAAATCCGATCGTCGTATTTTTCATAAAATTCTACGCATATTTGATTTGACAAGTTTAGGTCTACCTTTGGAAATAAGAGGTGGGGGTGAGTGGGAACCTTGTTATGAAAAACTGGCTGTGAGTCCGGTTCTGCTTAATCAAATTTTGCAAACTTGGTCTTGTTGAAGACAGATCTTTTTCGTCAATGTAAAAGTTATGATTTCGAACCAACTTATTGAGTAATATACCAGCTAGAAGGCGTTATTTAATTTTTTCAGAAATCTAGTGTTCCATGGAAAATATTAAACACAAACATGCATTTTTAATACCATATTACAAAATTAGACAAAATTAGCAACAGAATAGCAAAAACCGCATGTTAATACCTTTTTTCTATCTCGAGATAACTTACAAAACGTGTAAATTTAAAAACATAACTGTTACTGTCACCGGTAAACGAAATTCATTAAAAGTAGTGTGCTATGGAAACAACAAAGAAACATTTTCCAGCTGTCAACGTATATTAGGTCTTTTCAACGCTTCTCATTTTTTTCGAGCCTCGTTCATATCTCGTATATTAATATTATACACGGATTATACGGCATATGACAGAGGCTCGAAACAAATGAGAAGCGTTGAAAAGCCCTATTACAAAGAAATAAAAACAACTATTTAGTGATGACATAAACGTTCAAATTTTTGCCCATCATTTATGTTGCAAACATTTACTCTTTCAAGAGTAGATTGAACAGCAGTCTCAATGTCTGCTTTCGATATGCTTTAAATGGCGTTTAGTATTCTCTGGATAATGTATTCTAGAGTAGTGTATGATGGGCAACAATTTGAATATTTAGGTCGTCACTAAGTAGTTCTTTTTGTTCTGTGTTATATTTAATTTTAATAGTATTGTTAACCTTTATATTGTTGTTTTAATTAATTATATTTTTATACGTTGACATCTGGAAAATGTTATTTTGTTTTTTTCCACAGCATATTACTTTTCATTAACTTAGTTTACCGGTGATAGTAACAGTTATGTATAAAATTTACACGTTTCTCGAGATATCTTGAGATAGAAAAAAGGTATCGACATGCGGTTTTTGCTATTCTATTGCTAATTTTATCTAATTTTTTAAAGTATGATTAAAAATGCATACTTGTATTTAATATTTTCCAAAGAAAACTAGATTTCTGAAAAAAATTAAATAACGCCTCCCAGCTGGCTTATTATTTATTAGGATGGTTCAAAATTATCACGCTTACATTGAAGAAAAAGATCTGTCTTCAACAAGACCCAGTTTTCAAAATTTGATTTAGCAGAACCGAACTTACAGCCATTTTTTTATAACCAGGTTCCCACTCACCCCCACCTCTTATTTGCAAAGGTAGAGTTAAACTTGTTAAATCAAATATGCGCAGAATTTGATGAAGAATACAATAATCGGATTGGCAGTGCCCTTCATTAGGAAAATTTTGTAAAATTTATATTTTTTTTATTTTTGATATTCAATTACGGCCTCTAGCGGTGGACCCACAATTATGAAAATAATTTCCAGGCTTTTCCTGAGGCAACTTTTGTTATAATAGTATATTACTATATGAGACGGAGAAGCATGACTTTTCTTGACGCGCCCGATATTACGCGTCGAACGAAGTGAGGCGCGTAATAGAGGGCAAATCAAGAAAAGTCGCTTCTTTGCCGAATAAAGTATACTATTTTTTCTTCAAACGTAGCAATTTTCAACCATAAATAGTACAATTCATACGGTATTTTTACTCGAAATTAACTGTGACAACTATCAAAGTCGTCTAGATGTTAGAAATTAAAATAATTAAGTCGTCGGTGGGATTTGCGTCTCCCTGGTTACAGTTGTTTGAGAGTTGTTTGCAATTATTATTACGACGAACTTCAGCAATACTTTTAATTAATGGAGGCGGAAATCGAGAATGCCTCAAACGACATGGGGGCTGGAAATCAAGCACGGTTGCCGAAGGATATAGAGGATTCAATAAGAAATAAGAACGATAATGCTCAAAAAATTTTAAACCCTCATGATTCGCCAACATCGGGAATGATTGCTGAAAGTTGTGCTCGACCATCAGTATCATCAACAATTACCAATGCGTATCAAGAGTCGGGAACATTTTTGCACGGTTTCAATTTTGAAAATGCCTCATTAACTAATTATACTTTTAATATTACTATAAATAAAAATGATGTTTAATTGTTGTTAATGACATTTGTATTGTTGCTTTGTGACATGTTTCATATTGTTGCCATGACAACATTTTTCCCTCCGCCGTAAAGAAATGGGAAAAAAACTGCTGCCGCGGCGGAGACATCAAACTTTGACAGGATCAAGTTAGATAAGTAATGTCATCATTATTTAACGTTTGAAGAAAAAATTTTTTATTTCAAAGCTCTACTATAAACGTTTCCTGAGATGTGGCCGAGAGCCATTCTTATTGGGACACCCGGTACATATCAACCTATTGGTTTCATCAGAACAGCCTGTAGGGTGCTCCGAATCGGAATCAAATCTCTCTTATGTGTATGCCATTAATAACGAAATAATTATTAATGGCATATAATAATAGTCTAAGAGCTAGTGAACCTTTTGACTAACGGTCGTCCTGTAAGGCTAGAAATTTGTAGAGTGATAATTCATAGCACACCAAAGCTAAAAACCATGACCTGGCAGGCCTCAGCGGTGCACGTGTATCTACCAGGTGAATCGAAAAGTGCAAATTTAAGGGGTAAAATAAACTTTCTCCTGTAAGGTTTAAATTTAAGTATGTGTTTGAGTAAGTCATTTAAAAGAAATGTGTAAAATGACAGGCGATTCTGAAGAGCATAAGACCTTGCCAGGCGAGGGGAGAGATTAGGGGTTTTTCCTAAATTTATTTTTTTTGCATCGAACAAATTTTTTTTAAGTTTTTTGAATCATTCCAAACAGAAAAGGTCTTTGGTGATTTTTCTCTTAAGTTAATAGTTTTTGTTATATAAGCGATTGAAAATTTTGAAAATTGCGAAATCGACCATTTTTAACCCCAAATCGGATATTTATCTAAAAATCTCAAAGTTGCCAAGGTAGGTAGATATTCTTTAAACATTGATTGATGAAATCCCAAAGAGTTTTTTGCAATACAATATCGGAAACCCCTTTGTTTTTTTAATTGCCAATCAAGCGGACGCTTCACTGTAGTATAAGTGAGGACGTTTGAGTTGGCATAAATTCATTATCTCGAGAATGGGCAAATTTCAGGAGAAATCCTCAGTCAGGTCGATTTTTATTTTTAAATTAGGACTTTTTGGCATATATATAATACTAGTGACGTCATCCATCTGAGCGTGATGACGTAATCGATGATTTTTTTAAATGAGAGTAGGGGTTGTGTGATAGCTCATTTGAAAGGTTATTTAATTCTCTATTCACTAATATAAACAATAACATAATTATTTATACAGGGTGTACAAAAAAATTTTTTTTATTAAATTAACTTTGATTAAATTTGACAAATAGAAGAAAAAATTTTTTTTGTACACCCTGTATAAATAATTATGTTAATGTTTATATTACTGAATAGAGAATTAAATAACCTTTCAAATGAGCTATCACACAACACCTACTCTTATTTAAAAAAATAATCGATTACGTCATCACGCCCAGATGGATGACGTCACTAGTATTATATATATACCAAAAAGTCCTAATTCAAAAATAAAAATCGACCTGTCTGAGGATTTCTCTTCAAATTTGCCCATTCTCGAGATAATGAATTTATGCAAGCTCAAACGTCCTCAATTATACTACAGTGTAGCGCCCGCTTGATTAGCAATTAAAAAAACAAAGCGGTTTTCGTTATTTTATTGCAAAAAACTCTTCGGGATTTCATCAATCAATGTTTAAGGAATATCTGCGTACCTTGCCAATATTGAAATTTTTAGATAAATGTCCGATTTGGGTTAAAAATGGCCGATTTCGCAATTTTCAAAATTTTCAATCGCTTATATAACAAAAACTATTAACTTAAGAGAAAAATAACTAAGGACCTTTTCTGTTTGGAATGATTCAAAAAGCCTAAAAAAAATTTGTCCGATGCAAAAAGAATAATTTTAATAAAAACCCCTAATCTTTCCCTTCGCCTGGCAAGGTCTTATGCTCTTCAGAATCGCCTGTCATTGTACACATTTCTTCTAAATGACTTACTCAAACACATACTTAAATTTAAACCTTACAGGAGAAAGTTTATTTTACCCCCTAAATTTGCACTTTTCGATTCACCTGGTAGATACACGTGCACCGCTGAGGCCTGCCAGGTCATGGTTTTTAGCTTTGGTGTGCTATGAATTATCACTCTACAAATTTTTAGCCTTACAGGACGACCGTTAGTCAAAAGGTTCACTAGCTCTTAGACTATAAATTATTATAATTAAAAACAACCTCTCTACCCAAAACATCCATACTTTCCTTTCGTAAGAAACCAACTTAATTTGTATCCAACTTTCCATTTTGTTAAAATTCTAAGAGACACATCAAATTACTATCGTTTTTTCAAAGAACTACACAAAAAGCCTTACATTCTAAATTCAATAAAATTTGTTTATCGTTTAAACCTTCTACGAATTATTTACAAAAATCCTATTGACGTTCACAAAACGAAATAAAATGCACTTTCCAATATTTTCGAACCGTTGTCTCTGTAGTCCTGTCGCCAGGGGGGGGGGTACAACGGCCTCATTTATTCAGATGGACTTACCCAAGTTTTTTTATGTATTTTGACTCGTAGAACCCGAATTTTTTGGGTAACAGTTGATCCGGATGTCGATAAGATTGTTATAAACAAAGAACTTGCGGAATTACATAACAGCGATTTCTCGCAAAACAAAACAATTTTTTGTATTTTTTGGGTCATTCTAAGCAAAAAATGTTTCTACAAGTTTTTTCGTAGGATTCATAGTTTTCGAGATAACCGCTGTTAAAATTTAAAAAAATCGAAAATTGCAATTTTTGAACCCGAATAACTTTTGATTTAAATATAAAATAGCAATTCTGCTTACCGTATTTGAAAGTTCAAGTTAAATTATATCGGTTCTGATTATTTGCATTGCTAAAAATTTATTTTTTTATTGTTAAACAAAGCTATAAACACATAGTGTTTCCCGTACCTAATACATGCGTTTTAATACATCCTACGTAGATATTGCCTCGCTTGCACTAGTACCTACTCTACCTACTTGTTGTTCTGAAGCTATTTTCTTGTGGCATTTTTATAATCAAGTATATTCAAATGGGAAATAAGCCACAATATTACCTAAAAATGATTTTATTAACGTTTCGACGCCCAAGTCGGGTGTCGTTGTCAAAATACAAAATAATACTAAATAAACAAAAATGTTGTTGCTTAGTAAAAAATTCTTCTAATAATTTATTTAATCTGACTCATTTATATCGGCAATTCAGACACGTATTATACATTTTAAAGTAGACGACTTTAAAATGATATTGCCAATATTGATGAGTTGCGTTCCTGGGACGACTTTACTAACAGATAGTTCATTCGATTACATGAAATCAATCCCAACTCAAGAATATCCGCCACAAAAAATCATAGCATGTGATCTGTCTTTAAAAAGACAACCAAATGCAACGGTGGCACTGAAATTCTCGCGTTAGAGATTCCATAGTAAATTTTATGATCGTGATTTACTATGGAATCTCTAACGCGAGAATTTCAGTGCCACCGTTGCATTTGGTTGTCTTTTTAAAGACAGATCACATGCTATGATTTTTTGTGGCGGATATTCTTGAGTTGGGATTGATTTCATGTAATCGAATGAACTATCTTTTAGTAAAGTCGTCCCAGGAACGCAACTCATCAATATTGGCAATATCATTTTAAAGTCGTCTACTTTAAAATGTATAATACGTGTCTGAATTGCCGATATAAATGAGTCAGATTAAATAAATTATTAGAAGAATTTTTTACTAAGCAACAACATTTTTGTTTATTTAGTATTATTTTGTATTTTGACAACGACACCCCACTTGGGCGTCGAAACGTTAATAAAATCATTTTTAGGTAAAATTGTGGCTTATTTCCCATTTGAATATACTTGACTCTACCTACTTGTTCGATTTTAAATGAGAAATCATTGAAAACATCACTCACGCACTAGGTAGGTGTTTATTATTGTTTATAGCTTTGTTTAAGAATAAAAAAAATTAATTTTTAACAATGCAAATAATCAAAACCGATATAATTTGACTTGAACTTTCAAATGCGGTAAGCAGAATTGCTATTTTATTTTTTAATCAAAAGTTATTCTGGTTCAAAAATTGCAATTTTTCGATTTTTTGGAAGTTCAACCGCGCTTATCTCGAAAACTATGCATCCTACGAAAAAACTTGCCAGAACATTTTTTGCTTAGAATGACCCAAAAAATACAAAAAAATATTTTGTTTTGCGAGAAATCGCTGTTATGTAATTCCTCAAGTTCTTTGTCTATAACAATCTTATCGACATCCGGATCAACTGTTACCCAAAAAATTCGTATTCTACGGGTCAAAATACATGAAAAAAACTTGGGTAAGTCCATCTGAATTAAGGAGGCCGTTGTACCCCCCCTGGCGACAGGACTACTGGAAATCTTTTCAAAAAAACCCATTAACGAAAACCACATTAACGATTTCACCTTCCCCGAACAAGCACTGTTTATTCACTAAATTAGATTCTATCCAATTTTTGGTCATATACAGGGTGAAAAAAATCTCTGATCTCGTGGTCTCTGATATAAATTTATTTTCTGAATTTTTCCAAAAAACAATTCTACAACAATACATACATATCCACAAACATTTCCCCTTTTTAAATAAAAATTGAGTCATACTTCTGAGATCAGTAAGTTTTGAATGATATAACCGATTTTCGAAATTAAACATGCGTTGGAAAGGTACATATTATTGGAAAGGTTGGAAACATATTATTGAAATTTTTGGTAGTTTTGGGGACGAGAACGAAAAACAAAGGGCCGTAAAATCCACACCCTTAGACCAAAATGGAGAGTTGACATATGGATGGACGAGTCTTTTCCTAAACTTTTAGATGGGATTTGGTCCGATTTTCAATTCAGTAAGATTTAGAAAATCGAAAATTTCGTGTATATATAGTGTCGCATGTAGGGGTATTGTGCGCCACTGACGAGAACTGCCGTTCCCTGGTAATAGTTTCTTAATATACAAATGGATCATTTATTTCAATATTTTAAGTTTTTATCCCTGTAATTTCATTAAATTGGATCATTGTTTTGGTATTTGACTATCGTTTAACTTTTCAATTAGTAACTCTACAATAAGTAAGAGTAACAAATAAGCAATTAAGATAATAATAATAATAAAAGCAATACATAATTATAAAATAATGTGTTTAATTCCTTTTTTATTTGTTTCAGGTAAGTGCAGTGATGAAATCTAACTTTAGTTTATAGAACTGAAAGGTAAAAGCTATGTTACTACGTTATTCATCATCAGTTTCTTCATAGAACAGCCTAGAAAATACGCAAATAATCAAGGTTAACGTAAAAAATCAGCAAACAAAATTATTAAAAATTAGTTGTTTCAGAACTTCTAATAATCCGCTATTGTTGGTATATTGTTGTTGTTGACTTATGATTTTAGATAACTGTTTGGCAACCAAATTCTGCTATATTCTGCTAATGGGTTTTTCCACATTTTTCTTTATTCCATATTTTTCTTCCACATTAATGAACTGCGTGAATTGCATAATATGGAGTATAAAATGTGGTTAAATGGTAGAGACAGATATTTAGCTAATATTTTTCATTATATCTTTATTAATGTTGTTCTGAAGCTATTTCCTTGTGGCATTTTTATGATTAACTATTTAGAAGGGAAATAAGCCACAATTAAATTGAAAAATAATTTTATTAACGTTTCGACGCCCAAATCTGGTGTCGTTGTCAAAATACAAAAATACTAATTAAAATTACTAACAAAATACTACTAAATTAAACAAAAATGTTTTTGCTAAGTAAAAAAATTCTTCTAATAATTTATTTAATCTGACTCATTTACATTGGCAATTCAGACGTTTATTATACATTTTAAAGTAGAAGACTTTAAAATGATATCGCCAATATTTATGAGTTGCGTTCCTGGGACGACTTTACTAAAAGATAGTTCATTCGATTACATGAAATCAATCCCAACTCAAGAATATCCGTCACAAAAAAATCATACCATGTGAACTGTCTTTAAAAAGACAACCAAATGCAACGATGACACTAAAATTCTCGCGTTAGAGATTCCATAGTAAATCACGAGGGAAAACCAGGAAAAAACCTCGTGATACTATCCCAACATCGTAAGTATTTGGTCCTACATTTAATTTACTTTCAAAAACTAATACCAAATTATGACTTTAATATGTTTAAAATACAAATAATATTAATAATACATAGATATACAATAAGTAATACTAAAATATAAAATATGTAATCGATATGTTATTTACTTACTAATCATGGTATTTTCTTTCTATTGACTTCCTCTTTTAGCATGGGTAACCACATTCTACTGCATTCTACCGAGGAATTTGCGACACAATTGGTTTCATTTAGCATAATTAGAGTCGCTTCTTTGATTTTTCTCTTTTTACTATCTGATTCTTTCAAGACTATACTTGAATCTCTCCACTGAACTCTATGTTTATTGTCCCATGCGTGTTGACATATTTGAGATCTATCAAATTCTCTATTTTTAACATAAGCAATAAACTATTTGTTTAATTTAGTAGAATTTTGTATTTTGAAAACGACACTCGATTTGGGCGTCGAAACGTTAATAAAATTATTTTTTCAATTTAATTGTGGCTTATTTCACATCTAAATAGTTAATCATCTTTATTATTTAAGTTTAATTATGATTTAGGGCTTCATGAGAAAACATGTTACCTCCATATGCAAATATGGTCAATTTTCGAAGTACCCGCTCTAAATTTTACCAGAGGATTAAATTTTAAGTGCTAAAACTAGTTTAATCTGAGAATAATTAAGGTTAACTGGTATTTTACTGTAATTTAGTTGACATCAAGCCCCGATAACACTTTCAGAAGAGGTTTTCGGGTGGTCAGAATAATAATCTTCAATTAAAGGTAATTTTAAGAAATAAATGTCGAATAAATTTAGTTTTTGGTAAATTTCCAAATTGAACTGACGGCTAATATACGAGGGTTAATATGTAATTTTTGAGATTTGGCACACGAGTATGCTTTTCGAATGTTGTAAAGGATATTCTCAGAAGATTTATGATATGAAATTGTAAGATATTCTATTTCAATTGACATACAATTCATGTATGTAAACCACCAGATGGAATTAAATCGAATACACTGAGAGGCATAAGTTAGGGATATAGAAATTTATACTTATTTTCATAGTTGATTTTTTCGTGAACGGATTAACGAATTCCGCTAATTTTTTTATTATTATAGATATTTCTGTAATATTTACACAGTTGTGCAAAGATTTACTCAAACTTCTTTTTTGTACTTATACCAGGTGGAACGAATCACATAAAGACTATAAAAGAGTAATAACTAAAACTCACCAATTGGTAATAAAAACAAAAATAGATTACTGGGGAAGATTCACATAAGTACTAGAGATGGATTTCTAAGAACAACAGAAACAAGTATGGCGCTTCATAAGACGAAACCCCCAACAAAGAAGCAAAACGAAAGAACTAGTTAAAATAGAACACATAAAAGAGGATACACGGATGGCCTTCCTGACAGAAAGATTTAAAAAAGAAAACGAAGAAAACGAAGACACTCCAAATATAATAACTGATAAAAATACCGAAATCTCCCAAATAGATGTCAAACAAGGAATAAACAAAAAAAAATAGAAAGTCGCCAGGGGAAGATCAAATACCAAATGAACTCTTAAAATATGGAGGTGATTACCTTGTACAACAACTGCAACTTCTTATTCATAAAATAATCACCACGAACAGAATACCAGATGAATAGAGGTGAGCGATCGTGCTGATGTTGTTCAAGAAAGGAGATCAGACAGACCCCAATAATTATTATCGAGCAATAAATCTTTCAAATACAACACTCAAATTGACAACAAGAATTATAGCGACAAAATTGATGAACGAATAACTCTGCAAGAGGAACAGCATGGATTTCGAACAGGAAGATCATGCACAAATGCAGTTTTTGTAATAAGAAATAAAAGAAAATTCGCTGGAATAAAACAAACCAGCATATATGTGAATGATAGATTTGAAGAAAGCGTTTGATAGAGTGAGCATTCGGATGCGATACATTTATTATATGAAAAGGAAATATGGATTTAATAAATACCATTGAGAATATAGTAGGTCTGGATCCCGCGTATGAAAAAAAAATGATTAATAGCAAGCTGAAAATTTGTTAATAGCTTTAGGGTGTCTACTCGGACAAACTTTGATATATGGAAACACTGGAACAGGGGAAGTTTTAATTGTGGAACAGGTAAAAAATTTGGAACGGTCAGACCACGAAAACGGCATATGTATTTTGTCCGACAGAACAGATTTAGACTCTCCGAACAGAGATTACACTCTCATGCAAAAATCAGACTGCTATTTATCACCAAATGGGCGTTTTAATGAGTGGAACATGCAGAATATGTCAAATGACAGGAATTATGACAGGTGATAAATAGCAGTCTGATTTTTGCATGAGAATTTAATCTCTGTTCGGAGAGTTTAAGTCTGTTCTGTCGGACAAAATAAATGTGCCGTTTTTGTGGTCCGACCGTTCCAAATTTTTAACATGTTCCACAATTAAAACTGCCCCCGTTCCAGTTTTCCCTTATATCGAAGTTTATCCGACTAGACACCCTTAAGCTATTAAAAAATTTTCAGCTTGCTATTAATCAACTTTTTTTTCATACGCGGGATCCAGACCTATAATATAAAGATAACATAGCTATGGTGGGATGTAAGCGAAAACTATCGCAACCTATCAAGTATGAAACTGGCATTAGACAAGGAGATTCGCTGAGCCCATTAATATTTAATCGTATAATGTATGAAATCATAAAGAAAGTTAAAAAATTTTATGATATAAATATAAAATGGGAGAAAAGGAAGATAATCTGCTACGTCCACGACGCCATAATAACAGCCGAAAATAAACATGACTTTCAAAGATTAATTAAAGAATTCGAAGACACGGCTCTCATATACAACATGGTGATCTCAACAGAGAAAACTAAATCGATAGTAATATCAGCGGAATCGAAAGGATGTAAACTGGTCTTAAATAACAAAATAATAGAACAAGTGATGGAAACGGAATACTTAGGAATAAAATTGTCAAGCCACGGAAAAGTGGCAGAAAAAGCACAAAAACAAGTGAACATGGCGAACAGAGCAACACGATGTCTCAACAACATCATCTGGAGAAACAAAAACCTCACAATGGAAACGAAAATCGGGATATATAAATCAACAATAAGACCGATAATGACGTACACAGCGGAAACAATAGCAGATGCGGTGAAAACGCAAAGACCGCTGGAAACAGCAGAAATGAAACTTTTACGAAAATTAATAAACCAAACTATAAGAGACAGAGTAAGGAGTGAGAAAAATAGAGTAGAATCAACATATAGAAAGAATGACAGAAAATAGAATAGTACGAATAGCAGAAGACAAATCGCCAGATGGAAGAAGATCATTGGGATGACCGAAAAAAAGATGGTCAGACATTGTCAATTGAGGCTAAAAACCCAAGTAAAACAGGCATTGAGTCTATTTATAACGTAGGAAGAAGAAGAAGATATTGTTTATTGTTTATTGTTTTTTTTATTGTTTATACATATACATATGACCTGGCCTCTAGTGACTAATCCAGGTCGTTTTTTCCTGATGGGATTACAGATATTTTTTTTATATTTTTACATTTTTTACTAAACTACTTAATCTATTTTTACAAATTATTAATTAATTTGCCATAATATATAAATTACATTTAACAAATTTAAATAAACAATATATATTTGTTAAAATGTTTTTGGTACTATCAACTCCCTTCTAAGTTATAAAGTCCCTCTATTTTCAGAAGAGAGTTGGTAGTCTTCTTTTTTTTCTTTTTTTTAATTAATGAATTATTTATTGAATTTATATTTTATTTTATTTATTTTAACTTTATCTTACTCAACTTCATCAGGGTTGGATTATTTGTTGTCTTCTTCTATTATTATAGATTTCTTGTTGTTTTTTAGATATTATTTCTGTTAGATTGTTTAATATTCCAAAATATTCTTCATTTTGTAATATATCTTTTATTTCAATTCTTTTTAATCTTCTCATTTCTCTATGTTCTTCATTTTCTATAGTATTTTCACAATTTAACACCATATGTTCTGGTGTACCTAGTTCTCCACATTCACAATATTCATCATCTTTTAAGTTAAATCGTTCCAAATATGTTGAGTACGGTCCATGTCCTGTTAAAAAGTGTACTAATCCTTGTGTTTGATTAAAATAATTTGGAATGTTTTCTACTATTGGTATAAAATTGTATAAACGTCTAGATTTTGTTGAATTTTCCCATTCATTTTGTCTTTTTCTATTTATTATTTCTTTTAATTCTCTTTTATTTCTTATATCTAATCCTATTATTTGTATTATGTTTCATATTTTTCTTTTTTTAGCCAATAATTACATGCTCTTTTTTGTGTTTCTAAATGCATTGGCATTACTCCAGTTAAAACTGTGAGTGCCTGTGTTGCAGTTGTTCCAAATGCTCCCGTCATTCTTACAAGAAATCCTCTCTGAGCTCTGTTTAATTTTTCTGCATTTTTTTTATTTGTTAATCTATGTGCCCATACACTTCAACCGTACCCTACAATTGATGCAAGTATTGTACTTAGGTATATTCTCATCTGTCGGAACGAAATTCTATATTCCTTCTGTGCTAGACTAGCAATGCTATGCATGATCTTTGTTGCCTTTTCACAGACACAACTCATGTGTTTCGTAAATAATTTTTGTTCGTCTATTATAATACCTAAATATCTTGTTTCCATTTCTCTTTTTATTGTTTTCCCTCTAATTTTTATAATTGGATCTCTTTCTAAATTTCCTTTTATTAAACTATATGTTGTTTTTGAATCTGATATTGTTAATTTTACTTTATTCATCCAATCATTTACTCTTATTAATACTTCATTTGATTTATTTTCTAATTCTCTTCTTGAGTTTGCAATGTTTGCATCTATGATTAATAACAAATCATCTGCATATGCTATGCTTCCAAGCACTTCAGGATCTATAGTCCAATTGTTCCAACCGTTCCTCTAGCATTACATCCCAGAACATAGGTCCACATACTGATCCTTGTGGACATCCTTTTGTGATATGTTTTGTCTTTTTTCCTGTTGGACAGCTTAGGCTTGCATATCGGTCTTGACAGTAGTTTCTGAGACTTCCGTACAGATTCTTTGGACATCTCATTTTTCGAAGTCTTTCAAAGAATGACGGCCACCAAAGATTGTCAAAAGCCCCAGACACGTCTATAAAGATCATTAAAACATATTTTTTATGCTTTCATTTACTATTTCAAATACTTTATTTATTGCATCTTCTGTTGATCTACCTTTCCTAAAACCATACTGACCAGGATGTAATCCAATTTCTGTTCTTATTTGATTTAATTTTTTACAAAGTAATTTTTCTTGTAATTTTCCCATTGTATTCAATAAATATACCGGTCTATTATGTATGGTTCTTCCCCTTGCTGGTCTTCCCCTTTATGTATTATTATAACTTCTGCTTGTTTAAAATTATTGGAAAACCTTCTTTGTCTAAGACATTCATTATATAATGATGTTAGTAGTGGAATTATTTGTTCCGACAATGCTTGAAGTATTTCAACATGAATATTATCCGGTCCAGGTGCCTTCTTTCTTTTCATTTCTCTCATACTTTCATATACTTCTTCTTCTGTGAATTCCTATATTTCTCTTTCTTCTTCTATTTGGTATTCTTGTATCATTTCTTCTCTTATATTTCTTTGTTCTAATGTTTCTTCTTCTAATTTATCTGGAGGTAATAATACATTAAGTAATGTTTCGGCCGATTCTTCCCAATTTTCTGTAAATGTTCCATCTTCTTTTTTTAAAGTAGAAAGCATTGTCGGACATCTAATTTTTTTAGAAACTATTTTATATGGTATTCCCCACATATCTAATTCTAAGTGTCTTGATACGAAGGTTTCCCAACTTTTAGAAGAAGAAGATAATTTGTTTTATTGTTTTAGTCGCCGTACTGAAAATTCAGCAGCATCCTCTCGTAACTGTTGTTAATTTCTTTAAAATTCTTAATGCCACCATATTTCGTGTACTTTATTTGGTAATTATAATAAGTCGTCCACGACATATTTTAATTAACAGGACCATTTGTTTGCCCGACCTGAACACAAGCACACCTCGGTCTCGTGTTGTCGACACTGCACGAGACTAAGGGAGCTAATGAAGATAAATTATACCACCAAGCTATGCGGAAATAAATATAATCAGGTATAAGGGTGCTTTATTACCGAATAAAAATTCAATAATTAGAAAACACGATTTAATTTAAAATGTTTTTATTTAATTTATTTATGAGTTCGGGGTAAGCAAAAATACAGATATTCTGTTCTTTAACGGTAAAATATTTCAAAACCTCTAAATTTTAAAGAACCGCTTGGATTGACATGAAATTTGGCATAGACATAGCTAACAAGTCAAAGAAAAAAAGTGATATTGTGCCGATATGTGCTTTTGCCCTGGGGGTGGTTTTCACCCCTTCTTGGGGGTGAGAAAATATTCGTCCAAAGAAAGTCAGGAAATGGATAAATTGGCTAATTTTAAGTAACTTATGTTCTATAGAGTTTTTTCACTAAGTCAATAGTTTTCGAGTTATTTGGTAGTGAACATGTTCATTTTTTCAAGAGAATAACCCGCTTTTAGACGGTTTTTCGCAAATAACTCAAATAGTGTATTTTGTCGAAAAAACATTCTTAGCAAAAATATAGCCTGTAAAAAATTTAAAAATAAATGGTGTATATATCACGTCTCTACACCTAGTAGAAGCAGAGTTATAGCTAATGAAAAATAGGTTTATATTCGTCAAATTCCAAATGGAATACTTTAACGTGAAATAACCAAAAATGAAGCACATTTCGGGGAAAACTCATTACAAATTATTTAAAGTATTTTAAAAAAGCTTCATTTTTGTTTTATAGAAAAAATTTCTAGCATCAAAATTAAACAAGTTGCGCTCATAATAAAATTAGTCCCTTTTCGTTTTGGTAAAAAAATCGAGAAAATCCCCCGTTAATGAGTATTTTACATGAACTTAATCGTTACGACTTCACAAGTTTCTTGACTCATGTATATATTGTTTATATGATCCGTAAGTTTCATCGGTTCAAAGTTCTTATTATTGAAAGGGCTGTAGTTAAAAGGGGTTGAACTAGTCACTGATCACGAATGTATGCAAATTTAGAAATACCAAATTTAATCTTAATCAATTTTTGTCCAACAGAAAAACAAAAAAATACATGATATTCAGAAAAGCATATGTGACTTTTTTTGTTGTTCGAGATTTTTGGTATCTCTAACAATTTTTAAGTTAAGTTTACTGTTCGTAAAAGCAGAAATAAAGTTTTTTTAAACACTGTAAAAAAGTTATAATGGGTTTTCCCCAGAAATTGCTTAATTTTTTGATGCTTCACTTCGAAATATTCTATTTGAAATTTGGTGAATATGAATCTATTTTTCATTGGCTATAACTCTGGTTCTACGAGATCCAGAGACCTAACGCGTACACCATTATTTTTACTTTCTTATGGGCTATATTTTTGCTAAGAATGTTTTTTTCGACAAAATACTTAGTTTTTGAGGTATTTGCGAAACACCGTCTAAAAATGTGGTTATTTTGTTGAAAAATGAACATATTCACTCGCAAATAACTCGAAAATGTTGACTTGGCGAAAAAGTTCTATAGAACAAAAGTTACTTAAAATTAGTCAGTTTACCCATTTCCGGACTTATTTTGGACATATATTTTTTCACCAGCAAGAGGAGATGAAAGGCACCCCCAGGGCAAAAGCACACATCGACACAATATCACTTTTTTTCTTTGACATGTAAGCTATACGTATGCCAAATTTAATGTCAATCCAAGTGGTTCTTTAAAATATAGAGCACAAACCATGAAAGAATGGACTAAGATTATATACAGTAGGATGCATCGAAAAAATAAAAGTTGGAAATGTTATACCTAATAGCGTGAGAAAGTTGCAAGTGTTATTTTTTAGCATATTAGTATTTTTAATTTTTTTTCTAAACGAATTTTCTGCCCCCACCCCCTCCCTCCAACGACCTTGAATTTGATTAAAAATCGGATTTTTTTGGAAATTTTAATTTATTTTATTTGTAATAAAATATGTGCTAACTTGATATAAGGTCAATTAAAGAAGACTTAAAATGTTGTCAATTAGAAATTTAAAAGATATTTAAAGTTTTATTTGTTTTCTCAGTTTCCCCAGTCCCTTTGAAATTTCCCGTGAGTCCGTGCGTATAATTTTCACTTATGTTTCGTGCTTTTGGTCGCTTTTGTTATTGTTATTATTGTTTGAAAATTAATGATTTTTAAAATAGATAAACCAGGACCGTGGGGAATAAAATCAATGTGCTATGGACTATGGACTGCCCCTTTTTGGGCAACCACCAAATATATGGTTTGTTCAACAGTAAATGGCTGAGTTCACTTAGTGCGGTCGTAAATATTATTAAATTTATCTGACCTGGCCCATTGTGAAGACCCACCCGGAGCGATAAGCCACCGAGGTAGACAGAGTTGGTCTTTTGCAATTAACACTGACTAGACGGTACTCCCATAATAAAGCCTGAAATAAATTTTACCTGAAACCGGGCCTTTTATACCATTATCGGTTAATCCAGGATGTTTATAGTGGTAACTAATTGAACTCAACCATTTACTGTTAAACATACCATACCTGAAAATGTTTTACCGAAATATAAACAAATGGTGGAGTTTTGTGGTTGGAAGAGGATTAAAACCCAAGAAAGAGCCAGAATTTTCAGGTATTAATGAACAGGTTGCAATTAAATTGGAGGAAATATGAAAAAAGGCTTAAGTTTCAATAATTTAACATACAAGAATTATTCAGCCTCTAATGACAAATATATGAAATTTATGTAAACATTTAAAAACAGGCAAACAGTGAATTTTATATTCGTCTATATAGACGTCTATAGACGTCTAATTTCTATTAGTGTAATGTGGCACAACGTCTATAGACGTTGCATTTTTCCCTATTCTACTTTTTAAAATACATATAGTGTCACAACACTTTCTTATACATTTGACGCACTGTCCCTCAACGTGTTAAGGACAAAAGTAAAATTACACGTTTCGATCTTGCAGCATTCAAATATGACACTCTGATGAATTGACTTTGTAGCAAATCTCAAAAAGTGCCTCTCGATGATAGCGAATCCGTCCACGACCCACCGGTTGGGAAAAGCTGCTCTAGACTCTAGATTTTCGAGGGACAATCTGCGAGATTTTATTAAGAATCCTAACTTAGACCCTTTTAACATTGAGATTGGGAAATATCACTGCCACAAACAATGTGTAAAACGACGTGTCAAGCTTGTGACACAAGCTTCTCTAGCAGTTTGTGGAGCGTATTTGAGTAATGGATTTATAAAAACTCGAATTGATTCCAGAAAAACTATGCCTCACTTTAATGCTAAACCGGAAGACATCTTCGAATAGAATGTTTTTACCATATTTATTGTAATAATTATATACCTAATGTACTATTTTAAAATTATAGTAATTTTGTACTATTTATTTTAGTTAAAAAATTTTGGTGACGTCATTCAGGGAGACGGATAAGTTAGGCTATTTTGTTATAAAAAGAATGTTTTAGTATACTTTTCTTAAGTAAAATTTTTAATTGCCTTGTGAAACCAGAAAATATTTTCCAATTTAAACCGAATTTATTTATTCAACTCTTATGAGCTATTACATTTCCCTTACAAAAGAAATTCGCATGTTAATGTATTTTTAGTTGCCGGGAGGGGTCAGAAAATATTTTTACGCAATTTTACTAAAATACCAAATAGTGTGTTAGGCAACTTTTGTGAGGTATTACATTTTGGTTTCAAAATAAAAAAAAATTTCCACTAATATTTTTTCAAAATTTTTAATTGTCTTGGGGAGGCAGAAGATATTTTCCAAGTTCGACCATATTTTACCAAAATACTTAACAGTTAATTGGGCAACTTTTGTGAAGTATTACTTTTCCATCGGAAAAAAAAAGAAATTTTTTTTTCGCCTTTTCAATGCTAATATACAGGTCTAATAATAGTAGAGATACATTTATTTCCATTCAAATGGTATTTCTCTTTTGTTATACACACATCAAAATAGTCTAGGGAACAAAAACATAATTCGAGATTACAGAAGGATTTCAAATAATTTATTTCAAATATTAAAAAAAAAGAATGTGTGTGTACTTTGTACGCACGTAAGAAGTTATACTTCTATTATATGATATAAACGAAATTAATATACCTTTTATTTATATTTTATTTAAATATTAAACTAATTTATACTTACTACTTCTCAAACATTTTTATTAAAACAGTGCCAAAAATTAAAATAATAAAAGAATTAAACACAAACAAACACATTAAAAATGCCACAAATGATTTCTGAACATTAATTGTCGGAAAATTTTTTAAC
Organism: Diabrotica virgifera virgifera; assembly: GCF_917563875.1. NCBI lineage: Eukaryota > Metazoa > Arthropoda > Insecta > Coleoptera > Chrysomelidae > Diabrotica > Diabrotica virgifera. Next base: position 302,428,381 of record NC_065443.1, read on the forward strand.
TAAATACGTATTTTCTGAAAATAAAATTATTTAATAAATATATTTGCAATCATAAAATGTATACAAAAAAAATAAAAAAATAAAAGTTTTTATTGGGATTCGAACCAGCTATCAGCGCGGTTGGTATATTGGGGTTCATTCGCCTTAAACGCTTCACCACGGAGGCAATGTGTCATTATGTGCGAAGATCGACTAACTAAACGGATAAAGCTTTTGACATTTTTGAATTAAATTAAATCATTTTGATTTTGAATTGAAATGATTTAGAATTGAAAAAATACAACAAATCATAGAGTAAGAAAACAATATATTAGGTGAACATTGATAGAAATGTTGATGGTAATCAAATTATGTAAATAAAAGTATTACATACTATGTATTTTGGTAGGTTCAAATAGGTAGGTACCTATGATACATTTACAACTATTACGTACCTGTTGCTTTTAAAAACTATTTAAATGTCACTACAATTATAAACTTTTTTGTTTCTGTCCTGACAACAATAAAACTAATATATTATACATTTGTGTACCTTCATATTGGACAATTATTTTTTATTGACAGATCATTTCAACACCCAATCAGAGCCCGTATAACGACTAACACCATACTGTCGGTGTGCGCATGCGCACAGATCAATATAAATTCACCCTCAATCTCAATCGCGCCTAAAGAAGTATAACTTCAAAAATGTTATAAAAACGTGTCCCGAATGTACAATAAACATTTTTTCTTAGAATTATATAGCTATTAAGAGAACTCCATAAGTTAAAAAATGGTAACAAAAAAAATAAAAAAATAATTTATTGTCCCTCAGCTCCCAACAAAGTAGTGTTGAGGTTAAATTCTATGAGGTTTTTCATCTACTAGGCAAACTGATAATCAGATAGTGAATGTCTTGCTGCGATATTCAGGTTCTGCGGTACTTGGGTACCAGTATTCTGAGTTCTTATCTGCGGTAAAGATCCTGGTAGTATGTGGAAGCGCATTGTCGTGCATCAATTGAAATTGGGCCAGATTGTTGTACAAGGGGTACAAAAATAATTTCGAGAATATTATTCTAGAAACCATTCTAGACAAACGAGATTGGTCTTTCCACCAAGAGTGATGCTACCACATACCATTAAACTGCCGCCTTGCTGTCTATGAATCTCCTGCGCCGTGGCCAATCGTTCAGTATTGCCAGATCGTATCAAAATTCTTATCGGTCTTGTATCTGGTGCAAATTCAAACTCATCTGTGAACAAAGTAGAGGTCCACTCACGTCTAAACCAATTTGCGTGTCCTTGTGCCCAGTGAAGTCGATGAGCGCGATTTCCCATGAATAACACAAGCACTCTCACAGCTCTTTGAGTGTTGCAGTCTATTTCTAATGGCTTGAGCACTCCCAAACACCTGATGAATCTCTTGCAGCCTCTTTTGAAATCGTGCTGCAATTACAGTTCGATCTCGTAAAGCATGCAATTTAATAAAACGGACTTCAATCTGGTCGGTTATCCTTATACTGCCTGTATGACGTTCAGCAACATCACCAGTTTCTTGAAACCTTAAACACAAACGGTCCATGACACTTCTGTTCGATTGGAGAACCTCAACAACATCTCTTTGATTTCTTCCAACTTGAAGCATTCCCACGCCACTGCATTTCGCGATTTAAATTATGTTTCTTCATTATTGGCAATTACCAACATTACCGTTTAGTTGGTACAATAATAAACAAAACCACAAAAAATATTAAAAACAAAAAAATTACATATTTTTGTATTTGCAGCTAACATTGATTTAAAATTATTCATATAGGTGTCCCTAGATTAATTTGATGTGTGTACAATGATGGAATGGCAGAAAAGTCTAAAAAGAGAAGATCAGGACGATATTTCATTACGTGGACCAAAAGTGACTTGTGACAGATGATAATAATCCGATCGTATACAAGAATGATACTAAGGCTTAATTCCTCAGAGTCAAGAGCTTTATTAGGGGGTATGAATACGACCAATAAAAAAATAACACCTGGATAGCAGGTAGATTAATTGGATAACAATTTTACACAAAGAAACCACGACATACTGAATCCTGGGAACTGAGGAATCATAGGGCGTCAATAAATTTTGACCTGAAACTTATATTCATCATCATCATTCTCTTTCCCTTATCCCTATGCGGGGTCGGCTTCCCTAATTGCATTTCTCCACACAATTCTATCTTGGGTCATATCAATGTTAATCCCCTTTACCAACATGTCCTGCCTTATCGTCTCCCCCCAGGTCTTCTTTGGTCTTCCTCTTCTACTCCTTCCAGGAATTTGACCTGAAACTTATAAAGGACTATAGATGTTAAAAAAATATATCACTTATAAAACATATGAAAAAATAAGCAAAATTTACGTGGTTAGGTTAGGGGGTATCTTTAAAATTTTAAATAGGAACCCTCGATATTTCGCGAAATGACAATCAGATCGAAAAACTGAAAAGTACGTGTTCAATATTTTTCATACATCTATATATATATATATGGATGTGATCTTGATTATTGATATGAGATAATATTCTTATATGTCACTTAATTTAATCAATGTATTAATACTAATCTAATTAATTAACCAGATCACATATCAATATGTTTTCAATCTCAGGGCGAATTATAAATTAATTACTTACTTTCGTGGCTTCAAATATTTCTTAATGGTTCCTAATCGGGATAGAAAAGAAAAGAGTAAAAAAAATACACATATGGGTTACAATTATAATCAAAATATTTTTTATTTTATTTAAAAGGCAATCAATGCTTAATATTTGCTATTTCTTATTATTCTTAAACATAACATTTACAAATGGGAATCTTATTTCCTTTTGGTTTTCAATTGAAAGTTTTTATTAACATTTAACTATTAGGAGTTATTAGGAACAACTCTATTTAACTTTGATGAAACTTTTCTGATATTATTGATTATGTTATTCAATTTTTTATGTGGAATTTAATACGAAAAACCCATACATTCATGTCCAAACAAATGAGACTGACCTTTTCCTGGTGAACTGAAAATGTCCTCACACAAGACCCGTTTCCTGCTATCCTTGGCTGCGATCAAACCTCGTCCTGGCTTCCAGTAATGTTCTCCTTTGAAAAACTAGCTCGAATAGCTCTCGTTCCTGTTTTTGTCGTGATGCTGTGTTCTACCTTTTTCGAAACTGCTATCAGCTACCGGGACACTCTTGGCTCAAGGAGGTTCTTTTACTCTCGACCTGGCCTACTTCTCGTTCCACGATAGATACTCCACACTCACGGAACTACCGGCTTTCTCACTCTCCGTACACTACCGTCTACTACTCGACTTCACTTCTCGACAGCTCAAAACATTCTGATCTCTATTTGTCATTCATTCCCCTACTTTCTAAATATCCCTTCTAGATTCACAAATCAAACTTCCACCACCAACTCTCATTCGCAGTATTCCTCAAAACCAATTTTTAAACTTTCTAAATATGCTTAATGGATTTCAAAGAAAATAGTTAATTCCCATTCTAAAATTACTTTCTACTATATACAAATTTTAATGACCTATTCTCTATTTCCACTTAGTCTTATTTAGCATCGTCTAATGATCGATCCTTCCGCGAACAACGATAATGACCTATTAACGATTTCACTTGAGTCTTATTTAATCACTTCTTAAAATTAAATATAACAATTTGTTGTATACAGGTTGTTCTAAATTTATATGCCCGTGGTTGAGAAAATTGAAAATATTTTATATTAAATTGAATTCTGTTTATAATTATCAAATTTTAATTTTCATATCACATAGAAATATAACAAATCCCCGCCTTGTATTCGATAAAATTTATCTGCATTTTTAAATAAATTTTCTCGAGGCAAAACCAACTCCCTGTATATTTCCTTACTTTAATCTACGTCTTATACCCCTTCTTCTTGTATTACTCTAATTAGTCCCACCTGTAGAGTAATTGTTTCCTTTTTTTCAGTGTCCTCATCCTGTGTTAGAGTGTCGGCTATTATGTTGTTTTTCCCTTTTTCCCATATCAATCTTCTGTCTTTTTCCTCAGATTTTTCACATACTTTTACCGTGTATTCTGCATCCTCGTTTTCATATGCCTCCTCTTCAAATGCCACTGTTTCGATCATATCTTTTTCGCTTTCATTTGTTAGCTTTATTTCTTCTTCTCCTGAGCTCATCTCTTCTTTTGAGGAATCCCAGTTTTCTTTTGCTTTTGATACTCTCAATTTTTCTTCTTCTGGGCTCAACTCTTCTTTTGAGGAGCCACAGGTTTCATTTTCTTTTGTCTTTTTCTGACTTTTTCTCCCTTTTCTTCTTTGTCCTTGCTTCGTTGCCAAATTCATTTCCACTGTTTGTTCTTTACCTGATTCGTCCGTATTTTGTTTCTCCTGTTCCTTGTCCTGTTCTTCTTCTTTTTCTTCTGTTAGATTCATCGTATTATTTTTAAAATCTATCACTACATGTTTTTCTGCCAATTCGTCAACTCCTACTATCATGTCATGTGACATGTTTGGCATTATTACACATTGTAGTGCATACATCTTCTTACCCAGTCGTACTATTACTCGTATGCCTTCATTTATAGTTGCCAATGTCCGTTTGTTTGCGCCCACTAAATTTACCCTAGGTATTTTGTAAATTAAATTTGTTAAGTTAACTTCTTCTATTAGTTTTCTGTTGACCAATGTTATTTCAGATCCAGTGTCTATCATAATTTTAATTGGTTTCTCGTTGATAAATCCATCCACAAATTTTAAATTAACTCCATTTTTCTTTTCGTTGTTTCCTGCCAATTTAATAAACTCCTTGGGGTTACAAAAGATTCCTGTTTGATTTTTGGTTATTAGTGAGCGCCGTCGTGAAAAAACGCCGGTTGCTCATCGTTGTTTATATTTTCGTCATAATGTCTCTCTCCGTCATATTCATCTGTCTGGGTATTATTTACTTCTCTTCTATTTTCTCTTGGTCTGTCGGATCTGTTTCGGTTTTCTCGATATCCCTGTTCATTTTGTCTACCATTATTTCTGTTTTCTTGATTTGCGAGTGTGGTGTTTCTATTCTGGTATTCTCGATTTCTGTCCTCATTCCATTGCCTATTTCTTTGTTCATAATTTCCTCTTCCGTTGTCTCTATTTTCGTTTTCCCTTCTGGGATTAATATCTCGTCTTGTATAGTCCCTCCTATTTTGATTTCTATCTCTGTAATCCTGTGTTTCTCGGGGCCTGTAATCTTCTCGCGACCTTCTTGATTTTCTTTCTCTTAAACGTGATTCTCTTATTTGTAGGAATTGGCATAAACTATCTATGTCTTTGTAGTTTTGCAATGTGATATGGTCTTCCAGCGTTTCTTCGAAATGTCTTGCAATCAGTTCGACTAATTGTTCCGATGAGTAATTATATTGTAAATGTTTTGCGTTATAGTAAATTTGTAATGCATATGTCCTTTTTGATATACCCATCCTATCATTGTATTTCCCATTTTGCAATTCCTTGTTAATTTCCAATTGTTGGACTTTTCCCCAGAAATAATTCAAAAATTTTTGTTCAAATTGTTGCCAACTGTCAAATTCTTCTTCTTTGCAATCGAACCATAGGCTTGCTTCATATTTTAGATGATTTCTGATAGTTTCTTTTGCTGTTTCGAAATTTCCGATGTGCTGTATTTTCTTTTTCAGGCTATTTATGAACGGCACTGGGTGTAATATTCTTACATCCCCGCCAAACCTTATCTTCACGTCATCTGTGCTATGTATAACCATTTCTCTTCTTTCTCCTACATTTTGTTGAATATTGATTTCCGCAATCTTTCTTTCCATTTCTTCTCTGATTGCTTGAATAGCATTTTCCAACTTTTTTTCCAAACTTTCCATTTCTTTTTTCTGGCAATTCGTTAACTCCTTCATTTTTATTTCTTGTTCTTGCATGTGATCTTTAATTTTCATTTCTTGCTGTTCTATCTCGTTTTTCATTGTTGTCAAACATCCTTTTATTTCCTTTTCATACTTTTCTATGCGTTCCTCTATTTTCTTATTGTTCTCTTCTATTGCTTGTTTTGTTTCCTTTTGATTGTCATCCATTTTTTGCTGTGTTTCATCCATTTTTTGATCCACTTTATCCATTTTCTTTGATGTTTCTTCCATGGCTTGTTTCGTTTCACGTTGATTTTCCTCCATCGTCCTTTTTGCTTCATCCATTGCTTGTTTTGTTTCTCTTTGATTGTCATCCAGTTTTTGTTGTGTTTCATCCATTTTCTGTTCCATTCTTTGTGACTGGAGTTGCATCATTTGCAATAATTTATCTATCCCTGATAATTCTTGCTGTCCTGATGCCATGTTTGTCGTGTCTAAAATATCTTCTTGGTCTGAATTATTCTCTTGATTTGAATGTTCTTTTTGTTTTTTGTTGTCCTTGCTTTGGCTTCTTGTCACAGACATTTGTTTTCAAGAAGTACTGTCCCCGCCAAATATGAAATTTTACTAGTATGTTACCAAGACGACTTTTTCTCACCCAAATATTATAAATTGTCAATAAATATATCAAATGTAAATATCGTAAAAATAAAATATTAAATCAGTCATGTAAAATTTGTACCTAAAGAGATCTAAAATTTTATGTTATCAAATGTAAGTATCTTACTTTTTACCACAGGCATATAAATTTTCAAATACCGGCTTTACTCTTTCTATCCTTCAAATTTGCCACTAGAAATACTTTTCAAAATGCCCCACGTTGGGCGCCAGTTGATGTGATCTTGATTATTGATATGAGATAATATTCTTATATGTCACTTAATTTAATCAATGTATTAATACTAATCTAATTAATTAACCAGATCACATATCAATATGTTTTCAATCTCAGGGCGAATTATAAATTAATTACTTACTTTCGTGGCTTCAAATATTTCTTAATGGTTCCTAATCGGGATAGAAAAGAAAAGAGTAAAAAAAATACACATATGGGTTACAATTATAATCAAAATATTTTTTATTTTATTTAAAAGGCAATCAATGCTTAATATTTGCTATTTCTTATTATTCTTAAACATAACATTTACAAATGGGAATCTTATTTCCTTTTGGTTTTCAATTGAAGGGGTTAGAATAAAAAGGGTGTAAGTATTAATTCCAGTATATTGAGTAACCTGACTTTAAACCTGATTTGCTACAGTAAAATCTACAGTTAAAAAACTTAAATTTCGATAAAGAAGATAAAATAATATTTACCTTCTTTATTGAAATTCTAAACTTTTTTAACTGTAGATTTTACTGTAGCAAATTAGGTTTAAAGTGAGTTTACTCAATATACTGGAATTAGTACTTACGCCCTTTCTATTCTAACCCCTTCAATTGAAAGTTTTTATTAACATTTAACTATTAGGAGTTATTAGGAACAACTCTATTTAACTTTGATGAAACTTTTCTGATATTATTGATTATGTTATTTAATTTTTTATGTGGAATTTAATACGAAAAACCCATACATTCATGTCCAAACAAATGAGACTGACCTTTTCCTGGTGAACTGAAAATGTCCTCACACAAGACCCGTTTCCTGCTATCCTTGGCTGCGATCAAACCTCGTCCTGGCTTCCAGTAATGTTCTCCTTTGAAAAACTAGCTCGAATAGCTCTCGTTCCTGTTTTTGTCGTGATGCTGTGTTCTACCTTTTTCGAAACTGCTATCAGCTACCGGGACACTCTTGGCTCAAGGAGGTTCTTTTACTCTCGACCTGGCCTACTTCTCGTTCCACGATAGATACTCCACACTCACGGAACTACCGGCTTTCTCACTCTCCGTACACTACCGTCTACTACTCGACTTCACTTCTCGACAGCTCAAAACATTCTGATCTCTATTTGTCATTCATTCCCCTACTTTCTAAATATCCCTTCCAGATTCACAAATCAAACTTCCACCACCAACTCTCATTCGCAGTATTCCTCAAAACCAATTTTTAAACTTTCTAAATATGCTTAATGGATTTCAAAGAAAATAGTTAATTCCCATTCTAAAATTACTTTCTACTATATACAAATTTTAATGACCTATTCTCTATTTCCACTTAGTCTTATTTAGCATCGTCTAATGATCGATCCTTCCGCGAACAACGATAATGACCTATTAACGATTTCACTTGAGTCTTATTTAATCACTTCTTAAAATTAAATATAACAATTTGTTGTATACAGGTTGTTCTAAATTGATATGCCCGTGGTTGAGAAAATTGAAAATGTTTTATATTAAATTGAATTCTGTTTATAATTATCAAATTTTAATTTTCATATCACATAGAAATATAACAATATATATATATATATATATATATATATATATATATATATATATATATACAAACAAGTGGTTTATTAGGGTTGCAGTCAGAAGTTTGGCCAGGATATCAAAGAAACACTCTTTTGACTTTTTGTCTAGCTTTCGGGGTTGTTTGACCCCTTTATCAAGACTCTGTAATATAAAACAAAAATGTAAGTATTTTAAAATATTACATTGTTTTAGTAAACCTACTAGTCGTTGAGATTATTAAAGAGAAGCTTGATGATGCTCAACATTTCAAATTAACACAAATATTGAAAACAGAAAACAAAGGACACAATACATTTTAAAATTTTTGAATAATTAGCAGAAATACAATAATTATTCTGTCATGTTAACCTACTGATAATGTAAGTCAAAAACTCTGACACATAGAGAACAGAAAGAAGAAACAATCAAATTAAAAAGTATCAAATAAAAAAGTAATTAAGTGTTATGATTATTGTGGTTCTTTTTAAAACATCAGAGGCCCATACAAGGTGTGTTCAAATTCACTAACTGTACTTAAGAGTATGCAACTCATTATACGTCCATGTGTGTTTTGTAAAACAAACAAGTATTTTTATGTTTTGGTTTTTAATGTTGCGCAAGTAGATAACAATATATGTTGCTAAGTTTTTCTATATCTGATTTTTTATTTATACATGAGTTGCTAGATTTTATGCAACACATTTCCACAAAAACGCGTTTACAGTGGTTTGTTTCCCTTGCCAAAATAAACGCGTAAACGCGTTTTTGTGGAAATGTGTTGCATAAAATCTAGCAACTCATGTATAAATAAAAAATCAGATATAGAAAAACTTAGCAACATATATTGTTATCTACTTGCGCAACATTAAAAACCAAAACATAAAAATACTTGTTTGTTTTACAAAACACACATGGACGTATAATGAGTTGCATACTCTTAAGTACAGTTAGTGAATTTGAACACACCTTGTATGGGCCTCTGATGTTTTAAAAAGAACCACAATAATCATAACACTTAATTACTTTTTTATTTGATACTTTTTAATTTGATTGTTTCTTCTTTCTGTTCTCTATGTGTCAGAGTTTTTGACTTACATTATCAGTAGGTTAACATGACAGAATAATTATTGTATTTCTGCTAATTATTCAAAAATTTTAAAATGTATTGTGTCCTTTGTTTTCTGTTTTCAATATTTGTGTTAATTTGAAATGTTGAGCATCATCAAGCTTCTCTTTAATAATCTCAACGACTAGTAGGTTTACTAAAACAATGTAATATTTTAAAATACTTACATTTTTGTTTTATATTACAGAGTCTTGATAAAGGGGTCAAACAACCCCGAAAGCTAGACAAAAAGTCAAAAGAGTGTTTCTTTGATATCCTGGCCAAACTTCTGACTGCAACCCTAATAAACCACTTGTTTGTTGATATTGACAGTCACTAATATCCAGTATTTCTTGTATATATATATATATATATATATATATTGATGCACGTTAAGTTGTGACTTCCGGTATACAGAAGAGGCTGTCCGACTTCCACCTTTTCTACTAGGAATTATTTTTTAAAAATTGTGTATTTGGTAAAAGGGGGGCTTATAAAACGGGTCTACCTATTGAGGGGAAAGGATTTACCAAAATAAATTTTGTATATATATACGTATATACCGAAGCGTACAGCATACGTTATGGCTTCCATATATAGGGTAGTTCAAGGCGCGTTGTCACTTCCAGCGGTGTTGTCATATTTTGGAAGTCACAACGACTCGTCTGCTAGATTTACCTCCTATTTTGAGCGTAATGTGTGATCTTTTGAAACTTTTACTGTGAATACAGTTGTCTGTGTTTTAAAGTTGTCTATTTAAATTAAAATATTGATATTCTTTTGATTATACAGGTTTACAAAAAATACATTTCGGACTATTTGACGAAACCATATGACTAGGGGGGTTTTTGGGGTCGCTGGTTACGAATCCGGGGTTCGCTAACCTCTATCACGTCAGGTAAAGGTTATTTCAAGGACAAATCAAGATAAATCGACAGTCGCTCTGAAAAAGTATATTAGGAGGGTTTTGGGGTCGCTTATAACGAATCCCGGATCCGCTGACCTCTATCACGTGTAGCTGAAGGTCATTTCGAGGTCAAATCAAGATAAATCAACACAATCGCTGTGAAAAAGTATATTAGGGTGTTTTTGGGGTCCCTGATCACAAAACTGGGGCCCGTTGAGCTCAACCACGTCAGGTAAAGGCCATTTCAAGGTCAAATCAATTTTGTTAACTCCTCCTGATTTGAACTTGAAATGACCTTTACATGACGTAGTAGAGCTCAACGGACCGCAGTTTTCATGATCAGCGACCCCAAAACTCCCTATACTTTCAGAGCAATTGTGTCAATTTATGTTGATTTGACCTTAAAATGACGTTGAACTAGACGAGATAGAGGTCAGCGGACTCCGGATTCATCTTCAGCGACCCCAAGAACCCCCTAATATACTTTTTCAGCGCGACTGTCGATTTATCTTGATTTGACCTTGAAATGACCTTTACCTGACGCGATAGAGGTGAGCAGACCCCGGATTTGTGATCAGTCACTCCAAAAACCCCCTTGTCATATGGTTTCGTCAAATTGTCCGAAATTTAGTTTTTTTTTGTAAACCTGTGTTATTTATGATAATATGATTGATATTTATTTTAACAAAAATACTAATATATTATTATTGCTGTAAAATGGATTTATTGGAATTAATTAAAAAAGTTTTAATAGTAAGTCATTTATTTATGAAAATTATATCAAAAATGTTAATAAATAAATTTGAACTTATAGAAAATTTTAATATTTTAGATTTTATTACAGGCACCGTCCTTTTAATTTTTGATGTACCAGTAATAATATGTAATAAAAAATTAAATGGCTAAACCCTCCAGGTGGGGATTACCCGCTAAAAAGCTATCTAGATCCATCTTTTTCGAGCAGATTTTTCCCAATCTGCTACTCGATACGATTGACTATGCTTCTCCATTTCTTTCTATCCTCTTTTGTTTTTCTGCTAGTCTCTAATTCCTGCCCTATATAAATCTTCCTTTAATTCCTGTAACCATTTATTCTAGTTCCTCCGCGTCTCCTTCTAACTCCGGGTCTCCATTGTAAAATTGAGTTTATAGTTGTTGCGCTACCTGCTCTCCATATATGCCCCAACAATCCAACTCTGTGCCCAAATCTGAAAATCTGGAATAATATCTACCCGGGTCGAAACATTTTTTTTTAATATATGAAAATAGTTATTTATGAAACGGAGTGAGTGCTATACATCGCGTAAGTTCGCAAAAAGTACTTCACGCACAATTTCATACAATATTTTATCTACGATAAACAAATAAAAATACTGTAACTCTTCGTCACTGGAATTCATTTCTATTCTACAATTCTTAGAACTGTGACATATAAAAATTCTAATTTCTTTCAAACCACAAAACTGTCAAATTTTTTTTTTGTAATTTATTGCTCATTATGTCATCACCTCTCTTGTGCTCTGCACAAGAGATCTAAGGTTAGAGCTAAGAATAAGGTTGGCTAGGTGCTACGTTTTCTCGACTCTGTTTTACGGAATGGAAGCTTGGACCTTGAATGCGGCATCAATGAAAAAACTGGAATCATTCGAGATGTGGGTATATAGAAGAATTCTAAAAATATCATGGACAGAACACGTCACAAACAAAGAGGTTCTGAGAAAGGTGAATAAAGAAATGGAAGTCTTAAATACAATTAAAACCAGAAAATTGGAATATCTCGGACATATTACACGTGGAGAGAGATACAACTTGCTCCAACTCATTATGCAGGGAAAGATTCAAGGAAAAAGAAGCATAGGGAGACGCAGAATATCGTGGTTGCGCAACCTGAGAGAATGGTACGGATGTACATCAAACGAACTTTTCAGAGCAGCCGTCTCCAAGGTCCGAATAGCTATGATGATTGCCGACCTCCTTCGCGGAGATGGCACTTGAAGAAAAAGAAGATGTCATCACCATGAAACGCGAAAGTTAAGAAAGAATATTTAATTATATGAAAGTGTGTCAAAAACAGTGAGAAAAAGTAAATCCCATTTAAAATACATTGTTACTTCATGCTTACTTTAAAGCACTGCTATCTGTAATGACAGTTTTCACAAACTAAACATTTATATATTATAATATGACATAGAGTAGATAAAAGTCATTTATTAATTATTAATTGATTATAGTCAGAAGAAAATTAGATCATGCACCCCTTGTTTTTTATAATTGTTAACATAATAAATTACATATCCAATAATTATTGTTATCCATTAAATATATCGATGCAGATCGGCCTTATATCGGATCCTCTTCTATTAGTCCGTTCGCTGACCGTAAAATATTGCAAAACCCATAAATTTTAAAAAACCACTTAAGATTGACATGAAATTTGGCATACACATAGGTAACATATCAAAGAAGAAAATTGATATTGTGCCGATGTTTTCTTTTGCCAAGCAGACATTCCGTTAACATTTTTAGTCACAACATAATATCAATGTTAAAGTATTATTAGAGCAACGCGTTATGGTGTCACATTTCTTTTAATGACCGACACACAAAATATTTTAATGACGGATCCCACACTCGAACCAGAATTTTCTTACCTACTGCTGATAAGGTAAAGAGTTATTAAATATCACTCGTTGTCATCTCTGTGTTAATTTGAAACAATAAAATATAAATATTGTAGTTTTGTATTCTAAAATATTTGGAAAAAATATCTATGTATTTTTTTTTCATTTAGGTACACATCATTTTAAGGGATTGTCCGGAAGAGTACAGGCTCAGTATATCGGCAAATGAATTTTGTTTTAAATACCGTCCGTATAGCGGAGGTGCTCGTTGGGGATAGGCGCAAAATCTTAGTCCAGTGCTAGTTAAATGCATTAATTTTTTTCGAATTCTGAGAAAACTAATAAGTATTTTTGAAAAATTTAAACGCAGAATGGAAGCTTACATTATTACCGAGGGCAGAAAGTCCCTGAAAACTTATATAATGTTTATTTTAATAACTTATATACCTAATATATGTTTATTTTAATAAAGATAATGGGATGAAAAAACAAGAGAAAAGTTAGTGTGATTTTTAATTTCGAATATTTCATTCAAAAGAAACTTTTTTTTATTCTAAGGGACTTTCGGTCCCCCGTAATAATGTTATCTTTCATTCTGGGTGTATGTTTTAAAAAATATTTATTAGTTTTCTCAGGATTCGAAAAAAATAAATGTATTTAAGTAGCATTGGACAGAGATTTTGCGCCTACCCCCTTAAGAGAGAGTTTACTGTATTTTATATTATTACTAGAATTTATTACTTTAAACTTTTTATCGCTCTTGATTCATTTTATCGTGTATTTAATTCCATTCAATTGTAATTGTACATTCAATTTTTTTGTAATTTTTACACGTTTTATTACTTTCGAAATAACAATAACTATAAAATCGATTTTTCAGCCTACTTGGGTCAAAAAAATACACAATTTTCGGAAATTTCGTTAAATGAGAACATTTACCTACATTTCTTGTATTTAAGCTTTTAATAAGATTTTTAAAAATAATTTAGATTATTTAATAGATACATTCACCGGCACGAAAAACGGGCACCCCAAAAAATGGGTCATTTTTGATGGCTCGTATCTCCTAAACCTATTCTCCGATTTAAGTATTTCTTTAATATGTTATAGCCTTATTCTTTAACTATATCGCTGTAATAATATTGTTTCTAGACAGGTAAATTATCATTGTATACTGGGCGTACCAATCAAACTGGTTTTTTTTTTCAATTTTCACAACACTCTGTGGAATATTCTAGCCTTTATACAATATTGAAATTAAAACCCAACTATAGCCCCAGGTTTTCTTAATGTTCTGTTTGTTATTCATTCGCTTATGTTGGATAATAAAAAAGTTAGGGACTTTAACAATTAAACACGTTCTTTATCAATACATGGTGTTTCTAAATAAGTGCGACAAACTTTAAGGGGTAATTCTGCATGAAAAAATAATGATCGTTTACTTGATAAAGCTATGTCCGCAAATGCTTGCAAATATAAAATTATTTTGCCAAACGATCATTATTTTTTCATGCAGAAATTACCCCTTAAAATTTGTCGCACTTATATTTAGAAACACCTGTATCGATAAAGAACATGGCTAGTTGTTAAAGTCCTTAACTTTTTTATTATCCAACGTAAGCGAATGAATAAAAAAACAGAATGTTAATAAAACCTGGAGCTATAGTTAGGCTTTAATTTAAATATTTTATAAAGGCTAGAATATTCCACAGGGTGTTGTGAAAATTGAGAAAAAAACCCAGTTTGATTGGTACACCCGGTATACAATGAAAATTTACCTGTCTATCAACAATGTTATCATAGCTATATTGTTAAATAATAAGGCTATAACATATTAAAAACATTACTTAAATCGGACCAAAGGTTTGGGAGATACAAGACATCAAAAATTACCCATTTTTTTAGGGTGCCCGTTTTTCGTGCCGGTGAGTGTAGATTAAATTAGAAGTTCATTGTAAAAAAGGAAGTAAACAAAAACACGAGAAAAATGAATTTATATAAGTAAATAGGTAAGTAAATATTATAGATTGAAATAAGTACAGAAAATATATAATTATAGAGATATATAATCACTTATTGTACCTTCATTTAAGGCTAACTTTAAAAGTAAAGCAGATCTGCTATTATTCATGTTTAAAAACAAAAGGCACACAAAACACTAAGTACGATTAGGACCGCGAATCTACAACAGATAAATGTCTGGAAACCGTTACACAGGGTTGCCAAGAAACGGAAGTCACACCGAGCGGTGTGGTATACGGAAGACGCTACGCGTTGTGTACATAACCTGTATAGTAGCACGGGAGCGACACTAGCGCTGGTGATATACCGTCGAACTAAAATCTGATCTTATGAGTATGCTAGATACGATATGACTTCCAGCGAAATTTTTAATATAAGCCTTCTGATACCATCTAGTAGCCAAATTCGTA
The DNA here is from genome assembly GCF_917563875.1 of Diabrotica virgifera virgifera. Taxonomy (NCBI): domain Eukaryota; kingdom Metazoa; phylum Arthropoda; class Insecta; order Coleoptera; family Chrysomelidae; genus Diabrotica; species Diabrotica virgifera. Next base: position 302,443,767 of record NC_065443.1, read on the forward strand.
AAAATATAGGCAAAACGTTGTGACTTCCGAAATCGGAAGTCATAACGGTATATATGAAGTAACAACGTATTACGAGAATCTACTTTGGAAGTCACATGGATACATGTATCAATATATATATATATATATATATATATATATATATATATATATACATCCCGCTATCATTATGTCATCTTTTCATGTTGCAGTCATTTGGCATCACCAAGAAATACTATCATTTTCGAATTTTAATTCGTGTATGTTTGTTGAGCGCATTTTTTAACGCCCTGTATCGTTCTCAGTTTTCTAAAATTTTAATTTTAAAAATTTAAATTATATACAAAAATTTTTACACTTCATAACCATTTTGACTTCCACCACATAAAAATGTGTATTTCCCATCATTTTGCCGCTTTTCGACGTTGCCACGAGTTAAAAATACCGATCTTTTGAGGACAGGTAGAAAAGGTCTATTGTAAACTTAGAGGATGGAATATTTTGGTAAAATATTCCATCCTCTCAGATTATAAATTACATAAAAGGTAGGTTCTTTACCTGTTCAGCTGGATTACCAAGCAAGGGTCTAAATATTTTACGAGTTGAATTGTGTTTATTTGATTTCATCTGTTAAATTAAAATTTCTCATACCGACTTAAAATATTTGTTTGAAAAATTCATTTTATATTTTCGTTTAATTTACTTAGGGTTTTTGGTCAGAATTTTGAAGAAACGCTTGGTTTGACATAAAATTTGGGACACGTACCTATAGCTAATATGTTAAAGAAAAAAAGTGATATTGTGCCGATATGTGCTTTTGATCTGGAGGTGAGTTTCGTCGGTTATAGGGTATGAAAACAAATACGTTCAAATAAGTCCGGAATTGGATAAACTGACTAATTCTAAGCAACTTCTATTTTATAGCGTTTTTCACTAAGTCAATACTTTTAGAGATATTTGCGAGTGAATATGTTCATTTTTCAACAAAAAAAAAAACGTTTTTATACGGTTTTTCGCAAATAACTCAAAAAGTAGGTACTTTATTGAAAAAAAATTAGCAAATAGTAAATATAGCTTATAAAAAAGTGAAAAAATGGTATATGTGTCAGGTCTGTAGACCCAGTAGAAGCAGAGTTATTGCTAAGCTTTGTTTTAAAACCAAGAGGAGTAGGTAAACTAAATGGCAGATTCACACCCAAGAAAGTCACTAGAAATATCATCAGATAAATCTTCTTTTTTGGTTGATCATATCGGCCTTTGACGGTAATCTTGACTAAAAATCTAAAAATAAAAGGAAGAACGCAGAAAATACAAAAATTGCTGATAAAATAAATAAACTGACCTATGAAATGCCAATAGTGTCAAAATTTGATATGAGTAAAATTGCCTGAGGTTGTACCAATTACAAACAAGGTGTACGGCGCGGGAAATTTGAATGACTCCTCTTGTTTAAAAACAGACTATAGTGAAAAATAAGCTCTTATATCTCAAATTCCAAATCGAATATTTTAACGTGAAATAAAAAAAATGAAACACTTTTCTGGGAAAACTTATTACAACTTTCTTAAAGTGTTTAAGAAAACGTTTATTTTTATTTTTTTTTAAGTTTCCAGCAGCAAGAGTAAGCAGGTTACGCTCAAAATACAGTTGTTCCTTTTTTTTTGGTTAAAAATATTCTAAAAACTCCCTCTAATTAACAGCCCAAATGGAATTAATCGTTACCACTTCACAAGTAACTTTATGTATTGTTTGTGTTTGTAAGTTTCATCAGTTCAAAGTGCTTATTTGTGGAAAAATTTGGTTTTAAAGTAAATTTTTTTAAATCTTTAATTTTGAAAAAAAGACTTTTGTCAAAATAACTTAAAAATTATTAGTGATACCAAATATCTTAAAGAGTAAAAAATGTAGGTGTTGCTTTTTTAAATATTTGGAATTTTTTGATTTTCTGGAAGACAAAAATTGGTTAAGATATGGCTGTTCAAAATTTGCATATACATACTCGTGACTAGTGATTCGTTCGAGGCCTTTCAACAAAACCCCTTTCAAAAATAAGCATTTTGAACCAATGCAACTTACAGATCATATACAGGGTTTCCCCGAAAATAGTGCGTTCCTTAAAGGTATAGATAGAAAGCACAATGTAGAGCAAAAAAGTCTTATAACATTTTATTCTAAATTCAGCCGTTTGACCAAAAAACGAAAATACATTTTGATATGCAAATTGATACTCAATTAGTAAATAAACAAGGGGTCCCATTAGATTAAATTTCACAGTCACAGGTTCTTCTACGCCATGTTGCCAGGTCATATAAATTTATGAAAATAAAAATTTACTCTTATGGAGAACAACGTAATTTTTGTTGAAACGGTTAACTTTAGGAAAAAATGTTACAACACCTTTTTGTTCTAAATTGTGTATTATATCCACACCTTAAAGGAACGCACTATTTTCGGAGACACCCTGTATAAACAATACATTTATCTAAAGTAACGTGTGAAGCGGTAACAATTAATTTTCATGACTTTCTTTTGCCAAAAAAAAGGGAACGATTTTATTTTCAGCGTAACATGCTTACTTTTCACGCTAGAAACTGTTTTAAAAACACCAAAAAAAATTTTTTTTAAACACTTTAAAAGAGTTATGATGAGTGTTTCCCGAAAAGTGCTTTATTTTTTTGGTTATTTTACGTTGAAATATTCGATTTGGTATTTGACGAATAAGAACCTATTTTTCATTAGCTGCAACCCTGCTTCTACTGGGTCTACAGACCTTATACTGACACCTCTTTTTCATAAGCTATATTATTGCTAGGAATATTTTCTTCGATAAAATATGTACATACTTACTTTTTGAGTTATTTGCGAAAATCCGTCCAAAACGTGTTTTTCTATGAAAAATAAACATATTCACTCGCACATACCTCGAAAAGTATTGACCTAAAACTTTTATAGAACAAAATTTGCTTAGAATTAGAATTAGTCAGTTTATCCACTTCCGGACTTATTTTGCACGTATGTTTTTTCACCTCCAAGAAGGGGTGAAAGTCACATCCAGGACAAGAGAACATATCGGCATAATCTCACTTTTTTCTTTGGCATTTTAGCTACGTGTGTGCCAAATTTTATGTCAATCCAAGCGGTTCTTTAAAATCTGGAGGTTTTGCGATATTTTATCGTGAGTGAATGGAATAATAATTATTACAACGGCAATTATTGCCGTTGTCACTTTTAGATAAGAAGTCATTATCACAATGATATAGTCAGGTTAACTGAATTGTATAATTATTGTTTTTATCATTAAATGTGAAAACCTAGAATTATCCATGTCTGTCCGTCAATAAACACAACTCGTCTATTAGTAGGACAGAAAGAATGACAAATAAGGTGTCAAATGAAAGCCTATAACCAAAATATGATATTACATGTGAGAAGTTTGACCTCGGACTGCCTGTTCCAGAGTTGCAACCGAAAGTACTGTTTTAAATTCGTCGAAATAGTACAAACTATTGGTCAACACGACTAAGGCCGCGTTCAGAGTGGACGAGCAAAGAGCAAAGAGCAAAGAGCAAAGAGCAAAGAGCAACGAGCAAAGAGCAAAGAGCAAAAAGTGCACGTTCATAGTGGACGAGCAAAGAGCAAAGAGCAAAGAAGTGCTAATAGCGGGTAGTTACGCTAGACGAGAGTTTAGTTCTTTTCCACTCGGCAGTGTGGATAGGAGCGGTAGGATATTTGCTCTTTACTCTCACAGTAGTCCATGTAGTGAGACCGCTCGCGTCTGAAAAAATTTCCGATTCGGTCTCTTTGTGGATTCGTATTTAAAAATATTTTAAAATTTCCTTTAAACAAATCTGAAGGGTGCCGGGCGGAATTTTTGGGCAGAAATTGTTTAAACAATTTTTTTAAACAAATACAAAAGATCACGTTTTTTGCTCTGGAACATATATTTTTAAGTTTTGTTGGTCATCTAAACAACAATGGTATCTTGTAAATGTTCTCAAAAATTCATAGTTTTCGAGTTATAGGCAATTTAAAATCTGAAAAATGCGAAAATACCCATTTTCGAGGCCTAAATAAGTACTCATATTTAAATTAGTATTTTTGAGGTTGCCAGATACTTAAATTGAAGTTTAAACATTGCGCCTCAAGACTCTGAAGAGTGATCGCGTCTAACCTTAATTTATACCGTTGTTTTTTAATTGTTAAATATGCGTGTTGATTCGATTTTTTGCCGGTGTGGCGCGCTCTATTTCAAAAATCTCCTATTTTCCTCCGAAAATTATTTTTTCTAGATTTTTTGGGATTTTCTAAATAAAATAAGTTTCTTGACATTTTTCTCAAAAGTTAACAGTTTTAAAGTTATAAGCGATTTAAAATCCAAAAATGAGTTTTTTGTCATTTTTTGGATTTTAAATCGCTTATAACTTTAAAACTATTAACTTTTGAGAAAAATGTCAAGAAACATTCTATTTAGAATATCCCAAAAAATCTAGAAAAAATAATTTTCGGAGGAAATAGGAGATTTTTGAAATAGAGCGCGCCGCACCGGCAAAAAAATCTGATAAACACGCATATTTAACAATTAAAAAACAACGGTATAAATTAAGGTTAGACGCGATCACTCTTCAGAATCGAAGCTGAATGTTTAATCATCAATTTAAGTATCTGGTAACCTCAAAAATACTAATTGAAATATGAATTTTTAAGCCTCGAAAATGCGTATTTTCGCATTTTTCAGATTTTAAATCGCCTATAACTCGAACACTATTAATTTTTGGGAAAAATTACAAGATACCTTTTTTGTTTAGAATAACCCAAAAAACCTAAAAATATATAATAAAAATGGTATACATTTTTATTTTATAGTCGTATTACTCCGTAGAGTAAGTGCACACCTACATTGCCTACATTGGATCCGATTTTCTCCGATCAGATCAGATCAGATCAGATCCGATCCGATCCGACAGGCGGTGCCTACATAGGGCTTTTCATTCACAGTCATTTTTGTTTCGAGCTTCTGTCATGTGTCACATAATATTAATTTATCTACGTCATACGTTATTGGTATATAAACAATACAAACCAAAGACGTATGGCGTAGATATATCAATATTATGTGACACATGACAGAAGCTCGAAACAAATGACAGTCGATGAAAAGCCCTATTGGATCCGTCTTTCTCCGATCAGATCAGATCCGATCAGACCGGTTTTCCGGCGAGGGTGCCTACATTGGTTCAGTAATCTTCCGACCACCGACCACCGACAATAAGTTCCGATGAAGATGTGTTGAGATGATGACATTGAATATATTTAAACATGTTAGCTTGCAACCCCCAACTTGCAACAAACTTGCAACCAGTTTGCAACCAACTTGCAACCAGTTTGCAACCAGGTTGCAACCAATTTGCAACCAACTTGCAACCATCTTGCAACCAACTTGCAACCAATTTGCAACCAACTTGCAACTAAAATTGCAACTCAACTTGCAACCAATCGGAATGAAACCAAACACTTCTCGATGAGAATAGGAGAAGCTACTCCCGACGTCGGCCGATATCGGATCTGATCTGATCTGATCGGATCGGAGAAAAACGGATCCAATGTAGGCACTCCCATTTAATACTATGAGTTTATTTTTTATTTCGACGTCGGCCGACGTCGGATCTGATCTGATCGGAGAAAATCGGATCAAATGTAGGTGCGGCCTAACTAGGTGCATTTTCCGTTGGAACTTTACCAGCTGCAGACGGGGGATGTGAATTGCATAGTGTAGAATTCCTTCCCTCTCGTCTTCACTGCAGCATCCATTTGACTTGCAAATTGGTCTTGGAGGTGTCACCAGGAAAGTGTACCAATAAGTTTTCAATTTAAAAATCTTTTAGTAATATTTTTAATATTTTCAATATTAATAATTTACTATTAGGATTGAAAACTACTTCGTCTAAAAATATATCTTCCGGAGCAAAAAACGTGATCTTTTGTATTTGTTTAAAAATAGGTATTTATGAAACAGTTTGTGAAGTATGCTTTTTGCGAACGCACGCGATATTTAGAGCACGAGCGACAGCGGAGCGAGTGCTATACATGGCGTAAGTTCGCAAAAAGTACTTCATGCACAGTTTCATACAATGTTTTATCTACTCTACCATAAACAAATAAAAAAACTGTAACTCTTCGTCACTGGAATTCATTTTTATTCTACAATTTTTAGAACTTTGACATTTAAAAATTCTAACTTCTTTCAAACCACAAAACTGTAAAAACTTTTGTCGTAATTTATTGCTCATTATGTCATCACCATGACAACGCCAAAGTTAAGGATATTTGATTATATGAAAGTGTGTTAAAAACAGTGCGAAAAAGTAAGTCCCATTTAAAATACATTGTTACTTCACGCTCACTTTAAACACTTCACGCACTGCCTATCTATAATGACAGTTTTCACAAACTAAAAACTTACACGTAACATAACATAGAGTAGATAAAATTGTTTAAACAATTTCTGCCCAAAAATTCCGCCCGGTGCTCTTCAGATTTGTTTAAAGGGGACAATTTTGAATAGGAATTGACAAAGAAACCGAATCAAAAATTTTTTCAGACGGGAGCGGTCTCACTACATTGACCAAAGAAATCAAACTTGTTTGGTTTCGCCGCTTTGCTCTTTGCTAGCACTCTGTGCACCTCCGTTTGCCAGTATGAGTTTGATTTCTCCGCTTTGCTCTTTGCTCTTTGCTCGTCCACTCTGAACGTACGCTAAGAAAGACCAGAACAAATACATACTTCCGGTTTCATGCCTGTCTGTTCGTCCATATCTGTAGGTGAACAAAATTCATCCGTCATATCAGCTGACAAAAAGTTACACGAAGGGTTCAAATATCGACTGCCGGTTCAACTTCCGGTCACTTTTTGTGAAAAATTAGAACTTACGATGTCCAATTGCTTGTTACAATTTTTTTTATAAGTGTTCTACTCTATCTATTCTGACTTTTCATTAACTTACTTAGATCACATATAATTTAATACAGTTTTGATGTCAGGGTCTTCAAAATTTATGTGGTGAGTTCCGGTATGTGATGAATGAAAAACGACTCCATAAGCAGAAGAAAAAAGTGTTCTCAAGACCTAAGACAATACATCGACTCACAAGAGCGTTGTGACAGTAGCAAAAATTCGAGTTGGGGTTCTAATTACTTTCTCATGCGGCTTACTCTCCTGACTTGGCCCCCTCCGATTATTAAGTGTTCCCAAATCTGAAGAAATGATGGGCGAGTCACAAAGTTTCACAAAAAAGCGAATATTTCGCGAAATGAACGTCAGATCGAAAAACTAAAAAATGCGTGTTCAATATTTTTCAAAAGTCTATCGAATGATACCAAAAACGAACCCCCACGGAAAGGGGTGAGGAGTAAATTAAAAATTTTAAATACGAACCCTGCGATATTTCGCGAAATGAACATCAGAGTGCCAGTGTGTGCTTTTTTTCTGGGGATGAGTACCACCCCCTTCTCGAGTGTGAAAAAATATAGGTCCAAATAAGTCCGTAAGTGGATAAACTAATTAAATTCCTTGTAACTTTTGTTTTTAGATGGTTTTTCGCAAATAAATCAAAAAGTAAGTATTTGATCGAAAAACTATTCCTAGCAAATATAAAGCTTATAAAACAGTAAAAAAAATGATGTATGTATGAAGTCTGGACACACAATAAAAACAGAGTTGGAGCTAATCAAAAGTTGGTTCTTATTCGTCAAATTCCAAATCGACTAGTTCAACGTAAAATGTCCAAAAAATAACGCACTTTTCGGGGAAAACCCGCCACAAATTTTTTAAAGAGTTTAAAAAAAGTTTTATTTTTGTTATATAAAAAGTATCTATTCTATCACCATCAGCATCAAAAGTAGACCGGCCAGTATCGTCGCCCCCGCTAGCGAAATTATTCCGATTCAATTTTTTTGCACAAACTTACTCAAAAAGAGGTCCTTATAACATATCCAAAGGGTGCCGGGCGGTGCATTGGTCGAAAAATTGTTTAAAAAATTTTTTTGAAACAAATTCACAAAAACAATTTTTTCATTTCGAACAATTTTTTTTAGATAACTTGTGTCATTCTGGGCAAAAAAGGTGTCTTGCCATTTTTGTTTAAAATTGATTGTTGTCGAGTTATATGCGATTAAAAATTTGAAAAATGCGAAAATGGCCATTTTTAAGTCTTAATAACTCGATTAAAAGTTATTTTTATGAAATTAAAAAGTGAGCAGATCAAGTTTCAAACCCTTGCTTCAAGGTCCTTAAGAGATTTTTGTCATTATTTTATTACAAAGCTGTTATTTTTAATTATTAATAATTAGCGCTATAGTCCCGGATTTATCGTCGCCCCTGTTAGTGAAATTATTCCGATTCGATTTTTTTGCACAAACTTACTCAAAAAGAGGTCCTTATAACATATTCACAAGGTGCCGTGGTCGAAAAATTGTTTAAACAATTTTTTAAACAAATCCACAAAAATAATTTTTTCACTTTGAACAATTTTTTTTTAGATAATTTTGGACATTCTGAACAAAAAAGGTCTCTTGTCAATTTTCTCTAAAATTGATTGTTGTCGAGTTATACGCGATTTAAAACCTGAAAAATGCGAAAATGGCCATATAACTCGACAAAAATCAATTTTAGAGAAAAATCTCAAGATACCTTTTTTGCTCAGAATAACCCAACTTATCTAAAAAATCGTTCGTAATGAAAAAATTATTTTTGTGAATTTGTTTAAAAAATTGTTTAAGGTGATACAGTAGCGATCAACAGGTAGCCAAAACGCGTTCCAAGACTGCGGCTGTAATTTTGAATATTTTTTCAAGATATTTGGCACACGTATCCGTAATATAATAAAGAATGGCGGTACAGAGCCCAATTTGAAAAATATATTAGGTAATATTTGAAAATTATTCTGTAATTAAATACAATATTAAAAAAACGAGCCTGTACCGCCATTAAGAAGAACAAAAAAATACACTTTCTTCAAATAAACTTTTTTATCCGATGCCTAGATTTTGTGTCATTTTGGAACTACTAAAATGTTTTATTTCATTAGTCCAAAACAAAATTTAAATTTTTTAATTCGATAAAATATTTCCACGCACAGGCTGTGGTCTGTATTAATTCGAGAACCAAGAGAGACAGCTCATTAACCGCCTTTCATTTTTTCTTAGAAAATAAACGATCTCTACACAAAGTACTTATAGGATAATACGCCGCCGTTATGAAATGATTGTAGGATGTTAAAATGACGAAGGATGTTTTACCCGGAAATCCGAATTTTATATACTTTTGTTATATTTAATACCCTAATAGCACACGACGTCCTTTGGACGTCCAAAATAGGTCAATTTTTGGTCCTAACGTCCATGGACCATAAACGGACGTCCTTTGGACGTCCGACGCTGGACGTACTTCGGGTGTACTAAATATGTACGTCCTTTGGACGTCCGGCGTTGGACGTCCTTCAGGTGGACTAAATATGTACGTCCTTTGGACGTCCGGCGTTGGACGTCCTTCGGGTGGACTAAATATGTACGTCCTTCGGACGTCCGGTGTTGGACGTCCTTCGGGTGGAATAAATATGAACGTCCTTTGGACGTCCGTACTCGGACGAAATACGGACCTTTTCCAATCGTCCATATTGGACATATTCTACCAATAAGGGGATTAAACAGCAAAATTATTTAATAAAATATTAACTTAATTATGTTAATAAAATAGTTTAAATGGAAAAGATTATAAATCATATTTAATTCAAAACTGTATATGTAGTTTAATATCTAATACATGTTTTTGTTTTTAGGTAAAGTGTGAAAATCTGATCGGTAAATTATTCGTTATGTCCACTCTACATCAACAATAAATTGAACAAGAAATTGACTAAGTTATTCAAGGCCAAATTTGACGAGTACAAAATGTATGATTTGTAAAAGAAAATGAAGGAATTTGATGAAATAGAACAATTGGATATGTTTTATTTTGTCAAATTTCTTTATTTTCTGTTTATTCACGGCAAAATTGGAAGTAGAATTGTGTTTTGTATAAGCCAAATTTGACCTTGAATAACTTGTCGTCAATTTCTTGTTCAATTATTGTTGATGTAAAGTGGACTTTATAATGTTTTATTATTCCCGTTACCAAGATGATAGAAGTTTGGTGGTTAAATCTAATAAGCAAAAATATAATTTTTATCAATGTATCCTTACTACAGATGAATATTGAGAGCATCTTTTTGAAGTTGAGCGTACGTGTGCCCAAAATAGGTCCAGTTTTAGTCCTAATGCGGATGGACTATAAATGAACGTCCTTCGGACGTCCGACGTTGGACGTACTTACGTGTTGAATAAATATGAACGTCCTTTGGACGTCCATTGGACGTCCGTGCTCGGACGTCCGTTGGACATTGACATCGATCCGTGAGCGTCATCTGCAAAGAAGAAAATCACAAGCCAGGACAACCAATCCCAATAGTGAGTGTTTCAAACTTTTGTGTTGTGTTGTCAAAAGTTTATTTAATTATTTATGTTTTTCCTTACATACTTACATATTTTTTCAAGCTTTTTGGTATATTTTTCATATTTTTTACTATATTTCGATAAAAAAATTCTTCGCAGTTTTATCCTAATCAACATCATCATCATTCTATCCAAAAAGGCAAATCGCCAAAATCGCAATTTTATCATAATATGATATGTATATTTGCATTTTACCACATTTTTTCGATGTTTTGAAACATTTTTGTATATCTTTTGTGTATCTATCTATATTTTGTATATCACCCCTCCTCGGGGTGAAACTCACCCCCCAAATTCACATACTAATTTGTAAGTACACATACTTTGTAAGTATGGAATAAAGGTTGCTTAATATTAATCAGTTTATCGAAGTCCGGACTTATTTTGAACGTTTTTCACCCCAGAGAAAGAGTGAAACTCACCCCAGGGCAATAGCACACATTGACACAATATCACTTTTTTTCTTTGGCATGTTAGCTATGCGTATGCCAAATTTCATGTCAATCCTTTAAAATTTACAGCAAAAACCATCAAAGAATGTAGTAATACTTGTTTTCATGAAGTCGGTGATAGAGTTTGACAAATCTTTATGGTTGTTAAATATCTTTTAATTTGTGTATTAGATTTTTAAAGGTAGGTACTATATACGTCCATTTGGCACAATAAAAAATAACCTTCGACCGGTACATATTGCTTGTATCGATGCTCGGTGCATTGTTCAGTCATAAATTTTACCTGTCCCTATAGCGTCGGCCGTCGGTCGGGTCCTATTGTAAATTATTATAATAATAGTCCGTCTCGGTATTTTATTATTTCTGTCATAAGTATCTCTTGGAAATGCAAATGCTGCTTGTAACATCCCAAAAACCAGCTCTACTATTAATTGTACTCGTATAAATAAGTGTATAATATGTACCTACCTACTTATTTATTGTATTCATTTATAGACCTGGATCCCGCGTAATAAAAAAAGTTGATTAACAGCAAGCTGAAAATTTGTTAATAGCTTCACGGTGTCTAGTCGGACAAACTTTGATGTACGGGAATACTGGAACCGGGGAAGTTTTAATTGTGGAACAGGTTAAAAACTTGGAACATCAGACTACCGAAAACGTTCCATGTATTTTGTCGGACAGAACTTCCAATTGATTTGTTACCATTTCATTAAACTCTTATGCAAAAATCAGACTGCGTACCAGTCTACTTTTATTCTCTTAATATTTTTACTTAAAAAAAGTGTACTACAATCATCTCGCTAAACTTAATATAACTGTTTTCGAGATAAACCCATTTTAAATTTGCGATATAACATAATTTTTTGCATAATATTGTAGTTAAATCCGAAAAATCAACTTAAAACCATAATAATAATTGTGCCAATTCTCATTTATGTCATTTATATTTTTGGAGATTTTTATGGTTTATAAGTTATTTTTCGAGTTTAGCGAGACGAATGTAGTATATATTTTTAAAGTAATAATATTAAGAGAATAAAAGTTTTGATTCGAAAAGTATATGTAATGTAGAGTTCCCTCAGCGATGTGATATAATATTATTACAGTATAGCTCCCCGTGCATGACAAGCTTATGGAGGTAGCCCATATAGCCTAGGCTATAATATTATTAAAAAAATCACTTAGATGGGACAATGGCTTTAGGAAATTCGAGACATCAAAAATGGCCCATTTTTAAGGTGGTGCGTTAATTTCTTGGAGAAATGTAATTATAATTTAATGTAAATAATCTAATATCCAATAATTGTAAATTAATATAAGATGTAATATAAGTTCCTTAAAAAATATATTTTTTATTTCCCACAATACATTCTCCACAGGTATAAATATCGTCTCTAGACGTCCACCGAACGTCCTCCCAGGACGTTAGATGGATGATCGGCAGCAATACATTGGACCAAACTGGGACGTCCTATGAAGGCCCAATTGACGTCCACCGAACGTCCCTTCGGACGTTAGGTGGACCTCCATTGGGCGTTTGGCAACGTGGAATTTGGACCAAAATTGGACGTCCTGTTAAGGTCCAATTCACGTCCCCTAAGACGTCCGATTAAGATCCAATTTACTCCGATTAAGGTCCAATTTACGTCCAATTAAGGTCCCATTTACGTCCGATTAAGGTCCAATTTACGCCCGATTAAAGTCCAATTTACGTCCGATTAAGGTTCAATTTACGTCCGATTAAGGTCCAAATTACGTCCGATTAAGGTTCAATTTACGTCCGATTAAGGTCCAATTTACGTCCGATTAGGGTCCAATTTACGTCCCCTAGGACGTCCGATTAAGATCCAATATATGTCCCCTCGGACATTAGATGGACGTCCAATGGACGTTCGGTAGCGCGACATTTGGACCAAAATAGGACGTATAAAGGACGTTCCTCGGACGAAAACGGACGTCCCTAAAGTCCGTGAAGGACGTCCATTGGACGTCCTTGTGCTATTATGGTAGGTACCTACCTATAATTCTGGTGATTTTTTAAATCCTCTATTGTTAAGAGAATTTACACCTTTAGCCAAAGTTTTACGATTTTCTAACGGAAATTAACAAGTTATTTTAAATACGCACCAATTATCGATGTTGAAAGGAGTTTTTCAAGTTATAAAAATATTTTGTCTGATCAAAGAATATGTTTCCTCGTAAAGAATTTGGAAAAACACATTGTAGTGAATTATAATCGAAGATATATTTATAGTGATATTGTTGTTTTATTTTAAATAGGTAACTATTGGTAGCAGTTTTTGTAAAAACTGTGAATAAATTGCATATATAAAAAATGATTTTATTTGAAAAATAATAAATAAGATTACTAAATAAGACAGAAAATTTGTGGTTTCCCGAAATGCGCATTTTTTGAATTTTTGTGCATATCTTGCGCATATTTCGTGATTTTTTACCGCATATATATGCGAATATTTCATCAAAATTGATCGCATATAAATCCGCTCCCTAGTCATTGTATTCTGTTGGCTGATTCCAATGATTTGAGCCGCCGTACGACACGTTGGGACCAATGGGAGTGAAGATACGTAACTAATACCTATCAAGAGGTTTACTCAAACTTCTTTTCTGTACTTATACCTACCACTCGGTATAAGTACAAAAAAGAAGTTTGTGTAAACCTTTGCACAACTGTGTAAATACTAAAGAAAAATCTAAAATATTAAAAAAAAATAGTGGAATCCGTTAATCTGTTCTCGAAAAAATTAGCTATGAAAATGAGCATAATTTTCTATATCCCTAACTTTTGACGAGCAGTTTAGCTTAAATGGGGAAAAGCGGTAAGCTTAGACCAAACACCAGTAGGAGGCATTCAATTAATTGAGGAAAAAAATTAAATGGATAACAATATTCATTTCAGTTATAGAAAAGGCATTGCCCCGCTAGAATGGTTGAAATCACAAGTAACAATTAATAGTCCTACAAAAAAGACAGGCGATTGAACAATAAGCCTGCGAACTGCCTTTTAAACACATTCTTAAAAATAATCCATAACACAATTAAAAAAAGGTTTGTTAAGAAATTCTTTTATAGACTTCAGAAATTCAACAACTTCTCCTGATTATGTTTAAAAAACGTACGGAATGCACTAAATGAAAAAAAGAAGAAAAAGATTTATCATACCGTTATACTCTAATATATTCTTACGTTGAATATTTGATGCTTCCCTGTAGAGTATAAAACGGACAGTTGTGTTTTTCCCGTGAGCTGCCTTGTTTAGTCTTCTTTGTCGTTCTATTCGTTAAATCCTATCCTCTCAAGTCACAGCGTCAGAAAGCAGTGGGTATATGCAGTGAACGGGAGGCCTATGTCGAGCAGTGAACGTTGGGGCCCTTTCGCGTTTATCATATGTAGAGAAGTCGCTTGTCAAAAACTGGACGTATGTAATCGTATTCTATTTGTTAAATACTCTCACCTAATATGTCATACCATGTGTGTTAATCCATTTTATTTCTACAATTTTAAAGTGTTATTACATGCCGTCATTTTCATTTGTCTACACCATCTTATTCTGCCAGTTAAATCCCATCATTTCAGACGCTGTACGTCACGATTGAACCAATAGAACCGTAGATACAAGACTAAGGCCCTTTTGACATGATGCTGTAATTGATTTTCATACGTCATTGTATTATATTAGTCAAATCCAGTTATTTTAGGTGCTGTACGCCACGATTGGACCAATAGGAGCGAAGATACGTAAATAAGGCCCTTTTGACATATTGCTGTATTTGATTTTTCTGTGTCATTGTATTCTGTTCATTAAACCCTACCATTTGAGCTGCTGTACGTCACAATTGGACCAATAGGACTAGATATACATAACTAGGGCCCTTTTGACTTGTTGCTGTATTTGATTTTTCTGTGTCATTGTATTTTATTTGTCAAGTCCTATTATTTGAGATGCCGTACGTCACGATTGGTCTTATAGGACCGAAGATACGCGACTAAGGACCTTTTGACATGAGGTTGTATTTGATTTTTCTCTCATTGTATTCTGTTTGTCAAATCCTATCATTTGAGGTGCTATACATCACGATTGGACCAACAGGACCGAAGATACATAACTAAGGCCCTTTTGACATATTGCTTGTTTGATTTTTCTGTGTCATTGTCTTCTATGATGTCTAAGGCATATCTCTGATATGCCCTATTTTTAAATTGGACTTCGTAAGTCCTAGGTTTTCACCCACAAGCTTTTATTTGACACCTCATTTGTCATTCTACCCGGTATAATGGCGGAGGAGTTATATTGGCGGTCGTACGGACCGACAGAAAGAGTACCCAGCTCAAATATCTCACCTTTAGTACCATCCTTGGATTATAAGCTTTCATTTGACACCTCATTTATTATTATAGCTGGTATAATGACAGAGGAGTTACATTCGCGGTCGGACGGACCCACCGACAGACCGCCTAGGTCAAATATCTCACCTTTAGTACCATCCTTGTATTACCAGCTTACATTTGACACCTTATTTGTCGTTCTACCTGGTATAATGACGGAGAAGTTATATTCGCGGTCGTACGGACCGACAGAAAGATTGTCTAGGCCAAATATCTCACTTTTAGTACCATCCTTGGATTATAAGCTTTCATTTGACACCTTATTTATCATTCTACTTGGTATAAAGACGCAGAAGTTATAGTCGCGGTCGTACGGACCGGCGGAAAGACAGCTTAGGTCAAATCGCTCACCTGTAGTACCATCATTGGATTATCAGCTTTCATTTGACACCTCATTTGTCATTCTACTTGGTATAAAGACGCAGAAGTTATAGTCGCGGTCGTACGGACCGGCGGAAAGACAGCCTAGGTCAAATCGCTCACCTGTAGTACTATCATTGGATTATCAGCTTTCATTTGACACCTCATTTGTCATTCTACCTGGTATAACGACGGAGGGGTTATATGCGCGGTCGTACGGACCGACGGAAAGACAGCCTGGGTCAAATATCTCACCTTTAGTACCATCCTTGGAATATAAGCTTTCATTTGACACCTCATTTGTCATTCTACCTGGTATAATGACGGAGAAGTTATATTCGCGGTCGTACGGACCGACAGAAAGATTGCCTAGGCCAAATATCTCACCTTTAGTACCATCCTTGGATTATAAGCTTTCATTTGACACCTCATTTATCATTCTACCTGGTATAATGATTGAGGAGTTATACTCGCGGTCGGACGGACCGACGGACAGACCATGTAGGTCAAATATCTCACCTTTAGTACCATCCTTGGAATATCAGCCTTCATTTGACACCTCATTTCTCATTCTACATGGTATAATGACGGAGGAGTTATATTCCCGGTCGTACGGACCGTCGGAAAGACAGCCTAGGTCAAATATCTCACCTTTATTACCATCCTTGGAATATAAGCTTTCATTTGACACCTCATTTGTCATTCTACCTGGTATAATGATGGAGGAGTTATATTGGCGGTCGGAGGGACCGGCGCACAGATCGCCTAAGTTAAATATCTCACCTTTAGTACCATCCTTGTATTATAAGCTTTCTTTTGACACCTCATTTGTCATTCTACCTGGTATAATGACGGAGGAGTTATATTCGCGGTCGGAGGGACCGACGGAAAGACAGCCTAGGTCAAATATCTCACCTTTAGTACCATCCTAGGATTATCAGCTTTCATTTGACACCTCATTTGTCATTCTACCTGGTATAATGACGGATAAGTTATATTCGCGGTCGGAGGGACCGAGTCACAGACCGCCTAAGTCAAATATCTCACCTTTAGTACCATCCTTGTATTATAAGCTTTCTTTTGACACCTCATTTGTCATTCTACCTGGTATAATGACGGAGGAGTTATATTTGCGGTCGGAGGGACCGACGGAAAGACAGCCTAGGTCAAATATCTCACCGTTAGTACCATCCTTGGATTATATGCTTTCATTTGACACCTCATTTGTCATTCTACCTGGTATAATGATGGAGGAGTTATATTCGCGGTCGTAAAGACCGACGGGCAGACCGCCAAGGTCAAATATCTCACCTTTAGTACCATCCTTGGATTATCAGCTTTCATTTGATACCTCATTTGTCATTCTAGCTGGTATATTGACGGAGGAGTTGTGGTTACAGACAGACGGACAGACGGACGTGGATAATACAAAGTTTTCACATTTTTTCAAAATTGGGTGAAAACAATAAAACATGATGCCAGACTGATTTCTTTATGAAAATAATATATACATTCTCAAATTGTCTATTTTTCGTTGTGAATAATATTGTATTCAACAGTGATGCCAAATTTCTGATGCCAAAATGATTGATAATGGAAGTGGGATATACGTTTTCATGTATATAACGGCAGCGACAAAACGGTAAAACACTGAACTAAATGTATATAATATTTTCACTGTACGATCATTTTGGACTCAAACATTTTATGGAATAAACTTATATAACTTAGTAAAAGGTAAACAAGGAAAGCTGATATATTAAAGTAACATCAAGGAATCAAATCTCTAACTACCGAGCTGATTAGACTTCTGGTAGCAAGTACAGGAATAAAGTTATTAAGGTAGTGTAAAGTGGCATCGATATACAGATGCCACTTTGCAAGACGATGCCAAATCGATGGTAAATGCATAATGTATCGATGCCAAATTGATAGTAGGATGTATATATATATATATATATATATATATATATATATATATATATATATATATATATATATATATGTATATATATATATATACACACATATATATATATACATCCTTGTATATATATATATATATATTATATATATATATATATATATATATATATATATATATATATATATATATATATATATATATATATATATATATATATATAGATTATAGTTTTGTTTTGGGGTTGCAGTCATTTATTTTTTAACAGAATCAACAGATTATCTCACACTAGCAACATCAATAAAGGATTAATGGAACTCAAAGAAATTTTATTGGAGAATTCTTACCCAATTAAACTAATAAACAAATTTTTATTTAACAACCCTAATAATAGAATAATTGATATGAATAAAACAACAGAACCTAATCACCAAATTTCACAATCCCAATTTACTTACACATCACTACCATACATACCAATATTAACACCCAAATTAACTAAAGTATTTGCTAACTACCCACAAATTAAAGTTGCAACTAAAAATATAAAATCATTAGCAACATTATATACAAAAACTAAAACACCTATTGGTATCATGGAAAACTCAAATGTAGTATACAAGATACCATGCCAAAATTGTGATAAATCATACATCGGACACACATCCAGGAATTTAATAGGTAGACTAACATCACATAAAAGCGATCTCAGAAACAACAAAAATACATGTGCATTAGTGGATCATGCCATAAGTAAAAATCATTCTTTCAATTTCAATGAAACAACGGTATTAAAACATGAAAACCAACTAAATAAAAGGGAATTCCTAGAAATGGTATGCATAAATAAATATCAATGTGTGAATAAAAGAACTGATATAAATAAACTAAGCAACATCTATAATTATATTTTATCTTATGATAAATGATGTTTTAAATCAAGAACATTAAATTCCTCGACTAAATTTTATAAATTTAATCTTCAAATTTGGCAACACTTTAATTTATTAACAAAACCATAATTGGCAAACTAAATATATGTTATATCCTCTATAATTTAAAATATATAATAGTTTTTAATTACTCACTAAATAATCTAATACTAACTTTTCAACTTAAAATAAAATAAACTACTAATGCATATAAATATCTAGTTATATCCTCTATAATTTAAAATATGTAGTAGTTTTTGATATTTTGATTACTAATTAAATAATCTAATACTAACTTTTCAACTTAAAATAAAATAAACAGATTTTTGTGTCTTTTTGACATTATTCGAGTGTCTTTCTGGCATTAATCAAAATTAAAAACTAAATTATTAAATCGAATTTTTGAAAATTAAAACATTGCTATTTGGATAACATTAGAATAAGAATTATATATATACTATGTTTTGTGAAAATGTTTAGGAATAACCTCAAGTTGTAAGTCTTTTTTGTTATTTTTTATACAATGTATTTTAACTTAATTTCATTGTATTTATAATATACTCATTTCAGCTTACCCTGAAGAAGCAAATATATTTTGCGAAAGCTAGGTAATAATACAGAGTTTTACTTATCCTGCCCCTAAAAAATAAATGACTGCAACCCCAAAACAAAACTATAATCTACATAGTATCAGTCAATATTACCTAATTACTTTATATATATATATATATATATATATATATATATAGAGTATATAATATATAGAATGACACTAAACACGACCCACCACGCAGGTGTGGGGGGGGGCGTTGCACGTAAAAATAAGTAACTTTTATTCGAGACATTTTTTCGAATTATGGATAGATGGTGATATAATCGAAAAAAAAAAATGGATTTTTGAAAATGAAAATTTAAATTAAAAATGGAAGATCCTTATTAAGGAAAAGTTAACTTAATTTATTTTTTTTTTTAGTTTTTGACCTTATTTTCACAACCCAATACGATGCCCAACATAATGCTTTAGTAACTGCAAATTTAGCATTCAATGCTTCACTTCTATATGAGCGAAGAAAGAAAATAATAAAAAAATTGGAAAAAATCCTTTGTAGAAGGTATACAATTTTATTAAAACCCCTTTAAAGGGCTCTACATCACAACAAAACGTTTTCGATTTTTATAAAAAATCATCAACAGTGTTAGATAAACTGGATGCTGGCTGAGCCACCAAAGAAAAATATCCGGGTAAAAACCCTTTAAATATAACATAGATGCATTAAAAGTGCATACTTTAATAAAATGCCTTATGATGATCACATGGCAACTAGGATAATGCCCTAAGGTAATGTATTGAATTTCTTAACACGTGGGATCCAAATTGAGTTGTTTACATTCCAATGACTTAATGGCAACTCCACGTTGTTTACATTCCAGTCATTGGAATATAAACAACTCAATTTGGATCCCACTTGTTGGGAAATTCAATACGTTACTTTAGGGCCTTATCCTAGTTGCCATGTGGCCATCATAAGGCATTTTATTAAAGTTTGCACTTTTAACGCATCTATGTATTATTTAAAGGGTTTTTACCCGGGTACTTTTCTTTGGTGGCTCAGCTAACATCCAGTTTATCTAACACTGATGATGATTTTTTATAAAAATCGAAAACGTTTTGGTGTGATGTAGCCCTTTAAAGGGATTTTAATGAAATTGTTTACCTTTTACAAAAGATTTTTTCCAATTTTTATGATTGATGGTATACAGACAACTACAGGAAAAATATTTTATTTTCCTTGTGGATTTTGAAAATAATAAAGTCCTGTGAATCCTAATAAGATATGCCTTATTTAAAGACCCTCACCTCACCGTTCAATATTACACTTATTTTATTGTTAATCAAACGCAATCTAAGTCAAAAAAAAGGAAACGTCTTGTAGATCTTAAATCCTTTATCTATTATAAACTGAGATTCTATAAAAGCACAAATACCCCGTGAGACTGATTCGCCACAATTAATCGAGGAACATTTTTCTCTAACAAGCAAGTTTTTGTCGATTAAAACAAACTGAATGGCCATCAATCTGTTCCCAATATAATCCTTAAAAATGGCACTTTCCCTGTTTCCGAGAAATACACGCACTGACGCAATATTTTGCTGCCAAGCTCTTAAACCATGATTTAGTTCTGACATGTACGGGGTGTTACCAATGCAGCCTTAAGTTTTTGTAGAAGTAACTTGGTGTAAATGTTTAGGAAGAAATTTTGATACAATGTTTGTATGTATTTTTGTATAGCGTTAACAGGCCTTTTAGGGCCATTGCTGGATGGATAATTTCCATCGATTTCTGTTCTTATCTGTCTGCTTCCAATCTCTGATGCCCAACTCACTGACGACTTCCATTACTGCATCTCTCCATTTCCTTCTTGGTCCTCATTTCTTTTTTTTTGCTCTCCGGTGCTCTCCAACCAGTATTCTTGACTTCTCTGCCTTCCTGTACAAATTTATGTATCTCTCTCTTGTCGTTTCCCCATTACTGAGGATCGTGATTTCTTCCAATATTCCTAACAATTTTTCTCCATTGGTCTCTATCTTCAGCTGCTCTAAGAGCTTCGCAGAATGAGTTTACAGCTGAATTCATTATTTAGTCGGACCATCTAGTTGGTGATCGTCCTCTTGATCTTCTCCCCGGAAAGTTTCCAGAAACAATAATTAATCTATCAAAACTATGACCTAATTAATCTATCAAAACACGTGGCCAAAGAATTGCAGAATTCGATGCAGACATATTGTGGACAGCCAGCATTTTTTTAATATTGAGTTGGCTTGGAATGGAAAGGTATACACAGCATTCTTCTCCAGCACCACATCACAAAGGCATCAATTTTTTGGCGCTCGCAAACGCGAAGAGTCCAAGTCTCTGATCCGTATAGAAATATTGAGAATACAAGGGCATTTACAAGAGATAGATTTGTCTTTCCAAACTTTAGTTAGGCGACTCATCGCATTTTTTGCCGTACCAATACGTCTGCGAACTTCTGCTTTACTGTATAACTTCAATTTAACTTCAATTTGTGTATAGCCTATACCTAATAACTTTACCTATAAAATTAAAATCCATAAATTCGCTGCTTCTTATTAACAAAGACTACGGTTTTACTACAATTTGTTGTTAAGGTAAATAACAGTAAATATAACAGTAAACAGTAACATAATAAATAAGGTAAATAGTCCATTCTTTCACGGTTTTTGCTCTAAATTTTAAAGAACCGCTTGGATGAACATGAAATTTGGCATACGCATAGCTTACATGTCAAAAAAAAAGTGATACTGTGACGATGTGTGCTTTTGCCCTGGGGGTGACTTTCACCCCCTCTTGGGGGTGAAAAAATATATGTCCAAAACAAGTCCGGAAATGGGTAAACTGACTAACTTTAAGTAACTTTTGTTCAATAGAGCTTTTTTGCCAAGTCAATACTTTTCGAGTTATTTGCGAGTGAATATGTTCATTTTTCAACAAAATAACCACATTTTTAGACGGTTTTTCGCAAATAACTCAAAAAATAAGTATTTTGTCGAAAAAAACGTTATTAGCAAAAATATAGCCTATAAAAAAGTAAAAAAAAAATGGTGTACGCTTGATGTAAAAATGGTGGTCTCTGGATCTCGTAGAACCAAAGTTATAGTCAATGAAATATAGATTCATATTCACCAAATTTCAAATAGAATATTTCGACGTGAAATATCCAAAAAATTAAGCACTTTTTGGGGAAAACCCAATATAACTTATTTAAAGTATTTAAAAAAAGCTTTATTTCTGTTTTTACGAAAAGTTTCTAGCATTAAATTTAAGCAAGTTACGCTCAAGATAAAGTTGGTCCCTTTTGTTTTTGCAAAAAAAAATCGGGAAGACCACCCCCTAATTAGCAACTTAAATGAAATTAATCATTGCCGCTCCACAAATTATTTTACTTATATTGTGTTTATATGATCTGTAAGTTTCATCGATTCAAAGTGCTTATTTTTGAAAAAATTTGGTTTCAAAATAAAATTTTTAAAAATTTAAATTTTGAAAAATATGCTTTTTTCAAAATATCTTAAAAATTGTTAGAGATACCAAAAATCTCGAAAAACAAAAAAAAGTCAGATTTGCTTTGCTGAATATCATGTATTTTTTGTTTTTCTGTTAGACAAAAATTTATCAAGATTTGGTGTTTCCAAATTTGCATACATTCGTGATCAGTGATTCGTTCAACCCCTTTAAACTACAGCACTTTTAATAATAAGGACTTTGAACCGATGAAACTTACAGATCATATAAACAATATATACACGAGTCAAGAAACTTGTGAAGTGGTTACGATTAAGTTCATTTAAGCTACTAATTAGGGGGTGATTTTCTCGATTTTTTTACCAAAACCAAAAGGGACTAACTTTATTTTGAGCGTAACTTGTTTAATTTTGATGCTAGGAATTTTTTTTTATAAAACAAAAATGAAGCTTTTTTTAAACACTTTAAATAAGTTGTAGTTAGTTTTCCCCGAAATGTGCTTCATTTTTGGTTATTTCACGTTAAAATATTCCATTTGGAATTTGACGAATATGAACCTATTTTTCATTAGCTATAACTCTGCTTCTACTAAATAAAAAGACCTGTTATATACACTATTTTTTAAAATTTTTTATAGGCTATATTTTTGCTAAGAATGCTTTTTCGACAAAATACTTACTATTTGAGTTATTTGCGAAAAACTGTCTAAAAGCGTGGTTATTTTGTTGAAAAAATGAACATATTCACTGCTAAATAACTCGAAAAGTATTGACTTAGTGAAACAACTCTATAGAACAAAAGTTACTTAAAATTAGCCAGTTTACCCATTTGCTGACTTTGTTTGGACGAATATTTTTTAACCCCCAAGAGGGGGTGAAAACCACCCCCAGGGCAAAAGCACATATCGGCACAATATTGACTCGAAAGGATAAAAAGACATGATAGTTCAAGATTTCCTTAATGATTTTAAAACATGAGTGACAAAATTAGGAACGAATTTCTATACAGTTATCCTACTTTTTCGCACAGTATATTTTTCTTCTTCTTCATGTGCCCTCTCCTTATCGAAGATTGGCGACCATAAACTGGATTTCTTGTCTATCTTGTTAGAATCATATAATGTAATTGCGCCGATCTCCCTTATCGGCCATTAGTGTAAATTTCGCAGTCAAGAGAACCTCTTTCGTCCGATGTCACGTCTTTCTTCGATCTGTCCTTCACCAATCAACTGCAGAAAAATATCATCATCATCATCAGTAGCTCGACAACCCTTTTTGGGTCCTGGCTTGTTCTAGGATTTTCCGCCATTCTGTTCTGTTCCTTGCTTTGTTCTTCCAGTGGGTAATCTCAAGTATTTTCAGATCTTGTTCCACTTGTTCCATGTATCTAAATTTGGGTCTTCCCTTTGACCTTCTCCCTACTGGTGTTTACCTCATTATATGTTTTGGTGTTTCGGTCTCCAACATTCGTTCATACTTATCGTTTCAATATACCATCAAAAATATACTTATCGTTTCTAAAGGTCAAATTAAACCACTTTTCTTTCCTTAACTGTCATCAATACTTGCTTATCTTTATGCATTCTTTTGAACACAAGATCATTTATAGCACAGACATAGGAGGAAAGAAAGAAGAGAAGGAATAAGAGAAAGGTTTTTGTTACCCTTGTTGAGCTGCCCCCCCCCCCACCTGCAAAAATTAAAAACTAATAGTCCTGATTTATGAGCTATTTATGAGCTCTCATATTCCGCAAACTAAAAATTTTGAGCTCGTTCCACTGAGCAGGAATTTAATACTTTAGTGGGGGGGCTGAGTCAGCCCCCCTCCACTACTTAAAGATAGGAATATTGAATCGGTTTTTGCGACAGAATTACGAGCTATTTATGAGCTCTTGAAATTATATAGTTTCGATTTTTGAGCTCATCCCCTTCACCCCCAAACAACCCTTTAATTGATTTAACTTAAGAGAAAAATGCTGAGAAAACTTAAAATATATCGTATTGCGGATTTAATTCCTATAGCGTATATACTCTAAGAATAAACTATTAAATCACGTGCATTTCGATTATTGAGCTACAACCCCTTCGCAAGAAAACCACCCTATCTTCCCGGCTTAAGGAAAAGTTGTACTTAAAATGCATTAAATTAATTATTTGGCGACTACATTCATTTAATAATTTATAAGCTTTCAAATTACGCGCATTTAAATCAGTAAATTGCAATTTATTTTATATAGTGCAGTCACTGAAAGTAAAAATCAACGATTATCTTTAATTTCGGTGAACTTCATCGATTTTTACGAAAATTGGTCAGTGGTTAGAGGATACCTCAAGAAACAAAGGTGACATGGTACCACCTTGCGCCTTTACCGTGAGGGTGGATACTGGGGGTGGATACCCTGGGGGTGAAAAAATATTTTATAAAAAAATAACTGCACAAATCTATAAAAGAACAAATTATAAGCAAAATTTATTATATAAAGTTATTAAAATAAGTCAATACTTTTAAGTTATTAAAGATCAAAAATTTTAATTATTCGTGAAAAAAATGCATGTTTTGAAGCGGTTTTTCGTAAATCACTGAAAAGTTTTTACAAAAAAGTTATTAGTAGTTTTATTCGTATAGCTTATATTCTAAGAATAAACTCCTGAATCACGCGTCTTTCGATTATTGAGCTACAACCCCTTCGCAAGAAAACCATACCATATTCCCGGCTTAAGAGAGAGTTGTACTTAAAATAATTTAAATTAATTATTTGTCGACTAGATATCGTTTAATAATTTATGAGCTCGCAAAATATACGCATCTCAATTATTCAATTGCCATTTTTTTTTTCTATAGTGCAGTCACTGAAGGTAAAAATCAACTATGGCCTTCGATTTCGGTAAATCTGCATTCATTTTCACGAAAATTTGAATAAAAAAATTGAATGAAATTGCTCATTTTTGATAGGTATTTCTAAGTACTTTGACAAGTATTTAGTACCTAAGTGTTCTAAAATGCATATCTTTCCCGTTATTTAAGCTTGAATCCTTAGATTTGAAAAGTCGCAGAAAAAATTATACATTTAATTACCAATAACTTACTTTAAATTAAAATTAAAGGGTTTTTCAAGTAATCAATTTATTATATTTTTATTAGCTTCAATTTTAGTGATGAACAGTTTTTTGTAAAAAATTACAGTTTTTGAGTTATTTATGAAAAATCGCTTTAAAGCATGCATTTTCTTTCACAAAAATTAAAATATTTGATCTTTAATAACTCAAAATGTATTGATTTATTTTAATCACATTATATAACAAATTTTGCTTACAATTTGTCCCTCTCTCGATTTGTGGGGTTATTTTTAATAAAGTAAATTTCACCCCCGAGAAGGGGTGACATATATCCCAGGTTAAAACTCCAAGTTGTTTTTGTTAATTCGTGAAAATGAATGGAGATTTACCGAAATCGAAGGTCATAGTTGATTTTTACCTTCAGTGACTACACTATAGAAAGAAAATGGCAATTCAATAATTGAGACGCGTATATTTTGCAAGCTCATAAATTATTAAACGATATGTAGTCGCCAAATAATTAATTTAAATTATTTTAAGTACAACTCTCTCTTAAGCCGGGAATATGGGATGGTTTTCTTGCGAAGGGGTTGTAGCTCTATAATCGAAAGAGGCGTGATTTAAGAGTTTATTCTTAGAATATAAGCTATACGAATTAAACTACTATTAACTTTTTTGTAAAAACTTACAGTTTTTCAGTGATTTACGAAACCGCTTCATAACATGAATTTTTTTCACGAATATTTAAAATCTTTGATCTTTAATAACTTAAAAAGTATTGACTTATTTTATTAACTTTAAATAATAAATTTTGCTTTTAATTTGTTCTTTTATTGATTTGTGCAGTTATTTTTAATAAAATAATTTTCACCCCCGAGAGGGGGCGGTATCCACCCTCAGGATAAAGGCGCAAGGTGGTGCCATGTCACCTTTGTTTCTTGACGTATCCTCTAACCACTGACCAATTTTCGTGAAAATCGATGAAGGTTCACCGAAATTGAAGGTAATCGTTGATTTTTACCTTCAGTATACAAAATATCTATACAAAATACCTATACAAAATAAATTGAAATTTACTGATCTAAATGCGCGTAATTTGGTAGCTTATAAATAATTCAATGATATGTGGTCGCCAAATAATTAGTTTAATGCATTTTAAGTACAACTTTCTCTTAAGCCGGGAAGATAGGGTGGTTTTCTTGCGAAGGGGTTGTAGCACAATAATCGAAATGAATAGCTTATTCTTAGAATATATAAGTTATAGGAATTATATCCTCAATACTATATATTTTAGGTTTTCTCAGCATTTTTCTCTTAAGTTAAATCAATTAAAGGGTTGTTTGGGGGTGAAGGGGATGAGCTCAAAAATCGAAACTATATAATTTATTCCTATAAATAAAAAAATAAAACTTAAAAATATTCCTATTTTTAAGTGGTGGGGGGGGGGAGGCTGACTCAGCCCCACTGGGGCCCACTAAAGTATCAAATTCCTGCTCAGTGGAACGAGCTCAAAATTTTTAGTTTGCGGAATATGAGAGCTCATAAATAGCTCATAAATCAGGGCTATTTGTTTTTTCATTTTTGCAAGTGCGGGGGGGCAGCTCAACACGGGTTTTTTGTTCACTTTTGCAGATAAATATTCCTTCTCGATGTCTAAGAAAGTGCTATAATTTTGATTTTTGTGACACCCTGTATACATATACACCACTGTTCTTTTTGGAGGTCATAAAATTTAAATGCTGTCCATAATCATTGCTTTTATTACAACAAATCGGTAGTCGCCTAAGATTGATCGCGGTCCATACTGAAGCAGATCAAAAGAAATATTTTTTACTTCTTCCTCGATGGCACTCAATAGCGTGTATTTTTTTTAAGTGCAGATCATAAATAAAGCGGATAAATAAATACTGTACAATTCTTTTGAAATTACAACAAAAAGAGATTCTATACGACAGTAAAAACCTTTTTGTTACTTTAAGGCCGCGAGACCGCAATAAACTTGTTTATTTTGATAGTTGTTTTGGAGAAAACGATAAAAAACCAATAAAATGCGAATTTTGGAGTCTTTTATTCTCGGAAAATAAAAAAAGCAAAAAGGGAGTGCGATTGCTAAAGAAGGAATTCTACTGAATAAGCTTAATTTGAGTCTAATACGCATTGAAATAGAAATGTACGTATTATGAACAAGAATAAAAAAAGAATGTGTGTGTACTTTGTACGGACGTAAAAAGTTATATTACTTCTATTATATTATTATATACAGGGTGTCCCAGACTAAATTAGCCACGCTATATCTCTTAAACGAATAGAGATTTTCGAATGGGACAAAAAGTGGTCTATTTTACTTGTAATACACTTTAATATGGCGTAAAAAAAATCATCAACTAAATATTCATCCCTTAGTTACAACCCCTAACTTTAATTTTTTAATAGCATCCTGTATATTTTTTTACAGTTTTGGATGTGGTCTTCTATCATCTATTCAACACATTTTTTAAAAATTAAATCGATTTGTAAATAACCAAGAAAATATCAGTTTAGTTTTGTTAATTATGTGTCCCAGACTAATTTATCCAGGCTCTATTTCTTAAACGAATAGAGATTTTCGAATGGGACAAAAACTGATCTATTACATTTGTAATGCACTTTAATGTGGCGCAGAAAAACAATTATCCCCTAAATATTCATCCCTTAGTTACAACCCCTAACTCAATTTTTTTATAGCACCCTGTAAGTTAGGGATGAATATTTAGGGGATGAATTTTTTCTACGCGATATGAAAGTGTATTACAAATGGAATAGATCAGTTTTTGTCCCATTCTAAAATCTCTATTCGTTTAAGAAATATAGCCTGGATAAATTAGTCTGGGACACACAATTAACAAAAATAAACTGATAGTTTCTTGGTTATTTACGAACCGATTTTATTTTAAAAAAATGTGTTGAATAGACGATAAAAGACCACATCCAAAACTATAAAAAAATATACAGGGTGCTATTAAAAAAATTAAAGTTGGGGGTTGTAACTAAGGGATGAATATTTAGGGGATGATTTTTTGTAAGCCATATTAAAGTGTACTACAAGTAGAATATATCATTGTTTGTCCCATTCGAAAATCTCTATTCGTTTAAGAGATATAGCGTGGCTAATTTAGTCTGGGACACCCTGTATATTATATTATTATATATATATATATATATATATATATATATTATTATTATATAGTCCGTCTAGAAAGTATCCAGAATTTTTTATTTTTTCCAATTTTAATAGATTTCCATTTTGTAACATTTTAAGACAAAATAATGCATCAAGTAGGTTGTGCCGATAGTAGGTTATGGACAAAATCCACCTGGATTGATGGACCACCTGTCAAATATTGTTGTTTGTAAACAGACTTAAGATTTATGAAATAATGTCGCAAGTAGAAAAAAGAACAGTGGTAAAATATTTGTATAGAAAGGGTGTCCGAAGTCCGAAACGTTAAAAAATTAGTGCAATTGACTGAACTCAGAAAAAGTGCAGTGTATGAGACAATAAAGAGGATAAAAAATGGTATAGATATGAGATAGACCAGTTTCGAGTAGACCGCGTAAGATTCGCGGAAACAATTTAAATGCTTTAGTGGCTTTAGGACAACAAAATCCGCGACTAGTGTTTCGAAAATTTGCGAACAGATTTGGAAATCAACGAAGAATAAAGATGTGAAAAAGCAAGGCTACATATCAAGGAATCCAAAAAAATCCCTACAATGACACCTCTGCAAAGGCAACGAAGAATAGATTTTTGTCAACGTTTTCGAGAAGATAATTTTAATAATGTCTTTATATCAGATGAAAGTTGTTTCCAGCTTGGTGCAAATCATCTAAAAGTCCTATCAAGAGAATAGTTACCGTTCAAATTTCCCACTAAAATAATGATTTGGGGAGCAATATCTCAGCGTGGTGCTACACATCTCTGTATAGTTAATGGTACTGTTGACAGTGCAAACTATTGTGACATTTTAAATGGTTTTCTATTTGAAACGGCTAATGTTTTATATCCAGAGGGGTGGAGTTTTCAGCAAGATAATGCAAGATGCCTTAATTCTGTTTATACTAAAGCTTGGATGCAAGAACACGAATTGGCAACAATTCCGTGACGAGCAGCATCTCCAGATCTTAGCCCCATTGAAAACATATGGGGACTGATGAAGATTGAAGTGGAACGAGCAGCGCCACGAGATAACGAAGGTTTAATTCGGTCAGTTTTACAGGCCTGGAACACCATTACCGAAAATTATGACCTTGACCTAGTTTCGGGTGTACCTGGACGTTTAGTTAAGCGTTTAGATTTAAATGGAGGTTGTATAAGTAAATGAGATGAATTATTTGTTGAAATTTTATATTTCAAGTCATAGAAATAACTACCGTAAAATTATAATTCTGCTTTCTTTTTTCCGGATACTTCTAGACAAACTATATTTCAACGAAATTAATATACTTTAAACAGGTTATTTATATTTTATTTAAATATTAAACTAATTTTAATAGTTACTACTTTTCAAAAGTTTTTATTAAAACAATATCAAAAAATTAAAAAAATAAAATAATAAAACACACACAAACACATTGAAAAATGCCACAAATGATTTCTGAATAATAATTGTTGGAAATTTTTTTAACTAAATAGTTACGTATTTTCTGAAAAAAAAATTATATAATAAGTATACTTACAATTATAAAATGTATAAAAAAAAGAATGTGTGTGTACTTTGTACGCACGTAAGAAGATATTCTTCTATTATATAGGTAATTTAAACGAAGTAAATATACTTAACAGGTTATTTGTATTTTATTTAAAAATTAAACTAACTTTCTTATCTACCACTTTCAAAATTTTTTTAATAAAATAACGAAAAATAAAAAAAGTATGAATCGTCCAGGATTAGAAACCGCGACCTTCCGTGTGCTTCCGTTCTCTGTCCCACCGCTCTGCCAACTACGCCATCGAGCCACTTGAATTGACACGTAAGTTTCGGATATAATTACACAACACGGTGACAAACTGTAAAAATGTTATGCCTACATATTTTATTATTTGACTACAGGGAAACACAAATCCAAAAACACAAGAATTATAATAAATAATACATTTCCTAAAACCACTAATATATTCTTTTAATGACTTATTTGCACGGTTACAGATACATACATACCTATCTTGAAAGATTAGCAATGAACTACATACTGTCAGAACTACATACTGTCAGAACTACATACTGTCAGTGTGCGCAGGCGCGTGGTTCATGTACAATTTTACCCTCAATCGATTCGCCGCTAAAGAAGAATATCTTCAAAAATAAAAAAATAAAAGTTTGCATTTTGAATCGAACCCGCGTATATTAGCGCGGTTAGTTTTCAAATCCAAGCATCTTAGATTTTACCCACCGAGACATCTGCATCATGTGGGAAGATAGACCAAATGAACGTTTTAAACTTTTGACAGTTTTGAGTTTAATCAAATTAGTTTTTGAAACATGGATAAACTCTTCATAACAAATTAGTTTAATTTTTTGTGGAATTGAAATATTAAAATACAACAAAACATAGAGTAAGAAAACAATATATTAGATGAAGATTGGTATAAATTTTGTTGGTAATCAAATTATGTAAATCAAAGCATTACGTACTAGGTAGGTTCATTTTACATAATATTCCAAATAGGTACCTATGGCATTTTTTATTACGATACTGAAGCATTTACAATTACGTAGGTACCTTTTGCTTTTAAAAGCTATTTAAAGAGTCACTCTGTCCTCATAACAATAAAACTAATATACACAACATTTGTTTACCCATAACCGACATATTGAACAGTTATTGACAGGTCATTGTAATTATCCAATCAGAGCTCGTATAACGTTTGAGCTGCGCTCAGGAGCAAGACTTTTGATGAATTCGCGCACATATAAATTTACTCCCAACGAGCCTAAAGAAGTATAACTTCAAAAACTGCTAAACGCCGTACAAATGAGTGGCACATAAAATATTACCAGTTACAAAAGAGCCTAATATATGAATATTACCTGGCACAAAAATGTATTTTAATTTTGATGGAAAATAAAATTATATATTTTTATTATACCTACATGAATATTTCACACTTATTCAATACCGGCATAGCTGCAGTTTCGCCTTATCTTTAGAAAACTACTGAATAGTGGCGGATCTACGGGGGGACTAGAGGAATTCCCCCCGTAACATGGTCTAGAATTAAAGAAAAATTGATGAAATATAAAAAATTATTAGCTGATATGAAACTTAAACTACAGACAGACAGATTCAACCCAATAAACTCGATAGTTAGGAAAATGAAGGGAACTTATTTTATATAAGATAAAGGGAGTTTTTGTTTATATTCGATTCAGAGTTAAACCACCATCTCCATATTTATTATATTTTTATTTCAAATATTCTAATTGTTTAAAAAGTAGTAAACTTTGTATCTAGGGCTTTTCGTTGTTTTCCTCGTAATACGAGAATGTCGCTAAAAAAGGTGGAATCATTGTATCGCGATGGTTTCCCTTAAATAGGCAGATTGTTTATATTCCTTTCAGAGTTGTGACTGCATATCTTCACTGAGGAGGCATGAGGATGCTGAAATAGCTATATGGAGATGGTGGTCCAACTCTAAATCGAATATAAACAAAAACCACCTTTATTTTTTCCATTTTTACTCAGTTTTGAGTATTTAGAAACTGTCTTTCGGTCCTTTTCCTAGACAAAAAGAAGGTAAATGCGTGGCTTAAGTGTCCTCTATTTGCTTTCTCCTATTTTCGTCGTCTCTGTGATTATATATTGTAAAATCCGGAGATACGCGATGCAGCCAGAAAGCAGTTTATTAACGAAAAGTCTTGGATTTAAAATATTGTTTATTATATTTTTATTTCAATTATTCTAATTGTTTAAAAAGTAGTAAACTTTGTATCTAGAGCTTTTCGTTGTTTTATTGTATATAAGTTATTAACATCCACAATAAGTGCTGCTAGAGCAGCACAAGACATCTAACGTTTTCACGCATACAGAATAGAGTGCGTTCAAAAAACATTAGGTATGCCGTTTTTTTTTGAAAATCAAATGGGGCTATTGATGACATTAGGTTTATATTCGGCGTGTGTGAAAACGTGAGAAGTCTTGTGAGGCTCTAGCAGCACTTGTTATGGTTATTCTTCAGTTTTCTGACGGCACTTCATTAGCAGTGGCGGATCTAGACATTTTCGGGGAGAAGTCTCCATAAAACACCAACCAAAACACATAGAATAGATACTACATAAAAAACAATATATATTATGCAATAAGTTCGCCAAATTTTCCTAACTATCGAGTTTACTGGTTTGAATTTGTCTTTCTGTAGTTTAAGTTTCATGTCAGCTAATGATTTTTTTTGTATTGCAACAATTTTTTCTTTGATTCTAATCGTGTTACGGAAAGGAAATTCCCCTATTCCCTCCCTATAGATCCGCCGCTGTTCCGTAGTTTTGCTAAAGATAAGGCAGAACTGCAGCTATATGTAGCTAGGATTAGTCTAAGGTATTCATAAAAACATGATAATTCTTATGTAGCTCTAGCAGCACCTTTTATATCGCATTTCTTCAGTTTTATGAGTACTTTTCGGAGGTTTTCAAAAGACTAAACTAGGATGCATCTATTTTTCACCACGAATTCATGTTCAACACGCAAATATACATGAAGAAAATGATTATCTTCTTTCAGTAACAAAAACGTTCACTTGACCGTGAATTAGTGCACAAGGCTGTAGCTTCAGAATAATAGTTTTCAGACCTAAGTCCCTTGGACTTTTTTAATTTACGTACCGAGAACTATCATTGCCAAACTTTCTTTAAATTTGACCGGGGTCATTTTTCCATAAGGAGTGTTGCGGAGTCCTTTAGAAAGATCTTTCCAAATAAAATTATAATTTTATTTGACATCAAAATGAAAATACTTTTTTGCGCTACGTAATATTCATTTCAAAATAAAAGCAGATAAACGTAATAATACAGAGTTTACTTTAAATATATTATGAATTGAACCGCCGCAATTCAATAAAAAAAAATTGCATCATAAATCAGATATTAATCAGACTTATCAGATAAAATCATACCACATAACAAACATAATTAACTAAAACCAAAAACAGAAACCACCTACGTAGCTAAGGTAAACATAATTATATTCCGCCCTGTATAGTGACAACATTATTAAACAATAAATTATGTGCATATTTTTGTGGTCACGATTTTCCGGAAGTGATGATCCGATTTTACAGGATCTTCTGCTGGGTTAACGAACCCCCACCGCTTCCAATGTTCGTCTCTTCCTGCTGTGGTGGTCAGGACAAAAGCGGCGTCCTTACACTGCGGAATGGATGATAAATGATCAGTAGTATCTGGAAAATAAAAGAAGACAAAATGAAAATAAATACCTTGAGATGCTTATATTGTCATCAAGGGTCGAAAAGGGATTTTAAATTCTGGTGAAGTTTTAGTGTTAGGTTTGAAAAATGGTAAAAGTATTGTTATGATCTGCTTCTTATTTGTTTTATATTAATTATTATTTATTTGATTAATTATTTAATTGTCGCAAACCATACATAAAAAATTAATAAAAAATCTCAGGGTGCCTTTTTATACTATTAAAAAAAATCTAAATTATCTCACGTTATACTTATCTTCTCTCGTGGGTTCAGTATCTCTAATCTATCTTGATCCTATCTTGATCCTAATCGGGATAAAATAGGGAAAAGAAATAAAGCAAAATGTTAAAATAAACATACAGAATTGTCTTTTATTTATCCAAATCAATACTCTAAAATCTATCAAATCTAAAACCTGTGGACACAGATGTCCGAATGAAATTTCTACCTTTTAAATTTATTCTAGTTAAAAATATTTATCGGTTTGTTCCCGATGACTTTGGTACAACAAAATAAACAAAACCAAATTATGTATTCGCAAGATTAGCTATACTCCCTATTTACTTTCTGAAATATTGGAATTTTAATTCCTACGCTTTTTACTCAAAATTTTAGTTTCCGAACATAAAAATCTCTTTCACATAAGTTTACTGACCTTTTGCTTCAATCACTCTGATGTCTTTTCGTGACCCAAAAACAGCTCTCCCTCGTTGACTATGTTAAAGGCTACTCATCAAAGCCCTCTCCGTTCTCCAGCTTCAAAACTATCAGCATACCAGCACCAATTCTCCAACAAGCCGGGCCTCTTTTGACACGTACTCGATTCAAACAAAACTCCAAAAATTCTCTGCTCTCCTTCTCACAATAATACAGAATCAAAGAGGTATTTCGTCTCAATTTGATCTGTCTCTCGTTCCACTTTTCAACACTATTCTCCACTATCAAACAGCCACTGGTACTTGCTAACTATCTATCCACGAAAACGTCGAACTGCTCTTCAGCGATGCCAAAAACATAATGACTTCTTTTTCAAACTCTCTCAATCATTCAAACTGCCTTTCCCTTTCCAACTTGCCAAGAATCAGAAACAATATTTTCCATTCGACAAACAAACAGTTATTTTCAAAATTATTCCGACCATCCTAATTACTTTCGGGGAAACTCTACAACATTTAATCGTGTTGAACAAAGATATTAAAATTCCAAACTTTCTTTTTAAACCACTTTCCCAGAAAGTGATAATTACATCTACCTGTGGATTCTATAGTTCTCGTAATAAACAATCTATTTTCATTTTAAATATAAATATATCGTCCTTTTCACTTTAATTATTCACAAAAGTCTTTAATAGTTCATCGGAAAGCTCATTAAAAAGAGAAATCCACTTACATCCAAACTAAATTCTAATAAATATTTATAGCTCAATATACAGGGTGTATCAAATTTATGTGCCCGCGTTATTTAAAAAAAAATTAATTTAATTTTTATTTTGCCTTTGATTGATAAAATTGGAAACACAATAGTATATAATGTATGAAATTTACAATGAAAGGGTGTATTCAGTAGAAAACGTATATATTATCTTCTTTTTTATTAATTTTAGTATAGGGTCATAGAAAAACATGTTAATTTAAGAAGGCCATTAGAGCACTTAATTCTACTGGTTGGTAATGGCATATTCACCATTTTGAAGGATGTGACAATAATAGTTGGACATATTATTTAAAAGTGAACAGCTAGTTGCAAAACAGTGTATATTGCAAAATTAATATTACTAACGATGGTTTAGTAATATGTACAAACCAGGGAAATGATCCTATATCTTTTAGTTTTTATATTAAAGATGTACATAGAGTTAGGTATATTTAAAGATAAAAGGTGTTATTATTAAAGACAGCTTATGTTTCATTTAGGTTCAGAGATGATCCACCATATCCATACGTACGTTTCGGTCTCTCCAGACCTCTTCAGTCTTCATGAACACCTCTAAACCAAAACGAAACCAAGCTGTCTATTTAAGCAGAATTATAAAAATAACGAAGAACGGAAATGACGTAGGGGGATGGTGGATCATTTCTAGACCTAAATTAAACAAAAGCTGTTTTTAATTTTTTATTTTACTCATATTTTGAGTACACAGAATCAACTGTCGTTGGAATTATTCCTAGACAAGTTGATGGAATGTGACTGCATATTATAGAGCCCCTTTCGTCTCCATTATTCGCCGTCTACTTGCATTATAAATTGTAAATGGCTGAGATAAAGGACGTTACCAGAAAGTGGTTCCACGAGAACTTTCAGATTTATTGTTTCCATCTGGGACTTCTCATTTGTATAAAAGGTGTTGTTTTCTTTGTTGCATAGAATAGTTAGTGTTTATTTAGATTTCAATCAAAAGTCTAAATTTACTTCTTTTGTAGCATTTTTCAGTTTAATAATTTCCTTTCTTTCGTTATTAATTCACTAATTTCTTCGATTTGCTCAGTCATGCCGTAGCATTCCATAGCTCAATTCTTACGATCCTCTCAAATAATTGTTTCTTCTCTTCTTCTTCTTTTTGTATAGATATGACTCTGTCTGTTTTCTCAATGTGCCTCTAGTAAGTTGTCGTTCCATTGTTTTCGTGATCTTCCCACTGATCGTCTTCCTATTCGGAAACCGTCTCTCGCTGTCCTGACTACCGTAAGATGGGGTTACTTTGATCAAAATTAATCTTTCATCGCACCTAGCAATCATAAAGTTATGATTTGCTTTTTGAAAAAAATATATTTAAATCGGTTTTTACTTAGCTATTACACTATATAAAAATATTCTCAAAAAATAAAATATTTTAATAGAAAAAAAAAGATAAATGCCTGATCAAAGTTACACTTCAAGTGGGGTTACTTTGATCACACATACAATTTACCTGATATTTATATTGTAACCCCTAAAATTCAAAAACAAAATATTAGAAAAAGTGTTGTTATGTTTGCTGATAATTATAAACAAAAATAGGTGAAAATTCAAGGCTAGGTATTAAATATATACAAAAATTTAACATTTCTTCAAGGCTTTAATTAAACACGAAAGTTTTTACACAGAAAACTAATCAAAGACAGAATTTGCAAAAGTATGTCGACCTCTGTGTATTATAGGCTGACTCAATTTTAAAATGATATTATGTAAGGGTACTTCACAAATATCATTAACATGTGGAAAAATAAAACTCTCGTGCTCTCGTACTCTTGTGCGTCGTGAATGCTAGAATTTTCACTATCACTGCTCTCAATTGTGGCTATGCTCTTACCCGGATCAACATTTAATCGTTTCTTTCTTAGCGGTTTGGACGTATTGTTGTCGTTATTGCCAAACCTTTTTTCTTTTAGAAAATTCGTTAGAACACTTTCTACATTTTGCACAATTTCACCGTCGTTTTCATTTGAAGGTAATTTATTTAATACTTCACATTTATTAAGGGGATATATACCTGTAGCAGCAAAACTGTTTATTAAATTTCGCCGTACCGCAGATTCTTCATTATCACCTGGACGTGGCTCACTTGACCTGTGTTTGGATGGTTGAAACTTTGATTTATCCATCTGATCTAAACACTGTCTTAAAAGGATAGGAAAACGATCTTTAGGCACAGTAGTTAGACGTAAATTTTGTAGTTTCCAAGTTGTTAGTGTAGCACGCCATGCGCTCTTCATGGGTCTAAAAAATCCGACATCTAGGGGTTGGCACAGATGAGTCGAATTTGGCACTAAGCAAACGAAACTGATGTTGTTCTCATTGCATGTTTTTATTACATCCCCATCTAGGTGTGAAGAAAGGTTATCTCCTAAGAGTACTTTTCTGCCTTGTAATCTTTTGGCATGCGGTAAAAAGGAAGTCATAAACCAGTCGCGAAAAGTGACTGTATCTATCCAACCGCTAAATGTTCTATTGTATCTACTGCCTCTCGAACAACATGGTTGATCGCAACAAGGTGCTCCAACAGGACCATTTTCTTTCCACGTGTCGTAAAGATGGGTACTTTTATAGATAATGTAAGGAGGTAACAGTATTCCACTAGCAGAACCACAAATCATTATACTAGTTGCCGTCTTGGAATGATTACATATTTTTTCGGGGTATTTTACCCCTCGTCTGTATATTCCCCATTTCTTTCCTGGGTCGTCAGATACATTGGACTCATCATAATTAAATATGTTTTCAGGTGGTACATCTTTTAAAGTATCTGATAAGTTTGCAAAATAAGCCTCAATCGTTTCTCTGGAAATTTTACTTCGTACTTGTTTAATGTTTGTGGATAAACGTTGGCCAAATGAATTTTTGTGTCGTATTAATAGACTAAGGGCCCAATCTTTTCCCGGCATGTTATTGACAAACTTATTGACCACCCTTCCTTGACGTTCCAAATAACATTTGGCCATCATTCTTATATCGAGTAAAGTTTGCGGAAAACCCCAATCTGCACACTTAGCCGCTGCTGCTAAAATAGCTTTTTCTTCAACATGACTGAAAACCGG
The DNA here is from genome assembly GCF_917563875.1 of Diabrotica virgifera virgifera. NCBI lineage: Eukaryota > Metazoa > Arthropoda > Insecta > Coleoptera > Chrysomelidae > Diabrotica > Diabrotica virgifera. The sequence goes on from NC_065443.1 coordinate 302,482,442, forward strand.
CTTAGCTCCTGGATTTTTAATATGTGCCCCTTTGAATTTGTTACGAAGTGTTCCAAACGGAATTTTATACGTTGCTGAAGCTCCTCTTAAGGTAAGACTTCCAGTAACGATGTCATTAAGTGCTCGTTCTACCGTTTCTTCATCGTAATTTTTGTAAGGCCTACTGCCAAGACGTTTTGTGTACGTACGCACCATATTTCTGAAAAAGAAAATGTACACTAGTAGACTATTTTATACGCTGGGGTTACTTTGATCACTGATTAAAGAAGCCCCACCTCTCCGATCAAAGTTACCCCGCGACACAATATTAAAAATAAGAACATGGTAAAATACAGTACGTTAAAATTTGAGGTTAAACCTACATCATGAAAGTACCTATATTAACATAACGAAATGATTTTGTTACCTAAATAACATGCCTATAGCTTACCATAGAAGTAATTTTGGTGCTAAAATATGCACAAATTATTGTTTCTTACAATAATACTTACATGTATGTATATTTGCCAGAGAACACGTGAAACACGACTCACAATGGTTAACAATAACATTCCACTGTTGCCACGTATAAAAATTACAGAGAAATATTCGATCAGTTTCGATTGATATGAAATACATTTTAGGCGGGAAGTTATGATTAAAGTAGCCCCCGGGGATTAAAGTAGCCCCATCTTACGGTACCTTATTTGTTGTCATTCGGTTTATGTGGTCATTCCATTCTATTCTTCTGTTTCTTACCCAATTATTAATGTTGTCCACCTTGCATCTCCGTCGTATATCTGTACTTCTAGCTCTGTCCCGTAGAGTCTTACCATCTATTTTTCGAAGGATTTTCATCTCCGCTGTTTCGAGAAATACTTTTAAAAAACAAGTATTGCTCAAAACATTTAAACAAGTACTTGAGCGAGTACTTGTTTAAAATCTATAAATAAACTGGTGTTAGGTTGTTTTGTAGTCCTTGACTTCTCCATTAACTATCTAAACGTGAAGATTTGATCTGTTGATCGAACTCTCCTAGACCTCTACTGATAGTGTCACTGATATTTCAAAATGCTCAATCGTTGTAATAGTATTAGGGAAAATACTTCTAATAACACAGAAGATCTTACGATATTCCTCTCGACTTTTTTCTTGGTACTTGCCTTTATTTCCAAAATTCTTCCTTTTCAAGCAATATTTTACAGATATAATATCGTTTCCTGGCAAATGTTTGTCTTTAGTTTCCATTTTTAATACTAGTTCCATTCTAGCTTCTTCTGTTATTGGTTCGACTTTAAAATACACATATTCCTGTCCGTTTAGCTGTCCGTAAAAGCTATTCTCCTGGCCTTTATCGTTTCAGTCTTTCTTGAAATCATCATCATCATCATCAGCCTCTCTCGATCCACTGCTGGACATAGGCCTCCCCTGTTTGTCTCCAAAGTGTTCTATCTTGTGCTTTCTGTATCCAGTTTTTTGTTGTCTTTCGTAAGTCGTCTTGCCATCGTGTTGGTCTTCCTTTGCTACGTTTATCGGCTATTGGTCTCCATTTAATTAGTTTGCGAGTCCATCTTCCATCCTTCATTCTGGCAACGTGTCTAGCCAATTTCCTTTTTAAGTTACTGCTTCTTTCAATGACGTCTATGACTTTGGTCTTAGCTCGTAGATCTTCGTTTCTAATCCTGTCTCGCAGAGTGGCCCCTATCATTTATCGCTCCATTATTCTCTGCGCTACTCTTGGTTTTTGTGGGTTTTTTTGTTAGCGATAATGTTTCTCTACCATAGGTCATCACCGGTAGCACGTACTGGTCAAAAACTTTTTTCTTCATATTAGCTGGAATGTCACTATTAAAAACGTTCCTAAGATTTCCGTATGCTGCCCATCCTTGTATTATTCTTCTGGATACTTCGGTTGTTTGATTGTTCTTACCTATCTTAATTTCATGACCCAGATATATATTTGTCTACCAGTTCTATTTGTTCATTTTGCATTTCAAAGTGTTTACTTGGTACTAAGTTCGTCATATATTTTTTTGTTATATTCATTTCTAAGCCTATTTTATGACAGGCTGTACTAAGTTCTTCAACATTTTCTTTATTTGTCCCAAATCGTCTGCAATCAGGACTATATCGTCTATGTAGCATAGATGGTGTAGCATCTCTCCGTCCACATTTATTCCTTTGTCACCCCATTCGAGGGTTTTGATCGCTTTTTCTAGAGCCGATATATGAAAAGTTTAGGTGACCTCGTATCACCTGTCGGATTCCTCTTAAAATCAAGTTACCTTAGTTATTGTTTATAACAGTTCCAATTCGTGGTTTAAGCGGGTTTTTATTTTTTTTTTTGACAACCGAAATAGATATATTATACACTTATATTGTTTATTCTATTAGACACTTCAAGAATCTTTTCTTTATTGGCCTTTTTTTGTTTTTATGGTCCTTTGTCTTTATTTTGAACCCTCTGTATTTCCGTGTATTTTGCTTATTTGGATTTTGTGGCATCGGATGTCGAGCTTGGTTCCCTGATTTGATAAGGGTCGAGGGCTTCGTTGGCAATGCGTATCATAAGGTGTTGCGTTCAGATAGTATGTCTAACCTTTTCTATCCAATTTCTATCCTCGTCCTCAAGAAGTGTGGTCTTGATTACACTTCTTGGTGAACCCTATAAACCTAAGCAAACCCACTGGATATTCGGTAACAAAACACAGTGAAAGGTAAGGTCAGAGCCTATTTAGCAACGGTCTTCGTGTCTTCTGCTCATAATCATCTTAACACAAAAACGGTCAATCCACATACCATTTAAATTAGAATTTTTTCGATAGTTCGGTTTTTTAGAAGTATTTTCCAGTTTTGGGTTTGATATGTCTAGAATTTTTTATAACCCGATTTTTTTATCCCGGCATATACACGAGTATTAATATTTTTTCTGCAGACATGGTTATAAATGGTGAATGCGGTTTAAAGTTTGGTGGAAACGCCGAGGAAAAAACTTTGTTATTCAAATGTACCATATTTTGAGTTTTTCTTCTTTTTCTGTTTTAATAAAACCACATACTGTTTGCTGCGTTGTATTCAGCATTTTGAGCTATCTTTATTCTATTTAGCTTTTTTATTTGTTGTAACTGCTGTTTATTTTAGTCTCTAATATCATTCTGGATACTTCTGGAGAACTCTTTCTAGAACTTGAGTTTGTAGAACTCTAGATTTCTTGAGGTGCTAGGTTGTAACGATTCAATTCTCTTCGTTGTTCCATTAATGTTTAGGTTTGGGAGCAGATTTTGTTCTCTTTGTCCCGCTTTGTGAAGTTTTTATTTGTTACCTTTTTTAATGTTTCTGTTATTGTCTTGTTTAACTTGTTGATGTCTATTATCTCCATAGTTTGTACTCTTCAGATACACTCTTTATGGTGTAGAGGGATCTATAGAATATAGATACCTTTATAGTGGAGATGGAGATGGATCTGTAACAAATTTTGAACATGCAGTGAATAAAGATAAGTATATTCCTGTTTGTGTTCCTACAAATGGTAGGATTTTGTCGAAAAGAAACCAACACTTATTCAAAATAGACCTTATTCACTAAGAAATATTATTGCTGTATTTTGTTTAATTGATATTATTTCATAAAATCTAATAGTAATTCTTCAGAGATGCCTTAAAATACTGTCTAATATTTTCAAGAAAAAAAAATGTTTGAAAGGTATTGAACTTGCTCCCTCAAAGGTATTAAATTAAAAGGTACCAAAGATGCTATCAAGTAACAAATAATACAAAGCTAAACCTAATTAAATATGAAAATATAATAACAAAAACTCCCTTTTTAATATCCTTCCACTTAAGCCCCATTCTTTTGCCACCCACGTATTTTTACATACCGTTTACTGAATAAATTGACAAGGCTCTAATCCTTTGAGAGAAAAACGTATCCAACTCGATTATCAACATCGCTACAGAAACTTTCCAAAACTCCAAAATATCCGCGCAAAAAGACATTTAACTGGAGTCCATTTTTTGCTCCACTCGACACTTCCGTTCTTTTCAAGCGGCTTCAAACAATATTCCAGGCGCGGAAATAGAGAAAAAACTCTCGTTTTCTGCAGCAGAAAGGTCCTCGCGTATTTAATGACGAGGCAAATATTTTTGTTTACAGGGGCTCATCAATAAATTTTGATAAAACTAATAAAATTAAGAAACTCATGAAATTTCATAATTTGTAAAAAAAACTATCCTGAAAGGAAACTAGAGCTCCATAAAATAAAATTATAATAGTTATTTATGATATAAGTGTTAAAAGTACACGTTTAAGGCACGTATGTGAAAGTTTGCAGAATGAGCGATAGCGAGTTCTGCAATTCACATGAGTGCCTTAAAATGTACTTTTTAACACACATATCATACAATATTTTTTCTACACACGTAATTACAGGACAATATCTACAAAAAACTTTTACTTGAACTTGACTGACATTCCATTTTTATATTTTTTTGATATTACATCAAAATTGCTTAAAATTTTTAAAGCACTAGAGCCTTAAAGTATCATTTTTAACGCTCATATGGAGTGCTTAAAATTGCATTTTTAACACGGTTGTAGAAAAATAGTTTTTAAATGTAAGATTATAAAAATTAAATTTAGTAAATCAAAATATTTTATGTTACTAGCCAATTCGCAGATAATAAAATAGTACCTAATTACTCAATGTGTGATAAATTAAAGAATACTCACGTCATAAAAAACTTTCCAATATGCTGAGATATATAGAGCATCCCAGAAGGGAAGTAGATCTCATTGAACTTAACACAAATTGGGAGTTTATAAAAACCACGCTACAAAAGACCGCAGATGATATGTGGGGTGAGGTTCCCAACTCTTGTTATGATAAGAAATGCAAACGGGTATCCAAAACGAAGAATGACACGTATCTGAAAATGATCAAAACAGAAGGACTAGAAAATATGTTGAAGAATATGAAAAAAGAGAAGAGAAGAAAGACAAAAGTAAAAACAAAGAAGCTGCAACACATGAATAAGAAGTTCGAAGAAATGGAAAACTTGAATAGAGATAAAAAAACAACAATTTTACATGTTAACACAAAAAGAAGTTTTCAAGTCACAAGCAATTCAAGTCAATGCACAAAAGGGAATTTTTTTTAACAAAAAAGTAGAAGTCTTCTTCTTCTTAAGGTGCCCTATCAAGTCCCCTTGACGTTGCCGGTTAACATGGCGAAACTGTCTCTGTCTTGAGCTATTCTAAATAGGTGTTCTGCTTTCTTTATTCCTGTCCACTCTTGGATATGCTTTAACCAAGAGGCCTGCTTTCTACCAATTCCTCTGCGTCCTCCGATTTTACCAATCATAATAAGTTGAAGAATATTATACCGGTCCCCCTTACTACGTGTCCAAAATTTGTATTTGATGTTATCAAGCAGCTCGCGGGTAGCATTTGCTCTCTTAAGGGCTGCCACATTTGTCAGCATAACCGTCCATGGTATTTTCTGTATACGTCTGTGCAGCCACATTTCAAAGGCCTCCAAACGGTTAATGGTGGATATTTTTAATGTCCATGCTTCGACACCACACAAGAGGACTGGCCAAATGTAACATTTAATCATTCGCTTTCGAAGTTGATGTTGCAAGTTATCATTACAGAAGAATGACCTCATTTTTAAAAATGTCGTGCGGGCTATCTCGATTCTACATTTTATCTCTTTATCTGGATCTAGTTGTTTAGTAATATGGCAACCAAAATATTTAAAACAGGGTACTCTTTTAATTATATGACCATCAACGTATAACCGTGAATCTTGATGGACCAAAATACCATGTATTTTGTTTTTGAACAGTTTATATTTAGGCCAAACTCTCTTCCCACTGTGTCAATGGCATTTAAAAGCTGTTGTAATCCATTCATAAAAGTAGAAGTAGCTACCTACTGAAAAGGTAGCAGGAATATTTTAGTAAGCTAGTTAAGGGAAAAGGTAGACTTGAAAGTAGAGATGATATAGAACAGGAAAACTAGAGCTAGAACAGGAGAAAATGGAGCTACCAGTTATTAGAAAAAAGACGGAGTAGGATACATACTGCCATTATATCTTCGTAGATTTTAAGGAAGCGTACGATACTGTTAACAGACCTTAATTATATTCGACTATGTTCAGATGACTGCATCGATGGATTATCTGCAGTGTTGAAAGTGATGAGGAAATTTAGACCAGAATATTGTGCAGTAGAAGTCGATCATTGACCACACGTCTAAGAGTATTAAAGAGCTACGTCTGATTCATTTTGTTCTATGGATGTGAAACCTAGACAAAGAAAATAGAAAATCTTAACAAATTAGAAACGTTCGAGATATGGTGTTACCGTCGCCTGCTCATAATCCCGTGGACAGCACACATACCTAACCAACGTGTGCTAGAGACCATGCACAAAGAGCAAGAATTCATCAACATTAAAAAAATGAGAAAGGTTCCATACTTCGGTCATATAATGAGAGGACTTAAATATCGCTTACTCCAGTTGATCATTTAGGACAAAATCGAAGGAAAACGATGCTTGGAAGAAAACAAATGTCCTGGCTGCGTAACATTAGACAATGAACAGGTCGACGGTCGAGGAATTGTACCATATAGCTGCTGACCAAGAAAACTGACTGCTGAAAACAAGCGTTGACAATAAAACGAGCAACAGTCGAATGTAAAGTGCGGGTACAAAGGGATCTTTCTGAACCATTTAAAACTAACTTAGGAATGCGCCCAGCAGATGCGCTATCGTGCACACTGTTCAACCTAGCATTAGAAAAAGTTATGAGATACTCGGAAATAAACTTTAATGTTACGATATCATACACCCAGTATAAAAATAATGGCATATGTTGGAAGAACCCGAAATGAAGAATTTGAAGCTTTCACACGTAGCAAAAATTTCGCAGAAAACATCGGTCTTCTGATTAACATGTACAAAGCTAAATAGATCCCGGATATTTCAAGAACGCAGCAAAATAACTTAAAGGTGCAACATGAATCTATAGAAACATTGGACGAATTCTGATACGCAGGGTCGCTGGTGGACTGCAAAAATAACGCAACCAAAGAAAAAAAATAATTTGCGTAGCTAGCCCCTGTTATTTTGACCTAGGCACACAACTAAGAGCTAGAAGGATGTGAAGAGCAGCAAAGTGCTCACTGTAATTTCTCAGACTTTCTGGTGATTTCGACTCTTCGGCAGATGGTGAAAACCATCATAATAAACCACCCAAGATGAAAAGGACACGTTATGCGGATGGATAAAAGCTTTAATAACTATGGTAAATAGATCAGCCGGAAAAATAAGAAGAGGGCAACCTAAACTCAGATGTCTGGAAGATATGCTGGAAGATTTAAGGAAGAATGGAATAAGGGGATGGAGAAGACAGACGCTCGACAGTAAAGGATAAAAGAATGTTTTGAGGCAGGCCAATGCTTAGCACCACTTCATGATGATGAATTACTCAATCTATCAGAGTGGTATCGCTCTTCTGGATATTACCTACAAAGGATTCAAAAGAATCCTAAGAATCAGAGTGGACATATACTTAATCCATCAGGTTGAAGAATACTAGGGGAATATTTAAAGAAAGGAAATTCACTATTGACAAAATTGTTATGTTAAGATGATCCAAAATATTATTAATTAGGAACTGTTCATGCCCGATATTATGACCCCTTAATGACCATTCAAAAGTGTACGTGTATGTTTCCATTGTTTAATAAGATACAGGCCAAGTTTTTAATTTTGACTGCAGTATTTATTCGTCACGTCTCTTCAATGGACACCTTTAAGGTGTCTCATGTTTTGGTAATACGTTACATTACTTGTAGTGAACATTGCTTCTTAACAAAAAGAATGTGTGTGTACTTTGTATGCACGTAAGAAGTTATACTTCTATTATATGATTTCAACGAAATAAATATACTTTAAACATTTTATTTTAATTCTATTTAAATATTAAACTAATTTTAATGCTTACCACTTTCTAAAAATAAAAAAAAGAATAGGAATGGTCTTGATTTGAACCCAAGGCCTCTCGATGTCTAGCCGAATGCTTTACCAATAACGCTACGAGCATTCTGTATTCATAGTTTCAGACATAATGACAATTCACGGTAACAAACAGACGAAGTGAAGTATAATAAATATAAATGTTTTAATAATTCTTATGTTACTCCCGAGGAAGACAAATCCAAAGACACAAAAATTATAATAAATATACTTACTAAAAACACTAATATATTCTTTTCACACCTTTTTTTTTGCACTGACATATTTACACATAAATTGAAAGATTTAGCAACTAACGCCATACTGTCTATGTGCGCATGCGCGCAGAATAATAAAAATTCACTCCTAATCGCGCCTAAAGAAGTACATATAACTTCAAAAAACCATTGTTTTGAAGAAACGTCCTCTGTATAGCTATAGGTTAAACTTAGTTTAAATATTAAACTTGTTTTAAAATAGTTGAGATTTGAAGTGTTAACAATCTTTTACGATCTGGTTAATTTTCATTTATTTCTAAAAAACGATAAAAGTAGAGCGTTCTTAATATCCGATACCACCACGCCTTCTGCAGATACAGTCCACGTGGCTTTCGTCTTCGGGAAGCAATTTACACCGGAACTCCATCAAATTAATCTCGGCCGTCAGGATAACGCCTCTGGAATCTTTGCTTTAATAATTAGATCCATAACTTTGTAGGTTAATGGGCAAGGGTTATGAAAAAATGCTAAGATGAGAATGCAGAATATTTATGACAGTAATAGGTCAGATATCTTTTGTTTGGTGAGCAACTGTAAGAAACGTTTTATCGGTCTTTTATGACAGTTTATCGAATTATTAAGTGGTGGAAGAGGGCTGCTAAACATTACTATAAAAGAAAATCTTACAGTTAAAAGGTAACGAAAATTTTGATTTTATTCCAAAAAGAGCTGTAATAGACAAAAGCAAAAATACTATTATGAGATTTTTTTTAATAATCACATTCATTAGATACCCCATAATAAAGTTAAATAGTTCCCGCATCGGCGAATAGATGTTCTAACATTGTTTTCACGTAATTTTGAAAACATTTAAAAACTTTGAATTATCCACGTCCGTCTGTCCGTCCGTCCATCTATCTGTCTGTCTGTCCGTAAACACAACTCCTCCGTCGTTATACCAGGTAGAATAACAAATGAGGTGTCGAATAAAAGCTTATAATCCAAGGATGGTACTAAAAGTGAGGAATTTGACCTAGGACTTCCGGTTTCAGAAATAAAACCGGAAGTACTGTTTTAAAGTCACCGAAATAGTACAAGCGATATATTATTCGACGCGACATAGCAAGACGAGAACAAATATATATTTCCGGTTTCATGACTGTCTGTCCGTCTGTCCGTCCGTTCGCGAATATAACTTTTCCGGTATTAATACAGATCTAATGATAAATAAGGTGTCGACTGAAAGCTTATAACCCAAGGATGGTATTAAAAATGAGAAATTTGATCTCGGACTTCCCGTTTTAGAAATGCAGCCAGAAGTACTGCTTTAAAGTCAGCGAGATAGTGCTGGCGATATATTATTCTACGCATCTTAGCAAGACGAGAACAAATATATACTTCCGGTTTCATGACTGTCTGTCCGTCTGTCCGCCCGTCCGCCAATATAACTCCTCCATAATGAATACAGATAGAATGACAAATGAGGTGTTAAATCAAAGCTTATAACCCAAGGATGGTATTAAAGATGAGCATTTTGACCGCTGACTTCCAGTTTTAGAGTTTAAACCTAAAGTACCGTTTTAAAGTCACCGAAATAGTATAAGCAATATATTTATCGACGTGCCTTAGCAAGATGAGAACAAGTGTATAATTTTGGTGTTAATATCATTTCCGGTTAAAAAGTTCTAACCGGAAGTGCCATATTATAGTCGCAGAAATAGCACATGTGAAATATCAATCGAAGCGTATTGAAAAGTCGAACTTGAATCTGTAGTTCAGGTTTTGAAGTAGGTAATTTCCGTTTAAGCAATTATGACCTAAAATTTAATAAAACTTACTCAAAATAAGTAAAATAGTACATCAATCGACGCAAAGTTACCCGAAGAGTTTAAATATCGACTTCAGGTTATACTTCCTAACACTTTAGGTGAAAACCTAGGATTTACGAAGTCCAATTACTTGCATAGACACAATTTTTGGACACATTATTTTAGGTTTCCTGGTTTATTGAAAATACAAAAGATTTCTTGTAATTTTTCCCTAAAGTTGATGATTTTCGAGTTTTTTTAATGGCGTAGACATTTGTCATTCAGACAGTTGAATTTTCAAGATATAAATGTAAAAAACAAAAATGACGATTTCAAGGCACGATAACAGAAGTAAAAAATATGATTTGTGAATTCACGAAGTGACTAAATTCGAGCACCTTGTTCTGTCAGTACTTAATAAGTATTTTGGGCTTATTTCATTTTATAACATTGTTTTTTAGTTGTTAACCCAGCATCTGACAGGTGGAGTGTACTATAGCTGAAGCTGAATGCTGAAGCGCCTAAAACATGAGGAAATTTTGCATGTAGTGGAACTAGCGGCTTGATAGCTTTCTATTGTATATTCATCTATGTGATGGCACAGCAAGCAAGTACATTTGGATTGAAAGTGGTTACAACCCACGAGTCGGATTTTGTACTTTCTGCAGAATTGTTTTTTGTTTTACTCCTATAAATAAGAAAATTTCAGATTTTAACATATTTTTTATTAGTCTAAGCTAAAATGAACTACGAACTAGAATACGCACGCCTTCATGCCTTATGGGATGAAGCAGATAGTGACGAATATATTGACAAGAGTGATTCGGAAGTAAGTGAAGAAATAGACAATGTTAGTGTAAATAGTGACTATTCTGACCAGCTTCAAGATGTTGACGTTCTACATATCACAGAAAACTAAACGTAAAAATATTTTTTTAAATTCTCTTTAACTCTTTCAATTGCTGGGGTTCGTCACAAACCCACCTGTCTGTTAGTGTCAAAAAAGTTCACCTGTCGGATACCGAGTTAATGAAGCGCTAATGACAGGGCGGGTGCTCATGTGCATAATGGGAATTCAAACTAGGAAAATCTGCGATCAAACATATGGTCGCAGCTCCTGTATGCGGTCGAAACTAGGACATTGAAATCCCAATCCATAAAAATTAGGGGTATTGAAAATGTAGCTCTACAATCATTGTATTGGACACAACAGAAAACATCTGAATACTGTTAACCAGAAAAATGATAAATGCTCTCTTATATTCATTCTTGCAAAGAAGAATGGGATGGATGGAAGAAAAGACTTCGGGAAATAACAGGAAATCTTGGTATCAGAGTAGTATAAGAGATTAAACATTTGCTTAGTGTGCAACAGATACGTTGGAAAAGATAGACATTTAAAAAAGCAAAACTTTGTTAGAACACAGCACGAGGAGAAGATTAAATAAAGATAAAGCAGCGAGACTGGATAACATTTATCCAGAATTCCCGAATGTTATAAAAGAGGAAAACTTCAAAATGCTAGCCAAAATACTTAACGTCATCTGTAATAGTGGATTCATACCTAAAGATCGAAAAAAATCTACATTTGATTTTATTGCTAACAATAGCTGCAAATTATCTTATAAGAATAATCAGCTGAATAATGGGCCAGATGTTTAAGTTCTTATTATTATTCTTCTTCTTTATTAGCAAGTCTACTTCCCCGAACTAGCGGATTGATACCTGTATGGAAGGTTGCCACTTGAAGACCATGGGGCTCAATGAGTCTTCGTGTCTTATTCTGCTGTCTATGTCTGTAGGTTCTGTAAGTTGTCCATTTGTCCTGACATCCATTTTGTTGTTTTAGAAGGTATTTTCAACAGTTTTTATGATATTTGGGGAAATTTCTCTATTATACAGAAGATGGATTACATCTTTGAGTCACGTCAAATGCTAGCTCAGTCAGTCACAGGAATGCTGATCTACTATTCTTTAGAGATTTCTCAGGAATTTGCTTTATGACGAACATTTGATTTATGCCGAATACTGCATCTTTATACGATCTCCAGTACGGAAACCATGTTGTTCATTATCGAAACTTATCCTCTGATTAAAGTTCCTTTGGTTCTTGTAAACTTTTAGTTGTAAGTTTTAGGGTAGTTATAGTTGTTGTGTTGTGGTTGCTCCTAAATATTTCAGTAATTCCTTTGGAATTACGTCTTTACCTGCAGCTTTTCAGTTCTTCAGCTTTTTCGTGTTTTTCGAAGTTACTCTGAATTTATATTAGCTTCTTTATCTATTAAAGTTAAAGATGATATTACATAATCAAATACGCAAACAATGTGTCATAGTAGACCGGGGCGGATCTGTTTTGAGGTGGATGTGAGAGGTGGCATTCGGATTTTTGCAGATAAAGTTAGGTGACAACTTCAATAATTATAAATGACTTATACTACTTCTCAAATATACCCGGAACATTAATAAAAAATTACAATATTTAAAAATTTCGAAAAATATCGATTTTTTTCTACTTACTTTCTTTGCTTATAACTGTAAAACGATTCATTTTGGAACAAAGTCGTAGAAAAATAAAATAAAGATAACTGAATTTTGTATGATAAACGACTAGTTAAAAATGTCTTAAATTATTACCCATTCTGCAAAATAGCAATAAATACAAAATAAGGGGGCAAAATAAGGCTGTTTTTATTCAATGTTTTTCAACCACTTTGTTTACATTTCGAAATTTGGTAATTCGCTTAGAAAATTCTTACAACATACTTAAATCTGATAGATTTTGCAGAATAATTTTGCAATCTAAATTTTTTTAAAAAAGTTCAAATTTTTGAAAAACATTCTGAAAAAAAGTAGACCACTTAGAAGTTTTCTAATTTTTTCACAAATAAAGAGGTTCTCTACCTATCTAATACACTTTACAGAATTAAAATCGGATTATTTAAGCGGTCTCAACACTGTTTTAAAGTTATAAACCATTAAGCAAATACAGTGAGGACAAATTGGTCCAAATTCATTTTCTCGAGAATAGGAGTATCTGGAGATAAATCCCGAAACAGGTCGATTTTTATTTTTAAATCCTAATTCTTTGGTATATATGTCATACTAGTGACGTCATCCATCTGGGCGTGATGACGTAATCGATGATTTTTTTAAAATGAGAATAGGTGCCGTGTGATAGCTCAATCGAAAGGCTATTCAATTTTATATTCACTAATATAAACATTAATATATTTATTTATACAGGGCTTGAACTAAAAAAAGAATTTGAATTAGATTAATTTCAATATTTGGATTACGTCATTACACCCCGATGGATGACGTCACTGGTATGATATTTATGCCAAAAAATTATAATTTAAAAATAAAAATCGATCTGTTTCGGGATTTATCTCCAGAGCTGCTCATTCTCAAGAAAATGAATTTATTCCAACTCAAACGTCCTCACTGTATTTGTTTATAAGCCAAAACATTGTTTATAAATTTAAAACAGTGCTGAGACCGCCTTAATAATCCGATTTTAATTCTGTAAAGTGTATTAGATAGGTAGGGAACCTCTTTGTAAAAAAATTAGCAAATTTCTAAAGGGTCTACTTTTTGTTCAGAAAGTTTTTAAAAAATTTGAACTTTTTTAAAAAAATTTAGATTGCAAAATTATTGTGTAAAATCTATTAGGTCGATTTTAATGAAATTTGGTGGACGGTTTAAGTATGTTGTAAGAATTTTTTAAGCGAATTATGAAGGTTCTAAGTGCAACCAAAGTGGTTGAAGAACATTGAATAAAAACAGTATTTTTTGCCCCATTATTTTCTATTTATTGCTATTTTGCAGTAAAAGACTTTTTAAATCAGTCGTATTTTATACAAAATTAAATTAGCTTTATTTTATTTTTCTACGACTTTCTTCCAAAATTAATCGTTTTAAAGTTATAAGCAATGAAAATAGAAAAACAATCGATATTCTTCGAAATTTTTAAATATTTTAATTTTTTTATTAATGTTCCGGGCATTAGTTGACAAGGAGCATAAGTCAATTATAATTATTGAAGTGGTCACCTAAATTTATCTGCAAAAATCCCAATGCTACCTCGCACATCCAAAAATAGACGTTTTTTCACAGATCCGCCCTGGTCTATAGGTTATTGTTATTAATATCTCCTTTAAATTATTTTTGTATGGATTTTGTCACAATATACTACAAAAATATTGATAAAACCAGTTGTGTTTCCATCGAAAACACTTAGTATTCAACTATCATCATTGCAGGAAACATACATCTCAAAAGAATTTTCCTGCCTCATTAATATGATCGCGGTCGCAATCTGCGCAATGGAATTGTCGCAATTATGGCCAATTACCAAATTTTATGACCAAAAATGAAATGTTTTGCCAATAAAGAGGCCATCAATCGGTTGGAATAATTACAAAGCGCATTTTTATGAGACTTAATTCACAACTGGAGCGATTATAGGTAACGGTAATTATTATTTCTGCTTATGGCGATATATAAATATTTCAGTCAATTTCGTTTTTGCTCGACGAAAAAAGTAAATGATTTGTTGGTCAGATATGGACTAAGTAGAAGGTGGTTTCATGCGTCCAAAATCGTTATATGAACGTTAAGCTTGAATTCTTTTATTATTTTGGTTTCGCTCATCCGGAAGAAACACAAAAAACAACTTTTTTTGCTAAAAATTAAGAACTGAACGTAACTTAATAAAAGTACAGCCCAATAAATGACCGTTTTGGAGTGTAATTTCCAGGGGCAACTCCGAATTGCATGAAAATTTGGATTTAGGTTCTACTTACCCTAAACTTCAAAGTTGAATTTGTGCCGTTAGTTGCTTTTACTTGATGGGTGACATTTACCCCTTCTCAGGGGGGTGAAAAACGCGTGTTTAAAATAAGACCGGAAATGGATAAATTGACTTATTTTAAGCACCTTTTGTTTCATAAAGTTTTTTACGTAAGTCAATACTTTTCGAGTTATTCGCGATTTAAAATGTTGATTTTCCGACAAAAAAACTACGTTTTCAGACGGTTTTTCAGAAGTAACTCAAAAAGTAAATATTTTATCGAAGAAAATATTTTTAGCAAAAGTGTAGCCTATAAAAAAACGAAAAAATGGTGTACCAGTAAAGTCTACAAATTGAGTAGAAACAAAGTTGTAGCTCATGAAAAATACGTTCTTATTCGTCTAATTCCAGATCGAATAATTCAACGCAAAATCACCGAAGAAAGAAGCGTTTTTCGGGAAAACCCTATTAACATTTTTAAAGTATCGAAAAAAGCTTATTATTTGTTTTTTACAAAAGTTTACAGCATCAAAAATAAACGAGTTACACTGAAAAAAAAGTTGGCCCCTTTTTTTTTGGAAACAAAAATCGTGAAAACCTCCCTCTATTTAGCACCCTAAATGAAATTAATCGTTTGGCTTTACCATCTATTTTAACTGTATGTGTATTGTTTATATGATCTGTAAGTTTGATTGGTTTAAAGTGCTTATTTTTGAAAACATTTGGTTTTATAGTAAAAAAAATTTTTTGAAAAATTTCAATTTTTCAAAATAACTTAAAAAGTATTAGTGATAAGTAAATTATTAAAGAGTAAAAAAATGTATGTTTTGCTATTATAAATATGCTAGTTTCATTTTGTTTCTCCGTAAGACAAAAATTGGTTAAGATATGGCTGTTCAAAATTTGCATACACTCGTGATTAGTGACCCATTCAAGCTGTTTCAATTATAACCCTTTCAAAAATAAACACTTTAAACCGGTGAAATTGACAGATCATATAAAAAAATAGATAGTAAGTAAATTGTTTGTAAAGCGGTAGCGATTAATTTCATTTGGGGAGGTAAACACGGCGAGATTTTCATGATTTTTTACAAAAAAAAGAGGGCCAACTTTATTTTGAGCGTAACTCGCTTATTTTTAATGCTAAAACTTTTGTTACCAATTAAAACAAAGCATTTTATAAACACTTTAAAAAAGTTTAAATGGGGTTTTCCCGAAAAGTGCTTAATTTTTCGGTGATTTCACCTTGAAATATTCGATTTGAAATTAGATAAATAAAAACGTATATTTCAAGAGCTATAACTTTGTTTTTATTTGATTGATAGATTTTACTGAAACACCATTTTTTGGGTTTTTTATAAGCTACACTTTTACTAAGGAAATTTTTTTCGATAAAATATTTACTTTTTGAGTTATTTGCCAAAAACCGTCTGAAAACGTAGTTTTTTTGTCGAAAAATCAACATTTTCATTGGCAAATAACTCGAAAAGTATTGACTTACGAAAAAAACTCTATAGGACAAAAGTTGCTTAAAATCAGTCAATTTATCCATTTCCGGTCTTATCTTAAACGTATGTTTTTTCACCCCCCGAGAAGGGGTGACTGTCTAAGTTACTCACTTTGACTAAGTAAAAGCAAACAACGGCACAATTTCAACTTTGAAGTGGAGGGTAAGTAGAACCTAAATCCAAATATTCATGCAATTCGGAGTTGCCCCTGAGAATTACACGGTCAATTTACTGGGCTAACTGAAGAAAAAACCGTAACTGTTAAAATTTATAAATTAAAAACGAAGAATATGGATACGTGAGTGTTTCTAATTGTGTAAGAAGCAATACCAAAATGATTATGATATCTGGTGTAACAAATTAATAAAAAGATCAAAATTTTGAGTTATGCCACTTTCTTTTAAAATTCTGGTCACTTTTTTAAACATTAACGAAAAATACCTAGGACGTTTCTCGAATTACAACGGTTTTCATGATAACTAACGATACGTTTACGTCGAACGTCATAGCATAACTGAAAAATGTCATTGCTTCTGAATAAAAATATCCATTTTAACGTCAAACGAACAAAGACATGACCGCCATCTTACAAAGTTGGAAGTAAACATCTATGTGACACTTTTTGGTAAAAGTACAGGATTTTTGGGAGTCAATTTAACAAGATAACTGGAATTATGCATTTTTTGAGTTGTGTCACTTTTCTTCGGATGATCGATCAATCGGTTGGAATAATTACAAAGCGCATTTTTATGAGACTTAGTTCACAACTGGAGCAATTATAAGTAACGGTAATTTTCTGCTTTTGGCGGTATATAAATATTTCAATGAATTTCGTTATTGCTCGACGAAGAAAGAAAATGATTTTTTGTTCAGATATGAACTAGTAAAGATGACTGGAAAGAGGAGTAGGAAGAGGATGTGCTAGGAAAACATCTGGTAAAGGGCTTTCTAGGGACAAAAATCTTGGTAGTGGACTGACGAAATGCAATAGAAGATTACAGAAAAGAAAGATGCTAGTAAGAGGTATGAATGGTCTAAAGGAGTGGAAGATAAAGATACATATAAGGTACCAAATGGGAAAGAAAATTATGATGTAGCTACTGCTAAGGAAAGATCGGCTGCAAAGCTGAATAAGCATTGGAATCACCCGAAGGGGTGAAAAGGTTATACAGCATTGCTAAAGCAAGGTATAAATCATCAAAAGATCTGACTAACGTGCAGATTAAGAATGAGGATGGACGGGTGTTAAGATCTGATGTTTAAATAAAGCAAAGATGGTTGCTAAATGAAGACTTTAGAAGGTTGTTAAATGAAGAACGCCAGAGAAGAGACTGAGAATGTAAGAGCCCAAATAAGAATCCCATACCGGGGATAACGAGAGATGAAATTGTCGAGGTTTTAAATAGGATAAAGAATTGTTAAGGCAGTAAGACTTGATAAAATACCTGTGAAGGTCTGGAACGCTCTAAGAGAGAAAAGGGTTGATGTGTTGTTAGAAATGACCAGTAGAATAACTATAGAAATATAAAGTAATGTCGCACACAATGAAAATTTTCGAGAGAGCGAAAAGATTTGGATAGACTAAGCTTAAAGAGGGAGTCGTTGATAGGAAAAGAACAGTTTGAATTTATGCCAGGAAGGACAACAGGTGCCTTGTTTGCTTTTGATAGAGAAATGGGCGAAAAGAGAAGAGAGCTGCACTTGGTATTGATAGATATTGAGAAGGCGTACGACACAGTTCGTAGACAAGATCTTGGGAGATGTGTGAAAGAAAGATTGGCTTCTGAGAATTGCTTAAGGCCCTGAGGAGTATACCAAAGCAAGAATTTGTGTCGGATTAAACATTTTCGAGTAGTTTGCATCAAGATACTTCACTGAGTTCCTACCTGCTTAATTTTGTTGTAAATGTAGGGACAGAGAAGGTAAGAGATGGGCCCCTTGGTCAATTCGCTTTGCAGATGATATCGTGTTAGTGGGGGAGAGTAATTGAATATTGAAGGAGAAGTTTAATAGTTGGAGGAGGGCTATTGAAGATATTGAAAAGGGATGACTTAAGTTTGGGTGGTCGAATAACATACAATATTCCATTGGTTACTTTATTCTTCTATTATATTCAGCGCCATCTGTAGGTTTCTTACAGCCATTTCTAGGTTTCTGTGTTTTTCTGCTATTGCGTAAAAACTGAGAATTGTTCCGAGTATTCTTAATACGTGTGCTGGGTATATGAAATACAAAAGTGGGGATACAACTGCTGCCTATAGTACTCCAGCTACCGGGGCTCCTTGTTAGTTTGAGTATAGTATTGTGTTTCGGGGATTATTGACAGCCTATCTGTCTTTGTTTGGTGTTTGGATTGAATGACTTCTTCCGCTATCTTACTGCCTGCTGCAAGTAAGGTAGACGGGCTCCAATTTTGCGGGTATCTTTTATTTTTTCTAGACTTTGGTATCATGATCATGTGGGCTTCCCTTCATAGGTTTGGGAAGAGCTGGGTAGAGTTAGGTTTCCTTATCTTAATACTGCATTTGTTATAATATGTATTTGTTAAATATACAATCGCTTTTGCTGGAAGATCAGAGCCTTGTTTATTATTTCTGGACCCGGTGCTTTTTTTATGAACTTGGTGAGGATAATTATTTCATGCTGATTTTCGGGCGTTTTTTGTTGTGTTTCTTCTACTCCTTCGATAAAGTCTATATCTTCTTCATTTAAACACCAAGCACTTGCGTTCTACAAATTCGGCTATTCACTTGACGCTATCACCTTCTAGTACTTATCCAAAATAAAAAATAATTAAAAAAGGAGTCGTAAACTGATTAAACTAATTTGACTATTAACAAAATGTCTAAAAAATTTGAAAATTAAATCCCTTATAATAAACAAAAAAAATATGATTTTTTTAAGAAACGCTTTTCTTTTGCTATGAGTGACTAAAATTAAAAATATCACTAAAAAGCAAAAACTAAAAAATGATCAAACTCGAAGGATTATTCGAAAAAAAAACGTTCGTTAAAAAATGAAAAAATCTAACACTTTCGTTAAAGAAAAACGTGGGGCGCGTCTTTATCGAATAAAAGTTTTTCTTTAACGAATGTGTTAGATTTTTTCATTTTTTTAACGAACTTTTTTTTCGAGTAATCCTTCGAGTTTAATATTTTTTTATTTTTTGCTTTTTAGTTGATTTTTTTAAAATATTTTTAATTTTAGTCACTCATAGCTAAAAAAAAGCGTTTCTTAAAAATTTTTTTTCACGTTTTTTCTATTTTTTACTTTTTAGTCTTACACTTTTCAAACATTAAAATATATCGCCATGGTAAAAAAAACGATGTAAAATGTAAGTATATGATGGACACATGTATTGCATTTATTTCAACTTTTTATACATACTTTGTACATTTTCTGTAATTTCTTTATAAATTTCTTAAAGCAAAATCATTATTTACACCTATTACCGTTTTCGCAGTCTTTCCATCTCTTCTAATGCTTTACTATTTCACGGTGTAGATCCTGTTAAGACCGACCGATTAATCAGCTTCGGCATCGGCTTCGGCCACCTTCGGCCAATATTTAAACCTTCGGCCAAAATTCGGCTTCGGCCAAAACGAAGCCGAAGATTTCGCCGAAGGTGGAATAATAGAATGCTCTGTCAGTCTACTATACCAGGGCTTCCCAAACTTATTCGTACTGTGACGCCCTTGAGATTTTGCTATTTTTTTGCGACGCCCCTCAACCCAAGGCCCAATAAAACTTACTAATTTTAGAACATTGAACATTTATATTTTTATTAGAAATTAAGAACGCAATCAAGACATAGGCACAAAAATAAAAAGGGATATTTTTTTAGCAACTGGCTGGTTAATGTGAGGGATGTGCTTGCTTTTTTGAGGACAGCTTATGAAACCGGGGCTCCAATTTGGAAATGGCCACTTTCATTTCTTTTTCTAAGTTTATGTTTGACCTATACTTGTTTTTGATTCCTGCAACTGCAGAAAAGTCCGTTTCGCACAAGTACAAAGTCGCAAATGGTAATAAAACTTTTAATGTTGCAGTGCTGATGGCGTGATATTCATGAAAAACTGAGCTCCAAAATTCAAACAGTTTGTCCTTCTCATATTGAAGCTTTAGGCTTTGATCACAGGACAATTCTGTCAATTGTTCTTCTTTCTCTGTTGAAAGTGTCGATGATGTGGATAACTGGAAAGGGTTTCTGACCTAGTCATATTACTCCAGATCTTCGGGACAATATTTCTCAAAGTGTTTGCTCAATGATAACGTGTGTTGTGTAAACATATTTTTTAAAGGGGGATCGAGGATTTCTATCGATTTTTCTTGTAGAATACCTTGTGAAGCAAGGAAACAGTCAATTTCTTGATCTTCTAATTTTTTTTTTCCATAAGAGCAACTTCTTCTGAAACCCAGTAATTTTATCTGCCAATTGCAGGATATGAGTATTGTAATAAATATATTTTCTGTATTAAAATTCCGTTCTGACACGCGACGCCCCTGGGACAACTAGGCGACGCCCTAGGGCGTCGCGACGCACAGTTTGGGAAGCCCTGTACTATACTACACCTATAAATAATCTCTAAACAATATGCTTCGGCTAGTCTTTGATAATTTAAATAATATTTACACTTACACCCTATTTTATACCCTAAACTAAAATGTTTTATAAACTTTCAGGTAGTAGGTAGGATATAAATTTTAACAATAGGACAAGATGTCTCAAAGATCTTCATTTGAATATTTCTCACGTAGTATAATTCTGAGAAACTATAATAATTTTATTGTATTTGTTATAACTTAAGATTACTAGTGTTTTGCCCACCTAAGTATTAATGGCAAAACATCGACTATCCCTACTATGAATGCAAATGTTTTATAATTTATAACAGTTTAGAAGAGCTTTAATTTGTTACGAAAAAACGCTGACAAGCTTCTTTTTCTGGCGTATAATATTAGGATGTTTGATTTTGAATATTAGCTACTAGATCCAGTAATCAGAAATACTCACTTACTTTAATGTTTTTTAATGTTATTTATTTTTATTATCGCTTATATTACTAAATAATGTATAAATGTTTGATTTTTTTATGTTATAATTTCATATTTCTGTTTATCACTCATAAGTTAATAAAAATATAATGCACATTATTTAAATTATTAACATTTAATATATTTTTAATCACCTTCGGCTTCGGCTTCGGCCGAAGGTATCCTACAGGCCGAACTTCGGCATCGGCTTCGGCTACGGCCAAAAAAATAACATTCGATCGGTCTCTAAGATCAAAGAATACTCCATCCGTTGGATGGAGTATTCTTTGCTAAGATCCTGTTAATTTCTCGCAATACAGTTCTTAGATGCGCAAGCCGTCTAAAAGTACGTATCTATACAAGGGTAAACCTCGGTGTAGCAGCTCCACATAGTGGATACGACGGTGATCGCTGCTCGGCGCTCACCCTCTTCGATTCAACTGGTTTACGGTTTATATGTAGTGGAGCGCATGCCGTATCCATTTGAGCAGCTACACCGAATGGGGTTCACCCTTGTATGGATACGTACCTTAATGATCGCACTCGGCTCAATGCAACGTAAGCCTGTCCTTACGCAAACATTTTCGGGCCCAAGTTCACGACAACGTAGTAAACAGTCGAACCTTCCGTTTTATGGACAGTCAAAGCCCACGACAGTACTAAGGGCATCATCATTCGTCTCTGTGCGGTGCCATAATTTTTTTCGCTAAAAACTGGATAGAAAACGGACAGAAACTGGATAAATTTGAAACTTTATTTTTTATTTATGAAGCATAACGTAAACAATTAACGTAAAAAGTGAAATTATGTATAGTTCATATAATTAGCTACAATCTGTAAAAGTTTCAAGTTTCTACATTGTATAAAACAAGAGAATTTAATAATTTTCCATTAAAATCGTTTTATTGACTATTGACTAAAAAAATTTTTATTGACTATTCGTGTATTGTTCCCGCAAATGCATATGTCTGCAAAATTTCAATCATTTGCATTGAAGAAAAGGCAGTCAAATTAACGTCTAAAAATTTGATGCAAACGATTGAACTAAAGAAAAGCGTTTAAAAATACAAAATTGTATCAAAACGGAACAATCACTCTGAAAATCATTGCTTCTATTATTTTATTATAAAAATAAAAATATAAATATCAATCTGTGAATTATGCGTATACTGTAGTTTGCTTTAATGAATCTGTATGACAGCTTGAAATAAATTTCCACATCCCTCTTTGGCAAAACCGTCTCTGCCTCTTAACATAAACCCATTCGCTGACTTCGCAAATGCAGAAAATCGCAAGTAATTGAAGTAATTATTATTCTCCCTCGGTGCGGTATTAACATGACATTTCGGTTCGGACATGTTCTCTTCGGGTTTAGCGGAAAAAAGCCCGATTGGCAAACATCTATTGATTGATTGGCAAATGTCAATAAGACAAGTGCTACTTTTTTTATTAATAGGCGGTAAACGTGGTTAATTCAAAAGGTTTTTCCGTTCCTATGGATTGTTTTAGCTTTATCACGTACATGCAGTAAAAAAATTACGTACATTCTTCTCTCTTGACAAGATATTTAATTATATAGAGTCCGAAGGACAGAAGTTTTTCAATTGTAACTCTTTGTTTCTGTATTACTCAAAACTAGCAATTACTCTGTAACTCTAATTTTGTTTTGATGATTTTGATGTTGTTTATTACCTCTGTTTGTTAGATTTTCCCATTGCTTTCTTTTGCATTGTTTTACATTTTTTTATTTTTTTCTATTGCTCTTTTATGTTCGACTGCTTTCTATTACTATGCCTTTCTCTGTTACTGTTCTTTTTGAAGATATTCTTCTTTAGCGGCGAATCGATTGAGGGTAAAATTTGATTGATCCGCGCGCATGCGCACACCGACAGTATGGTATTAGTCGTTATACGGACTCTGATTGGGTGTTGAAATTTTGAAATGATCTGTCAATATTTGTTCAATATGGAGGTTATCGGTAAACAAAAATATTGTATAATATTAGTTTTTATTGATGTGTGGACAGAAATAAAATCAAATTCATAATTATAGTGACTTTTTAAATAGTTTTGAAAAGCCGCAGGTACGTAATTCTAAATGTTTCAGTTGGAAATACCTAATAGTTTCAATACCTATCTATTTGGAAAATGTAAACAAAATAATGTAGTTACCTATTAGTAGGCAATGCTTTAATTTACATAATCTGATTACGAACGAACTTTCTACAAATCTTCATCTCATATATCGTTTTCTTAATCTATATTTTGTTGCATTTTATTTCGACAAAAATCAAACTAATAATTTTATTAAATTCGTATAAATTTATGGTGTAAACGTTTAGTTTGTGTATATTCCCACATGACGTATACACGAATGTGGTGCAGTTTGAAATGCGTCAACTTTCGTACGGCGCAGTGGACGTGAAGTGGGTTCAAGCCCCAAGCAACTTATTATTTTTTTATTTTTTTTTATAGATTTTATGATTGTAAGTATATTCTTATATAATTTTTGAAGTTATTCTTCTTTTTTGAAAGTGGTAGATAAGAAAGTTATACAAATAACCTTTTAAGTATAATATTTACTTCGTTTAAATTACCTATTATATAATAGAAGAATATCTTCTTACGTGCGTACAAAGTACACACACATTCTTTTTATGTTTTTGCTTTATATTATTTTTTGTTTTCTTATGCTTATTTTTTAAATTTTTTTCTGCGTCTTCATATTTCTGTTTATTGCCTTATATTACTTCCTACTTCTATACGCTGCTTTCTAATATTTTCATTGCCTTTATATTTGACGGTTTTCTATTGATTATTGTGGTTTCATAATAATTTATATATGTATTGTTTTCTTGCTTTCTACTGACTTTAAAAATAGTTTCTGCTAATCTCAGTCGCTTTAGGTTGAATTCTATTGTGCTTTTTATCACTTTCTGCTGCTTTTTTTGAACTTTTTCGGTTTAACATATCTTTAACACATTTGTAAGGCTCTCTACTGCTTTTTATTTTGGTATTAACTTATATCACCTTCTGAAACTTTCTTTTACATTATTTATTTCTGAATTTTGCATTACTTTATAATACATTCTGATGAATTTTATTGTTTTTTTCATATTGGTTTTACTGTTGGTCTCAGTTGCTTTTTTTACTTTCTACTACTTTATATTGTTCTAGAGAGCTCTTTCTTGATCTGTAATAATTTCTGTTGCTTTGTATTGGTTTTTGTCGCTATTTTTTTCTGGTGTGGATATTGGATTCTAGTGATTTGTGTAGATGTTAACTGCATAATATTGTTTCTGGTAACCTTTTTTGCTCTTCATTACAATATTTTGCTTTATATTGCTTTTTACATTTATATTGCTTTTTTAATTCTCATGCTGTTTCTGTTTCCAGTTTCATCGTTGCTGTGGTTCATAGATGTATTCCAATGCCAAGCAGAATTTATGTGACATTGTGCTAACTTATGTTGCCATATTATTCGTTAATATTCATTTTATTCATTATAGTTGAATTTGCTATATTGATCGTCAACCTCAATAGAGAAGGCACTAAGGAGAAGGAGGTGTTAAATTATGGGTCCGAAAATTATGAGGATTGCTTGCTTATTCCAGCCGATTGCTGAATATTCTTTAAAATATTTTTGCTTCCCTGCTTAGACAATCGAGAAACTCATTTAAAGTGAGATCTTACCAGTTCGATTTCTCCAATTCTTTTGCAGTATCAGTATTAACTCTTTGCATTAGTATATAAATGAGTAATGTGCCCCATGTATTAGTAGGCGCTCCCAGTGATTGAATAAATCTAGTTGCTTGATAACCTATAAATAAAACGGCGAATGAACAAAAATTTTCTTTAACCGGTTTTAAATTTAAATGGACCTAATATGGTTATGAATGAGGAGTTGTATAGAAGGTTCCATACTACACTTATTTGAAGTTGAAGATAGTTGAAGCTGAAACCGTAAGAGAATTTCCTCTCAAACGTGACGTTAAGTACGATAATCATTGTTATTTTCGCTTCCTATATTCCTTCCTCCTCTCATTTTCCCCTGTATTATAAGTCTTAACATTTCATATCGCTGTCCCCTCATTACGTGTCTCAGATATTTTAACTTTCTTTATTACTTTTATTGTGTTTATTGTGATAATTTAATATTCTTTGCACATTTCTCGCAATACGTTCATGTTTATTTTCTTCTGTGTACATGCTATTTTAAGTATCCTGCTGTAACACCACATTTCAAAATACTGTAGTTTTTTTAACTATCCCTGATTGAATGTTCACCTTTCAAGTTCATAGCCTTGAGAGCCGATGGACTGTCCAGCAGTTGTCTGTTGCTGGTCATTATCTTCTGTTGATTTCTGATCATTTGGATGGTTTTTATTTACTTTAGTTTATTAATTTCAATCCATATCTTTTGATTTTGATTACATTTTCGGTTTTCTCCTTTTTAATATAATATTTTCTTTTTCGCGTTTACCTTTCTTACTTCATTTTATGTAAGAACGCCTCTAAAATAACCTAATCTTGATTGTTATGTAACTTTCCATCCCCGAAACTCTGGTGCGAATACATTAAACTCTGAGTTTATCAATTGGGTAGTTTTTTATCGAATCAGGTCATCTCTAAAGTTGTTTAATAAATTCCAGTCAGCTACAGATTCTCTCTTATATTCATCATTCTCTATCAGCTTGTCACACTTCGTACAAAAAATTTCTTATTCTAAACTGATATTTTCGAGATGAAATTAATCTTTGAGCTACGGAGGAAGATGGGCCGTGATAATGTTTTTGTTGGAGTTTTGTAAAAATTTGTTTTTGAAATATAACATACGCTTAGGGGTGCGAGAACTTTAGGAATGTGTCATGACAAGATATATGATACACTGATAGAGAGATAGATAGATATATGGCTTTTATTTTTATAAATTGTAGTTGTTTTTGATATTTTAGGAGCAGATAAGCTTGGGATTTAACATTTTTATTGCAATATTTTACAAAAATATTCTTCTTCCACAAGAAGGGAGATCAAATGAACATGAACAATTACCGACCAATTATTAGTCTTTTATCACACTTATATAAAGTATTAACAAATTGCTACACGACAAAGTATTGTCGTTTTCTGTGCTACTTCGATTGATAACTTATTTTGTTTTTCGGTAGATGGCTCTAGTTCATCCGTGACATTTCGTTCTTTGCAATTCGGAAAGGCCCAAAGTATGGTACCTGGGGAAATTGGAGAGAAGAAGATATGGGACTACTGATGAGGAGGAAAAACCTCCGAAACCGGTATAAACTCTTCCTCCACTCTCCGATTTAACCAGAGTATTATGCAACTGCTGCATTTTCGTGTTGCAAAGAAATTGAAAATGTTTATACATTTTTTATTGTTTTTTTTTTCTTCCTTATTGACTTTGGATTACTTGATCCATTCAGCCACGATAGATAATAAATTACTGTTTGCTACAATATTCCAAATATAATACATTGCATTATATAATACATTAAGTACATGAGCGCACACATAATACTTATGCACGCACATACATACATACATATGTAGAAGAGGAAACATTTAATTGACCAGTAGGTATACTCCTCATTCATGGCCCTAACCAACTTAAATTAATTTACAAATAATTAAATCGACAAAAAAAAAACTACATGCTAATACTAAATACTAATACTAAATGCTAATAAATATATGTTTTTTTTACACAGCGATAAGGCTTCAACCCGGATCAACCCCGCGGAGGTTTACACCCTCTTTGTGTTTTTAATTTTTTTTTTCTCTTTTTTATTTTTTTATAATTTATTATACTTTTTTTTTATTTATTTAATTTTTTTTTAATAAGATTTAATTTTTTTTATACATTTTTTTTTGTATACATATTTTTTTGTATAATTTTTTTTTAATTTTTTCAATATAAACTTTTATACAATTCTATTCTTATTACCTCCCTGCAAAATCTACTTAATGAACTTTCACAGGGAGACAATATTACATAATAAGGATAAACATAAAAAAACAATAATTATTGCTAAACACATTCAACCGGACTCATTCAGTGCAAGTTAAATTTTCCTCTTAGTCCTTTTTAAAAACTCCCAGATGATTTGTTTAATTTTAGAATTTCTACGAGACAAATATAAAAGAGAAACATTATTTTGTGGGAAAGGTATTTCTTCTTGAACCAGATTGTGCATCAAAAACTTAATTGCAACATCATTATGTTTGCATCCAAACAACCAATGATTAATATCGTCAACATATCCATTGCAATCGCCAAGATCGGATTCGGATAGGTTAAATGTATAGAGGTATGACTTGACAGTGGCATGATTAAAGAGACATCTAATAAACATGGCATATATATTTCTATTGGGATAACCTCTGATAGCAAAAGGCTCAGTAGGTAAACTAGGATGAATTTTGGTGTAGAGATTGTTGCTTCGATTGCAGAAAGCGTGCCACTCAATATCCCAATTTTGTTTCAAACTTTTCTTGCGAGTAGCTGTTAGATCGCTTCTATTTAGCCAAGTTATTTCCGATCCTTTTAAGATTGCCTCTTTAGCAAAAAAATCTGCTTCTATGTTACCGGAAATACCAATATGTCCTTTTACCCAGACGAAAGTTACAGAAGTCTGTTTTTCCAGTAGCTTTAGTTGGTTTTCTAAAATTTTGACGACAAGGCTATTTTTATATAAATGTTTACGTGTGTTTTCTAGAGCTAATAACGAAGATCTCGAATCTGACATAATTACAACTTGCTTGTTAGAAATTTTTTTGTTGACAGCCCATTCTAGAGCTTGATAAATTGCGAACATTTCTGCAGAGTATATGGAACATTGTTTATCTAACTTGAACATCAATGATTCTTGGTGATCCGGAATATATACAGCACATCCAACTCCCAATCTTGATTTTGAACCATCCGTGAAAATCCTGCATGGATTATCAAGCTTGGCTATATGTTGCTGAAAGTCAACTGGATTCTCACTGTCAAAATTTGGGAACCAAACATTAACATTGGCATAAGATATATTAAGGGCCGGTTGTTCGAACGCTAATCACCATTGATCACTATCAAATATTTAATTACTGTCACAACTGTCAATGTCAACTTTGGTTGGGTTGCTGAAAACATAGTTAATTATAATTATGAGATTAGTTAGTCAATTAACATAACAATTATTAACATAATTGATTAACTAATTTCATAATTGTCATCAATAATTATGTTTTCGGCAACCCAACCAAAGTTGACATTGACAGTTGTGACAGTAATTAAGTATTTGATAGTGATCAATGTTGATTAGCGTTCGAACAACCGGCCCTAAAACTCGATTTAAAGAAAGTTAATTCACCTGGACTGTTTAGGTGCTGAGAAACGTTCGAGTATGCCACTGCTAAAATAGGAGAATTCCTGTTGTGCCACCATTTGTCGACAAGATTAGAAACAGAGATGTCACATATTTTTTGTAGTAGTTCAGTTTGGTTGTAAGATTGGCATTTAAGAATAAATTTTTCAGCCAAAAATAGTCGTCTTAAATGTAAAGGAGGCTCCATGGATTCAGCTAAAAGATTCTCTATAGGCTTAACAAAGGTTTTAACAAATAAACTAACAAATAAAAAATTAGATTATACCAAGCATCGGAAAAGGCTGGATTACGCAAAGGATAGAGTAAAATTACTCATCTTCAACCAAGAAGCACATCATCATCATCAATCCCTACGCGTCCACTGCTGGACGTAGGTCTCTCTCAGCTCTTTTCATATGTCTCTGTATTGTGCGACTTTCATCCAGATACCGACAAAATGCTTCAGATCGTCGCTCCATCTGGTTGGTGGGGGTCGTCTGCTTCGTAGTGCTTCTTCTCGTGGAGTCCACTCGATAATACGTTTTGTCCATCGGTTGTCTGAAAATCTAGCGACGTGTCCTGCCCAATTCCACTTAAGCGACACGATTTTTTCGATAGCGTCTGTTGTTTCGACGTATTTCTTCGTTTGGGATTCGGTCTCTCAAGGAAACACCCAATATCTGGCCAAAGCCTTCCTGAATAATTTTATTTCCACCTTGCTTGATTGCCTCGATCACTATTCCGTCATCGCCAGGGGATTTATTATTTTTCATTTCTGAAAGTGTCTTTTTAACTTCGTATGGTGTTACTTCTGGAATTAATTCTGATTCCTGGTTTCTGATTTTGGGCAGGGGCTGATCTTGCCTTTCGTTGGTGCTCTCATACATTTCGCGATAAAACGATTCGACAATCTTGAGGATTTCGGCTCTATCCTTAGCAAATAAGCACACTCATAGAAAAATGTACAGAATAGAAAATTCCACGTCAGTTGGCATTTGTTGACTTAAATAAAGCTGTCGATTCAATAGAAAAATGGTCAATCTTTCACGCATTAGATAACGTAAGGATAGACTCCCGATATAAAAAGCTTTTAGAAAACAAAGCAACATTTACATAAAGTTAAAATAACAGAAAATTTAATGCAATATTAATGAGAAGATCAGTCAATTAAGGAGACACGATATCGCTTAAGTTATATCCATACTTGCTTTGGAGGATATTTTTATAACACAGGAATTGGAACAAAAAGGTATTAACTTTGATAGACGCTACTTAAGGTACTAGTACATTTTAGAAGACCAAAAATAAGCATTTTTTCAAGATTTTTTTGTCTCAGAACCTCTACTAAAACTGAACATAAAACTTTTTGCATATTATTACATAACTCTTAGAGAATACAATAACTATATCTTTTTTCATTTATGCACTTACACTAATATTTTAGAGGACGCCAAATTCGAGGCCTCGAAAAAAAAAGTAGTTCCGATGGCGGACAGTTAATCTCAGGATTGGGATCTCTGAAACAAAAATATCGTACGGCATTTAAAAAAGGAAGGTTTCTCACGTGACAATTTACCACCGTTAGTGAAAAATTCCTAAAAAAAAGAGTTTATGTAAATTTGAAAAATTTTTGTGAACAATCGCCCGTTTTTCTTCAGTTTTTCATGGTTAAAAAATATTTACTTTTTATTTTTTTGGTCAAATTGTGATAAATTGTCTCGTAAGAAAACTTTCTTTTCAAATGCAGTACGATTTTTTTTGTTTCAGATATCCGTATCCTGAGATTAACTGTCCGCCATCATTTTTCTATGCCTCGACTTTTGCGCCGTCTACAATATTAGTGTACGTGCATAAATGAAAAATGATATATTTTTTGTACTCTCTAAGATTTATATATTAATATGTAAGAAGTTTTATGTCGATTAATAAAGGTACTGAGAAAAAAATTCTTCAAAAAAATGATAATTTTTGGTCTTCTAATGTGTACTAGTACCTTAAATCACTTGCGATTTGCAGATGATATTGTACTTAATTAGCACTTGTGTACAGGAGTTACAAGAAATGATAACAGACTTAAAAGTCTTGGGAGAGAGTAGGACTCAAATCTAATATTAAGAAGACTATGGTAATAGGTGAAGAAGTAGATCTCATTCTGGATGATAGGAAGAATGAATCTGTAGAAGACTATTTGTACTTGAGACATAAAACAAAACAAGGCAAAGAAAATTATTCTGCAGAGATAAACAGAGAAATAAGAATAACTTAGATAGCAGTAGGTAAATCAAGCTTTATTCTAACAGATCCGAAAATTTCAGTTAATTTAAAACGAATGGTTTTTGATATATATGTATAATTCCTATGATCAATTATGGAATGAAGACCGCAACACTTGCTAATCAATCTCTCAATAGACTTGGAACAACTCAAAGAGCTATTGAGAGACTTACGGTAAATGCAAGTTTAATAGATCATGTGAGAAACGAAGCTTTAGGAAGAAGAACCAAAGTAAGACATACATTTAGATAAAGTTAAAATAACAGAAAATTTAGTAAAGAAGTAGAGAGTGGGTCGGTTGGGCATGGGAAAATTTTGACAGCGTGGGAAAAATTTTATCTGCCACGCCCCACGCCACGCCCACCACAAAGCCACGCCCACCACAAAGCCACGCCCACCGCAAGCCACGCCCACCACAAAGCCACGCCCACCACAAAGCCACGCCCACCACAAAGCCACGCCCACAGACCAATGGTTGCCCACCGGCCAATGATTGCCCACCGACCAATGAGAAGGAAGCCTCGCCCACCCACAGCATCGCCCATGGACCAATGAGATCAAAGTCCAGCGACCAATGAGAACTTAGCCCCAATCACCGACCAATGAGAACGAAGCCCCGCCCAACGACCAATGGGAACACAGCCAGGCCCACCTACGTCACAAACCCTCGCCTTCCAAGATGGCCTCCTCTTTATTTCGTTTATCGCAAAATATACAGGGTGTAGTCAGAAAGCCAAATAAGACACTTATCCATGAAGCACCTATCTGCCATCTGCGTTGTTATTGGTTCGTTTATTACATGTAAGACATTAAACGAAAGAGGAGCAATCACAAAGACATTAGCAAAAGAGCATTAGAGCATGTCTCCGACCTGACTGATCATATATTGTTGGAAAGAGGAAGGCATGTTACCATATAAACAAAGATGTCAGCAATGACAAAACGGCACTATATCATATCTTCGTGTCTATTGGTCCAATTCGTGTGAATATGGTCTCGTTGGGAAAAAGAGGGGATATTGAATATGTTAACATAAAAAACAAAGATGTCAGCAATGCCAAAACGACACTATATCTTCGTTGCTATTAATTTTAGCGCAACAGACATCGAAGGGAAGGAGAAACATGGCAACACTGCCAAAACGGTGATATATTAGTCCTATCACAGTTCTTCATCTTATCATGCCACCTGTCGGCTGCAACATGTAACTATGCCCAAACCATCTAGAAGAACGTATACCAGTCTTACAGTATGACCAAACCATCAAACATCCTATCACAGTTCTTCATCTTATCCTGCCACCTGTCGGCTGCAACATGTAACTATGTCCAAACCCTCTATAAGAACATATACCATTCTTACGCTGTGGTCAATTCTTCATCTTATCATGCCACCTGTCGGCTGCAACATGTAACTATGCCCAAGCCCTCTAGAAGAACGTATACCATTCTTACAGTACGACCATCAAACATCCTATCACAGTTCTTCATCTTATCATGCCACCTGTCGGCTGCAACACGTAACTAATTGACATTGCCAAAACGGCATTACAACATATCTTCTTGGCTAATGATCCGATTTTGACGTATGGGATATCAAATGAAAGCGGTGGCGACACAGATGGCAACTGTCAATTCTTCTTCTGTCAACGTTCAATATTAATTGCCAATTCTTCTTCTTCTTTTCCGTATAGTGCCTAACAGAACGTGACAGTGCCTAACAGAACGTGACGTGCATAACGTCACGTGAATCACGCGACGTAAATAACGTGACCTGATGGTTTCTAATGGCCTCTAATGGTCTCTGCTACACTCTATTCCCTAATGGTATAGACTATTTATCTTTAAACCATCCTAACAGTGTACCTCTTTAACGTGATATTTTACCGTGAATGACGTAACGTGAATGACGTGACGTGAATAAGACATTGCCAAAACGGCACTATATCGTATCTTCGTTTCAATCATACATTCCTACAATGAACATATACCATTCTTACAGTATGACCAACAAACATCCTCGATCTCCCTCCAAGCATACATTCCTACAATGAACATATACCATTCTTACGCTGTGGCCAAACCAGCAAACATCTCACGTACAAGTCTTTTCTACGGAAAGTTGGGTAGTATCATGAAAATCACCAAACAAAAAAAATGGTATTGCGATTCGCATACTGTATTTTATCTACTGCAAGGAGGGTAATATTATGTAAGTTGGTATTTTACTTTTATAGTTAAATAATCGTCTATTCAATATATAGGAGACTACATTTGCCATCTAGTTTTTATGTTTATTATTAGCTCTAATCCTTCCGTAAACGGAACATAATAATGTATACAACGTTTATGATATATAAACCTTCGGTGTAGAATACTATGACGTTCCCCCACTCATGGAAAATTCACAGATACACGATAGAATACTATGACGTTCCCCCCACTCCTTCAAAATTCACAGATACATGATAGAATGAATAAAGCAAAAATCAGTATCATTCAATCATTCGATGAAGCAAGATGGAAAAAATTGAGTTGTTCAGAGGTCCGAACGCAGTCAGAAAAATTAAGCAGTTAAATGTAGATGATATACTTATTGATCAATGGATGACAAACACAAAAGTTACCTGCTACATCCTTTATGTCAGCGGAGTACCAGCATCATTTGTACTCTTATCGAAACGTGACTTTGATCCACTTGGACAACATGATGTACCAAGAGTATTAGAATACGTATACACTTTACCTAATCATCGGAGAAGAGGATATGCATGCAAACTTATACATCACATAAAGAAAAATAATGAATTCACTGCGTTCTGCTCCAACGAAGAATCTGAACGGCTTTTTTTAAAAAGCAAATGTATTAATCACGGCTTAATGAATTATAATGTAATGTTTAGATATCCATAATAAATTTATATAAAATATATCTTGTCTTATTTCTTACACGTTTAATATACTTGTAAATAATAGATGGTGTAGCTTACAATGACAATACATAAAGATGCATGAAACTGCCATGGTTATTAATCCTATTTGATATCGCCCAATAGAAATATGGGGTATAATAAAATGAATGAAGAGATAAAGAAATGATAAAAATAAAACTTTTTTCATTTATCCACTCACTTATGCGGTTAAAAAAAACCTTAAAAAGGAAAAGGTATCTGCTGTTGCCATGCAACGCAGCAGTAGCACACACATTAAAAAACACATCCATCCTTGTTTGCATACAACAATACACTGATCCATAATATAAGAATCAATTTATAAATAATCACATAAAGCATATGATAGAGTGCCAAAGAGGCCTTATACATAACAGGTTGTTAAAACAAACATCTTAACGTAATTTGTCATTCAAAATCCTGTAATTTGAGGTGCTACATGATAAGATTCAACATATCAGGCAAATAATATAAGATAGAGGGTCAAAAAGGCGTTATATGTGACATGTTGTTAAAACCGACATCACAACGTAATTTGTCATTCAAAACCCTGTAATTTGAGGTGCTACATGATAAGATTCGACATATCAGGCAAATAATAAACGATAATGTGTCAAAAAGGCGTTATACATGACATGTTGTTAAAACCGACATCACAACGTAATTTGTCATTCAAAACCCTGTAATTTGAGGTGCTACATGATAAGATTCGACATATCAGGCAAATAATATAAGATAGAGGGTCAAAAAGGCGTTATATGTGACATGTTGTTAAAACCGACATCACAACGTAATTTGTCATTCAAAACCCTGTAATTTGATGGGTCATACATTGATTTCTGATTATCCGTTCCAAAGATACAAATATTTGTACAAAATTATGAAAAATCGAATAATTTGAAATATTTACAAAAATATTTTAAGTTGTTTGTTAACATGCCGGGTGTGTATGGTTGATAAGAAAAGAGTGCAGACGTTATTTTTGTTAATATTAACCTCCAAAGATATGACAAGCCACAATGCTAAAAGTCCGGATGTAGTCGGATGAGAACATGTAACCGCAGTTGTTATTTGTGTAAATGTTATCACATATTTTTAAAACTATAAGGTCTTGTTTTTGCAAAACACATTCAAACATTTGATCACGTTCATGCTGTGTGAATTTCGCCTATAAATACTGAAACAGACGAGCATATACCACAGTCGACATCTGACAGTTTCTACAGTATAGTTGCAGTGTTCAGTGGAAAATATTCAATTAAGGTAAGAGATTTTGCTGTTTATTTTACATATGGTTTTTATGAATTTATTGGTTTGCTATTTTTGTTAAATAATTTGGATGTACATGTGTTTCCTTTCATCTATGGGTAATACTGGTTTTAATTCTCTCTTCCCAACTTGTTTGCAGGTCTTCTAAGTATTTATGATTCTTGTATCTATATATACTTCTCTTACAATAAAATGTGTGTACTATAGGTGATTTTATTCTTATATTCAATGTGATTTATTATAGTAATTTTATTACTTGTTTTTATCATATCGTAGGATGTATCTGTCGCTAATATTTTTAACTGATTTTACGTTTTATCCCTAAAATAATAATAGCTGTTTATGACTCATTTCTACTGTACTTTTTCATCTTTTAATATTTCCTTGTTACATAAATAAATGAGGTAGGTTTTTACATTAAGATAATCATATTTTACTATTTAGTTCTAAGTGGTCACTTTCATGCACCAGAATCGCCATGTGGCTCAGAATCGGTATGCCGATACGGGGGCCACTTTCATGCACCAAAATCGCCATGTGGTCCCGAATCGGTGGTATGCCGACTCCCGGGCACTCAAGAATAGTAACTTTTTATGATACATTTAGCGCGGTACTCCGTCTTCTTTTAGCACATTTTTCTTGTTATCTGCATCAGGATAATAGTATTTTACCGTTTAGTTCTTATTTTCTAATTTGAATTATAAATATGTGTTATTTCATGTTTTTTCAGGCATGTATGATGCAACACCCGTCCGTATATTTCTGAACAATTTTATGATTTATTTCAGTATCTTTTTATGCCGCATTCTACCGTACTTTTGTTTTTCAAGAATATACAATGAAGCGTAGCTGTCATTTATATTTTATATACGACCAAGCGTAGCTGGTATTTATTTTTAACAGTGTGATAATAATCGTGTTGCATTTTCTATTTTATGTACGACCCAACTTATTTTTATTTTTAAAAATATATTGACACTCTTTGTAATGCATTGGGTTAGTAAATAAGAGACAATATGAGTCATTTTATTATTTCATTTAAATTTTTTATGCTAGTACATTATTACAGTTTTTAATTAAAAACTAAATGCCCTAGTCGATTTATTTTAACATTTTTATCCAGAGGTCCAACGACATAATGGTTAAACGATGATGTCTCGTAATCTATGCTTGTGCGCTGTTTAAATTGTCGGTCAGAGCGTTCAACACTCTTACGATGTTTTTTCTCAGTTTTCCGAACATTTTCACAGGGGCTTCGACGCATGTTTGAGTTATTTTTAAACAAAGGTTTTATGATCTTATTAAATTTATCCGGGAATGCTTGATGCCTCAAATATCCTAGGGAATCTCTATGAACACCTGTGACTTCTAATATTTTTTTTATAGTTTAGGCTATCATTTGGTGTAAAGTCTTGAGGATACATATAAAATTATAACAGTATATAGCCCACAAGTAGCCTTGTACTTGCTATCGTTAATCAGTATATTCTTAGGAGCAAATTTGATTTCCATATCACCCATTAGCCATTTATCAGTTTTCCAAACATAGTGTGGACCATAAGCTCTATCAAGGTCTGGTGAATGATGCCAATATTTTTGAAGGTGTTCATCTTCTTCTTCATCTGTGCTTTCTTCATCCTTCTGGCGCATATTTCTCAAACGATTGTTTTGGTGTCCGCTGGTCTCTTCATGCTTCTCTGTCTGATGTGAAGTTTTCAGATAATTGTTTAGTTCTCCAAGAGGTTCAGTACTAGGTGTTAAAACTGTTTTGAGTTGTTGTTCACGTTGCATTATTATTTTGAGTGAATTATACTTTTTTTAATAACTTAGCAAGCTGCTTGACACGATGTTCACCGTTAATTTTCTTGTATCTGAATGCCGTTTCTCTAGTTAACACCTTTATCTATATCCGCTAACTCGCATCTGACATATAGCTAACATGCATCTGGCATACATCTGGCATACATCTGACTAGCATCTGACTTGCATCTGACTTGGCGCTAACCGTTAAATTATCGCTGTATAACCTCAGACATAACGCTGAATCATAGTTTACTTCATGCAGTAATCACGTGACACAGAACGTCACAGTAACTAACAGAACGTGACAGTAACTAACAGAGCGTTACGTGAATGACGTAAATCACGTGACAGTACTCAACAGAACGTGACAGAACGTGACGTAAAATAACGTGACAGAACGTGTCAGCACCTAACAGAACGTGACAGAACGTGTCAGCACCTAACTCTCTCTATCTCTCTCTCTCTTTCTCTGCTATCACACTTTCTTTGCGCTCAACAACCTTTTTGCTACAAGCATCAATGACGTACTTCCTATTAACAAGTGATATATTGTTTGTAACAATATAACCTAATTCTTTAATTATTTGTTTTATAGCTAAGTAGGTCATTGTCAATAACTGAGTTGTATATAAAAAACAATTACTTCAAAAATTTATTTATTTTTTCCTAAGTATCTTTGCTACAGTAATAAAAATATTTTTTCGTATTTCCAGCAGACCTGCAGGAGCCTCTTTAAAATAGGCAGTCGTCGATTTGCTTTTCTGAAAATCATAATAAATATTCTACATTTTTATGTCTTCGCCGCTTTTACACATAACATTCCTTTTTTCATCGTAAATTCTATTTGATGAGGTAGATGATGTTTTGTAATTGCATCTGTTGGACCGTATACTAGTTCGTATGTTCATTCCAGAAATGGGGCGTAATTACAATTCCATTTGAGTAGAACTTTGCACCTACTACCACCTCTGTCTTTATCCCATACTGGCTGGCAACTTCATGAAATATTAAACTAGCCGGTAAACACGCGCCTGCGTAGCTGGTTCGGATAAATTCTTGCTCGATACATGTCTTAATCAAGTTTAACTGAATGTACTGTTTCATACTGGAGCAACTGCTGTGCCTGCTTTGACGGTTATTCGAAGAATGAAAACTTATTGTGTTATCGAGTGTGTTAGTGATGAAAGTGGCGGGAGTTTTCTCGCCGAAATGTTATGCAAATCTAACTGAACAGTTTTCAATGTCGTGTTTATTCATCATATCTCGATATATGTATATCGGTTCTCTTCATACATTTTCCACATCTTTCGCTAAGTAGCTGACATCTATCATAATTATGTTGCCCATTTTTCAAATATTTTCGTAACTAGACCAGGAAGAAGAATTATATGAAACCCACTTTCAATTCCTAACCATGAATCCTTCTTGTGATAGAATAATGAAGAATTAACTATGAATGAGTCGACTTATAATTTTATGTGCCTGCTCCAATCTAATCATCACAAAGTATCTTTTACTTTCTGGTAATATTTGTTCTAAGTTGGCCGTACTGCTTCTTTTTATGTTGGTAGTACTGATACTTCCTTGAAAAATGTATCCAAGTTTAATAAATGTCTTAAATGCAGCACTTTTACATTGATTCTTATGGAAGAACAAGCACAAATCTACACTTTGCAGGGGCCTTTTGAGCATAACATAATAACATTTAGTTTTCCGTCCGACTAGAAGTATATTTAATACCTTACATTACGGCATTTTCTTCATTCTGTTTCAGATATTCCTAGCGTTCAGACGTGTGCTCTGGTGAGTTTTATATCGTTCAGAAGTGTGCTCTGTTGAGTGGCAAACTTTGAATATTTTTTGATTTTGTCGAAAACAATTTTTTTTTGAAATTTTTAAAACATATTTAGTGTTTGGGTTCTAATTTTTTTGAATTCTAAGTTTTGAATATTTATTATTATGTTATTACTTAGTGTTGTTTGATTTGGTCAGTTTTTTTTAATAACGAAAACATGAACACATTCTTAGTCACTAAAGATACATTTAAGAAAATTCGTATTTCTCATCCTTTAATAACGAAAACATGAACAAATTCTTAGTCACTAAAGATACATTTAAGAAAATTCGTATTTCTCATCCTTTAATAACGAAAACATGAACAAATTCTTAGTCACTAAAGATACATTTAAGAAAATTCGTAAATTTGGCCTCCAGGGACGAACTCTGGAATTTAAAATCAGGGATGTGCCGCAGAGTGAGGAACCTGTGGGATGGGTAAAAAAGGCCATCGAGGAGATTGTACTTAAGGGAACAGAAGGTTTGGAACCAACCGATCAGGTCGGTTTCACTTTTTGCTCGAAAGACTTTGCCAGAGGTCAGGGTTGGATGAGGTTCAAGCCTGCCTGTGAAGTGACCGTTGATGATATATGGGATAAGATTAGTTCCATATATCAGAGTAATAGCACCGGCCTCAATACCGAAACATTTTGTTTGGGTATTACGACGGTAAAACTGCCCGCGGGAAAAGGTGGTCCGAGAGGAAGAGCTTATAACTCCTTTAACGAGGAGTGTTTGAAAAGGCGAGGAACTGTTGTTATTAAAAACAAGGATAATCTTTGTTTACCTCGTGCTCTTGTGGTTGCAAAAGCTCACGTAGATAAGGACCAAGAATGGAAGAAGGTACGTCAAGATATTGGAAAAATACAAGGACAAAGAGCCCATCAACTGATTGAAGCCGCTAATGTAACAATTCCTGTCGGAGGGGCAGGAATACCCGAACTACAACAGTTTCAGGGACACCTCACAGATTACAAAATTGTGGTGTATAGTTATGGTAGCAAGGGTCGTGACGTTATGTTCTGTGGTAACACTAATGGTCCAGCGTTAAATCTTTTGTATCATGAAGGACACTTTAACGTGATCACTTCTTTGACAGCTGCTTTTTGTTGTATTTATTATTGTGAGGAGTGCCACCAGCCGTTTAACAACAAAAACGACCACAGATGTGGTGGTACATGTTTTGCTTGTCGTCGTTCACCAGCTTGTTCCAAAGATTGCGTGAAAATACCCTGCGATCAATGTGGTCGAAACTTCTACGGTAAGGCATGTTTCAATGCTCACCTAGGATCGGTATGCGATAAAATCAAAAGGTGTAGGACCTGTTACAAGATCTACACCAAAAGTCATGTCTGTGGTGAGGTCTTCTGTAAAACTTGTAAGAAAAATTGTCCGTCAGATCATCTTTGTTACATACAGCCCGATTCTGGTCTTCCTCCATCAAGCGATTTTCTATTTATATTTTATGATTTGGAAACTAGTCAGGAAAAGATATTGGCTGATGGTTCGCTTCTTCAAGAACCAAATCTCTGTGTATTTAATCAACGTTGTTACAAATGTCTCCCTGAGATGAAATTAGTTTTCTGTCAATCTTGTGGATTTCGCCAAAAGATTTTGAGGGGTCTTGACGTAATAAGTCTTTTTATGAATCATATTTTGCAAATTAGAAAAAAATTCAAGAATGTTGTCGTGTTAGCTCACAATGGAGGAGGCTTCGACCATCAATTTATTTTAAATTATATTTTAACAAAGACTGATTTAACCCCTGATCTCATTATGCGTGGTACAAAGTTGGTGTCAATGGCTGTTGGTAACGCTCGTTTTCTCGATAGTCTTAATTACTTTCCAATGGCGTTGTCTGCTCTACCTAAAGCTTTTGGGTTGACAGAGTTGAAAAAGGGATATTTTCCACATCTGTTTAACAGAGAGGAAAATCAATCTTATGTTGGACCTATGCCTGATCTAAAATTTTACGATCCCGATAATTTAAAAGATGATGCACGTGACAAGCTGATCGCGTGGCACGCTGAAAGAGTAGATGAGGGATACGTTTTTGATTTTCAAAAGGAAATTGTTGAATATTGTATTAGCGATGTTGAGATTTTGACTAAGGCTTGTCTCACTTTCAGAAAACAGTTGATGGATACTTCAAATGTCTGTCCGTTTTTCGAGGCAACAACTGTTGCATCGACGTGTAACAAGGTATTCAGGCGTAATTTCTTACAACCAAACACAATAGCCCTTATTCCAAAAGGTGGCTATCGTTTTAAAGATAATCAGTCGAAAATAGCTTTGCAGTGGTTATTGTGGGAAGAGAAGCAACGTTGTATTAAAATTCAGCATGCCGCCAGGGGACCTGAAGCTCTTATTGGAAATTGTAGGGTGGACGGTCTTTACGAAAACACCATCTTTGATTTTCAAGGTTGTTATTACCACGGTTGTCCTACTTGTTACCCTACAGATAGAACTGCACCCCTTCATGACGATCCTTCAGATTGTATGGAAAATCGTCATGATAAAACAATTGCTAAAGTTAAGCATCTCAGATCAATAGGATATGAGGTGGTTGAAATATGGGAATGTCAATTCCGTAAAATGCTGACGGCCGAGATAAAGGCGTATACCGAGGGGCATCCTCTTATGGCTAGTTTACCTTTGAATCCTAGAGATGCTTTATATGGTGGTCGTACAGGCAATACTGTAGAGTATTACAAGTGTAAAGATGGTGAAAAAATTAAATACGTTGATGTTTGTTCGCTTTATCCGTGGGTATGCAAGTACGGAAAGTTCCCAATCGGACATCCAAAGAAAATATATATTGGACAGGAATGCACTGCTGTAGACATTACTGAGTTATCTGGATTAATAAAGTGTAAAGTGCTTCCTCCTACAAACCTCTATCATCCTGTTCTTCCTACCAAGATGAACAGTAAATGTATGTTCGTTTTATGCCGAAAGTGTGGAGAGGACTTTGCGGAAGAAGAGTGTGAGCATTCGAATGATGAACGGGCTCTAACAGGTACTTGGGTGATTGAGGAGGTAGTGAAAGCTTTATCAAAGGGTTATAAAATAATTGAGACCTATGAGATATGGTCCTATGATACTTTACAGTTATCGAAATCTCAGAAAGGTCTTTTTTCCGATATGATGAACAAATTTATCAAAGTGAAACAACAAGCTTCAGGGTGGCCGCGAGGATGTGTATCGGATGAGGAAAAGAGCCGGTACATCGAGGAGTTTCTTCAGAGGGAGGATGTCAGGCTGGAGTTTTCCGACATAACGGAGAACCCTGGTCTGAGGTCGTTGGCTAAGCTTATGCTCAATTCTTTCTGGGGTAAGTTCGCTCAGCGAGAGAACCTCCCTAAAACATCCATAATAAACAAGCCTGGAGAATTTTTTGCTATGTTGATTAATCCATCCATTCAGGTTAATACGGTGATCCCTGTAAATGAGGACACACTGGTTGTTACGTGGGAGTATGTGAAGGAGGCGTACTCAATGTCGTCAGCAGTTAATGTTGTTCTGGCATCATACGTTACGGCTCTGGCTCGTCTCAAATTGTACTCTTATCTGGAGATTATTGGGTCTCGGGCAAAATATTACGACACAGATTCGTCTATTTACCTTTCCAAGGCTGGCTTACCTGATCTCCCAATAGGTGAGTGTATAGGTGACTTAACTGATGAGTTGGGTGGGGGGTATATTTCAGAGTTCGTTTCTGGAGGGCCTAAAAATTACGCATATAAATACACTTTGCCTAACGGTGAAGAAAAAATTTGTTGTAAGGTTAAAGGTATTTGTCTAAATTATGAGGCATCTAAATTAGTTAATTTCGATACCATTAAGAAGATGGTACTTATGAAGTCTGACCCTGTTTCTGTGGTGACTAAACAAATACAAAGGACACAGGATCATTGTGTTATCACAAAAACCCTTGAAAAAAAATATAGACCAAACTCAGCAAAAAGAAAATTTTTTGAAGATTTTACATCCGTACCTTATGGTTATAAAAAACTTAAAATTTAAACTATAGCCCAGACTCAGCTTTTTTATTTTTTAACACTATACCTGTTTAACACTCACAATCAACATTTTTAATTAGTAAGTTATATATTAATAGATTACTTTTTGTTTTGTCAACAGTGGATGCTTTTTCCTCTGCGATACAACCGATCGTCTGTCACACTGAAAAGTGGGTTACTAAAAAGTTGTAGTGAGTTGTCGTTTGTCCTACATGATTAAACATCTTTAAAAGATGTTCAGTTAAGACCATTAAAAGATATCTGATATATAGCCCACTGGCAAATTAATGAGCCGTTCTGGTTACGTCCGTTGCTCGTGTAGCCGCTCATTATAAAAGATGGCAATCAGATCATAAAAAGATGTCTGCTGAACCATTTCCTGTATGTTTAAAAAAGATGTTCAGTTAAGGTCACTAAAAGATATTCGTTATAAAAATGTACTATAAATAATGTTAATAAAAAGATACCTGCTGAACCATTTCCGGTATTTTAAAATACAATAAACAGTTTTCGGCTATGAACCACTTTGTGATTTTGTAACATCATTACAGCTTTGCTCGTTACTTACTAGAAGGTGGGGCAACAATCGCTTGTTCTATGCTATCACAAATATATATATATATTGAATCACATTTGATTCCTCTGAGGAAATTTGGTGGTTGTAGGCCTCTAGGGGATGGTGTCCACG
Source organism: Diabrotica virgifera virgifera (assembly GCF_917563875.1). Lineage (NCBI taxonomy): Eukaryota > Metazoa > Arthropoda > Insecta > Coleoptera > Chrysomelidae > Diabrotica > Diabrotica virgifera. The sequence continues at coordinate 302,526,010 of NC_065443.1, forward strand.
ATAAAACACCAACGAGGTATGTGTTGTACCTCATGGGTGCCTTGGAAATCAACACGAGTAACCTTTGTTTCAGATTATCCTTGAAAAAAAAAATCAGCACGAGCTATGTTAGCTTTAACGTGACGACCTTTACGACATGCTTTTTCTTTACGACAATACTGTTAGATATGTCTTTATACATTAACAAAAGTTTTTTTTCTACCTAGGTATACTCTAAGTGTATATAATTTTTTTTCTCAATATATCTGATACATAATACCTTTAAATATGGTCCTCCTTTTGGAGTATAAAAAGGACGGTCGACTTTTAACCCGCACGGATGCACGTCTATATGTACCTTTACGAAGGGAATTGTACATAAACCTATAAGCTGATCGTAATCCATATCTGCAAAGTATGTTGTCAGCTTGGGTTAGTATATACAGTGCATTCCGTATGTTTTATAAACATGATCAGGGGAAATTGTTGCCTGATGGCTATTAAAGAACCGTCTATGGCCCTCATATATTCTTATCACAGATCTTTAATATCAAACTGTAAAATTAATACTACCCACTTGCCGTAGATAAAATATTGTATGCAACTATTCAGTAAATTACATAAAAATAATACACATTTTTCTGAAAAGACTTGTACATGAGATGTTTGCTGGTTTGGTCACAGCGTAAGAATGGTATATGTTCATTGTAGGAATGTATGCTTGGAGGGAGATCGAGGATGTTTGTTGGTCATACTGTAAGAATGGTATATGTTCATTGTAGGAATGTATGATTGAAACGAAGATACGATATAGTGCCGTTTTGGCAATGTCTTATTCACGTCACGTCATTCACGTTACGTCATTCACGGTAAAATATCACGTTAAAGAGGTACACTGTTAGGATGGTTTAAAGATAAATAGTCTATACCATTAGGGAATAGAGTGTAGCAGAGACCATTAGAGGCCATTAGAAACCATCAGGTCACTTTATTTACGTCGCGTGATTCACGTGACGTTATGCACGTCACGTTCTGTTAGGCACTGTCACGTTCTGTTAGGCACTATACGGAAAAGAAGAAGAAGAATTGGCAATTAATGTTGAACGTTGACAGAAGAAGAATTGACAGTTGCCATCTGTGTCGCCACCGCTTTCATTTGATATCCCATACGTCAAAATCGGATCATTAGCAAAGAAGATATGTTGTAATGCCGTTTTGGCAATGTCAATTAGTTACGTGTTGCAGCCGACAGGTGGCATGATAAGATGAAGAACTGTGATAGGATGTTTGATGGTCGTACTGTAAGAATGGTATACGTTCTTCTAGAGGGCTTGGGCATAGTTACATGTTGCAGCCGACAGGTGGCATGATAAGATGAAGAATTGACCACAGCGTAAGAATGGTATATGTTCTTATAGAGGGTTTGGACATAGTTACATGTTGCAGCCGACAGGTGGCAGGATAAGATGAAGAACTGTGATAGGATGTTTGATGGTTTGGTCATACTGTAAGACTGGTATACGTTCTTCTAGATGGTTTGGGCATAGTTACATGTTGCAGCCGACAGGTGGCATGATAAGATGAAGAACTGTGATAGGACTAATATATCACCGTTTTGGCAGTGTTGCCATGTTTCTCCTTCCCTTCGATGTCTGTTGCGCTAAAATTAATAGCAACGAAGATATAGTGTCGTTTTGGCATTGCTGACATCTTTGTTTTTTATGTTAACATATTCAATATCCCCTCTTTTTCCCAACGAGACCATATTCACACGAATTGGACCAATAGACACGAAGATATGATATAGTGCCGTTTTGTCATTGCTGACATCTTTGTTTATATGGTAACATGCCTTCCTCTTTCCAACAATATATGATCAGTCAGGTCGGAGACATGCTCTAATGCTCTTTTGCTAATGTCTTTGTGATTGCTCCTCTTTCGTTTAATGTCTTACATGTAATAAACGAACCAATAACAACGCAGATGGCAGATAGGTGCTTCATGGATAAGTGTCTTATTTGGCTTTCTGACTACACCCTGTATATTTTGCGATAAACGAAATAAAGAGGAGGCCATCTTGGAAGGCGAGGGTTTGTGACGTAGGTGGGCCTGGCTGTGTTCCCATTGGTCGTTGGGCGGGGCTTCGTTCTCATTGGTCGGTGATTGGGGCTAAGTTCTCATTGGTCGCTGGACTTTGATCTCATTGGTCCATGGGCGATGCTGTGGGTGGGCGAGGCTTCCTTCTCATTGGTCGGTGGGCAATCATTGGCCGGTGGGCAACCATTGGTCTGTGGGCGTGGCTTTGTGGTGGGCGTGGCTTTGTGGTGGGCGTGGCTTTGTGGTGGGCGTGGCTTGCGGTGGGCGTGGCTTTGTGGTGGGCGTGGCTTTGTGGTGGGCGTGGCGTGGGGCGTGGCAGATAAAATTTTTCCCACGCTGTCAAAATTTTCCCATGCCCAACCGACCCACACTCTGCTGACATACATTTACATAAAGTTAAAATAACAGAAGATAACAAGGAGACACGATATCGCTTAAGTTATATCCATAGTTGCTTTGGAGGATATTTTTATACACTGGAATTGGAACAAAAAGGTAATAGGGAGTTTTTGTGCACACAAATACGTAAACGTAACGCATCTTTTTGACATATCAGGAGCTTGGAGGAGTAAGGGCGAACCCGAAAAATGGTCATTTCAAAAACAGTCTCATATTTTTCACATACTTTTAAAGAATGCGTCTGTATATTATAACAGCATGTTTCGCCCTTCATACTCCTAAAATTTCGTAAGAAATAATATTCCAATCCATTCCTGTCAGAAGCTGAACTGCATAATCGTCTAGAAGAGTAAGGGCGAATCCACAGGCTTTCGTTGCGTTTCGTTCGCCCTTCTCTGTTAACGCGCCGGTGTTTCTGCAATTCTGTAGCTTAGTAGCTTTAATTGGTGAGATACAGTCTTGTGTTGTATGCAGATTGCGTTGTATGCAGATTGAATTGTATGCAGATTGGGTTGAATGCAGATGCATTGTTCTTGAGTTTTCCTGTACGATCGTGTATAAGGCGCCGGTGTTTCTGTAATTCTGTAGCTTAGTGGCTTTAGTTGGTGAGATACAGTCTTGCATTGTATGCAGATTGCGTTGTATGCAGATGCATTGTTCTTGAGTTTTTCTTTACGATCGTGTGCTTGTAGTTTTTAATCGTATTTTAAGGAAAAACCAAGGTGCACTAGCGTTTAACTTGCTTAGTTTTTTCTGATTTAGTTTCAAAATGAACGCCGAGAATACAAGGCGGAAGCAAAGAAACACGGAACAATGGGTCGTTAACGTATGTAAAGCCAAACGAAACTGTGGTGAAGCATACGTTTCAAGAAATACAAAGAAACCTGTATCTGCGCGCACAATCGGACTGCCTTGTAAGTGTCGTAAAACGTGTTTTGAAATGTTGGGCATGGACAATATCAATATGATTTTCAATAATTTTTGGCAAATCGGCATCTACGATAGTCAAAACCAATATCTTTCAAAAGCGCTAAGTTTCAGTAACTGTAAAAATTCTTTAATTACTGGCAGAGCAAGTAGGAAGCTTCGGACCATCGGATATAGTGTTTCAATCAATGGTGAAAGAAAATGTGTTTGTCGTCATACTTTTATCAGCATCCATGGCATAAGTGAAAAAAGAGTTCGCGTTGTTTTAAACAAGCAGACCACCACAGGAACTGTGCTGAGTGATAACAGAGGGAAGTTAAGTCCAGGCAATAAAATGGGTGGGTATAGAACTCAGTTGGTCAGAGATCACATTGATTCTCTTGTTACTGTTTCCAGTCACTACAACAGAGCCAAAAGTCCCTTTAGAAAATATATGCCACCGGGCTCATCAATTACTGGGGCATATGGAGCTTACACCGAATGGCTAAGAAACACATCTCCTGAAGCACTGCCTGTGACAGAGTCCTACTATCGAAATATTTTTGTAAACGAATTCAATATAGGTGTTCAGCCTCCTTCTGTTGATGAGTGTAATACTTGCTCTAAGATTAACATTGAACTTGATGGGTTAAAAACTAGTAACTTGAATTCTCCCAGAATAATTAAATTGGATACGGACCTGAAGGTTCACTTAGCAAAGCAGAAAGCTGCTCAGCAAATGATGAAAAGCTACGAAAACAACCAGGATGAAAATATTGAAGTTGTATGTGTTGATTTAAAACAAGCATTACCCACGCCTAAACTTACCTGCAACGTGCAATATTACAAAAGGAAAATGTGGACTTACAACTTAGGAATCCACAACATTAAAACAGGAACAGCCATGATGTATGTATGGGATGAAACCATCGCCAAGCGCGGATCGTGTGAAATAGCCAGTTTCCTCAGTCACTATTTGGAGAACTTTGTTAACGAGCAAGTGCGAAAAGTTATAATTTTTAGTGATAACTGTGCCGGTCAAAATAAGAACATAAACGTTGTTTTGTCTAACCTCCGCCACATTCATGCAAATCGCTTTGATCTTATTAAGCACGTTTTTTTAATGTCGGGGCATTCAATGATGGGTTGTGATCGAGATTTTGGTTCAATTAAATTAAAGATCAAGGACTGTGAGGTATTTTCAAAACAACACTATATCCATTTCATTGAACACACGAAAAAGAAGAACAAATTCCAAGTTGTTAATGTGACGAGGGAAATGGTTTAGGATTTCAGCGTTCTTCAAAAAGCAGCAACTAAATCTCAAATATTGGGAGCTAACTTCAAGGATGGCAGAATATTCGAATTTTCAACAGATTTTAAGATGGGCTTTAAAATTCAAATCGCATACAACACGGATATTTCTACAAGTGTGATACTCCAAAAGGGGCGAAAGAGATTTTATGATACCACAAATTTTAATTTAGATAATATAGAACTTCCTCTCAAATACCAGGGTGCTCTCAAGCTTACAGAAGAAAAGAAAAAGGACTTACTTACTAGATCTTCTTGATTATGTACCCATGCCACACAAGTGTACTTTACAAGAAGCTATAAGTGGAGGAATTGGTATAAGTGAAGACGAAGAAACCGTAGACGATGAAAATCAAATTGAATTCAATTAAAGCTTTCTTTGTGAATTTTATTAAAAACACTAGGGATGTTTACTTTTATAGAATAAAAAGTATTAAACCTCATTTTTTTTATTTCATAAAAATCTTGCAAAATCCTTAAGTTTTTAAGATCTACCTGAAGGATTACCATACCCTAAGAAAAGATTAGGGTGTAATGTGCATAACAGTAGAGAAACTAAATTTGCATAAAGTTTATTGTATATTGTAACGTTTATTAGTACTTGGAGATAAACTTTCCGCTTTCAAAGGCGCCTTTCATTATTCTATTCAAAGCAATGTTGTAGTGATGAGCCGATGTACCGATTGAACGTGACACCGACAAAAACTATTTAGAAAGTGAATATAAGGCATAAATAAGGATTGTTATAGTAATTTTACAAGTTAATACTTTATTACATCAATTTACTATTTTAGTTGGGAACAAGCCGTAAAACTAAAATAATAATTCATAAGATTTACACGTTTTATTCACTTTGAAGATTTTTTGTCGGCATTGTAATAATACAGAATATACACCGTATCCCTCGGTAGACCGCACGCTATAGTAGAGATGCGACGATAAACCGCATAATCTAGTAGCATCACTTGTTCGCCCTTACTATTCTAACATGTTTGTAAACTTTAACTCAGTTTTCCCGAAACATCGTTTTTGCAGTTCGCCCTTACTCCTCCAAGCTCCTGATATACGCTTGCGCATTAATGGTTGAACTCCCGTATCTCGATACGTATTACCTAAAGTAACGCTCTGATACGTACGTGAGAACGCATCCCTATCGAGACGAAAGTCACCGAATGCACACGAGGATCTTGTCCGATTACCTACCAAATGAACATTTCATCAGCGTACTACCCGTTTATAAACATTTTAAGGTTATATTTGTTATTGGTTTAGTCTATTTGAGTAAAATTATTATGTGTTTGTAATTGAAAATTGGAACTTCATAATAGATTTAAAATTTTATTGTTTTTAAGTTGTGTATTAATAAAGCAAAACAAACAAATCTTGTATTAATTTAAGAAATACAGTGATCACCACAATTAATAACAAGATAAATAAATGACCTAGTTTCAGTAAAATTTTCAAATAAATATTACCAAACTATTTACATTATACTGGAATTCTGATGTAGGTACAAAAATTTACAACTAAAAAGTAATTATAAACAAAAATAAAAAAATTTTAACCTAAGGAAAAATAATATTTTTATATTTAAATAGAAGCAATTAAAACCATGCAATTTTATCATTCATTTATCTTTTTTACATTTGTATATTGTGTGAACATTGTTTTATTTTTTTAATGTCAACGGAATTTAAAAATGATTTTACGATTTGCTTTACGTTACGTTAAGGCAGTTACAAAAACTACCTATTTTAACAATTAGGGAGTTTTTGTTGCTAAGTAACGTACGCATCTCCGTATACGTAAAGCAAGTAACGTGTCGTAGAGGATGAATGTTAAAATAGGTAGTTTTTGTAACTGCCTTAACGTAACGTAAAGCAAATCGTAAAGTCATTTTTAAATTCCGTTGACATTTAAAAAAATAAAACAATTTTCACACAATAGACAATTAATATACAAATGTAAAAAAAGATAAATGAATGATGAAATTGTATGGTTTTAATTGCTTCTATTTAAATATAAAAATATTATTTTTCCTTAGGTTAAATTTTTTTTATTTTTGTTTATACCTACCTACTTTTTAGTTGTAAAAATTATTGTATACCTACATCAGAATTCCAGTAGGTATAATGTAAATAGTGTGGCAATATTTATTTGAAAATTTTACTGAAACTAGGTCATTTGTTTATCTAGTTATTAATTGTGGTGATCACTGTATTTCTTAAATTAATACAAGATTTGTTTGTTTTGCTTTATTAATAGACAACTTAAAAACAATAAAATTTTAAATCTATTATGAAGTTCCAATTACAAACACAGAATAATTTTACTCAAATAGACTAAACCAATAACCAATATAACCTTAAAATGTTTATAAACGGGTAGGACGCTGATGAAATGTTCATTTGGTAGGTAATCGGGCAAGATCCTCGTGTGCATTCGGTGACTTTCGGCTCGATAGGGATGCGTATGAACCTAACGTACCAGCCCGTAACCTTAGGTAATTCGTATCGCGATACGGGAGTTCAACCATTAATGCGCAAACGTATATGTCAAAAAGATGCGTTACGTTTACGTATTTGTGTGCACAAAAACTCCCCTAATCATCATCTACGACACGTTAGTTGCTTTACGTATACGGAGATGCGTTACGTTACGTAGCAACAAAAACTCCCTATTAACTTTGATAGACGCTACTTAAGGTACTAGTACATTTTAGAAGACCAAAAATAAGCATTTTTTCAATATTGTTTTTTCTCAGAACCTTTATTAAAACTGAACATAAAACTTTTTACATATTAATATATAGCTCTTAGAGAATACAAAAAATATATCTTTGTTCATTTATGTACGTACACTAATATTGTAGAGGGCGCCAAAATCGAGGCCTCGAAAAAAATAGTTCCGATGGCGGACAGTTAATCTCAGGATTGGGATCTCTGAAACAAAAATATCGTCGGAATTTAAAAAAGGAAGGTTTCTTACGTGAGAATTTACCACCGTTAGTGAAAAATTCCGCAAAAATAGATTTTAGGGAAATTTGAAAAATTTTGTGAAAAAATCGCCCGTTTTTCTTAGGTTTTTCACGGTTAAAAAATATTAACTTTTTATTGTTCGGTCAAATTGTGATAGATTGTCACGTAAGAAAACTTTATTTTTAAATGCAGTACGATTTTTTTGTTCCAGATATCGGTATCCTGAGATTAACTGTCCGCCATAATTTTTCTAGGCATCGACTTTTGCGCCGTCTACAATATTAGTGTACGTGCATAAATGAAAAATGATATATTTTTTTGTACTCTCTAAGAGATAGATATTAATATGTAAAAAGTTTTATGTCGTTTTTTAATAAAGGTACTGAGAACAAAATTCTTGAAAAAAATGATTATTTTTGGTGTGTGCTAGTACCTTAAATCACTTGCGATTTGCAGATGATATTGTACTAATTAGCACTTGTGCACAAGAGTTACAAGAAATGATACTAATCAATCTCTCAATAGACTTGGAACAACTCAAAGAGCTATTGAGAGACTTATGGTAAATGCAAGTTTAATAGATCATGTGATTAACGAAGCTTTAAGAAGAAGAACCAAAGTAAGAGATACATTTACATAAAGTTAAAATAACTGAAAATTTAATGCAATATCAATGAGATCAGTCAGCCAAGGAGACACGGTATCGCTTAAGTTATATTCATACTTGCTTTGGAGGATATTTTTTATAAAACTGGAATGGGAACAAAAAGGTATTAACTTTGATAGACGCTATTGCAAAATCTACATGAAAATGAATCGACGACATTAAGAAAAAGGCTGAAAGAAACGGTCAATACATAGCTCAAAACTGGCGAATGTGGAAAACACAACGGGAGGTCTATGTCCAGGACTGGATCAAAAGAGACTGCCAAAGAATATGTTACAATTTAATATTACAATTTTTCTAAAAGATCTCATAAATTCAATTTTGTCACTCACTGGCTTAAAAAACGGACATATTAAGAATTAAATATTTATAGAACTAAACTATAATATAGTCTTTATAAATAAATTAAGTTCACATGCTCAACACATGCTCATATCTTAATCTTCGGTTTATGTAATTGGGAGTTCAAACACTTCGTAATTCGTCTGGTTTCTTATTAAAGGATATACATGATTTACCAAAGATCAAATTTCCATGAAATATGGCTTAAATTGGTCACGTTTTGGCAATTTTGTGACTTTTATTCGTTTGTTATCACTTTCAGACGTTATATTGAGGGTCAGAGAAAGTTGTAGGTACAAAAAATGTGATGTAACAACACAAGATTTAGTATGTCAGAATAACATTTATGGTATGTCTAAATAATACGAAATAAGGAAAAGAAATAAGCATATGGGAAATACTAAGAGTAGCTGTTATCTCAGAAATTTGGGTGAGCTACGTCTATAATTTTCTTTAACCTAGAAAAACTTATAACACTATTAGTGCAGTCACTGAAGGTTTTCACCTCCGATTTCGTTGAACCTTCATCGATTTTTATGAAAATTGGTGAGTAATTAGAGGATACCTCAAGGAATAAAGGTGACATGATGCCAACTTGCGCTTTTACCATGGGGGTGGATGCCACCCCCTTTCTGGGGTGAAAATTATTTTATTAAAAATAATACCATAAATCGATAGAGGGTCAAATTCTAAGCAAAATTTGTTATATTAAGTTATTAACATAAATCAATACTTTTTGAGTTATTAAAGATCAAAATTTTATTTTTTCGTAAAAAAATGCATGTTTTAAAGCTGTTTATCAGCTGTATATCACGTATAACTCAAAAACTATTAGCTTTTACAAAAAAGTTATTATTACCAAAATTGAAGAGAATAAAAACTTGAGTACACTGTTTACTCAAAGTACTAAACTTATGTTAATTCAAAGTGAGTTATGGGTAATTGGATGTATATTTTTTTCGACGAGTACTCAAATCTAAGTATTCAAGCTTAAATAACGGGAAAAGGATGCATTTTATAAAATATACCTGCTAAACACTTATCGAAGTACTTCAGAATACCTAACAAATGAGCTCCAGAAGAAGTTAATAGCATCAAAATAAGCAAGATATGATGAAACTAAGAGAACCCTTTCGAATTTTTTAGGAAAATGAAAAATAAAACATACGCCATTTCCACAAAAATTAAAATTTATAGTAATTCTTACAAAAATTTCATAAGTAATGATTATTAGCATAAGTAATGATTTTAACAATTTTCACCGGTTTAGAATACATATTTTTGAAAAAAAGGTATAATTTAAAAAAATTAGAATTTTTAAAATTATCGTCATTTTCATTTTCTATTGATTATAACTATAAAATTACTCAGTATACGTAAAAAATGGTAAATAACCAATTTCTAGTTTTTTGTATATCAAATATTTCACCTTTTTTATCATTTCTGTAGGGTGAAAAATAACCGAGATAGAAACGTTTAAAGCTTAAATTTTGCTGCGAGAACCATGTAAACGTGGCCATTTAATCTTTAATGTTTAAAAAAGTAATGGGTGTAAAATATTAAATTCAACGCGTTTTAATAGCCATTTTAATTACCTTCCAAACTGTTTTTAGGTGAACATGATACCGTAAAAATTAATGGAGTTCTTAAAAAAAAACCATAACATTTTTTGGAAAATTTTTTAAAAGATAACGTTTGAAAAATTTTTGGAGCGTTTAATGCTATTAACTTGTTCGGGATCGCATTTGATAGATATTTTTAAGTACTTTTACAGATGTTTAATAAGTTTATGTTATAAAATACATCATTTTCACGTAATCTAAGCTTGAATACTTAGATTTGGGTACTCGCCGAAAAAAATATGCATTCAATTACCTGTAACTCACTTTTAGTTAATACTAGAAGGTTTTTTTAGTAGAGAGTTTATTAAATTTTTTATTATCTTCAATTTTGGTAATAATAACTTTTTTGTAAAAACTTATAGTTTTTGAGTTATCTATGAAAAATCGGTTAAATACATGCATTTTTCTTACGAAAAATTAAAAGTTTTGATCTTTAATAACTCAAAAAGTTTTGATTTTTTTTAATAACTTTATATCACAAATTTTGCTTAGAATTTGTCCCCCTATCTAATTATGGGGTTATTTTTAATAAAATAATTTTCACCCCGAGAACGGGTGGCATCCACCCCGCAGGGTAAAAGCGCAAGTTAGCATCATGTTACCTTTGTTTCTTGAGATATTCTCTAACCACTCACCAATTTTCATGCAAATCTATGGAGGTTGAACGATATCGGAGGTAATAGCTCATATCCACCTTCAGTGACTCCACTATATGTTATACAGGGTGTCCCGGAAAATAGTGCGTTCCTTTAAAGTATGGATAGAATACACAATTTAGAACAAAAAAGTCCTATACCATTTTTTTCTAAAGTTAACCGTTTCCAAAAAAAAAGATTACATTTGTTTCCATATACCTGAATTTTAATCTTCAGAAAATTAAATAATCTGGCAACATATTACGCACTGGTGAATAAGAACTCGTTTGTGTCTTACAGTATTTAAAATAATCCAACCTAATACTTACTATTTTTGTTTACTATAATTTTTTTAAAATGTAGTTGTTGTTGTTGTTTGTTTGGGTTTATATGACTGCGGACACTAAATCCATTCGCCAATTTTACTATTTTTTATTTTATTAGTCATTTTTTCGTATCTTATCCTAAAACTAATACTAATATTAATTTCTAATAAACAATTCTACTAATAAATAATTATTTTTGTATTTTTTTTTAATAATTTTTTATATATATATATATATATATATATATATATATATTTTTATTAATTTTTTTTCCAAATGATGTTCTCAGAGTTCCACAGCAAAAACTGCAACATTCTTCTTTAGCCCTCTACTTCATTCGAAAGCTATTTTACTATGGACTGTCCAAGTTCGTCATTCATTTTTATCTACATATTTTTTTTTATATTTTTTTTAATTATTATATTTTTTTTTTCTATTTTTTTTTATATATCTTTTTTATATTTTTTCTTTCTTTTTTTTTTATTATTTTTTTTTTATTTTTTTATTTTTTTTTTATTTTTTTTTTATTTTTTTTTTATTTTTATTTTATTATTTTTTTTTATATTTCTTTTCTTTTTTTTTCTTTTCTTTTCTTTTCTTTTTCTTTTAACATATAACAATTTACAAGAAATACTTACTCTATATTTTACAATTACAATTTAAGCTTAATATCTAAAATATGTTTATACAATAGTCGGTATACCAACTCATTATTTTCTAATGTTAATAAATAATTTAAATTAATGGGATGGTGGACATCAGTCAAAGAATACAGTGAATTTAAAAACATATTAACTTTATTAGAGATAAGAGAACAGGTCAAAATTTTGTGTTGTAGATTGCCCAACTGTCCACAAATACATTGTGGACTATCAGCTATATTAATTTTAAATAAATATGATGGAGTAAGACAGTGGTCAAATCTCATTCTGCATATGGTTCTTATCATATCTTTTGTCGACTCCATTTTAGAAAACCAAGGTTTATCCGTTATATAGTTTCTGATTGATCTGTAGTGGTTTCCTGTATTTACGTTTTCATCAATATACCTTTCTTTCCATTCTTTCTTAATCTCTTTGAATAAATTTGATTCAATATCTTTTGGCGTACAAAGATAATGGGTTAATACTCCTTGTGTCACCGCGTTTTTAGCCAATTCATCTACCATTTCATTTCCAGTTATTCCACAGTGGCTTTTAACCCATGCCAACTTAACAGACTTTCCTTGTTGCTGAAGTTCTTTAATTTTATTTATGATATATAATTCAATGTAGTTCACTTTTGATTTAGGATTTATAGCACTAATTTTACTAAGAGAACTTTTACTGTCACTAAAAATTATAAACTTTGAATGATTTATATTAGATAAATATTTTAGTGCTTCCATTATCGCTATTAATTCAGCTGTGTATATACTCATAATAGAATTTAGTTTAAACATTTTACTAATTTTATTACTGCTATCCCAATAGGCACATCCCACACCTTCAATATTTTTTGATGCATCTGTATATAGCATACAATAATCTTTGAACATTTGTGAACTGTCGGAGATAAACACTAATTTTCTTAAAGATATAGGCAACTTGCTATAGTCCCTTAAAAAGTATACCTGAACTTGTTCCATACTATTAAAGTCAATATTATAATTTGGGTTTATGTCATATTTATAAAGTTGTTTATCATATATTGTCATAAAATGTAGTTGAAATATGGCATAATTTTAAACGAATTATACTTACATATTTTAAGATGAAAACACATGTTTTAACTGAACCACCACTTTTGCGAACACATGAATTCATAGAGTAACATGCACTCATACGACGAGAAATTCCAGCAAAACATTTTGAAAGAATTTTAGTAGGTATTATGCCTCTCCATTTATTGATCTGCCATAAATAAACAACATAATATCATAATATTACTCATGAACACACGATTCAAAAACATTTTCGGCGTTGACACTAAACAGGATTCTTCCAAATTATCTGTTTGCTAAACATGGGACTATTTACGTTTAGATTTTTGTACTTCACAGAGTTGCCAGATTTGAATTTGCGTTCCAAAATGTTTTATAGTTTTTTGGTCAAACGGTTGAATTTAGAAAAAAATGTTATAAGAGTTTTTTGTTCTACATGGTGCCTTCTACCTATACCTTTAAGGAACGCACTATTTTCCGGGACACCCTGTATAGTGATGAGCGCGCTAATAACTGGCAAAATAACGCAAAAGATGGAAAACATATTAAGTTGTGAAATAAAAAGGTATGAAACTAGTGGAGGTTGGAAATTTAGTGACAAAATCGTATGAATTTAGATTATATTTACCACCGTTAGCCGTATTACAATATGAGTATGTCAACTCATATGTGATACAACTAAAGATGGAAAACAATCAACATAATCTAAATTTATAGGTTTTTGTCACTAAATTTCCAACCTCTACTAGTTTCATCCCTTTTTATTTCACAACTAAAAGTATGTCAACTAAAACTGTCACTGTCGCAGAGGTAGTTGCCAACTCGTCCGATACGTCTAAAGGTGAGAAACAATCAAATGTAAATTTATAGTGTTGCAACTCTATTTTATAGCATATAATGTACTTTAGTCTAAATTCACGGCTCTCTTATACTACTTCAGATTTTGACAATTATCGCTTGTCACGTATAATTAAATAATTTTTGATACACAGCAAATTAATCGATTAAATTTAGTTATTTTTAGTATTTCACAGTGTTAAAAAGTGTTTGTGATACAAAATATAGTTATTTTCCTAACAAGTGCAGAAAGTCATACTTTTCCGCACGCTTCAGTTCGGCAAGCAGTCGAGTGCGGAAAGAGACTTTCTGCAAGCGTTAGGAACAATATTTTTTCTACGAGTCTTTAAAAAAGTGACCAAATTTTAATCAATTAATTTAATTAATATGGAAATACATACACAAATTAATTATTTGACAAGGTTGTCAAAACCAAAGTTTCAGCATAATTGGTTAGCATGACGACGATCTTGGTTTCCATGACAACGATTCCAAACCACTGTTATTGTATACTGATTTGACATTCGAATATTATGTCAAAATTATTCTATTTCATCGAATTCTCGCGTTAATTTCATTAAAACATGAACACAATAAGATATATTTGAAATAAATTAGTAAATAATATCTAAATGTTAGTTTATTGCATGTATTATAATTACTTTAAGGCCATATTAACATATCTAAATTAACACGCGTGCGGAAAAGTAAAACGCGAGCGGAAAAGTAAAACGCCTGATGAAAAGTAACACGCGTGCGGAAAAGTAAAACTTTCTAAACTAAAATGCGTGCGCGAAAGTAGACATTTTTGCAGGCTCGTAGAAAAAAATAATTTCAGTTCTCCAAGTTAACCATCCATTCATTTCAACGCCGAATCAAACCTTGTTTCGACTCGACAAAATTTATCTTTGTAATCAAGAAGCAGATTCTCGTCTTATGTGGAGAACAAGACATTCACCAAGTTAAAGTATAAATTGGTGGAGCATTCCTACACAATAGGTTTCTATCGCTAAATTTCTCACCTCTTACTAGTTGCCTCTCTTTCTTTTTCACAACTTAATATAGTCTAAGTAATGAAGCTTAAAATAGGGCAAAACCTCGCAGTTTTTACAGAATGGATCGATTTGCTTGAAAATTTGAGAATAAGTAGTGGATAGTCCAAGGATCAAAATCTATATGAGGCCGAAAGGCGCTTTTACCATGAGAGTGGTTGCCACACCATTTCGGGGGTGGAAATTTTTTATTTTATTTTGACAGCAAAAGTTGGTAAACACATCCAATCTAAGCAAAAAACGTTCTATACATTTTTTTTTTGATAAATGTAATAATTTTCGATTTATTCGCTATCGAAAGTGTTGGTTTAAATCGAAAAAATCATTGTTTTTAATCAGTTTTCTGCTAATAACTCAAAAAGTTTTCGTTCTATCAAAACAAGTTTGCTTAACAAAAATGTACCTTTTGAAATAATAAACAAAACCGTTTTTTATAATTTGCTTTAAGACCAATAGTAATCGAGCTATACTTTATTATATGTTAGCTCTTCTTCGTAAAATGCTAAATATTGTAGTTTCAAAGTCAAAAGACGGGAAAACTATGCATTTTTCGAGGATAACTTGTTTAAGCTAATTTAAATTATTTAAAAATGTCTATCTCCAGAAATGACAAAATAGTCCCTAGCTCAAAAATTAAGTGACTTATAGTAAAAAGAATGTCAGTCCCTATTTTTTTTTAGCGAAAAAGTGATTGTAAACTTCCCCCTACTCTCCACCCTAATTAGAACTGGTCATTAATTTTATTTGGTCTTCTTAATTTATGTATTGTTAATAGGTTTTAGATGTTTGACCGGCTTAGAATGATTAGTTTAAAAAAAATGAGTTAAAAGCGAATAACGAATTTTTGTAGTTTGGTAAAAAATGCCCATTTCTTCAGAATAGAAAGATTAGCATCAGAGATAGGAAAAAATATTTCAATATAAAATTGTAGCTTATTTAATTCCCAAGAATTTGGTTTGCAAAAATTTTTTCTACGGCAAAAATTGAGTGAGCTATTGGAAATTAAAACTTGTAATAACATGCAAAAACCACCTTTACCAACCCTTTCAAAGTCACCTCTTTTTGCGAATGAGGATTTTAAAATGAAATAATATTAATAGCCCTCGAGGTCCTGTAAAAGCCTACAAAATTCTTGTTTAACAAGCTTTCTAGGATAAAAAATAAAAAAGTAACGTTAAAAAATCAATATATCTTTTTGAAAAAGAAAGGAGATATCCAATTGGAAGCATAATAATGTAAGTTAGCGGTGTTCTTAGTCATCGGCCTTATTCATTCCTCTTTATTTATGTATTATTAATAGATTCCAAAAGTTTGACTGGCTTAGAATGATTAGCTTTTAAAAAAATGTAGTTAAAAGCGAATAACAAATTTTTGTAGTTTGGTAAAAAATGCCATTTGCTTTAGAATAGAAAGAGTAGCATCAGAGATACGAAAAAATATTTAAATATAAAATTGTAGCTTATTAAATTCCCAAGAAATTGGATTGCAAAACTTTTTTCTGCGGCAAAAATTGAGTGAATAGTAAATGAGTACAATACCGAAAAATATTGATTTTTTCGATATAAAACTAACACTTTCGATAGCGAATAAATCGAACACTATTAATTTTATCAAAAAAATGTATATAGCATTTTTTGCTTAAAATGAGTGTTTTTATCAACTTTTGCAGTCAAAATTATAATAAAAACTTTCTGCCCCCGAGATGGGGTGGCAACCACCCCCATGGTAAAAGCGCCGTTCGGCATTATATAGATTTTAATCCTTGGACTATCCACTACTTATTCTTAAATTTTCAAGCAAATCGATGCATGCTGTAAAAATTGCGAGGTGAAAAGCTTCGGTTCCTGGACTAATATGGTTTACATCTTTTGCGTTATTTTGCCGGTTATTAGCGCGCTCATCACTGTATATTATAACACTATTCAATTGCTCTCCTTCTTCCATTCTATCCGAAAATATCTTGTTTTGTCACGGACGAACATGAAGAAGATAATTAAGTGAAACCTCACCCTGATGCGCGTGATGGGTATGCCAAAGATCCTCCTCTAAGAAGAATTACCTGTTGCAGTAGTTTATTTTTAAGTTTCTATCTCGACAGTTAGTAAAAACATAACGCAAATATAAGATAGGTAATAGTTTTTGCAATCACAGTAGTACATAGATCGCATGTCAGAGTTTCTTCAATAAATCGGGGTCCAAAAATCACATTTCTGTGGATACTATTCCATACATGAACTTTTTGCTCTCATTCTATTAAAGCTGTACATGTTATTCTGATTAAGCCATTATATATTGTATCATATCGTTTTAAATAATTTCCTCTGCACTCCTCAAGCAACAAATAAAGTAGTCACGTCCTTTTTGAATTAATCTGTCTAGAATGCTTCTGTAACATTCGGAACCTGCATTATCAATATTTGCTAAAAAAGAATGTGTGTGTACTTTGTACGCACGTAAGAAGTTATACTTCTATTCTGTGATTTCAACAAAATTGATATACATATGTACTTTAAACAGTTTATTTATATTTTATTTAAATCTTAAACTAATTTTGTTACTTACTACTTTCCAAAAATTTTTATTAAAACAATACCAAAAATTAAAAAAATAAAAGAATAAAACACACAAAAACACGTTGAAAAATCCCACAAGAAATGATTTCTGAACAATAATTGTTGACAAAAATTGTAACTAAATACGAATTTTCTGAACAAAAAATTATATAACAAATATACTTACAATCATAAAATATATAAAAAAAATAAAACTCGCATTGGGATTAGAACCCCCGTATTTTAACGTGCTTAGATTTTTAACCGAAGCCTCTACTCATTTACCCATCTACACATATCCGTCATGTGGGAAGATAGGCTAACTGAACGTTTTACTGTTTGACAGTTCTGAATTTAATAGGGCTTTTCATTCACAGTAATTTGTTTCGAGCTTCTGTCATAATCCGTGCATATTAATATTGTACACAGATTATACAACATATGACAGAATCTCGAAACAAATGGCAATCGATGAAAAGCCCTATTAAATTAGTTTGATTTTTGTGGAATTAAAATATTAAATTACAACAAAATTTAGAATAAGAAAACAATATATTAGATGAAGATTGGTAGAAATTTTGTTGTTAATCAAATTATGTACATCAAAGCATTACCTACTAGGTAGGTAATACCTATTTTCCAAGTAGGTAAGTACAGTTATATTAAAAAAAAAGGGTACAAGTATTAGAAAGAGAAGTTAACGTCATCCTATTTGTGTAAAACCGGCTGGGATTTTTGGAGGTTATCAAATGTCACAGGTTATTAAAAATATAAATCATTGGCGTTGAGCATTAATTAGACGAAACCATTTATTCAACAATTATATAAAGAATAATTTTAATGACTGTTACAAATAGAATTTAGTATTTGGTGATAGAACTGTCTGCTTCTATAACTTTATTTAGTCTATTTGGGATACTTTGAATTATATTAGATATCATATTTGGATCAAGATCTTCCCAGCACTCTAAGATTGTATCCCACAATTGATCTGAATTTTGTGGCATAAAATTTCTTTTATATATTTTTTTAACAATTATGCCCCAAATGTTTTCAATTGGATTTATATCTGGACTGTGCGCAGGCCATGGCAATACTTCCAGGTTTTGCGTTTGAAACCAATTCCTTACGGCATGGGCAGTGTGGACTGAACAGTTATCTTGTTGATATATAAAAGTATTATTAGGATACAATTGCTCAATAGAAGGGAGCATTACGTGTTCCAAAACGTTAATGTAATTGTCGGCAGTAAATCTTCCCTCTAATCGCCAACAAACACCAGGTCCATGGATACTAATCCAACCCCATACATTTACAGAAAAACGTCCAGATTTATTATGAGAGTGAATATCGTTCTTCAAACCTAGTATTGGCTGGACGATAAACACGGATTTGACCGTTATAGGTCGACTGAAAAGTCTTTTCATCAGTAAAAATGACGTTGTTCCAAAATTGTGGGTTGCGGTAAATATAGTTTAGTGCAAATATTACTCTTGCTTGCCGATGTTCAACAGTTACTAAGTTTTTTAGCAGCTGGTCGGTTTTTTAATTCAGATTCATTGATCCTCCTGCTTACAGTAGGTTGGGCACCAGGAAATCCCGTATGAATCCTTGAATCCTTCGACGTTGCAAATGGATCATCTCTTAAGAATTGAACTAAAACAGCATCTTGTTGAGGAGTGGATACTTTGGAACGCCCTGAACCAACTTTTCTTTTTAATGATTGTTGTTGGACCCATCGTTGCTTAATTCTGAAGATTGTTTTCAAATTTCTATTATAGAAATTTGCTAGCGCACGGATTGACCATCCTTCTTCCATTTTCGTAATTATTTGAGCCTTTTCAATCTCACTTAAATGACGAGGCATATTAATTTTTTATTGTACGTAACGTTAAACCTTCTATCAAATTAAACGTCTTTGACGTCTATGAGTTGCATTTTTGATCACTTATGACATTTGATAACCTCCAAAAATCCCAACCGGTTGTACACAAATAGGATGACGTTAACTTCCCTTTCTAATACTTGTACCCTTTTTTTTTAATATAATTGTACCTATGTAATTCCTTATTACAATATGTACTGAAACATTTACATTTACGTACCTATGGCTTTTAAAAACTATTTAAAAAGTCACTACAATTATAAACTTGCTTTTGTCTGTGTCCTGACAACAATAAAAACTAATATACACAACATTTGTTTACCCATAACCATTAATAAAATAACCGACATATTGAACAATTATTGTTGACAAGGCATTGTAATTACCCAATCAGAGCACGTTTAACGTTTCAGCTGCGCCCAGGAGCAAGACTTTTGATGAATTCGCGCACATATAAATTTACTCCCAAGGCTCCTAAAGAAGTATAACTTCAATAATTATATTTATATAGGGTGAGGCAGATAAAGGGCCTATTAGAAATATCTCGAGAAATAAAGGCAACAGAATCATGAAAATTGAAATAAAGGGGTTTTGAAGAGTGATCTATTTAATGAAAATATTTTCATCTATTTTCTACTTCCGGTTATACCGGAAGTTGCTTATAACTTCGTTTTTTTAAAGGGCACACCCAGTATATTTTTACATTTTTGAATTTTCCTCGATGTCCCCTTTCTTAATATATGAGGTTTTATATTATTATAGAGGGTAGTTTAAGAGATAATTACGTGTTTTTAATAATTTCGTAGCAACTTTCACACCCTGTAGAATTATAGTACTTTGACATCAAAAATTCTGTTTACGTTCAGATGATTTTTAATATGGTAATAACAAAAGATCCACACGCCAGGAATGATTTGGTTGTCAATAACACGGTTATAGAAAGGGTATCCTCCTATAAATACCTTGGAGCTTGCCTGGATCATACAGGCGATCAAACAAAAGAAATAAGAGCAAGAATAGAAATAGCTAGATCAGCATTTAACAAGATGAAAATATTTCTCTGTAGTCGTGACATAAATCTTGATCTGAGAGTGCGTATGCTGCGGTGTTATATCTTCTCCACTTTCTTATACGGAGTTGAGTCATGGACCATCAAGATGGGCAGCATTAAAAACATTGAAGCTTTTGAGATGTGGTGTTACCGTAGAATGCTACGTGTATCTTGGGTGGACCACGTGACGAATGCCGAAATTTTACGTCGGATCGGAAAAGGATGTGAAGTTATACTTACTGTTAAAAGAAGAAAGCTTGAATACTTTGGCCATGTTATGAGAGGTGACAAATACTCGCTGCTGAGACTGATCATTCAGGGTAAAATCAGGGGTAAGAGAAGTATCGGTAGGCGCAGAATATCTTGGTTAAGAAATCTGAGGGAATGGTTCGGCTGCAGTTCCATCGACCTATTTAGGGCAGCCGCCAGTAAAATAAGAATAGCTGTGATGATTTCCAACCTCCGATAGGAGACGGACTTGAAGAAGAAGAAGATTTTTAATATAGTCTACTATTGCTAAACATTATTAATATAGCTATATGTATATTGAATTTTATTATACAGGGTTGGTCAAAACACGGAATGAATATTTTCTGAGTTTTCTTAAATAACACACCCTGTATTTTAGTATTGTACTGAAATGATGTTTTATGGTACTTTTTTATTTTATAAGCATTCCCTATACCTAACTGCTTTAATTTGTGAGTTATTGATGATTCAAGCCAAACATTAATTGCAACAAAAAATACGTGAAATTTTATTAGGTTGGCCTTGAAAATATTCAGTCACAAATAATTTTTCGGAAATAAATATATATTAATCTAGACTGATCGTTAAAATTGCCAATAATGGTTGAGCTATCAAAATACTTACGTAGTTAAGATTGTTGGTGCAATTAACAATTAAGCACAAATTAAAGCAGTTAGATATAGGGAATGTTTAAGAAATAAAAAAGCAACATAAATATCATTTCATTACAATACTAAAATACAGGGTGTCCCATTTAAGAAAACTCAGAAAATACTCATTCCGAGTTTCGACCAACCCTGTATACGAAAATTCAACAATTGGCTATACTAATAATTTCTGACAATAGTAGACTATATTAAAAATTATTTGAACGTAAATAAAGTTTTTGATGTCAAAGCACTCCAATTCTACAGGGTGTGAAATTTGCTACGAAATTAATAATAAAACGTAATTATCTTTTAAACTATCCTGTATAACAATACAAAACCTGATATTTTAAGAAAGAAGACTTCGAGTAGAATCCAAAAATGTAAAAATATACAGGGTGTCCCATTTAAAAAAATGAAGTTATAAGCAACTTCCAGTATAACCGGAAGTAGCAAATAGATGAAAATATTTTCATTAAATAGATCGCTCTTCAAAACCCCTTCATCCCAATTTTCATTGGTCTGTTGCCTTTAGTTCTCGAGATATTTCTAATAGGCCCTTTATCTGTCTCACCCTGTATATCTGGACCAAGTAACTTGGTAACATATTTTTGAAAGTATGAATTAAAGTTAATAACGTTATAGCACTTTTCATGACCAAGAATCTCTGTAAAGCAATCGTTAAAATAGAAGATACTTAAAAAAAGGATGCAGAAATGTCTTCATTAATTTAAAGTTCGGTCACAACTGTTTCCAAACAATAAACGATACCTACAGTGTTAGTAAGCCCGAGATTTTCTTAAAAAACAACGTAAGAAAGGGATTCTTTAAAAAAATCTGCAATATAATCAGCCTTATTTCCATCTCGAATACAGATTTATTATCTTTTTTCATCCAGCGTCCCCTTTTTTTATTTATGCAACTCCATTTTCCTGTTTCCTTCTTGGGATATTTATTTCTATCAAGCCAGTCTTAAATCAGGTGATTTTCTCTTCCTATATTTCCAGGATGTTGTCGAGTTGGGGCTTTAAGCCCACGGACTGGAGTAAAATACGATCTGACATAAATTATCTCTGGTCATTGATGTCAAATAAAGGAAACGTTGAACACAATAAAACCAATATCAGAATGTGACTTCGCCATGGTCAATATATTTTAAAATACGTTTTGGTGTACGGCGTAACACCCATTTTCAGGATTTATTGTTTTTGATCCCAGCTACGAGGAGGATTCACAAGTAGGCAACTTCCATGAAACAGTGTCATTAATAAACAACATAATGCAGTACAACTAATAGTCCATTATTTCACGGTTTTTGCTCTAAATTTTAAAGCACCGCTTGGATTGATATGAAATTTGGCATACATATAGCTTACATGTCAAAGAAAAAAAGTGATATTGTGCCGATGTGTGCTTTTGCCCCGGGGGGTGACTTTCACACCCCTTTTTGTGGGTGAAAAAATATATGTCCAAAATAAGTCCGTAAATGGGTAAACTGACTAATTTTAAGTAACTTTTGTTCTATAGAGCTTTTTTGCCAAGTCAACACTTTTCGAGTTATTTGCAAGTAAATATGTTCATTTTTCAACAAAATAACCACGCTTTTATACGGTTTTTCGCAAATAACTCAAAAATTAAGTATTTTGTCCAAAAAAATGTTGTTAGCAAAAATATAGCCTATAAAAAAGTAAAAAAAATGGTGTACGCGTTAGGTCTCTGGATCTCCTAGAACCAGAGTTATAGCCAATGAAAAATAGATTCATATTCACCAAATTTCAAATAGAATATTTCGACGTGAAATATCCAAAAAATCAGCACTTTTTGGGAAAACCTATTATAACTATTTTAAATTGTTTAAAAAAAGCTTTATTTCTGTTTTTACAAAAAGTTTCTAGCATCAAATTTAAGCAAGTTACGCTCAAAATAAAGTTGGTCCCTTTTGTTTTTGCAAAAAAAAATCGGGAAGACCACCCCCTAATTAGCAACTTAAATTAAATTAATCGTTACCGCTCCACAAATTATTTTAGTTGTGTTGTGTTTATATGATCTGTAAGTTTCATCGATTCAAAGTGCTTATTTTTGAAAAAATGTGGTTTCAAAATAAAATTTTTAAAAATTTAAATTTTGAAAAATATGCTATTTTCAAAATAACTTAAAAATTGTTAGAGATACCAAAAATCTCGAAAAACAAAAAAAAGTTAGATTTGCTTTTCTGAATATCATGTATTTTTTTGTTTTTCTGTTGGACAAAAATTGATTAAGATTTGGTGTTTCTAAATTTGCATACATTCGTGATCAGTGACTCGTTTAACCCCTTTAAACTACAGCTCTTTCAATAATAAGGACTTTGAACCGATGAAACTTACAGATCGTATAAACAATATATACAGGAGTCAAGAAACTTATGAAGTCCTAACGATTAAGTTCATTTAAGATACTAATTAGGGGGTTATTTTCTCGATTTTTTTACCAAAACCAAAAGGGACTAACTTTATTTTGAGCGTAACTTGTTTAATTTTGATGCTGGAAATTTTTTTTATAAAACAAAAATGAAGCTTTTTTTAAACACTTTAAATAAGTTGTAATGAGTTTTCCCCGAAATGTGCTTCATTTTTGGTTATTTCACGTTAAAATATTTCATTTGGAATTTGACGAATATGAACCTATTTTTTATTATATATAACTCTGCTTCTGCTAGGTGTAGAGACGTGATGTATACACCATTTTTTTAAATTTTTTACAGGCTATACTTTTGCTAAGAATGTCTTTTCGACAAAATACTTACTATTTGAGTTATTTGCGAAAAACCGTCTAAAAGCGTGGTTATTTTGTTGAAAAAATGAACATATTCACTGCAAAATAACTCGAAAAGTATTGACTTAGTGAAAAAACTCTATGAACAAAAGTTACTTAAAATCAGCCACTTTATCCATTTCTTGACTTTCTTTGGACGAAAATTTTTTCACCCCCAAGAGGGGGTGAAAACCACCCCCAGGGCAAAAGCACATATCGGCACAATATCACTTTTTTCTTTGACTTTTTAGCTATGTGTATGCCAAATTTCATGTCAATCCAAGCGGTTCTTTACAATTTAGAGGTTTTGCAATATTTTACCGTTAAAGAATGGACTATAATACAAAATTATATCATTATTCGTATTTTTGTGTACTAACCGAGAAACCGTAAACTTAGCTACAAAAAGAAAGAACATGAGTTTAAAATATCAGTTGTATTAATGGGAAAATATAAGATTATAGTTATATATGACTACAGTTAGGGTATTCAAGGAATATATTAACTTGACATTATGACAAGAATAGGTGAGTCTGAATGTTTTTAACTCTTCATTTTAGCAAACGTATTCTTCTTGTCTTGTTGACTGGCTTTATAACTCAGTGTGAGTCTTCGCCGCATCCACTATAGCCCTCCATCTTTTACTATCTTGCTCTTCCGTTTTCCGTTGTTGTACTCCTATCCTAGATAAATCGGCTTTATCATCATCCTTTCATCTTTTCTGGAATGGCCTAGTGATCTTCTACCGTCTGGCATTTAAAAAATACCCTCTTTAATACCCTGTTCTCCTCTGATTCGTTTGGTTAGCTGTTATGTCTGACGTTTCCAGTACTATACAGAGTCACCAATTTAGCATTGCAGCGCCATTAAAAACCTTCCCTTCAAATATCAGCAGCTTATTTATTTCCCAATAATGTAGAGGCTATCTTTCATTTCCATGTATAAAAACTGGATGAATTAATGGCATGTGCAGTCTGGATTTAGATTGTCTGTTTAGCAGCTTAGATCTTAATAATGCTGATAGGGAGTATAAGGCTCTATTCCATACAGCTATCCTTGATAGGAACCTCTTTTTCTTTGCCGAACTTTTTATCTTAGATTTTTGGTTCTTAGTATGCATTTCGTCTTTTCTTTATTTATTCGAAGGCCCAGATACCTGTTTCTCATCCTCGAGTTGTGAAAACACCTTTCTCTCATCGCTTGTAAAATTAGTGACTGCATGTAGATCATCAGCAAAGACCAACAATAGTTTTTATACTCGCTTCGTAAATACCCTGTCAGTTTAGATGATATTTTACTTATTTGGCTCTAAGACCAAATTAAGGAGGGGGTATGGTTTGAAATCAACATATCAAGCACATTTTTGTGAATTTTTTTCGAAGCTATGGTAGAATTACTTTATTTTTAAATTAAATAAGCATATTAAGTACAATTCAAAGAATATATTAGAAAAAAATTCAATTCAAAATATTAAAAAATAATCCATTGGTGACAAATTTTGACAGGCAGCTCACAAAAAAATGGATTTTGCGGTGGACATCAGTACTCGACACTCGATCATACGAAACAAAAAATTCAAAAAGATTTTATTAGCTTATGAGTTTTACGAGGTCACAACGTTGAGTCTTTTATTTTTAATGATTTTTGAATTTTTGGTATCACTCAGAAATCAAAAATATTAAATTTTTGGTAAAAATTTGGTGAAAATCAACAGATTTTTTATTGTTGAACAAAAAATAAGCAAAAAAAGAAAAATATCTCGACGTTGTTACCTCATGAAATGTCTAAAGAAAATCTGTGCAAAATATCAGGTAGATCGGCCTAGTAGTTTTTCAGCTACAATGTCCACCGCATTTGAAAAAGCAGTTTTGAGAAAAATGCGTTTAAAGTTTTGACAACTGCATCTTCATCTTCTTATTTGTCTGCCAAATCGTAAAGTGATGCACATTGGAATATGTTTTTTGAATCGAGGAATAATCTACAAAAGAGAAGGCGAACAGTTGTTTAACGTTTCTCACTACGCTCAAGAGTGCTAGCGCGAAGTCGCGGCAAAGCGAGTCGAAGGTAGGGATATTCAACACCCTGTATCTCTGGTAATTTTACTCCGATTATTTTGAAATTTTCAGAGTGTATTCTTGAAAGTATGCACTTTTATTTGAAATAATAAAAAAAATTAAATATTTCAAACCATACCCCCCCCCCCACCCCCTTAAATAGCAACGGTGATAAGAGGTGTCCTTGTCCTAAGTTTTGATGTTACACTAAGTGGCATCGATGTTTTGTTTCCTATCTTTACCTGTGTACATTTAAGTTAGCTCCACTAATTATCTTGGTATTCTGCAATAATATGCTTACTGGAAATCTACGAAATTTTGGTGCACATCTCGGTTGAATTCTCAGTTTTTTTCTAATATTTGTCGGATCGTAAATATTTGATCTATTTTTGACCTTCCAGCATGAAATGCGCATTGATTGACGATTTATAAAATTTCAGAAAATTATATTTTGTTATTGTTATTGTTATTATTTATTATTTTTTGACTTTATGTTAAGCTTTGTCCATAAAATTTGTATAATTGTCAGTGACAATAAAGCATATTTCTATTCTATGATAGTTGCCTAGAATATCTTCTGAATACGAAGTGAGCCTCTTTAGCAAGACAATTGACAGAATTTTGTATGCTGTTTTAATAATTCTGTCAATTATCTTGCTAAAGAGGCTCACTCCGTATTCAGAAAATATTGTAAACTTATAAATAATTCTTCTATTCCATTCCTTAGGCATTTTCTGTTGTTGCCATACTAAAAAAATAATGCCAATACAATTTTTGATATAAAACTGCTCCTCCTTTTTTAATCCGCGCCAATCTCCATCTCTAAGGACTCGTCTTTCCATGGCTTCGTCCATTTCATCCCTATATGATCTACGGGGTCTGCTTCTATCGACTCCAATCGGAAATATTTGGTATCCATCTTATAGGATCTCTTCTACCAACGTACCCATACCGAATGAAACGTTTTTCTTCAATTTATGTAAGTTGTTTTACTGCCCTATTTTTATCTCCCCATTTCTAATACGACCAGTGTTGTTACTCTACGGCTTCCTCTCATGAACTACATTTCGTTTGCTGTAATTTTGGACTTATTTCGTTTATTTTTATTGTCCAATTCCAATCTGCTGATTATTTTATTCTCAGTGGTTCCATTCTTTGAGCTTAGGAATCTTGAATATTTGAATTCTTCAGTGCCGTCAATTGCCAGACATTTGTACATTTTCACGTTTACCAATGGTCTATCTAATTCAGTTTTTAACTACTCGGTCTTTTTAGGTTTACTTCCAGTTCTTTATTCCTTTTTTAGTCTTCGGGGCATATATGTAGGATGTCTTCTTCATCTTGAGCCGTTACCAGTTGGTCATCTGCAAAACTTACTGTATACAAGAAGACGTCTCGGGTTGGTGTTGTCAGCGTGTCAACAGCGTCGGAGATGTAGAGCAACCCTGCAGTAATATTTTTGTGGTCTTAAATTCATTCGATTATTTGTATTTAATTCTAACGCTTACCCTATTATTGTTGCATTTTACGTTTTTTAGCCATTCTGTTAACCTGTGCATTATGTCGATTTTCTTATTCGTTTTCCCTAGTTTTTTCTGGGAACTGTGTCATACGCCTTTTTTAGATCGATAAATTCTACTCGTGCCGGTCTATTGATGCCACTATTTTCCGAGTTAATTTTTGAAGTGTATATATTAATATGTGGTCTATGCTGAAACTTTCATCAGAAAAAAATTATTATTCTAATTAACGAAAATTAAAAACCCAAATAAATCCTGTAAATAAACCAATCCCCAACATTTCACCTACAGATCCGGATAAGCGTTTGGAGGCTCAATTAAATCCTCCCTTGCTTCGTCCTTCCCACGATATATGGTATTTGCAATTGAAATGACCCAACCTACAGCAGGATAGCAAACAGTTCATGTTAAGAGGGTTTTTCTGCTTGGGCGTGAGAGATAATAAACAGTCGAATAGAGAGAGATTTTATTATATAAACCAACTTTTAAGCAAAACATACAAATATGTGAGAAGAATATAGGTACCTAAAATTAGTTGTAGCCCCTGCTGACCTACAGATATAAAAAGAAGAAAACAACAATAATTAAAAATAAACTAAAATTAGAAATATGTAAACAAGCAGCATTTTTAGGGAAATACAGAAACCTAGAACTTAACGACGCAACACTTATCAGTAGAGAGCGGAATATATGCAAAGTGCATATAGATGCATATATTGCATATTTTCAGAAAACAAACACAACATTGCATATTTAAGCTAAACACGATTTATTTTACATATTTTAAAAATAAATTATATAAAAGTTTAAAATTTTCCTCTCTTAGTTGGAATTTTATAAATTCGATATGAACGAGCTCGTTATTTATCTATCTATCGCTCATTATTATCTATCTGGACTTTCCCATTACTACCTGAATTTAACAATTATGGGTGTTCCCAGAAAAATATTATTTTATTAGCGTAGCAAGTCGTAGGTACCTACCTGCTTTTAAGGGTCTAATATTTATTTTGTCAGTTTCCGGCCAACATTTGTTTAAAGTAAACCTTGTATCGTATTTAATGTTTTTGAAGTGATTGGTATATATTAAATTTAAATATGTCTACCATTCAAAAAAGTGCTTGGATAAAGTGTTTTCCCGAGTTAAAGCTAAGTGGAGACAAAGTATTTTGCAAGGCCTGTTCCAAAATCGTAAGTTACATTCATTTTCACATTTCATTTTTTAAATGAGGAACTGACAAACAAAATCATCATGACCCACAAAAGAAATTTTTCTGGAAAGATTGTTTTTATTCGACAAATTCGCTTTTACTTCTGTAAAGATGGACAAGACGTTTTTTACCAGATCTAATAAAGTCATTAGAACAAAGGAATTTACAATTAAGTGATTCGGTTAATCTTGTTAACACTTTTTCTGCTCATTGTCAAAAAATTCCCGGAAATACAGGGATTAGAATTAGAAATATATTAAAAAATGTTTTAGAAAAAATGAGGGCTTCCATTGTTTGAGGAAAGTTGTACGTATTTTTGAAGGCAACTTTTCTGAAGATCTTACGACTTGGCAAATTAGTTTACTGCCTAAATTAAAATATTGTCCTATAACATCAGTAGATGTAGAACGAACTTTTTCTGTGTCCAAACACGTTTTTAGTGATCGAAGGCAAAAGTTGCTAGTTGAAAATTTTGAAAAATATTTAATTATAAATTCATACTATAATTTAGATTTTTAATTTAATTATAATATTAGTTTTTGTGTGTCATTTCATTTGTTTTTATGTGAAAAATAAATATGTATTAAACATAAATGTAGGTTGAATTTTTTAAATATAAATGTTTATATTTAATATATTGTTTTATTTTTGAGTATTTTTAATATGCATTTGCATATTTAGACAAATTTAAAAAAAAACCTGCATATTTGTAGTAAAAGTAATACATATATATGCGCATATTTTTGTTATGTTGCGTTGCATATATTCCGCTCTCTACTTATCAGTATAACAAAAATATTGTTACAAGAACATCAGAATTTTTCAGAGTGAATAAAGTAATGAAACGGGGTAACAGCGTATCCTCAACTGCATTTAAAAATATATCTAGGAGGCACTATGATACCTGGCGCTGAAAACGTTAAAGAATGGGTATAGAGATTATTTGCAGATAATCAAGTAGTTACAGCAACGACGAGAAATATATCTCATTTTTGATGAAGGAACTACTGGAGGAATATTCAAAGTGGAGTTCAAATTTTCAAAAAACTGAAGACATATGCATTGGATAATCAACATAATAACATAGAAAGACAAGGCACTGAAATCAGCAGAGCTGAAAGTATCTTTAGTAAACAGATAAAAAAAGTATCTAAGATACTAAAAGTATCTTAGATACTTTTATTTAAGATACTTTTTGGTTCATTTAAAAGTTACTTTTACTTTAGATACTTCTTAAAAGTATCTTGTATCTTTTATCTTTAAAAGTATCTTTAGATACTAAAAGTATCTTAGATACAAAAAAGTATCTTAGATACAAAAAAGTATCTTAGATACTTACTCAGGACCTGAGAAATAGATACTTTTCATGATCCGGCAAGCTTCGACCTGTCGCGCCGGCCGTAGCGGGAGAGACGATGTGTATTGTTCTTTGCATCCCGCCCGCCGGCCCGCAGCATTATCCGTTTATCCTTTACAGCGTTAAGTTAGTTTGCCTTTGCCGTTCGTACTCGCTAAAGGAAAAAATATTAGTGCACTAGAAAAGGTAAGTTCCTTTCTTTGCTTTTTATAACCTATTTTAAATTTAAATAAAATGTTTATTTGTTTAAATTTAAAAAATGAAGTGATTCAATAAATTATGATCCCTGATCCCTGCAATGTAGAGTAGAATACCTAAAATCCTATGGTCAAAGAAATCAAAATAAAATTATAAAATTAACATTACGGTTGTATCTACAGGGTGCAGGACGCAAAAATATATATCCACTGATATATATCCTGATCTGATATATATCTTGATAC
This sequence comes from Diabrotica virgifera virgifera, assembly GCF_917563875.1. Taxonomy (NCBI): domain Eukaryota; kingdom Metazoa; phylum Arthropoda; class Insecta; order Coleoptera; family Chrysomelidae; genus Diabrotica; species Diabrotica virgifera. Next base: position 302,556,628 of record NC_065443.1, read on the forward strand.
TTATCTATAATAAATATCAAGATCAAGATATATATCAATATTCTATTTCCTTTCCTACATTTCAGACTTATAAAGTTTGACGGGAATTAATGTTTTTAAGTTATTTTATAATATTATTGCTTTTCTGTTTTTATTTTGATTTATATTGAAGACTTAAGAGTGTATCAATTTATTAATTATTTAAGAAGGAATTTATGTTTTGTTTCAAAGGCATCAAAGGTTATATTTTTGTTAATTTTGTTTCTTATTTTTATCTTTTATGTATCTATTAGCATTATTTGTTTTTTCGCTTTAGCGTAATATCAATTCACATTTTACTAGCATACTTAATTTTTTATTTAGTTTTACATGTTTTTTTTATATTTATATATATGTATATATATATATATATATATATATATATATATATATATATATATATATATATATATATATATATATATATATATATATATATCCTAAACCCATTTACCCTAAGGTGTCGGGTGTAATGTCTTTAGTTAGTTGCATGCACAACTTTTCTCCATTGCTTCTTATTCTTTGCTTGGTTTCTTGCTTGTTCTTTGCTGATTCCTCGTGTTTCTAGGATTGAGGTTACATTATCATCCCATGTCTTCATTGGCCTGCCCCTTGGTCTCTTGGTTTGTCTTCTGGCTTCCCATACTTTTTTAACTGGTCTTTCTTGGTTCATTCTAACCATGTGTCCATACCATCTCAATTGGGCCTCTTCAATTTTTTTTATAATTGGTTGGACCTTAAGATGTTCTCTGACTGCCTCATTTCTAATCCTGTCTAACCTGGTTATACCCATTATTCTTCTAAGAAATTTCATTTCTATGCTCTGTATTTTCGATTTTAACTTATCAGTAAGCGTCCAACTTTCACTACCAAAAGTTAAAATCGGCACAAACACCGTCTTGTATATGGACACTTTGGCTTTTTGGGATACTTCTTTTTTTGACAGAAACGTACTTTTGATTGCGTGGTACATCCGAGCAGCACTTTCTATTCTGGAACTTATTTCAGTTTCTTCAGTTCCTCTGCTCTCTATTTGTACTCCCAAGTATTTGTAAGTATCGACCTGTTCAAGTGTATTTCCGTTAATTGTTATCTTCGTTTGTTTTCTACTTTTTCCACATACCATTACTTTCGTCTTCTCATTATTGATTCTCAGATTTCGTTTAATTAGTGCAGCGTTCCATACTTGTAAATTTCGATTGAGTGCTTCTTCATTTTTCCCAAATATCACTAGATCGTCTGCGTATGCACACTCTGAGATCCACACTGCTTCTAAATTTCTATGTCCGGCATATAACTTTACCGTTTCTGCTCTAGTTTCTTTAATTATGTCATCCAAGACAATGTTAAACAGTATGGGGCCTAGGACTCCTCCTTGACGTAGACCTTCATTTACTATGAACTCTTCGGATTCCATATTATCGGTTCTGATTCTGTTCCTTGTATGTCTATATATACTCATAATGGCTTGCCTGAGTTTGATTTTCACACCTTTCTTTTTTAAACATATGTCAATCACCTTCCTTGGAGTACTATCAAATGCCTTTTCTAAGTCTATAAAGGCTTGGTATAACTCGGTGCTTGAGTTCCGTGCATTTTGTATTAATTTCTTGATAGTAAAAATGTGATCTTGGATGCTTCTGCCTTTTCTAAATCCACTCTGTGATTGTTCCATTTTAGAATCAACTTCTTGTAAAAGACGTTTTTCTAGTATTCTCTCATATACTTTGGATGGGATGCTCAGTAGTGTTATTCCTCTGTAGTTGCTACATTCGCGTCTGTCACCTTTTTTGAAAATGGGTAGAATAACTCCCACTTCCCAATCTTTTGGTATTTGGCTCTCACTCCATGCCCTATTACACACTTTTGTTAGCAGTTCAATGCCCTTGTCGCCCATGTTTTTAAGCATTTCCGCTGTGATTTTATCAAATCCAGCCGCTTTACTTTTCTTAAGCTTTTGTATGATTTCCTTTATTTCCGCTATAGTTATTTCGTCTTGAATTTGGTCTTCCTGCTCTACCTCTTCTGGTTCTTCTGTGATAATGTCTACATCGTTTTGGATATTCAGTAGATCCTCGAAATATTGCTTCCATCTCTCTAGGATGTGGTCATTGTCATGAAGTAAGTGTCCTTCTTTGTCCCTTATTTGCTTTGGTGTTTGTGGAGCCTTTTCGATTCTTAAATTCTTCAGGGTTTTAAAGAATAACTTTTCGTTAGAGTGGTAGTCTTCTTCCATCTTGTTTCCGAATTCTTCCCAACTTTTCCGTTTCGCTGCTAGTACCATATCTTTGACTTTGATTCTTTGCAGTTTGTATATTTGGTAGTTGTCTGCGGTTTCGTTCCTTAAATAATTTTTCCAAGCTATCTTCTTAGACTTCACTTCTGCTTTTATTTCATTGTTCCACCAGTTTGTACACTTTTTGCTTCTGTTATTTCTTGTTATCCCGCATACTTGTTTACCACCGTTTAGGAGTGCTTCTTTCAGTATTTGCCAAGTTTGGTCTAAGTCACCGTCATGTTCAGCGTGCTCTGTTAGGTAGTTATTAACGTAGTTTTTAAACTTGTTTGCTGTCTCCTTGTCTGCTAGCTTATGTGACCTGATTACTTCTATAGTAGGTGTATCATGAGATTTACTTGTTTTCTTGGTCTCTTTCGTTATTAATTCTTGTCGCACTCCCAAGCTGGTCCTGGCTACAACTAGATAGTGGTCACTATATAATTCAGCTCCTCGTTTTACTCTAAAGTCCTTAATACATTGCCTTGCTGATCTATTTACTAACACATAGTCTATGATGGATCTTTCTCCTCTACTTTTGACTTCTCTTGTATATTTATGTGCATCTTTGTGTTTAAAAAACGTGTTCATTATTATTAAATCATTTTCTCTGCATATATCAATAATACGTTCCCCATTGTCATTTTTTATTTCTTCTCCATATGGTCCTAATACATCTTGGGTATGTTCATCTCTTACACCCACTCGACCATTTAGATCCCCCAGTACTATAGTGTTGCCTTCTAAACTGTCTATTATTTCTGAAGCCTTGTCCCAGAATATGTCTTTGCTAGCTGCTCTTTCGTCATCATTTATTCCATATATAACGATGATATTGACTAGTTTGTGTTCCTCGGTTATCAGTCTTATCTTTAAAATTCTTTCGGAAATGCATTCCCAATCTTTAATGTTCTTTATTAGGTTGCTGTGTATCAGGCAGCCTATCCCTTCTTTTGCCCTTTCGCCAAGTGACACTCCACTGGTGATGAGGAAGTGTCCATTCTCTAAAAAGTGTGTGATTTTTCCCTTCTTTTTGGTCTCTGTTATACCCAGTAAGTCTATTTGATGTTTCTCAAATTCTTCAGCAAGTTCTACTTCTTTGCCGTTGAGACCTCTGACATTCCATGTTGCTAATGTCCACCCTTTGGGCTTTAGCACTGCTCTTGTGGGTTTTAAATAGTTACTGTTTATATTCTCGCTCGTTGCAGACTGCATTTTTATGGGTTTACTCTTTCTTGTCTCTCGTTGCTCACGTCCTTGGTCATTATTTATGGATCTATCTTTGTCTTTACTACCTATTCTATAATTGTTCGTGTCCATTGTCATTGCCTCGTTTGTCATAGTATTTCCGGCATATTTGTTTACTAGTTTTTTGACTCCATTTTGACTAGTTTGTCCTCTTTGTTGTCCCATTTCCAGCCGACCTTGTTGATCCATATTTTATTTCCTCCAAGTCTTACATCGCTTCCTTTCTCCTTTTCTTCTAGCGCAAGTTTTCTAATTATTTTCTGAATTTCTCTCTCTTTATTCGTAGTATCATCATTGATGTATACTTTTCCTTCTTCAACATGTCTTAGTTTGGATTTATTTTTCATAACCTTTACCTTCTCTTCATGTTCTGCTAATTCAATCAGACAGGTTTTCTCCCCCAATTTGTATGCATTTTTAATTTTAACATCTACCTTCAAATTATGTTTAATGAAGTTGCTCATTCCCTCTTTTAAGACGCTTTGATCGTATGTTCGAATTGCTAGTCCACTCATGACTACATTGTTCTTTCTTCTTTGTTTTTCCATGAATTCAATAGTTTCCTTAACTTCATTTAACTCCTTTTTGATTTCCATATTTTCTTTCTTCAGGTCTTTATTTTCTTCTCTTAAAGTCTGGTTATCAGCAATTAGTCTTTCTATTGCTTCATTACTTCTGTTTTGGTTTCTCCTTATTTCTTTGATGTCACTTGCCAGAATGTTCATCATGTCTATTAATTTATCCAGTTTTGTCTCATCATGGTTATCTATTGTTTTGGATGAAGTCTTGGAGAGTTTTCGACTCTTCGTTGACCTTTCTTCTTCGTTATCTGAACCCTCATCTCTTGTCCTCCTTTTTGTGCCATCATCCGTTGTTCCGTCACTGTCCAGACATTTTTTATTTTCCAGGTATCTGTCCATTTTCGGCGCCAAGCACTGTTTTCCACCTCAACAGTGCAGAGAAAACAATGCCTACCGTTTCACTGTGATACTTTATTGTTTTTATTCTGTACTCAGAAATTCTTGTCAGTTTGGCAACGTCGCTTTAAAATCGGACAAGATTTAGATGTAATTACCGGTTTAATTGTTAATACTTTTTTTTATATTTACTTTTGAATAAACTTATTATTTGCTTTTTTTTCATTTTGTAACTTTTTTCGAAAATATATAAATATCACATTTGGATATATATCCGATATATATCAAATATATCCGATATTTTGATATTTATATTTATATAAACTATCATGATATTTTTGCGCTCTGACAGGGTGTCCCAATAACCAATGGTGCAATAAAGTTCGATATATCTGATACTGTACAAAAAAAAAACCTATTTATAAAAATTGTGGACAACTTTAAATTTCACGTTTTAAAATTATTTACTTTTATACAGGCAGGGTGTTTCATATTTCCAGGATTAACTAATTAATATTTTTTTAAATGGAACGCCCTGCCCCTGATGTATATTTTCATCTTTTTGGATTCTTTGCATTAAGCCGATTCAAACAATCTCTAATACTTGGGGTCTACAATTAGAAGTTTAAGAGATACAGGGTGTTAAAAATCTTATTTTTTGAAGTTTAAGTAGTTATTGCAGCGTGGCCCTTGTAAAATCATTCAAAAAATAATTATAGTAGTGCTAACAAAATTAGGGTCGGGGCCACATAAAACTTGACAATTTTGTTTCAGATGGATATACATGAGAATTGTCATGATAAAGAACTAAATGTCGATGTTGAGATGACATTTACTGAACCTGAATCACCTGAACCTGACCCTTTTACACCAAGTGAAGATGAAAAAGTCCCTACATATGTTCCTGAAAGTCCTGAAACAACAACAAAAAAGAAGTTCAGAAAATTTTTTGGCGGTGCCTCCTCTTCAAAGTATTCGGAAAAAACCTATGAAAATCAGGATTCAGATTCAGACAACTCGGCTGATACTAGTGCTACTGCTGCTAGTAGTTTTACTAGTTCTGTTTCTGTAACTAATAGTCAATCCTCACATCATAATGCAGCAACCTCAAATCTCTTTGATGGGAAATATTTTGAAATTACGCAACAAATGTTAGAAAAACTTGACGGGACAAGAGACATTATAGCTAAGTGTAGAATGTGTTTACCTAATATTTAAAGGGAAATTCAGGTTCTACTAGTAACTTCTTAAACCATTTTAAAACGAAACATTCAACATTTTATAAGGATTATTTAAGTTCTAAACTTACGAAAAAACTGGAAATTAAAAATGTCAATGATAGGCAAATGAACATTAGACAAATGATTACAAAGACCGAAAATGTTACAAAGGATAAATTTAACAGAAGACTTCTTCAGTTTATTGTAGATACCATGTCACCTTTGTCGTTGTTACAAAATCGTAGCTTTTTAAATTTATTTAAGGGAATTACTCCTTTAAAAATCATATCCAGGCCTACAGCTGTAAAAAAAATTTCCTCTATGGTGTCTGAGAACAAAGAAAACTTAAAATTAACATTACATGATATCCGTTACGTCTGCACGACGGCTGACATTTGGTCATGCAAAACCCGAAGTTTTCTTGGTGTTACATGTCATTGGATTGATGACAAACTTCTACGAAAGTCAGCACCGATAGCATGTAGAAGATTTTCTGGAGCGCATACACACGACCGTATAGCTGAACTATTAGAAGACATACATACTGCTTATAATCTACATCCAAATAAAGTATCAGCAACAATTACTGACAACGGCTCAAATTTTGTCAAAGCATTTGGTGTTTTTGGTATCAATAATGTTTTACACTACACTGGTGACGACGGTGAACATCAACAACAAGTGCCAAAAGATGATATCGACATCATTGAGGAAGATCAGTAAGATATTTTGGAGGATGAAGAGGATATTCCTGACATATTTGAAAACGAAAATTATCTCCTTCCAAATAATTTAAGTGACAATAATTTGATCATGATCATACCTACTTTATCTGAACACATACGTTATGCAAGTCATACACTTGCCCTAATAACAACTACTGATATTATGAAAATAATTAATTCAACCAGTTCTCTTAGATCAAAACATAAACAAGCAATAGCTAGGTGTAATCATATATGGAAAAAAGCAGGTCGTCCTAAATCAGCTGAAGTGATAAAAAAAGTATTAGGACATACTTTAAGTTATCCGGGTGTGACTCGTTGGAATTCCATGTTCGATGCTCTGAACCAGATTCTTAAGTCTAAAGAAAAACTGGAATCTCTATACGAAAAATTAACTTTTGCAAAACAAGATCGGCTCAGAGATACTGATCTAAATTATTTAGCAGAATTATGCCAAATACTAAAACCGTTTGCTTTGGCACTTGACATTCTTCAAGGCGAACAAAATATGTACTACGGTTTCCTTCTCCCATCAATCGTAAGCTTGTTTGTTAAAATTGGAAAGCTTAAAACCAATAAGTTAAAATATGTGGAACCTATTTTGGACGCTCTGACAGTATCTTTAAACTCCAGATTTGAAAAACTTCTTAAGTTGACTAACCAATCTGCAATAATTGCTGCAGTTACTAATCCTTTATTTAAAACACGTTGGCTTACTGCATTTCGAGGAATCAGGAATATCGAAAATGACCTTAGTGAAATTAAGGATTTGGTAATTACAGAAGCTATAAAAATTATGAAGGAAAATGAGGAACAATTAAAACAATTTGATGTAAGTACAAATAACATTACTACTGTAATGAAAAATAACAAAATGCAAAACGACTTCTTTGAATTTGATATTAACTCCGATCTTCAAACGCAAAATGAAAACACTGGCTATACTGATTTAGATTATAAACGACAAGCTGAGCTGCAAATATTACAATATTTGGCCGATTCTGAAACCAACATACAAATGTTAAAAAAATATAATATTATAGAACAATTATTTAAAAAGTTCAATACGCCATTACCTTCTTCTGCAGCTGTTGAAAGAATGTTTTCTTTTGCAACTTTTATTAATTCACCCCGACGTCATGCCTTGTCTGATCATACTTTTGAAAATTTAGTTTTACTAAAAGCTAGTGGTTATACTAACTAGTTATTAGCTACCAAAATGTTACTATTTTTTATATCCTATCCTATTGTGTTTAAAAATTTAATTATGTTGAATGTTCTGTTTTTAATGCATAATGCATCTTATGCTGTTTTTAACACATGAATTTATGTTTATTTTATATTGTTTTGAAAGTTTAATGTTTGATTTTTGTTTTCAATACATAGTTATTAGTTTGCAATAACTTAACGTCTTTTATTTCTTATCTACCCCAAAGCCCAAAGTATACCATTTCAAAGTACCTGCTGGCTTAAACTAAAATTGTATGATAATTTAAAGGGTTAAAATGATGTTTTTAAAACAAAAGTATCGACAATCTACTGTAGAGTAGTAGAGTACCGAGTACCTTTATATTATACCCTAAAAGTATCTTAGTTACTACAAAAGTATCTAAGTATCTTAGATACTAGAAAAGCATCTAAGTATCTTTGATACATAAAAGTATCTTGCATACTTAAAAGTATCTTAGATACTTAAAAGTATCTTAGATACTCAAAAGTATCTTAGATACTTGAAAGTATCTAAGATATTTTTACTCTAAATACTTTTCCGGTATTTTGTATCTTTAGATACTTCCACAAAAAAGTATCTTAGATACTTAGTATCTTAAGATACTTTTTGCCTCAAGTATCTTAAAAGTATCTAGATACTTTTAAGAAGTATCTTTTACAGCTCTGGAAATCAGGCATGACTATCTACGTAGCATTATGGGTTGATGGCCTACTATCGTAGTATCCTACTATCAATTGATAGTAGCTGGGTACCTAGGTGTCTGAGATACAACTACCAATATACTCAACTAATAGTGAAAAGAATGATCTAAGGAAAAGATGGTTGGTTATACGTTATGGTTGGTTTGATGATACTGTTTACCATGCCTAACTTCGTTTTTAGACTCAGATCTTGTAGGCATATTCTTGCAAAGTTTGGATCCAGGCTTCTCGATGCTATCGCTGTGCCATCTGCATATATACAGCGTGAATCGCGGGTTGGTTGGAATGTCCTCGGGTATATGGTAAACAACAAGGGTGACAGTACTCCTCCCTTTGGCACTCTAGACTCAATCATTTCGGTTTCAGTGAGGACGAGTCCTTTCTGAACGCTGAACTTTCTATTGGCTCGGTAAGACGAGATAATGCACGTATTTGCCTTGATGTATCAAAGTTGGCTTATTTTGTGAATAAGATCTTCATACCACAAATTGTCAAATGCCTTAATGATATCTACGAATGTAATAGCAGTGTATTTCTTCTGTTTGAATCCTTCTGTGATGTAGTCGATCAACACCTACATATAGCTCGCTGGAGTGTTTAGTTCGGAAACCAGATTGTACTTCCGGTATCGTGGTTATTGTTTCTGTTTCTTCTTTTAACCTAGCTACTATTATCCTCTCTGCAACCTGACTTATTGATAAGAGTGAAATGATTGGTCCTAACACACTTATTAAATTGAAACTCAATATTAATATCAACAAATTTTGTTTGCAATAGGTTTTAGCGACTGGTTTATTTTAGAGTAACATAGTTATAGTTCTTCTATTATATCTTTGCACATGCGTGAAATTTTTCACCAATTACTTTTTATACAAGGTCTCTTTTTTACTTACATTAACTAGCATCGCAAAATTAAACCGTTTGTCCATAGAAACCACAATAAGTTAAACAAGGATAAACAATAGTTTGATACCATGTTTACTAAGATTTTTGATGTTTATCATTTTCAGCGACAGTGACGTTGGATCATTTGTTGTGTTTATTAGAATTTATAACTTATATTGTGTTTATTTTATAAAGCTATTTTGTGTAAAATATAATTATTATTATAATATAGTTAAATATAAATGTACAATATATCTTTATAAAATACGTCCACCGATAATATCCATTTCCAAATTATTATTACATTGTCAGTACATATTAATGTTATTACATATCGACGTTCGTTTCACTGATTTATCTTGTTCGCAAATGAATCATGACGTTTTTGTAAAGATATAATGGCTAACTAGATAGATATAATTTTTTTATACCACTTATTGTAACGATAACAATTGGTGAAATCCTTTATTAAATATTTAAGTATTTACTTTTATAACGATAAAATTCAGTCAGACTTTAGAAGACTATAATACTTTCGTTGTTCTAATACTACAGGGAAGTAAGGTTTTGACACTTGAACAGCCAGGTTGCTAATGGGTTTTTTGGGTACTATACACCTAATACATTATACATACAAAAATACCCGTCACAGTTCGGACGAGAATTTTAGTTATTAACAAATAAGGGTCAAAAATGGCAGTTTTTTCGTTTAAATCGCCACAGGTAAAAATAGGATAATCAAATATCTTATTTATAGTATTCTTCTTTTAGTAGATGAGCCAATGTTTAAAACGGCAGTTTTTTAATTTTCGTACGATCATTTGTTGCTTCGAAAATTGCAAAATAAAACTAAAATTTCGAAAATAAAAAATTTGCTATAACTTTCACGAAAGTGACCTTACGACTTTTATATTTCACAAAAGTTGATTCAAAGAGTCCAGATACTGCACAAAAAACTATAAGACGATTCGTCAATTAGTTTAAATTTTATTCAATTTGTTTATCCCAAAGAGCTTTTTTGTAATGTTATTGTTCAGAAAATAATAATTATATAGATATTCTGTGAAAACCACATAAAAGAACAATAGTCTTGTTTTCATATTATTGAAGAAAATCATTAAAAAGTAATTTTTGTCACTACGAAAACATTTTACTAAAGTAGAGTCATTTTTGCCTTGAAAACAATTTGAATAGCATTGTTAATATTGACTGTAGAGTAAATTTACCTTGGAATTTCAAAAGCTGGTATTTTTAAACAAATTTTCAAAAAAAACTTTTGCCTATGTTAATTACGGTCAAAGTTAGCCACTTTTATTATATAATTCACAGTTACTTCAATATACATAAAATTCTCCTGTAACAGTGTTAGTTACTATACTACTCCGAAACGGCTTGGCCGCTTTTTATGAAATTTTACAAGTGTATCCTATGGGACTTAAAATAGGTTTTAATCTATTTTTCATATCCATAAGTTATAAGGGGGGTTGCCCCCCTGATATTTTTTTTATTTTTATGGACAAAATTGTCTATCTTAATTTTATATAATGTAGGATTAAAAAATACATACAACCCTTAATTTACACTTTTTCATCACCAACCCCTATTTGTTAATACCCATCTATATATTTACACCTATAAAATTCTCCTGTCACAGTGTTAGTTGTCATACTCCTCCGAGACCGCTTGACCGATTTTTATGAAATTATATATGTCTATTCGGTAGGTCTTAGAATCGGTCGTAATCTATTTTTGATATCCCTGAGTGATAAGGGGAACTCCCACTAACATTTTGAAATGTTAGGTGGGGATTTACGTACATAACGTACTCTACAAAACTACCAGTACATACAATTTAAAAAAATTATGATCAAAATCCATCAACAAGCTCTGGAGATATTAATCGCAGCATATGTTTGAAGAATCATTTTCATTTTTTGAGTGCACGGATTTTAATAATTCATTTCCACCGATCACAAATCGATTTCGTTAGAACGTTATTTTTAAAGCTTTATTAACAACTCTGTTGAAGCTTAAAGTTTACTCAAACTTTTACACATAAACTATATATACTACATTCGCTCTCGCGAGATTTTTTTTGACACTGACGTTAGTAATTTCTTTTTTGAAAAATTCAGTTGTCAGAAGTGACTGGAAATTACTACAAAACCAACGCACCTGCTCATATCCAATATTATTAATAGTAAACAGACATAAAAATAACATAAACCTTACGCCAATCAATATTTATTTATTTAAACCATTATAATGTATTGATAGCAAATGAGAAAATTATTTATTGTACAAAATAAAAATATTTTGTAGAAATAAACTTCACAAAATTTTATGAGATTAGTAGACACTCCCACTATTTCTAATAATTCTTCTTTTTTTAATGAAAGATTAAGTTGATTTGAGTTGATTTTAGCAGTTAATAGTGTGAGGTAGGAATTTTTGTGTTGTACGTTTCCTATTCCGAATGTCTCAAAAAAAATCTCGCGAGAGCGAATGTAGTATACCTTCAACTTCGAAATTGCGCTAGCTGGGTTGGTTAATTGTTATAAACAAAGTAGCTGTCAATTAAATAAAAAAAGTGACTAACTTTGCTGGTAAAATACCAGCTTCTCAAATCCCAAATTAGTTTTAATCTACAGTCAATATTAACAAAGTTATTCAAATTGTTTTTGAACTAAAAATGACCCTACTTAAGTAAAATGTTTTCGGAATGATAAAAATGACTTTTTAATGATTTTTTTTAAACACTTTGAAATCATGACTTTTCTTCTTTCATGTAGTTTTCACAGAATTGCTATTACATTACTATTTTCTGAACAATATTATTGCGAAAAAAAGCTCATTGGGATAAACAAATTGAATAAAATTTAAACTAATTGACGAATTGTCTTAAAATTTTTTGTGCATTATATGAACTGTTTGTCTCAACTTTTCGTACATTATATGAAAGTCTTAAGGTCATTTTCACAAAAGTTATAGCAATTTTTTTATTTTCGAAATTTTAGTCTTATTTTGCAATTTCTGAAGCAACAAATAATCGAACCGAAATTCAAAAATTGCCATTTTAAACCTGGGCTCATCTACTTCTAGAATAACAGTATAAATAAGATATTTTTTTTTATTTAATGGCATAGACATTAGTCATTCAGCCAGTTGCAATAATATACAATCCTATCCCTAATACAAAATTAAACAGAATCAATATACTAATAAGATATTTAATTACCCTATTTTTACCCGTAGAGATTTAAACGAAAAAACTGCCATTTTTGACACTTATTTGTTAATAACTAAATTTCTCGTCCGAGCTGTGACGGGCACTTTTGTAAGTATAATGTATTAGGTATATAGTACCCAAAAAACCCATTTGCAACCTGGCTGCTCAAGTGTCCCGAACATGGTCTATTTTTGCCTTATTTCCCTGGAGTATAAGTCTAAAGAAATAATTTATATACTAAATCATTTTTAATAAAAGTTATGTATAAGTATTTAATTGCTTGTAAATATTGAAGAGAATAGGGCTCAAAATAATTGGGCTCTCGTTTTTAACATTCTGCAAAATTTCATCTAATAACATATTTTAATATAGATACACAAAGAAGATAATGATAATGAATCCCTTTCTGAGCTTTTCTCATTTTCACACTTTTTATTCAACTGCTAAAAAACACGATAGCCGCTTAGCGTTTCAGCATCTGCCAACAACACTTATTTCTAATACAATTTATGCCTCTGAAAATATGAATTCTTTAATTTTCCCCTTCCTCCTCTCTTCTTCATCTCTATAAATTATATCATTAAATGGGTATTTCCCCAAAGTAACTTTTTTGTAAATTTTAATGAAAAAAAAGTCCACAGTTGGTATTTGGTTAGGAAGGCGATTAGGCATTTTTAAAGTAACGGGCTGGAAGTAACAGGGGTGTGGTTAATTTTAAATGCGAATAGATTAAAAATGGCACAAAGTCGCGTTGTTTTTGCTATGTCGCTATTGATTATTAACTGTCACTAAAATTCATGACTCTATTTTATAGTAACTTTCCATATATTGTTATGATCTACTTTTTACTACTTTTATATCAATTAGTCTTTATTTGATTACTCCAATAAATTATTTAATCAACTATCCTATTGTCGCAAATCATACAAAAAAATTAAGAAGAAATCTCAGGGTGCCTTTTTAAAATACAAAAAAAAATATCTAAATTATCTTATGTTATACTTATCTTCTCTCGTGGTTTCAGTATCTCTTAGTTGGTTCTTATCGGGAGAAAAATAGTAAAGGGAAATAAATAGAAATATAAAATAATCATACAGAAATATCTTTTATTATCAAAATCAATACTCTAAAAATCGATCAATTAAAACCTGTGGCCATAGCTGTCCGAATGAAATTTTTACCACTTAAATTTATTCTAGTTCAAATAAAAATTTATCGGTTTGTTCCCGATGACTTTGATAAAACAAGCTAAACAAACAAATTTAGGTATTCGCAAAATTACTTATACTTCCGATTTAATTTTTGAAATATTGGAATCTTAATTCATATGCTTTTACTCAAAATTTTAGTTTCCGAACATAAAAATATCTTTCACATAAATTGACTGACCTTTTGCTTCACTCACAATGATGTCTCCTCTTGACCCAAACAGCTCTCCCTTGTTGACTATGTTAGGCTACCCATCAAAGCCCTCTCCGTTCTCAAGCTTCAATCCAGCAGCATACCAGCACTAATTCTCCAAAAAAACAACGAGCCAGGCCTGTTTTAACCAGTACTCGATTCAAACAACTCCAAAATTCTCTCCTCTCCTTCTCACAATAATACAGAATCAAAGAGGTATTTCTTCTCAGTTTGATCTGTCTCTCGTTCCACTTTCAGCTCCACTCTCCACTATCAAACAGCCACTGGTACTTGCTTTTTAACTATCCACGAAAACTTTGACTACTCTTCCGGGATGCCGGTCACATAATAATTCCTCTTTCCAAAACTATCTGAAAATTCAACCTTCTCTCGTTCCCATTCCAAATTGCCAAACCAATCAGAGACATTTCGTCTTCCCCATTCTTTTTTTCATTCGAAATAACCCACGCATTCTTTCAAAAATATTCCTACCATCATAATAATTACTTTCGGGAAATTCTACAAAATTTACTCGGGGTTAAACAAAAAGAGATTAAAATTCCAAACTTTCTTTTACATTATTTCTAAAGATATCATTACCTGTGGCTTTTGGCCTCGTGCATAACAAAGCACCGTTATAATCTCCAAATACCCTGAACAATTATTGTCCATTCATCACTTTATTTCCTACTGTCTTTTATTTTTCAGGGAAAAAAACTCATTAACGATAACCAACTTCTTAAAAACTACTTATAATAAATAGTTACAAATCAATATACAGGGTGTATCAAATTTATGTGCCCGCGTTATATTAAAATTAATAAAGTTTTTATTCTATCTTTGATTGATAAATTGATACACAATAATATATCCTAATAAAATCTATATAAAAACTTACAGTGTCATAGTCGCGGTAACATAATATATTGAAGAACGCTTTAAAGGCGGCGAAATCCATTATTGTTTACAAGTAAATAGCCCGATCAAAGAACAATCTGACCACAAAAAAATTAAAGAAAGGATGAAAATTTGGGAATAGGTAGCTGAAATTGTCTATTCTGCCGTCCTAAGCAAGAAGGCAGTATCTCCAATTTTTACAATTTTCGAGTTTGCTCTTTTATATGGGTTATTATACAATTATTAATATACCGAACAAAGTTAGAAAGCAGTAATCCTTCATTCCTGGGTCTGGTAGACTATTAAAATTGCAGTAACTCAACTTGTTGTTAGGCATTACTTAGTTAAAAGGCAGTAAGTATCTTATACAAACCTAAAAAGCAGTATCTCCTACAGAAAAAAATGGAGATACTGCTTTTCAATCTAGCAACTGCTTAACTACTTTTACTACTTTTCAGCAAGTGTGTAATAATATACCTTGTTTAAAAGCAGTAACCGCCATTGCGCCATTTTCATTAAAATTTAAAGAAATATCTTATAAAAAAATAAACTTATCCAATGATATGAAAAAGAACTACAACGCAGTTAAACAATTCTGAAATCCATAAATATTTTCATGGTGGCTCAGCCCCGTTTATTAAAATCTGCATTATCTCGAAACTTACATTTGTGGAGATACTGCCTTCTTTCTTAGGACGGCAGTATTATTATATAAGAAAAAGTTTACAATTCTACATCCCCTCCATTTTACAAAAGTGGAGGGGAGTACCCCCCTCTCGAAGGTGAAAAATATACATGCAAAATAAGTCCGGAATTGGATAAAATGACCAATTCCTAGCAACTTTTGTTCTATAGAGTTTTTTCCCATTAGTCAATACTTTTCGAGTTATTTGCAAGTGAATATGTTCATTTTTAACAGAAAAAAAACATGTTTTTGGACAGTTTTTCGGAGATGGTGTAACGCTTGAGGTCTGTAGACACAGTAGAAGCAGAGTTGTAGCTAATAAAAGTAGGTTCTTCTTCATCAAATTCCAAATCGATTTTTTCAATGTGAAATAACCAAAAAACGGAGTACTTTTCCGGGAAAATTCATTTCAACTTTTTAAAGTGTTTAAAAAAAAGTTTATTTTTGTTTTTTAAAAAAACTTTTAATATTAAAAGTAAGTGAGTTACGCTGAAAATATTGTTGGTCCCTTTTATTTTTTGGTAAAAAAATCGTGAAAATCACCCCCTAAATAGCATCACAAATACATTTTATCATTACCACTTCACAAGTTACTTTGCTTATGTATTATTTATATGATCTGTAAGTTTCATCGGTTCAAAGTGCTTATTTCTGAAAAAGCTGTAGTTAAAATGGCTTGAACGAGTAACTAATCACGAGTTTAGGCAAATTTTGAACAGACATAGCATAACCAATTTTTGTCTAACAAGAAAACAAAAAAGCAAAAATATTCAGAAAAGCAAAACGTACATTTTATTACTCTTTGAGATTTTTGGTTTTACTAATACTTTTTAAGTTAATTCCATGAACAATTCCATTTTTTTTTCGAAATATTTTTTTTTTATTTTAAACTCAATTTTTTTCAAAAATGAGCATTTAAACCAACGAAACTTAAAGAAAATATAAACAATACATCGGTAAAGTAACTTGTGAAGCGGTAATGATTAATTTTATTTGAGAAGCTAAAATTAGGGGGTGATATGCGCGATTTTTGTACCAAAAAATAAAAGGTATCAACAATATTTTGAGTCTAACTCACTTATTTTTAATGTTAGAAGTTTTTTTTAAAACAAAAATTAACTTTTTTTTAAACACTTAAAAAAAGTTGAAATAAATTTTCCCCGAAAAGTGCTCTCTTTTTTGGTTATTTCACATTGAAATATTCCGTTTTCAATTTGACGAAGAAGAACCTACTTTTCATTAGCTACAACTCTGCTTCTGATGAGTCTGCGACCTCACGCGTACACCTTTTTTTTTCAATTTTTTATAAGCTACTTTTTGAGTTATCTGCGAAAAACCGCCAAAAACATGTTTTTTTTTGTTAAATATGAACATATTCACTCGCAAATAACTCGAAAAGTATTGACTTATTGAAAAAACTCTATAGAACAAAAGTTGCTTAGAATTAGTCATTTTATCCAATTCCGGGCCTATTTTGAACGTATATTTTTTCACTCCCGAGAAAATATTTTTCATCCCGTATTTCTCAATTTTTGTAAAATGGAGGGGATGTAGAATTGTAAACTTTTTCTTTTAATAAACAATTTCAACTATACAGGGTGATTGATTAGTGTGAGGAAGCTCAGTAGATCTGTTATAGTAAAAATTACAAAAAAAGTTATTGACAAAAATTATAGGCAGCCTTAAACTCCACATTTTAAAATTAGTTACAATCTTACAGGGTGTTCCATAAGATGGTGGCAGACCAAACTTATGTTTTTTTAAATGGAACACCCTCTATTTTATTTTAAATTTGAATTCTGCTTCACTTCCACATCACAACAATGTAAAGTTTTGTTATGTTATACCGGGTACTTAAAAAGTTATAGCCAATATTACCTGAAAATCGTATCAAGTTTAACTCCCTGTATAATTAAAAAGGAGTATAGGAGCATTGATCTATTGCAACCATAGTTTTTTAATAATTGTTAAAAATTATAAAAAATATTCGTTTTCATAATATTCGTTAAACCAAATACAGGGCAATTCAAACTGCAAGTACATTATTTTCTTGGTAATTTTAAATATAACACCCTGTATTTTATATCACTATCGAAAAGTACTAATATCGTACTTCAAATTTTATGAAGTACTCCCTATACCTAAAGTTATCAGTTTTCTAGATATTTTTATTTTTCCATCAAAGTATTAATTTGGTAGATATTTTAACGTTTACCAATAATTATTGTGAGTTGGCCATGATTGATTTGTCAGAAACTGACAGTTTGACATTATTTTTTATTAATTCAGTAACGAAATAACGACACAGGAAAGAAAACAATTTATTTTAAATAAAATTTATAAAAAATAACCGACTCAAAATTAAAAAAAAAATAACAACACAAAAAAATAAAAAACAACAGTAATTTTAACTTATCTTACTAAAGTAAGGTGTTCAAAATGACCTCCCAAAACATCTATGCATACTTGAAAGCGGTCATTGAAAGAGTTGCTTACATTACTAAGCATTTGTAAAGAAATATTTTGAAATACAATTCGGATTCTATTTTTCATATCATCTCTTGTTGTTGCAGGTATTTTATATACTTCGTTCTTAACGTAACCCCAAAAAAATGAGTCCATTTTATTGAACTCTGGTGACCTTGGGGGCCACCTTACTGGTTCATCCCTTCCGATCCATCTTTCACCAAACTGATCATTAAGTTCACCACGTACTAATTCGTTGTGGTGCGCAGGAGCACCGTCATGTAGAAACCACATGTGTTCACGTATATTAAGTGGAATCTCTTCTAATAATATCGGTAACTGATTTACGATAAAATCTAAATAAATCTCACCATTTAAATGATCTTCAAAAAAATATGGTCCTACTACATGGTTACCGACGATACCTCCCCACACATTTAGAGACCATCTTGTTTGACTATGTGTTACTATGTGGTATGGATTACTTGTTGAATAGTAGTGAAAGTTATGCCTATTAACAGAACCGTTTCGATGGAATGTAGCTTCATCACCAAATAGGACATAATCAAAAAAATCTCTCTGCTCATTAATTTTTTCTAAAGCCCATTCACAAAATACTATTCGTTTCTGAAAATCATCATAATTTAATTCTTGGTGCTTTTGAATATGATAAGGGTGCATCTTGTTTTTAGATAGAATGTTTTGAACAGAGTAGTAACTAAGTTCTTGTTCATTGGAAATACTCCTTATACTTGTGTGTGGGTTTTCTGTAACTGCCATCAACACACTCATTTCGTTTTCCTCTGTCACACTAGTTTTTGTTCGCTCATGTTTTTCATAATCCACTGAACCAGTGCAGTTAAATCGATCTTTCAATTTTTCAAATGTATCTTGTCTAGGTTGCCGCCTATCTGGAAACCGTTCTTGATAAATTCTAGCTGATAGTAATGAATTTTTATAGCATTCCCCCAAAA
Source organism: Diabrotica virgifera virgifera (assembly GCF_917563875.1). Lineage (NCBI taxonomy): Eukaryota > Metazoa > Arthropoda > Insecta > Coleoptera > Chrysomelidae > Diabrotica > Diabrotica virgifera. The sequence goes on from NC_065443.1 coordinate 302,575,500, forward strand.
TCCAGATCATATCTACCATTTCATCAGTAGTAAAATTCATTATTGCTAATTTAAATTGAATTAATTACTGAATTACTAAATAATGATTGTTGCTAATTTACGGTGTACGTACCGCAATACTGAATTAATAAACAATAATGTCAAACTGTCAGTTTCTGACAAATCAATCATGGCCAACTCACAATAATTATGGGTTAACGTTAAAATATCTACCAAATTAATACTTTGATGGAAAAATAAAAATATCTAGAAAACTGATAACTTTAGGTATAGGGAGTACTTCATAAAATTTGAAGTACGATATTAGTACTTTTCGATAGTGATATAAAATACAGGGTGCTATATTTAAAATTACCAAGAAAATAATGTACTTGCGTTTTGACTTACCCTGTATTTGATTTAACGAATATTATGAAAACGAGTATGTTTTATAATTTTTAACAATTATTAAAAAACTATGGTTGCAATAGATCAATGTTCCCATGCTCTTTTTTAATTATACAGGGAGTTAAACTTGATACGATTTTCAGGTAATATTGGTTATAACTTTTTAAATACCCAGTATAACGTAATAAAACTTTACTTTGTTGTGATGTGGAAGTGAAGCAGATTTCAAATTTAAAATAAAATACAGGGTGTTCCATTTAAAAAAATATAAGTTTGGTCTGCCACCATCTTATGGAACACCCTGTAAGATTGTAGCAAATTTTAAAATGTGGAGTTTAAAGCTGCCTACAATTTTTGTCAATAACTTTTTTTTGTAATTTTTACTATAACAGATATACTGAGCTTCTTCACACTAATCAATCACCCTGTACATATATTCCCGAATTTTCATCCTTCCTTTATTTTTTTGGAGGTTTTCGTAAAATTTTGTGTTCCCTGATCGGGCTACTAAAAGTTTATAGGTCATAAGTAGTGTAGCGTGTTTTTTTGCATTCAGATTAGAACATTTTCGAAATTATTAGACGAGGGCACACCCTAAAAAAAAAACGCTTATTTCTCGAGATACTGGCCACGGGTGGTGAATGGCTAATGTTGGCTAATGGCTTATGTTTTTGATGGTGCTGAAAACTAAAAGGAGGTTTATTTTGAATTTTAAGTGGAGGAATATTGACAAAAACGCAATTTCACCCTAAAAATAAAAAAGAAGTCATGTTTTTTGCGTTTAACTCGCTACACCTCTGTTCGGTTTTCATATTTTTTTTCTGAAATTTTTACGGCATATATTTTTTACCTTTCTAAAGGTGAATGAGAGGTCTATGGGACCTGTTGCAAGCCTTCAGTCTTATTCTAATAAATAAATTTTTTAAAGTAAAAGGTGCAGATTCGTGAATTGCAAAATTCAATCGCAAAAGTTGCGTAACAAAATTTGAAATTTAGCTTTTTAATCACGTTTTTGTTAAAATATAGGACACAAAAAAGTTTTCTGGGGAGTTGTAGATAAAAATTTTTTATAAAAAAAATGGTCCAACTTTAAACCTTCCGATGACCAACCTTTTTTTGTTACACGGATGACCAACGGGGGTAAGAAATGACAATTGACAAAAAATTGAAGTTGTTTTAACCCAGCACCTGCCACGTGGCTTTGCAAGGCGCCAACTGTCACGTGGGGTGCTCACAGCACCCCTTAAAAATTTTCTGTGATCTACTTGTTTAAAAAACAAAATAATGTGTTGAGTAACACAAGAATATAAATAAACATGTTTTATTAACTTATTAGCCACTAATATGTTATAAAAGTTAAAAAATAAAATGAAAAAGGTGTTATAAGCAAATTAGCAAGTACCAAGCCATAATAAATGAAGTCAAGTAAAATATCTAAAAAATTAAGATTTAGTGAGTATAGAGTCTATATTAATAATTTAAATCAGTTATTTCAATAAAAGATATAAATTTGACCTGTTTATCAAAAATACAAAAAAAAATTTAAAACTTAAAGTGCCAGATGATGACACCCCAATTCGACTTTAGAGATATAAGTTCAGAATGACACTAAATAACCACTTCAAACACTAACACATATGTGCTATATAATATTATAGAAAGCTACTGTGACGCACAGCTCGGTTAACAAACTTGAAATACCAAATATTTGATAAAAATGTGTTACGGGGTGCTGGTAGCACCCCACGTGACACGTGCCGGGTTAAGAAATGTAATAATGTATTCGTAATTTTAATGTTACTATTGTATCAAGAAATTATAAATAAACATTAGTAAAACATATTTTTAATTACAACCGAACAAAAACAGGATTTTTCATTCTGAACTTAGAACTAAAGAAATTTTAAAATATACATTAATTACGTCGCCACAGGTTTAACAAACAATATTTTTTCAATATTGGAATATTTCTTACATATAATTCCACATAATAGACGGTATTTACTTAATATAAAATTGGAATATGGAAGGCCAAAGGAGTTCGTCTTTGACCCCAAATTAAAAAAAAAAATTTTTTTCGTAAAATATAGGGAATTTTACGAAAATATAAAAAAATATGAGGGTATCTAGAACCATATTAAGTCAAATAAAAAAATAATGAGTTTAAAATTGAAAATATTTCTGAATTTATTAAATAAAACATACACTGGGGTCCAAATTAAACCCCCTTGGTCATCCGAAGGTTAATATCGAGGTTATACATAAGGCTTATTTTTTTTCTCGAGATACTGACCACGGGTGGTGAATGGCTAATTTTGATCAGTTTTTGATGGTGCTGAAAACGTAAATGGAGTTTATTTTGAGTTTTAAGTGGGGGAACATTGTGAAAAACGCAATTTTACCCTAAAAATAACAAAAAAAAAAGAAGTCACGATTTTCTGCGTTTAACTCGCTAAAACTCTGTTCAATATTAATATTTTTTCCGAAATTATTGTAGCATATAGTTTTTACCATTTCAGTTGAAATCTGTAAAGTGTATCAACTAGATCTACTAAAAGAAGAAGTCATCAACAATAATATACCAATAAGACGAACAAGAGCGGAGAAAATGAAATTGGAGAACTACTCATCTACAATCTCATACATAACACATATGCAACACACAATACACAAATACAAATAACATTAGAATAATAACACCACTCTCAAATATTTTTTCAACCACACACATCTGTAGCCTGCAAGATCCAGGCCAAGTATACCAATTTGTGAAAAGATATACATAACCTAATAAAACTAAGTTATACATCATCCTAGAATATTTTAACATATTTTTTTGAGACGATTCACGGAAAGGAAATCGAAACCTCCAGCCTTGGTTACTTAAAAATGTAATTTTCATTACGCCACTAATTGTGGCTAATATAAACATTATACTTAAATTATACAATGATCAGTGCGCTAATAACCAGCAAAATAACGGAAAAGACGGAAACTTACGTTATAACTTACAAAATAATACGTTGTGACATAAAAAGAAATGAAAATTGGCTAAAAGAGCTATAAAACATTATATTCTATTGTAGTTCTGTCGCCAGGGGGGGGAGGTACAACGGCCTCCTTAATTCCGATGGACTTACCCAAGTTTTTTATGTATTTTGACCCGTAGAACAGGAATTTTTTGGGTAACACTTGATGCGGATGTCGTTAAGATTGTTATAAACAAAGAACTTGTGGAATTACATAACAGCGATTCTTCGCAAAACAAACGATAACGTGTTTTTGTATTATTTGGGTGATTCTCAGCAAAAAATTGTCTTACAAGTTTTTTCGTAGGATGCATAATTTTCGAGATAAACGAGGTTGAATTTTCAAAAAATCAAAAAAGTGAAATTTTTGAACCCGAATAATTTTTGATTAAAAAATAAACTGGCAATTCTGCTTACTGAATTTGAAAGTTCAAGTCAAATTCTATCGGTTTTCACTATTTGCATTGCTAAAAAATAATTTTTTTATTGTTAACCAAAGCTATAAACACATAGTGTTTCCCATGCCCAATGCATGCGTTTTAGGGCCGGTTTTTCAGTGCTGGGTTAACCTATTTATTTTTTGGTCACCGAAATATTCATGTTTAATCAGATTTTCAGTACTAGGTTAGAGCTTAAACTCGTTTAAGTTAACCACGATTTTAACCGATCCTCGTTAGATGGTTTAACTCCGAATTTTGCGGTTACGCTTGCGCATTGGTGCAGTGACTGCATCATGTTCATGTTTATTTTTTAAGTACCTGCCTGACAGAAGGGATTAGTTGGGTTATGTTATTTTCTTTCATCGCATGAAGTATTCTAATACCTCATTATTATAAGGAAATTATTATTATTGAAATTATAAATTATTATCGTTATTATACAGGAAGGAATTATAAGGAAATATATTTAAATATAACTGTAACAGGTACCTATGTTTACACTTAATGTAACAGGATTTAATGCATGATTCCTAGTAATATTTTAAAAAGATTATTTTATATTTGTCTACACAGCAAAATACTTAATTATTTACCAAAGAGTCTGATTTCTTATTTCCTGGTCAATCTGTTCAAATAGTGATAAACAAAATAGTTGACAAACAAAATCAGAAAAAAACTCTAAATCGTCCCAGTAATTCTAATTCTCTTCTGTTATGAAACCGAGGTATTTTTTATGGTAGACGAGGTAGACGTTATGAACTAAACAAAGATTCCGAACTTGATATTGCATTGTATTAATCATTTTTTTAATTTGGTTATGAAATGGTCTTTTATTTATTTTTCTGTCAAATTGATCATTATTTCTCGAATTGCACATGCGCACGTACAGTTACTGCTGCCAACAGAAGAAAAAAAGTGGCTAGCTAACCGAGATTTTCTTAACTTGATTTAAAGCAATGAAAAACGCTATGAGGGTTAAAATATTGGTTAAAATTTAAACTAGGTTAGCCAACCCAAATTTTAACCGCTCACTGAAAAACCGGGCCTTAATGTACGTAATCTACGTAGAAATTGTCTATATGCGCGCCTACTCGTTCCATTTCAAATTAGAAATGCATTGAAAACATCATTCCAGCACTATGTGTTTATAGCTTTGTTTAACAAAAAAAACAATTTATTTTTAGCCATGAAAATAATCAAAAGCGATAGAATTGGACTAGAACTTTCAAATTCGGTAAGAAAAATTGCTATTTTATTTTTCAACCAAAAGTTATTCTGGTTAAAAATTGCAATTTTTAAATTTTTTGAAAGTTCAACCGCGTTTATGTCGAAAACTATGCGTCCTACCAAAAAATTTGTAAAAATATTTTTTGCTTAGAATGACCTAATAGATACAAAAAAGTTTTGTTTTGCGAAAAATCGCTGTTATGTGATTTCTCAAGTTCTTTGTTTATAACAATCTTATCGACATCCAGATCAACTGTTATCCAAAAAATTCGTGTTCTACAGGTCAAAATACATAAAAAAACTTGAGTAAGTCCATCTGTATTAAGGAGGCCTTTGTACCCCCACTGGCGACAGGACTATTGATAGTTTCCCACCTTTAGACGTATCTGAGTCAAAGTGATACAGGCGAATTTCATAAAATTCTCCTGTCACAGTGACAGTTGACAAACTCCTTTGTTACGTCTAGTGGGAAACTGTCAATATAATGTATATTTATAATTTTCTAATTGATCATTTCCAACCTCTACTGATTTCAGCTCTTTTTATTTCATAACTATTATGTTTTCCAAATTGTTGCGTTATTTTTTTCGTTCTTAGTGTACTCATCAGATACATATTTTATTAAAACCTTTCACATAATACAATCCGGTATGTATTGATATCTTTTTCTTTGACTTCCAGAGACTTAGGCAGCAACAACATCTCGACAATAGACGAGACATCGTTTGCCCGCTACACTCACCTCGAAGAACTGTAAGTATTAACAAATTTCTATGCACGGCATTTCCGTACGAACTTTTCCATATTTTCGCGAATAGCAACCCCAAAATTGCAGTGGGAATGTGGCAAACGATGAAGGAGATGGTCGCTTTTCTGCATCGTTCGGGGACACTCACCTCTCTCACGGACATATCGCAGACACATTACCGAAAGACGGGACCTGCTTTTCGTCGACCATCTATTCAATCACTTTGTTCAATTTTTAGTCGTGTGGAATTTCGGCAAGGAAGGGTTACGCCGTGGAGAATAATCAAGTTGCATCGGTGATCATATTTCATCATACTATTTAATTTTACCATAAAAATAAAAATTATCAGTAGTAATTGCACAAGAGCTCTGAAATTATTGAATTTTTCCCGAGTGACACTTTGACAGTTTTAATTTCACGAGCCGAAGGCGAGTGAAATTATGTCAAAGTGTCACGAGAGCAAAAATTCTATATTAATTTCAGAGGTCGAGTGCAATTTGTTTCGATTATTTCATGAATAAAACTGTTCAAAACCAAAATTTTATTGTAATTTATTTATGTAAGTACCATTAAACACACAGTTTTTATAAATATTTGACGATTGAAAGTCATCACTTTTATAATTTTTAAAACATTAATAATTGTCATTGATGTCACTGAATGTATTTTTTCGTAGCAACGAAGGGCATCTGACGTAATATACTTAACGACGGGAGATTATCAAAAATTATCGATTTAATTCAGATTTCTGTATTGGTCAGAATCTCCTATGAATGAAATAATCAGTAGTAATTACAAGAGAGCTCTAAAATTATCGATTTGTATCCCGATTGTCACTTTGACAGTTTTAATTTTAATCACGATCCGAAGGTGAGTGAAACTACAATGCGTTGTTTAGTCCAGTCGGGTTAGACGGATAACGCCTAACCTTGCATTAGGAGCTGCCCCAAATTTTATTTTTTTTAGTCTTTAGGAGGGATCAGTAGTAGTGTAAATTTAAAATCTCGACTGAATTCCGCCGTTACGTTAGCCACCATTTTGATTTTAATCTAGGACCGTTTTTGCTCAATATTTCTGCCATTTTAAAATTTTCGACAAAATGTATAAAAACTAAAATTGTTAAAAATTTGATTTTCTATAATTTTCTTTAATTATAATTTTTTCATGCGGTCGATATTTTCCGAGTTATTGGGGGAAAATAGTGACAGTTAGAGCATAATTATTGAATTATTGAATTATCTCGTCTATTATTAGTTCTACAACAAATACCCTAACACACAACATTCCAGGAATGTACTACCAAAGTTCTATCAATATTTGAATGTCCTGGACATTTAGGGAACATTCGGTGAACATCTGATTAAATTATTCCTGGAATGTTACCATAAGACATTCTGTGAACATACTACCAATGTTGCTATATGTTCATTTTCAAATTCACGGCGCATGTATTTGTGCATGGTGCTTAGAGAGGGCATCACGTGACTAAAAACGACCAATGACCTCACTTCGGACTTCGGCGCTTCGGCCATCTTGGCATGCATCTTGGCCTTGGCCGTTGGCCACCTTGCCGTGATCGTTGTTTGTTTTTATTTGTGCTTTTTAAGAATATTTTTTTTAATTCGGATACTTTTATAATAACTTTAATAGTATTATTAACATAGTGCATAAAATCAGTTGGAGTAGCAGAAGCAATGTAGATAAAAAATCTGCAGGAATAACGTTTCAAAGGTTAGTACCTATGCAAATATGTAAACAAAGGCATGCCCTTATTTCAGAAAATATCCATTTAGTATTTTAATAGTTGCGAATAAGCCACAAACTTGCTTATTCCTAACTAAAATAGTAAATAGAGATAATAACAAACGGATTATTTGTAAAATTAAATTTTTTTTTGCGTTTTTGCTAATGTATGCCTTTATAAACAGGATGGTAGACCACACACTATAATAGTACCAACTAATGAATACACAGTATGAATAGTATAGTCGGTTCGCTAAACTTAGTCTCAGACACAACTGGCTAGTGATTTTAGTAAATAATTTTGACAATTTGGTAAAATTGGCAAAAAAATAATAACTAAATAGTAATTTTGGCAAAATTGGCCAAAAACAAAAAAAATACCTACTTAAATCACTAGCCAGTTGTGTCTAGGGAAACGACTATACTAATAAACAATTTCTAAGCTGCTTTTTATAATATTTTGTGAGTTCATTAATCATATTTTTTATTTAAAACTAAAATTTGTTAATAATGCTCAGTAATGCATATATTTTGTATTTTTAGCTTTCCAGAAGATCCTGCGAAGAAGGCATGAAGTATTGATCAGATTTGTTAATAGAGCAGTATGTTCAAAACATTTTTTAGAAAAAGATATTGACAGAACTTCACTTTCAACTGTTCGTTTGAGAGACCGTGCTGTTCCAATAGCTTATATCATACAGGTAATATGCTTAACCCAATTAATACTACAATTACAATATACAGTTGGAAAAATTAAAGAATAGGACTTTTCATTTACAGTCATTTGTTTCGAGCTTCAGTCATATGTTGTATAATCCGTGTTGTATTAATATTATACACAGACTATATAACATATGACAGAAGCTCGAAACAAATGACAATCGATGAAAAGCCCTATAGGACTTTGTTCATTGTCATTTGTTTCGAGCTTCTGTCATGTGTCACATATATTAATATATCTACGTCATATGTCTTTGGTTTGTATCATTGGTTATATCAATAACGTATGACGCAGATATATTACTATTTTATGTTAGGTTAGGTGACACATGACAGAAGCTCGAAACAAATGACTGTGAATGAAAAGCCCTATAACCATGAACGATCACATCAATCACTTATTTTGTATTTGCTGTCTTTTTCTATAAATCACAAACGTTTTTTATAGAAAAAGATCATCATCATCATTATCATTGGCTCGACAGCCCTTTCTGGGTCTTGGCCTGTTCCAGGATTCTTTTCCACTATGATCTGTTTCGTCCTTTTTTTCTCCAGTTTTTTATTTTTAAAGTTTTTATATCATTTTCTATTTGTTCTAAAATAGAAAAAGATAGCAAATACAAAATAAGTGATTGATGTGATCGTTCATGGGTACAGGGCTTTTCATTCACAGTCATTTGTTTCGAGCTTTTGTCATGTGTCACATAATATTAATATATCTACGACATACGTTATTGGTATATACAATAATACAAACCAAAGACATATGACGTAGATATATTAATATTATGTGACACATGACAGAAGCTCGAAACAAATGACAATCGATGAAAAGCCCTATTCTTTCATTTTTCCAACTGTAGATACCGTTGCTCTTCATTATCTACATCAGAGATCTAAGTTGACATTGTTGCCCAATTACAAAAAATTTTTGAATTCATTTTAAGTCCAATATATCACATAATTATTGCGAAGTAGATTATACAAGAAAACAGATTAATATTGAAGGTAAATAAATAAAAACATCAGAAATAGAAAACAAGAATTAAGTTATAATCTTAAGTTAAAGTAAATAATAAAAACAATAAATATAATAAAACAAAATACTTATTTGTTTGTGAAAAAGCTATTTCTTTGTGGCATTTTTGTAATTATTGTAACTATTTTAATGGGGAAATAAGCCACAATTTACTTGAAAAAATAACTTTATTATGGTTTCTACTTCCACATCGGACGTTGTTGTCAAAATAAAAAATGTTTTATTTTCTTTATTAAATATTATTTAATTTATTATTATTATTATTTATGCATATTATTACCTGTAAATATTTCTTCTGATTGTTAATTGTAAAGGATAGAAAAATTACCATTTATTTTATTTTCTTTTAGAATCAGCTGAGAGAAGTGGTCTACAAAAAACCAGGAAGGAAATGGAATATGTGGCTATGAAAGGCAAAAGAAAGGTTTACAAAGCAAATGTGACACATTTTTTTATAGGAATATCAGTAAATTACATTAAAAGATTTTTTACAATAAAAATGTTTATATTTATCAAGGATGTATTATTTGGTATGGCCACATATCGTCAGTGATGTGACAATACCTCTTATCTGTTTTTAGATTTGTAAGATACACTAAAAACTTGTTTGGGCCACCTCCTTTTTTCATATATTTTTTGACTTGTTTTGCAGTAAATTTAACTATCTATTTACTACAAAACAAGTCAGAACTTACGTATGAAAACAGGAGGTGACCTTAAAAATGTTTTTCGTCTCCTGCAAACCTCATGAAAAAAGATATAGGAGGTATTGTCACATCACTGACGATAAATTTCAGAGAATGTCTAAAAATTATACTGTGAATGTTGAAAGAACGTTCGTAGACATTCATGGAATGTTCCAACAAGACATTTAGTCTAAAAAATATACTGTGAATGTCCAAAGAACATTCATGGAATGTTCCAACATTCATTGAATGTCCCAACAAGACATTCAGTCTAAAAAATATACTGTGAATGTCCAAAGAACATTCGTATACATTCATGGAATGTTCCCACACGACATTCAGTCTAAAACATATACTGTGAATGTCCAAAGAACATTCGTAGACATTCATGGAATATTCCAACAGAACATTCTAAGAATATTTAAAATGCTGACACAGCACTTTCCTGGGACTTTCCAGGGACATTCGTGTGCATTTGGGGACATTCCAGGAATGTTTTCAATGTCCTGTGAGTACCTTCTAGGAACATTCCTGGAATGTTTTGTGTTATTAGGGTATGTGTCTATACAAAAATGAAGATAATTAAATTTTGTGAAATTTGGATTTCTTTCATTTTTTTGACAAAATTAATATTTAAGGAAGTTCGTATGCGGTAAAGGTGCAAGCGTAAGACCTGATTGATTTTATAGCAATTGATTTTGTTCAATATTTCCCCCATTTTCAACTTTTCGACAAAAAGTGTAAGGAATGAAATTGTTGCAATTACGATTTGCTACAATTTTTCGAGAGAACCAGTGGCGGGTCTACGAGGGGAGTGAACGGGAAATTCCCCCAACAGGATCAAAAATTAAAAAAAAATTGGTTGAAAATAAAAATATATTAGCTGACATGAAACTTAAAATATCGACAGACAAATTCGACCAATAAAACCAATTAAGGTTAGAATTATAAAATTTGGGGCAGCTCGGAAATAAGATTCAATTCAATAATTATGCTCCAACCACTTCTCAATATTTTCCCACTTAACTCGGAAAATATCAACCGCATCAAAAAAATTGTTAAAACGAAATTGTAGGAAATCATATTTGGAACAATTTTAGTTGAAAATGGCGTGAATATTGAACAGAAATAATTTCTATAAAATCAATCGGGTCTTACGCTCGCGCCTTTACCGCATACGTACTACCTTAAATATTGATTTTAGCAGAAAAATGAAAGAGATCAAACTGGTGTATAATTTAATTTTATCTATTTTTGTATAGGTACATTTTTGTCGTAAAACTAATAATAAACGAGATCCTTCAATGATTATGCCCTAACTGTCACTAGTTTCCGCCATAACTCGGAAAATATTGGCCGTACAAAAAAATTGTAATAAAAGAAATTATAGAAAATTATATTTTTAACAACTGTAGTTGATATAATTATTGTCGAAAAGTTAAAAATGGCGGAGATATGGAGCAAAAACAGTTAAAGTTTAAAATCAAAATGGCGGCTAACGCAAAAGCGCAATTCAGTCTAGATTTTAAATTTACACTACTATTGACCCCCCTAAAGATTAGAAAAATAAAATTTGAGCAGCTCCTAATGCAAGGTCAAATGCCAGTTTTATTTCAAGGCTTTGTTCGTTTTATTGTTTTATTGTTCATTTAGCTCACATCTTAAGTAATTGTATCTGGATACTTTCTCTAACTCTAAAGTGTACTTTCCATTTTTCTATTATTTTTCATATTTTTCTATTGGACCTACTGCATTGGTTTTAATAGAAAGCCGAATTCCGCTAGACTAGGATCGCTTCATTTCCGATGTAACTTTCAAAATGAGATGCATTAGCAATAAACGCCAGAAGTGAGTTGAGCAGTTATTGAATCGGAGAATGAATGAAATGTACGAAAATGAATAAGGCCAAATATGGTGGAAGATATGAGTTCCCAAAAAAGTTCAATAGTTTTTCCTTGAATTGAATGAAAATAATATTTTATAGAAGCCGAGAAAAGATTTCGATAACAGCCTGTAAGTTCTTATTGTGTACATTTATAAACTTTTATACTACGTCTTTTACGGATTTTTTTCAGTGTCACATTAACTATAAACGTATGTTTTCATTCTATTATAATCAACTTTTTAAAAGGAAAATTACTATACTTTTGTATATCATTACCTCTAACATTATCTCCAGAGTCAACTCAAAAATGTAACAGGTCTCTAAAAACAGAGCCCTTATCGATTTTCCACGAAGTGGTAGAATATATGTTTTACGCCACACTACCATGATTTGCACCAAGTGACTTTTATTTATTCTTGTCCATCAAAAGTAATTTTTGTATTAATCCGTTTTAAACATTCGAAAAACCAATTGTTAACTGGTTCTATATTTTACATTGGCTAATTTTTCCTGTTAACATTAATTTGGTTTCGTATGTTTAGAAAGGATTGTTACAAAAATTACTTTTGATGGACGAGAGTAAATAAAAGTCACTTGGTGCAAATCAGGGTAGTGTGACGTACGACATGATCTTCAACTTCGTGGAAAAATCGACAGAGGTTCTGTTTTTACAGATCAGCTACATTTTCTAGTTGAATCGGGAGGCAAGGTGACTTTGGATAACTTATTATTGTTGAGTAGCTTGCTTGAAAGTAAAATGTTGTGTTATTGTCGTATTGACTGTTTCAAATACTGTACAAAAAAAAGTCTGTAAAATAAACTCTACCATAAGCCTTATTGATAAATAAAATACCCTAATAATGGTTTGATATAAATATGAGCTTTAGAAAGAATGTTAAGAACACCACTATTAAATAGACTTCAAAAAAACTTATTACTTATAGGCCTGGATCCAGCGTGCCAAAAATGTTGATTAATAGCAAGCTAAAAATTTGTTAATAGCTTAAGGGTGTCTAGTCGGACAAACTTTGACGTACGTGAACACTGGAACAGGGGCAGTTTCAATTGTGGAACAGGTTAAAAATTGTCAAACTACGAAAACGTCCCATGTATTTTGTCGGACAGAACTTCGAATTGATTTGTTACCCTTTCATTAAACTCTCATGCAAAAATCAGACTGCTATATTATTAGTCGGACTTATTAAAACCCCAGTTGGTGATAAATACCAGTCTCATTTTTGCATGATAGTTTAATAAAAGGGTAACAAGTCAATTGGAAGCTCTGTCCGACAAAATACATGGGACGTTTTCGTAGTATGTCGTTCCAAATTTTTAACCTGTTCCACAATTAAAAATTCCCCTGTTCCAGTGTTCCCGTACATCAAAGTTTGTCCGACTAGACACCGTTAAGCTATTAACAAATTTTTAGCTTTAGCTATTAATCAATTTTTTTGGTACGCGGGATCCAGGCCTATTATACAGGGTGTCCCGAAAAGATTGGTCATAAATTATACCACACATTCTGGGGTCAAAAATAGTTCGATTGAACCTAACTTACCTTGGTACAAATGTACTCATAAAAAAAGTTAAAGCCCTTTGAAGTTACAAAATGAAAATCGATTTTTTTCAATATATCGAAAACTATTAGAGATTTTTTATTGAAAATGTACATGTATTATTCTTATGGCAGGAATATCTTAAAACAAAATTATAGTGAAGTTTGTTCACCCTATAAAAAGTTTATGGGGATTTTGTTCCCTTAAACCCCCCCCCAAAGTTTTGTGTTCGTTCCAATTAATTCATTATTGTGGTATAATTAGTTTAACACAACGTTTTTGAAACTTTTTTGCCTCCTAGTATTTTTCGATAAGCCAGTTTTTATCGAGATGCGGCTTCTTTTTCAATATATTTACCTAAAAATTTTATGGGAGTTTTGTTCTTTTAAACCCCCCAAATGTTTGTGTACGTTCCAATTAAACTATTATTGTCGTACCATTAGTTAAACAAAGAGTTTTTAAAAATTTTTCCTCTTAGTCTTTTTTTCATAAGTCACCTTTTATCGAGTAGTAGCTTCTTTTTTAAAATATACATAAAAATGTAAATTATAAATAAAGTTTCAGATTATTAACAGGTCTCTACAAATCGTACTTAACCATATACAAATATGTGGTGGATTCGACAACTATTCAAAATATCTCGATAAACACTGGCTTATCGAAAAAGTACAAAGAGGCAAAAAAGTTTTAAAAATATTGTGTTTAACTAATAGTGCCACAATAATAATTTAATTGGAACGTACACAAAAGTTTGGGGGGGGGGGGGTTTAAGGGAACAAAAAAACCCCCATAAAATTTTTATGGGGTGCACAAATTTGACTTAAATTTTTTTTTAGATGTTGCTGCCATAAAAATGCCACATGTCCATTTTCAATACAAAATCTCTGAGAATTTTCGATATATGAAAAAAAATCGATTTTCATTTTGTAATTTCACAGGGCTGAAACTTTTTTGTGTGCACTATTGTATATAGGTAAGTGATGTTCAATCAACCTATTTTTGACCCCAGCATCTGTGGTATAATTTATGACCAATCTTTTCGGGACACCCTGTATACTGTTAGATTAGCATCTCATTAAAAACCCACACGCGTTTTATTCTAAAAACTATTTTAATACTCCAGATGTTTTCATTATCAAAGTAGAAAAATCAATTTACCGTCTCATTAAAAGATAATCTGTTGAAAAATCTAATAGTCTAATAAATTACAAAAGCCCTCAAGGAACTCTTCCTGTTCCTTTATTTTAAAATTGGATGATTTTGCAAGAATACTGCAAAATGTTTGAAATTATGAAATTGGAATGCAGGTAAAAATCTTCTGGAATTTCTCAAGCTTGGTGAAAATGCAGAAACCGGATAATTCTTTAATGTTTCTTTCGGAATATTATTTTAACCACATTGGTCTGCGCCCCGTTAGATTATCAAGTAATCTATGTCTTCCTAATCTACTCTCTTTGCGCTTTAAATAGACCAGGTTCAAATTTAAACGTCGAATCAAAATTAGAAAAATATTAGTATTGTTTAAAAGTTACATAATCTTTTATGCGATTAGTTCCATACAAAAAATTTAATATACGTTTTTCTCTTTGAATATAGGGGCTGATATATTTATATTAAGGGAAATACAAGGTTCTTGACACAAAATCATCTAAATCATACCCCATATCTTCTAAGTTTGGATTAAAATGTTTATTTGTGTACTATTGGCGTTTTTTCACTAGCAAAGTCCTTATTAACCACAAGAATACCACATTCAATATGAAAAATATATTGGAGAACACTTTATATTTACAGATTACAGTTCAGAAATATTTATCCTTTCCTTTTTATCTCGGTTTTTTATAGTCTAAGCCTTCCGGTTCCTAGTTTCCAGCTTCGTTGGTCGTTCCATTCGCCAGTGTCCTTTCCGACATTGCCTTTGAATGCCGCCTAGCCAGTAGTGATGTTGAAAAAGTAACTATTCGTTACAAAGTACCCGTTACTTACGAATACCGAAAGTAACGATTACTATACATAAAGGCAAATCGTTACTTTGATTACTCTGATTACTTCGTACCAGTCGTATCAGAGCTAGTAACGACTATAGAGCTTTTCATTCACAGTCATTTGTTTCGAGCTTCTGTCATGTGTCACATAATATTAATATATCTACGTTATACGTTATTGGCATATAACGCACACTGGCATATACATACAAATCAAAGACGTATGACGTAGATATATTAATATTATGTGACACATGACAGAAGCTCGAAACAAAAGACAATAGATGAAAAGGCCTATTGTATCTACTTTGATTACTTTGATTACTCTGATTACTCTGATTACTTCGTTACTTCATACCAATCGTATTAGAGCGAGTAACGACTATTGTATCTACTTTGATTACTTTGATTACTCTGATTACTTCGTACCAATCGTATCAGAGATCAGAGCGAGTAACGACTATTATATCTACTTTGATTACTCTGACTACTTCGTACCAATCGTAACAGAGCGAGTAACGACTATTGTATCTACTTTGATTACTTTGATTATTTCGTACTTCGTGAAGGTCGTTATTATATCGGAATACCTATACAAAATACCTACCTACTGAGAAATACGATTCTCAATATGATTACCGGTACTCAAATGCAAAAGCAATGAAAGTAATCATGGTAATCAAATCATTTTTATCCCTTAAACAGATCGGTGAAGGTCGTTGTTATATCGGAATACCTATACAAACCCACCTACTGAGAAATACGATTCTCGATATGATTACCGGTACTCAAATACAAAAGTAACAAAAGTAATCATAGTAATCAAATCATTTTTATCCCTTAAATAGATCGGTGAAGGTCGTTGTTATATTGGAATACCTATACAAAATAGCTACCTACTGAGAAATACGTTTCTAGATATGATTACCGGTACTCAAATAAAAAAGTAACAAAAAAAAATTATAGTAATCAAAGTAACGAATACTGTAAATTGTAAATGATTACTTTATACCAAATACCTACCTACTGAGAAATAAGATTCTCGATATGATTACCGGTACTCAAATACAAAAGTAACAAAAGTAATCATAGTAACGAATACTGTAAATGATTACTTTATACAAAAGTAACGATTTCTAACGAATACCCGAAAGTAACTATAATCAACATCAGTACTAGTCAGTATCGTTTCAGCCTTCCTCTCTTCTTTCTTTCCCTTGGCGTCCATTTTAAAATTAGTTTTGGCAGGCCATACATTTTTTTTTCTACATACGACCATACCAGATCAGTTGTCTCGTTTGGATTTCGTCGATTATGGTTGACTTGACTCCCATTATATTTTTTATTTATTCATGTTGTATTCTTTCAAGCCTTGATTTTCTAGCTGATTTTTATTTCTCCAGAAGTCTATATCCAATGAAAGTAAGCGTCTTTCCAGGCATTTAGTAGGTTGTCATGTTTCGCATCCATAGAGCACTATACTTTTAAAGATGGAGTTTAAGATGATATGGTTTCTGTAATTTGACAGTTATTTTGACCATAGCATCGTTTTTAGACATCCAATTACCCTTTTTCCTTTTACGATCCTTTGTCCTATCTCTTTTTTGGTGCAGAAAATATCTTTATCTCTTTTGCAGTTTAGAAGTGGTGGATAAATATTTATCCACCACTTCTGAATCATAATCATCTCATTTATTAATAGGTCTGGATCCCGAGTATGAAAAAAAAGTTGATTAATAGCAAGCTGAAAACTTGTTAATAGCTTAAGGGTGTCTAGTCGGATAAACTTTGATATATGGAACAGGTTAAAAATTTGGAACGATGAGACCACGAAAACGGCACATTTATTTTGTCCGACAGAACAGACATAAACTCTCCGAACAGAGATTAAACTTTCATGCAAAAATCAGACTGCTATTTATCACCTGTCATAATTCCTGTCATTTGACATATTCTACATGTTCCACTCACTAAACCCCCATTTGGTGATAAATGGCAGTATGATTTTTGCATGAGAGTTTAATCTCTGTTCGGAGAGTTTAAGTCTGTTCTGTCGGACAAAATAAATGTGCCGTTTTCGTGGTCTGACCGTTCCAAATTTTTAACCTGTTCCACAATTAAAACTGCCCCTGTTCCAGTGATCCCATATATCAAAGTTTGTCCGACTAGACACCCTTTAATTATTAACAAATTTTCAGCTTGCTATTAATCAACTTTTTTTCATACGCGGGATCCAGACCTATAACTTTTTTGTCTCTAATGTGATTGAGGGCATATAGGACAAACCTCGAAGTGATTAAAATAGACCTTAAATCCAATGCAAGTAGGCGTCTTTCCAGGGATTTAGTAGGTTGTCGCGTTTCGCATCCATAGAGCACTATACTTTTAAAGATGGAGTTTAAGATGATATGGTTTCTGCGATTTGACAGTTATTTTGACCATAGCATCGGTTTTAGACATCCAATTACCCTTTTTCCTTTTACGATCCTTTGTCCTTTTTTTTTTGGTGCAGAAAATCTCTTTATCTCTTTTGCGGTTTAGAAGTGGTGGATAAATATTTATCCACCACTTCTTAATCATAATCATCTCATTTACTAACTTTTTTGTCTCGAATGTGATTGGAGGTATATAGGACAAACCTCGAAGTGATTAAAATAAAGAATAACGCAGCAGGTCACACGTTTCAATTTATCAGCTGTCAGAATCTTGGATATAGAAAACAATTGAAGCGCTCAGAGCAACAGTGGCCTAGCCCACAACCCACTTGATCCACTCTGTATCTGAAAATACTTAACCTTTAACTACACGCGCTGGCGAACTTTGTACGCCAGATATAAGAATTCTACTGGAAATATATTTAAAAATTTAATTTTTGACCTTGCTTATTTTTCTAACCTATCACTGGAATGTGCTTTACAATTTGGTTTTAGTTTCGTTATAATCGGCGTTCTGGAAAGATCGTAATTTACATTTTATTATTTGTTGTTTCCGGTGGTGGACAATATACCCCAGGATTATATTACTATAAGTCGTAATATAAGTACATATTTTAATTGTTTTTTAGTCATTATGGCAAAAAATATATTTTTCTTTGTAAACAATACTTTTTCTCCTGTAAAAAATCACATTTAAAAAAATTTTTTATTAGTAATTTTATTTATCATGGAATCCAGTTATTCCATGATTCCAGTTATAAATCCCAATTGGCTTACTGAAAAGGAACTCCAAGTATTCACTGATGCCGAATAAGGTTTATAACAAACAACTAAGTGTATTTTTTCAAAAAAAATTAAACAAATCCGCTGTTTTTAAGTGTATTTTCTTGTGGCGTACAAAGTACGCCACGCGTGTAGTTATGTTATAACTTGATGCGCGGGTAGTTAAAGGTTAAATGAGGGATAACTTTAATGTAATAAAAGTCTTTTTTTAATTGTGGGTTGTGGGTTAGGCCACTGTTGCATATAAAATATAACGTCAGTTAATTATAAGACAGATACTTGCAAAGTATGCAACATGTATTGCAAGTATTTGAACTCTGATAAACTAAAAACATCCAACATCTGGTTAGATCGTAAAAATAGTTGGCAGTAATGTCACTTGTGAAAAAGGGACGAAATCAGTGCCGATTCAAACATTTGCAAAAAAGCCAATGTTTCTCTGAGAGAAAATAAAAAAAATTAATTTACTAACAAATACAATAACATTTACGAAATATCAAAAAATAAAACAAACTTTACAAAATAAAATACAACATTGCGTAAGTGATAATGTAATGAATGTTATGTTTTTATCCAATTTTTAGTTAATTTTGTAAAGAAATACAAGAACAATTATGGTAAAACGGAAATTAAGTTAAGATTTTTAAAAGATATAAACTATTCACCAAACAATTTAATAATTGATTATACTTATTCATAAAAAATAACTTTTCGCTGACATTCAAAAATTTCAACCATTTTCCTCCCAACAAACAAAAACGCGTTGGCATATCTTATTTTTCCTGGTAACTGAAAACGTTTATTTTTATTGGATGTCGATGCCGCGCGACTGAGATTCACTTTCGGGGGGTATATTGACTGATAGATATATGGGGAGACTCCCGATAATAATATTGAGTCGTTCTACTGGAAGAGTCCTTTGCTTTTTCGTTCCTAATTTATGTCTTGCTTCTCGAAAAATCGGATCTCGATGTCTTGTTCGGGAAGTGGAAACGAAGAGTACGGATGTAATTGGTCTTTTTATGGAGATGTGTTGATGGGAGATTGTTTGTATTTGATGCAATGGATAACAAATGTATCATTTCTGTTTAAAAGTATTTATATGGGTAAATAATAATCCAGGATATTTACTTTTTAGTTAAGTTATCATCATCATATTGGTACTACAGCCCTTAGAGGACCTAGACCTTCTCAAGCTTTCTACGCCATTCTGTTCTGTCCCTTGCCTGCATTTTCCAGTTGCCGACTCCGACCCTCTCGGCATCTTGTGTTTACTAAACCGGCTTATATTAGGTAAACTGTAGAGCTATATTGTAGTTCTACATATTTGATACACCAAAATATGTCAAATGTAGAAAGGATTATATTACAAGTTACCAGAACACACAATGGGTAGCACCAGGCCAGGTTTAGAGGATTTTCAAGAAATCCACGTAGTGCAAACCAAGACAACCTAAAACAAGCCAACATATGCACAGGCCTCCACGAAACCAGCCAATGCAGATGCCGCTTCGCCAAATTCTATTATAGTGGAGTGCAATTAGAACGAAAAGATACAATGTTTCGGAAAAAATCAAACAAGGTTATATTTTTCTAAAACTTTTTTTGATAGTTTATAAATATGTTAAAGTAAAAAGTTCTACTCACAAATTTCGCCGCTAATTGTTTATTAATTGTTTAAACAATAACAATTGTTTTGTATAAATATTGTTAAGAATATGGGTGAATTCAACATTTTATTTTGATAAAAAATGTTTTTATTTTAGTTTTGATTATGGTGAACCCGAATCTGACATTACAATTTGCAAATTCGAAATGGCGGATTCAAAATGGCGGATTTTTTCCTAAAAATCCTTAAAAAGTAGTTGTAAAATCCGAATTTTTTTTATAAAACGTGTTTGTTTACATATATGTGGATATTTTTGGGAGGTTGCTGAACCTGAATCAAATTTTGATAATTTAAATTATAAAATGGCAGATCCAAAATGGCGGATAACTTAAGAAATAGTTGTAAAATCATAATTTCTTTACAAAATGTATTTATTTCTACATATATTTATTTTTGAGAGCTTTGATAAACCTAACTTAAATGTCAGCATTATAAACTATAAAATGGCGGATCCAAAATGCGGATTTTCTAAAAAGAATATAAAAAAGAACATTTTTCTAAAACATTTATTGTCTTTATTTTTAACAGGTTGTTGAATCTGAATTAAAGATTAAAAATTTAAATTTCAAAATGGCGGATCCAAAATGGCGGATATTTAAATGAAAAACAAGTAGAATCCAACCAAACAAATATGGAATTTCATTCTTAAAAAAAAAGATAAACAAATAATTTTCACAATAATATTAAAAATTAAAATGTATTAGAAAGAATATTAAAAAAAACAAATTTTCGATTAGAAGGATATAATTACATATTGGAACATAGTTTTTAATTCCAAACAACTTTTCTTCATAAAAATTTTCGATATTGTGAAATTTAAAGGTACTTTACTCTTGAGTGAAATTCATATTTTTTGACATACCTCGTACAAAATTTAAAAAATTTGATATTTGATGGTTGCGTCTTATGTTATATACGATGCAGGGTATTTTATAAAGAATAACTTTTTTTCGTAAAACTGATATTAAAAAAGTTATCAATAGGTTCCAAGTTACTCAGACATACTGTATAAGAGGTAAAAAAAATTTTTTTGTTGAACATTTATTATTGTTGAAGCTTATTATTAAATGTATTTTAGGTAAGTTTTACAGAAAAAAGTTTTGATCACTCTGTATATACATTTTTTCACCTGGTAATTTTCGGTTTTTGTATTACATTTTTGTTATCTTTCTTAGTTTTCTCAAAAAGAAATTGTTTATTTCATTTTTTAACTAAAATAATTCAGTGTTTTTTAAAGATTACATACCAAGCTTTAAAAAAATAGCAAAAAAATTGTATTATATTTATACAAACTTGAGTAATGCCGTCTTAAATTGGTGGGAATTCTGTAAAACTACAAAGTTTTCAAAAATTACATTTTTTGAGACATCGTATTATTTGAATTAAATTTTTGAGATTTTTTTTGAATGAAACATCGTTTAGTAAGATGATTTTGAGGTAAGTTGTGCAAATTTGAGAGTTTTATAAGTAAAATTGTATTAGTTACACATTTTTAAATCATTTTTAAACAAAATTCATGTAAGGCTCACTTTCCGCCCACACCGTACTTATGTCCATAAATTTTATTTCTTTTTATTACAACCATAAGATAGCTTATTTCATCTTCTTTCATGTACAATTTGTAAAATTTCTTTTGATCTATTAGTTAAAGAATTACATGTAAAAAGCTCAACCGTGCACTGCTTCCAACGCTAGTTTACAGTGCGCCAATGTGTGTGAGAAGGGTGACTTTAGCGTTATAAATAAAAAATTACAGAAGCTAGAGATTTAATTTTAGAAAAATCTTTATATAAATTTTTTTTTGTAAAATTTCCTGAATTTTTCAATGGTCAAGTCATTTTTTTTCTAAAAATTATATTTTCGGAGTTATTTAAAAAAACATCTAACTTCGCTGTTCATTTGTTTAATAAAAAATGAAGCACCCACTTCTCGAGTGGAACTTTTTGATATGTTGTTTATTAAACATTTCTTAATGAAATTACAAAAAGTTTTATCTTGTTTGATTTTTTCCGAAGTGAAAATCTAAATGCACTCCCCTATTAATTACAAAGCAAATTCAAACAAGGTCACATTACCAACGGTCTAAGGGAATACATGAAAGTAGGCTCTTGAAATAAAGGCGGACTGAGAAGAAACATTCTGGGTATACTAATAAGTTTGGTGGAAATTGACATAGTTACAGCATAAATATCAAGAAACGAAGTTTTTCAAAGCTATAAAGTTCTGTGAATGTTTTTTTACAGAAAGGACTACAATGAAAATTTACGGGAAGCAGCAATTGTGGTGAAGAAAAGAATGAAACCGACATAAGTGCCGACACCAGAGAGACAGCACCATGAAAACAATTCGATTTTAGTCAAAATGAGACAGAAATTAGTAAATACGTCAAACGGAGACCTCGAGACATTCCTAATCACAAGGGAACTAGATATCATAATAGTAGCCCTAAACACTGTATCTACCTATAAAACAGACATTGGACGAAGAGAACCAATTCTTGTCAGAACACAGTATTGATCAATAACCTAATACAAACAGAAATTCTCACAGTAACTACATGAGCAGGAGTACACAACCCTAGCTTCCTAAAAATAGTCATTTGGGAAGAAGACCATCTAACAGTATATAAGAAACAAAAATCTGCGTGGCTTACATACATTCAAAAGACTAGTCAGTGGTGAAATAGAAAATTTCACATAGCGTAAATAGCCCAGAAAAGCTAGGGGAAAAATTATGGAATCATGAAAGTTATGGAACTCAAAAACCTAATAAAAAAAGCTTACATAACAGCAACAGAGAAGAAGAATATACTATTGCCAGGGGTAGAATCTAAGAGATTGGCCAGAAACTAAGGGAGCTATTTGGAAGAATAATAGAGCAAAATATTAGTAAGAAGAACAAGAGATCAATAAAATGAAAACAGGGCAACTTGGCTAAACCGGCAAATCACACAAGCCGACAAACACGAACCCCATAAACGCCTGAGCAAAAAATCAGAAAACCGTATCAAACAATAAAAACAACAAGCAGAAGAACGCAGAACCATTCAAAACATTTGTAAATTATAGAAAATTCTTAAAATAGTTATTTATGAAACAGTTCGTGTAGTATGCTTTTTGCGAACGCACGCGATGTTTAGAGCACGAGCGACAACGGAGCGAGTCCTATATATCGCGTAAGTCCGCAAAAAGTACTTCACGCACAGTTTCATACTATATTTTATCTATGATGAACAAATAAAAAAACTGTAACTCTTCGTCACTGGAATTTATTTCTACAATTTTTAGAACTTTAACATTTAAAAATTCTAACTTCTGTCAAACCACAAAACTGTCAAAATTTTTGTCCCAATTGATTGCTCATTATGTCATCACCATGACAACGCGAAAATTAAGCATATTTGATTATATGAAAGTGTGTCAAAAACAGTGCGATAAAGTAAGTCCCATTTAAAATACATTGTTACTTGACGCACACTTTAAAAACCTCACGCACTTGCTATCTATAATGACAGTTTTCACAAACTAAAAACTTAATACATAATATGACATAGAGTAGATAAACAAAATTTTAAGGATTCAAGGTCTATTCTAATTCAAAGTCTAAATAAAATTAAATGTGATTGTGATTCTCAAAACAGACAAAACGGCGCAGAACAACTAACATGTGAATGAGCTAATTCTAGAAGTTACCAAGATTGAAGAAAGAGTGATTTTCTCAAGGCTGGAGATAAAATTAACTAAGTGTATTTCCGGAAGTGATTCGTTTCAGAAACAAATCAGAAGTGCCCTAATGAGATCTCCAATCTTTACTGTAAAAGCCAATATCTTCATGGAAGATAAATCTTCACACAACATAGCAATATTATTTGTTTATTCCGTACACAACAGTACAAAAATTATACGTTTACAATAAATCTTGATATATTTTTTTAAATCGATGTGTTGCAAAGAAGCAAAAAAGAAAAAGAATAGGATACAAAACGGGAAGCTTTTTTGACTTCGTGCAAAACGTTCTTTCGTTTAATAAATGGAAATGTTATAAGTAGACTTAGGCAAATATGCAAATAAAAAAGTATGAAATATGCGCATAAATAATCAGTATTTTACCCAAAAATATGCACGTTTATCTAGAAAATATGCAGGTAATTAAAAAAAATATTTACAGTATTTTTTTGTTAACAAACATATTTACAATATCTCCACATGGTGTATTAATTAACATGTATATATTTTACTAACTAAACTGATTATTAAATATTTAAGTCTTTTAACAAATAAATAATTATTGATATTATTTCGAATTGTGGTAACAATAAATAATTATCAAATGCTGTTTCAAATTTGCTAACAAATACTTAGGGCTTCTATTTGATTACATAGAAAAACTTCTTTCGAGATTAACTGATGTAATTGGGGCATTGTTCAAATTTACAATAATAGTTGGTTCTAAATTAAGTGGTTCCAAAAATGTCCCAGCTAGTACTTAAACCACTTGAGAAAGAATCTGGTAATAACCACTGTTTTTTCCCATGGTTGCTTTAAATTTTGAAAAATTTCCTATCCAATATGTATTACTTTTAACGTTTTGAGACAATGATTCAAATCCTTTTATTTAAAATGTACTGTCTTACAATGATAATTATTTGGAGGATTCTAATTGAGTAATAGTTTTCTGAACAAAACTATAGCACAGAATAATCTGTGACTATAGTTTGATTTTATGAATGACACCACGACACTGAACTATTTGCGGCATTTTCAAAGCACAATAATTATTCACAATTACGAAGACACGTGTTCACGGCTTATTTTACAACAAAAGCGAAATGGGCCGTCAAACTAAAATTTTTTACCTAGACATATAAACTGGCTGATTTTGGAACTTTTGTAACCAAAACCTGACAAAAGTGTGTACATAATAATAAGCCGCTCTTTTATTAGTTACTGCATTCAGGTAACCAAAATTTGAATATGTACCAAAATAAAATTAAATATTGAGATTTCCAAACTACTTGTTACAGTAATATAAAAATATATGTATAGTTACAAACAAAAATTTAAAATTATATGCACTTTATGCGTATATTTATGCACTTATATAAAAATATGCAAAATTGTAAATTTTTGCATTTTTATGCATTATATGCCAAATACGCAATTTGCATATTTGCCTAAGTCTAGATAAGTTATAAAACATCACAGTTCACCTAAAATCTGGTTGCTATCTCAGTAAAAATATTATGGCAAATTAGCCATAAATTTCTATCAAAATCTGAAGTTTTCTTTTGAACACAATATTAGTAACACCCTGTATTTAATTAGTTAGTCCATCTTATATACAGGGTGATTGATTAGTAGGGTAAAGCTCAATAGCTCCGCTATAGTAATAGATAGCAATAAAAGTTAATAATAAAAATTTTAGCCACCTTTGAGCTTCACATTACAAAATTAAATAGAATGTTACAGGGTGTTCGATAACACAGTGGCAGACTAAATTTATGTTTTTTTAAATGGAACACCCTATATTTTATTTTAAATTCAAAATTCTGTTAACTTCTCCATCACAAAAATATAAAGGTTTGTTATGTTATACAGGATATTTACAAAGTTATAACCAATTTTATATGAAAATCGTAACTGTTTCACTCCCTGTATAAAGTTTCGTAAGGTTAACTCCCTGTATAAATAAAAATAAGCAAAACAACAATGGTTTATGAATGCCATATTTTTTAACGTATTGTCAAAATTTTCAAGAGTGGTCGATATTGCTAATTTTCTTTATATCAAATACAGGGTGTGTCAAAACGCAAGTACATTATTTTCTCAGTAATTTTAAATGGAACAACCTGTATTTTATATCACTATTGAAAAATACTGTTACCGTACTTTAATTTTTAGATAACATTCCCTATGTCTAAATTTATTAGTTTTCGAGATATTTTCATTTTTCAATGAACCAGTAGCGTGGCCACCCAAATAACCAGAATTTAATAAACTGGAGTGATTTTTTAGGGGTTACGTTAATAATGAAGTTTATAAAATACCTCCAACAGCAAGGGATGAGATAAAAAATAGAATACAAAGTGTATTTCGATGTGTTAATTTACAAATGCTCCGTAGAGTAAGTAGCTCATTCAATGATCGTTTTTAGGTGTACATAAATGTGTTACGAGATAATTTTGAACACCTCATGTAATTAAATATTAAAAATATCTTATTAAAAATAGCTTCTAATTTTTTCAAACATGTTTTTTTGCAAAATGTATTACTAATAAATTATGTTTCGTGCTTTATTTGTTACATTGTTACATTTACATACAAAAGTAGTGTTTAATTGTCTTCACAGAATATTGTATTTTGTTTTTGTGTGTTTTTTTGTAAAATTTATTACTAATTTTCTTTGTTTATTTGTTGCATTTACATAAAAAGATAGTTTTTAATTGTTTCAAAAATGTTGCATGTAGTGGTTGAGTTTTTGTTTGTAAAATGTATTACTAATAAATTATTTTTATTTCTTTATTTGCTACAGTGCTACATTGATTACCGGATTGATAATCGGTAATCTTCAATTGTCAATTCAGTCATGGCTTACTTAAAATTTAGATAAATTTAAACACCTAAGATAATTTGCTCTGAAAAATGAAAATATCTCGAAAACTAATAAATTTGGGCATAGGAATGTTATATAAAAATTAAAGTACGTTAATGTTACTTTTCAATAATGATATAAAATACAGGGTATTCCATTTAACATTACTGAGAAAATAATGTACTTGCCTTTTGACTCACCCTGTATTTGATATAAAGAAAATTAGCAATATCGATAATTCTTAAAAATTTTGACAATCAATAAAAAAATGTGGCATTAATAGACCATTGCTGTAGTCTTATTTTTATTTATACAGGGAGTTGAACTTGTTACGATTCTCATACAAAATTGGTTATAACTTTGTAAATACCCTGTATAACATTACAAACCTTTATATTTTTGTAATGGAGAAGTTAACAGGATTTCGAATATAAAATAAAATATAGGGTGTTTCATTTAAAAAAAAAACATAAGTTAGGTCTGCCACTGTGTTATCGAACACCCTGTAATATTCTAACTAATTTTGTAATGTGAAGCTCAAAGGTGGCTAAAATTTTTGTTATTAACTTTTATTGCTATCTATTACTATAGCGGAGCTATTGAGCTTTACCCTACTAATCAATCACCCTGTATATCAACAAGTCATTCGTTACATAATATATCTAATAGGTCTTCTGTCTCTCTCAATTTTTATGTTTCCAAACACTATTTGCCAATCATAATTTACGAAAGTAAAGACATTTCCATGTTCTATATACAACCAATATATTCCCCATAAATTCCCTTCTTTTCCTACACAGTGACGTCATAAAAATGACAAATGGGTAGTCGTTTCATCGAGACCTTCGGGAAAAAATGAATAACCCAGTCCAATGCATTTTGTTTCAAGATTCCGATCTACTACTCTTGACATGCTACCACAAATAAAATTTCTGGTTCGCGTGTTGAGACTTTCAATCGTAAATTTGAGAAAAGATTAAGATAATGTTGGTTTGAAAATGTTTAATTTTATTTAAGGTGGATAAGAGTGGTCGAGTTTATTAGATTAGAGGCTATTTCTTGTTGGCTGTAATTTAAGACTATAATAACTTTTTTGCTTAATTGGCAAGCACTGAGTGTCACCAGGAAAGATAAATTAGATATCAGTAAATTATGGACATAAACTTTTGAAAAAAGTAAACACACATCCCCATAATACACTCACCGGCAGAGAAAACGGGCACCCCAAAAAATGAGTCATTTTTAATGTCTTGTATTTCCTAAACCTGATGTCCGATTTAAGTAATTTTTTAATATGTTATAGCCTTATTCTTTATCACTATCGCTGTGGTAATATTGTTGCTAGACAGGTACATTGTCATTGTATACAGGGTGTACGAATCAAACTGTGTTTTTTTCTCAAACTTTGGAACACCCTGCGGAATGTTCTAGCTTTTATAAAATACTGAAATTATAACCAAACTATAGCCTCAGGTTTTCTTAACATTCTGTTTTTTGATTCATTCGCTTATGTTGGATAATAAAAAAGTTAAGCACTTTAACAACTACCCCTGTTTTACGTTAATACAGGGTGTTTTTAAATAAGTACGGCAAACTTTAAGGGGTAATTCTGTATGATAAAATAATGACAGTTTGCTTTATAAACGTATGCCCGCAAATGCTTCGTTTCCGAGATAGGGGGTGCTGAAATTGTTCTTACAAACTGACGATTTATTTATTTCTCTAAAACGGTTTGTGACATGCAAATGAAATTTGGTAGATTTTAAGAGGTAGTTATTGCGCATTTTTGGCATGCAATTAAGAATTTTATATTCACCATTGGCGTGCGTACGGGTATAAATATTTTAGATATATCCCGTATGCACGCCAATGCTGAATATAAAATTCTCAATTGTATGCCAAAAAATGCGCAATAACTAGATCTTAAAATCTACCAAATTTCATTTGCATATCACGAACCGTTTTAGAGAAATAAATAAATCGTCAGTTTGTAAGAAAAATTTCAACACCCCCTATCTCAGAAACGAAGTATTTGCGGGCATAAGTTTATAAAGCAAACTGTCACTATTTTATCTGGCAGAATTACCCCTTAAAGCTTGCCGTACTTATTGAAAAACACCCTGTATTGACGAAAACCAGGGGTAGTTGTTAAAGTGCCTAACTTTTTTATTATCCAACATAAGCGAATGAATAAAAAAACAGAATGTTAAGAAAATCTGTGGCTATAGTTGGGTTTTAATTTTAGTATTTTATAAAATCTAGAACATTCCACATGGTGTTCCAAAGTTTGAGAAAAAAACACAGGTTGATTCGTACACCCTTTATACAATGACAATGTACCTATCTAGCAACAATATTATTACAACGATATTTATAAAGAATAAAGCTATAACATATTAAAAAAATTACTTAAATCGGACATCAGGTTTAGGAAATACAAGACATTAAAAATGACCTATTTTTTGGGGTGCCCGTTTTCTCTACCGGTGAGTGTATTTAGAACGATATAGCGAGAACAACACTTTTCTTGAAAATTATCTTTCGCCTTATGAAATGATCAAAAAAGACAATATATTTTGTTATTGATATCTCCTTCTTCTCCTTCTTTTTCTTCTCCTTCTTCTTCTTCTTCTTCTTCTTCTTCTTCCTTTTCTTTTTCTTCTTCTTCTTCTGCGTCTTCTTCTTTTTCTTCTTCCTCTTTATAAGCAATTCTGCTTGTTCATTGGCGGATTGATACCTCTATGGAAGGTTGTCACTCCATCTTTTGCGCGGTCGGCCGATACTTCTTCTGCCGATTGGTGATTTATCTCGTGCTATTTTGACCACACGTGTCTCCCCCATTCTGGTTATGTGGTTGTTCCATTCTTTTTTTCTATTTAGTGTCCATTCGTTTATACACTGTACGCTACATTGTCTTGTAATATCTTCATTCCTCTTTCGATCTCTCAGCGTATTTCCTGTAATTCTTTTCAGTACTGTTATCTGTAGTGTTTCTAGTAGTCTTTGTATTGTGGCTGTATCGGGTCTTGTTTCTGATGTATATGTCATTATTGGTCTTACACTGGCTTTATAAATTCTTGACTTCATCTCAGTGTTAATATGTCGGTTTCGCCATATAGTGTTATTAAGGCATTCTGACAGTTTATTTGCTTTTTGTACTTGATTTCTCACTTCTTTGCCCAGGTCTCCGTAACTGGACAATGTAATACAAAGGTATTTTACTTCCATTACTGGTTCAATACTGATAGCATCAATTTCTATTTTACATCTGATTGGTTCTTTACTGATTACTATTGTTTTAATTTTCTGAAATGAAATTGGCATATTTAATTATATTGCTCCTATGTTAAATCTGTAGACTAATCTTTGCAGACTATCTTCATCTTCGGTATCAATATTGCGTCGTCTGCGTAGCAGCGTATTTTAACTTCTTTGTTTCCCATTCTATATCCTCTTCTTTGTTGAAGATTTTGATGATTTCATTCATTATTAAATTGAAGAGCATAGGACTCAATGAGTCTCCCTGTCCCATTCCGCTGCCTATATCTTTAGGTTCTGTAAGTTGTCCATCTATTCTGACTTCCGTTTTGTTGTTTTGGTGGTTGTCTTTAATGGTTTACCAGGGGTGGGGTATGTTGATAACGAAATACAAAAAATCGGCTGCAGGTAAGAAGAAAGGCGAGGACATTCAGATTCTGGATAACTCTAGCCAAAAAGAAGACTCAAGAGGACTCTAGTTTTGCGGTGGACATCAGAACTCATCACTGGATCATGCTAAAAAAAATTCAAACAGATTTTATTAGCTTATGAGTTTTTCGAGATAATGCTGTCGAGTTTTTTAGTTTTAGGTCTGGATCCCGCGTATGAAAAAAAAGTTGATTAATAGCAAGCTGAAAATTTGTTAATAGCTTAAGGGTGTCTAGTCGGACAAACTTTGATATATGGAAATACTGGAACAGGGGAAGTTTTAATTGTGGAACAGGTTAAAAATTTGGAACGGTTAGACGACGAAAACGGCACATGTATTTTGTCTGACAGAACAGACTTAAACTCTCCGAACAGAGATTAAACTCTCATGCAAAAATCAGACTGCTATTTATCACCAAATGGGCGTTATAATGAGTGGAACATGTAGAATATGTCAAATGACAGGAATTATGACAGGTGATTAATAGCAGTCTGATTTTTGCATGAGAGTTTAATCTCTGTTCGGAGAGTTTAAGTCTATTCTGTCGGACAAAATAAATGTGCCGTTTTCGTGGTGTGACCGTTCCAAATTTTTAACCTGTTCCACAATTAAAACTGCCCCTGTTCCAGTGTTCCCATATATAAAAGTTTATCCGACTAGACACCCTTAAGCTATTAACAAATTTTTAGCTTGCTATTAATCAACTTTTTTTTCACACGCGGGATCCAGACCTATTTTATCGACTTTTGATTTTTTGATATCATTCAGAAGTCAAAACAACGATTTTTTTTTAGAAAAAGCATAAATATCAACATATTTATTATTGTTAAACAAAAAATAAGCGTAAAACAAAAAATGTCTCGACAGCGTTGCCTCAAGGAATGTCTAAAGAAAATATATACAAAACTCCAGGTGGGTCGGTCAAGTAGTTTTTGAGTTACAATGTCTACAGCCTTTGAAAAAAAGCAGTTGCTTTTGAAAAAAGCAGTTTTGAGGAAAAAGCGTTTAAAGTATTGTCAACTTTTAATTTTCAATTTCTTTTTGTCTGTCAAATCGTAAAATGATGCACACCGAAATATCTTTTTGAATAGCGGAGTAATTTACAAAAGAAAATAAGAACAGCTATTGTTCATTACGTTAAAGCGCGCTGATGCGAATCTGCTGCAATGCGAGTCGAAGATAGGGATATTCAACACTATCTCCCTACCTCCCTACCTTCGACTCGCTTTGCAGCATCTTCGTACCAGCGCGCTTGAGCGTAGTGAGGAACGGTCAACAGCCGTTTTCGTTTTCTTTTGTAAATCACCCCGCGATTCAAAAACATATTCCGGTGTGCGTCACTTTACGATTTGACAGTCAAAAACAAATTGAAAATAAAAGTTGACAATACTTTAAACACGTTAATCTCGAAACTGCTTTTTTCAAAGTCTGTAGACTTTGTTACTCATTGTTACTCAAAAAGTGCTTCACCAACTCACCTGGAATTTTGT
Organism: Diabrotica virgifera virgifera; assembly: GCF_917563875.1. Classification (NCBI taxonomy): domain Eukaryota; kingdom Metazoa; phylum Arthropoda; class Insecta; order Coleoptera; family Chrysomelidae; genus Diabrotica; species Diabrotica virgifera. Next base: position 302,607,601 of record NC_065443.1, read on the forward strand.
ATATATTTTCTTTAGACATTTCTTGAGGTAACACCGGCGAAGTATTTTTTGTTTTATGCTTATTTTTTGTTTAGCAATAATAAATATGTTGATTTTCACCCTTTTTGCAAAAAATTAGTTGTTTTGACTTCTGAGTGATAGCAAACAGTCAAAATTCGATAAAACTAAAAAACTCGAGAGCATTAGCTCGAGAAACTTATAAGCTAATAAAATCTTTTTGAATTTGTTGTTTACCATGATCTAACCATGAGTTCTGATGTCCACCGCAAAATTCATTGTTTCTTAAGGTGTCTTTAAAAATTTGCCACCGTTGGCTTATTTTTCAATATTTTTCTTTGAATTTTTTCTTGCATAATCTATGAATTGTACTAAATATGTCTATTTAATTTAAAAATAAAATAATTCCACCATACTTTAAAAAAATGTCTTAAAATATTAAGGATAGCTATGACGCGATTTTGATAGGCAACCCATGCTAGAAATATTTGTCTATGTATGAAATTTAATAAAAAAATATTTCGTCCGCAAGCAGATGGGTACAGATCGACCTATATTCGGATACCGTACTATGAATATAGGTTCCTTACTATGTCCCGTACTATATAGGATACTAGGTATCGTATCCTTAGAATCTAGGTTTATGTTTCTTAGTGCGTGTTTAAGTATACCTCGCTGGAACATGTCAAACGCTTTTTGGAAATCTATAAAACATAGGAACACATTTTTATTAAATTTTCTGCATTTTTGTACAGAAATTTAAATTTTTTTACAAAAATTCTGCATTTTTATATTGTAGTACCGTTATTTTCAACAGTGCGTTGTTATGCCCATTCTGAAGGCAGAATAAATAACTTCGAACACTGGTTCATAACAGTTTAAATTTTTATAACATTCTTTATGTTTCTGAAAGCTCGTGCGTGGATCTCTCACGCAGTTAAATTAGTAACTTTTTCTAAAAACTTTTTCTACCAACCAATTCAATGCCGGAAAATATTTACCTTTTTCCCTTCTTATAGATCCTAAAACTTTATTGAAGTATCTGTTTGGGTATATTTTGTATTTTAAGAGACTTTCTCGGAGGTATAGTAATAGTGTCAATAAACCCTTGTTAAAAAGTTTTTGACATTGACGCGGAAAAGAGGATTTTTAAGGGATATTTAAACAAGCAATAAAATTGGACTTCGTATGTCCTAGGTTTAGTAGAACTGGAAGAAAAATATTTTAGAGTTTATAATACAATTATATAATATTTCTGAAAAATTGAATAACTTTGTCTAACTGCTTGTTGTCTATTAGCTGTCGTCTTATGTCACTGAATTGAGGACATTCAGTAAGAATGTGCCTCACTGTTAGTTGGCACTGGCATGTTAGACAGGTAGACCTTACATCTGATGTCATGAGAAAGCTGTTTGTTAGTTTGGTGTGGCCTATACAGGTACGCTTTTCGTATAATTGTAAGGTCTTGTCTAGAGAGTCCCGTGGGGCCAGTGTAAAGAGTCTTATACAACAAGGGGTGAATTGCACGTAAATATGACTTTAAGGAGCTCCAGTGGGTTTTCCATGACCTACTGGTGAATCTGTACGCTTCTGCTTTTAAATTTTTGCACATTGGGAAGTGGGTTGTTGACGTAGTATCTGTTGAACCCGTTTTAGCATGCTGATCTGCGAGTTCATTGCCAGACATACCAAGGTGAGGCGGAATCCATATAAAGGTAATCTGAGTGTTTAATGAAGAATGGTGGTGGCAAAAGTAGTAGATATTTTGGACAAGGGGATGATCGGTAAATAATTCCTGAATGCGTACTAGAGATTCTGTACAAATGGCAACATTTTTGTTTTGTTTGGGAGGTTATGCTTAGCAGTCTGTAAGACAACATACAAATCTTCAGTATGTACACTGCACACAAGAGAAATAAAAGAAACACAACAAATATTGTTTTTAGAGGTGACTGAACAGCCAATTCCCAAATCAGTAATGGAAGCATCGGCATAATAGTCTGGGCTTATTATCGGAGAATAGGCCATTTTTGGGAAAAGTTATTTACCAGCAATTTTATTGCTGGAATCGAATCTTATTATTGTATGTATTAATAATATAGGTATGCAAAGTCCGCAGATAGTGTGCTACTTTTTTTATAAACAAAATGGCGCCTGAAAATCGTGTTTTTTTCAATTTTTGCTCTATAACTCCAAAGATTTTAACTTTACACCAAAAACACCCAAATAAAAATTCACCGCAATTAAATTCTGCATAGAGACGTGTTTTCCCCGATTCACTTCGACGAAAACTTTCCCCGTAAAAAGCGGGTTTTTCCAACAAAATCTTTAATTTTCAACTAAAATTTTAGATAATTAATTGTTAATCAATAATTAAATAACTTGGTAATGTAAAAGCCCTTTTTGTATAGATTATAATTCCAGAAGTCGATGGAAATTAATAAACTGTTTAGCAACAATTGAATTGTTAATTAAAAATTTACGGTCGCTATAATAACGACAATAATTATGATGCATAAGAATACCTATAATTTTTTCATAAAAAGACACTATACCTATCTAATGTACTTTACAGAATTGAAATTGGACTATTTAAGCGGCCTCAGGAATATTTTAAAATTATAAACAATTTTTTGGCCTATAAACAAAAATAATATCTCGGGAAATATTAAACTAAATTAAATTATAAAAACGGGATTAGGAAAGCAGTGACAGGAAGCTTCTTTAAAAAAAAAATGTTTAATTATGACGAGTAGTTCCTGAGATAAAACCGGTTAAAGTTGATCAGAATTTACGGCAAACATATAAACAATAGGATCATAATTTTCAAACTATTACCTTTTTATTTGTTTCCTCTTTCTCCACACCAATTTTCATATCCTTAAAATACTCATAACATATATTATTATAATAAAAACTATCGATAATACGTGTGAAAATAGCCAAAAAAAGCAAAATTCCAATCAAAAATTAGGTAGGAGAAAATGTAACCCTCAAAGTTCAAAATCGGTATATGTTAAAAAAATGCATTTTCTCGGCTTCCCATGGAGCAATTTCGTTCATTCTTTTTTTGTTTCCAAGTAACTCGAGTAGAGTCATCGAACTAACGCATTATTAAATGTCAGACTTGCTTTTCTTTTGTTATAATTAATTTATGTATTTATTATATCACAAAATTTTAATTTGTTTAAATAAAAATTGTTTAAATAATTATACAGCTTTCAAATGAGAATATTTATGTTTTTAACTTTAAAAGGTACACTTGTAGTAAGTTTATGTAATAAAAAGCCTTCAACTGGAAAAAATATGTAGTTTTCTGTTCTTATAAATAAATTAATCTATTATAACAAAACAAAAGCAAGTCTGATATTTAATAAGGCGTTAGTTCGATGTCTCTACTCGAGTTACTTCGGAACAAAAAAAGAATGAAGGAAATTGCTCCATGGGAAGCCGAGAAAATGCATTTTTTTAAACGTATACCGATTTTGAACTTTGAGGGTTACAGTTTCTCCAACCCAATTTTTGATTGGAAGTTTGCTATTTTTGACAATTTTCACATGTATTATCGATAGTTTTTATTATAATAATATGTTATGAGTATATTGAGGATATGAAAACTGGTGTGGAGAAAGAGGACAAAAATAAAAAGGTGACTGTTTGAAAATTATGATCCTATTGTTTATATCTTTGTCGTAAATTCTGGTCAAATTTGACCGGTTGTATCTCAGGAACTGCTCATCATAATTAAACATTTTTTCTTTTAAAAGAAGCTCCCCATCTCTGTTTTTCGAATGCCGTTCTTATAATTTAATTTAGTTTAATATTTACCGAGATATTCTATTTGTTTATAAGCCAAAAAATTGTTTATAATTTTAAAATATTCCTGAGGCCGCTTAAATAGACCAACTTCAATTCTGTAAAGTACATTAGATAGGTATAGTATCTTTTTATGAAAAAATCATAGTTATTCTTATGCATCATAATTATTGTCGTTATTATAGTGATCGTAATCTTTTAATTAATAATTCAATTGTTGCTAAACTGTTGATTCAATTTCCATTGGCTTCTGGGATCATAATCTACACAAAAAGGGAATTTACATTACCAAGTTATTTAATTATTGATTAACAATTACTTATCTAAAATTTTAGTTGAACATTAAAGATTTTGTTGGAAAAACCCGCTTTTTACGGGGAAAGTTTTCGTCGAAGTGAATCGGGAAAAACACGTCTCTATGCAGAATTTAATTGCGGTGAATGTCTATTTGAGTATTTTTGGAGTAAAGTTAAAATATTTGGAGTTATAGAGCAAAAATTGAAAAAAAACACGATTTTCGGGCGCCATTTTGTTTATAAAAAAGTAGCACACTATCTGCGGACTTTGCATACCTATATTATTAATACATACAATAATAAGATTCGATTCCAGCAATAAAATTGCTGGTAAATAACTTTTCCTTGTATTTTGCTAATTAGCCCAGAGTATAAATACAACTTGATTAAAGTGATTACTTTGTATAATTTCAAAAGATGCTTTTATCATGAGTTCTTTAGGCGTTTCGTATTTATTGAATTTTGTTAAAGTTTTGTTAGTTTGAGGTAGTGCATAATCCACGCACGGAGGGATTGGATGGAAGGGGATGGAATGTGTGAGTGTAAAGTTAATGTCGCTTGTTATTGTGAAAAATATAGAAAATATAGGTTCTATTATTGGAGCGAGGTGGTCTAGAGCAGGGGTTCCCAAACTTTTTTGTACCACGCCCCCTTTTGTTGAAATGAAAGCTTCTCGCGCCCCCCTACCCCTTTACAATAAATTGTATGCGCCTAAGGCCGATGCCACATTAGCGTTTTGACCGGATGCGGTGGAAACGCATCCGTTTCCAACGCAACCGGACCGACCTGTCACACTATGCGTTTTGACTGGATGCGGTGGAAACGCATCCGGTCAAAACGCATAATGTGGCATCGCCCTAAATAGGAATAAAACAAAAACAAATAAGTATTCGCTTGAAAACAAAACATTTATTTATTCTGCCATAAGATACAACAATATCAGTTTCCATAAACTACAAAAATTATTAATAAAAGAAAAATAGATTAGGTTGGTTAGTGAGATGGATGTGCTTGCATTTTATTTACTAGTATGCCTATTCGTGGCTGAGTTTTAGTAAGTGCACAGCACAAGTCACTAGGAACATCAAGTTTATTCCGATATTTTGTTTTAATTGCCAAAAGTGTTGAAAAAGGCAAATATAAATGAAGAGCTTCCCGTGATACACTAAGATACACTTTGAAATATTTTAACTAAAATGAAGGTTTGTCCATTATAACAAAGTATTTGGCGGAGGAATCATGCAAAAAATCATTTGGATTTATTTGCAAAGCATCTTCTTGAAGTGATTCAGGCAGGGAGTCTATGTTGACATGGAATGGATCAGTTGACATTCTGTAAATAAAATTGTCACAAATGTTTGGGAAGTATTTCTGGAACTCTTCAATTATGCTCTCCAAATGGTTTGATATTTGGATTTTCAAAACTTGATCCTTCATAAAAATGTCCTTGAAGCGTGTTTCTTCTGAGATTGGCTCTACTGTAGAGAAATTTGAATAATTTCAGGGGTTTTCTGATATTTTACGCCTCCAAAGTTGAATAACTAAGCCTCCATCACAATGAGTAACTACTATATTTCTCAGTCTTCACCCTGCAGTTTTAGGTTAAGGCTGTTCAACGAGTCAAAGATGTCTGACAAATAAGCCAATATTACTTGGATACAATGTTTTTTGAAGGCCATATTTAGCTCATTTTGCTTTTGATGTTCCAAGGTGATTATTTCATCTCAAAGGTCAATTAATCTTGCCAACATGTTTCCTTTTGAGAGCCATCGTACTTCTGTATGAAGTAGCAGTGTTGTGTGATCACTTTCTAAATCTTCACAAAGAGTTTTAAACAGTCGAGTATTTAACGCACTGCTTTTTTATGTACTTCACTACTTTAATACACAACTTTAAGACAGCCAAAAGTTCATTTGGAAAGGTTTTTGTTGCTAAGGCTTGTCGATGTATAAAACAATGTAGTGCAAATAGCCTGAGCTAAAACCAAGCATTGAAGGTGCGCCATCTGTACATAAACTGATCAGTTTTTGCTAAGAGAGTTCATGTTTGTCAAAAAACTCTCACACTGCTTTCATAACATTAATAGCTTTTGTCGTGGTCTCCAGTCTCCAACTCTGTAGAAAAGAGTAGCTCGTCTTTCATTCTTTCGTTTTGAATATACCGAACATAAACAATTAACTGATAACATTGTGCTATGTCAGTACTCTCGTCTAGCTGAATAGCAAAAAATGGCGATTATTTTACTGCATCAGCTACCTGTTTTTGTATGTCTTCGGTCATATAATCAATGCGGCGTTTCACAGTATTTTCAAAAAGAGATAAAGTATTTGAGATAACTTTTGCTTACTCTGCGTTACCAGACACAGTTTAACAAGCGGTTTATTTTGAATTCTAGAAAAATAACTAAATCTAATTTAATGCTCAACTTGTCTCGCGCCCCCCATGATATGTTCTCACGCCCCCCAGGGGGGGCGCGCCACCCAGTTTGGGAACCCCTGGTCTAGAGTATTGTGATAAACAGTAGACAGGATTTAGAGGGTTAAAAGAGACAGATGCAGCATAGGAAAAGGAAAGGTGTTGTCGTCTAATCCAGAGGGGAGGCACATCGACTTCAAGGAAGAGACTCTCAGACAGATTGGAACGAAACGCGCCTAGACAGCATCAAAGGCCTGTGTTATGGGTAGAGTTTGAGGATTCTAGATCTCTCTTGGAAGCGGATATATAAGCAATATTGCCATAAAAGGAGAAAATTGCCACATGCGTTCCTTTTTTATATAAACCAAGTACGCACCTGTCTCCAAAATACACAAACTTTTTGAAACGATAAGAGTATCGTTTTTCTCCATTTTAAGATGTTTCAATTGGAATTTTGTGCAAACTTTTTGAATTTATACAGCGACCAATGGCTAAATATTTACTTTCATTGCATTTAACTGCAAACAGGATATTTTTTCTATAATTTAGTGGCTGAATTGATGTAATTTCCATAAAAATTCATGGCTTGCGAGTGAATAAAAGGGAAAATAGCGAGGGATATGGTTTGGAATTATGTAAACGATTCATATATTTAGTTTTGTAGTTTGGATTTGGTTCATAGTGGCAACGTATTCAAAATAGTTTCGGAATGATTTTTCTCCTGAAAAGTGGATTGGAAAATGTGGTCACGTACTCTAACTAAATAGATTGCCATCTTTCAATATATTATATTACTTTATCTGTAGGGATTTCAAAGACAAAATGCACCGCAATTGTTATTTAAGGTAAACACCTAATACAATAATTCATGTGATTTTAATACACAGGGGTTAAATTAAAAAGAAAATATAAAGAAAATAATAGTATGTAGATACATTTTGCAACTCAAAATTGAGGCCATGAGAACCAGAGTGGTGATTGTTTTAGTAGTTTTAGGTTGACCAATAATCACTATTGGTCAACATACAATTACAAAAACAATCTGACATTGTTAGCTTCTGATCATTTTCTTTGATTATGTAAAGTAATATTAAAATCAGTTAGGCCACTCTGGCTCTCATGGCCTCAAATTATACTGTAGATGATAATGCTTAAACTATCAATGACACTCGATATGGCGATAACTTAAGGCTATGGGTACATAATTCGCAAATAGTTTACGTGAATCCCTACTTTTTCTGTCTTTACACGGCAAATTACGTGTAGTAAAATTCACACTGGTATGGATATGTAAACATTACTAGAATGTCATTCTACTTGAAAATGTCATCATTAATTTAAAGAGATGGCTTTTGAATGTTCTTGGATAACTGTTATCTTTATAATTGCAAATTATTAATTCAGTTAATAAATGTGATAATTTTTTCACTAACTATGTATTCAGTGATTGTAATAATTTATTTGTACAACAAAAACTAATACTCAATCGAGAAAAGAGGAAAAGTGTTAAATTGATTTTTTAATAATATATTGTTATGGAACGCTTACAATTTTGAACATCTTTAACAACAAAATACTTGGATCACAGAATATATTATTATCCTGATGTATTCTCTGCTTGGATCTTCCACAAATAATACACAATAAATAACTTTTTATTGAGTTCACGTCTTAAACCAATTATTTATCAAATACACTATATACAGAGAGGGGCTAAATTATGGAATAAATTAATTTTATCTAAAATGGACCACTTTGGAGAAAAATCGCGAAACAGGTCGATTTTTATTTTTAAATTACAATTTTTTTGCATATATTTCATACTAGTGACGTCATCCATCTGGGCGTGATGACGTAATCAATGATTTTTTTAAATGGGAATAGGGGTCGTGTGGCACCTCATTTGAAACGGTGTTCAATTCTCTATTCAGTAATATAAATAATAATATCATTATTTATAGGGGGTGACCAAAAAAATCATTTTTGAATTAAATTAATTGACGCAAAAAGAAGAATGTATGTAATTTATTTAACTAAAAATACATTGTATTGCTGTCAGTAAATAGAAAAAAATGCTTATTTCACAAATAAACATTTCTTTTCGCTTAAATTAAATCACAAACAGCCTCCCACCTACCACTTGGCAGTTTGAACATTTAATTTAAGCGAAAAGCAATGTTTATTTGCCAAATAAATATTATTTCCTATTTTCTGAAAGTGATAGAATGTATTTTGAGTTAAATAAATTGCATACATTCTTCTTTTTTCGTCAATTAATTTAATTCAAAAATTTATTTTTTGGCCACCCTGTATAAGTAATGATATTAATGTTTATATTATTGAATAGAGAATTGAACACCCTTTCAAATGAGGTGCCACACGGCACCTATTCTCATTTAAAAAAATCATCGATTACGTCATCACGCCCAGATGAATGACGTCACTAGTATGAAATATATGCCAAAAAATTGTAATTTAAAAATCAAAATCGACCTGTTTCGGGATTTTTCTCCAAAGTCGTCCATTTTAGAGAAAATTAATTTATTTCATAATTTAGCCCTTCTCTGTATAAATAATATTTTATCAGTAACTCAAAATATTCCCGATGCAATGTCAAATATTTAACATTGTCACAGATTGTCAGTGTCTGACTGACAATATATGCTGACAATATTATATTCGGCTGAGTGCGTTGTAAGACAAAGGTAGATTTGGAAAATATTACCACGGCATTATGTTTATTTTTTTCGAATCCTGAAAAAACCAATATATATTTTTGAAAAATTTAAACGCAGAATGAAAGACTAAATTATTACCGAGGGCCGAAAGTCCGTTAGAATAAATAAAAAGTTTATTTTCAATGAAATATTTGAAATTAAAAATCACACTAAATTTTCTCTTAGTGTTTCACCCCTGTAACTTATTAAAATAAACATTATAGAAGTTCTCAGGGACTTTCGGCCCTCGCTAATAACGTAATCTTTCATTGTGCGTTTAAATTTTTCAAAAATACGTATTAGTTTTCTCAGGATTCGAAAAAAATGAATCTCCATTTAATAGCATTGCAGCCGAAAATACGTACCGATCCTCTTAAACATTTTTTTAAAAAGACAAAGTCTGTTTGTCCTATAGGTATACAGAAATGGAAAAAAATTATTGTAGTAAAGAAAAGAGAGACGTTCTCACAAACAATTTATTTTACAACTGACGATTGGTTTCGCTGTCTACAATATTCACAGCATCTTCAGGTCACGGTAAAAGTAAAATTAAATGCTACAAATAACAAAAAACTAGAGTTAGTTAAGTGGTCTGGTTGAAATCAAAGGGTAATGATCAAGCCAATATTAAAGTATACATATTTATGCATATATATAAATACTAACATGTACGTAAATATGGTTTACAACCCTCACACTCACATACATGCACGCATTCAAATGTAGTGGCAACAAAAGTATGTTAAGTGTAAGTATAAAATATATACTTACTTTCCGGTATAAGGGAAGAATATAGTAGTATTCAATATCATACTTTTTCTCTATATTATGCTAAAGAGAGAGACGGTAGAGGGACAGATTTGAATGTAATGCATTAACAAAACCAAAATAATTGGCAGGATCTTGGGATCCTTGGCAGGGATTAGTAAGGAAACACGACATTAAACCGTGAAACCAAAAAAAAAATTGTTATTTATATATAAAGTGATGTTATTTTTATATTTTTAAGTAATAGTGTATATTTTAATTTAGTTGGGATTATTAGATGTTGTTCTGGATGTTCAAGAACTAATAGATGTAAGATTGGTTGTGCAATTTTCCTAAACTAAACTAAACTAAACTAAAAGAATTAGTCAGTTGTGTATTAGTTGTGGTGTGATTGTGAAAATATTTTAATTTGTTTTGTTGGAGTTATTGAAATTAAATTGAACAATAGTAATTAGGTAAAAATTTGCTAAATTTTTTTTTTAATATTAAAAGTGTCAAACAATAAAATCATTAATAAATAATTCAGAATTAAAGTCAAGTGTAAAGGTACATGAAATTAAATTTATAGTAATATAAAGTTATGATTATTTGTGAAGCAATGAGATTTTATGCGATATTACTTACTAAAAAAGTTAGAAAAAGGCAAATATGAAAAAATCATTCATTTATGTTAACATCTGTTGAATGTAATAAATAGTTGAGTAGATTGAAAGTTCATCTCAAAAGATCTTTGAAAAAGTTACCTGGTTGAGCTGAATTATATGATTTCTTTGTAAAGTTAAAAAAGTTTTGAAATTTTTTTTTGTTTTAAAGTCGATAAATAACACATAACAGATTCTCGAAGGCACACAAAGGAGATGGACATAACAGGAGTTTGGGAATTTTTGATGAGGAAAGCAATCTGTGTACTACTACATCTTATTTCTTTTCGATTTTTACGAACTGTAAAAAATTCCTCTAATTTGAGTTTATTTACAAAGAAAACTCAAATGTCACTGAGAGTGAGAGGTTAAGTCAATGTCAAATTCTTCTTCTGTTATGATGTAGTAATAGTATTACATTAGTCCAATAGTATGGACTCACACATGCAACCCATTCATTCTTTGGAAAAAAATTAGTTTTAATTAATATTTATTGTTCTTCGTCCTTTTTCGTAAGGCAAATTACTTCTGCTCCATAGGCTATCACTGGTCTAATTGCTGCTGTATATATTTTTGATTTTGTTTTTTTGCTCAGGTTTTTGTCCTTGAATAGTAGATGATATTTCCAATATACTCTATTCCCCGCTTTAATTCTTTCGTTTATCTCTATACTCCTTCCGTTTTTGCTGTCCACCATCACCCCAGGTATTTAAAGCAATCTACTCTCTGGAATGTATTTTCACCTATCTTTATTTCAACAGCTGCATATATAATTAGCTAAAACCTGATAAGGATAAGTACGATGTTCTTTAATAAAAGAACCGCGTTTAACATTATATCCCTAATAAAGTTCGCCGCGGGACTCCAATTAAAAATGTCTAATCCGTCTAGACGGCGTTAGCTCAAAATAGCAGTTAGAGCATATTAAAAGTATCATTGGCTAATTAACAGCGAACGGGGATGGAGATCCCGGAGCGAAATAAGGAAAGGTGTACACGTGGCTTAGCGAGGATTAGAAAATGTTAATAAATTTGCATAGACTTCTCGGTGTAGCTCAAAGCTACGTACAGTTCATATGCTACGAGAAAGGATTATGGAAGTGGCTGCTAAACCGCTTAAGGGGGTATCCTAGTGTATAAGTTAGAAATTCATATACTTTTTTGGGAATTTTTCAAATAAAAATTACTGTACTTATTATTTTGAAAATTTGCGTGAGCATTTACTATAAAAAGAAGTACATGTGAAATAATTTTCATAAAAAAATATTGAAAATTTAAAGGATTTATGCGCCATCTACTGGCACCGTGAAAATAAAAACATAGCTCCACTGCTGCAGTGATTGGTACTAATAGCGACCGTGAAACATAAAATTTCAAAGTTATTATTGAAATATAAGTTACTTTCTATACCATTAACTAGGGGTTTTTGATCGGATAAAAAATGTCAATTTGGCGGTTTTTGAAACTGAAAATGTTGTAGCTAATTTAAAAAAAAATTCAACACTTCGTCATTTTTCCAAATTCAAATATTTTTCGAAAATCCTAGTTAATGGTATAGGAAATATCTTATATTTCAATAGCCACTTTGAAATTTTATGTTTCAGCATCTCTATTAGTCCCAATCACTGCAGCAGTGGGGCCATATTTTTATTTTCACGGTGCCAGTAGATGGCGCATAAATCGTTTAATTTTCAATATTTTTTTATAAAAATTGTTTTACATGTACTTCTTTTTATGTCCATGGAAATTTTCGAATCAATTGGTATAGTACTTTTTATTTTAGAAATTCCCAAAAAAGTATATGAATTTCGTACTTTTACACTAGGATAGTCCCTTAAGGAATTCTTTTTTTGATTTTTTGTTAAAAAGGTTCAAGATTAGTTGTATCCTTTTTTTTTTCTTACATTACGCATCAATCACGCAGGGTTATTAGCGTGTATGGATTGTGTTACAAAATTATAAATTAAAAATAGATTTTAAACATAACAATAGGAAATTATAAAAAGCTCTAAATCTATACAAAGTAAAGTAAAATACTATATTTTTGGTAAGAGATTGCAGTCTTTGAGGAATGTGAAGATGCTTTTTGTATCACTGTCTTTTCCGAGTGCACTATTTAATGTTGTATTGGTGGTATGTTGTACTTTTTTCGTTGCACTTTATACATCGGACACTGCAATAAACAATGCTTTACGGTAAGGACACTTCTACACAAATCACACACAGGTTGATCTGCACGGTGGAGTATGTAGTTATGGATTAATCGAGTATGGCCAATCCGGAGACGAGTGAAGATTACTTGCTCTCTTCTGGTTTTGAATTGTGGAATTTGATTGTGCTTAATGTCAACTTCGTATAGCTTGGTTGATGAGTCCCTCCATATATCCTGCCATATTTTAGTATTTTCTTTGAAATATGCTTTCAGGTCGGTGTGTAGGGTTTTCATGTTCTCTTCTGCGTTTGGGTTATTAGGTGCATTCTTTGCTATTTTGTCTACAACCTCGTTACCTTCGATTCCAATATGAGATGGTACCCAAATAAAATTAACTTTAATATTCATATTTTCTGCATATTTCAGTTCCCTTTTAATGAAAAGTAGTAGTGGATGATCAGAATAGAGTTGTTTTAATGCCAATATTGAGCTGAGAGAATCTGTAATAATGACGTTTCTTTTATTATTTTTGTTAACCAGAGCGGATGCTTTTAGAATAGTAAACAGTTCAGCGGAGAACGTTGTTGTATATGAAGGTAATTTATAAGCTGCTGTGTAATCTGACGAGTAAATTGCTGCGCCAGTTTCGTCTTCGTTTTTGGAGGCATCGGTGTATACTTTGAAGCAGCTACCATATTTGCTTAATATTTTAAGAAATTCTTGATTGATTTGACTTGCAGGAGTTTCTGATTTGTTTAGTCGCAATAAGCTGGTATCAGTAGAGGGAAGGCGAATTGTCCAAGGAGGAGGGGCTTGGATTGCGGAAATATCGTAGGTGTCTGGAAAATGAATATCTATTTTTGATAAGTAATTTTGTATGCGGTAATCACTCCGATATCACAATTTACAATGTATATACGTTGTAAATCCCAAATCAGGATTTACAAAGTTTATACATTGTAACGGGAGTGCTCCTCGTAACATTCAAATGTCTTGGTTTGTTTATTTCTAGTGCATCTTTATTGTGATTGTAGTGTAGGTATTTCTCACATCAATAAGATATCTTATTTTATATTGTGTTCAATTCGATCCGAAGCAATTGGTTTTATCTCTCGGTATAACGTTTCTTTGTGGACGTTGATGAACAATGTGGAGGGGAGACTAGAGAGAAATATAATTTTGACCTCTGTCTATTAGGCATTCCAAATCACGTGATATAATATGGCTGCTGGATGGCGAAACTGTCATCCATAGGCGTATCCAATGTTTAAACCACTTCAAATTTAATTTGCTATCACAATTTCACAAATTTCGCTACACAATTAACAAAAGAACAAAACCAAACAGGATATTCTTTACAAATTTGTCAATATTCAATGTAAACATTAGATACGCCATGACCACCCCCCTTAACTATGTCTATGGCCATGTCAGTTTAGCCATCCACCGGCCACCACTGACAGTTCATTGGAATCCCTAATTAAGTGGAAATATAACTGTGGTGTCTCATTATTTACTTCGTTATTTTTATTAATGACGTTCTTTTACGAGTAAGATGACCAGGATCTTCGGGGCTTGTGTACTATGCAAAATAAGGTAAAATAAGGATGAGGTTCCTAATTTTTTTTTAAAATGATGCGTATAGAGAAGGAGTGAGTCGACTTTGCAAAGTAACAAGACAGTTACTCAACACACACACACACACACTATACATGACACTAGGTACCTAACTGCAAAAATTTACCGTACCTATCATGCCAATGGCCATTATTTGTCGAGGCATTACCTAAATAAACAAAAATTACCAAAGAGTTCAATGCTTATGAATTTTTTAAATCTCTTTTGAATCATATATTTTTCCATAATATGAAATGACACTGAATAACATACATAACTGAATAACTGACATAACATAAAATGACACTGAATGAGCGAAAATGAAGTCCCAATATCCAAAGATTGATAATATATTATATTATCAATCTTTGGAGTTTAGGAATTCATTTTCACTCATTCAGTGTCATTTTCGTCCATCTTGTGTCAGGATATTTCTGAAAATATTAGTATTTTGTGTAAAATACATTCCCATCATCGGTCTCGTAGCCACTACTAATGTGTTATCTCCAACTCTATGTTGATAGTCGCATGTCGCATGGGTTTTATTGTTGAGCGTATGAATTTGCATTTACAGTGGCTGCTTTAGAAAAAACTTGTGTGACAAATGCCGTTTTTTGCACAGAGATGACAACGTACGATAAGCGCGACACCGACGCTTTGGCATTATGATTTTTTGACAACGGTAGTAATTGAAATCGTAACGACAATCCCAGCGCTAATGTACCGTGAATTATTTAGATAATGCATTGAAGTTAATGGCTTGTGTATGTGGGTTAATATTGCAAAGATAATAGACAATTGCTAGAATAAAAGCTGACTCATAATGTAGTAGAATGCTAGACTAAACCAATGCACCAAACTAGATAATTGCAGTAACGAAAATACAATTAACCCTTTAAAGGGTAAGATTATGGCCCGATTTTTGTCTTTTATTACTTGTTATTATGTTGGCCATTAGAGTAGCATAAAATAAAAATAACTAATTTAACCTGGATATTTGGAAAATACCATAGATGCGCCTCTCAATGTATGGGTAGATAAGTTCAGGTAGATTACATCAAAAAAATACTTGATCCTTTGTAAAAGGTATATTTCAAAGTCCCTAAATAAGGGTTACAGTACATCACAGTACGTTTTCGGATTAAAAAATCCATCATCAGTGTTTAAATAAGCCAATAAAATGCATACCTGAGCCATCAAAATCTTTTGGGTAAAAATCCTTTAAATATTGAAAAATAATATTGGAAAAAAAGTGCATTTTTCTTAAATAAACCTAAAAGTATTCATGGTATAAAAACAAAAAAAATCTAAATTTTCAGTGAAAGAAATTCTACAATTATTATTTTAAACATTTTTTCATATTATGAATACTTTTTATGAATACTTATGAGCGAATTTATTTTCGTCAAAGTCAGTCAGTCCTTTTGCAAAAATCTTTTGTCAGAGCTTATTTGAAATATTTATTAATGAACTTTAAAATATGTCTCTTAAGTTTGCCAAAAAAATTGCATCATACTCGAGTTACTTGAGATTAAAGGTTCTCCATTTCGATGTTTTTCGAAAATAACCATCCTTATTAATTTAGCGTATGGCTATATTATAGTTTTTGTATATAAATAAAGAAAACATGACATTATAAATAATAATTAATTTTTATAAACGAAAATTTAGTTGAAATTTGTTTTCTGTGTGTGTTTCTTGCATTGCGACCAGATCAACATCGTCATCCTTTAATAGTCTGTATAGAATTTGAAATTTTGCTCTACTTATACCTTCTATTATAATTGACAAACTCTTACATTGGGTCCAATTTCTTTTGTAATTTGTTCCTTGGAAAGTCCATTGATTGACTGTGTCATTTTTAATTATTCTAAAAAAACTGCGATATACTTTAAGGGCAACAGCTCAGTCGTTATTGGGTTTACATAGGTCTTTCAGACGCGAATCTCTTTGTATTTATTAGCTACAATTTTGTTCTTAATGATTTTATCTATACAATTTAATATTTTTTAAGTTATTCATAAGAAACAGTTATATACCTAGTTTTCTATTTCATAATACAGGGTGTAACAAAAATAGAGGTCGTAAATTTAATCACATATTCTGGGACCAAAAATAGTTTGATTTAACCTAACTTACCTTAGTACAAATGTGCATATAAAAAAGTTACAACCCTTTGAAATTACAAAATGAAAATCGATTTTTTCCAATATATCGAAAACTACTAAAAAATTTATATTGAAAATGGATATGTCGTATTCTTATGGCAGTAGCATCTTAAGAAAAAATTATGGTGAAATTTGGACACCCTGTGGTATTATAATATCACCCTGTACAAAATATGTTTAAAACTCATTCAAAGTCATTAATCCATGTAGTATCTGTTCTTGTATCAATAACCGCAAGTAACATTGAATTGTCATGTTTTGTTATTATTTAAATGTGTATATAAACATTAACTCGGTGGAGAAAGATGATTGTACTCAGTATTAGTATTATTGTACTAGGTCGTTACTGTTATATGTAAACACGTTGTTATAGTTAGTCATTGATGGACTTGAATGTAAATATAATGTATCTGAACCAAGAAAGAGAGTTTTAATTAGTTTGGACCTAAAAGGCATTATACATCACACTATTTAATACATGGCTGATCCTGCAGACTAGTGGAGAATCTTCTGTAAGGAACAAAGATGGCGGCACCAGCTTGGAAGTATAGACGGCGAAAACAGACCAGGACAGGAAGAATGCAGAGAACCCAGTGAAAAAAGACACAAGTGATAAAATGTAAGTAAGAATGTCTATCTTTATTAAAAATGCTTCCCTCGTTTTTATATTATTATTGAACATTGAATATTTATCTTTTCTGATTTTTGAATAATTTATGAAGTATCGATTTTTTTTTAAGAATATCTATGAATTTTGAAACATGAAGTGATTTTTTGAATTGAATATTTTTATCAAAGTTTATTATATATGCTATTATTGAATTTTGAGTTTTATCGAATTTATTTGAAAAATCTCTATCCGATTTCTATTTCTAGTACGGTTATTTTGGAATATTTTATGGAATATCGAATTTTTTTTTCAAAAATTTCTATCGAATTTTTATTGAATTTTTTCGAATATGTATACTATTATTGAATTTTATTAGCAGTTGTTTTTGTTATTGATCTTTTAGATACATTTTTATCGATTTTGTGTTAAATTTTGTATGATATGAACCTGAATTAATAATTTTTTGTGTGATAAATGATATATAAATGATTTTTTTAATAAATAATGATTAGTGATGACATACGTTGATAAACATTGCTATAAGTAAGAGATATATTTTTAACGAACCGACCTGAAGAGTCGAGATAAGGAATTTGGAGAACTATATAGATAAGAAGAAGAACTAACAATATTATAAGCTAAATATTATGAGGCAACTAGAGACAATAAGAAACCCACTGCTCTTGTCAAATTAGGAAGGTACTAATACTTAGTGATTTATAGAAGCTTGAAAGCTTATTAGAGACCCACTCTGTGTTTTGAGAGTACCTATTTTATTCATAATTATTCGTGAATAAACAACGGCCTCAAAGCAAGGGATTGAGGTTGTGAAATTTGTAAAAGAATTTGATCTAGCCAACGATGTTATACCCGCTTCTGTTAAGGTAGATTGTAGAGGTTTCGTGGCTAGTATTGAGTATTATGATTGTTATATGGAATATGTAGAAGAATTGGAACTTTTCTCTCGAGTAAAGCCACTTTGATTAGTCGAACGTAGGCATTGAGGGATAAGTAAAGGAAGTCATTATTATGATGTTATATTATGAAATGATATATTGATGATTAAATGACAAATGATTGTTATATGAAGATGAATTATGTACACTGTAGAAGTGTTATTATGTGGAGAAAAATGAAGAAATATAGTTATAGTACCAGACAAGAAGAAGAGAGAGAGAGAAAAAAAAATAATTTTATTAAAATATGTGGGAAAAATGGAACAAGGAAAATAAAATTTGTCAGAAATGTCAAAATAAAGCAGAATTAAGAATAATATCAAATAAGTAGCTAATCATTGAATTATGTCTAAGAATTAAAGTTGTAAATTTTTTTCTCTAAAGTAATGTAAATTATAAATAACTTATTTTTAAATGTAGATAATGAATTCAGGTTAAATTTTCGCGTAAAATGGAAGTGTTTGAATTAAGGATAGACAATATCTTACAATAAGTGTTAGTAGATAGTAAGCAAAGGGACACAAAAAGTGAAGTTCTTAGATAGATTAAATATTTATTATAGGTACAAGAGAGTTATTAGAAGTTTTTTAGAGACATATTAAAAGTTTTAGAGAGATTACATTTCTATTATAGGTACAATATTTTAAAGTTAGTAAGGCGTATATAAATAAATCAAAATAAGACTGAAATAATAAGATGAAATAGTAAAGTAACGTTAAATTCTTTTTTTTTTATATACCATTTAATAGAAGTTTAGGTAGCTTAGGAAGTATTAAAGTCGAGATTTTATTACAATTAGATTGGTTACGGCTTATAGGCACTAAAAGACTATTTAAAAGTTAGGATCAATTTCATTCACTGTGGACACTGTTTTGATGAAGTGAATTAGTGAACTTTTGTGTAAAATAGGAAAAAGAATATACATGTTTAGGGAAAAATCGATTGATCTGAAATGTACCATGTTACAGTTAGTTAGGATAGTTAGGAAATTTAATTTTTGAAAATAGTATTAGGTAATCATAAACACTCTGTGAAAGGGAAAGAGGGATATACACTCAGATATTCTTCTTCTCTTCTTAGGACTTTCTTTTTTTTAAAAAAACGGCGATGATAGACAATCAATCTTATTTTAAAAATATGTAATTTTAACAAAACGGGGAGGTGTGGTATTATAATATCACCCTGTACAAAATATGTTTAAAACTCATTCAAAGTCATTAATCCATGTAGTATCTGTTCTTGTATCAATAACCGCAAGTAACATTGAATTGTCATGTTTTGTTATTATTTAAATGTGTATATAAACATTAACTCGGTGGAGAAAGATGATTGTACTCAGTATTAGTATTATTGTACTAGGTCGTTACTGTTATATGTAAACACGTTGTTATAGTTAGTCATTGATGGACTTGAATGTAAATATAATGTATCTGAACCAAGAAAGAGAGTTTTAATTAGTTTGGACCTAAAAGGCATTATACATCACACTATTTAATAATTTAATACAACCCCATAAAAATTTTATTGGGGTTTTGTTCCTTTAAACCCCCCAAAACTTTTGTTTACGTTCCAATTAAATTATTCTTGTAGTACCATTAGTTGAACACAATATTTTTAAAACTTTTTTGGCTCTTAGTAGGTACTTTTTCGAAAAGTCAGTTTTTATCGAGATATTTTGAATATTTGTCAAATCCTCCACATATTTTTATATGGTTAAGTACGATTATGGAGACTTGGTAATAATATGAAAATTTATGTATGATTTACATTAAAAGTTTTATGGGGTGCACAAATTTCACTATAATTTTTCTTTAAGTTGTTATTGCCATAAGGATGCCACATGTCCATTTTCAATAAAAAATCTCTAATAGTTTTCGATATATTCGAAAAAATCGATTTTCATTTTGTAATTTCAAAGGGCTGTAACTTTTTTTATGTGCATATTTGTACTAAGGTAGGTTAGGTGAAGGTTAGGTCCCAGAATATGTGATTTAATTTATGACTTGTACTTTTGTTAAAACGTCTGTATAAAACGTGAGATTTTTCAATGAAAAATGCATAATTTCAATCGCAAATAACTTGGAAAGTGTCAATTTTGCAAAAAAAATTTATAGAACAAAATTACATAAGAATAGATTATATGCTTACAATCCGAAAACACAGTGAGTGACAAGTGTTACGAAACAATGTTGTTAAAAGAACATTTTATATTATTTATGTATTTGCGTAGGCTTAGGAAGTTTGTATATAAAATAAATTTTTTGTATTGATTACAACACAGTATGGGTTGGTAGCACGACTTGCCAATTTCCCTCCCCGTAGTCGGAAAATTCCTAAAAAGGGAAGGTGTACAAGAATTCATCTATACTCAGTAGATATATCTTAAAAACACCCTGTAATTATCTACGATAATTACTTTCAGTTATTTATGTCATCATAACAATATTACAACCTTCATTCGATTATACAAATATTGTTATCCTAGATCACGATTCACTAATAATTGCAGAATCAATTATAAACACTTTTCATGGTCGATGCTGAATAGGCATTTCTAAATATATAAACAGCAAAACTATAACAAGGGAATTCTTATTATTATATGAGACATTCGTCATTCTATTTTGTGATCAGACGTAATATTTCCACATTAAAGATAGTGTCTCTTTTTCTTCACGAGACGTTCTTTGGGTGCGGTGCTACCAGCTTATGCTCATGCGAGTGTAAATAAAACAACTCAACAAGTAAAAGCGTATCAATTATTCCACCCCTCGGATAAGGGATAACCACCCTCACCGGGAGCAGATAGCCTTAATGCCAGGGCTGTCATATACTCATAATTGGTCACTCTATCGACTTCCATATTTATTTTAATTAAAAAATGTTCATCCCCTAGATGGGGTTGTTTTCACACCCAGGGCAAAATTGCAGTTCGGCATAGGGTAGATTTTGACAAAGGTTATAATTACTACCTAAATCCAAATTTTCAAAGAAATCGACCTTGGTTCTCAAAATTCCACGAGAAAATGGCTGTTGATTGGACTATATAGCTCGCAAATACAAAGGGTGTAGACGTATCCCGATATTGCGCAGAAAAATAATTGTAGTCGTATCCAAATTCTAAAAAGCAAGTATACCAAACTATTGGTTATAAGTTAAAAACTTCATCAATTGACGAAATTTACTGTATTTTGTTCTCAAAATTTTGCCTCATTATTGTTGTCCTAGGTATATTTATATTGTTTTTTTTTTTTATATACAAGCTGAGAATTTAAATAGGTATCTTATATTTAATCTAAATCAAACACACAAATATATAGATTTTTTTTAAACTTCAAAACGTCCAAAGATATCTTTTTCAGTATTAAACTCGTCGAACTTTGTCTGTAAGAGTCTGTGATCGTTTCCTCCCTAATTATCGAGTTTTCAAGTAATTTTACTTTCCAACGAAGTTTTACTGCTGGGAGTAATTAGATTTTTGTCTTTTGAGCTTCTCAATGAACGACATAACATTCAAATTGTATAAAAAACCGATTTAATGTCACGAAGGAAAACATTGTCTAAACAAAAAGAGGGTCCGGAAAAACTTTTATTAAATATCATTAAATCAGCAAAAAATGTTAGATGTAAAAGGATCTACTACAATATCATCTAATATTGTTGCATTCAGACAAATACTTAGAAGCGATATTTTATTAATTACATAATATGCAATTTTTAATAGCAAATTTAGTTGCAAAGAATTTTGTTATCCCATTTTATTGTGGACAAAAAATACGACTATTTTAGTTTGAAGTTTGAAAAATGGGGCTCTGTAAAGTCTACTATAATTTTAAAATTTTTCCTGTGCTTATCCATCTGTTTCAATCGGAGCTAGGGATGGAGGTTTTTTACAAAACACCGGATTTCGGTTATACCGGTTTTTTTACTTACGGTTTAATCTGGCGGTTATAACCAATAAAAAAACCGGTTATTCCAAAAACCCGTGTTCGGTTTTTTAATCAATAGTCAATAGCCATTAGGTTACAAAGTTACGTTTACATTGTACTTTAGTTTAAGATACTTCATTCGAATCGGTATCAATATTATCTATATCAATACTATTAAAAGAATATATAGAAAAGGATATATATAAAACGTTCAGTATGACTTTTATCAGGGCATATCTGGATTCATTTCTCATAATGTGTCTTAACTATTGTAGCTTTCGAGATTTGATTGTGGTCTCGGTTATTCTTCATTTTTCTTAGGACCTCCTCATTTACGACTCGTCAGTCCACGAGATCTTAAGTATTTTGCGATCAAGCAACATCTCAAATGCTTTCAATATTTTGCACATATCTTCGTTTAAGATCAACGATTCAACAGCGTAAAAAGGACAGAAAAAACGTAACATCGTCTCATTCTTTTATATCGAGAGCGAGGTTGTGGTTCTTGAAGAAGGCCCTCATCCGTTTGAAGGTGGAACTACCTTTCCGATGAGAGCTCTTATATACTGGTTGTTTGTCCATTCTTCGTTCGTTATGGTACCGTCATAGTTATAGTTTATCACGGTTATTTCTGGGGTTTGGTTGATGTAGATTTGATTTTCTGTTATCTTTTTATTTATAATTATCATGAGCTTTGTGCTCTATATTTAGAATATTCCACAATTTTGGTACACTGATAAAAAGACAGTAGATATATACTATCGATCTAATCCGTGTTTATCTTGCAGTCAATACTAGGTTTGAAGAATAATATATGTACTAGCTGCCTAGCTTATAGATGCTTTTATATCAGCTTATAGAGGTTTGTGTGTAAATATATGAGGGTGGATTAATATATATGGACCACATAATATATAAAAAAAACTTCCTCATTTTTTCTCTAAACTTATTATTTTTTTTTTTCAGAGGTAACTTAATCGGTTTTTCACCGGTTATTATGGTAAAAATAAAAAACCGGTTATAACCGGGACAAGAAAACAACCGAAAAAACCGATTATTCTGGAGTAAAAAACCGGTTTTAAGTTATAACCGCTAGTTTTTTCCCATCCCCAATCAGAGCTTCATAAAATTTTATTTATGATTAACTTTCAGAAGAAGTTTCTACAAAAATGCAAGGTCTAACTCACTACAATCAACCCCGAAAGAGGTATTTTTTAAATATGTATACATATATTTTAAATATTTCGAATCGGTCACAGTTGATTGTATAAAATGGATTTTTACCAACAATATTTGCAATCATTACAATCAACACTCTTTTTCTATTACGTACATAAATCAGGAGACAAAGCAAAGTTAAATAATTACAGACCGATTAGCCTTCTCAACCATACACATAAAATATGTATAAGCTGTTTACGCGAGAATTAGTTAAAGATTGGAAAGGAAATTAGAAACTTGTCAACCAAGAGAAGAAGCAGGATTCCGAAAATGTTACGGAGCTAGTGACCATCTACAAAGTACAAAAATGGTTATAGGAAAAGTAATGAAATACAATAAACCTTTAATACTAATATTTATTGATTTTCACAAAGCCTTTGACGCGGTGTAGTTAAACAAAATACTACAGCCTCAGGCTTTCAAAAATTCAGGCCAGATTATAGGCATACAAAATTTTTATACAATATATGCCTACAGGCAAAAACCACTGTCAAACTACATACTTATTGTAATCGCATAAAAATAGACCGGGGGCTAGACGTGGAGACCCAATGTCTCCTAAACTTTTTAAGTTTTAAGAACATGCTTTTAAGAATTTTCATTGGTTGACAAAGGGATTAGAAATAGATGGAGAATATCTAAACAACTTACGTGTCGCCTTTGATATAATCATAATAGTTATGATAAGAGAGATATAGTCCAGAAAGCCACTGCGCATCCGCTAGGAAAAATATTCAAATTCAGATTTTTTGCACAATCTTACTCAAAAAGGACCCCTTTTAACAAATTTTCATGTTGCCAGGACCAAAAGTGGGTCAAAAATTTTTTAAACGTTTTTTTTGTTTTTTTTTCCTAAAATTATTTTTTTTGCATGGAAAAAAGTTTTTTAGGTTTTTTGGATCATTCCAAACACAAAAGTTCTGTAGTGACATTTCTCTAAAGTTGATAGTTTTTGACATATAAGCGATTAAAAATTGAAAAATTGCGAAATCGACCATTTTTAACCCTCAAAAAAAATGTGAAAAACTGAAAATTTGAATGTTACCAAGGTAGGTAAATATTCTTTAAACATCGATTGATGAAATACCGAAGAGTTTTTTGCAATACAGTATTCAAAACTCCTTTGTTTTTTAATTGCTTATCAAGCGTGAGCGACACTATTTTATACCGACAGTATTATAGTGCAAATGAAAGGAATAAATTCGTTATTTCGCAAACCGGCGATTTTAAGGAAAAATCCCGAAACTGGTCGATTTTTATTTTTAAGTTATGATATTGTGGCATAATATATGGTATACTAGTGACGTCATCCATCTAGGCGTGATGACGTAATCGATGATTTTTTTAAATGAGAATAGGGGTCGTGTGCTAGCTCATTTGAAAGGTTCTTTAATTCTCTATTCAGTAATATAAACGTTTACATAATTATTTATACAGGATGTCCTTCTACTTCTTTTTTTTGCAAATAAATTAATTTAATAAAAATTTTGTGGACACCCTGTATAAATAATTATATAAATGTTTATATTGCTGAATAGAGAATTGAAGAACCTTTCAAATGAACTAGCACGCGACCCTTATTGTCATTTAAAAAATCATCGATTACGTCATCACGCTCAGATGGATGACGTCACTAGTATACCATATATGCCACAATATCATAACATAAAAATAAAAATCGACCTGTTTCGGGATTTTTCCTCAAAGTCGCCGGTTTACGAAATAACGTATTTATTTCTTTCATTTGCACCATACTGTATACACATGCAACGGTGGAAAATAGTGTCGCGCACGCTTGATTAGCAATTAAAAAACAAAGGAATTTTGAATATTGTTTTGCAAAAAACTCTTCGATATTTCATCAATAGATGTTTAAAGAATATCTACCTACCTTGGCAACATTCAAATTTTCAGTTTTTCATATAGTTTTTGAAGGTTAAAAATGGCCGATTTCGCAATTTTTCAGTTTTTAATCGCTTAGGGGAGAGTTGGATAAAACAGGATAGTCGGATAAAACGGGATACCTGGCCTAGAGACCCAACTAGTGCTGCTATCAATCGGACAACGACGAAAACTTGTTCTCAGTCGTCATTTTAACATTCTCAGTTCGTTTTACCTCGATGCCACTATTTGATGAAAAGTTGTGTTTAGAATTTTTTGACTCTATTTTTTTGGTACTTTGTACTTTTAAGTGCGTTGTTTTCTACATTATATTGCCTACATATCTAAACATATATTTCTGGTGACTATTACATTTAATTAAGCACTTATTAACGAATATTCTCATATATAGTCTCATATAGTCCTGTATGATTTATAATTTTTGAGAATCTCGGGAGGTTGTAACCAAAAAAAGTATTCCACCTGTTGTCAATCTGGTGGTATGGGAACGATATTATTATCGTTTTCTAGGCTACTTCGATAGATAACTTACTTTCCTTATTAATAAGTATTTCATTATTCTATTATAAACATATCCGTAAGAGGATTCCATACTTTAAAATATTAAATCGTATTTTTTAAATAATTTTTAATTAACTTGTATTGTACCTACAGCCTAAACGGCCAATGCTTTTGGTGTTAAACTTCTATTTCTCTTAAAGTTTGTTCGTATTGGTTACCAAGGCCTTTAAGTTTGTACTTTTTGCTGTTGACACAGTGACGAGGGCAGCTCTTATATGACACCATTGTGTTTCGCTAGAAAATGCTTCCGCTATTCCAACGTAGTGTAAATGTCCATATATGAGACCTTGCTTATGTCTTAATGTGTAGTTCTAGAATAGTTTGGGGGATTGTTGATTTTTTAACAACAGTAGTGAAAATAAGTAAACAATGTATTCATACAAAGAACAAAAAGATTCTCAAACTTAAAATCAATAATAAACTTATTGAATTGGAGAAATATAACTGCTTCTACAGATCAGTAGTACAAATAGTTAGTATAGGTATACTTACTTAGTTATCCGCATATTTACAAAGCATACTCTTTTTGCCGTTTACCACATCGCAGTCGTCGCCATTTCTTCTTGTCTTATCTATCTTCTTCAGTGAGGTCTCTTTTTTCCATTACTGTTTTTATTTGTCCATTACAATGTAGTTTAGGTCTTCGTTTTTTACTCCATCTATTAGTTTTCTGTTTCCAAATTCTGTGGTATTATTGTCTAGTTCATACTTCGCATATGTCTATACCAGAGTAATTTTCATTTTTCTATTCTGTCATTTGGTGTTTCTTCTTCGCAATCGAAGTTGAATGGATTATTTTCCATTATTAGTTTTGCATTTCCTGTCAAAAGCGTGTATCGTGCCCAACGTCTTGAATTCGTTTATTCCTGTTGGAACCATTTTTTTATTACCGTAGTTCCATTTCCACTATCTTTTATTTATCTTCATCTTCATGTCCATCCTATCTTCGTAGTGCTACCTTTATATCTTTTATACTTCTCCATTTTTTTGATCTTGGTCTGTATTTCTCTTTCTTTCTTTGTTAAATCAGATAACATGTTAATTTTCTCTACTTGCATATCTTTTAGTTTGTTTTTGTCCTTAAATACTTCAACCCTGTCTTCGATTTTATTCATTTCAGCAATATTCATTTTTTTCCATTCTTTCGGCTCCTATCAGTTAGACCTGCAGCTCCAGATTTGCTTTAATAAATTTCTCCAGTGACACTTTGACTGACTGAATATATGAGTTTCTTGATATACTACAGTTTATCTCTATTCTATGCGTATATTTCTTATTTCCTTTTTTATGTCATCGTTTTGTTGCTGTAGTAGGACAAAAACAGAGTATTTTAAATGTTCATTTAAAGATAGGGTTAATACAAATTAAATGGTATCTTTGGATGGTGAAATGCTTGTGAAAATCAATAGTTTTAAGTACCTAGGATCGGTATTACAGAGTGATGGAGAAATAGATGGAGATGCATTCAGTAGAATTAGGGCTGGATAGATGAAGTGGAAAGAAACGAGTGGTGTGTTGTGTGACAAAAAAATTCCAATGAAGCTGAAGGGAAAATTCTATAAAACAACCATAAGACCGGCTATGATGTACGGAACTGAATATTGGGCAGTGAAAAAGAAGGAGGAACAACGAATGCATGTGGCGGAAATGAGAATGCTTAGATGGATGAGTGGAGTGACAAAGAAGGATAAAATTAGAAATGAGTATATTAGGGGAAGTCTAGGTGTGGCACCAATTGATGCCAAAATGAGAGATCATAGGTTAAGATGGTTTGGTCATGTTCAACGTCGAGACGTTAATCACCCAATACGAAGAATAGCTGAAGTGCTGATTCCTCGAAGGAGTAGAAGAGGAAGATCAAAGAAGACCTGAGGGGAGACGATAAGGCAGGACATGTTGGTAAAGGGGATTAACATTGATATTACCCAAGATAGAATTGTGTGGAGAAATTAAATTAGGTAAGCCGACCCCGCATAGGGATAAGGCAAAGAGAATGATGATGATGTCATCGTTTTTGGTCATGATTTTTTCGTCATTTTTATTATTTCTTGATTTAGGCTTGTGCAACCTTACCACAACTTACAAATGGTAGCCATTATTTAATTTTGTAAAAAGTGTGGTATTAATTTTTTAGGTTTATACAGCATTATCCAGATCAGATTTTTTATATTATAATACGAACTATTATAATACTTTCGGTATACCTAAAGAGAAGGCCGTCGTAGTCAGTGTTTTCTTTTTTATTATGTTTTTATTTTAAATTATAGATTAATATGTTAAGCCTCAGCACTATAGGGATCTTGTATTGAGGACGTAGTGTTTACAAAATGAGAGGTTTTAATTTTGAGCTTTTACTAAAGGATTTGGTGGAAATGGCTTTGCTGAAAACGCTTCTCTGTGTTGCAGTTTTCCGGTTGAATGTTAATAGAGAATGATATGCTATGGCACGGGATGTACAAATTAGTTGATTTCTTTTTTGTGAGGAGTTATACAAACTTATAGCAATACTACCTATAAACAACTTCAGCTCTTATCATACTATATCATCCCAGTGTTCGATAATATCTTAAAAAATAATAAAATAGTACTATAGTAAAACAGTAAAGAGACTTATATTGTCTATTTACATATTAAATAGACTTTTAACTATTTGTAATTTCAGTTAATTAGAAACATAAATTAATACAATGACATCAATTTAAGAATAGGTTGCATACTTTTTTTGGAATAGTCGGAAATTAAATTGCTTCATAGTTTTTTATTTATTGTAAAAAAATTGAGATACATATTTTATTAAAATCTTGAAAATATTGGTGGTCATTAATTATTAAAACATTTTTCTCTGAGAGTTGCACAGGCTTTAGATAGGCTTGATATTACCAGAGGACGGCAGTTCTCGTCAGTGGTGCACAACACCCCTACATGCGACCCTATAATATACACGAAATTTTAGATTTTCTAAATCTGACTGAATTGAAAATCCGTCCAAATCTCATCTTAAAGATTAGGAAAAGACTCACCCATCCATGTCAAATCTCCATTTTGGTCCAAGGGTGTGGATTTTACGGCCCTTCCCATTTAGGGTCTGTTTTACGTTCTCGTCCCCAAAACTCCCAAAAATTTTAAATATTTTAAGTCCAGCCTTTGCGGCTTCTGATAGTATTGATCATTACCTTTCCAACGCATGTGTAACTTTGAAAATCGGTTATACCATTCAAAATTTACCGAGCTCAGAAATATGACTCCATTTTTATTTAAGAAGAGGAAAATTTTTGTGGATATAATATATGTATGTATGTGTGTGGCAAAGTTACACCGATCTGAATTTTTTTTCTGCGTTTCAAGAGCGGGTCAGGGCGGATTCATAACCGGTGTAGTTTGTGACTTTTGACCACCCATAAGCCAGCTATAGGGCTTGGTAGATACAAAATTGCATATTTTTTGGGCGTATATATCTTAGGTTCAAGGAGAGATAGGAAACCCGCAAATACACCAAATCAATAGCGTTGAGTTAAGCTTTAAAATGGTGCCTAAGCAGTTAGGATCAGACATACACATGGCTCAGTATAGCCAAAAAACTGAAAAACTAAACTTTGAAAATTTTGGTTTTTTGACAGTTACTCAAAATTTTAACCTACGAATTACGCCAATAACTTAGCGTTTATAGGAGGACTCGCGTCTAACGGTGTATACCTCATATCTGGAAAAATTTGAATTCTTAAGTTATAGACTTCATAATTATGATCAAATTTATTTCTTATGGGGAAAACGGTTTTTCAAGCTCAATAATTCCTGTAATACCCTCAGTTATCATACTTGACCTTGAATGCGTCAGATACTAATTTTCAATACATTTCAAACTAATGTTTAATGATCAAAATCGGTTAAGCCGTTCAGAAGTAATCGAGCTCTAAATGTATAATCCATTTAACCATTATCGCCGAAATGGTTTATGTAGTTGTAGTGGTTACGACGCTAAGATTGATCGTGCAATCCGAGTACATTTGCTGGTCATAATTATTAGGATGGCTGGGATATGAACACGGATTATCTTATCACAAGTCTGGTATCGTAGCTACTAGAGCATTTGGGAGAGAATGCGAATAAAGTGACCATTTATAACGCTTAACGTGTAATCGAGAAACATTACATTTAACTTCATACATTTAATTTATAAAAATTTTTGAAAAACTCCTGATACAAGAATAAAAAACCGCTAAACGCCGTAAAAATATGAGTGGCGCATACAATGTTCCAGCTACAAAAGAGCTGATATGAGTATTACGTGGCACGAAAATGTATTTTTATTTTGATGGAAAATGAAATTCTATTTTTATTTTGAAAGATTTTTTCCATAATATTTGCTAAATTTGAAGTAAAATGCGCCACAAAAGAGCCTCAAAATGCAAACTGTATCAAGTTACTCTTTTGTGGCGCGTTTTATTTCAAATTTAGCAAATATGATGGAAAAAATCTTTCAAAATAAAATTAAAATTTTATTTTCCATCAAAATGAAAATACATTTTCGCGCCACGTAATGTTCATATCAGCTCTTTTGTAGTTGGAATATTGTATGCGCCACTCATATTTTTACGGCGTTTTGCGGTTTTTTATTCTTGTATATTACACTGGAAACACCTGTTCCTCTTCATATTCAGAGTTAGGGATAGTTCCCATTATTTCTTGTGTTTCTTCAATACAGTCAACATTATCAATTCTCCTCATTCTATTGGCACATAACATAATAAAACAACGTTTTTTGAAGTTATACTTCTTTACGCGCGATATGAGGGTGAATTTTAATAGGATTAAATCCTTTGCTCCCGGCGCAGTCGCATTACAACTTTGTTCTGATTGGATGTTCAAATGACATGACAAAAATTATCCAATATGGCAGCTGTGGGACTGTGGTTTGGTTATGAATGGTTGTTGCGTTTTAAAATTTGTAGGAAGAGAAACAACAAACGAAAAGTTAGTTAATGGTTATACTGCCTTTTTAAATAGTTTTCGTATTATATTTTTGGACTTATTAACATAGAAGAGATGATTGTTGCATGCCAATGTGAAAGCCCATCAAACTGTGACTAGTTTGAGTGCCGCAAAATTACTGATAAAAACCTATTAGCCCTAAAACCCTAAAGAATCTTACACTGGTAAGTGTTTTAAAAATAGTTAATCAAATTTTGTTATGATATTTGAACATAGCCACTTTGCACGATGCAAGTGATTGCGAAATTTATTAGTCGTTATACGGGCTCTGATTGGGTGTTGAAATGATCTGTCAATAATAAATAATTGTTCAATATGAAGGTAAACAAATGTATAATATATTAGTTTTATTGTTGTGAGGACAGAAACAAAAAAGTTTATAATTGTAGTGATTTTTAAATAGTTTTTAAAGCAACAGGTACGTAATAATTGTAAATGTATCATAGGTATTTGAACCTACCAAAATACATAGTATGTAATACTTTTATTTACATAATTTGATTACCATCAAAATTTCTATCAATATTCACCTAATATATTGTTTTCTTACTCTATGTTTTGTTGTATTTTTTCAATTCTAAATCATTTCAATTCAAAATCAAAATAATTTGATTTACATAATTCAAAAATGTCAAAAGTTTAATCCGTTTAGTTAGTCGATCTTCGCACATAATGACACACTGTCTCCGTGGCGAAGCGTTTAATGCGAGTGAACCCCAATACAACGCCAATACCAGCCGCGCTGGTAAGTTGGTTCAAATCCCAATAGAAACTTTTATTTTTTTATTTTTTTTTATACGTTTTATGATTGTAAGTATATTTATTATATCATTTTATTTTCAGGAAATACGTATTTAGTTAAAAAAAATTTCCGACAATTAATGTTCAAAAATCATTTGTGGCATTTTTAATGTGTTTGTGTGTGTTTTATTCTTTTATTATTTTAATTTTTGGCACTGTTTTAATAAAAATATTTGAGAAGTAGTAAGTATAAATTAAGTATAAATTTAATATTTAAATAAAATATAAATAAAAAGTATATTAATTTCGTTTATAATCATATAATCACATAATAGAAGTATAACTTCTTACGTGCGTACAAAGTACACACACATTGTTTTTTTTTTATGTAAATCTCTAAATTAAAATCTTCCCATTTTTTTTAGAATATTCTTAACATTAGAAATGTCCACATTAGTGGTGAATAATTTAGTTTATTTAGTTAGTGACTGTTTGTCCCTTAAAAACAGATCTTGAACACTTTAACTCCAACTTCGTCATACTTCATTAACTCCAATATTTTTGCTGGCTTGTGTCGTCTGGGATCTGAAGCTGGAATCCGTGTCAGCCTAGAAAACACCATGTAATGGAGCGAGACTAATGTCACGTCAAATGCTTTTTTCAATATTTCGATTTTTCGATTTTTTTGTTTTTATATATTTAGATTTTTCTATTTTTTGATATTTTGTTTTTTAAGTTTTCGATTTACCGATTTTTTAATTTATTGATTATTCGAATTTTAATTTTTTTAATTTTTGGCTACTTATTAGACATGCCACAAGAAAACAGATTCAGATCATCATATTATTCTTCTTGTTCAGGATAAGTGTGGAATAATAAATAATTTAGATAAAGGCCTTTGATATTTAATTTCGATTCGGAGATCATTACTAAAGACCGGATTATATGTTCCTATTTTGACTGAAATATGTGCATATTGTTATATTACTATTTGATATGAGAATTAGAATTTTATAATTATAAGCAAAATTCAAATTAATACAAAAGATCTTCGATTTTCTCAACCACGGGCATCTAAATTTAGAACAACCTGTATACAACAAATTATTATATTTAGTTTTTAAGAAAGTGATTCGAAGAAGTGTACGAAACTCGATAACAATGCGCCTAAGATAAACAAGTTTGAGTGACGCGGACCATTATAGAGTTCGCGGAAGATTCGATCATTAGCCTACGCTAAATAAGACTCAGTGAAATAGATAATAGGTCATTAAGTTTTGTAAAAAGTAGAAAGTAAGTTTAAATTGGGAAATTATTATTTTTTCTTGAAATCCATTAAACACATTTAGAAAGATTAAAAGTTGGTATTGAGGTATACGGCGAATTAAAATTTGTGGTGGAATGTTGATTTAGGAATCTGGAAGGGATATTGAGAAAGTAGGGAAATGAATGAGGATGAGAGATCAGAATGTTTTGAGAAGTCGAGAGGTGAAGTCCAGTGGTAGACGGTAGTGTACGAAGAGTGAAAAAGCCGGGTATAGTTCCGTGAGTGTTGAGTACCCATAGGAACGAGAGGTAGGCCGAGTCGAGAGAAAAGAATCTCCTTGAGCAAAGAGTGTCCCGGTGGCTGATTGAAGTGGTTCGAAAAAGGTAGAACACGGCATCACGAGAAAAGCAAGAACGAGAGCTGTACGAGGTTGTTTTCAAAGGAGAACATTACTGGAGGCCAGGACGAGTTTTTCATCGCAACCAAGGGTAGGAGGAAACGGGTTTTGTGTGAGGACATTCGCAGTTCACCAGATAAAGGTCAGTCTCATTTGTCAAGACATGAATGTATGGGTTTTTGTATTAAATACCACATTAAAAATTGAAGAACATAATCGCTAATATTAGAAGATTTTCATCAAACTTAAATCAATTTGTTGCTAATAAATCCTAATAGTTTCATTATTAATAAAAGTTTTAAATTGGAAACCAAAAGGAAATAAGATTCCCATTTTTAAATGTTGGTAGTAAATAAATATAAGATCTAACAAATATTAAGCAGTAATTGCCATTTATATAAAATAAACAAAATTTTGATTTATAATTGTAATCCATATGTGTGTATTATTTTATTTTTTTCCTATCCCGATTAGGAACCACTGAGAAATACTTAGAAGTCACGAAAGTAAGTAAGTAATTTGATAATTCGCCCTGAGATTGAAAACATATTGATATGTGATCTGGTTGATTAATTAGATTATCACTAATGCATTAATTAAATTAAATTACATATAAGAATATCATCACATATAAATAAATAATATCACAACAATATATATGTCTGAAATATGTGTAAAATATGTTGAAAATACTCCCTAAAAGTTTAAAATATTTTTCAAATAATATGTTGAATATGTGAAAAATATTTTAAAGTAACAAGAGACTAATGTAATTTTGCAGTAAAAGAGAAAGACTAATGTAATTACAACTAAATGTTATTTGGATGGTTATTATAAACAGTTAAAATGGTGTTAACGTCACTCTACCCTTAATTTATTTTTACCTTCACTAACTTGTTTAACGGATAAACATTATTTCATATCAGACTGTACAGAGTAACAATTTACACAGTCTGTATATAAAATAATACAAAAAAATACAATAAACAAAAAGACAGGTATACAAAATCTTAGCATAATTTATTGCAAACTTTTTAAATTTATTTACCATTTCGGTCTAATGCTGTTCGATCTAGTGAGGTGAGGTAAATATACTAATGTATACCTATCTATTAGTACCTATTACTATTATTCTACTTACGTTTCTACATTTTATTCCTTCTTATAAAAACAATTCACAATCAAATGTTTTTCAATATTTTCAGTAGTAAAATTATGTCGCCTATCCGTTAGTAGTAATTTGTATGTTGAAAAGCTTCGTTCAACATCAACTGATGTGATTGGTGCAAATTTTAAAATATCAACAATCTCCGTATTTAAATTGGTATTAACATCAAAATCGCCACAAAGAATTTCGTTTGCTTCCTGTAAAGGAAGTAAAGTAAAGGAAGTAAAGGAAGTAAATAATTTTTCTGTAAAGTTTCAATATATTTTTTATTTATTGATTGTCCAATTTTTCCAGAAACTTCTACAGCGTTTTCTTTAAATTTCTGAATTAAATTAAGAGACTCTTGTAGTGGAAGAGATTCAGTTTCAAGACTGAGGATGGTTTTATAAACAAATTCATAATTCCATTTAATAAAACAAAGCTCATTGTGCAGTGATCTGTTTTCTAAAATTGATTTGCATTTTGAAATCACACCAATATTTGTTTCTTCAAAACCTAAAATTAGTTCTTTTATAGAGAGAAATTGTTCCGCATAAAAACAGGCAGCTTTTAAATATAATATGTTGGTAATTTTTTCTTTATACAGGGTGTCCCGAAAAGATTGGTCATAAATTATACCATACATTCTGGAGTCAAAAAGAGTTCGATTGAACCTAACTTACCTTAGTACAAATGTGCTCATAAAAAAAGTTACAGCCCTTTGAAGTTACAAAATGAAAATCGATTTTTTTCAATATATCGAAAACTATTAGAGATTTTTGATTGAAAATGGGCAGGTATCATTTTTATGGCAAGAACATCTTAAAACAAAATTATAGTGAGATTTGTCCACACCATAAAAATTTTATGGGGGTTTTGTTCCCTTGTACCCCCCAAACTTTTGTTTACGTTTCAATTAATTCATTATTGTGGTACCGTTAGTTAAACACAACATTTTTAAAACTTTTTTGCTTCTTAGTATTTTTTCGATAAGTGAGTTGTTATCGAGATGCGGCTTCTTTTTTAATATATTTACATAAAAATTGTATGGGGGTTTTGTTCCTTTAAACCCCCCAAATGTTTGCGTACGTTCCAATTAAACTATTGTTGTGGTCCCATTAGTTAAACACAGTGTTTTTAAAACTTTTTGCCTCTTAGCCTTTTTTGATAAGTCACCTTTTATCGAGATGTGGCTTCTTTTTCAAAATATACCTAAAAATGTAAATTATAAATAAATTTTCAGATTATCAACAGGTCTCTATAATCGTACTTAACCATATACAAAAATATGTGGTGGATTCGAAAAATATTCAAAATATCTCGATAAACAATAGCTTATCGAAAAAATAATAAGAATCAAAAAAGTTTTAAAAACATTGTGTTTTACTAATGGTGCCACAATAATAATTTAATTGGAACGTACACAAAAGTTTGGGGGGGTTTAAGGGAACAAAACCCCCATAAATTTTTTATGGGGTGCTCAAATTTCACTTTAATTTTTTTTTAAGATGCTGCTGCCATAAGAATGCCACATGTCTATTTTCAATAAAAAATCTGTAAGAGTTTCCGATATACGAAAAAATATCGATTTTAATTTTGTAACTTCAAAGGGCTTTAACTTTTTTTTATGCACTATTGTATATAGGTAAGTGAGGTTCAATCAACCTATTTTTGACCCTAGAATCTGTGGTATAATTTATGACCAATCTTTTCGGGACACCCTGTATATCTGAATACTTAAAGGCGATTTTAAAAATATTTTCTTCACGTTGCTAATTAAACTATTCACTGTAGGAAATGAATTTCGAATTTCTTCCGCCACTCTGTTTAAACCATGCGCCAAACACGTCACATGAATTAAATTGGGATATAAAACTACTTTTAGTTGTTGGCATGCTTTGACCATGTATGACGCAGCATCGGAAACCATAAGCCATAAACCATAAGCCATAAACCATAAGCCATAAACCATAAGATTTTGTTAGTTGGAACAATGTCGGAAAGGAAAAAGTTCATGAAAGCATCATTTATAAACCTAACCATTGTGACATGGTTAACTGTGTCAAGCTGTTTACAAGCAATCAAATATGATTTACCAGGGGTGCTCTCATATAAACAACCTATTAATAAATTTTGCCATATAGCGGCCACAACCGTCGTTTCATCTACTATAAAATATATATAATTGTTATCTATAGTTTGGTGGGTTTTTCCGTAGGTGGGTTTTTCCGTAGGTCTGCGACGATTCTTGTGACATCAACAAAAATTTCGCTAAAACTTGTTAAAAATATGCCAAAATATGTCAAACGGTCGAAAATACATATGTTCAAACCATCCAAATATGTTAAAAAAACGAAAATATTCTAAATATGTAAAACTAAATTAGTGTCAAACGCCTTTAATTATCATAATTCGTCCACATCTTGAAGCGTTTGATTGTATCTTTGATGGTTATCGATATGCAAAAAACATATAATTCGGTCTATTACCATCTTTCTATGGACCATTTCGAACTTTTGTTCTCTTCAGGAAAGTATGTAATGATGTTCTGAATCGAAAATAGGTAACTTTGCCCGGTATGCCAATTACAAGAAATAATCAACATTTAGACGCAATAGCGACCTCTATTAAAGAAACGACGAAACCCAAGCGACTCTATTTTCAAACAAATAAATAATTTAAAAATAAAATCTTTGGATTTCTTAATTCGGAAACAGATTCTCTCTTCTACCTACTCCCCATCCTTCTAAAATTTGCAAGGAATAAAGGGTGATGAATGCAGAGACATGGAGAGTCTACATAGTTGCACTCCACAACACATCAATTGTGTTGTCCACATGTCTCTGCATTCATCACCCTTTATTCCTTGCAAATTTTAGAAGGATGGGGAATAGGTAGCAGAGAGAATCTGTTTCCAAATTAAGAAATCCAAAGATTTTATTTTAAAATTATTTATTTGTTTGAAAATGGAGTCGCTTGGGTTTCGTCGTTTCTTTAATAGAGCTATTGCGTCTAAATGTTAATTATTTCTTGTAATTGGCATACCGGGAAAAGTGTCTATTTTCGATTCAGAGCTAGGGATGGCGGTTTTTGACAAAACACCGGTTTTCGGTTATACCGGTTTTTTTTGCTTACGGTTTAACCTGGCGGTTATAACCGGCCAAAAACCGGTTTTTCCAAAAACCGGTTTTTGGTTTTCTTAATCCAATAGGTTACAATGTTACAGTTACAATGCACTTTAGTTTGCGATACTCCGCTCGACTCGATACTCGATATCAATATGATCAAGATTAGTATGTACTATCGAAAGAACATCAATATCAATATAAATGAATCACAATTTTTAATAAAACCATTTTATTCTATTAATTATTATATTTATTTATTATTTTATTATTATTATATATTTATTGATTATTATTAAAATTTAATATTTAATATTTAATAATTATATTTAATATAATATAGCGTAAGATTAATATACAGTAGGAAAAATGAAAGAATATCCATGAACGAACATATAAAACACGCTGTATTTTCCTGTCACCGTGTCAGACAAGAAATTGGCCAGCGCAAGTACATGTAATAATTAGTGTTACATGTACTTGCACGGGACAATTTTCTTTGTGACACGTTGACAGGAAAATACAGCTTGTTTTATATGTTCGTTCATGGGTATTCTTTTATTTTTACGACTGTATACATATTGCAATAATACAATTTAACCCAACCATTTCAACTTATAAAAAATTTCCCATACTTTTTCAAATGGGATTTAAAAAAATAATATCAACATAAATATTTTACTTAAAAATAAATTAGATAATGTAATTTATATTTTATTTTTACTACCATCAAAAAAAAATTATCATGTATTTCTTTTAACACGTTTGTATAATATGGTGTATTCCATGAATATACGACTGTTTTGGATTATCGTGACAACGAATATTTTAGTGTGCAACATAAGAATAAGAAGTACGAAAGTATTTTGCTCTAATAATTACTCCAATAAACAACAATATAATTTGCAATTTACTTTCGTTCTACATATTTTGCACAGTAAAATATTCCTTGTCGCGATAATCCAAGAGGGTCGTAAATTCGTGGAATGGGGTATAGGTACATTTTAACTCATTTAATACTTCCTGTATGGGTGCATCGTTTTGAAAACGTAGGGAAATCCTTGGAGATTCATATTCGTAATCGGTAATTCGATATTCATAGTCAGAACATTATTTTTGGTAATCAGAAAAAGTCATTCACCCACTTTCAATGTCAAGAGTCAAGTGTGAAAAATAGATGATGTTTGCGTCTACTTCACACAGATCACTTCTTATGTAAATATTATGATTACAAATACCTTTTCAACGAAATATTATAATAAAACTTAATTGTTTCGGGTTAACGTGAGTTTGCACTTTCAGTTTGCTTCTGTATTTATAAAGTAAAATTTGAATTATGGTTTTGTTTGGAATAATTACTTGAGAATAATAATTAAAATTGGGATCCAAAATAATACCTAACCTAATCCTAATCACCGTAAAAACCTAATAACCGGTTTTTACTGTAAAAAGAAAAACCAGTTATAACCGGGACAAAAAAACAACCGGTAAAACCGGTTATTGCGAAGTAAAACAACAGTTTTAGGTTAAAACCGGTAGGTTTTTCCCATCCCTATTCAGAGCATCATTACATGCTTTCCTGAAGAGAACAAAAGTTCGAAATGGTCCATATAAAGATGGTAATGATCTCCGAATCGAAATTAAATATCAAATGCCTTTATCTACCTACGGTTTTAGTCACGTATTGAGTACTAGGAGACAGATTTGTTGATCTTTGCTTCGGTGAATTGATGTGTTGTGAAGTGCAACTATGTAGACTCCCCATGTCTCTGCATTCATCACCCTTTATTCCTGGCAAATTTTAGAAGGATGGGGAATAGGTAGAAGAGAGAATCTGTTTCCGAATTAAGAAATCCAAACATTTTATTTTTAAATTATTTGTTTGAAAATGGAATCGCTTGGGTTTCGTCGTTTCTTTTCAACAAATTATTAAGTTTATTTAGTTAATGACATTAAAAACATATCTTCAACACTTTATTTCCAACTCCGTCATACTTCATTAACTCCACTATTATTTTTGCTGGCGTGTGTCGTCTGGGAACTGAAGCGGGAATCCGTGTCAGCAAAGAAAACACCATGTAATGGAGCGAGACTAATGTCATGTCAAATGTTTTTTCCTGTCGCGGAGGACTTCCTCAAAGCGGCAAATCGTAAGTGAATCTGACGCTCGCGTTACACGATTTTATATAAAGATTTTATTTTAACGAAGTACATAGTGCACTCTGATGAAGCAAAATTTAATATTCATGCTGGATTGCATATAGAGTTTCATTTTTTTTTCTTCTCTTTTACCAATTTTCTTTATTAGGTACTTATTTAACACTTGGTTGTAAGATTTAAATACATTGTTTTAACCATTTAACAAAACGCAAATTAATTTTAAAAAATATATAAATATAGAAGTCATAAAACAAAAGTTAATTGGTGAATAAACAAAAAACTGTACTTCTTTGCTGAGAAGGTAGAGGTGCTTGCAGCACTCTCTTATTGAACTGTAATATGATGCGGCTGTAGTTTCGTGTTGCAACGAAATTGAAAATGGTTATTTATTTTTTGATTTCTTGTAATTATTTTATTTATCGGATACCATAGGTTACCACAAAATACACCTGTAGGTATTGAGGTAACTAAGAAGATAGAGGTTTAAAAACAGTAACAAAACTGTATGAACCGGAAAAAGTTTTACAAAACAAAAGAAGGATTTACATATTGCTGATAATTCAATTCTAAATAAAAATGATAAATATGCTAATAGACGAGGAAATGAAGCTGGAAAAATGGCAAAACCTCGCAATTTTTTCGTCCAGCATCGATTTGTACAAAAATTTGGGATTAGGCTCAGTTCACCCTCTTGTTCATTTTCTATATTGAGCCGTTGTACGCTTTTGGTTTTTTAAGGGTGAAAACCACCCCTAATTGTAAAAAATTATAAAATAACATTTTAAACTTTAATATTGTCAACATTTGCTTCTTATTAGTTACATAATGATTGTTTTGTGCTTTAAGATATAATATCACAATATTTCAACCCTTAAAAACACCCTTGTTGGAGCTATATATGAAAAGTTTACTTATCCTAAAAGAATAATTTCGGCTTGCATCAATTTACATAAAAATTTGGGGTTAGGATCATCTTACCCTGTACTTCATATTGTATATCATGCTCAAGGGCGTTGATTATTTTTAGGGGTGTGGACTACCCTTATTGTCAAAAATTATATAAAAACATTGTAAACCTTAATAGAGGTAAAATTTGGTTTTGACTGGTTAAATAATGATTGTTTTATACTTTAGGATA
This sequence comes from Diabrotica virgifera virgifera, assembly GCF_917563875.1. NCBI lineage: Eukaryota > Metazoa > Arthropoda > Insecta > Coleoptera > Chrysomelidae > Diabrotica > Diabrotica virgifera. The sequence continues at coordinate 302,648,330 of NC_065443.1, forward strand.
TAATATCATAATATTTCAACCACGCTTAATAACATTGCAATTTTTATAAGTAGACAATATTATAGATCTATACAGAAAAGGGTAGAATTAAAGAATTACAAAAACATTTATTTACACAAAAATACGAATTTACAAATATATAAAAATACACATACAAGCAGTTTTTAGTCATCCAGTATACGAACTGGCTCTGTGGTATTATATAGGTACATTGAAAATGCTCTATAAGGGGACTATTAGAATTTTTCGGAAAAAAAAATTAGTTTTATAAACATAGCTCCTTCATTTTTGGCGATAAAGATTTTTTTCAATAACAGTTTTGTAGAATTTTTGAAGAGTAATACGACTGTGTAAATTATATTCCGTAAAATTCCTTATTTTTTAATTGAGGTGGGTTTAAAGGGCTCGAATAAGGGGATGTTTGCTCGTAAATAGATGTTTTAATCAGCTATATCTCGTGAACTGTTCACTGTAATGAAAATCTATGCACAAGTAAATTTTAACTATTAAAAAATCTATAATTTAGTAATCTATTATTTTTTTCGTATCTCCAGTATTTCGGAGATATTTTGAAGAAAATGATAAAAAATGCAAAATTGCAAAAAATCAATTTTTCTTTAAACTCCAATTTTTCTAAAATTAGGCCTTTTAAATAGGTAAAACTTCTTGAATGTATTTATAATATAAATTTAAACGGAATTACAGAAAGGTGAAGACCAACTTTTAGTTACAAGGGTAGTTAGGGGGTTGTTTTCACTGTTTTTTTCGTAGAGAAAAACAGGTACCGACTTTTTTTGATCATAAGTTGCTCAATTTTTATGCTAGAAACTTTTTATTATTTGTTTTGAAAGATCTTATTGTATACCCGAAAAAAATCATGTAAGTTTTCCTGGAAAATGCAAAGTTTACCCGTTATTTGGCTTTGACTATTTCAAATTATGCATTTGACGAAAAAAGCTAACCTTTAATATGCCGTATCTCGGTTTGTATTGGTCATAAAAATATTATAGAAAAACAGTTTCGTTTGTGCTACTAAAAGATACAATTTTGATAACTACAGTTTTTTTGATTAAATGCATATTTTTCGAGTTATTGTCAAAAAACCCTCTAAAAAAGTCGATTTTTCCGTCGAAAAACTGTTACTTTCAACCATGAATAACTCGAAAAATATAAGTTTAACGAAGAAAATGTAAAAAACATTTTTTTCTTAAAATCAAATTTTACATCGATTTACATGGTTAAAATGTAATAAAAAATTCCCACCCCCGAGATGGGGTGGCAACTACCCCCAAGGTTTTAGCGTACAGCAGAATGATATAGAAAATGATACTTGGACTATTTCCTACCTTGTGTGAAAATTTCAAGTAAATCCATGCCGGACGAAATAATTGCGAGCCAAAATGCTTCATTTCCTCGACTATAAAATTGGACCTTTTATATAATATAAATACGGTAGGCAGAATCTAACCAGTACTTACTAAAATGCGTATGCCTCAAATTTGTATGCGTCATGCGCTAAAAGTACTGAGTGGTTTACTATAACGTATGTGAATGTCGTGTTGACACGACATGTTAGATGCTTCAGGTGAAAAAAATTCTATCGTGGAGTATTATTTTCAGTCATACGGAAAAGGTCGCGAAAACGGTCCAAGCTAAAAATCAAAAATGGTTTCAGCAGGACGGGGCAATCTGTCACATGGCCAGAGAGTTTCTTCGAGTACTGTGAAATCTTTGGGGGATCGCCTTATTTCGCATGGCAGTAATTTTCCATACAAATCTCACTCACCAGACCTAACGCCACATGGTGCGTACATATAATATAGGGAATGCTAAAGGAGGTAAAACGATCCACCGTCTGACATTGTGCCAGAGATAATCTTCAACATCTGTTTTATCGGAAACGTCAACGTGAATAATGTTTCTTCTTCTTCTTCAAGTGCAATCTCCGCTACGGAGGTTGGCAATAATCATAGCTATTTTAATTTTTAAAGCAGTAGCTCTAAATAGTTGTTTTGAGCTGCATTCAAACCATTCTCTCCGGTTCTTCAGCCATGAAATTCGTCTTCTTCCAATGCTTCTTCTGCCAACTATCTTTCCTTGCATTATGAGTCGCAGGATGCCATACTTCTCGCCCCGCATCACATGTCCGAGATACTGTAGTTTTCTTTCTTTAATTGCAAGTTCAACTTCCTTCTCTTTACCTATTCTTCTCAGTACTTAGTTGTTCGTAACTCTACCTACCCAGGAAACCCTCATAATTCTTCTATAGCTCCACATTTCAAAGGCGGTAAGTCGTCTCATTGTCTCTACATTTAACGCCCATGATTCCACTCCATGGTATAGTACACTGTATACGTAACATTTTGTTAGGCGTACTTTAACCATTTCACTGCGGGAACCGGATATATACGTAAAATAATTTCGTGCCCGTACAACGGAAACCGGATAAATACGCGTAACCTTTTTCGACATTCGCTGCGGCAACCGTATGAATCAGATAGTGTTTGCGTATTGTATGTTGCCTATAGAAGAGAGTTAGGCATATAATATCAAAATTTACAATACATTTAAAAATTGTATACTTTACTGCGGGAGCCGTACAAATCCGCACCTTTTTATACAGGCACGAACTCTGGAGAATTTACTTGTAAAATCTTAAAATTTCCCTTCGTCGTATTTATATAGGATAGTGATAGTGTTTATCAGCTTATTTCATTTTGGTTTAAGAATTCAATTGTGTGAATTACAGCTGCTAATAACCCGATTATTGACTTTCAAAAAAGTACAAGACCGGTAATTTGATAAATAATCTAATAAAATAATAGTAAATAATCTAAGACTTTTGGGTTGAATTTTCAAGAATTTGTGTTTGTAGCATTTAGCATCCAAATGATTGCAAATGAGGGCCGAAAATTGCAAAACATATATCCGGTTTTGCCACTCCTAATATAGGTCGGAAAAATCTTCAAAAACAAAATTACAAACAGTTGAACAAGGTCTGTTACGTCGGCAAATTATTAATTTTCAAGAATCTAACAGCAACAAATGACAACAACAACAACAGTTACTTCTACAAAATTGCAATTACAGTCCTGAATACCCTATATTGATACACTGCGCGAACCGTATTTATACGCCATAGTACTACATCCACTAACTGCGGCAACCGAAATGATCAGCACAGGCATGAAACAGAGATACCGCAGATACAGAGATGCCGTACCAGAGATCATACTACCCTTATAACTAGCCGCAGTGAAAAGGTGAGCTAATGTTAAATCTTTGCTACATAGGACCTTTTTCATTTTCATAAAATTAGAACGTGATTTTTGGATTCTGACTTTGATTTCTGTAGTGCAGTCATTATTTTCTGTTATAAGTGTTCCTAGGTAAGTGTACTTTTTTACTCTTTCGATCTGCTGGCCCTCTACTATCAAGATTTCGTTATTATTATGGTTGTTTTTACTAATTTTCATAAAATTCGTCTTTTTGATATTGAGAGAGAGTCCGTACTCCCTACTACACCTTACTATTTTACTCATGAGTCTTTGCAGGTCTTGTAAACTATCGGCTATTATTACTGTATCATCTGCATATCTGATGTTGTTCACTAAGACTCCATTTACTCTTATGCCCACTGTTTCATCTTCCAGAGTTTCTAGCATTACCTCTATAGAATAAGCGTTAAATAATAGAGGTGATAGTATGCAGCCTTGCCTGACTCCTCTCTTTATTTCCATTTCTTCAGATGTTTCTTTTTCAATTCTTACTATTGCTCGCTGATTGTAATAGAGGTGTGTTATTTCCATGAGTCGATCATGTTTTACTTTATCAAACGCTTTATTGTAGTCTATAAAACAGACGTAAAGAGGACGGTTAATATCCAAACATCTCTGTGTCAGCACGTTGAAGGGAATAATGCCTCTTTGGTACCCATACCATTGCGGAACCCATATTGAGTGTCACTAATATCCAGCTCCAGTTTAGAGTGTATTCTGGCGTGGATAATTTTCAGCAGAATTTTCAAGGTATGTGACGTTATAAGAATAATGTAGAATAATTATAGAATAATGTTTGCAAGGCTAATATATCATGTATAACGAAAAATGCAGTGGAGAATTTTTGTACATAATTGGTCAATTGGCCAACAGATGGATCCTTATTTTGGAGGACATTTCTGCATGACCTGTACTTAGATGTAAAATTTGTATGTGATTTGTATATGACGTTATAAGAATAATGTAGAATAATTATAGAATAATGTTTGCAAGGCTAATATATCATGTATAACGAAACATGCAGTGGAGATTTTTTGTACATAATTGGTCAATTGGCCAACAGATGGATCCTTATTTTGGAGGACATTTCTGCATGACCTGTACTTAGATGTAAAATTACTTCTTTAGTTTATTTCCGTTTATCGACATTTACTCTATTATTTGTTGATTTCCATCCATCTCCGTCACTTCCAGCAAGCTTGTACTATAAAGATAACTCGCATTAAACTCTATATAAATTTTCTAATCCATCAGACGCACAATTCTTACATGAATAGTCTTTAATGAAAACCACTGAAGTATTAAGTAATAAAAAACATCTCGTATGCACAATATATTGCCTTTAAAGTGCATTCAAGTCTAAACAGCCATTTATATGATGGAATGACGTATAAGCTCATGCAACGATCACCGTTCAACTATAACGAATTGTGCGATTCAAGCGGTTACTTAGACATTTTTTTACCGATTAGGATTTTGAAAAAGTGGTTTAAAAGAGCTATGACGTTGAATAATGTGTTCACTCTTCGACAATATGGTATAAGACAAGTACACATTACTTTTTAACCGGACTGTGGATCCAGCCCATTCGGAAAATTTGTCTGATTCAGTTTCTTTGCGTATTTCTACTTTAATTTTTTTTCCTTTAAACAAATCAGAGGTTGTCTGGCAAAATCTATAGACTTCAAAATAGATCATATCAAGGTGTTTTATAGGTTATATATACATTTAAGTAACTGAGTCCTTTTTAGAACATTCAAAAATCGGAGAAACACGTCCAAACACCCAAAAACCATATAAAAATAATTTTTCGGATTTTTGAAGGTAGCAAACCTTAAGAAAAAATATGAAAAAAAATTATAAATATAGTGTTTGATAAAGTACACAAAATAAAAAAATTAGTACAGCCATCTCAAAAAAAAATAAAAATTTGTTTTGAGGCTATGTAAACTCAACCTACGCGTCTATAGAAATAGGTAGGTATGTTTTTTAAAAGCCTCAGCTATGCGTGCGAATTTTTTGAAATTTTAAAATTAATGACCTTTCGCCTAAAAAAAATAAAAACGGAAGATGATGTTTTGTTGAGGGGAGAGGAAAGGGGATGGTGGGTAAAAAATTTTGGGAGTGAGGGCATTTTGATTATCTTAACGGGGAAGAGGTACCTACCATTTAATTCATTTATCCCGTCCTTAAGGTGATGGGTACGTATTTTCGGCTGCAATGCTATTCAAATGGAGATTCATTTTTGCGAATCCTGAGAAAACTAATAAGTATTTTTGAAAAATTTAAACACAGAATGAAAGATTACGTCATTAGCGAGGGTCAAAAGTCCCTGAGAACTTCTATAATATTTATTTTAATAAGTTACAGGGGTGAAAAACTAAGAGAAAATTTAGTGTGATTTTTAATTTCAAATCTCTCATTCAAAAGAAACTTTTTATTTATTCTAAGGGACTTTCGGCCCTCGGTGATAATTTAGTCTTTCATTTTACGTTTAAATTTTTCAAAAATATTTATTGGTTTTTTTTTAGGATTCGAAAAAAATTAACACAATGTCCGTGGTAATATTTTCCAAATCTATCTTTGTCTTACAACGCACTCAGTCGAATAGAATATTGTCAGCATATTGTCAGTCAGACAGTGACAATCAGTGACAATTTTGAGTTGTTGATTAAATAATATTGATATATAGTATATTTGATAAATAATTGATTTAAGACGGGAACTTAATAAAAAAGTTATTTATTGTGTATTATTTGTGGAAGATCCAAGCAGAGAATACATCAGGATAATATATATTCTGTGATCCAAGTATTTTGTTGTTGAAGATGTTCAAAATTGTAAGCGTTCCATAGTATCAATATATTTTTAAAAAATTTATCCAAGAACATTCAAAAGCCATCTCTTTAAGTTAATAATGACATTTTCCAGTAGAATGACATTCTATTAATAGTAATGTTTACATATCCATACCAGTGTGAATTTTACTACACGTAATTTGCCGTGTAAAGACAGAAAAAGTAGGGATAGCCGTAAAATATTTGCGAATTATGTACCGATGGCCTTAAGTGGAAAGTTGGATTTTCCAATGTCGACGCATGTGCCACTGAAAATGGACGGCATAATGCTTATACGTTTTCTATTTGGTTCTGCTATTTAAGTTATACACTTTTACGGCGCCTAAAACGATTAGCAAATTTTACCTATTCCTCTTAGTCTGTTAGTGTCTATTTTATAATCTGTAAATTACATTTTGTTCTGATCTTGCCATTCCTTACTCGGTCACTCAGCGTGTTTTCTGTGATTTATCTGAGTACCATTATTGAAGCTGTTTCCAGAATTCTCCGTATTTTGACTGTGTCAGGTCTTGGTTCTGATGCGTACTTCATTATTAGTCTTATACTGGCATTATTAGATTCTCTTGTTTTCATCTCACAATTAATGTGTCGATTAAGCAATAATTGTCATTAAGGTATCCTACTAATATATTTTTGCTTTTTGTACCTAATCCCTTACTTCTTTTTTAACATCTACCAATCATAGTAATGCGTTTTCATTCAATTCAGCTCTTTACAGAATTACGGAACAAGAGCATTGGATATGGCGATTGTTAACACATTCTTTAAAAAGAGAGAAACTCAACTTATTACCTACAAAAGTGGACAACATCAGTCCCAAATAGACTACTTCATGATAAGGAAAGAAAACATACTTGAATGCCAGGACTGCAAGGTAATAGTTAGTGAGACAGTAAGCCAACAACATAAGATACTTATTCTGGACATCGAAGTAAAAAGCGAAACTAAACAAAAATATCGGAGAGGACCACAAAAAATCAAGTGGTGGCTGCTGAAAGATGAGAAAGAAGGTCTATTCAGGAGAAGAATAGTAGAAAAAATATGTTGGAACATGAAAGGAAGTCCTAATACAATTTGGAGAAAAATGGCCAGTAGTATTAGAGAGACTGCTATTGAAATACTTGGGAAAACGTCAGGAAAAAAGTTTGAGGATAAAGAGACTTGGTGGTGGTCAACTAAAGTACAAGGAAAAATAAAAGAGAAGAGAAAATTATATAAAAAGTGGCAAGAAACCAGATCCGACACAGATCTTCAAAACGATATGGTGGCGAAAAAGGAAGCGAAAGTAGTAGTAGCAAAAGCCAAAGCAGAAGCGTATTCAAACCTATACGATCAACTTGATACCAGGGAAGGCGCAAAGAAGATATATAAAATAGCCAAACAGAGAGCAAAGAAAGCAAAAGATTTTAATCAGATTAGATGTATCCGAGACGAAAATAATAAAATACTAATTCACGAAAGGGATGTTAAAAAGAGATGGAGAAAGTATTTTGACAGCTTATTAAATGAAAACTTTGACAGACAGCCTGTAGAGTCAACGGAGACAGTAGCAGCAATGGTCACCAATATAACCAACGAGGAAGTGGTTCAAGCGCTTCAAAAAATAAAGAAAGGAAAAGCGGTAGGACCAGATGATATTGATACCAATTGATGCCAAAATGAGAGAGCATAGGTTAAGATGGTTTGGTCATGTTCAACGTCGAGACGTTAATCACCCAATACGAAGAATAGCTGAAGTGTAGATTCCTGGTAGAAGTAGGAGAGGAAGACCAAAGAAGACCTGGAGGAGACGATAAGGCAGGACATGTTGGTAAAGGGGATTAACATTGATATGACCCAAGATAGAATTGTGTGGAGAAATGCAATTAGGGAAGCCGACCCCGCATAGGGATAAGGCAAAGAGAATGATGATGATGACAGAATTACGGAATTTTTAGCTTTAGAGAGACCTGCTTTTATTTAGATTCCTTTCGTCTGGAACTTTTTTATCTGATTCTCAGGCTGAGTTTTGAATACATATGTATTTCTGCATTTTTCTGCTATTTTAATTTCTGACATCTTTGTTATATCATTGTTTTATCCCTGGCACTATTTCATCAACAACACGGGCGATAATGTCATCCATAATGAACATATTTTCGATATAATTGCATTTATTGTTTTCTGGAGGTGTTTATAGATATAAGCTTTTTCTTGTATTTACATCTCTTCTGTTCTCAGGTGCATCTCTTTTGTTCCTTTGAGGTTATTGATTTTATGTGGGGTATTCCCATCTCGACTCACTATAATCCATTAGTCCTTTATGATAAGCCAGGTACATTTTAAAACTCCCCAGGTCGGCTCGAAGATTAACAGATAGGTACTAGTACCCCATTAGTAGGTATCATAATAATTTTCTCTTGGAATTATAGATTAGGGAAAAGTTCTGATTAAGGTAGAATAACATTCTACCCCCAATACCCCTTTCTTCAATATTGTACAGAAATTTTTGGTTCTTTGCGAACTTAAGAAACAGGTTCTCTTGGTTGGAAATGTTGGCCGCGGAATCGATTTCGCTGCTGATAATAGGATAAAGCTTGTTTAGATGTTTGAGACCTATTGACTGTTTGAGTATTTGCGTCACCACTGCTCATGTAGTTAAAAACAATTATTTCTAGTTGAAGGTATACTAATGTCACTGTTTTTGCACTATGTTTTACAAAGCACGACAAAATACAGAACAATGTTACTCGCTAGACACCTCGTAGTGGAATGAATTTATCTTTCAATTAACTGCTAGTTCAGTATCCAGACAAAATAGAGTATAACGACATCTTTAAAGCCCAGCATAATTGAAGTGTTTAGTTAAAGAGGAAAATTGCTATTAGTGTGTGAACGTTATAAATTTAAAGAATAAAAACGAAAATTAGCTTCAGGTGAAATAAACTAAATAATTGCAAAGCTTCCATCAAAATTGAAGACAATAAGGGTCGAATTACAACTAGTATAAACAATAATCATATCCCATTGAGATGTAAAATTTTTTGATATTAGATTTTATTTTTATTTTGCTATGTATATCTATTTAATAAATTTATTCTATAAAAGTATCTTTTTCCATTGAGATGTAAAGTTATTTGATAATAACAATTAATATCCCATGAGCCGAGTTGGTATATTTTATATCGAGCCGTTTTAATCTTTGCGTCGACTTAGGACATTTTTAAAAGACCTAGGTACCTGTTTCTTGGGCCGAGATAGGTACTGCCCTTTTATGTTTCACATAGCGATTCGAAGAATATTTTTGGTTTTCCAAAAAAAGGTTAGACAACCTTTCTGCAATATTTATATTACCATCAAATATTTTATTATATTTGCACATACAATAAGATCAAAATCACTGCTAGATCTCGTTAACATTTAACGACTGTTTTTTTTTTATTTGTTTCAGCACCCTATCGGACAACAAACTGGAACGAATTGCAGACAACACGTTTGAAAATAACACCTTTTTAAAAAGACTGTAAGTATAAAACTCTTTTTTTTATTTAGATTAAAAATAATTCCACATCAATTACTGACAGTTATTAGTAGAGTGAAAAACACAATTTATGAGCCATAAATTGTCTTAGAAGACTGCAGTATTTTATCGAGAAAGACCAAACTTATTGTTGGCATTTGCAGACGATATCGATCTAATAGTAGTCCGTTCTTTAACGGTAAAATATCGCAAAACCTCTAAATTTGGAAGAACCGCTTAGATTGACATGAAATTTGGCACACACATAGCTATCATGTCAAAGAAAAAAAGTAATATTGTGTCGATATGTGCTTTTACCCTGGGGGTGGTTTTCACCCCCTCTTGGGGGTGAAAAAATATTCGTCCAAAGTAAGTCAGGAAATGGATAAACTGGCTAATTTTAAGTAACTTTTGTTCTATAGAGTTTTTTTCAGTAAGTCAATACTTTTCGAGTTATTTGGCAGTGAATATGTACATTTTTTCAACAAAATAACCACACTTTTAGACGGTTTTTCGCAAATAACTCAAATAGTAAGTATTTTGTCGAAAAAAAAATTGTTAGCAAAAATATAGCCTGTAAAAAATTTAAAAATATTGCTGTATATATCACGTCTCTATACCTAGTAGAAGCAGAGTTATAGCTAATGAAAAATAGGTTCATATTCGTCAAATTCCAAATGGAATACTTTAACGTGAAATAACCAAAAATGAAACACATTTCGGGGAAAAATGATTACAACTTATTTAAAGTGTTTAAAAAACTTCATTTTTGTTTTATTGAAAAAATTTATAGCATCAAAAGTAAACAAGTTACGCTCAAAATAAAGTTGGTCCTTTTTGTTTTGGTAAAAAAATCGAGAAAATCACCACTAATTAGTATCTTAAATGAACTTAATCGTTACGACTTCACAAGTTTCTTGACTCGTGTATGTATTGTTTATATGATCTGTAAGTTTCATCGGTTCAAAGTCCTTATTATTGAAAAGGCTGTAGTTAAAAGGAGTTGAACGAGTCACTGATGACGAATGTATGCAAAGGACATCGCACACATCTTATGGAAAATATAATGTCACTCAAATTCAATAAAATTTATACGATTAGATTCGTTTTAATCAATCGATTCTTATCATTGCGCCAACTCTTAATTATGATTAATTACGGCGCAAATTGCAATTAAAGTTTATCGAAATCACATTTTTGGAGTCCATGAAATGTTAGTTTAAAATCATTATTGCTCTGAGTGCTATTCATAACAGCTTAAATCCCTCTGGGCCTAAGCGGATTAGTGAAACTAATCCGCTGATTTATGGAGTACCGAAAATCTGGGTATTTTAAAATATTTTTCTCTCTCTAACTTATGTACCTATCCATTTGATTTCAGATTTATTTATATCAATTTCTGCTCTTATTTTTGAAAATAGAGAGTTGGCGCAATGATAAGATTTGATCGTTAATTTAAAACAAATCTATTGGTATAAATTTTATTGAATTTGAGTGACATTATATTTTCCATAAGATGTGTGCGATGTCATTTAGAAACACCAAATCTTAATCAATTTTTGTCTAACAGAAAAAACAAAAAAATACGTGATATTCATAAAAGCAATGCTGACTTTTTTGTTTTTCGAGATTTTTGGTATCTCTAACAATTATTAAGTTATTTTGAAAAAAAGCATATTTTTCACAATTAAAATTTTTAAAAATTGTATTTTGAAACCAAATTTTTTCAAAAATAAGCACTTTGAACCAATGAAACTTACATATATAAACACAACATAAGTAAAATAATTTGTAAAGCGGTAACGATTAATTTCATTTAAGTTGCTAATTAGGGGGTGGTCTTCCCGATTTTTTTTGCCAAAACAAAAGGGACCAACATTATTTTGGGCGTAACTTGCTTAAATTTAATGCTAGAAACTTTCTGTAAAAACAGAAATAAAGCTTTTTTTAAACACTTTAAAAAAGTTATAAGGGGTTTTCCGAAAAAAGTGCTTAATTTTTGGATATTTCACGTCGAAATATTGTATTTGAAATTTGGTGAATATGAATCTATTTTTCATTGGCTATAACTCTGGTTCTACGAGATCCAGAGACCTAACGCGTACACCATTTTTTTACTTTTTTATAGGCTATATTTTTGCTAAGAACTTTTTTTTTTACAAAATACTTACTTTTTAAGTTATTTGCGAAAACCGTCTAAGAATGTGGTTATTTTGTTGAAAACTGAACATATTCACTCGCAAATAACTCGAAAAGTGTTGACTTGGCGAAAAAGCTTTATAGAACAAAAGTTACTTAAAATTAGTCAGTTTACTCATTTCCGGACTTATTTTGGACATATATTTTTTCACCCCCAATAGGGGGTGAAAGCCACCCCCAGGGCAAAAGCACACATCGGCACAATATCACTTTTTTTTCTTTGACATATAAGCTGTACGTATGCTTAATTTCATGTCAATCCAAGCGGTTCTTTAAAATTTAGAGCAAAAGCAGTGAAAGAATGTACTATAGGAAACACCAGATTATGAATGAAGGAGATTTTCTTCAGATTCAAGAGGGAAGCAGAGAATATGAGGCTCAATCAATAAAAGTAAAACTAAATGTATATGAGCCTCAATAACCAAAACAGAGATAGAATAAAACAGAACATCACTATCGATGACTTTAACAGATATGTTTTTGCTATTCAAAGCCTTTAAGGTTTTAAACCTTATAAAATCTAAACAACTAACAAGAAATGCGAAGATACAACTATGTATATAAAAAATCATACGAATTGTAGTGATGTATGGTAGCGAAACATGGACGAAAACAAAAGGAAACGAAGAGAAACTACGTGTTTGGGAAAAATCCTAAGGAAGATCTTTGGGCCTGTGCTTGATAAAGGATCAGGACAATATAGGCTAAGAACTAACATAGAGATCGAAAAAGTATATCCGGACGCTAAAATAATAAAAGAAATAAATGCAGATGACTTCAATGGGAAGGACACTTTAGAAGGAAGACATTCTGAAGAAAGAATAGTAAGGCTGGTATGGGAAGAACCCAAGTAGCACAATAAAAACATTTTAGTTTTATTTAAGGTTTATAAAGGTTTTATTGTGGTAAATGTAGATATACTGCCAAAACTTTAAAACTGTTAAGCATTTGTCACTAGTTTTAAAGTATCTAATAATAGTATCAAATAAGACTAATTATTCTTAATAGATAATTTGCCTTATTGTAGTTTTAATATGGTTTATTCTCAGTTCACTTTAAAACTAATCAGTTTTATGAAGAATTTCTGGACTATTTGGTTTTATTAGATTCTAGTTTATGACCTTTTAGTTTTATTGAAGTTTTAAAGATCCTCCTAATATGACTTATAAAACCTATTATTAAAACTACTTGACCTCAAGACTATTATGTCAGTAAATCATTTGCTTTAAAACTATTTTTATAGTTTTCTTTAAAGTTGCTTTCTTAAAAGTAATTATTAGGCTATATTAAAACCAGACGCTCTTACATAACTGAATCAATTTGGTTATCGTAAAGATTAAACAATGCTTATTGTTAGAAACAATAAAACTAAACTCATCCCCTCTTCTTTCATGTCCAAAATGGTCGGCCATTTGTTTTAGAGCGAAACAGTGGTGTAGTGTGTTGTAAAAAGTGGAAGTACAGTAAGTACGGAAGAAATAAGTCGCAAGTACTTAAAATATAAACGAACTGGTCATTACGGCTTATTTTTCAAAGAATACAACACACACAGCACTACGACGCCTCGATTTTAAGGTTAGATTCACATTAAAACCGAGTGCCATTATTGACAGCAGCATTAAAACTAAACGGTTTTAATTTCAAGGCAACCTTGCTTTTATGTAATATGCTCTTGGAAAGGTATAAAATAAAACCATTTGATCTTAACAATTCTCTGTCGATAGACTAAATAATCTTATTTGGTTTTCGGCCATATTGCTTTCTGGCGATGCTGAAAGCCATGGTAGATTACAATATAAGGCTTACATAAAAATTATAAATAAGCGACTTAAAGACATAAATTCGATTTATTTTAAAAACATTACAATTTTAGATAAAATTATTTTTCTTTCAAATTAATATTTTTCGGATTTAAATTGTTTTATTATTATTATTTTTTAACCGCTAAAAGTCAGAAATCCTAGGGCGCGTGAGTCATTTAGACCTATTTTTGTTAACATTATCAATAAGGTTGGGTGCGCGAGTGTTTTTCTACCTTGACAGTCCGAAATAACTAAGTACTTTTTATTATTTTATGGTTACAAATACGTATCTACCTCTCATAACACATGTAAACATTTGTTGGCCTATGCCTATATAGAGTATATGAGTTTAAAGAATCATTTGGTAAATTGTCTTTAAAAGTCTCCATTTAAGAAACCTTTAAGTTTGCTATAAAACTGCCTGCCCTTAAAGTGTCTTTTAATATGGTTTTAAAAGCACCTTCACAGCAGCTTTAAAACCATTTCCTTAAGAAAACAAAGTTTTAAAAAGGTTTTTATTTTTGGTTTTATTGACCTCTTTCAGTGTGGGCCCTTTTATGCTGAAAACGGTTTTATTGCAATCTTAAGGTTTACCTAAAAACTAATTGGTTTTAATTTTAGTTTTATTCTATAGTTTTAAAGCATCCTTAAAAGACTTAATAAACCCGTTCGGTGCTACTTGGGAAGTCCCAACTGGAAGAAGACTACGTGGATGCCCCCGATTCGGGTGGCGATATAAAGCAGGAGACCTTAAAGCTACGGGCGTGGAGAATTGGATGGAAATTTCTCAAGATAGAGAAGAATGGAGGAATGTTGTTGAGTCGGGTTGTAACGGTTGAAACCTACAAAGGGTTGTAACGCCACGTAGTAAAGTATAACGCGAGATGGTTGTATTTCCAATTGGTGGACTATTGGGAAAGTTGACCAAATTTGAATTGGTTGTATGTTAAGACTACACTGGGTAATATCGTAGCCACTCTGTTTTATTCTTTCATGAAATGGAAGTATGTAGAGGAAAAATATAGATGTCGTAAAAATAATACTTGAAGGCTACAAACTCGGTGAGTTTGGTTGCTCTTATTAAACGTATGTTTATAATGTTTATAATATTATGTAATGAGACAACAAGAGAGATATATAAATTTCTACACCTCATGATACAGGGAAAGATCGCCGAAAGAAGTGGCCCAGGCCGAAGAACATCTTGGTTCCTGGTAGACAAAGTTATTATTGCCAATATGGTCGCCAAAGATCGGACAGGGTGCTAAAGGAAGAAGATACATAATATAAGTCACATCTAATTGCCGTCTATATAATACTAATTTATCTAAAAATAAACATGATAATGAATGAAACTTATTGATGTCAACCGACAGTGATGCCTGCCAATGACGAACAGCATGTAAAAAACGTGTTTTCTTTTAAAGATTCACCAATTACCGATATACCAAGAAAATTGCTTCACACTGATGTACCAATAAGACAACTACTGTGAGGAAATATAAAATTATAGGATTTTCGTACATCATACTGTATAAACATCAAGCAATAGATCACGTCTTTCGTCTGTGTTGTAATACATCAGTACCTATGGCAATAACAACAGATTTCGCAATATTCCATCGGTACTTCTCTTATAAACTGACATAATGATATCACGAATATGATACCAGATACACATGTATATTCATTACAATTCTTGGCATACCATTTCAGATAGTTTATTGCCATCTGTTCTGTCGATAAATCCCGACATTGGCAGTTAAATCACATTAATTAAAACAATACAGACCAGCCCGTCGATTCAAAGTAATCGAAAGTCTTTATTTTGCCTTTAATTGATTGATTTTCTTGATCGTTTTTTGCTTTCCATTTATATACAACGAGTAATAACATTCATTAGGCTAAGTAAATAGTTTGAATATAAGAGAAGTCGTTATGCATTTTATACGGTGACAAATTTAATGTCCTTTATCATATCGTTCCCCGTGGAGAACTCGCTGTTTTCACGTTTTAATCACATCAGTAGGGCGATACCTACTGACAGTCTATACTATAGGTATACAAAACTATTATACTTACAATACATACTAACAGAATTAAATCATTACATAATCATAAGCCTGCTAAACTACTATTACAAAAGTAGTTACACCAAGAGTAGAAAAGAAGCTAGATTTTTACGAGCCAAAAGGACAAGCTGTATTTCGCACAAACTTTGGAACCAACGGCCATCTACAATCTACAGGCAGTAACGTTACTAATTTAAAAGTCAATAGAATATAATAAGCCCCTTGCCCTAATATTCTTAGATTTTCATAAAGCTCTTGATACGATAGAGCTGGATAGCATTTTAGAAGCTCTAAATGAATGCCGCTGTGCGATTAAGGAGCTCGTCGTAGCGAACTCGGCTGGTTCTCTGGTCGATTCTCGCAGACAGATTTTGGGAACTTATTCTTTTTATTTGTCGAAAGACCAGCTGGAAATCCAGCACCTGCAAGAAATAATTTTTGCTAGGGATAAGGAGAAGGTAATCGGCAATTAAAACACAATGTTTATAAAGTAACAAAAAAATAGATATACATATTGAAGAGTTTAATTAATCGAAGAAAAAATGAGAGATAGCAGATTAATAGTATAAGTTTAAATTACAAGTAAATGAGACAGTTTATCACGCATAGAGTTTTTGATAGAACAGTGAACCGTTTCCACGTAATGGCAACACCGCGAACTTGACGAGAGGTAAATGAATAAGATGTACTTAGGATTATCTTTGTAGATAGACTTAGTTGATACTGTTTTACTATTTGGCACTATCACTTACTGCCTAGTAGATAAGGCCACATACATTAACTATATTGTTATACTTGAGGTAAAAATAGACAAAAACTACATTATTTGGAGCTTCTTCAATGCGGTGTGCATTCGACGAAGGTCAAAAACCGACTCGTAATGTAGTTGGTAGTTGGGCAGGCCCTAATATTCTAGCTACGGAAACTCGTCCGATTGGCGCATGACGTCAGTAACAGAATAAAGCATAATCCCGTCTATGCGTTCGTAATACGAACGCAAATTAAATTTGAGAATATTAAATGAATGAATTATGATTAGAAGAAACTAAGTGGTTTTTATAGTTTAGAGGAAAATTATTAAACTATTTCCTTTCATTTAAATAGTTTTTCAGTGTAAAATTCCCAGTCTCGATTATATTGGGATCCGGAAAATAAAAATGTTCATATAATCGATATCTAATAAAATTATTATATTTCGTTGGCAAAAATTGATTATTGGCCTACACATTAGAAAAAATAATCTTTACCAAGGGGAAGAGAAACCCCAAAAATTGAAACCATAAATTTAATGGATTGTTAAAAAAAACAAAATATTTACTTTTTAAATAATGTATTTCATCAGATTTAAGTGACAGGCTCAGAAAAGACAAAAATAAGTTTTACAGTTTTCATGCCATGTACTTTATTCAAATTTTGTGGTTGTAAAATAGACGTACATACAGCATCATAGCAGTTTTTATAATTTTTCTTTTATTCATTGTCAGGTTGTTAAGAGACTTGTTTAATTCTTTAATTCGGAAGTACATCCGAGACCCAAAAAATAACTTCTTCGTTTTATTAGATCAGTCTACAGTTACACTTTTGGACATAAGGTTTTCTAAATAATTTTTAGTTACCAAAATTGAATCACCATTTGTGGAACGAAAAAATTGTCTCCAGTTGCTCAATATAAGCCAAAAAATGTCTGATGGTTTACATAAACCACCCTCACTCAAATGATCAACCCACGTGTATGTTGAAAAATCTTCGGATTGAATACTGGAGTCCTTCAATTTATGGCAGATATAACCAGCCAAATTCTCCAAACCATCATACTCGAGGTCACTAATGTTTTTTTCATTCTGAATCCCATTGAAAACTTGAACATCCACAACTGTTTCGTTCTTAGATTCCAGCCTTTGGATCAATTGTCCAGAAATTGGTAAATCTGGAGTGCCCGTTTCCACGTTCAAAAATTCGTTCCTTTGTCTTTCCTACCCGTATATAACTTTTATAAAACATAAAAATAAAGTTTTTTGTAAACACTTTAAAAAAATGTTAATGGGGTTTTTCCCGAAAGAGCTTCAATTTTTGGTAATATCACGTTGAAATATTTGATTTGAAGTTTGAAGAATAAGAGCGTCTTTTTCATGAGCTACAAATTTGCTTTTACTGGTTCTATAGACTAAGAATATGCCATTTTTTCGTTTTTTTATATGCAACATTTTTTCTAAGAATATTTTTTCGATAGAATACTTACTTTTTTGGGTATTTGCGAAAACCCGCCTGAAAACGTGTTTTTTTTTTGTTGAAAAGTAAAATTTTTTAGTCGCAAATGACTCTAGTACTACTGAATTAACCTAGTACCCAAGTTAAAAAACTCTATAGAACAAAAGTTGCTTAAAGTTAGTCAGTTTATCTGTTTCCGGACTTATTTTAAACGTATATTTTTTTCACCCCCCAAGTAGAAGCAACCAACGGCACAAGTTCAACTTTGAAGTGGAGGATGAGTAGAACCTAAATCCAAATTTTCATGCAATTAGGAGTTGGCCCTGAAAATTATACGGTATTGCGATTGCCGTATTTTACGTTCATTTATTGGAGCTTTAAATTTTAAATTAAATTATTAAATTTTAATGCTGTGTTTCTTTTTATCCTTTAAATCATTTTGCTTAAAACCATTTTTTAATTATAAAATAATTATATAATGAGTTATTTTATTCTTTAAATTTTAATAATTTTTACTTTTTTGTAATATATTTTTAAAACAAGCAATCATTTAAATAATATAATAATTACATTTTTGTTTTGTAGTAAGTGTTTCTTAAGAATATTAATGTCTAGTTTTAAAATATTGTATTGCAAATTATCATTATTAAATGGTTATTATTTGTGAAGTATTCTTTTTCTTTTTTTACACTCTTATGCATGTAACAAAACTAAGGGACTTTCTGAAAGGTAAATCTAAATAGTTATAGTTAAAGAGGGGCGGTTTAATTGGAATTGCACGCGGGCGGCCAAACTGTTAGCGGCGGCTCTGGTCAGATCCACATCCAAAAACGGCACAACGCATGTTTAACGGAAATATTCACAACGTTATAAATAAATATCCCAACCTTATACAATATAC
Organism: Diabrotica virgifera virgifera; assembly: GCF_917563875.1. Taxonomy (NCBI): domain Eukaryota; kingdom Metazoa; phylum Arthropoda; class Insecta; order Coleoptera; family Chrysomelidae; genus Diabrotica; species Diabrotica virgifera. The sequence continues at coordinate 302,667,147 of NC_065443.1, forward strand.
AATAAATTCAAAATATTTAAAGAAAACCATGGTAGATGTTGAAGACACGAAAGAATGCGATACTTAAACGTTACATAAAGAATTCGAGATAACTCTATTGCTGCAGTCATTGACTCCGCCCACTATGCGCATTATCTTATTTCTGTGTCTTTATATCGTGGTATTTGGGAAACTTTTAGTTTCGTTGTTTGGCGGTAAAAGTTAGTTGGGGTATGGGTAAAAAACTAGTTTTGAAGGGACAGGTACAAGGTTCTAATATTATGTTGAAATATTGAAAATATTTGTTCACTGTAGAAATTTATGGGAAATTTACACAGCCGCATTGACTATTGTTATAGTACACTCATCTATAATATTTATAAAGAGGCATCAATGAGTGTTAAGATACATGATAAAACCAAACAAATAAGACAAGGCGACACACTCGCCAAAACTGTTCATAAATGTTCTGGAATATGCCTTTAAGATGCTCAACTGGGACTATAAAGAGATCACAATAGATGAAGAAAAGTTAAATCATCTTCGTTTTGCAGATGGCATCATCAATGCAAATGATGACCTAGGAGAACTAAAGGAAATGCTAAATTAGTTAGACGCTATCTACCAGAAAATAGGTCTGAAAATGACCTTAGCTCAAAACTCAATTTATGACTAATCTGATTCCTATCGGACAGCTGATTATACGTGAACAAGATGTAGAACTAGTGGAAAAGTAAATTTACTTAGGTCATGAAATTAGAATTGGCAGAGATAACCAAATATGCTTTAACATACCGATTAGTTTAAAAAGTCAAGTGTTTGATCAATGTGTGCTACCGGTAATGAAATATGGAGCAGAAACACTGACTCTAACCAAGGTAACAGCGTCGAAAGGGAAGGTTGCTCAAAAGCGTATGAAAAGATACGAAATAAAGATCTCAGACAAAGAACCGGTATCACAGATGTTATAGAACGTATCACCCAGCTCAAATGGAACTGGGCAGGACACGTCGCCAGGCTGAAGGATTCAAGATACAAAAGCTAATGGAATGGACACCAAGAGAAGAAAAACGCAGTAGAGAAAGGCGGTAATTATATTATCATAAGAAGATATCCCATGGAAAATACCATTGTTGTTGTTTATTATAATTGTTGTAAACACCGAGCTTATAAATACAAGCTACAGTGTTTGTTAGCACTCAGTTATAATTATTCATTCTACTCTATTCATTCATTCTATAACATTAAGTCTTATTGTAACTTGAAACAGGCTCAAAAATCACAGCCTAAATATCGCAAAGTCCGACCCTGTCGTTATGGATAGAAATTCGACGTAATGTAACACCCAAGGCGTTTCTCATAGACCATCCACAAAAGCGAAAAGATTAATATTCTACGAAACGCTAGATGCCTAAGTGGGTCATTTGGCTATTGCAGTAAGTAGAGATACAAAGAGATTTTAGGGCTACGGAGACACGTTTTCTAGGAGTTGTTTACTTTGCAACAGGATGTGTCTCATAAAATAAGAATAGGAGATATTGCTAAGTGTCTGAATTATAGAAATCTAGGAACCCCACAGAAATTGCAACGCAGTAAATTTCGTGGAATTCCTTAAATGGTTACAAAAAGGACAGCGATTGTGATTGGCCGAAAAAGAAACTTATGACCATAATTGGATGGCCTAAGTATTACCTTCCAACTATCCGATTGGTAGGAAAATGTTCGGAATGATGACTATTGGTCAAAGTAGGTGATAGCTGTGAGAAAGGGAGGTGAATTTAGGCGAGAAAGAAAATCTTGTCCGAGATTAGGACAAGAGGAATTGAATTAAGTTTTAGAAGTCATGCAGTAAAGACGTGCATTTTTTTGGCTGTGCCGAGTTAGGCTCAGAATGGAATCTTGAGGATTCTGTAGTGAAAAGTCACAAGTGCGATATGTTGTCGTAAATACCATACCGGTATATTCTTTGTGTTGTGTCCGGTACAATAATGGAATAGTGTTCCTAGTACGGCGTTTAGTATGTCTCTTGCAAAAATAACTACTTCATTCAACCTTCGCGGACGTAGCTCCCGTTTAGCATGCCTTCTGCAAATTAAGTTAATACAATCTTACCGGAACGTGGTTCTCGGTCTTTTGACTAAAGACAATAGTCTAAACAAAGTATGTTTTATCATCGAGTCAGTGTAATGTATCACTAATAATTAAATACGCAGTGGAATTTTTATTTTTCATATAAATAACAGTTATGTAATGGTACTTTAAATGTAAATTGAAAGTGAGTTCGTCGCAACCACCAGAGCTCTAAAGAGCTAACCGATCCAGCACTACAGCAAACAGCAGATCGTAGCCAGGTCCAGCACCACAGCAACCACAGATTGTTCACCAGGTATTTGTGATAAACTTTATAATTCCTGTTTTTTTCTTTTTCGAACTTTTAACGAAACGCGAAATACTTAATTTTCTTATTTTTCTAATCAGATCAGTTTTTTTTACAAGTTTCTACCTGAATAAACAATGATAATTATGTTTTAAACTTATTTCTTATTACTATCTTTGCACAATCCATCTCTGATCCTTATTGTAAGAGGACAAGCAGACTACCTCAGACACCAAGGGTAAGTACCGTTACTATACAGAGGGATACCATTTTAAATAATTTTTTGTAAATCTTATATAAATATATAGTAATAGATTTTGATCTATTAATGGCGACCAAAAATTAATAATTTCTTTTCTTTTTCTTAAATATTATTGTAAGAACTCATTCCTAAATTCTCTGAGACTAGAGCTACCGGAGCATTAATAAATTATGTAGCACGAACTTTGTCAAGTCTATGTATATCATTATGTTTATCTAATTTGTCGTGCTTCAAACTCAGTAGTTATTATTCCATATAAAAGTGTACAAAGAATTCATTGGTATTACGTATATAGTTTTGTTGAACACTGTATACCTATATCCACATTTTCTGTAGAAATAATGTTTTTTAAAAACAAACTCTACGAAAGTGAAAACCTATTTCCGTCTACACGACAGGCAGATGATATCAGGCGGATTAATAAAAACTGGCAACAATCAGCACAAAACCGTGAAGTGTGGAAACAATTGGGGAAGACCTATGTGCAGCAGTGGACGTAAATTGATTAGATCAATTTATTTACAGGCGACGACCACTGTCAAATGACATACTAATAATTATAATAGAGTGGGTGGTTAGGCATAAAAAATAGAGTGGGTGGTTAGACAAGGAGATCTTTTAATCCGCTGCCAAAACATGTTTTTACGAATTTGGATTATCTGACAAAGGGAATAAAAATAAATCGAGAAAATCTAAACAACTTACGTTTCGCCGATGATATGGCCCTAATAGTTGACCCAAACATAAACAGAACATTAGTTTGGGTATACAAGAAATAGAACTCGTAAATAAATATAAATACCTAGGACGTAAAATAATGATTGGCTGGGACAATCAGACTCATGAACTGAAGAGGAAAATCGGTCTTCGTTGGGTAGCATATGGATAAATATAAATTTAAACGAAAATAAAGAATAAAAGATATTTTACCTCATTATAAAATACTGAAGACTTAATGTCTTATCTGTCGGTACATACAATCAAAGACAAAACAAAACCCGACTGTGTTTTTAAAAAAGACAATTAATTAAATGGAAATAAAATCCTTAATATATTTTAACTGATCCATTACCAAAACCTGGAACAAAATATACACTTCATTTATAAGCAGCACAAGCCTGATATATAGCTTCGAATTATGTTAAAGGCCGTCATCGCCCCCCTTAATAAAGAAATAACAAATTCAATGGGCCCAATCGAGTCCCGAAAAGCTGCGGTCCTCTTCGAATTTTTCTTTTGTTTTCTGGAAATAAATATACAGTTACGTGGAAAGTGACATGAATAGGGCCTTGGTTAGAGGTGGGAACGATTTTGTATATAGAAAATGATTGGGATGAAGGCGTTTAAAAATACTATTACGCCGTTGTAGTTTGCGTTATAATATTCAATAAGTTTTGCGGTTAGATGAAAAAGACATAATATTAGGATTTAAGATACATTTTTTAATTCAGTATAGTCTCCTTGAACATAAATACACATGCTACAACGAGATGCCAATTTATCAATTCCATTCCTGGAGTGAGAATCTAGATGGATTGCAAAATGCACTTTCACAGCTGTTATGATCATTTGATAAATAAAGCTTTCCAAACATGAATTTTTTACGTATTGAAACAGTTGAAAGTCGCTAGGGGCCAAATCTGGTGAACAAAGTGGACGGTTGAACAGCTTTAATTCATGGATTTTAGTCATTGTCAGAAATCTAATGCGACACGGTGCATTATTGTAATGAATAAGGATTTTTCTTCTGCAAACCGGGTCTTTTTCACGAATGCGTTCCTTCATCTGGTCTAAAAGGTTTCAATAAGTAATATCCAGAATTTATCTTTTACCGGTTTGCAAGCAATCCACAAACAAAATTCCTTTCACATCCCAAAAAACACGTTCTTTGCCGATTTCTGGACACGAACTCTGTTCGGAGGCGAAGGACCAGGTTCAAACCACTTTTTAGCCTCTTATTTTGATTCAGAATCATGATTGTAGATCCAAGTCACATTCATACTATTAAATCGATGCACAAAGTCACATTCGCATTTGTTTTTTTCTATTTTTAGCCATCTTTCTGAAACCTAACACTACAGTCAAATATTGCTTAAACTGACCAATGAGGACTTAATCCCTTTCAGTCACTCAACGATTTTCTAGTACCACTTTTCACGTGGGCGCCTTCTTGAACCTTATTCTGGGATGTCTCACGAATGTGATTATGCAAAAAAATCTCATGGGAATATTTTTCCCAACGAACCCGCCGTTTTCGCCTTGTCTATTTTTCGTTGATATAATACTATTCCCCATAGAAACTACAAAACTGTTACAAAAATAACCGCATCCGAACCATTATCCACCTCTAGAAAGAATACATAATAGATGCCGAAAAATCTCATTTAATTCCGCCCTATTATCCGGATTCGTATATCTCTCTCGCTATTTCTTATACGTACAATGAATCTCAATAATTTTCCTTCACCTAAAGACGGTATTGTGTACAAAGAAATATTAATGGTGGCCGATATTTTTGTTTTTTGTTTGTAGCTGTTCTCACAATGGAGTTACGCTTCCTAACGGACGATAAACCGGGGGAATTCTTTTTCCACGTTCCCTTCTTTTGTGTGGATGTCTTAATGTTGGGTTAAACCTAAACACGTGTCCGAAGGAAGTTATTTTTATCCGGAGTTTTTTACCTCTTCTATATAAAGCAATGTGTAACTTTTGATCTCCACTACCGGCATTCTTGAAAATAATTACTGTTAATTGTTTAAGTATTGTCGTTTTAAGTAAATAGGTGGCAATGATAAAAGGTAGTAACTTAGCATAATGTACTTCAAACAAAAATGATTTATTATTGGTACTAACGGTGTCAAAATATCAAAAGCGAATTCTTTACGACTCCCTTCAGTGGAACTATTTTTGGTCCCAGAATATGTGAATAAGTTTATGACCTGTATTTTGTTACACCCTGTATAATATTTATGGATTAGATACTTTTGATGGACGACGAGACGATAGGTACTTTCAAAGAAGATGTGGTGATTTTTCTAGGACTTTCTTGGGTGTGATTCTGTCTTTTTAGTTTACTTCTCCTAGTTTAAAAATAAAGCATATAATTCTAGGCTTTCTCGATTTTTGTATTTTCTGAGAAAATTCGCCATAGGATTATTTATTTTTAGCACTAGTAGTGCGTAGATATTTCATCAAACAAAAATCACACCGAATTTTTGAAAAAAAGCAGATATATTGACGTGAGAATTTTTGATTAAAAACTAGGTTGCGTTTTCAATATTAAATCAAAATAAGAGAAAAATATGCTAGATAAAAAAATTGCAGGGTGTTTGGGATATGAAAACTTTTCATCAAATTCTAAACTTTTTTGTAGAAGATATAAGCTAAAAACTCCATAAATTTTGAGGTTACATAAAAAAAGTGTAAATACCAAAAAGTTTTAGATCTTTTTATTACCTTTAACTTTATTCATTTAATATCCTTTTTTCCATAGGACTTTTAGCTTGCAGTTTTAGCTTAAATTGTAATAAAGTATTTTCTACCCTTAAAATTCACTCCTTTTCACTTCTTGATTTCAGATGGTCCATAACTTATTTTTCATTTAAATTTTGTTATTATATTTTCTTCCTTTCTTCAAATAAAAAATACAATTAAGATATTTGCAAAAATGTATCCCTTTAATTATGCACCCCAATAATAAACTACAATCAGCTACACATAAATCACAACAGTTTTGAGAGAAAAATAATATTATATTTTTCTCGACAAGACAGCTTATGAATCTACTTTTAAAATAAGTTTTACCAACGTATACTGTTAAAAATTCTTTGCTCCGTTGAGCTTGGTGTAGGTACCTTGTGAAGGAAAACCCTAAATCGTTCTCTGCCTGCGACGATTCCCCCTTATTCAGGTGTGGATTTTTTCAAAGCATTATTAACGACCACCATCATTTTCATTCTTTCTGGCTGGCCAAGGCAGGCGAACGTGTAATACAAGTTGTACTCTCCAAGGGGGCTCATAAATAAAGATCTCTCGTAATATGTTTACAACACAAAGCTCAAAGCTCCGGGGATTCCCATCTAAATCATACAGACGCTCACTTTTTATGCGTTTGACGACGACGAATCAACGACCGATTATTACGCGAAAAAGCCAAACGCAGAAAAGCGGGGGCCACGAAGCCACGAGATAAAAACAATAAAATGATGAAAATATTTGAAAATACATACATTATTATAAGAAGTTATTTAGAGTATCAGTTATTCATATGTAGTAACAGCAGTTAAATTCGACGTTTAAAGGAACAATATAATTTACAGCGTGACCCGTCAAAATGGCTTGGTCAAAACAGCTCCGTCAAAAAAGCCCCGTCAAAGTAGCCCGGATACAAAATAGCCTCGACAAAATAGCTTGTAATCAAAATAGCCCCGACAAAATAGATCGCACATAAAATAGCCAAGGGCAAGACAGCCCCGGCTAAAACAGCCCCGGCGAAAAGAGCCCCAAAAAAAGTTTTACCTTTTAACGAAGTACCATTTAATTCAAATCAATATTCTAATTGGGAAATAAGCCACACCACAATTTAACTTAAAAAAATTCGACTACCGAATAACGAATATCGTTTTCCGAATTCGAATAACGAATACCGAATTCGAAACGAATAACGTTTCGACTTCCACTTCGGACGTCGTTATCAAAATACAAAATAGAAATAAATTAAACAAAAATATTGTTTCTTAGTAAAAAAATTCTTCTTATAATTTTATTTAATCTGACTCATTCATATCAGCAATTCAGACATACACTATAGTGCAAACGAAAGGAATAAATTCGTTATCTCGTAAACCCGCAAAGTTAAGGAAAAATCGTGAAACAGGTCGATTTTTATTTTTAAATTACGATAGTCATACTAGTGACGCCATCCATCTGGGCGTGATGAAATAATCGATGATTTTTTTGAAGTTATACTTCTTTAGGCGCGATTTCATTGAGGATGAAATTTTATTAATCTGCGCGCATTCGCACACAGGCAGTATGGAGTTCGTTACTAAATGTTTTAATTTATGTATTTATCAGTCCAGAAAAGGTGTGGAAAGAATATATTAGTATTTTTATAGTATATTAAGTATGGAGAACAGTAAGGGTTTTATACCGATCGAAGACAATTGTTTATGAAGCCAATTATTGTCTGAGATCGGTTACCCTTAACGTTCGACATGCTTATAACGTTTTTTGCACGATTGATACCATTATAAATTATAAAATTAAACATTTTCGTCATATTGACTAGTTTCATTCATTTTATCAAGATAGATACTTTGGTTGTTAGGTAGTAACTAGGGTGCATAACAACAATGGAGAATTGAGTTTTTATTTAGTTGTCAATAATTTTAAGTACAATTTTGATTATTATAAATTAAAATATGAGCGAAAGTGAATTTGAATAAATTGAACGGGCTTGGGAAGAAGGGTGTTCCGCAATTATTCCCGAAAAATCCAAAATCCGTTATCAAAATACCTACCAAAGTTTTAAAAAATGGTGCGAAGGCAAGAATCTAAGAATCGAAGAAAAGACTCTATTGGCATATTTCGTTCAAAGACATATGCAGTTGAAAGCTCCTGGAAGCCTCTGGGCAGAATATTCAATGATTAAATCCACCGTTATTCTTTATGATGGCATTGATATTTCCAAGTTTTCAACTTTGATCGCGTACTTGAAGAGAAAAAGTGTTGGCTATAGGCCTAAGAAAGCGAGCATTTTTACATGGGAGCAATTTGAAAAATTTCTGATGGCAGCACCGGATGAAGAATTTCTAGTTCACAAGGTAATATAAGCTAGTTTAGGTAAAAGAAATACTCTAATGAAGATTTTTTCATAATTTGTAGGTCGCAATGATATTGGGAATATCTGGTGCCTGTAGAAGAGAAGAATTATATAATATTACTATGAATGACATCCAACAAACTGATGGTTTAATGATTGTAAAAGTACCCAATACAGAAACGAACATCCAACGTACTTTTACAGTCGTTAATAAACCAGACGATAAAATTCCATATTTAGAAATTCTGCAAAATAATTTAACAAATTGTACCATAAGTTACAATATCAATAAATAATTCGTTAGTTTTCTTTATTCTTTCAAAAAATAAATTAAAATTAAGAGATTTTTTAAGTCGACGGTAAGTGAATTACTTACCGTCGGGTTGGAGTACTTACCGTCGAGTTGGATTACTTACCGTCGAGTTGCTAGTAAATGTCACCTACTGACGTAAAATCTGTCACGGTAAACAGTCAAAAATGATCAATCCTGCAAAAAATATATTTTTCTACAAACGTGTTAAAAATTCAATTTAAACCACTCCATAGGAGCGTTAAAAATACTACTTTAAAGCACCGGTGCTTTAAAAATTTTAAGGCACTGCAGTTAAAAGTGAATTGTCAAATTGTGAAACGTCCAAATATTTATATTTCATGTATTAACATTAATAATACAACTTGCGCAATTTGAAAAAGGTGGTTTAAAAAATTTTTTTAAATTTAATTTAAACTGTATTGCATTTTTAACATGTTTGTAGAAAAAAACTATTAAAATTTGTTAGAATATACAAAAATAAAAGTAGATGTTATTCTGATTTACGTATTGACAGTATAGGTAGTTTTGATGTAATGTCAAGAAAAATATAAAAAAGGAATATCAGTCAAGTTCAAGTAAAAGATTTTGTAGGTATTGTCCTGTAATTGAGAACGAATAAATTATAATTGTTGATATATAAGACGTTTGTAAAAAAATATTGTATGATATAGGTACGTGTTAAAAAGTACATTTTTAAGGCACTCATGTGAATTGCAGAATGAGCGAAGCGAATCTTTCACACGAAACTTTCACATACGTGCCTTAAAATTGTACTTTTAACATTTATATCAGAAATAACTATTATTATAATTTTTGTGTATTTTGACTTGTCTACCTCGGGAATAAGATAATAAGTAATATTTAAAGTATTTTATAATTCACTTCGTCTGCTTGTCACTATGTCTGAGAAATCTTGTAGCCTGGATAATCAAAAGGGTATAGCTCAGTGGTAGAGCGTTGGATTGACAATCAAGAGGACCCCGGTTCGAATCCTAGTGTTTTCTAATCTTTTTTTAATTTTTGGTATTGTTTTAATAAAAATGTTTGGAAAGTAGTAAGTAAAAATTAATTTAATCTTTAAATAAAATACAAATAAACTGTCCGAAAGTATATTTATTTCATTGAAATCATATTTAGAAGTATAACTTCTTACGTGCGTACAAAGTACACACACATTCTTTTTTTAATGAGAATAGGGGTCGTGTGCTTGCTCATTTGAAAGGTTATTTAATTCTATATTCAGTAATATAAAGATTTACATAATTATTTATACAAGGTGTCCAAAAACTTTTTAATTTAAATTATTTGAGAAAAAAAAATAAGAATGTATGTAATTGATTTAATTAAAATAGTATGGTATAGTTAGACCCAAACCCAGACATCCAAAGTGAAAGTTATCCTCCAACACCAAATTGTTCTATATGGTCCATATAATGTTCAGAAATAAGTCACACCATCTTGAGCGTCGGGTTTGGGGGGAGAGGGGGAAGAAATCTGCAAATTCGTAGTTTTTTACGTTTTTCGTCAATATTACTAAAACTATGCGGTTTAGCATGAACAATCCTCTATACAAAATTGTTCTACATTAAATTTGAAATAAAAAAAAGGCCCTATGCATAGCCCTTCTAAAATGAACGGTTCCAAAGTTACGGAGGTAGTATAGTATAATTGGTCCAAAAAAGGGCTAACCCAGACATCCAAAGTAAAAGTTTTCCTTCAAACACCAAATTGTTGTATAGGTATGGTCCACATATTGTTTATTAAAAAGTTACACCATTTTGAGCTTCCCGTTTGGGGGGGAGATGGGGGAGAACTCGGCAAATTAGTAGTTTTTTTTCGTTTTTCGTCAATATTTCTAAAACTATGTTTTAGCGTAAAGAATGTTCTATAGAAAAATATTCTACATGAAATTTAAAACAAAAAAGGTTATATACATAATTGTCATAAAATCAACGGTTCCAGAGTTACAGAGGGTGAAAATTGGAGGTTTTCGATACTTTTTATATTTACCGATTTCTCCCCCCGCTACTCCCCAAACCCGACGCTCAAAATGGTGTGACTTTTTTCTGAACATTATGTGGACCATATAGAACAATTTGGTGTTGGAGGATAACTTTCACTTTGGATGTCTGGGTTTTTGGTATAGCTATACCATACATTGTCCAAAAAATATAAAAAGTATCGAAAACCTCTACTTTTCACCCTCCGTAACTCTGGAACCGTTGATGTTATAACAATTATGTATACAAGTTTTTTGTTTAAATTTCATGTAGAACATTTTTGTATATAATATTGTTTACGCTAAAGCATAGTTTTAGAAATATTGACGAAAAACCTAAAAAAAACTGATAATTTACCGACTTCTCCCCCATCTGCCCCCCAAACCGGACGCTCAAAATGGTGTAACTTTTTACTGAACAATATGTGGATCATACAGAACAATTTGTTGTTGAAGGAAAACTTTTACTTTGGATGTTTAAGTTAGGCCTTTTTTTGGACCAGTTATACTATACTACCTCCGTAACTTTGGAACCATGCATTTTAGAAAGATTATGCATAGGGCCCTTTTTATTTCAAATTTAATGTAGAACAATTTTGTATAGAAGGTTGTTCATGCTAAACCGCATAGTTTTAGAAATATTGACGAAAAACGAAAAAACTACGAATTTACCGATTTCTCCCCACTCTCCCCCCCCAAATCCGACGCTCAAAATGGTGTGACTTTTTTCTGGACATTGTGTGGACCATATAGAACAATTTGGTGTTGGAGGATAACTTTCACTTTGGATGTCTGGGTTATGCCATCTTTTGGATCAACTATACTATACTAAAAATACATTTTACTGTTGTCAGAAAATAGAAAAAAAATGTTTATTTGACAAATAAATATTGCTTTTCCCTTAAATTAAATTAGTGTTGAAATTTCCAAGAAGTAGATGCCTGGCGGGAGCTGGCTTGAACATTGAATTTAATCGAAAAGCAGAACACATTTAATCGAAACAGAAGAGAGTGTTTGAGTTTCTGAAAAGACCATTTTTATTTAATGTGGTTAAGATAAACATCTGCAAAGAGGGTAATTACCATTTCTGAAAATATTTATTTTTAAAAGATTATTTCATGATGAATTCTGAAGGGAGCTTTTTTGTGGGGGCTATTTTGTCGGGGCTACTTTGTGGGCGAGCTATTATTCCGCGGCTATTTTGTCTGCAGGTTATTTTGTTGGAGGTATTTTGTGTGCGGCATATTATGCCGGGGCTATTTTGTCGGAGCTTTTTCGACGGGGCTATTTTGACGGGGTACCAATTTACAGTTAAATCATCATCATCATCATCATCACGTAGCGCTACAATTCTGGGCAGGTCCTGGCTGACTGTACACCTTTTTTCCAACTTGTTCGGTCTTTCATCAACCTAGGGTGAAGTGGAATGTTAATTTTTCGGAGATCTGCTTGGATGTTATCTCTCCATCTCATTCTGGGAGGTCCGAATGGTCTTTTGCCTGTAGGAATCTCCCCACAGCTCAATTCCCCTATAATGCATTTTTTCTTCTTCTTTTTTTTTCATATTCTTCTGTGCTTTGATGCGTTAGACTAGGCTTCCTGACTATCTTTATTATTTCTTTTGATGATTCGTATCATTGCTGTTACAGAAACAAGGTGGCACATAGGGTCTTAATAGGATATAAGGTCTTCCACTTTTATTCCTTTATTCATTATAAACCCCACTTATCTTTGTTCTCTTGTTTGCATTTCCTTTTTTTGTATATCCTACGTGCTTCTTATCCTTTTCATTAGTGTGGCAGGTATTTCTAATTTAGATATAATATGATATGATATTTAGATATATATTTAGGTATGATATGTGGCATATATATGGCATAAAGCCAAATTTATTCTCGGATATGAAGAGACCGAAATATCCGAGAATCAGTTTGGCTTTATGCAGGGCAGATCAACAACAGATGCAATTTTCATTATAAGGCAGTTGTGGAAAAATACAGGAGTAAAGAAACAAACGCTCATATGGTACATTGATCTTGAGAAAGCATATGATAGAGTTCGTTGAGAGATTCTGTGGTGGGCACTCAATAAGGAAGGAGTTCCTGATGAATATGTAAAGATTGTGAGGGATATGTATGAGGGAGTAACGACTAGTGTTAGGACAGGTCAGGGAGAGACTAATAAATTTCATGTGAAAGTAGGATTGCACCAAGGCTCGGTGCTGAGTCCGTATTTATTCTCATTAATTTTGGATAAGATAACAGCGAAACTACAGACTACAGGGTAACATTCCATGGTGCTTAATGTATGCTGATGATGTCGTGTTAGTAGGAAACAGTGAAAGAGACTTAGTACAAAAACTGGAACAGTAGAGACAAGCTCCCGAGGAAAAAGGTTTAAAACTTAGTAGGACAAAGACAGAGTATTTGGAATGCTCATTTAAAGATGGAGTTACTACAAATAAAATGGTATCTTTGGATGGTGAACTGATTGTAAAAGGCAATAGTTTTAAATACCTTGGATCGGTATTACAGAGTAATGTAGAAATAGATGGAGATGCATGCAGTAGAATTGGGGCTGGATGGATGAAGTGGAAGGACTCGAGTGGTGTGCTGTGTGACAGGAAAATTCCAATGAAGTTGAAGGGAACATTCTATAAAGCAGCCATAAGGCCGGCTATGATGTACAGAACTGAATGTTGGGCAGTGAAAAAGAAAGAGGAACAACGAATGCATGTGGTGGAAATGAGAATGCTTAGATGGATGAGTGGAGTGACAAAAAAGGATAAAATTAAAAATGGGTATATTAGGGGAAGTCTAGGTGTGGCACCAAGTGATGCCAAAATGAGAGAGCATAGGTTGAAATTGTTTGGTCATGTTCAACGTCGATATGTTAATCACCCAATACGAAGAATTGCTAAAGTGCAGATTTCTGGAAGGAGTAGGAGAGGAAGACCAAAGAAAACGTGGGGAGACACGATTAGGCAGAACATGTTGGTAAAGGGGATTAATATTGTTATGACCCAAGATAGAATTGTGTGGAGGAATGCAATTAGGGAAGCCGACCCCGCAGAGGGATAAGGCAGAAAGAATGATGATGATGATTAGGTATGGTATGTCTCTTTCTTCTGGAGATATCTCTTTCTTTAGAACTAAATTCTGTAAAAGAATAATAAACTGTGTTAAAAAGCTTGGACTGAATTGGCAACTTTAACATAGTGATGAGACAATAGGCCTCTTAGTTCGAGTGGAAGGGTGATTAAGTAATCATTGTATCTTCGGCTGGAAGGACCAAAATATGGACAATTAAGGCATGTACATGTACATATTGTATTGTACAATTATTAAATTCATTTCAGAATTATTAGGACTGTATTGTAAGTGTAGTTCAAATAAATTAGGAGAGGTATTGTATGTCATACACACAATATTTAAATCAAGTCTATAAAAACGCTTATCAATATAACTATTATTTTGTTTATGACGAGAGCTGGAATCATAGTCCTTCGCGGAACTTCTCACGGTACTGTTATTACGTAGAAGACACAAGAGCGGAAAAAGCGTCCTATCCCTGAAGTCAAAATAATAGAGAGATATTCATACGTCTGTTGCCTACAGGGGTCAGCAGTCAAGAGAAATGCTCGGTAATTCACCACATGGTAACTAGTGGTTATCACTAACAGAGTGGGTTGTCTTTGAGTGTCAACAGTAACCAGATGTTCTCTTCAAGAGTCAAAACGCGAAATCGCTTAATTATGCCAGGCTGTTATCTAAGGGTCATCAGATTTATTGTACATCGAAATATTTAGGCTTTTTAATGCAAATCTGCAACTTCCTATAAGTATTTTTAAGGTAGTCTTAGCTATAAAATTAAATATTTTTTATCCAGTCTCTCGCCAAATTTACATCATTGAAAGTTCTTTCTTATTTTAATATCATCCCACATAACTTCTTTGAATCGGAGCCGATCTTCGTTAAAAAGACTTATCAAAGAAAGATTTATCGGTCTTAATCTTGTCAAAGCCCCGTTTGCGCCACTGTTTCTGCTTTTCCGATTTCACAGACGAGCGTCGATTTTGTATTATTGAGATATAGTCCTGACAATGGAGCACAATATAGGTTTAGCCTTTCTCTGATAGCGTTATTTGATACTTCTCTGGTATTGTTATTTTATAATATGACATGATAATAAAACCTCAGATTCAGGTAATGTGGTCTTATAGTGTACATTACAATCTGATTGATAGTATAATCTTACAGTATGATATTATAGTAGTATTATTAATTTATGAGTGTCACCTTATAGTGTGACTTGCGATTGTGACATTTCAGAAAAAAGATAACGGTCGTTAAATTTCCTAAGGCTTCATTAGGTACTGTTAGGTCGCCTAGGTAAGGGAGATGTCAGCTGCTTTACTTCTACATTACTTCCACTACAAACTACTACGAGGATTTAGATTCTAGATAGTCTATAATCTAAAGAGCCTTGACTATGAAAAGTCTAGAGTATACAGAATCTAGAAGCGAGTTAGTCTAAAGTATACGTTGAGTCTATACTCTAGAAAGTTGAGAGTATAAAGGGTCTAGAGTTATGTCTAGGGTATGCTAGAGTCAAGAATCTAGAGAATTTATAGTCCACAGAATCTAGAATTTGGAGGATTTAGAGTGTAGAATATCCAGCGTCTAGATGGTCATGTTTTGGAGGTTTGATTATGTTTGACATGTTTAAATCTATATGGCGAATGATGGAAACGTACCATGGTGCAATTTTACTTTCTTGAGACTAATCGTTTTGTTTGCGATACTTTCTGAAATAGAAAATCGTATTCTTGGAAACTGTAAAATATCATATAAGATTTTCAGTTATACGATTATCTCGATGAGTTAATTAAATAACATTGTAGCCAAATTAATAAAATTTGGCCTGTATCTCACTGTATTTCTCTAATTGTATCGAAAGTTATTAATGGAAACACAGTCGATGTTTATTTTTCTGGCACAGGTTAAAATGAACGGATACAATAAAATTTTCATGCTTCTTTGATCCTAGTGTGTGCTCGTGAGAAAGTAGATCAGTCGTTATTTAACAGAACTATAAGTATCCGCTTAGAGATGTACGGCTTTAAGAGGCCTGAAATTAGTCAGAGTTTGGCTCCACCGTAGAGCTAAATTAAAGAGGGAAAAGAGTGCCTTCGAAAATACGAGCAAGGTAACTTAAATCTGCTTCTCAAAATATTTGAGACATTAGAGAATGAACGGGCCGAAGAATGGGTAATCTAAAGTATGGCCATTTTCACAGAGAGCCAGGTAGCTGTTAATGCTCTTAATTCTGTAAAGCTCAATTCTAAGCCGTTATGTGATTATGTGACAAGGTTATGGTTATCTGGGTAAAGGGGGCCAACGGTCACAAAGGCAATAAAATCGCAAATTCAGTGGCCAAATAAGGATCACCAATGCCATTCGTTGGACTAGAACCCTACCGTGTCATTGTAAAGGCAGTAGCAAAAACGACTATAAGGAAATATGTAGCCTAAAAATCCCTGGAATATTGCCAAAAGTTACGGCAAGTGTAAAAAGCAGCGACAGGAAAAGACTCAACGCCATACTAGGTCTGTTAACAGGGCACTGTAAGCTGAATAGGCAGTTAAAGCAGATGGTGATCTATACAAATTCTGTTGCCTAAAGGAAGAAATATCAGAGCACATTTTATATCAGTATTTATGGCAGCCTGGTAAATCTGCAGTTCTTTTCATTAAGCGAAGAAATGCCACCTGCAAAGAGCAATATGGAAAGTTCATTCTTGAAGTGATGAGACCTCTTATAAAGGGTCATCCTAGACAATGTAATTTAGGGCTAGAAAACCAAAATAGATCTCGAAAAGTCGCAGTGGAATATGCCAAGAGTCACCTAGTTGGATCAAGGTATCTAAGGTATTCGCTACGTAATGAGGAGAACGCCCTAATAAGGACGATTTAGTCGAGAACATGACTCCACCAGTACCTTCCCGCAGTCTCTCATTCATCATCATCAACCCGTACTCGTCCACTGCAGGACATAGGTCTCCCTCAGCTCGTTCCATCTTTCTCTGTTTTGTGCGGCTTGCACCCAGTTGCCGACAATACGCTTCAGACCGTCAGCCCATCTGGTTGGTGGTCGTCCTCTGCTCCGTAGTGATTCTTCTCGTGGCCTCCACTCGACAATACGTTTTGTCCATCGGTTGTCTGACAATCTGGCGACGTGTCCTGCCCAATTCCACTTGAGCGACGCGATTCTTTCGACGGCGTCCGTTGTTTTTGTTCTACGACGTATTTCTTCGTTTGGGATTCGATCCCTCAGGGAGACACCCAACATCTGGCGCTCCATAGCCCTCTGAGTTATGCGAATCTTGTTCACTACCTTTTTTGTGAGTGTTAATGTTTCCGCTCCATAAGTGAGTACAGGCAATACACACTGGTCAAAGATTTTCCTTTTCAGGCATATGGGTAAGTCCGATTTAAATACATAGCTCAGTTTATCAAACGCTGCCCAGGCTAATCCTATGCGACGTGGGAGCTCTCACGTCTGGTTGTCCCTTCCCAACCGAATTTCATGTCTTAAGTACTTATAAGATACAGTCTGCTCAATATCCATTCCATCGACAACAATATTACGATTTAGCACCAGATTAGTCATTATTTGCGTCTTGTTGATATTAATCTTTAGTTCGACCTCTAAGGAAGCCTGATATAACTTGTTCAACATTACTATTGCATCATTCATACGATCGGCTATAAGGACGATGTCATCTGCGAATCTCAAATGACTTAGCTTCTCTCCATTTATATTGATCTCTCATTAGGATCGATATTTATTGAACCAGGTTGAAAATATCCCTCTCTTAAGAGGCTTACTAGCAGTATCAACTTAGATTTTTTGTCCTATGTAGTTCTACGAGAAAAGGTCTTCTGATGCATCTTAGGCTAACAGTACAGCTGGTGCTAAGTTACAAAATCTAGTACAAAATATAGTTAATAGTACAATCGTCAAACTTTACTTGGAATAAATAATTTAAGTATCATAATAGCTTAAGCAGCTTAGTAATGGAACCTAACAACCGTATACAAGTCATCAAGCATACTTCATAATACTGACCACCTCCTAAATGAGGTCCTACTCAAATCTGGTGGAAATCGTTTGACTTCAATACAAATTAGCAGTAGTTCTTTTATCTTTTCGGTCAACAACTCTATGTCTCAAGTCAATTAAGTTTTATGTCTCAATTTAGTAATCCACTTCTTCGCCGTTGTCGGCCAAAACGGATGTAAAACTTACGGATTGACCAGACTATTATTACAGAAAACGTCTTTATTGCATCGAAGATTTGAAGTATATCTGCATCGGATTCGAAGCCGCCCGTACAGGAGTTACTGCTTGACAAAGCCTTCATAAATATGACGTTTGCGTTATAACGTGCCAGTTTCTGGGACGATAATTCCTGCAGTTTAATGGTTTAACACCGTTCGCTCCGTGCGAGCGATTCATGGGAGTTCTATTGCCATAATTCTGTCGTTTTCTAAGGAAAATTGCCTTTAATAAATTTGCCAACGATGCAGGTATGTTGTAGAGTACGTGTGGGTGTTATATTGCTGGTATATATTTCAATTAGTTATACCTCTTTGTTGCAAATCTATAAACTTTTAAATAATAATACCGTGCTTTACAAAATTAACGGAGGATCATTTTGAGGAGTTGAGCCTTTTTGATAAAGGTCCTACTGAAGTAAATTGTTCTTCTTCTTCTTCGTTCTTGTATGTAGGCTTTAAAGCCTATTTCTTCTTCAATATTAGCCTCCTAAATTGTTTAAGTTATCGCACCATCTTTTTCTTGGTCTGTCAATACTTTTTCGTCCATTTGGTATCTTATCTCTTGCTATTCGTACTATCCTATCCTCTGCCATTCTACTAATGTGTTCGTTCCACTCCTCTTTCCGTTTTGTCACCCATCCATTTATGTCTTCTACATTGCATGATCTTCTTGTGTTTTCGCTTCTCTCCCTATCCAACAGATTTTTCCCTGATATTCGTCGGAGTATTTTTATGTCTGTTGTTTCTAGTAGTCAGTAGTGTATGTCAGTATACAGGGTGTTTCATTAATAATTGTCCATATAGTAACTGGAGAAACCTTAGCACAAAATACGAAGATTTAACCTAAAACACTTAAATAAAATGTAGTTCCTTACTGAGTTACAGGGTGTTTTATCTAAAAATTTAAAAATTATTTTTGCTCAGCATTTTAAAAGTATTCGACGTATCCTTTTCGTACTTGGCAGGAAGTATAGGTACTGTACAAACTACTGAATTATGTTTAAGAAACGTTTCTGGCTGTTACCAGAGGCGTACGACGGGGGAAAGTGAATGGTTAACCCTTTCCAAATTCTACGCCACTGGCGGAATTGCAATTTCAGTTTCATTTTTGGAGTCTCCAATATTTTCTATAAAAATAATATCCTCTGAATTCGTAACGATAAAGTCATTAGTTTTCGAGATCTTTGAAGTTAAAAATGAAACGACACGGTTATTTTGATTAATGTAGTGTGTCGCGTCATTTTTAATCTCAAATATCTCGAAAACTAATCATTTTATCGTTACAAATGAAAAGTATATTATTTACGTAAAAAGTATTGGAAAATCAAAAAATTACACTAAAATAGCAATTTCTTCAGTGGCGTAGAATTTTTGAAGGGTTAAGCAGCCACTATCCCCTGTTGTACGCCTCTGGTAGTAGCTAGAAACGTTTATTTATCTTAATTTAATAGGGTGTACAGTACCTATACTTTCTGCCAAGTATGAAAAGGATAAGCCAAATAGTTTTAAAGTACTGGCTACAAATAATTTTTAAATTTTAATCATATGAATCATATTATAAATTAATCAAATTAACTGTGCCGTTTCATATTTAACTTCAAATATCTCGAAAACTAATGACTTTATCGTTACCAATGAAGAGTATAACATTTACGTAGAAACTATTGGAGAATCTAAAAATGGCACTAAAATAGTAATTTCTCCAGTGGAGAAGAATTTGAGAAGGGTCAACCATTCACTATCCCCTGTCGTACGCCTCTGGTAGTAGCTGGAAACGTTTGTGTATCATAATTTAGTAGGGTGTATAGTAGTCGCACTTTGTGCCAATTATGGAAAGAATATGTCGAATAGTTTTAAAGTGCTGAGCATAAATAGTTTTTAAATTTTTAGATAAAACACCCTGTAACTAAGTAAGAAACCAAATTTTATTTAAGTGTTTTAGGTTAAATCTTCGTATTTTGTGTTAAGGTTTCTCCAGTTACTATATGGACAATTATTAATGAAACACCCTGTATATAATTGTTGCTTTATAGATTCTTCCTTTTTTGTCATGTGTTAGGTGTTTGTTCTTCCAGATTGTGTCATTAAGAGATCCCGCCGCTTTACTTGCTTTTAAGCTTTGTTGTCGTACTTCCTCTTCAACAGATCCGTAGCTGGTTATATCTATTCCCATATATCTAAACCTTGCTTTCTGCTTTATTGTTTTCCCATCAATTTCGATTTTACATCGTATTGGGTATTTAGATGTTGTCATACATTTCGTTTTTTCTGCTGATATTATCATGTTGTATTTCTTGGCTGTTGTATTGAAGATGTGTGTTAATCTTTGGAGATCGTCTTCTGTCTGGCGATTAATGCGGCGTCGTCTGTATAACATAATATTTGGATTTCTTTATTCCCCATTCTGTAACCATGACCTTTACGAACTGCTTTTATTATTTCGTCCATTATTATATTAAAGAGCAGTGGGCTTAACGAGTCACCTTGTCTGACTCCGTTTTGTACTGGTATAAACTGCGTTAGTTTTCCATAGGCGTAACCAGGATGATTCTAAGGGTGGTTACAACTACTGGAAGGTCTCTGAGGGGTATAGTGTTAAGCGTATAAAGCCCAAAGTACATCCCAATGGGGGGTTATAACCCCTAAACCCCCCCTGGTTACGCCTATGTAGTTTTCCATTTATCTTTGCCTGTATTCGATTATGAAAGTAGATGTTTTCGATGGTTTGTATAATATTGATTGGTATGTTTCTTCTATACAGTAATTGTAGGACGTCTTCGACTTGGATGGGATCAAAAGCCTTCGTCAGGTCTATAAAACATATATATATATATATATATATATATATATATATATATATATATATATATATATATATACTGGTTTACTGTACTCAATGGCCTTTTCTGTGATTTGCTCAGTACCAATATGGCGTCTACGCAGGATCTTCCGGATCTGAATCCTTGTTGTTCATCTGATAAAATTATTAGTTTATTGATTTTGTTGGTTAGGACTTTTGTGTTTAGCTTAAGTGCGGTGTTAAGTAGATTTATACCTCTATAATTGTTGGGGTTTTCTTTGTCTCATTTCTTGAAGATTGGTTTTGATTATTATTTTCCTTTCCTTTATTAAACAGTTCTGTCAAGTATCTTTCCCATTCGTTTGCTGGTATGTTATTATATTCCTTCAATTCTGCCATTTCTTTCCATTAGTTTCTTATGAATCTCCATATTTGTTTTAGTGTTCCGTAGAAGTCGCTTTCCATCATTTTTGTAAACTGTTCCCAGTGTTCATTTTTTGTTCTTCTTACCAATTGCTTTGTTTCATTTCGTATTCTTCTATAGGTGTCTCTGGATTCTGGAGTGTTTGATATTTTATACTTCATGTACGCCTCTCGCTTCTCTTTACATTTTACTTTTATTTCTTTTCTGGACCGTGGTGTATTGTTGTTGTTTCTTTTCAGTATGACTTTGCGTTTTCCTAGAGTTTCTGTTGCTCCCTCTTCAATGTTGTTTTTAATTTTCTCCCAGCTCGCGTTTATATCTTCGAAGTCGTCTATTTTTTTCAGCTGTATCTTCTGTGCCAGCCTACTTTGGTACATTTCTTTTGTAGAATCGTTCCACAGTGATTCTAGTTAGTTTCATTCTTATTTTTGCTAGGACTAGTTTGTGTTCACTCCCTGCGTCTGCTGAGTTTAAAGTTCGAATATCTAGAATCTGCTTTGAATGGATTTTTCTATTAGTGACTATAAAGTCAATCATAGATTTGTGTCCCCTGGAGTTTTCAAAGGTATATTTATAGTGAGGCTTATGGCCGAAAAATTTATTATTGATTCTCAGTTCGTTAAAAGCACAGAGATTAGCCATGAGTTCTCCATTTGCGTTGACATGGTTTTCATTGAATCTTTGTTTTACTCCTGGAACTATTTCATTTCCGACTCGTGCATTAAAATCACCCATAGGAATTAAGTGTTCTTGGTGAACACTTAATTCCTATAATACTATTGGTGTTCTGATGGTTTGCAACTGTTCGTAGAATGCATTCCTCCTTAGGTTTGCAGTCCTCGGGGCTATAGATGGATATGACATTGAATTTTGGATAGTCCATTGTGATGTTCATAAATATGTATTATCCTTTCGGAGATGTAACGGCAGTTGTTGTCAAAAACTCCTTGTGTAATCTGTTTGCATAAATTTCGTGTCTAAAACCCTCGAAACTCCAGAAGATGACGTACCCTAGCAGTGATATTGGGCACCAGGTTCTTCGGGAGCTGGTTCTGATTGCGAAATATAGCTTACCTCAGGTGCCTTACCTCCTTGGCAGTGTTAGTTGTCGCCCTTTAATGACAGGGTCTTCTAACAATGCGACCAAAAATGGCAACATTGCTCCTGTAGTGATCCTTTCAAAAGTTAACATACTCCTTTTCTAACTTGACTAAACTGTACTGAAGATGGGGCAATAAGTCTGAAATACATATATACAGTTGCCCTCCATGATTTTATATATTTCCTTTTATAGAAACATTCACTTTGCGAATTTTTGCCAATATTTCTCCTTATCTGTATTTATATTTATACTGGTTTACTCAACATCATTCATATATTTTGTTTTAAACGTAAACATGTAAACCTACTCTATTTAGTGGATTTGTTTAGCATTGTATTCAAACAGCAAATAGCTGTCGTTATCTCCGGTCGTTCCATAAGATTCGTTCAAGAAAAGTAGCTAATTAAGTAAATTAGAAGACTCTATCTCCCGAAGACAATAACCCTAAGGATCCAACCTATCGTTTTGATAAATCTCAACAATATCCCTAAACACAAGCTAGATACGTGATTCAATTACCCCTTGATCCGTCCTCCTCCAACGTTTCCGTGATAAAATTTTCAAAAAGGAGAATTTCCATACAAGCCATTCACATCCTATTAGGTTCGGGAAGATTGCATCGGATGCTGTCAGAATTCACCTATATCTAGCGCATGATAGCTTCTAAATGCAGGTCATAGTTTGGCCCGTTTACGTGGAGGAGAAGCGATAACAGAATCACAGTGTTTCATATCTCTACGAGGGTGGCACGATAAAATTAATTCGCTATGTTTCGGATATAAAGGAAAACTTAACTACTTAGACCAGGGTGGATCTGTGAAAAAACGTCTATTTTTGGATGTGCGAGGTGGCATTCAGAATTTCGGATCATTAACAAAAAAAAATTAAAATATTTAAAAATATCGAAAAACATCGATTTTTTCTACTTTCTTTGCTTATAACTTTAAAACGATTAATTTTGGAACAAAGTCGTAGAGAAATAAAATAAAGAAAATCTAATTTTGTATGATACACGACTGGTTAAAAATGTCCCTTATCCTTAGTTATTACCCTTTCTGAAAAATAGCAATTGATACAAAATAAGGGAGCAAAATAAGCCTGTTTTTCTTCAATGTTTTGCAACCACTTTGGTTGCACTTAAAGCCCTTATAATTAGCGTAGAAAATTATTACAACATACTTAAACCGTCTACCAAATGTCATTAAAATCGATCTAATAGATTTTGCATAATTTTGCAATCTAAATTTTTTTTAAAAAGTTCAAATTTTTTAACAGCTTTCTGAAAAAAAGTAGACCA
Organism: Diabrotica virgifera virgifera; assembly: GCF_917563875.1. Taxonomy (NCBI): domain Eukaryota; kingdom Metazoa; phylum Arthropoda; class Insecta; order Coleoptera; family Chrysomelidae; genus Diabrotica; species Diabrotica virgifera. The sequence continues at coordinate 302,690,866 of NC_065443.1, forward strand.
TTTAGAAGTTGCAAATTTTTTGAAGTTATACTTCTTTACCGGCGATAGAGGGTGATTTTTTTATATGTTAAAACCTATCAGCCCGGCGCATGCGCATTATAACTTTGTTCTGATTGGATGTTCAAATGACATGTCAAAAATTATCCGATATGGCAGCTGTGGTTTGGAGGTAAAGGTAAAGGTAAACAAATGTATAATATATTAGTTTTATTGTTGTGAGGACAGAAACAAAAAAGTTTATAATATTGTAGTGACTTTTAAATAGTTTTTATTAGCAACAGGTACGTAATAATTGTTAATGTATCATGGGTATAAACCTACCTATTTGATCTGCCAAAATACATAGTATGTAATACTTTTATTTATATAATTTGATTACCATCAAAATTTCTATCAATATTCACCTAATATATTGTTTTTTTACTCTATGTTTTGTTGTATTTTTTCAATTCTAAATAATTTCAATTCAAAATTAAAATAATTTGATCAATTTTCAAAATATCAAAATATCACAAGTTTAATCCATTTAGTTAGTCGATCTTCGTAAATAATGACACATAGTGTCCGTGGCTAAGCGGAGAAGGCGAATGAATTCCAATACCAACCGCTCTTATCAGCGCTGGTTCGAGTCCCAATAGAAACTTTCTTTTTTGTTTTTTTTTTAATACACTTTATGATTGTAAGTATATTTATTACATAATTGTATTTTCAGAAAACACGTATTTAGTTAAAAAAATTTTCGACAATTAATGTTCAGACATCATTTGTGGCTTGTTTAATGTGTTTGTGTGTGTTTTATTCTTTTATTATTTTAATTTTTGGCACTGTTCTAATAAAAATGTTTGAGAAGTAGTAAGTATAAATTAGTTTAATATTTAAACAAAATATAAATAAAAAGTATATTAATTTCGTTTAAATCATATAATAGAAGTATAACTTCTTACGTGCGTACAAAGTACACACACATTCTTTTTTTACATATAAAGAGGCTCTCTACCTATATAGTAAACTTTACAGAATTAAAATTGGATTATTTAAGGGGCCTCAACACTGTTTGAAAGTTATAAACAATTTTTTGGCTTATAAACAAATACAGTGAAGAAGTTTAAGTTGGAATAAATTAATTTTCTCGAGAATGTGCGTCTCTGGATATAATTCCGAAATAGGTCGATTTTTATTTTTAAATTCTAGTTTTTTGGTATATTTACATATCATACTAGTGACGTCATCCATCTGGGCGTGATGACGTAATCGATGCTTTTTTTTTAGATTAGAATAGGGGCCGTATGATAGCTCATTCAAAAGGCTATTCAATTTTGTATTCACTATTAATATATAACATAAAATAATTATTAATACCCAAAAAAAAATTTTTGAATTAAATTAATTGAGACAAAAAGAAAAATGTCAGTAATTTATTTGTTGCAAAATACATTTTACTGCAGTCAGAAAACAGAAAAAATGTTAATTTGAAAAAGGAACATTGTGGTGAGTGGCAACTTTAATATTGAATTTAAGCGAAAAACACTAGCTATTTTTCAAATAAACATTATTTCCTGTTTTAGAACAACAGTAAAATGTATTGCAAATTAAATAAATTATATACATTCTTATTTTTGTCTCAATTAATTTAATTAAAAAAAATTTTGGGCATCCTGTATAAATAATAATTATTTATATTAATGTTTATATGTATTAGTAAATAGAGAATTGAATACCCATTCGAATTAGCTATAACACGATCCCTATTCTCATTTAAGAAATATCATCGATTACGTCATCACACCCAGATGGATGACGTCACTAGTATGATATATATGCCAAAAAATTATAATTTTAAAATAAACCTCGACCTGTTTCGGGATATATCACCAGAGTCGCTCATTTGCGAGAAAATGAATTTATTCCAACTCAAACGTCTTTACTGTATTTGTTTATAAGCCAAAAAATTGTTTATAATTTTAAAACAGTGCTGAGGTCACTTTAATAATCCGATTTTAATTCTGTAAAGTATATTAGATAGGTGCATCGATATCTTTATATGTAAATAAATTAGAAAACTTCTAGATTCTAGATGGTCTACTTTTTCTCAGAAAGCTGTTCAAAAATTTGAACTTTTTGAAAAAATTAAGATTGCAAAATTATTATGCAAAATTAATTAGGTCGATTTTAATGAAATTTGTTGGACCATTTAAGTATGTTGTAAGAATTTTTTAAGAGAATTACGAAGGTTCTAATTGCAACCAAAGTGGTTGAAAAACATTGAATAAAAACAGGCTTTTTGCCCCCTTATTTTGTATTTATTGCTATTTTGCAGAAAGGGTAATACTTTAAGGCATTTTGAACCAGTAGTCTATCATACAAAATTTAATTATCTTTATTTTATTTCCCTACAACTTTGTTCCAAAATGAATCATTTTAAAGTTATAAGCAATGAAAAAAGAAAAAAAATTGATGTTTTCCGAAATTTTTAAATATTTTAATTTTTTTTTAATGTTCCGGGCATATTTGAGAAGGAGCATGGTTGTCACAATTTATTAGGGTCAAATCCGGACACGGTAGTCCAAGAGGTTGTAGAAAATGTAAAATGTGAATTTGACTGTGTTGCTACCTCTACATTGTACATATATGCGAAATGCATATGGCACAATTAAAAGTACAGCTGTTTCGCTAAAATATGCAACTAACATCGAAAATCTCTTCCAGTTTAAAATATATAATATACACCTATGTTTTAACATAACATACTTTAGACCTAAGGTGCGGCGCAGAATGAAATTTTCCACCGTTGGGCCTAGTATTTTCCACTTTTTAGTAAAGAAAAAAATCCGGACATTTCCCATATCCGGACGCCAATCCGGACACGTCTTTCAAATCCTGACTATCCGGACGAAATCCGGACGTATGGTAACCCTAAGCATATTATTAAGTCTTATTAAGTCTTATTAAGTTACTTATTAAGTCATTTTATAATTATTGAAGTTGTCACCTAACTTTTTCTGCAAAAATCCGAATGCCACCTCTCACATCCACCTCAAAACAGATCCGTCCTGATCTATCTACGCCATTGCTGTGAAAAAGCAGCTTAGCAGCAACTTAAAAAAATGAGGTACAATTAGTGCCCGGCTTTGTTATTTTTATTGGCCATAAAGAAGCGTCCCATTAATGCAAAAATTAATATTTTTTAAAAATCAACAAAATAATGAAACTATACACTTAAATTATATATTTTATTGAAACTTACCTACTTCTTCTTCTTATGGTGCTGTCTCCTTTAGTGGAGGTTAGGGACTATACTGGCAAATCTATCTCTGTCCAATGCGACTTTAAACAAAGATGTTGAATCAAGGCAGTTACAGTCTCTTATATTGTTAAATTATATATATAATTAATAAGATATTATTTCTTATATTTGCCGACGACACCGTTCTGATCGCAGAAACACTTGAAGAGCTACAGACATTGGTGAATAAGATAGCAGACTCCAGCGAAGAAGATTACATGGATGTAATCTAGTCACACCACAGCTCAGATGGTACCTGGGGCATAATATTAAAATAGTTTAAACATCTATGCTTTAATTGGCATTTTTAACTGATGTTTCCTTAACGGACTACTTATACAGGGCTTTGACCCACATAATTTTGTTAAACTATATCTTGGTGGTTAGCATGTAAACTTCACGTGAGTATAACCGACAGCTTTTTTAACCATAGTCAAAATTTCAATCTTTGCATTATTTTATCAGGTTATATTCATTTTAGGTAAGCACTGATGATGACTGGTAACCCAGTCGAAAACTAGTTATGTGATTGTGATGTAGCCCTTTTTAGGGATTTTAAATATATACCTTTTATAAAGGATTTACAATTTTTTGTATTACATGGTATACAGCCAACTACAGGAAAACTTTTTCCTTGTGGATTTTTTATTCAAATATAAACGTAGAATTTGTCACACTAACGCAGAACATTCCTTTAAGATAGTTGCAGAAGGAACTATACGCCCGAATTCCTTTTCTTGCCCCCTTTGACACTTTCTCCAAATTTTTTCATTTTTGTTTTCTTCTTCTTCTTCTTCTTTTATATAGGCAGTACTGCCTGTTTTTCTTCAACGGTGCCTTTCATTCTGCCACTATGTTGTCATTCCATCTTTTCCTTGGGCGTCCTATACTTCTCCTGCCTAACGGTGACTTGTCCCTGGCTATTCTTACTATCCTTGATTAGACATCCTGCTTATGTACTCGTTCCACTCTTCTTTTCTGTTCTTTACCCAGCTATTTATATTGTCTACCCCACATATGCGTCTGATTTCCTCACTTCTTACCCTATCCTGTAGTCCTTTTCCAGCAATCCTTCTTAAGATCTTCATTTCGTTGGTTTCCAGATGTCTTCGTGTTTTGCTTGTATCTGGTCTTGTTTCGGCCGTGTAAGTCATAACTAGCCAAATAACTGACTTATATATTCGGGCCTATGTTTCCAATCTTAGGTGTTTGTTTTTCCATATTGTGTCGTTTAGGCATCCGGCCGTTCTACTGGCTTTAATTATTTGCTGTTTTACCTCTTTTTCGATATTGTTGTCGGCTGATAGATTACTTCCGAGATATTTGAAAGTCATTACTTGTTGTATAATTTGATTGTCTAACTCCAATTTGTATCTTATTGATTCTTTGGCAATTACTAAGCTTTTTGTTTTTTGGGCTGATATTTCCATATTCATTTCTTTTTCGTTAATGTTGAACTCGTGAAATAATCTTTGTAGGTCGTCTTCGCACTCTGCTACTTACATGGTGTCATCAGCGTAACAGAGTATTTTTATCTCTCTATTGCCCATTTTGTACCCTCTTTTTTTCTTCACTTGTTTTATTATTGCATCCAATATTATGTTAAACAGTAGAGGGCTTAGTGAATCTCCTTGCCTGATTCCTGTGTTTGTTTCTATGGGTTCTGTTATTATTCCATTGACTTTCATTTCTATTTTATTTCTTACATATACGTTTTCTATCAGTTTTATGATATCCAGTGGTACATTTTTCTCATATAGTAGGTGTATCACATCTTTTAATTGGATTCTATCAAAAGCTTTCTCTAGGTCTATGAAACAGAAAAAGGCTGGTTTGTTAAATTCTAATGATTTCTTCGCTATTTGGCTTATCATAAAAACTGCATCGTTACATGATCTTCCACTTCTAAATCCTTGTTGTTCGTCCGATATATTTATGCACGCCATTATTTTCTCCATAGGTATTTTTGTTGTGGATTTCAGTATAGTGCTCAGTAAATTTATCCCTCTATAGTTACTGGGGTGTTATTATCACCTTTCTTAAATAACGCTATCATTTGAGTGGTTCTTCTCCCTCTTCAGGTTCCCTTCCATGCAGGAAGAATTCTTCTGGAATTCTTCCTGTATTTATTATTTTACTTATAAGGATATTCAGTTCTTTGTGAAGTCTATCTCCTACGTATTTTAAAAGTTCATTAGCTATTCCATCTTTCCCAGGAGCTTTTCGATTTTTCATCTTTTTTAAGGCGTTCTTTATATCTTCCAGTTCTGGTGTTTCCAGTTCGCTGTAATTAGCTGTTTGATAGAGGTTTTTTAGGTAAGTTGTCCATGTATTTGTATCAATATGTTTTACTTCTATCAATTTCTTCATATCTGCTCTTTGACCTCTTATCATTTTCCACATTTCCTTCTTATCATTTTCCACATTTCCTTTTGCATCCCATAAAAGTCGTGCTCCATCTCTTTTGAAAATGCTTCCCAATGTTCTGTTTTCCTCCTTCTTACTATTGAGTTTAATTCATTTCGTACTCTTTTATTTTAAGTACTCATTTTTGTTTTAATTAAACTAATTTATATCCAAAAACACGTTTTAAAAATATTTTTCAAATAGGTTAAATATAGGTTAATCCTTTGAATTATTCCTAGAACGACCCCTGTACCTCGGGTCTCTCCTGCCTTGAAGCCATTCCCTTCATTTTGATCTTGTTATTTATTATGATAAGCGCAGTGGATGCTCTGGTTTTACTAGGTTCAAGCCTTTATGAATTTTAGATTTATATGGATGAGAGTGTACACAGGATGCAAGTAATATCGAGATTATAAATAGGATAGTTGGGCGGAAGACGCGACAATGTTTTTAATTTAAGGATTCGAGACCAAGACAACGGGACAATGGAGGAAGGAAAAATTTAAATGATAAATTCTGATAGTGCGCTCTACGAGTTTAATATAGATATATGTCACAATTTAATGGAATTTATGAGTTTTGTGGATAAATACGGCGTCTTTATGTTTAGAATGTAATAACATCATGAATATCTTTAAAATACAGTTCCGGTTAATGTTCTGAAATTGTTTTCTTGTGGCTTGGCTACGATAAATGTTATGTTTATATACTTGGATCAAGGCACAGTTGATTATAATGAAAATTACATTTTTACTGTTGTTTGACTTTTAGATTTCGATAATATTGAGATATTAGGATTTCATTCGTACTAACTCCAGCAATTAGAAAGTTAAAAAGACATTTAAGGTCGAAATTTTTGCATATAATTAAATTAAAGTTTGGTATCGATGAATTTGAATTAAAGGCATAGACTTATACAGGGTTGCGAGAAAGTCTGGCAACACGGTAATTTCTCGGAAACCGCTGGAACGATTTTTATGGATTTTGTTGGGTGAGAGTCTTTTAATACGGCCGATATTATAGTGTTAATTACATTCTTGTCAAATCAAACGTGTTCCGGAAACCTAATGAACTTTCTTATTTCAAATGGAACACTCTGTATATTTTTTGCGTTTTGGAATTCCTAAGGGATACTGATTATTTTTCATATGATATTCGCTATACCTAAATGTCATAACTTCGGAGTTATAGCTACGTTTATTAAAAAAAATTTATTAACGTTTCGACGCCCACATCGGGTGTCGTTGTCAAAATACGAAATACTACTAAATTAAACAAAAATGTTGCTAAGTAAAAAAATTCTTTTAATAATTTATTTAATCTGACCCATTTATATTGACAATTCAGACGTACATTATACATTTTAAAGTAGAAGACTTTAAAATGATATCGCCAATATTTATGAGTTGCATTCCTGGGACGACTTTACTAAAAGATAGTTCATTCGATTACATGAAATCAATCCCAACTCAAGAATATCCCCACAAAAAAATCATAGCATGTGATCTGTCTTTAAAAAGACAAGCAAATTCAACGATGACATTAAAATTCTCGCGTTAGAGATTCCATAGTAAATCACGAGGGAAAACCAGGAAAAAACCTCGTGATACTATCCCGACATCGTAAGTATTTGGTCTTACATTTAATTTACTTTCAAAAACTAATAACAATTTCTGACTTTAATATGTTTAAATTATAAATAATATTAATAATACATAGATATACAATAAGTAATACTAAAATATAAAATATGTACTGACTCGATATGTTATTGACTTACTAATCGTGGTATTTTCTTTCCATTGACTTCCTCTTTCAGTATGGGTAACCACATCCTACTGCATTCTACCGAGGAATTTGAGACACAATTGGTTTCATTTAGCATAATTAGAGCCGCTTCTTTGATTTTTCTCTTTGTACTATCTGATTCTTTCAGGACTATACTTGAATCTCTCCACTGAACTCTATCTTCATTATCCCATGCGTGTTGACATATTTGAGATCTATCAAATTCTCTATTTTTAATATAAGACCGATGTTCATTTATTCTGCCGTTTAATGGTCTTGATGTTTCACCTAAATAAATTTGTTCGCATTCACAAGGTATTTTATAAATGCAATTCTTTGTTCTTTCTTGTTCATTGTTAGGTTTAGTTTTAGATAGAATAGATCTCAATGTCTTTGTTGTTTTGAATGTTTTTGAAATGTTGAATTTATTTCCTATTGTTTTAAGTTTCTCGGATAGTTCTTTTATATATGGTATTGATATTTTCCTCGTATTATTTTTTGTGAATGTTGTAGGATCCCCTTCTAAGTTGTTCTGTTCCATTCGATCCAATCTTGACATTTCCTTATTTATAAACGATAAAGGATAATCATTTTTTAATAAAACAGATGTTAACAATTGTTTTTCTTCTAAAAATTAATTTTTAAGAACTTAGAATTACGTTGCCTGCATAGCAGATTATTTTAATTTGTTTTTTTCCCATTTGGTGTTCTTTCTTATTTCTGACTTTTTTTATTATTTCATCCATAATCAGGTTGAAAAATTTCATTTTATAGAAGATGTAATTTATTGCAGCATATAGGCACACATGTAAATTTTAGACGTGTTGCTTATATTTTATATCCTATGGTATGTTTTTTTGAGATTTATAATCAATTATAAGTTTTCCGTTAAGACTTATTGGCGTCCTATGATTCTGTATTTCCTCGTATTCAGTAATTCTTGTTTTCTTTGTGATAAAATGTTACCTCTAATTGTTAGTACCTGTTATTTTTTTATTAGTCATATCCATGCCCCCTAATAGATTTCCCGACTGTGAGCAACAAGGCCGTAGTATCTTTCTTGTATACCATCCAATTATTGTAAACTGCAGTCACTTTTGGTCCACAAAAGAATATTTATCGCTCCGATGTTCTCTTTTTAATCCTATTAATTTCTCTTTTTAATCTCCGACTTTCTATTAATTTCCTATTATCGATATATTCTTGTTACTGACTTCCTCTTTTAGCATTAGAAACCCGAACCTGCTACAATCTGCTGAAATTTTAGCTACGCATTTTTTCTTCGTCAAGTAGGATGAGAGATGCTTCTTTGATTTTCTCTTTTTCATATATTTTTCTTTCATGATTATTGATGCATCTTTCCATTTAATGTGCTTATTGCCCACAAATATTTGCATACCTATCTGTGATTTGCCAAAGCCTCTATTTTTGAAGGTATACTTCTTTAGGCGCGTTGGGAGTAAATTTATATGTGCGCGAATTCATCAAAAGTCTTGCTCCTGGGCGCAACTGAAACATTAAACGTGCTCTGATTGGGTAATTTACAATGACCTGCCAATAATTGTTCAATATGTCGGTTATGGGTAAATAAATGTTGTGTATATTAGTTTTTTTTTGTTATGAGGGCAGAGAAAAAAGCAAGATTATAATTGTAGTGACTTTTTAAATAGTTTTTAAAAGCAAGAGGTGTTATAAGTACACACGTAATTGTAAAATGTTTCATCATCGTAATAAAAAATTATATAGGTACCTACTAATTTGAAAAATGTAAAATAAACCTACCTAGTATGTAATCCTTTGATTTACATAATTTGATTACCTACAAAATTTCTACCAATATTCATCTAATATTGTTTTCTTACTCTATGTTTTGTTGAATTTTAATATTTTAATTCCACAAAAACCAAACTAATTTGGTTAAATTCAGAACTGTCAAAAGTTTAAAATGTTCAGTTGGTCTATCTTCCAACTTGATGCCTATGTCTCCATAGCCAAAATCTAAAGATGCTTGAATTTCAAAACTAACCGCGCCAATGTACGCGGGTTCAGTCCCCAATACAAACTTTTATTTTTTAATTTTTTTTATACATCTTATGATTGTAACTATATTATTATAAGTATAATTTTTTCAGAAAATACGTATTTATTTAAAAATTTTCCAACAGTTATTGTTCAGAAATCATATTTGTGGCATTTTTCAATGTGTTTATGTGTGTTTTATTCTTTTATTTTTTTAATTTGTGATATTGTTTTAATAAAATTTTTTGAAAAGTAGTAAGTATTAAAATTAGTTTAATATTTAAATAAAATATAAATAAATTGTTTAAACTGTATTGATTTCGTTGAAATCATAATAATAGAAGTATAAATTCTCACGTACAAAGTACACACACACTCTTTTTGTTATGTATGTTTCATTTTCAATTATCCTGATACTTGTGGTCTGCAGTTTCTCCCACATAGAAATTGTTGAAAAAATGTATTAGAAATCTGTTATAAAACGTATACTTATAATAAAAAAGTTTTTTCGGGCTACATCAAAGACGTTTTTGGAATGACAATTTCATCATCAGTGGTACACATGGTTGAGCCACCAAAAATATCCGAGTGACAACTCTTAAATAGGTTCAGAACAATATCTTTATAGTCCAGGGCGCATCTGTTTTCAGATGGACGTTGAGAGGTGACTCATATTTTTTTGCAGGAATTGCCTGGAATTAACTCGTACAATAATAATTGAGTTATCGTCCCACTTAAAAAGGTCCGGAAATAAAGGAAAAATTCGATTTTTACTTCGTTTTTTGATTATAACTTTAAAAGTATTCACTTCCAAGAAAAGTTGCACTGACACAGAAGTTGTGTAATTAAATTTACTACCATAAAAGATTGGTTAAAATTTTTTAAAATTGTCACGTTTGTTGCAAAATATCAATAATTGCGAAAAAACCATAAAAAAAAACAAGTATTCGCATTTTAATTTTTTTAATAATTTAAAAATTAAGATATTCATATTTCACCAAGAAGAACACTATGATATAATAAAACAATACTGTAAATTGTATTAAGATCCGTCTAGAAGATTTTGCAAAATAAGTTTTGGAATCCAGCTTTCGCAAGAAAAAATTCATTTTTTCAAAATTTTGCAGGACTGAAAATAAAGCAGATAGCAAGTTGAAATACTTTTTTACATACAGAAGAATACTGTACATTTCATTTGCAATTTGCAAAATAAAAATCGGTTAACTACCACGGCTCAGGAATTTTTTTAAATAAGCATTAATTTTTGGCGCTACGCGCAGGACAGCGGTGTTCGATTCACACAAGTTGATTTTCACCAAAATTTCTTCCAATCTTTATATAATACATATATTATTTTCTTACTCTACATTTTGTTGTATTTTAATATTTTAATTCCACAAAAATCAAACTACTTTGATTATTGTTTGTGAGATATTGTTTAAACAATTGCATATGTTTAAAAATAATAAACTTTTATTCTCTCAGTTAAAATATATGAACAAAGAAAATTTTTGTTAAAAAAAGTGTAAATTCAAAGGACAGAGTATGTGTTTTTATTTGGAATAAACAAATTTATTTATTTATATCGAAATGTACTAAAAATTTAAATTTGTCAAGCATGATCAAAGATCAATAAAATGCCCGATCAGAGCAAACGTATCTGCTGTCGTGCGCGTAGCACCAAAAATTAATGTTGATTTAAAAAATTTCTGAAACCGTGGGAGTTAACCGATTTTGCAAATTGCAAATGAAAGGTACGGTATTCTTCTACATGTAAATAAAAATTAAACTTGCTGTCTTCTTTATTTTTAGTCCTGCAACATTTTGAAAAAATTAATTTTTTTGCGAAAGCTGGATTGCAACATTTATTTTTGCAAAATTTATTCAACCGATCATAATGAAATTTGTTTTACTATATCACAGGGATGGCCAACCCGCGGCACGCGTGCCACTCTGTGGCACGATTGAGTCCTATCAGTGGCACGCGTAGCGTTTTGGATTAAAAAACTTTCAAAAAATTAAAACTTGAAAAACAAAAAATAATAAGAAGAAACTTGGTAGGTTTACGGAAGTTACGATAGATGCGGCATCATTGCATCCTCTGGCGAGCGATATTGCTGCGATTGGTGCACGTGATCCTAGCTGTCGTAATGTGCAATAGGACTGCGTTACCCTTGCTTAGTTTATTTTAAACTGCCCCGTTGTATGTGCACATTTTGTCATCGCGCATTGTTTCTTTAAAATTTTAAAAGTATTTGTTCGATATGTCCACGAGTAAGCCTTCGACTTCAAAACGAAAATACGAAGATGATATTGCAATTCGCGATTTTCAACCTGCTTGGGAAGAACAATTTTTATTTACTAATCGTAATACTTCAAAGCCTGTTTGTTTGATATGTGGATTGTCTGTAGCAGTTCCGAAAAAATTTAACCTGGAACGACATTATAAACAACTGCATAAGGACTTCAGCAACAAATATCCTATTGGTTCACATTTGCAAGCCGACTTTATTGAAAAAAAAAGAAAACCCTAGCCAGCCAACAGTCACTGTTTCAGAAGAGAAGTGATGAAATGGAAACTATGGTTAAAACATCATATGAACTTTCTCTGCTGTTAGCCCGGAAGAAAAAAGCCTACTCTGATGGAGAGGAGATAATTAAAAATAGTCTGGCAATATTTGCTAAAAATGTGGGAGATGTAAAGATCAAAAATATGGTCGATAATATTGCATTATCCCGAAATACAGTCATGCGCCGTATAGATGATATGGGCCAGGATGTTGTTTCCCAAATTATAAGTGGATTACAATCCTGCAAATTCTTTTCTTTAGCGTTGGATGAAAGTTGTGACAACACAGAAAATGCGCAGTTAAGCATTTTTGTCCGTTATACCAATGATAATTTTGAAAATGCCGAAGAGCTTCTGGATTTGCGCCAACTAGTCACAACAACAGGAGAGGACATTTTTCAACAGCTTAAAAACGTAATCGAAGTCAACAAAGTTGAATGGTCAAAATTAGATAGTGTTTGTACAGATGGAGCTCCTTGCATGGTTGGTAGACTAAAGGGGTTTGTTACATTACTGGAAAACTATTTGGGAAGAAAAGTTTTTAAGTACCATTGTATTATTCACCAGGAAGCTCTTTGTGCCAAGGACCTAAACATGTCATCTGTTGTTGACCCTGTAACACGCTGCATTAACAAAATACGAGCTCGGGCATTGAATCGACGACAATTTCGAGAACTGTTCGCGGAAGAAACGGAGCAAGATGGAGAGTTACTTCTCCTTTGTAGTGTGCGCTGGCTCTCCAAAGGAAATGCACTCGAAAGGTTTTGGAACTTGAAAGAGTGCGTCTTAAAATATTTGCAAGAAAACAATGAACTACCCAGTGAGTGCTCGTTACTTAATGATAAAGATTGGCTTTGGGATTTAGCTTTTCTCACTGATATTATGAGACATTTAAATCTATTAAATTTAAGATTACAGGGAAAAAATTGTATTTTTCCTACTCTAGTTGGTCATATATCTTCTTTTGTGAATAAACTTATGCTTTTTTGTAACGATTTTGGAGAACAGAGATTGACACATTTCACATTAATGCAGGAATTAGCCAACAAGGTCAGTAGAACTCCAAATTATGACAGATTTAAAAACCTTATATCTATTTTGCTAGGTTCATTCAATACCCGGTTTGAAGATTTTCAAAAAGACAAAATGAACGTTGACCTTTTCATAAATCCTTTTTCTATTTCTCTGCAAGATATCAATTGTTACTCAGCTGAAATACAGATCGAAATTATTGATTTACAGAACCACACTATACTAAAAACCAAATATAGGGAAATTATTTCAACTGTTACTGATCCCAATTATATTGAATTTTGGAAATTTGTACCAGCAAACAATTTTCCTAATTTACACGAGTTAGCTCTGAGATATTGTTGTAGATTTGGTTCAACGTACGTTTGTGAGCAAATGTTCTCTATTATGAACATAATAAAATCAAAATATCGGTCACGATTAACTGACATGCATTTAAAAAATCTAATTCTGTTGGCTAGTTCCGAAATTAATCCCAATATAGATGAATTAATTAAAAAAATACAAGTTCAAATACCACATTAAATAAGTAACTGTTTAATAATTTGAATTTTAGATAATAAGAAAATATTTAAGTTTTTTTGTTTAACGTTTTTATTTTATTTTTATTAACAATAAAGTAAGTTTGTTGTTATGTTTTACTTATTACGTTATTTTTTAAACTTCCACTATCTTGACTAAACGGAAAAATGTGGAATTTACATAAGAAATACATATTGTACCGTATATTATTAATATATACTATCCATATTAGTATGTCGAAAAATTTTAGTGGCACGCCAAATTTTTTTTGTTCTCATATTGGCACTCGACTTAAAAAGGTTGGCCATCCCTGCTATATCATAATGTTTTTCTGAGTGAAATATGAAGGTCCTAAGTGTAGCATAAATGGTTGAAAAACGTAAAATGCGAATACTGGTTTTTTACTTTATCGTACTACATACGTAGTATAATAGATAAAGTTATAGGATCGTACAAAAAATTTTTTTCAGATTTCACTTTTTTTCGACGTTTTAAGTCCCCCTGAGTCTAAAAATAAAAAAACATGTCGGAAGTATGTACGTACGTATGTATGTCGCCACCGCCCAGCAAAAACTACTGGACCGATTTTGATGAAATTCGGTATGAGTAAGTTTAAGAGAATTTTGTCGAGAAACTAAGCTTTAAAAAAAAACCTCTCAAAGGGGGGCCGAAAGAGGGGGGTTATTTGGGACCCATTTTTGCAAATTTTGACCGAAACGAATGAAATTTAACTCAAAGTTAGCACATCGACAGTTAAATAGAAATTTGGGAATTTGACATTTGCAAATTCAAAATGGCGGCCAACATCGCCGACCGCCCACCCGATACATTTCCTTACCTATCTAAAAACTTGTTTAAGATAAGTTTAATTTGAAAAAGTCGTTATATAGCCTAAAGATGGGGCTATAAGAAAAATATTATCGTTTTTCAGAAAAAGTTATGGGTTGCCTATATTTAAGGGGTGAAAATTTGACATAACTTTGAACTAGATTTTCTCAAAAATGGCTCCAAGGAATTTGTTTATTTTTTTATATGTTTTTGACATCCTATCGGTAAATTGAATTACATTAGCTAGATTTTTTAAATCCCCATAGGGGAGGGGGGGTTATGAATTTTTTATAAAAAAATATTGGAGTGCCCGTAACTTCCTCTCTAATAGAAACCAAAATTTGAAATTTGGCAGACATATATGATACTTTATTATCTATTATTACAATAAATTTTACCCAAAATATGGCTTCCGCTTCAACCGGAAATGAAAGAAAATCGTAATTTTTTAGATCCGCCCTGTATATTTTTACATATTTTGAAAGAATGCAAAATTACCTTTCCAATGACATAAAACTCGTTGCTGTAGCTCAAAAATTTGAAAAGTTACAGTAAATAGAATTTTACTATAATCTTCTATGTGTCCTCTCTCACCCGATCATATGATAGTAGAGCAATGGGGCAGTCAATGAGGGTATTTGGCTCCGAATTCCATCCTACTACATCGATTTACTTGATATTTTCACAGTAAGTAGGTAATAGCTCAAGAAACAAAATCTACCCTATATACTATGGCGCTTTTTATCTTGGGGTGGTTCCCACCCCTTCAAGGGGGTGGAAAATTTGCTGGTCATGATAACCACGGAAATGGCTAGAGAACCTTTTTCTAAGCAAAAACTGGTCTCTAGTTTTTTTTTGAGAACTCAATACTTTTTGAGTTATGCGTAGTTGAAAACTGGCCATATTTATTGAAAAATGACACCTTTTTGGACGGTTTTTTGTGAATACCTTAAAAAGTATGCATCGAACTAAAAATACTATATAAAACATGTTTTAGATTATAAATAACAAAGAGATTCTTTCCTTCGTAAATCTTCTATTTATAATACAAAAAGAGATATGGTAGGTGAAAATAGTTTGTTTTTTGGGGCATGCTCAAATTGGTGTATTCAACTTGAAATAACAGAGGAACGGTAGGTTTTAGGTGTATAATGCTACCAACGCTTTGAAAAGGCCTTTAAAACGAGCACCGTTAAATGTTGGTTACATTCAAACTAAGCGAGATATAGTGCAAGAAAATATATGGGTAATGTACTTTAAGGAAAAATACATACATAATAAGTACACATATTTAACCCTTCATCCACCAGAATTTAAATGCACCGTTTTTCTTCTGCAATAACTTTTAATATAGTGTTGTTTCCACTTTTAAAAAGTTGGACGGGTTTAAAATCAAAGGTTTTTAAAAAAAATAAAATCAAATTATAGAGCGCATTTTTAAATTTTCTTAAAAATCTTCCTTTTTCACATGTAATTCGAAAATAAAATGTTCCACTCCCCAGAAGGGGTGGGAGCCGCCCCATGATAAAAGGGCCATAGTATATGTATATAGGATAGACTTTGAATTAGGAGATTGGGCTACTCCCAAAATTTCATAATCGATGCAGTAGGATAGAATTCAGAGGTAATATCTTGTTCTTACCCTCGCGCATTGACTGGCGTAATAGAAATAGAATGAAAATGAAAATATTATAAACTATTAATTTCTCTAAAAAATGAACTAATTTGAAATGAAAGTATGACTAATATTCTATTGATTTTTGCAATAATCTATAGTATCTCCCCGAAATATGGCATCCAACATTTTCTCAAATGCAGGAATTAATGATGCGTAGAACCATAAAATATTTTCAAGTATACAAAGTGTCTCTAAAATGTCAAAATAACTGTCCGAGTAACTGTGTTCTTTCTATAGAATGCCAGTATCTAGTACGATAACGATAGTAGATCGGTACAATAAAGCTCTCGGGCGGCCCTTCCGTCCAGCGTTTTTTATGGTTTTTTCGAATTTATTGCTATTTTGCTACAAGGGTAACAATTTTTAAAAACTTTTAACTAATCCTATTTTATAGGAAATTTAACTACGCAACTTCTATGTTAGTGCAACTTTTCTCGGAAATGAATACTTTTAAAATTATTATCAAAAAATGAAGAAAAATATCGAATGTTTCCTTCATTTTTTGACATTTTGACTATTTAAACAATGTTCCGGGCCTTTTGGAGTGGGAGGATAACTTAAATATTATTATATGAGTTATTTTCAAGCAATTTCTGCAAAAAAGTTTGAGTCACCTCTTAACATCCAAATGTACTAATATTTTTACAGATGCGCCCTGGTCTATTAAATGATATACAGATATTCTGCCGTCCTTAGGAAAAACGCCGTATCTGCAGAGAGATCGAATTTGAGTAAAATCGGTTTTTGTTTAAATGTCTAGCCGTTGAAAACTATTTAGAATTTTTTTTTGTTTTCTACTTTATACACATAATAAATATCATAGAATTGATATTTATACATAAGATTGGCAAAATATATTTTATTTACTCTAAAAACTCATGTTACTGCGTTCTTTCTAAGTATACTACATAAAAATTAACTTCTTCCTCCTTAGGAAGAATGCAGTACTGCGTTTGCGCTAAGCTTTTTCTTATTTTATAATACAGTAGGCTCTCTCTATAACGAACACGGTTATTACAGGTTTCGCTTATAACGAGGTACACTAGATGTCCCATAAAATTCCTATTGAACTGAACATTTCTATAACGAGGAAAAATTAAATCGTAAAATATGTATCTTTATTATTCTTTATCTATTTTTAGCGCTGTAATGGCTATAAGTAAATAGCCCAACTACCTACCTGTATACATAAATTCCCAACATCTGTGCGGTTCTCCAGGGTAGTACTTAATTAATACTCCGTGACGTTACAACCCTTCGTGGGTTTAGCCGACTCGACAACATGCCTCATGCCTCCACTGTTTTCTGTTGAGGCCGACTCCACTGAAGATATCGAGGGTAGTGCTTTAATAAAAATCCACGCCTACCTATAATAAAGTTCTTCCTGTTATGTTTATTTATTGGCTGATACTGAATATTGTAAAAAAATTTATAATTTATGATAGCGAAGCCTTATTGTCGAAGAAACAATATTTAGCAACTTATATTGCTCCGAATGGCATCACTATAATACATCGCACCTTGAAAACAAAAGTGACATTATCCCAAAATCTAGATATTTCAGTATGACCGTTTAAAGTTTTTCGAACAGTTCTGTAATGGATATTGAACTAAAATAACCGAATTAAATACTATAATTAATGTTACTTAACAGTTTGATTAAAATACAATTAGTTTCTCCCGAAGAATGCAAGTTAATAATGTAACTATTAATTTAGAAAAAATCTTTAAAAAAAATTCCTTATAGTGCCACTTTTGTTTTACATAAAAGTTCTGATTATTAGAATAAAAAGTCAAGTTAATATTTACCTTAATGATAAAAAAAGAGAAAAATAAAACGAAATTGTGTCATATTAAAAAGAAAAATCGTTTATTTGGTAAAAGTAAACAAACTATTAATAATACTTAATGAAACTTGACATTTTAAATTTACGTGAAAACCGGCACTAAAGAAAAAATGTCACTTTTTTACTTACAACGACGTGCTTCTCCCTCAACAATCCGCCGGAAACCGACACGAAACCGATAGAATGTCACTTTTTAAATTACCACATTGACAAAACACCTAAAAGTCAAAAGTGACACTAGCAACTTCTAGGAGAAACAATGCGAGCTATTAGAACAGGAGTCTCTGCAATAGGAGCGTTTAGTCAAAAGTAATTCAGATATCGCTATAACTAAAAATTGATGTTTTCAGCATAGTGCCACTTTTGTTTTCAAGGTGCGACATAGAAAGTTAATATTTTAGACAACGATATAGGTATGTATGCACAATATAATTGTTGTCTGATATAACGAGATCCGCGTATAACGAGGTAATTAGTCTGCCATTTCAGTTCTCGTTATAGAGGGAGTCTACTGCATAATAAATACAATATAACGATGAAAAAGGAGAATAAAAAACATTTTTTATAAAAGTGTGTCATGAAAGTGGATAAAAAAAGTGTGGGAAATAATTTTGGAATTAATAAGTTTGCCGCTAAGGGGCGTTTCTTGAATTTTAAAATTAAAAACATTCCAGAAACGATTAACATTTACGATCAAGTTTATTTTTAATTATTAATTATTATACATTGATTTAACTATGTACAGTTATATTCAAAAAAAAAGGGTACAAGTATTAGAAAGAGAAGTTAACGTCATCCTATTTGTGTAAAACCGGCTGGGATTTTTGGAGGTTATCAAATGTCACAGGTTATTAAAAATAAAATTCATTGGCGTTGAGCATTAATTAGACGAAACCATTTATTCAACAATTATATAAAGAATAATTTTAATGACTGTTACAAATAGAATTTAGTATTTGGTGATAGAACCGTCTGCTTCTATAACTTTATTTAGTCTATTTGGCATACTTTGAATTATATTAGATATCATATTTGGATCAAGATCTTCCCAGCACTCTAAGATTGTATCCCACAATTGATCTGAATTTTGTGGCATAAAATTTCTTTTATATATTTTTTAACAATTATGCCCCAAATGTTTTCAATTGGATTTATATCTGGACTGTGCGCAGACCATGGCAATACTTCCAGGTTTTGCGTTTGAAACCAATTCCTTACGGCATGGGCAGTGTGGACTGAACAATTATCTTATTGATATATAAAAGTATTATTAGGATACAATTGCTCAATAGAAGGGAGCATTACGTGTTCCAAAACGTTAATGTAATTGTCGGCAGTAAATCTTCCCTCTAATCACCAACAAACACCAGGTCCATGTATACTAATCCAACCCCATACATTTACAGAAAAACGTCCAGCTTTATTATGAGAGTGAATATATCGTTCTTCAAACCTAGTATTGGCTGGACGATAAACACGGATTTGACCGTTATAGGTCGACTGAAAAGTCTTTTCATCAGTAAAAATGACGTTGTTCCAAAATTGTGGGATGCGGTAAATATAGTTTAGTGCAAATATTACTCTTGCTTGCCGATGTTCAACAGTTACTAATGGTTTTTTAGCAGCTGGTCGGTTTTTAAATTCAGATTCATTGATCCTTCTGCTTACAGTAGGTTGGGCACCAGGAAATCCCGTATGAATCCTTGAATCCTTCGACGTCGCAAATGGATTATCTCTTAAGAATTGAACTAAAACAGCATCTTGTTGAGGAGTGGATACTTTGGAACGCCCTGAACCAACTTTTCTTTTTAATGATTGTTGTTGGACCCATCGTTGCTTAATTCTGAAGATTGTTTTCAAATTTCTATTATAGAAATTTGCTAGCGCACGAATTGACCATCCTTCTTCCATTTTCGTAATTATTTGAGCCTTTTCAATCTCACTTAAATGACGAGGCATATTAATTTTTTATTGTACGTAACGTTAAACCTTCTATCAAATTAAACGTCTTTGACGTCTATGAGTTGCATTTTTGATCACTTATGACATTTGATAACCTCCAAAAATCCCAGCCGGTTGTACACAAATAGGATGACGTTAACTTCCCTTTCTAATACTTGTACCCTTTTTTTTTTGAATATAACTGTACTTTTATAACACATTTTTTATTTGGAAATTCTACGACGTACGGTGATCAAAATACTTCGCACCAAAATTCCTACTTCGAACAAACTTTATAAAATTTGCACTGTTTAAAATGCCTCATATAACGTAATAATACAATGTCGCATCAACAACAATATTCATACACATAGGAAACTCCGCTATACCTCACATTATTTCTTGATCACCAACAACTCAAACATATGTGTTTAGATTTTCTATTGATAAAGAAAAAATAGCCTTCTGTGGTATTAACTTTGTTCTATTTTCTATTTGACATATTTAAAAAATTATATCAAACAACCGTTCACGTTGAAAAATGGCAACAAACTAACCTTATTAAAAATTTTACACATGCTGTAAAAATCTGTCAAATGCTTAGGCAGAACGCCGCATCTAGTGCCTGCTTAGGATAAACGCGGCAAGTGATCTTTAAATACGGCGTTTTTTCTAAGTATTTTTCAGATGACGCATTTATTCTAAGTATTCATGAATATTTTTGCAGATACGGCATAAAATGCGTTGTGTTTAATGTATTTTGGCTTAACTTACGTCATTTTTAGTAAGCAAATAAGATAGATATGCACATTTGGGTTAGAAAAATATATAAATCTAATTTTTTCAGATTTTTGCAGATACGGCGTTTTCGCTAAGCACGGCAGTATTATACCTGTTGTATTTAATATTAGATATTCATAAAAACATTAAATAATAAATATTTAATAGTAAATAATTAAGTATTTATTTTACGATATATACAACACTGTCAACTACTAAATACCTAGTCGCTTCCAATTATAGCGTGACAATTTCCCAACTAATTGATATGTACCGAAATCCGGTGAATAGTCCGGACAGAAATCGTGTCACTAAACCATCCGCCTAATCGATGTACATCCCCAATTTATTGCAGTGCCCTAATTCCCTATTTACACTCTCCTGCTCGTTTCGAACCGAATTAGACAGATTTAGAGAAAATCTGAATAATACACAGACCATGATTAAGCAATTCTATGTATGCACACTATCGTTTATCTTTTAACGGCCTATCCGGCCATTAGGATTAAATTTAGAGCGAAAATAATTTTACCCCAAAAACGGTTGATCTTTTAACAGACTCCTCTAAAATGTATAAGAGTAACGAATTACTTTTAAGTGTATTCATGTCACTATAAATCAAGCATTATTTACTTTATACTTATGCTTAACTTTACTTTAAAGTTAGAGATTAAAAAGATCTTTAACGTTCAGATAACGAACAAAATTCTTCGTCCCCCGTATAATTATTATTATTACTGTTTCTTATTTCAAAAATGAATAACCATTTTTAATTTTGTTGCAACACGAAACTACAGTTGCATCATATTCTAGTTCAATCAGAGAGTACAGCAAGCACCTCTACCGGTTTCAAAACTTATTAGTCTCTTATCAGGAGGCACATATGCTGCTCTCTCTGACATAACCAGGACAAACCCCGGCGTGCAGTTACGGATTGCAACGGACGAAATGGCAGGGATGCCATAGCGGCAACTGCTAACAAAAGACTAAGTTTTAAAACAATACTAAAAATACTAAAAATATTACTCTTCATCCCACCAGATTGAAATCAATGGGAACCTTCTCTGGTTACACCTCCGAGGATTCTAAAATTTGCAAGTCATAACGGATGCTGAAACTAAGGAAGATGAGGGAATTTTACAATTTATAATTCACGTTACAACTGCTCAGCGAGGTAAAGTTCCAATGAGAATGGTTCCCTTCGTACTCCAATCAGAGTAAACATGTAAAGCAAAAATGAATAACCGGATGAGAGAATAATAAGTTTCGAAACCGGTAGGGGTGCTTGGGTGCTTAAATAACTTATTTGTTTTTAGCACATAAGCAAAACGCTCGGACAGGTCGATTTTTAAAATAATCATAGTATATTATAGCATCAATGTTTCGAACTTTACGCGATCCCTCTTCAGGTGACAGGCATAACTTTGATTTTTGAAGTTATACTTCTTTACGGGCGTAATGACGGTGAAATTTTATATGGGAATACCTAGCGACCGGGCGCATGCGCATTATAACTTTGTTCTGATTGGATGTTCAAATGACATGACAAAAATTATCCAATATGGCAGCTGTGGCACAGCTGTGGGACTGTGCATGGTTTGGTTATAATGTATGCTTGTTGCGTTTTAAAATTTGTAGGAAGAGAAACAACAAACAAAAAGTTAGTTAATGGTTATACTGCCTTTTTAAATAGTTTTCATATTATATTTTTGGACTTATTTACATAGAAGAGATGATTGTTGCATGCCAATGTGAAAGCTCATCAAACTGTGCCTAGTATGAGTGCCGCAGATCTCGCTTATTCAAAGCTAAAGAATCTTTCACTGGTAAGTGTTTTATAAATAGTTGATCAAATTTTGTTATGATATTTGAACATAGCCACTTTGCACGACGCAAGTGATTGCGAAATTTATTAGTCGTTATACGGGCTCCGATACCTACCTTGAACCTACCAAAATACATAAGTAGTATGTAATACTTTTATTTACATAATTTGATTACCATCAAAATTTCTATCAATATTCACCTAATATATTGTCTTCTTACTCTATGTTTTGTTGTATTTTTTCAATTCTAAATCATTTCAATTCAAAATCAAAATAATTTGATTTACATAAGTTAAAAATGTCAAAAGGTTAATCTGTTTAGTTAGACGATCTTCGCACATAATGACAAGCTGTCTCTGTGGCGAAGTTTTAATGCGGGTGAATCCCAATACAACGCAAATACCAGCCGCGTGGTAAGTTGGTTCGAGTCCCAATAGAAACTTTTATTTTTTTATTTTTTTTTTGTACATTTTATGATTGTAAGTATATTTATTATATAATTTTATTTTCTGAAAATACGTATTTAGTTAAAAAATTTTCCGACAATTAATGTTCAGAAATCATTTGTGGCATTTTTAATGTGTTTTTTGGCACTGTTTTAATAAAAATGTTTGAGAAGTAGTAAGTATAAATTAATTTAATATTTAAATAAAATATAAATAAAAAGTATATTAATTTCGTTTATAATCATATAGTCATATAATAGAAGTATAACTTCTTACGTGCGTACAAAGTACACACACATTCTTTTTTTTTAAATAGGAAAGTACACCTGGTTCCAAAAAAAACTGATACGACTGTTGACGCGTATTTTGTAGAAAATTGAGCAGTGTATTTTGAAGGATAAATACTTAATATTTACATACTGTCAATGTCACTGCCAAATCTTAAAATTTGTCAGATAGCTTATTCTGTTCCACGGTTATTAGACTTTATTATTAATCTTTATTATTAATACTTTCTCCGCAACTGAGGGTATCTTATCAACTGTATTGTTTTTAAACAATAGATGATAAAATAAAAATATTGACAGTTCAAAAATGTGAACATTATTGCATTGTGTGTGGCCTAAGTTTGGGCTGAAAACTGAAATGTACCTATTACATTTTTACAAAATTTTGGAATATGTTTAATTACGTAGACCAATTTTAACAGTTGTTTTCAATACAGATTTGAATCATCTACAAATAGTTTCTAATGTCTTTTGATGTCAAATAATTAGGGAAGCTGGAATTCAACAGTTTAGAATTTTACATTGAGTTAATGCAAAATTGTGACGCATGTCAAAATTCTCAATGTATTTTAATTGTATTCATTTTTTTTCGAATCCTGAGAAAGCTAATAAATAATTTTGAAAAATTTAAACTCAGAATGAAAGACTACATTATTACCGAGGGCTGAAAGTCCCTGAAAACTTCTATAATATTTATTTTGATAAGTTACAGGGCTGAAAATAAAAAAAAGTGTGATATTTAATTTCAAATATTTCATTCAATAGAAACTGCTTGTTTATTCTAAGGGGCTTTCCGCCCTCGGTAATAATGTAATCTTTCATCCTGCGTTTAAATTTTTCTAAAATACTTATTAGTTTTTTCATGAATCAGTTGTTTGTTTTTGTTTATTTTATTATTTGTCTGTCATAATAAATATAATGTCAGATCAATTAAATACACTGCTCAACATGATGAAATCTTACTAAGAGTCGTATCAGTTTTTTTAGGAACCGGCTGTACATCATGTGACACCTCATTTAAAAGCTATTGAAATGCTGATTACAAAACTGTATAATACTCTAATTATTTTTGAGACCGTAGGCGCAAAATTTCGGTCGAATTTTTAAATGTATTATTTTTTTTCGAATCCTAAGAAAACTAATAAGTATTTTTGAAAAATTTAAACGTATAATGAAATATTACAGTATTATCGAGGGTATAAAGTCCCTGATAACTTCTATAATGATTATTTTAATAAGTCACAGGGGTGAACAAAAGAGAAAATTTAGTCTGATTTTTAATTTCAAATGTATTATTTAAAAGAGACTTTTTTTATTCTGAGGGACTTTAAGCACTCGGTAATAATGTATCTTTTATTTTGCGTTTAAATTTTTCAAAAATAATTATTAGTTTTCCAAGGATTCTAAAAAAATGAATGCGTTTAAAAATAAGTCGATCGAAATTTTGCGCCTACGCTCTCAAAAAGGATTAAATTCCTTTACATTTTTGTAATCAGTATTTAGAACGCTTTTAAATGAGCTGTCACATGATGTACTTTCCCATTTAAAAGAAATAAAGTTGTGCCTGTCACCTGAAGAGGGATCGCGTAAAATTCGAAATGGTGATGCTCTTAGATACTATGATTATTTTAAAAATCGACCTGTCCGAGTGTTTTGCTAATGTGCTAAAAATAAATAAGTTAATAAGAGGGGGTAACACTTATTCCAACGCACTGTATAAAACTCGCAGGATTTTGCGTTCCCATACTAATAGTTTATTGTAGTACCCCTACATAGTATAAGTCTATCTACACAAAACATACATACACATACGACTCCGAAGACGTCGTGATGGCAACCGAAGAGTCAAGAGAGTATATAAAAAAGCAGGACATCTCTTTGTAACTCAAATAATTTGAATATTGTATAAAAGTAAATCTAATTATCCATTCTGCGATATTAGCTATTAGTCCAGGGCGCATCTGTTTTAAGATGGATGTTGAGGGTGACTCATATTTTTTTGCAGAAATTACCTGGAAATGACCCATATAATAATAATTCAGTTATACTCCCACTCAAAAAGTTCCGGAACATTGTTTAAATAATCAAATTGTCAAAAAATTTGAAAGAAGGAAAAATTCGATTTTTTTTCTTCGTTTTTGATTATAACTTTAAAGGTATTTAATTCAGAGACAAGTTCTACTGACATAAAAGTTGCGTAATTAAATTTACAACAATATAAGAATAGTATAAATTTTAAAATTTTCACCCTTGGTGCAAAATAGCAATAGTTTCAAAAAACCCATAAAAAACAACTCGCATTTTACGTTTTTCAAGCATTTATGCTACACTTAGGACCTTCATTTTTTACCCTGAAAAACTTTATGATATAATAAAACATTACTATAAATTTTATTAAGATCGGTTCATCAGATTTTGCAGAATAAACTTTGTAATTCAGCTTTTGCAAAAAAATTTGATTGAAAATAAAGCAGATAATAAGTTGATTTTTTTTACATATAAATAAATACTGTACCTTTTATTTTCAATTTGCAAAATTAAAATCGCTTAACTAACACCGCGTCAGGAATTTTTTTAAATCAACATTAAGTTTTGGTGCTACGCGCAAGACAGCGGTGTTCGATTCGCACAAGTTGATTTCCACCAAAATTTCTTCTAGTCTTAATGTAATATATTATTTTCTTACTCTATATTTTGTTGTATTTTAATATTTTAATTCCACAAAAATCAAACTAATTTGATTAATGTTTGTGAAATATTGTTTAAACAATTGCATATGTTTCAAAATATGAAACGTTTATTTTCAAAGTTGAAATATGTATATGAACAAAGAAAGTTTTTGCTAAAAAACGTGTAATTTCAAAGAACAGAGTATGTGTTTTTATTTTGCAATAAACACATTTATTTATTTATATCGAAATGTACTAAAAATTAAAATTTATCAATCATTATCAAAGGTCATTGGAATGACCAATCAGAGCAAACGAATCCGCTGTCCTGCGCGTAGCACCAAAAATTATTGTTTATTAAAATAAATTCCTGACGCCGCCATAGTTAACCGATTTTAATTTTGCAATTGCAAATAAAAGGTACTAGGTCTGGATCCCGCGTATGAAAAAAAAAGTTGATTAATAGCAAGCTGAAAATTTGTTAATATCTTAAGGGTGTCTAGTCGGACAAACTTGGATATATGGGAACATTGGAACAGAGGAAGTTTTAATTGTGGAACAGGTTAAAACTTTGGAACGGCCAGACCACGAAAACGGCACATGTATTTTGTCCGACAAAACAGACTTAAACTCTCTGAACAGAGATTAAACTCTCATGCAAAAATCAGACTTCTATTTATCACCAAATGGGCGTTTTAATGAGTGGAACATGTAGAATATGTCAACTGGCAGGAATTATGACAGGTGATAAATAGCAGTTTGATTTTTGCATGAGAGTTTAATCTCTGTTCGGAGAGTTTAAGTCTATTCTGTGGGACAAAATAAATGTGCCGTTTTCGTGGTCTGACCGTTCCAAATTTTTAACCTGTTCCACAATTAAAACTGCCCCTGTTCCAGTGCTCCCATATATAAAAGTTTATCCGACTAGACACCCTTAAGCTATTAACGAATTTTCAGCTTGCTATTAATCAACTTTTTTTTTCATACGCGGGATCCAGACCTATACAGTATTCTTCTATATGTAGAAAAAAATTCAACATGCTGTCTGCTTTATGTTCAGTCCTGCAACATTTTGAAAAAATAATTTTTTTTGCGAAAGCTGGATTGCAAAATTTATTTTACAAAATCTATTAAACCGATCTTAATTAAATTTACAGTATTGTGTTATTGTGTCATAAAGTTCTACTGGGTGAAATATGAAGGTCCTATATGTAGCATAAGTGGTTGAAAAACGTAAAATGCGAATACTTGTTATTTTTATGGTTTCTTTCGCAATTATTGCTATTCTGCAACAAGGGTGACAATTTTTAAAAATTTTAACCAATCCTGTATTGTAGAAAATTTAATTACGCAACTGTTATGTCAGTGCAACTTATCTCGGAAGGGAATACATTTTAAAGTTATAATCAAAAAACGAAGAAAAAAATCGAATTTTTCCTTCATTTTTTGACATTTTGATTATTTAAACAATGTTCCGGACCTTTTTGAGTGGGAGGATCTCTCAAATAATATTATATGAGTTATTTTCAGGCAATGTCTGCAAAAAAATATAAGTCACCTCTCAATATCCAAATGTACTAATATTTTTACAGATGCGCCCTGCTCTATATACCTACGCTAAATAAATAGAAACTATGCACCTACAACATATTATTATACCTATGATAGACGATAATAAAGTTTTTGTTAAGATATTTTTCGTTGAAATAAGAAAAATAGGTCGGAATTTTTTGTGCAGGTGTGTTTATTATTTTCCTTGCTTTATTTTCAAAATTTCAAAACTTTTCAAAAATTTTAAAAATCGTTTATTATATGCTAACGATTGTTTTTATTTTCAGGCTTTTACAAGGTTGTGGTCTAAAAATGATACCTAGTGATTCGTTGAGACCTCTAGTGAAACTACAAACACTGTAAGTATTGCAATTATACATGAGTCTTTAATATCGTTAGAAATATATACAATTTTTTTGTAAAAACTAGAATGGCTTCGAAATTTTGATTATATTATTTGTATAATGTATTAGATTCAAAATACCTTTTTACGTTTTAATATAATTAGAAAACACATTATTTTTAAGGGTGAGTAAATTGTTCTTATATAGAAATTCTCATTAATTGAGAAAAGTACAACATTTAAAAAAATAATAAAAAGCCCGACTAAATTTTTCATTAAAGTTGTCGTGTTGCAGCTTAACTGCAACTGTCTGACTAAATAAAATTGTTATCATTTGCTCTGTTTATAGAAATCTTTTGTTTGGGAAAATAATAAAAACACTATTATTTACTTTTTATTTACAAATTTTTTCTCATATAGAAATACACTTTATATTTTTCACTATTACAATCACTAGCCAGTTATAAGTACCTACATATTAGATACAAGAAATATTTAACTAAATAAATTGACAAAATTATTGATAGATTATGTTTTTGAATAAACTTCAAACATAATTATTAATAAAATGTCGGTAATATGGGAATGGATAATAGAGCAAATATTATTAGGGGCATGGGCGCAAAATTCCGTGTGTCAAATGTTCAATGTTTTTTAAATGTATTCATTTTTTTCGAATCCTGAGAAAACTAATAAATATTTTTAAAATTTTAAACGTTTAATGAAATACTACATTATTACTGAGGGTCGAAAGTCCCTGAAAACTTTTATAATGTTTATTTTAATAAGTTACAGGAGTGAAAATGAAAGAGAAAATTTAGAGTGATTTTTAATTGCAAATATTTCATTCAAAAGAAACTTTTTATTTATTCTAAGAGAGTTTCTGCCCTCGGTAATAACGTAATCTTTCATTCTGCGTTTTAAATTTTTTAAAAATATTTATTAGTTTTCTCAGGATTCGAAAAGAATTAATACATTTAAAACACATTGAAAATTTTGACAAGCGACATTTTGCACCTTTCCCCTTAACTATACCACAGAATACAAACTTTTATCTTCAGCGATATACTATATAAAGAATACGCCATGGTACCTAGATCCAAAATCATACATCTACCTTTTGGTCAAAACGAGTTGAATAGGTACCATCAAGTTGAATAGGTAGTCCAAGGTAATAAGTTAGAAATAGACCATGTTCGGGACACTCAAATATCCAGGTAGCTGACTACTTTTTTAGTTATTATAGACCTATAGGAAGAAAAGCTACCTGTTTCCTGCCTAGAGTTCGCGTCCGTTTTTTAATTCTAACAATAATTCTAACGACTTTTTACACATCCGCGACAATCCCATTCAAAAGCTAAACAGTTGACATAAAACTACAAAACTTATTTTTTTAGAACATTGAAAAACCTTCAAAATGCCGATTTTTGAAAGTTAACAAGTTAATTTGTTGCTACACAAACTGCAAAATAAGTGAAAATCGTTATTTGTTAATAAGTTTTACTAAAACTAATTTGGAATTTTAGTGTTTCACCCAAAGTTTTGTATTAGGGTACTTAACAAACCCTCAAAATTTGAGACCGATCAATTAATTAGTTTAAAAGTTATTCTATTTGTTTATCCCAGAGACCTTTATTTTGCAATAACATAAGACAGAAAATAATGAAGATAACACAATTCTGCGTATGTCAAATAAAAGTAGAACAGTGATACTATCAAAATGTACTAAAAAAGATAAAAAATTAGCTTGTATAGTCAAAAATACTAATGCCAAATTTTTGAAATTTTGTAGTTTATAAACAGTTAGAGCAAATTTAAAAATATTGTCCGTAGAAATAGCTATTTGTATAACAAGGGAGGAAAGTGTAACTTTTCCTCCCGAGAATGAAGTTTACTGCCCGACGCGTAGCGGAGGGCAGTAATCATTCAAGGGAGGAAAAGGCACTTTACTCCCATGTTATACATATGGTTTTTCCACCTTCCTCAAAAATAACAAGTCATTTTTTCATTTTTACTTATTTTATTTATGTAACTAACCAACAAAATTTATTAGAACTAAAACAACAAGTAGGTACAATATAACTGTCAACTGTCAAATATAAGTCAAATTATTAATGTAAACATTGTTAAATCAAAATAGCAATTTACTGTTTTTTACCATTCTGCAAAATACAGGATGTTTTATAAATAAACGTTAAAATGTATAGATACTTCGTAATTGAAAATATATATTATACAGGGCGTCAATAAGTTATATTTCATGAATGAAATACCATGACGTCACTTTTACTTTTCCTCCCTAGGGAGGAAAAGTACAACTTTGCTCCCTACAATCAGGCCCGGAAAAGTATACTTTCGGTAGAGGTAGGTGGAAAAATCATTTTACATATTCGAAAAGTTGGTATTTTACACGAATTTTTAAAAATGTTGTTCAGTTGGTGACTAGTCGAGGTAAGTGAAGGGGGAGCTGGGAGCCGACACATGCACGAGTTCAAACACTAAAAAAGGCATCTTAAAAACTACTATCATTTTCTATATCTCGGGATCTTCTGAATATATTTTGATCTTTCTTTTTTTTAATTTGTATGTAACTTTTCTGTACATTACAAATATGTAATTCGTCTATTTGCAATTTGACATTTATTAATTAATAAAAAGTTTAATTTGTTTAAACAATTTTTGAAAAAATAATTTATTCCCAAAAATCCATGTTTTTAATCAGACTATTAAAATTAATCATAAAGAAAGTTAAGGTATACTTTAATAAATGAATTATCTTCAATAAATAATTATCTAATAGAAATATTTTATTTATTAAAGTGAACTTGAACTTTTTGTATAATCATTAATTATACTATGATTAAAAAAAAATAGATTTTTGTAAAAAATATTGTTTCAGGTATTGGTTAAACAAATTAGACTGATTATTAATTATTAAATTTATAAACAAATTGCATATTTGTAATGTACGTGGAAATTAAATACAAATTAAAAAAAGAAAAATGAAAATCCATTGAGTTGATCCGGAGATACAGAAAATTGTATTAGTTTGAAACTGCTTTTTCGGTATTTTAAACTCGGTGGATTCGTAGGTTTCCCCTAGTAACCGTTTGAACTACAATTTTGAACAATCGGAGAGGGTGCTGTGAAGACAATGTTTATGCAAATTTTTTAACAAAAAATAAAAATCCCAATATTTAAAATGGCATCAATGAAATTCCTTAATTATTATAAACAAATTAGCTGTGATTTAAAAAAAAACACATGGCTAACTTTGTCCCTAATGAACCCAAGCTAATTTTTTTATTTGAAAATTCGTGTTAAAATACTAGCTTTTCGAATATACAAGGTGTCCCGAAAAGATTGGTCATAAATTATACCACAGATTCTGGGATCAAAAATAGGTTGATTGAACCTCACTTACCTATATACAATAGTGCACACAAAAAAAGTTACAGCCCTTTGAAGTTACAAAATGAAAATCGATTTTTTTTCATATATCGAAAACTCTCAGAGATTTTTTATTGAAAATTGATATGTGGCATTTTTACGACAGCAATATCTTAAAAAAAAGTTAAGTAAAATTTGTGCACCCCATACAAATTTTATGGGGGTTTTGTTCCCTTAAACCCCCCCCCAAACTTTTGTGTACGTTCCAATTAAATTATTATTGTGGCACTATTAGTTAAACACATTATTTTTAAAACTTTTTTGCCTCTTAGTACTTTTTCGATAAGCCAGTGTTTATCGAGATATTTTGAATATTTGTCGAATCCACCACATGGTGGAATCCACCACATTATGGTTAAGTACGGTTATAGAGAACTGTTAATAATCTGAAAATTTATTTATAATTTACATTTTTAGGTATATTTTGAAAAAGAAGCTACATCTCGATAAAAGGTGACTTATGAACAAAAGACTAAGAGACAAAAGTTTTAAAAACACTGTGTTTAACTAATGGTACCACAATAATAGTTTAATTGGAACGTACACAAACATTAGGGGGGTTTAAAGGAACAAAACCCCCATAAAATTTTTACGTAAATATATTGAAAAAGAAGCCGCATCTCAATAAAAACTGGCTTATCGAAAAAATAATAAGAGGCAAAAAAGTTTTAAAAACGTTGTGCTTAACTAATGGTACCACAATAATGAATTAATTGGAACGTACACAAAAGTTTGGGGGGTTTAGGGGACCAAAATCCCCATAAATATTCTATGGGGTGGACAAATTTCACTATAATTTTGTTTTAAGATGTTCCTGACATAAAAATTAAACATGTCCATTTTCAATAAAAAATCTCCAATAGTTTTCGATATATTGAAAAAAATCGATTTTCATTTTGTAACTTCAAAGGGCTGTAACTTTTTTTGTGAGCATATTTGTACTAAGGTAAGTTAGGTTCAATCGAACTATTTTTGACCCCAGAATGCGTGGTATAATTTATGACCATTCTTTTCGGGACACCCTGTATAAAAATATTTTTCCTACAGACAACATTTGTAAAGTTATTCTAAATGTTTATAAACTACAAAATTTCAAAAATTTGGCATTATGATTTTTGATTTTATTGATTAATTTTTTTAACTTTTTGAAGTTATACTTCTTTACGGGCGTAATGACGGTGAAATTTTATATGGGAAAACCTAGCGACCGGGCGCATGCGCATTATAACTTTGTTCTGATTGGATGTTCAAATGACATGACAGAAATTATCCAATATGGCAGCTGTGGCACAGCTGTGGGACTGTGTTTGGTTATAATGTATGCTTGTTGCGTTTTAAAATTTGTAGGAAGAGAAACAACAAACAAAAAGTTAGTTAATGGTTATACTGCCTTTTTAAATAGTTTTCATATTATATTTTTGGACTTATTTACATAGAAGAGATGATTGTTGCATGCCAATGTGAAAGCTCATCAAACTGTGCCTAGTATGAGTGCCGCAGATCTCGCTTATTCAAAGCTAAAGAATCTTTCACTGGTAAGTGTTTTATAAATAGTTGATCAAATTTTGTTATGATATTTGAACATAGCCACTTTGCACGACGCAAGTGATTGCGAAATTTATTAGTCGTTATACGGGCTCCGATACCTACCTTGAACCTACCAAAATACATAAGTAGTATGTAATACTTTTTTTTACATAATTTGATTACCATCAAAATTTCTATCAATATTCACCTAATATATTGTCTTCTTACCCTATGTTTTGTTGTATTTTTTCAATTCTAAATCATTTCAATTCAAAATCAAAATAATTTGATTTACATGTTAAAAATGTCAAAAGGTTAATCTGTTTAGTTAGACGATCTTCGCACATAATGACAAGCTGTCTCTGTGGTGCAGTTTTAATGCGGGTGAATCCCAATACAACGCAAATACCAGCCGCGTGGTAAGTTGGTTCGAATCCCAATAGAAACTTTTATTTTTTTATTTTTTTTTATACATTTTATGATTGTAAGTATATTTATTATATAATTTTATTTTCAGAAAATACGTATTTAGTTAAAAATTTTTCCGACAATTAATGTTCAGAAATCATTTGTGGCATTTTTAATGTGTTTGTGTGTGTTTTATTTTTTTATTATTTTAATTTTTGGCACTGTTTTAATAAAAATGTTTGAGAAGTATTAAGTATAAATTAATTTAATATTTAAATAAAATATAAATAAAAAGTATATTAATTTCGTTTATAATCATATAATCATATAATCATATAATCATATAATAGAAGTATAACTTCTTACGTGCGTACAAAGTACACACACATTCTTTTTTTTTTTAATATATTTTGATATTATCACTCTTCTATATTCATTATTTTCTGTCTTATGTTTTTGCAAATAAAGGTCTCTGGGATAAACAAATAGAATAACTCTTATACTAATTAATGGATCAGTTTCAAATTTTAAAGGTTTGTTAAGTACTCAAATACCCAACTTTGGGTGAAACACTAAAGTTCTAAGATAGTTTTAGTAAAAGTTATTAACAAATAACGATTTTCACTTTTATTGCAGTTTGCGTAGCAACAAACTAACTTTTTAACTTTCAAAAATCGGCATTTTAAAGCTTGTTCAATGTTCTAAAAAACTGAATTTTGTAATTTTATGTCAACTATTTAGCTTTTAAATGGGCTGCAAAATATCGAAAAAATCGCGATTTTTGCACTAAATTGATAATAATTAAAAAACGGACGCGAACTCTAGGCAGGAAACATGTAGGTTTTCTTCGTATAGATCTACCATAACTAAAAAGTAGTCAGCTACCTGGATCTTTGAGTGTCCCGAGAAAATCCTTATTACCCTGGACTAAGGTACCATCACTCGGTCGAACAAAATATATTATTTGATGTGCGGTTTAAAGTATCATCTATAAATGAAAAATTGACAGACAAGAATATTTTAATTAGAGATTTTTTTATTAAATGAAAACAAATTTGCTCCCCAGTTTCAACTGAGATCAAGAAAGAGACAACTGGATCCCAGTGCTTTAGAAAGAACAAAACAAAAAGTTGAAAGATAAAATAATAGTAGGTACTTTATATTTCGTAAAATAATATTATAAACATCACCAACAAGAAAGAGGGTTGAAAGTAGAAGAAGTCTGGAGAGAAATAAAAAATCCTAGATCAGAACTAAAGATACCTAATGTTTTCAATTACAAAAAGCTGCAAATGTAGTACATGCGGTTAACAGAAAAACATATTGCATGATGGTCGCCAACCTTCGGTAGAATGCACATACAGAAGAACAAGGAAAATTAAAACTGGTTTTGTCGAAAACTTTTCTTTAATTTTTTAAATGCTGTTGTAAATGAGGAATTCCATATCTGTCCTTGAATATTTCTACAAATAAAACCATTTCATAATGAAATTGTAATAACTGGTACGGTAAAGATGAAATGGTTTACAACAATGAAATCAATCTACAAAATAAGAGGGCTAGAAAATACTAAAAATCAGAACGAAAATAATGGAATACAAAGAAAAGGTAAAAACAATTTAAAAAGTATCCACATACATCTACAACTGGAATGAATTATCGTAACAAACAATCCTAACTACTTTTTGACGATCCTACTCCCTTTTAATTCTTGCTGAATCTCCTCAAGTGTCTTACCCTTAGTTTCTGGCACTACAAATAAACACATCACAGCTGCAATTGTATTACAAATGGCAAAGAAGAAAAAAGGAGCATAAAACCCGATTCTTCTGTTAAGCTCATAGAAGATAAAATTGTTCAAAAAATTACCAAGTCCAAAAGTCATCGTGAGAATCGCCATGGCCTTGGATTTAACACTAGCCGAAAACAACTCACTGAGCATCAACGTTGGTATAGTAGCAATACCAAAAGATGCAAACACTTGATAGCCCATCATTGTAGCAATAGGCATCCACTTGAAGCTTAAAAGATTCAATGTGGTGTTATCCTTCAAGTAGTAGTAGATTCCCATGATGTACAGAAGTATACCAGTACCGATAAGTGACCACAAGTAGCAACCTCGTCTTCCGAATCGTTTGACGATGAATGTTAATGCTATTATGTTCAATATAAGTGATACTCCTAATAGAAGCATAGATGCGTGTTCGTGGCTGATGTTTCCGCCTCCTTGTCTAAAGATAAACTGAGTGTAGATGTAGAAAACGTTAAGGCCAGCAGTTTGTTGAGTGAATCTGATGAAGATTCCTGCTAATATAGCTTTTCTGTTGCTTCTAATCTTAACTATATCTATCCATGATGCTGACTCGGATAATTGCCTCTCTACGTCTTTCTTTAGACAAATGTAATCCTCCTCTACATCACTTTTTCCTTTGAGAAATCTTAATGACTTCTTAGCGTCATCTTCTTGTCCTTTTTTTATGTAAAAATAAGGAGATTCTGGCATAAAGGAAAACAAGCTGAAAAACAATAGACAGATGGGTATACCTATATAAGATGCTTTCCTAACACTAACATAACTACCAATCACAGTGATCATGAATTCTCCAAAATACAAGGAGAAAGAAACGGCGTTTCCCCATGTTCCTCGTACACTTGGATTGGCCACTTCTCCCACGTATGTCGGAAGAGAGGCAAAAATGCAACCATCTGCGAATCCAGCGCAAACTCTGCTCAGATAAAATACGTAAACGCTTTTAGCAAAGCCCGAACACAGCCAACTGCAGATATGTGGAATGATGATTAGCAACAATGTTCGTTTGCGTCCGATGATGTCTGTGAGTGTCGAGAATATTGGACATGAAAAGATCATGGAGACGGGCTGGATCACGTTAAAATATGAAGCTTCATCTTCTGTTATGTTGTAGTTTGTCTTGTCTTGTGTGATTTTTATTAGAAACGGAGATGACCAAGCGAAGAGGAGGCCCACGCAAAATCCAGATATGGCACCTAAAACAAAAATAATTGCGAAAATAAAAATGAAATATCGTTTATGTTTCCTTTTGCTTCAGAGACGATACACAATATCCAGACAGCTGTTTCTGTCTTACGATGTCGTCAGTGGAGCTGAGTAAACGCCTCTGAATCAAAACGAAACCAAATTGACTATTTAAGTGAAATTTTAAAATAGTTTAAGATCCACTTTTAGGACGTTGGAGCGACATATCTTAAAGAAAAGAGAAAAGTCCCAAATACAAGATATATTATTAAAATAATAATAAATAATAATTTAAATCTGACACTTTTCTTATTGGAACCCCTTTCGGGTATAGAATAGAATAGAAATATGCTTTGTTGTCATGGAAAATTGTACAATTTTATTGACAATACTTATAACGTATATTATATGTGGTAACATCCTTAACCTCTGATTTTTACAATTTATAAGAAAAGAGACGACGAATAAAGAAAGCTAAAAGGACTCTACAATATGACTATATTCGTCTAGGAAAATGGTCCGAAAAAAAGTTTCTAATACTCGAAATCTGAGTAAAGGTAAAAGTGAAAATGAAATACAGTTTGTGTTTCCTTTCGATTCAGATTCAACTTTTCGTTCGGACCTTTTTCCTAAACGAATGAAAGCGGAATGTGGCTGCATATTGTAGAATCATTTTTGCTTTCTTTATTCGTCGTCTTTTGTCTTATAAATTGTAAAAGTCAGATATTAAGGATTTTACCAGAAAGGGGTTCCAATAAGAAAAGTTTCAGATTTAAATAATTATTTATTATTATTTTAATAATGAATCTTCTATCTGGGACTTTTCTTGTTTCTTTCAAAAACTATTGCGTTTATTCACGTGTAAAAAAGAAACAGATCTTTTTTCCGGCTAAATATTGGTGGCATTCAGTGAGTATGTGTTTGATTATCAAGTGTGATTGAGAACAGAGACAGGACGAGTACTGGCAGAGATATGTAGCCTGCAGCCATGAGTTGGTTTTGAAAAACTAAGACTTCTATGCGAATTATGTTTATATTTAAAATAATAAGCGTCAAATTATAGAGAAAAGATTCATTAATATCTAAAACCAAACTTAGTTTATCAGCTATCATGGAGCTACTAACACTTTGCACAAACAACACATATTTTCAACTAGATAATGATTTCTACAAACAAATTTTAAGCCTATTTCTTATCTCCATTATTAGCAGATATATTCATGGAGAATTTCGAATAACACATTGTACAAAATCAAGACACACAACCCACAGTAGAGGTAGAGGTAAGGGAAGCAATAAGCAAATTAAAAAATAGAAAATCACCAAGAGATGACAAAATACCAAAAAAAGTCCTAGAGTACGGAGGACCAGATGTGACAAAACAACATTTATTAATTATGAAATGAGTAAAAAATAATTTCGACCACGAGTCCAGAAATCTGTTAACAAGGTACAGTAGTACCAAACGGCGCCGCTAGGAGAACACTCCAATAATGCGTCGCAGATTACTTTAATGAAACGTGGTCATTTTGTATTCTAAACCGAGTAAGGTATGATAAAAAAAAATAATCGTTTTCGTTTTGATTCAATTGTAGACATACACTGTTGTTTTATTGACTTTCAAAGGCATTTGATCGTGTTAAGCACCCTATATTGATCGAAGCTCTAAAACACATTGGCTTGGACGGCAGAGATGTTCGAATAATTGCAAATTTATATTGGAATCAAACAACATAGGTTTTAGTAGATGGTGTGAAATCACAGGCTCTTAATATTAAAAGAGGAGTACGGCAGGGATGCCTCTTGTCACCCCTGCTTTTCAACGTTTACTCCGAAAGAATTTGCAGAAAAGAACTTTCTGAAAAACAAGAAGGAATACTTGTGAACGGCGAAGTCATCAATAATTTGCGATATTCGGACGATACAGTACTCCTAGCTTCTAGTCAAGAAGATCTGCAAACCCTACTTGATAGTGTCGTTGATAGTTTTAGGGAGGCAGGTCTGGATCTGAACATACGGAAAACCAAAATACTCGTAATAAGTAAACAACAGCATATAAAACCGTCTATATATGTAAATAATACCAAACTTGAGCAAGTTGATAAAATCGTTTACCTTGGACAGCAATTAAATTGTAACGCAGAAAGTCACGGCGAAATTAGATCAAGGATAGAGCAGGCTAGAGCCGCTTTTAGAAGGATGTCCAAGGTGTTATGTAACAGAGACCTAAAATTGGCATTGAGGATCCGCCTACTTCGCTGCTACGTGTTCTCGGTCTTACTTTATTGTGTTGAGTCTTGGATTGTGAATAAAATCGATCTAAATCGCCTTGAGGCTTTCGAAATATGGTGCTATAGAAGAATTTTAAAAGTTTTCTGGATGGAGAAGATTCGAAACTCCACAATACTAGAACGTCTCAGCAAGACTGCTGAGATCATAAAAAGCATTAAGCAGAGAAAGCTGGAGTATTTCGGACATGTAATAAGAGGTCCCAACTATAGGTTGCTACAAAATATCATGCAAGGAAAAATAACAGGCAAACGCAGTCCAGGACGAAGAAGAACTTCATGGTTGAAGAACTTGCGAGATTGGTATGGTGTTGATACAAGCATGCTATTTAGGGTGGCAGTGAATAAAATTAACATAGCTATGATGGTAACCCACGTTCTGAAAGGACATGGTACATGAAGAAGAAGAGGCCAAGGGCAGACAAGCGAAGTCGTGGAAGACCACCTAACAGATGGACCCATGACATTAAAAGAATAGCGACAAACTGGATTGCAGCTGCGCAGGACAGAGAAGGTTGGAGATATCTTGAGGAGGCCTATGTCCGACAGTGGACAAATTTGGCTGTGTGATGATGATGATGATGAACTACAAGAGAATCCATTTAAAAAGGAAAGCTTTCAACCAGTGTGCTCTACCAGTCCTCGCATACGGAGCAGAACTACCTCTCACAAAAACATCACGTGAAAAATTGAGAAGGACACAACGAAAGATGGAAAGATCAATGCTTGGAATAAGCTTTAAAAATACAGTAAGAAACGAGAAAGTTCGTAGGCGAACCGAAGTCGAATATATTATCGAACGTAATAAAAGGCAAAAATGGAGATGGGCGGGACATGTTGCAAGAATGAAAGATGATAGATAGACAAAAAATTGCATGAGTAGAGACCACGGGAAAACAAGCAAAGTCGAGGAACACCTCCAACGCGATGGACTCACCCCCAAGGACCTCAAAATAATTGTGACCAACTGGATAGCAGAGACGCAGAACAGAAGAAGATGGAAATATCTGAAGGAGGCCAATATTCAACAATGGACAAATCATGGCTGATTGATGATGAAGTACAAGAGAAATCATTAGAATACAACAAACTGGCATATTTATGATTCGTGGATCTCAAAAAGGCATTTGATAAGGTTAAATTGAAGGACGTTATCCATTTAGTATACGAAAGATAGATACATATATGAAAAATCAAAACCATCGTAAATATCTACCTGGACAACACAACAAAAATAAATATAGAAGAACTAATTTACCAAATTGAAGCTGGCACTGAGATAAAACAGGGGGAGTCCTCTATTATTGCTCAACTTAACCATGGATAAAATAATAAAAAGGAAGAACTAAAAAATGAAATCAAATGGGAGAAAAAACAACTTAAAATAATCTGTTACGCAGACGATGCAATACTAATCTCTCAAAGTGAAGACGATTTACAATGTATGCTGCACCTGTTCAATA
This sequence comes from Diabrotica virgifera virgifera, assembly GCF_917563875.1. Classification (NCBI taxonomy): domain Eukaryota; kingdom Metazoa; phylum Arthropoda; class Insecta; order Coleoptera; family Chrysomelidae; genus Diabrotica; species Diabrotica virgifera. The sequence continues at coordinate 302,730,812 of NC_065443.1, forward strand.
TAACCATAAGAAAGTTGAACATGTTAGTTTCTCCAAAAAAGACAAAATTCTTGAATGAAATAAAAGACAGACGTACCCTCAATCATTTATTGTAACTTCCGATGACCGGTTTCGCTCTCTACAGTATGCAGAGCATCTTCAGGTCAACGGTTACAAGTCACTAAATGCTACAAATAAAAGCCAGAGTTGTCTGGTTATAAAAGATGCTAAAGAACCATAAGATCAAGCCAATATTGAACAACATACATAAAATGTAGTTAAGCCAGCAGGCAAATACATATGCATGTACATTCGGGGTCGGCAACAAACGTCCCCAAGCTAACAAACACATGCAAATGTATGCCGTCTGTAATCATGCAATGATAACGTGTCGTACTTACATTCGGCCACAAGGAGCTACTTCCTGAGTATTCAATAACATGATATCTTGCTCAAGTTATGCTAACGGGATATGTTGGAATAGACGGAGAATGTTGTAAAGGTTAACAAGTTTAAGTTTAACAAGTACTGAAAATGAATAAAGATGAATAATTGCTAATGAAGAACAAATTGAATAAAAACAAACAAATTATGGGCGCCAGGAAATGATCTTTAATCACTTTTCCATTACAACATTATCCGTCTATTCCACATTATCCGTCTATTCCAACATATCCCGTTAGAATAACTTGAGCAAGATATGTTATTGAATACTCAGGAAGTAGCTCCTTGTAGCCGAATGTAAGTACGACACATTATCATTGCATGATTACAGACGGCATACATTTGCATGTGTTTGTTAGCTTGGGGACGTTTGTTTCTGCCCCCGAGTGTACATAGAGAGCGAAACCGGTCGTCGGAAGTTACAATAAATGATTGAGAGTACGTCTGTATTTTACTTCATTCAAAATGAACTCTCACATGCAACCCATTCAACATTTTTACAAAATTCTTGGTTATAACAGCAAATCCAATAAGATGTAATTTAAAGCTGGAGGGTCATATAATGGAACAAGTGATGGAGTTAAATATCAAGGCATCACACTATCTAGCTACAGACTGCTGGATGCAGAAGTGGAAGACCAAGCGAATAGAGCAAACAGAGCCGCAGGATGCCTAAATGAAACAAAATGGAGAAATATCGGGAAAAAAATGAAAGGCGGATTTTACAAAACAGTCATCAGACCAATGATAATACACACAGGTATATTACCTGAGACAGAGAGAACAAAAATATGCTAGAAACAGTAGAGATGAAAACACTGAGAGAAATTCATATACAGGGTGATTGATTAGTAGGGTAAAGCTCAATAGCTCCGCTATAGTAATAGATAGCAATAAAAGTTAATAACAAAAATTTTAGCCACCTTTGAGCTTCACATTACAAAATTAGTTAGAATGTTACAGGGTGTTCGATAACACAGTGGCAGACCAAACTTTTGTTTTTTTAAATGTAACATCCTATATTTTATTTTAAATTCGAAATCCTGTTAACTTCTCCATCACAAAAATATAAAGGTTTGTTATGTTATACAGGGTATTTACAAAGTTATAAACAATTTTATATGAAAATCATAACAAGTTCAACTCCCTGTATAAATAAAAATAAGCAAAACAACAACGGTTTATTAATGCCATAGTTTTTAGCGTATTGTCAAAATTTTCAAGAATGGTCGATATTGCTAATTTTCTTTATATCAAATACAGGGTGAGTCAAAACCAAATACATTATTTTCTCAGTAATTTTAAATGGAACACCCTATATTTTATATCACTATTGAAAAGTACCATTACGTACTTTAATTTTTGGATAACATTCCCTATGTCTAAATTTATTAGTTTTCGAGATATTTTCATTTTTCAATGGACCAGTAGCGTGGCCACCCGAATCACCAGAATTTAATAAACTGGACTGATTTTTTTGGGGTTACGTTAATAATGAAGTTTATAAAATACCTCCAACAACAGGGGACGAGATGAAAAATAGAATACAAAGTGTATTTCGATGTGTTTATTTACAAATACTTCGTAGAGTAAGTAGCTCATTCAATGATCGTTTTTAGGCGTACATAAATGTGTTAGGAGATAATTTTGAACACCTTATGTAATTAAATATTAAAAATATTTTATTAAAAGTAGCTTCTAATTTTTTCAAACATGTTTTTATGCAAAATGTATTACTGATAAATTATTTTTCGTTCTTTATTTGTTACATTGTTACATTTACATAAAAAAGTAGTGTTTAATTGTCTTCACAAAATATTGTGTTTTGTGTTTGTATGTTTTTTTGTAAAATTTATTACTAATTTTTTTGTTTGTTTGTTGCATTTACATAAAAAGATAGTTTTTAATTGTTTCAAAAATTTTGCATATAGTGGTTGTCTTTTTGTTTGTAAAATGTATTACGAATAAATTATTTTTATTTCTTTATTTGCTACAGTGTTACATTGATTACCGGATTGATAATCGGTAATCTTCAATTGTCAATTCAGTCATGGCTTACTTAAAATTTAGATAAATTTAAACACCTAAAAGAATTTGCTCTGAAAAATGAAAATATCTCAAAAACTAATGAATTTGGGCATAGGGAATGATATATAAAAATTAAAGTTCGTTCATGTTACTTTTAAATAATGATATAAAATACAGGGTGTTCCATTTAACATTACTGAGGAAATAATGTACTTGCGTTTTGACTCACCCTGTATTTTGTTACGTTTACGTTGTAACTTGTTACGATTTTCATAAAAAATTGGCTATAACTTTGTAAATACTCTGTATAACATTACAAACCTTTATATTTTATTGATGGAGAAGTTAACGGGATTTCGAATATAAAAGAAAATATAGGGTGTTCCATTTAAAAAAACAAAGGTTAGGTCTACCACTGTGTTATCGAACACCCTGTAACATTCTAACTAATTTTGTAATGTGAAGCTCAAAGGTGGCTAAAATTTTTGTTATTAACTTTTATTGCTATCTGTTACTATAGCGGAGCTATTGGGCTTTACCCTACTAATCAATCACCCTGTAGAAGTAAAGATGTACGACGGAGATGCAAAGCAAACAACGTCAAGGACTGGGTAAGACAGAGAAAAGTAGAATGGAGCAGTCATATGAGACGAATGTCAACAAATACAGTAGTAAAGACTATGAAGCATTTCCCAATAGCAGGACAGTGAAAACGGTGTTACGACAACTACTGGAGGCACATTGAGAGGCAGACAGAAAATATCTGTTTTGTCTGTCTGTGTCATGTTAACACAAAAAGAAGAACAATAACGAAACAAAAAAATTGAAGTAGTTATGTGTATGATAGACACTCTCATCATGAAAAAAAAATTGAGCCCAGAAGCCTGTTAGCAATCATGACAAACATAGTTATTAACAATGAAACACTGCAAAGCTGACTTAAAAGAGTACTTTTAAAACCAATCACTCTTATCACAAACAATTTTTATCCCTCGTATACATACAAATATTCGCCAATATGAAATACGTACTTGTAAATTCTCAATTAGTGAAAATGTAGTCTAAAAATAAACTAAGCACATGATCATATTTTACAAAATTGCGGACATTACTCCCAAAAATCGAAAATTTACAAAGTGCATATTTTAATTAAACTACTCACTACTACTAATAAATACTCACCAATTAGAATTGCTAACACTTGGGGCCAACTCTTTTCCTTCTCGATTTTTCTCCCATTCAACAAATTCGTTTCCATTATTCTATTACCGACAAATTGAAGTACATCTTCCTGCAAACTGAGTCGATTTTTGCCAAAAGCAAACGTCACCGGTTGTTGGCAAAACTTCCTCGATGAGTTACTAATATAGAAATCACTGAAACAGCAAGTGAGAGAGTGAGAGGCAAATTTTCTTAATTGTCATTCATCAATAGGCTTTTTAACCGGATCAATTGTATAATTCAATGTTTTTAAACAAGCTGGCGATCATGTATGTGTAATAATTATTAATTAGTATGTAGTTGCACTATTAATTCATATAGGTCATTCATAATAGAACGTTTTAAAATAACAGTTTAGTTTGCTTTAACTTTAAGTTAATCATATTACGTGAGAAATATTCATCTACAAAAAAGGGTATTTTTAAGTTTAGCAAAGGCTGATAAATTTAAACCATTATTTGCCAATTTTTTTATTTTTACTAAAGATGGGATTTTTATGCATAATAAATGCTTTAAATATGCGCATAAATGAAAATATATTCGTTTAAAACATGTGGATTTGCATTGTTTTTATCATTTAAGTATGTATTTTTATGTAGGTACTTCATTTTTGACTAATTCTTTGTTACTGAAATCAAGGTAATTGTAGTAAACCAACACACGCTGAATTATATTTATACATAAAAAATAATTATTCTGTAATTATTACATAACATACAGTGATGAATGCTCTAATAACCGGTACAATAACGGACGAGACGGAAAACATAATAAGTTGTGAAATATAAAAAGAGATAAAACTAGTAGAGGTGAGAAATTATCAACAAAAACCTATACATTTACAATTATTGATAGTTTCCCACCTTTAGACGTATCGGAGTCAAACTGTCACAGGAGAATTTAAAAAAGTCTCCTGTCAAACTCCTCTGATACGTCTAAAGGTGGGAACTATCAATATAATGTTAGTTTATAGGTTTCTATTGATAATTTACCACATCTACTCGTTTCATCTCTTTTTATTGCATAACGTATTATGTTTTCCGTCTTTTGCGATATTTTATTATTATGTAATAATAAAATATCGTAATTTTTTATGTAATAAGACTTTTACTTATTATGTAATAAGATATAAGAAATAGTATACATATAAATAATAATAAGCGATCCATAATTATTTATATCAAGGCTGTCCGAGCAAAAAATTACATAGGTATATATCATTGGTTTATAAATTATTTTTGATTACCATTTTAAAACATAAAAAAAATCAGCCAAAACCTTTAAAACAGAACTTAATCAAAAATACAAAAAAATAATAAAATTATAAATTAAAAAAATTACTAAAGAAAAATTTCCTTTAATTATCTCAGCAACCTCTGAGTAACCTCTGAGTAACTCTCAGCAACTCAAAGCTGAGTTGAGTTGTTGAGAAATTGAGAGATTTAAGTTGAAGCAAGTGAATTAATTTTTTTGAAGTTATACTTGCCCACACCGACAGTATGGTCACGTATGGTATTAGTCGCTCAAACGTTATACGGGATCTGATCATCTGATTGGGTGTTAAAATCATCTGTCAATAATTGTTCAATAATATGGAGATTATGGTCTATGGATAAACAAATGTTGTGTATGTTAGTTTTTATTGTTGTGAGGACAGAGAAAAAAAGCAAGTTTATAATTGTAGTGACTTTTTAAATAGTTTTTAAAAGCAACAGGTACGTACCTTATTGTAAAATTTTTCAGTATTGTAATAAAAAATTACAAATTACATACCTATTTGTTAAATATACCTACCTAGCTAGTAGGTAATGCTTTGATTTACATAATTTGATATTTTGTCGTATTTTAATTCCACAAGAATCAAACTTATTTGATTAAACTTAGAGAATAAGCAACTGTCAAAAAAATTTGAAAACGTTTAGCTGTATATCTTTCCACCTTATTCACATGTCTCGGTAGTTAAATTCTGCGTGGGGTCACTTCAAAATAATCTAAAAACCTAATAGACGCAGGTTCAATTCCCAATGCAAATTTTTATTTTTTTTTATTTTGTTTTATACATATTATAGTTGTGGGTATATTTATTATATTTTTTTCAGAAAAGACGTATTTAGTTAAAAATTTTCTCAACACTTATTGTTCAGAAATCATTTCTTTGTTTCATTTTTTAATGTGTTTGCGTGTGTTTTATTCTTTTATTTTTTAATTTTTGGTATTGTTCTATTAAAAATTTTTGGAAAGTAGTAAGTATTAAAATTAGTTTAATATTTAAATAAAATATAAATATACTGTTTAAAGTATATTGATTTCGTTGAAATCATATAATAGAAGTATAACTTCTTACGTGCGTACAAAGTACACACATTCTTTTTTTTAATATCAAAGCTGCCCCTGCTTTATTCATATACACTGTCGCATCTGTAACCAAAATCAGAACTGTGTCAATTGGCACTATATCTGGAGCAAAATACGCCATCAAACTTTCTTAATAAATCGACCAATCTGTAGACTATTAGTTGTCTCTAACTCTTTCGTACTGATTACAAAAAAAATTGCCTTGGCCTTATGTCCACAGCTGACCTAAATAGTGTCGTGGTGCTCACTACATACCACTTGCGGAGGTTCCTAAGCCAGGATGTTTTTCTACGTCCGGGACCGTGCTTTCTCTCTATCTTACCTTGGATAATTATATCTAGCATTTCAAAAAAGATTATGACAATATAAATATTTTTCGAAAACATAATATACTGCAACAAATTTGCAGTATAGTTACTACAAACACATGTCATTTTATCTGCGGTTCTAAGTGCGATACCTCTTATGGATCTTAGAGTTTTCATCTATGTTGTTCTCATTATTAGTTTGGTCTTTGTTGTCTCGGCCCTTGTCTCAGCTGCGTATGTCAGTACGGGTCTAACACATGTCATAAATGCAGACTGCTTTCGGTGCTCATATATTTATTCCGCCAGATTATATCCCTCAGGAAACCGGATATTCTAGCTGCTTTCGTTGCCTGCTGTTTTGTTTCTTGCCTCAGATGCCTTTCGCTAGATATTTCCACATCAAAGTATCTACAATCCATTTCCTCTTCGATTATATGGTCGTCCACTACTAATTTACATCTAATTGGGTTCTTAGATATTACCATCGATTGGGTTTTCTCTTGGATGTCACGTTATACTTTTCGGCGGTTATTTTAAATTTTTGTAGCAGGCGTTGTAAGTCATCTTCGGTATCGGCTATTAAGATTGCATCATCTGCGTAGCAAAGTATTCTCATGGTTCGGTTACCCATTTTGTATGCCTGATTCATTTTGTTAACACTATCTATAACTTCATCCATTATTAAATTAAAGGCATGGACTAAGGCTGTCTCCTTGTCTAATGCCGACATTGATTTTGATTTCTTCCGTGAGCCCGTGTGTGGTTTGTAGATTTATTTATACAGTGGAACCTCTATAAGTCAGATTAATCGGGACTGCGGCCTATCCGAGTTATCGAAAATCCGGGTTTGCCGGAGAATATTGTAAAAATTAATAAAATACAGTATACTTACCGATAAATTCCATTATAATTGCAAAAACATGAAATACCTATGCACAGTACATCTAAATTACGTACAGTTGTATACAGTTCATTTCTTTAAAAAAAAAACTCAGTCAAATTGAAAAGATGTTTGCCTTCCCTGATGAAAATCGGTCCGGGTTAGCCGGACTACCGGCTTATAGGGGGCCGACTTATCGGGGTTCCACTGTACATCTAAAATCTAAACGGATTTTGGCTACTGTTACCATCCACGAAAACAGAATAGATCATTGTCTATTTATATAGGTACTTCAAATTAATAAAAGTATCAGTAAAAAGACGAGGTGCATCCGATGCAGTTTTTAATGACGGATCAAAAATTTCACGAGTAAGATGGAATGATAATTTGAATTCATTGCAAGTGTTTGAGGAAAAAAATGAAGATGGCCAATATTTTTGTGAATCCATTGGGGAATATTATTGTAATTTCCTGGAAAATATATCACCAAGTCCACAAATCTTGAATGTCACAATTAGAATTTAAATCATAAATATATTCGCTTTGTTTAATCACAACTGAAAACAAACATACCTGTGGTGCATACAATAACGAGTTAGAGTCTCTCTTTGGAAAGTAAAATATAGTCAGATATACAGGGTGTTAGTAAATAAGTATGAAAAACTTTAAGGTCTAATTCTACATAAAAAAATAATGGCGGTTTTCTCTAAAACCACATGTCCGCAAATACTTCGTTTCTAGAAGATTGAGATTTTTTTTTGCATAATTACATTCGTGAGACATCCCAGAATAAGGTTCAGGAAGTCGCCCACGTGAAAAGTGGGCCAAATTTTTTTTAACAATTTTTTTTAATCAAATTGCAAGAATCAATATTTTTCTCCCGGACAATTTTTTTGTAGGTTTTTTGGACCATTCAGGATAAAAAAAGTCTCTTATAATTTTTCTCTAAAGTTGATCGTTTTCGAGTTATAAACAATTTAAAATTGAAAAAACGAAAAATGGCGATTTTCAAGGCTTAATAACTCTGTTAAAAATTATTATTATGAAAGTCAGAAAGTGACTAAATGAAAGTTTAATGCTCCCTACAAGATTCCGAAGAAATTTTTGTCATTATTTTATTACTAAGCTGTTATTTTTAAGTAAAAATATTGAGCGCCATGCACGTGGTAGCCGCCCGTAAATGCTGAGTGCGAGAGAGATGCCACTCCGGCAGTCAAATTGTGCATCTTACTTGCACTCACATTTACGGACGCCTACCACGTGCATGGCGCTTAATATTATTACTTAAAAATAACAGCTTAGTAATAAAATAATGACAAAAATTTCTTCGTGATCTTGTAGGGGGGGCATTAAACTTTGATTTAGTCACTTTCTGACTTTCATAATAATACCTTTTAACCGAGTTATTAAGCCTTGAAAATCGCCATTTTTCGTTTTTTTCAATTTTAAATTGCTTATAACTCGAAAACGATCAATTTCAGAGAAAAATTATAAGAGACCTTTTTTATCCAGAATGTTCCAAAAAATCTACAAAAAAATTGTCGGGGCCAAAAACATTGATTTTTGCAATTTGAATAAGAAAATAATTGTTAAAAAAAATTTGGCCCACTTTTCACGTGGGCGACTTCTTGAACCTTATTCTGGGATGCCTCACGAATGTATATACACCGTTCTTAGGCGTCAACGCCCTTCGGTAGGAATCTATGGGGGAGTTTCACCGAGCCGCAAGCCCTTATCCCTTGCCGTACTGCTCCCTCATAGGTCGATCAGATGCCCGCCGAGCAGATGCCTCACGAATGTAATTATGCAAAAAAACCTCATGGGAATATTTTTCCCAACGAACCCGCTGTTTTCGCCTTGTCTATTCAGAGATAGTGGGAGTGGGTGTTGAAATTTCTATTTTAAACTGCCAATTTATTTATTGCTCCAAGACCAGTTGAGCTATGAAAATGAAATTTGGTGAGTTTTAGGAGGTAGTTATTGCGCATTTTTTGACATACAATTAAGAATTTTGTATTCATCATTGGCTCGCATATGGGTAATGGTCTGAATTTTTTAAAGAAAAAAATAGTACGCCACTGAGATATTTCAAATTAGAAATTATTTTTAAATTTCACGTTTAATTTTTGATAAAAAACCTTTCTTGCTTTTTTCATATGGTGCACCGTTTCTATGCAGAAAAATAAAACATCTTGACGCGTATTTTTCATTGCTTAATATATCAAGGAACTATCAGATATAATATCTACTAAACTAGAACAATAACAGAAAATATTACTAATACGATTTTAACTAGGTTCAAAGCGGCAAGAAATGTTTAAAATGATCTCCTTTACAGGTAACAGAAGAATTTTATATTCATCATTGGCGCGCGTACGGGTAATGGTCTGAATTTTTTTACGACAAAATCTGAAAAAAACTGAAAATCATTTTTGAATTCCTCGTTCAATTTACGACAAAAATCTTTCTTGCCTTTAAATTTCTTTTAAAGACCAATTTAAATTGGTTTCTTTTAATTTTTTTTTAAATTCAGACCATTACCCGTACGCGCGCCAATGATGAATATAAAATTCTTCTGTAACCTCTAAAGGAGGTCATTTTTAACATTTGTTGTAGCTCTGCACCTAGTTAAAATCCTATTAGTAATATTTTCTGTTATTGTTTCAGTTTAGTATTATTATATTGGATATTTCTTGACAATGTATTAAAAAATTAAAAATACGCGTCAAGATGTTTTATTTTTCTGCATAAAACCGGTGCACAGTATGAAAAAAAGTCAAGAAAGGTTTTTATCATAAATTAGACGCAAAATTTAAAAATAATTTTTAATTCGAAATATGTCAGTGGCGTACTATTTTTTTTTTCTTTAAAAAAATTCAGACCATTACCCGTAGGCGCGCCAATGATGAATACAACATTCTTAGTTGTATGTCAAAAAATGCACAACAACTACTCGTACAACAAAAAACACACCAAATTTCATCTTCATAGCTTAACCGGTCTTAGAGCAATAAATAAATTGGCAGTTTGAAATAAAAATTTCAACACCCCGTATCTCGGAAACGAAGCATTTGCGAACATATGCTTATAGAGCAAACCGGCATTATTTTTTCATGTAGAATTAGCCCTTAAAGATAATTAGCTCTATAAAGGCTAATATACGATATCGATGAGTAGGGCATGTGATACGCAGTAACGACAACCACATTATAAACAATGTGTTTTAGGAAAGGCCAGATGGGAGAAGGTATGTAGGACGGCCTAGAATAAGGTGGAAAGATGCATTCAGAGAATACTATGGGAAACACACTCACCAATGTGAATGAGACTTTCAATAAATTGGAGGGAGAGGCAAAAAACTTGTTTTATGGTGAATGAAGAGAAAACTAAATACAAGTGCATCAACAGACAAAAGGGACGAGATAAAATAGGGCAAGATGTTACAATAGACCCATATAACTTTGAAAGAGTGGATAGTTCCAAATATCTCGGAGCTAAAATCACTGCAGATAACGATATCACGGAAAAGATTAAAGGCATAATTCAGGCAGCAAACAGATGGCAAACACATGTATGTATAATTTTCACAATACTATTAAATCTAAGGTTAGGTTCACTACGGAGACCATCGCATGGTATCCTAGCCTAGAGCCTAGTATCCTACTCTTCATATTCGTGAATTCTCGCATAAAAAATAATGCATTTATTTTACCTGGCGTTCGAAACTATATTATCGATCGCTATGTAAAATAAATGCATTATTTTGAATGCCAGAATTCACGAATATGAAGAGTAGGATACTATGCTCTAGGCTAGGATACCATGCGATGGTCTTCGTAGTGAACGTAACCTAAGAGCCTAACACGAACATCAAAGATCAGAATAAATAAAACAGTAATTAGACCGGTCCTCATCAATGGGTGCGAGACGTGGACTCTTGACCAAAACAATCGAAAGATAACTGGGATGTTTTGAGATAAAAATTCTGAGAGGAATCTTTAGACCTTATCACGACCCTAATGTAACCAATTCCGAATGAGAACAAATGCTGAGGTCAAACAGATGTATAGGGCGAGCGACGTAGCCCACGAAATTAAATCTCAAAATGTCTAAGATGAGCTGGCTATATCAAGTTAGTCTGGGAGGAAGTCCCCACAGGAAAAAGGCCCTTATGACACGCACGAATGCGTCAGGAAGCTCTCATACCAAAAGCGATATCCGAACGATATTTGTAACAGGCAACATCCCATATAGTCCAGCCTGTATCGTCGCCCCCGTTAGGTAAATTATTCCGATCATATTTTTTTTGCACAAACGTTTTTCTTAAAAAGAGGTCCTTATAACAAATACACAGAGTGCCGGGAGGTGCCGCGGTCGGAAAATTGTTTAAACAATTTTTTTTAAACAAATTCAAAAAATCAATTTTTTCACTTCGTACCAATTTTTTTTAGATTCTTTGGAATATTATGAGCAAAAAGGGTATCTTATGAATTTTCTCTAAAATTAATTGTTGTCGAGTTATACGCGATTTAAAATTTGAAAAACGCGAAAATGGTCATTTTCAAGGCTTTAATTCTGTTAGGAACTATTATTATGAAAGTCAGAAAAAGACTAAATCAAAGTTTAAAGCACCCCCTACATGATCCTGAAGAAATTTGTGTCAATAATTTATTACTAAACTGTTATTTTTAACTATTAGCGCTAACAGCGTATGGAGGCGGCCGTCAATGTGAGTGCGAGTAAGATGCACCATTGGTTGCCGGAATGGTGCATCTCTTTCCCACTCACATTGACGGCCGCTTCAATACGCTGTTAGCGCTGATTAATTAAAAATAACAGCTTAGTAATACATTAATGACACAAATTTCTGCAAGATCATGTAGGGAGGGGGGATGGGGGGGATTTAAACTTTTATTTAGTCACTTTTTGACTTTCATAATAATAATTTATAACCGAGTCATTAAGCCTTGAAAATGGTCATTTTGGCGTTATATATATCTTAGCTTAGCTATATCTTAATCTTAGCTTTGATTCCAGGCCATACTGGAGTAAAGGGGAATACAGAGGCTGATAAATTGGCAAATATAGTCAAGACTTTAAACATTTCTGCAGACATTGAAATATATAAATTTCACTTTTTACCTTTTATTAAACACAAAATTGTAAATGAGTTTAAAGTTGAATGGACAAAACAGTTTAAAACTAAAGTGATTTTTCTACAAACCCTTGGCTCCACAAATTCACATTTGGGGATCGAAGGCACTTGACATCAATTATTAGAATGCGTTTGGGTCAATGCCTCATACCAGATCATTATTGGTTTAAAATCAATTGTAGTGATACTCCTTTTTGTGAATGTGGACAAAAGTATAACTAATATGTTACTGAATATGTTACAAAATAAATCAACTTGTCCTGTATCAGGAACTTGTTAATACAGGAAGTCCAACCCCCATTTCAATATAAAATTGTCTACATAATATTAATGACCAAATCTTAAGAACGATCAATCAAATTAAAATATAAAATAGTTATTTGACAATCATAATACAATGAATTTAACGAAGGTAATATGGAAAAATCCAGACCCCTTGAAAAGAGTATTCCCTTCCAATTGCAGTCTAAATACGAGAACTGGCCAAGTACCTAAGAAGTGGAGGCGAAGAAACTAAAAGGAGAAGAAGTGATTTTGGCGTTTTTCAAATTTTAAATCGCGTATAACTCGAAAACAATCAATTTTAGAGAAAAATCACAAGAGACCTTTTTTGTCCATAATGACCCAAAGAATATAAAAAATTTACGAAGTGAAAAAATTGATTTTTTGAATTTGTTTAAAAAAAATTGTTTAAACTATTTTCCGACCGCGGCACCTCCCGGCACCCTGTGGATTTATAATGAGGACGTCTTTTTCAGTAAGTTTGTGCAAAAGAAAACGAATCCGAATAATTTACCTAACGGGACCAACAATACAGCATGGTCTAATAAATATCTGCGGTTAATTTATGTCTTCAATGCACTTAAACTACCTAGAATTCTTTAAAAGCTCGTTCGGGATCGGATTCTCAAAAAAGGGCAGTAGAGTGTGCTGTGTGCCAAAGGCCCAGATGTGTGTATTTGGGATTGAGGGCGTACAATAAGAGGGATAATAGGGCATTATAATTTTTGATATAATAGGTTTATTGGTCAATTATAGGTCAATTTTTTACAATAATTTGTTTACTTACATAATAAAATTAAAAAAGTCTTAAAAGCATAGACATGCTTGTTGACTTATCTATATAATGTTTATAGATTAATATTTACAGTTTTTTTGACAAATCAATTTTTTCTAGTATAATTTAAATTTGTTAAATTGGTACACAAATACCTTTTTTATTTAGTCCAAGTAGTATAAATAATTTTATATATAATCTATATCTAAACCTTTCTTAAGGTGTTCGAAAAATACATTTCATGCATCTATATCAATTATATCATATACAAATCGTCTCCACTCTTGCTTATTCTTGGACCTTCGTTTCGCTTCAGTCGAAGTTGTATTTTTCTTCTTCAGAATCCTTACCACTTCATCGTTCCAGGTTTTCTTTGGACTCCGTTTTCCTCTCTTGTTTTGTGTAGTTTTGCCTCCCATACGCGTTTTACTTGTCTATTGTCGTTCATTCTACACAAAAGCCAAAAGGATTTAAGCTTGTTCTTATCTAGTATTTGTGTTTTTGGTTCGACTTGTAGTTCTTCTGTTACAATGCTGTTTCTTATTCTATCGCGTCTTGTAATTCCTTTTACTTTTCATGGGTACTTCATGTCCATTGAGTTTATTCTATTTTTCGATGATTGTGTTAGCACCCAGCTCTCAGTAGTATAAGTGAGAATCGGCCTGAAAATCATTTTATATACCCCCATCTTCGTCCTGCTGCTTACTTCTTTCTTTCCAATGAATGCTCTGTTTAAGCTGTAGTACATTCTGGAGTCATGGTTATCCTTTCGTTGACTTCTTCTTCTGATCTTCCTCCATTTTCTATTTTCATACCCAGGTATTTATGTATATGTTGTTACTTGTTCTAGTTTTTGGTTATTTATCTCTATATTTACTTGAGTATCCTCATTTCCCATGACTATTATCTTTATTTTCTCCATGTATATTTTCATATTTCTTTCTAAGTGATATTTTTAAAGTTTATGAGCAATTGGTAGTCCGTTCGCTGACGGTAAAATAATGCAAAACCTATAAATTTTAAAGATCCGCTTAAATTGGCATGAAATTTGGCATATACATATTATGTAGGTAGTATGGGGGCCCAGCTTCATCCCTTCTCGAGAGTGAAAAATATACGCTCAAAATAAGACCGGAAATGGATAAACTAACTAATTCTAAGCAACTTTTGTTTTATAGCATTTTTTCACTAAGTTAAAATTTTCGAGTTACTTGCGAGTAAATATGTTCATAAAAAACACATTTTCAGACGGTTTCTTGCAACTAACTCAAAAAGTAAGTATTTTATCGAAAAAAAAAAAACACTCTTAGCAAAAATATATCCTATAAAAAAGTGAAAAAAATGGTTTAGGTATGAGAATATTTCAACGTGAAATAACCAAAAAATAAAGCACTTTTTGGGAAGAACTCATTAAAACTTTTTTAAATTGTTTAAAAAAAACTTTAATTTTGTTTTAGTAGCAAAAGTAAGCAAGTTACGCTCAAAATAACGTTGGTCCCTTCCTTTTTTGGTAAAAAAATTGTGAAAATCACCCCCTAATTAGCATCCTCAGTGAAATTAATCATTACCACTTCATAAGTTGCTTTACTCGTGTATACTTATATTATTGTTTATATGGTAAGTTTTACCGGTTGGAAGTGCTTATTTTTGAAGGGGCTGTAGTTGACGCTTGAACTAGTCACTAATTACGAGTGCATGCACATTTAAATTTTTCAAAAATTCTTATTAGTTTTCTCAGGATTAAAAAAAAATGAATCCATTTAAAAAGTATTGGACCGAAATTTTGCGCAAATATTGTATATTTTTGTAATCAGTATTTTAAAAGCTTTTAAATGAGGTGTTACATGATGTACTTTCCGATTCAAAAAAAATCTTAGTTATGACTGTCACACGAATATACTATGATTGTTTTAAAAATCGACCTGTTCGATTTGCATATTATGTCCTAAAAGTAAATAAGTTAATATGTTCAACCTCAAGTCAAAATTCATCAGAGTATTACCCTTGGGAGGTAAATAGAGTCGTTGCAGAGGATTATCCAAAAATATTAACAACAATAGTGTAGCATGACAATAACGTGTGTACAATAACGTCTTCTTCGCTTGAAGACATTTCAAATACTAATATTTGATATACTTACTGAAGTTCCAAAATTATAGCACGCTCCTGTATTCTACATTATATAAAATGTGTGCATGCGACGTTATCTCTGTTGAGTATTAACAGATGTACGCTATTATGAAATAAATGTGCAACATTTTACGTATGTATTTTATCGTATGTGTTGCAGTTGGTTTGCGAGCTCGCTTAGGAAGACAATATATGATCAGACTTAAGTACAATGGGAGTTGGGCAGTTGTGCAGTTAGCCAAGACCCATCCCGGGTTATAGCGGTGCGAGAAGAAAGAGAAAAAGAAGAAGAAGAAGAAGAAGAAGAAGAAGAAGAAGAAAAAGATCTGGAGAAAATGGGAGTGAGGCGATGGGAAATAGTTCCATAAGACCGACAAACACGGAAGACGATAGTAAAAGCGGCCAAGACTCACGAAAAGTTGTAAAGTTATTGATGATTATGTGGTGCATTTTCGCACCAGCAGAAAAATCAGTAAAATTAAATTGTGAAATATTGTTGTAATATTTGTCCCACTTCCACAATTTTCATGTGATAGTTGTTAGCAAAAATAACCCACATAAACGTTTATAAAATTCATTATAAATAAAAATTCGAAAACAAAATTAATGGTATTTACCAATGCCAGTCGTTTTTATATATAAAAAAATATTAAAAATTTCCAATTTTTTTTAATTACTAATTATTTTTTAAATTACACTTATTTTATTTAGCGTATGGCTTAAATATATCACAGAATATATTTAGATTTATGCATTATACAATGCATCACAAACAGATGTCCAATTTTTTTATATATTTGATTAACCCTTCGGTTGCCATTACAAAGTCTATAGGGTCGCCTGTGTATGCTCTGCGTGGGCAGTCCTGAACAATGTGACTGATCGTCTGTCTTGCAGCGCCGCAGTCACAAGAAGGCGAGGGGAGTTTACCCCATCTGTGGAGGGAGTCGGCGCATCTTCCACAGTTTGTTCGAATTCGATTAAGGGCTGCCCAAATCTTACGGGGACGTTCAAATTCGCCAGGTTTCCCTATGATGTCCGGTAGACTATGGTAATGCGGATCTGTCCTACTTTCCCAATCTTCTCTCCATCGTATATTTAAGTCAAAGTTGGATTGCTGCAGCGCTTGAGCAGATTGTAGAGGGGGTAACCTGGATCGGAGACGGTTTCCAAGAATATCGGGGATGTCGTTGTGGACTAGAAGCTGGCGACTGTCCATTATTTTGTTATATTCTTTAACCAATGCATGTTCGCGGCGTAGGTTGGGTGGTGCTATATTACTAAGGGTAGGTAGCCACATTGTAGGGGTGGGCTTAATTGTGCCTGTTATCATACGCATAGTACGGTTTAGTTGGGTGTCGACCAGGTGGGTATGCCTGCTATTTAGCCACACTGGAGCACAGTATTCTGCCACCGGATATATCAGGCCAAGAGCAGAGGATCTTAATGTTGATGCTGTGGACCCCCATGTAGTGCCGCAGAGTTTCTGTATTATATTGTTGCGTGTTTTCAATTTTGCTGCTGTTTTCGTCAGGTGTTCTCTGAATGTGAGCGTTCTGTCTAGAGTAACCCCAAGGTATTTCGGGTATTTATTGTGTTTTAACAGCTTGTTATTAAAATACACTCGTAATTCTCTCTAAAATACACTTTAAATTACACTAATTTACTACTAAACACGGTGTTGAAATTTATGTTGTTCTGAAGCTATTTCCTTGTGGCATTTTTATGATTAATTATTTATATGATTAATTATTTATATGAGAAATAAGCCACAATTAAAATGAAAAAAAAATAATTTTATTAACGTTTCGACGCCCAAATCGGGTGCCGTTGTCAAAATACAAAATATTACTTTTATTTATGTATATTTATGTTAAAATTTATGTTCCTCATTATTAGAGCTGCCGGTTAAATCTGTGTTAACAAAAAATAAAATAAAAATTAAAAACAGTTTGTTTATTGTTCACATAATTTCATAAATATTCTTGATATTAATATAATAAATAAGCAATTATTATAAAATCGGCCACGTTAACTTTGTACATAATTTACAATATTACACGACATGCTTTAAAAGTCCACTACAGCCGTTTCTTAAAAAAACATATTAAAACTAATCGAAGTTATTAATTTATCATTATCATTACAAATAGTTTTACTAGATATATTTTTAGATAACTTTATAGTCTGGAAACATTTTAGTGCTCATGCTCACGTAATCATTTGTTTTTATTTTCTTGCAATTTTGCGATTATTTGTGAGTATAAACAATAGGTGTTTCTCGGAAAGTTACAATAAAGCCAGTCATAAATTAGATGGAAATATAGTTATAAAAATCGTTTCTAATTAGTCATATAGTGTATTATCACTACAATAGTTCACAAAAGTGTGATAAAAAACTAAAACAGTCATTTGTTACACTCAGAAACAATTGGCGTTTGTTCATTAACAAATTATTATATACTAAAATAATTCTTAATAAAATTCCTTAATTAGGTAAATCTGTCTTTTATAATACAGGCTTAACAATATCAATATCTGTATAAAAAAAGGGTTACCTACTTATATTTCTGTAGCGTTTTGGCAAAAGTTGATATATCCGTCTAGTCTAATTTTTCATTAGAGCATTTTTGAAACATTTTGAAAGGTCCTCTAATGGTCTAAGAGCTAGCAACGTTTTCAAGAAAGTATTTTAAGACAGCTTATTCTTTAATATATTGTTACCTATGCTTCCTCGAACAACGTACCGGCCATCTGGCTGCTGATACAGGTTGCGTTCATTACTGCGCAGCAAACCTGTATAGGTAAATACAAAATCAGGGTGATTGATTAGTGTGATAAAACTTAGTAGATCCGCTATGGGTAATAGATAGCGATAAAAGTTAATAACAAAAATTGTAGCCAATTTTGAGCTCCACATTACAAAATTAGTTAGAATGTTACAGGGTGTTCGATAACATAGGGGCAGACCAAATTTTTTTTTAAATGGAACACCCTATATTTTATTTTATATTTGAAATTTTTTTTAACTTCTCATCACAAAAATATAAAGGTTTATG
The DNA here is from genome assembly GCF_917563875.1 of Diabrotica virgifera virgifera. Classification (NCBI taxonomy): domain Eukaryota; kingdom Metazoa; phylum Arthropoda; class Insecta; order Coleoptera; family Chrysomelidae; genus Diabrotica; species Diabrotica virgifera. The sequence goes on from NC_065443.1 coordinate 302,749,428, forward strand.
TTGTACAGGGTACAGTGGAACCCCGATAAGTCGGCCCCCGATAACCCGGAAGTCCGGCTAACCCGGACCGATTTTCATCAGATAAACATTTTGATTTTCAATATTTTGTATTTTTCAATTTAATTGTGGCTTATTTCCAATCAAAATAGTTAATTATCAGACAAACCTTTTAACAATAAAAATGTATGTAATATAATATTTGAGAGATAATGTGTACTCATGTGTCTAATTTGAACTATACGATATTAAAAATGACTCATAGCACACGCCGCAGAAACAACAGCCACCTGTCTGTAGTATCTATTCCTTTTTATTTCAAACTGTCAGCATTGTTTAGGAAAGACTATTTAAAAAATTCTTTTATAAACAATGGTCTTTAGTATTGTGTGTCTTGTATTGTTCGCTTCCATTTGCTTACGTTTGGGTTTGGTGTTTTTTTTAGTAATTTTAATGAGTAGGTAATACTGTGCATATTTATAAATATATTTCATGTTATTTCAATTCTAACGGAGTTTATCTGTAAGTATACCGTATTTTATTAATTTTTACCATATTCTCCGGCTATCTCGGATTTTCGATAACCCGGATCGGTCGCGGTCCCGATTAATCCGAGTTATCGAGGTTCCACTGTATTTACAATGTTATAACCAATGTTCTACGAAAATCGTAATAAGTTCAGCTCCCTGTAAAAATAAAAATAACCATAACAGCAATGGTTTATTGGTGCAATATTTTTTGTTGATTGTCAAAATTTATAAAAATGGTTGATATTGCTAATTTTTTTTGTATCGAATACAGGGTAAGTCAAAATGCAAGTACATTATTTCCTCAGTAATTTTAAATAGAACACCCTAATTAATAACTTGCTCTGAGAAATTAAAATATCTCGAAAACTAACAGATTTAGACATAGGGAATATTAAACAAAAATTAAAGTACGGTAATGGTACTTTTCGATAGTGATATAAAATACAGGGTGTTTCATTTAAAATTTCTGAGAAAAGAATGTACTTGCGTTTGGACTCACCCTGTATTCGATATAAAGAAAATTAGCAATATCAATAATTCTTAAAAATTTTCACAATCAACAAGAATATGGCATTAATAAACCATTACTGTTATGCTTATTTTTATTTATACAGGGAGCTAAACTTATTACAATTTTCATAGAAAATTGGTTCTAACTTTCTAAAAGCCTTATATAATATTACAAGCCTTTATATTTTTGTGATGGGGCAGTTAACAGGATTTCGAATATAAAATAAAATATAGGGTGTTTAAAAAAACATAAGTTTGGTCTGCCACTATGTTATCGCACGTCCTGTAACATTCTTACTAATTTTGTAATTAATAAGCTCAAAGTTGGTTGCAATTTTTGTTATTAACTTTTATTGCTATCTATTACTATAGCGGATCAACTGAGCTTTATCACACTAATCAATCACCATGTATATTGAATTTAAAATTATTTTAAGACGAAAATTTTTTGTCATTACTTTTTAAACCACAGAAATGTCTGGCAATTAAAACTCATATTTCTAATAAGGTTTAAGAATTAATGACAATAAAATTGTTCGTCTTAAGATAATTTTAAATTCGATATATTTACCTGTACAAGTGTGCTGCGCAGTAATGAACGCAACCTGTATCAGTAGCCAGATGGCCGGTACGGTGTTCGAGGAAGCATAGGGAACAAAGCTAGTTGCCAATGTGATTTTCAACTAGTAACTTTACCGGTGTAACGAAATTTATTAACTGGTATTGGATAATTGTTTAATGAATACCTTTTATTTAATGATTTTCTTCAGAATACACACAATACAAAATACATATCATGTTTTGCCAAACCAAAAACGAAAATAAATGGACATATTTCAGATTTCAACATAAGAAATCAATTAGATATCAAATTCGGAACTATCTAATAAATACATCAGCGCACATAATCATATATTGCCATTCTCATTTTTAAGGGCTTTACCTTCATCAAAGACATACCAAACTCTACCAACTCGAAGAAATGTTACTAAATAACATATCAAGCAAACAATCTCATTTTGGTAAAAACCGGACATATAAAATTTTGCCATATCACTACAAATTTTTTATTATACATAATAAATTTGGATTAAAATTATACATAACGAGTCCCAATGTCTTAATGATATAAAAGGGACATTACTTACAAATAAAGCCTTGACAAGAGAGTATCTGGCCTTCTCACATATATTTCATTCTAAAAGTGTCTACCCAAATACAAAGATGAGAATCTTTAAAACCTTAATTCGACCAATAGCATGGTATGGCAGTGAAGCAGGTGCCCTGAAAGAAACATCCAAAAACAAACTCGACACATTCGAAAGGAAAGTACTGAGGAGAATATTAGAAAAATGCTTAAAATATATTGGCCCAAATAAAATAACTGATACAAAACTATGGGAAAGAACAATGCAAACTAAGGTATCTACGACGGTCAAGAAAGAAAAAGGAAATGGATTGGCTACACTTTGAGGAAAGATCAAAACAACATAACAAGACAAGCACTTAAGTAACAACTGAAGGGAAAAGAAAGGGAGGAATATCAGACACCAACTGGAAAAGAAATACAACGAGAAAATACGAAAAAATTGGACTAATGGCATGAAGTAAAAAGAAGAAAGATGGAAGAAACTAATACACAATTTATCCAGAGAATAAACAAGAAAGAAGATACGCAGACCTAACCAGTCAGCAATGTTTAATGTTTCAATATTTTTGACTAAGAGACGGTTAAGTGCCCTATACTCAACAAGAAGGAATGTAACTAGAGAGAGAGAGAGAGAGAGAGAGAGAGAGAGAGAGAGAGAGAGAGAGAGAGAGAGAGAGAGAGAAAATTTTATTCATTAAATAAATTTTCATGTATCTATATTCTAACACAGCAAAAGTGAATTTACAGAAAACAATATTAATGGAAAGAATAATCACGTACTTTTCTTAATAAAAATCATCATCACTTTTAAGGCATTGTTGAATTTCTTCCAGAGTCATTCCTTTCGTTTCAGGCACTATAAAATATCCCACGATTGCGGAAATCGTATTACATATGGCAAAAAATAAAAACGGAAAATAGAACCCCAGACTTATATTTAAAAAGTAAAAAAGATAATTCGTTATAAAGCTTCCAATCCCATAGCCCATTATTATCAAAGTCATTGCTTTGGACTTTATACTAGCAGAGAATAACTCACTCAACATAAGAGTAGGAAGAACAGATACTCCAAAAGAAGAAAAGCATAAGAAGACTGCAGAAAGTACTATTGGTGCTGACTTGACACGTGATAGGTTAACGTGAGTGTAAGCGTCTAGATAAAAGTACGCAGACAGTACATACAACGCTATACCTGCGAAGAATACCGAAATTATGAAGCAAGGTCTTCTGCCAAAGCGGTTTACTATAAGAAACAGAACTATCACGTTTAGTATCACAGATGCACCTTGGAAGATTATACCAGAGGCTTCCTTTCCAATTTTTTCTCCTGCTTTCTCAAAAATGAATTGTGTGTACGTATTGAAAACAGTTAGCCCAGACATCTGTTGGCTAAACCGTAAAAACAATCCAGCAACCAAGGCTCTTCTGTTGCTGTTAATCTTAAACAAGTCTTTCCAAGATGCAGACTCGGACATTTGTCTTGCGACATCTTTCTTCAAACTAGAAAAATCCGTGTCAATGATTTTCTTTCTTGTTAGGAACTTTAATGACTTCTTAGCCTGTTCTTCTTCACCTTTTATCATGTGATAGTACGGTGATTCTGGCATAAACATAAATAGTATAAAGAATAAAATTGGGAATGCTAAACCAACGTATGATGTTTCTCTTACACCTAAATAACTACCAATAAGGTTAACTAAAAACTGTCCACAATACAGAGAAATGGATATGGCATTCCCCCAAGTGCCCCTAACTTCTGGATTTACGATTTCTCCTATGTACACCAATAAAGCTGCAAATATGCAACTTTCAGACAGTCCAGAGAATACTCTGGCAAGATAGAACACGTATACTGATTTGGCGAATCCTGAACAGATCCAACTGGCTATTTGTGGCACGACTATCAGCAGCAGTGTCCTTTTTCTTCCAATCACATCCATGAGTTTGGAGAAGAGTGGACAGAAGATTATGATCGCTAGTGGGTGGATGATATTAAAAAATGATCCTTCTTGCTCTGTGATGTTGTAATTTTCTTTGTCTTCGGTTATTTTTAGAAGAAAAGGAGAAGGCCATGAAAAGAGCATGCCGTTGGTTATTCCAGCAAGCATACCTAAAATATAAAAAATAAATTAGAAAGGAAATACCAATTTAAATAATTTGAGTGAATTAATATCAGAACAAATATAAATTAGTGTTGAACTACGATCTTAAAGAAGATCAGAAGTAAACTAATATTTTGGCAAGAATACATAATAAAACTATTCTACGATGATATAATGATACAAGAAGAACCACAGGAACAAACAGGACCGATAGCAATAATGTATGAATTAGAACAGGCTATTAGAAATGCACAGACCGCAAAAGCAGTACGCCCAGATCCGACTGAGCTAATTAAATGCATTGACGAAGAAACACTGCATATATTTTTAGATCTGTTCAACAAGGTATATATACAGGGTGTAACGAAAATACAGGTCATAAATTAAATCACATATTCTGAGACCAAAAATAGTTCGAATGAACCTAATTTACCTTAGTACAAATATGCACAGAAAAAAGTTACAAAATGAAAATCGATTTTTTCGAATATATCGAAAACTGTTAGAGATTTTTTATTGAAAATGGACGTATGGCATTCTTACGGCAGGAACATTTTAAAAAATAATTATAGTAAAATTTGCGCACCCCATAAAAATATTTTATGGGGGTTTTGTTCCCTTAAACCCCCCCAAACTTTTGTGTACGTTCCAATTAAATTATTATTGTGGTACCATTAGTTAAATTCAATATTTCTAAAACTTTTTTGCCTCTTAGTATTTTTTCGATAAGGCAGTTTTTGTCGAGTTGCGGCTTCTTTTTTAATATGTTTACATAAAAATTTTATGGGGATTTTGTTCCTTTAAACCCCCCAAATGTTTGTGTATGTTCCAATTAAACTTTTACTGCGGTACCATTAGTTAAACACAGTGTTTTTAAAACTTTTTGCCTCTTTGTTTTTCGAGAAGGCACTTTTTATCGAGATATTACTTCTTTTTTAATATGGTTCAAAATATACCTAAAAATGTAAATGAAGACACAAGTTCATGAAGGGTCTATGTGACATTTGCATGTTATTGAGAAAAATGAAAAAGTTTTTATACTAGAACTTTTTTACTATAAGATCTAAATACACTAAATTTATAGGATAGGTAGTCCTAAAACTAATATATTTATTAACACTATTAAAAAAAACTTAAAAAAAATATTTTTTATATATAAAAAGTGTACATAGATCCTTTATGCACTTACATTTTAAAATTTACTGTGTACATAGTAACATAGAAAAGTAACTTAGAAGTTACACTCTAGTAACTTAGAAAATATTAATTTTAAAACGTGTTTGGCTTGTTTGAAAGATTTTTAGGTTTAAACAACTTTTAACATAAAAAACATGTTTTGAAAAATTTGTCACATAGACCCTTCATGCACTTGTGTCTTCAAATCATAAATAAATTTTCATATTATTACCAAGTCTCCATAATCGTACTTAGCCATATACAAATATGTGGTGGATTTGACAAATATTCAAAATATCTCGATAAAAACTGACTTTTCGAAAAAGTACTGAGAGGCAAAAAAGTTTTTAAAATATTGTGTTTAACTAATGGTACTACAATAATAATTAAATTGGAACGTACACAAAAGTTTGGGGGGTTTAAAGGAACAAATCCCCCATAAAATTTTTATGGGGTGTCCAAATTTCACTATAATTTTTTCTTAAGATACTACTACCATAAGAATGCCACATGTCTATTTTCAATAAAATATCTCTAATAGTTTTAGATATATTGGAAAAAATCGATTTTCATTTTGTAACTTCAAGGTGCTATAACTTTTTTTATGTGCACATTTGTACTAAGGTAAGTTAGGTTCAATCGAACTATTTTTGGTCCCAGAATATGTGATTAAATTTATGACCTGTATTTTTGTTACACCCTGTATAATAGGAGTAGTACCCTAGGATTGGTTGCTGTCCACGTTTGTAACCCTACCAAAGTCCGTACATGGGACAGAATGCTCTCAGGATCTCTATATGTCGGCTTTATAGATTATCAAAATGTTTTTGATAGAGTACGACATAGAAAACTCGTAGAACTTTTAAAAGAAAATAATGTGGATAGCCGAGATATACGGGTTATAGTCAATCTGTACTGGCATTAAAAAGCAAAAGTTAAGGAGAAACCGAAACTATAGAAATCAAAAAAGGTGTCATACATGGTTGCGTGTTGTCTCCATTGTTATTCAATCTGTACAACAGGGTATATCAATAAACGGAAAAATCTTAAACAACATCAGATTTGCAGACGACACCGGTATTTTTGTATATGACACTCTAGAAGCTGTGCAACGACTAGTAAATAGATTACATCAAGTCAGTATGAAATATGGACTACAAATGAACGTTAAGAAAACCAAGTTCATGATTATTTCTAAGCAACATACAGTAGGAAGGCTAAATATCGAGGGAAAACAAGTAGAAAGAGTGAATAGCTACAAATATCTGGGAACCTGGGCCAATGAAAACAATGACCAAGGTAGAGAAATCAGACCAAACATATTGAAGTTGCAAGAATAGTATTTATAAGAAGCTGAGAATAAGAGCCTTAAGGAGCTATATGTTCTGGAAGTGGATATTATAAAGAAGATTGAAGCATTTGCGATGTTGTGCTGTAAGAGAATTTTGAAAATACAATGGATCCAACAGGTTACAATTGCAGAAGTATTATGAAAGCTACAAAAAGATTACGAGGTCATAAAGAACATCAAAACAAGAAAGCTGGAATATTTAGGTCACAATATCACGGACCCATAGAAGAACGAAAAATTCCCTGGCTGAGTAATCTAAGAAAGTCATATAGTGGCAGCTCAGTAAATCTTTTCAAAGTAGCCGGTAATAAGGTACGGATAGCTGTGATGATAGCCAACCTTCGATACGAGAAGGAACTACATGAAAAAGAAGAAATGTTGAACTACAACAATCTACTTGAACTAAACACGGACAACAGTGCTTAGGCATTGTATTAAAAATTTAAGATCTTATAATATGTTTTAGTGCGTAGAGACCTATTTAGATGCATATAACAAGAGGATAATGCTACAATTAACATAATTATTTATTTATTTAGTTATTAATAAATTTTAATATTAAATAATTAATTAATTATTTTATTAAATTTAATTTTAACTGGGATTTTTCCTTTAATTTGTATTTATTTATTAACTTTTATTTATTTATTTATTTTTACATTTATTTTTAATGACAGATTATCAAAACGTAACAAATGAATGCATATTGTAAATTAGCTATATTATGTGTTTTGTATTTGCACCTGTATAATATATTTATGTGTTGATATATAAATATTTGCAACTGTTTATACAGGGTGATTGATTAGTAGGGTAAAGCTCCGCTATAGTAATAGATAGCAATAAAAGTTAATAAAAAAAATTTTAGCCACATTTGACCTTCATATTATAAAATTAGTTAGAATGTTACAGGGTGTTCGATAACACAGTGGCAGACCAAACTTATGTTTTTTTTTAAATGGAACACCCTATATTTTATTTTATATTCGAAATCCCGTTAACTTCTCCATCACAATAATATAAAGGTTTGTAATGTTATACAGGGTATTTACAAAAATTATAACCAAATTTTTATGAAAATCGTAACAAGTTCAACTCCCTGTATAAATAAAAATAAGCCCAACAGCAATGGTTTATTAATGCCATATTTTTTTACTTATTGTCAAAATTTTTAGAAATTATTGATATTGCTAATTTTCTTTATATCAAATACAGGGTGAGTCAAAACGCAAGAACATTATTTTCTCAGTAATGTTAAATAGAACACCCTGTATTTTATATCATTATTGAAAAGTTACATTAACCTACTTTAATTTTTATATATCATTCCCTATGCCCAAATTTATTAGTTTTCGAGATATTTTCATTTTTCAAAGCAAATTATATTTTAGGTGTTTAAATTTATCTAAATTTTAAGTAAGCCATGACTGAATTGACAATTGAAAATTACCGATTATCAATCCGGTAATCAATGTAACACTGTGGCAAATAAAGAAATAAAAATAATTTATTAGTAATACATTTTACAAACAAAAACACAACCACTACATGCAACATTTTTGAAACAATTAAAAACTACCTTTTTATGTAAATGCAACAAATAAACAAAGAAAATTAGTAATAAATTTTACAAAAAAACACACAAACACAAAATACAATATTTTGTGAAGACAATTAAACACTAATTTTGTATGTAAATGTAACAATGTAACAAATAAAGAACGAAACATAATTTATCAGTAATACATTTTGCAAAAAACATGTTTGAAAAAATTAGAAGCTACTTTTAATAAAATATTTTTAATATTTAATTACATAAGGTGTTCAAAATTATGTCCTAACACATTTATGTACGCCTAAAAACGATCATTGAATGAGCTACTTACTCTACGGAGCATTTGTAAATTAACACATTGAAATACACTTTGTATTCTATTTTTCATCTCATCCCTTGTTGTTGGAGGTATTTTATAAACTTCATTATTAACGTTTCCCCAAAAAAATCAGTACAGTTCATTAAATTCTGGTGATTTGTGTGGCCACGCTACTGGTCCATTGAAAAATGAAAATACATATCTCTAAAGTTAGACATAGGTAATGTTATGTAAAAATTAAAGTCCGGTGATGGTACTTTTCAATAGTGGTATAAAATACAGGGTGTTCCATTTAAAATTACTGAGAAAATAATGTACTTGCGTTTTGACTCACCCTGTATTTGATATAAAGAAAATTAGGAATATCGACCATTCTTCAAAATTTTGACAATACGTTAAAAAATATGGCATTAATAAACCATTGTTGTTTTGCTTATTTTTATTTATACAGGGAGTTGAACTTGTTACGATTTTCATATAAAATTGGTTATAACTTTGTAAATACCCTGTATAACATAACACACCTTTATATTTTTGTGATGGAGAAGTTAACAGGATTTCGAATTTTAAACAAAATATAGGTAAATAAAAGGTGGCTAAAATTTTTGTTATTAACTTTTATTGCTATCTATTACTATAGCGGAGCTATTGAGCTTTACCCTACTAATCAATCACCCTGTATAGTGTATGTGAAATTATAATAATTTTATCTTTAGAAGTTTTTTTGTTTTCGTTTGCTTTTCTGTGTTTTTTTTTTAACAAATTTATCTCCAGTTTGGACCAATACTTAAATTAGAGCCAGAGAGTCAGGTAATAGAACAAGTAATTGAGTCTAAAAATCTGGGCGTCACACTATCTAGCTACAGAAAGCTCTAAACAGGAGTGGAAGATCAGGTCAATAGAGCAAACAGAGCCGCAGCTTGCCTAAATAAAAGATTATGCAGATATAAAAGTATCCAAAACAGTTATCAGACCAATAATAATGACATCAGAAATACTACCTGTCACAGAGAGAAAGAGGTAATTATCAAAAATTAGAGGAAGAGGTAACGCAAGAAATAATTACAGCGGACAGAATATCTGTAGGTATCCGAGATATACATTGTGAAATGGTTTAGGGTAGTAAAACAGGAAAGCAATAAATCACCATATTATGGAAGGAGAGTAATTGGAAGATCAAGAAAACGATAGGCAGACAATCTCTTAAACCGAGAAACTTAAAACCGAGAAATAACTCGTAGATATAATAGTTCCCTACATATGCCCACAGAGCACAGTAAAAGGAAAAAAGAAGAGCTGAGAGCTAAGTAAATATAGTATGTGTAAGTCGGTCTGGATAGCTTAAGCTGTAGGATATCTGACTTCCACGCAGTAGGCCCGAGTTCGAGTCGCAGTATCGGTGAGAACATCTAGACATTTTTAAAAATATCTAGGCCCCAGGTCGACTCCTGAATAAAATGAGTACCTCGGGTAAAACCGGGGTAATAATAGGCGGTTGAAGCGAAGCACTGACCCTTTTGCCTTCCTTGTAAACCGTAGGCCCTAAAGATAGCCATCTAGCCTGCTAATCTCAAAGCCGCGTCAGCGGTATAAAAGGGAGACTATTATTATAAATTCTTACCAGAAAAAAGGATTATATTGAATGTGGACTTATTGGGTCAACGGTCACCAAGTTAGAGATAGCTTAAATAATATAATATTAATTTTTACATTCTGGCATTTTGTAAGGTCCCAAAATACCCCGTTATTTTGATCTATTTAATTTAAATAAAATAAATCACTCTAAAAACAAATATAAGGCTCCCTAAATGTTACGTGTACTCAGTGCTTCTGTGCGGAGTAGAAACGTGGACATTAAAGACAGAGACTCTATCGAAACTTCAAGCTTTTGTGCTATGGTTGTACAGAAGGATCCTGAAGGTACCATGAACAGACAAAGTCACCAATGAAGAAGTACTACGGAGGATGAACACAACCGCAGATTTATTCAACATCGTGAAGGGCCGTAAGCTGCAGTACATTTTAAAAGATAAATTGAAGGAAAAAGGCCCCAGGACGAAGAAGAATATCCTGGCTTGCTAATCTGAGAGCATGGTATAGAAAGACCTTAACACAACTATTCCGTATAGCAACCAACAAAGTCATCATAGCCAAAATGATCGCCAACGTTCGGAACGGACAGGCACCCTAACAAGAAGAAGACGTTAAAAATGATCTTCTGTTAGAAATGTCTATAGTCTATATAGTAATATTGCCAAATTAAAAGTCGTAAAACTTTCAAGATAGTGAAGATCAAAATAAAGAAAGGTAAAGCAAAACAAAACTAAATTTAAAAAAAATGTTTGTGTACTTTGTACGCAGGTAAGAAGTTATACTTCTATTATATGATTTCAACGAAATAAATATAATGTCAACAGGTTATTTGTATTTAAAGATTAAACTAATTTTTACTTACTACTTTCCAACAATTTTTATTAAAACAATACTAAAATAAAAAAAAAAAAATTAGATAACACACGGATTCGAACCAGGGACCTCTCGATATCCGGTCGAACTCGTTATCACCGAGCTAAACTCCCTTTGCTTTGACAGCTTACAAGATTTCTTATACATACTGACAAATTTAATAGACCAAGTGAGGTATAAAAATACTTTAAAATTTAAAGTAAATATACTTACTATTATTATAAAATATTTTATTTTCGAGGAAGACAAATCCAGAGACACAAAAATTATAATAAATATATTTACTAAAAACACTAATATATTCTTTTAATGACTTATTTGTGCTGATAGATAGGTACATAATTTGAAAGATTAGCAACGAACTACATACTGTTTGTCTGCGCATGCGCCAGGGAAGTATAAAATTTCGCCCTCGATCGTAAAGAAGTATAACTTCAAAAATAAAATAAAACAAAGAAGTAAACATATACTAAATAGTTAGAAAAAAATTCTATTGAAAATTATCCACGCCAGAATACACTCTAAACTGGAGCTGGATATTAGTGACACTCAATATGGGTTCCGCAATGGTATGGGTACCAGAGAGGCATTATTCTCCTTCAACGTGCTGACACAGAGATGTTTGGATGTTAACCATCCTCTTTACGTCTGTTTTATAGACTACAATAAGGCGTTTGATAAAGTAAAACATGATCGACTCATGGAAATCCTAAAAAATAAAAACCTAGATGAAAGAGATTTAAGACTAATAACACACCTCTATTACAATCAGCGAGCAATAGTAAGAATTGAAAAAGAAACATCTGAAGAAAATGGAAATAAAGAGAGGAGTCAGGCAAGGCTGCATACTATCACCTCTATTATTTAACGCTTATTCTGAAGAGGTAATGCGAGAAACTCTGGAAGATGAAACAGTCGGCATAAGAGTAAATGGAGTCTTAGTTAACAACATCAGATATGCAGATGATACAGTAATAATAGCCGATAGTTTACAAGACCTGCAAAGACTCATGAGTAAAATAGTAAGGTGTAGTAGGGAGTACGGACTCTCTCTCAATATCAAAAAGACGAAGTTTATGAAAATTAGTAAAAACAACCATAATACTAACGAAATCTTGATAGTAGAGGGCCAGCAGATCGAAAGAGTAAAAAAGTACACTTACCTAGGAACACTTATAACAGAAAATAATGACTACACTGCAGAAAAAAAAGTCAGAATCGAAAAAGCACGTTCTAATTTTATAAAAATGAAAAAGGTCCTATGTAGCAAAGATTTAACATTAGCTCTTAAAGTACGCCTAACAAAATGTTACGTCTACAGTGTTCTATACTATGGAGTGGAATCATGGACGTTAAATGTAGAGACAATGAGACGACTTAACGCCTTTGAAATGTGGACCTATAGAAAAATTATGAGGGTTTCCTGGGTAGATAGAGTTACAAACAATGAAGTACTGAGAAGAATAGGTAAAGAAAAGGAAGTTGACCTTACAATTAAAGAAAAGAAGCTACAGTATCTCGGACATGTGATGCGGGGCGAGAAGTATGGTATCCTACGACTCATAATGCAGGGAAAGATAGATGGCAGAAGAAGCATCGGAAGAAGACGAATTTCATGGTTGAAGAACCTGAGAGAGTGGTTTGGATGCAGCTCGAAACAACTATTTAGAGCTACTGCCTCAAAAATTAAAATAGCTGTGATGATTGCCAACCTCCGTAGCGGAGATGGCACCTGAAGAAGAAGAAATAGTTAGACTCTACTAACTAATGGTTTAACCGTTGATTGATGAATACTTATCAGTATATATTTATATTTATCAGTATATTTATCAGTCAACGGTTTAACTGTTAAGTTTTATTATTGTATAATAGAAGTAAGTATTATTTTCTATTATTGTATTATATTATTTTATAGGGGACGTGAGTAAATACTTTTTTTTTTCTTCTCTGATTCTGGCCTTGGTTTAGAACTAGAACCTTTAGCCACGTAATTGTATAACTTATCACTAACTCAGGTGTAATGTGTAGTGTGTGTGTGTTGAGTAAGTGTCTTGTTACTTTGCAAAGTCGACGTCAATGTCTTTGTAAAGAGACGCTAATTGTATCCGAACGTCTGCGGTCCCTCCGGTGAGTACCGATCCCACAAGAACAGAAACTATTTTCATTTTTTAATTTATAATAAATGGAAAAATTCCTGACCCTGGTGAGATTCGAACTCACGACCATTCGGAACTTTCGATCCAAAGGTTAGGCGCTCTTACCACTGAGCCACAGAGGGGGTGAGTACATACTTCCTGCATATAATTATAGAGAAGACATCTGTGCATTGTGTAACTCAGGAATAAGGGACAGTTTGCAGATTATTTGGAAATTATATGTAATATTTCAGCACTTACTGACTAAAATGACCATAACTTGTGGCCATTGCTTTTCCTCTTCTTTGTCATTCTCACTCACTGCAGTCATTTTACTGATTTTGGTAACTCACTGAGGTCATTAACATAAGCGGCACGTATACAACTAAATAAAAAGAAAATAGCTAGGTAAATAAAGTACATTTTCATTATAATATCATTAGAACTAATAGAGTTGGGAGTATTTGTTTTAATTGGTTGTTGCTGTTTAAATTTTATACTACAAATATTACAAAATTTCATAATGGAACACAACGGATAGATATAAAGATCTATCGTAATTAACATACGTAATTTTTTTTATTTATTACACCTAATTTTCAATCTACTCAGTAGTACAGGAATATTTAGTAAATATGATGAGTGATATAATATGTGGCTTGTAGTGGGTATTATCCATTAACGGTTCTCCAAGTCTTCACCTAAACCCAAAGTCTTCGGGCCAGGTTCTGTTTAGACATCTAGTGGTAGTGGTGTGGTTGGTACAATGCTCTTATGATTGGGCAATCATTTGTGAAATTTCTTTCTTTGGCTCTGTTTGCCTGAAGGTCAATGACTTCTCTTCTGAATGGAATAGCAAGATCGTTGTGTATTGTATAGTTGAAGGGTACCATGGAGCATTGGCTATTGTTCAAAACTGGACTTATAATAGAAGACCCAGTATAATAAGCAAATATTGAGATAGCCACGTAGTAGGTTATCAAAATGAACATAATAGCAGAAGGTCCACAAAAAATAAAAAAAAAACTAGCATACAACCCCTTTCGTTATTTGTTATTTATGCTTTTACCACAGTATATAGTGGTTCCACAGTAAAACCACTCCTCTGTCGGCGCTTTGATCTCAAGAAGTCATACCGACAGTACGCTTCACCGGTGGTAGATGCGGGTTTTCCCTTTTAAAATCCGTACCTTTCTATGCGACTAGCAATGCGAGAGTGGGGAAAAAGCGACTAAGAACATTGCGCGGTCGCCATGCGCGACTACAGATTTTAATTCCAATTTTTCGGAAAGTGGTTCTACTGTCCCTCTTTATACTGTGCTTCTACTAACAATTTATACTATTTAAAAAAAAAACAAAAACATTAAGGCACCGTTCTTAGGCACCAAAAACACTCTTCCGTTAGGTCCATAAGGACCAAGAATGCGAAAACTGAGTATTGAGGTCACGTACCGACAGGCGTGGGATTGATGGCCAGATCTTCCTCCTTCCTCCGGATAGCGAGACATCTCTCTCTCTCTCTCTCGTTCCATCCCTCCTTGTGGAGTATTGTGTAAGGTTGCTGTCTGGCCGGAACAGCCCATCTTCTTTTGGTTTTATTGTCTGGATAAATTGTGAACTAATTCCCTCCACTCTCTTCTATATTTTGCTCTCTTTTTGACTTCGCTCCATCTTAGTCCAATTTTTTCGTGTTCTCTCGTTGTTGTTCTTTTCCAGCTGTTGTCTGCTCTGTCTCTCTTTCTTTTCCCCTCTGGTTGGTATTCAAGTGCTTGTCTTGCTATGCTGCTTTGGTCTTTTTTCAAAGTGTGGCCGATCCATTTCCATTTTTTTTTTCCTTGACTGTGGTGTAGATATGTTAGTTTGCTTTGTCCTTTCCCATAGTTCTGTATTAGTTATTTTGTTTGGCCATTATATTTCCAGGATTTTTCTTAGAGATTTGTTTACAAATGTTTGTAGTTCTTTAGTTGTCTTTTCGTCCTGTTTCCATGTTTCTGCTCCATAGAGCAGTATACTTTTAATTCAACTATTAAAGATTTTAATTTTTGTTGTTTCCGATATTTCGTTTGTTGGCCAAATTCTATTTAAAGCGTTTAATGCGTTTCCTATATAATGCTAAACACCCCCCGCTCCTTTCCACGACAGATTCCAGATATGTGAACTTGTCTACCTCTTCTACTTCTTTACCGTTTATCATTATTTTATTATTTGGATGGTTATTATTTTTTAGAAGTTTAGTTTCCCCTGTGTTTATTCGAACTCCGATCGTGTCGGAGTACTGTGTCAATTTGTCAATTTTTGCTTTGCGTATGATTTCGGTGTTTAGTTATCAGGCAGATGTTATCTGCAAATTCGAGATCTTCTAACTGTTTGAATAGGTTCCACCTGATGCCTGTTCGATCGTCGATTACTTTTCTCATTACCCAATCTATCGTAATAAGGAATAGGGTAGGGGATAGTACACAACCCTGTTCGACTCCACTTTCTATGGATATTTCTTCTGTTACTTCATCTGCATGTTCTAGTTTGGCTTTGTATCCTTCGTAGAAGAGTTTAATAAAGTTTATGATTTTTAGTGGTATCCCATATAATCTAAGGATTTTCCACATCTGTTCCCTATTTACACGGTCAAAGACCTTTTCGAAATCGATAAAACTCGCATCTATATCTTTATTCCATTCATTTGTTATGGATAGCGAGACATGCGGGCCCCATTATTTCCTTATATGGGGTACGGCCGCAAACTCAAACATAGTGATATTGGAACGCTTTCAGTCGAAGGTACTATAAACCATAACAAATGCACCTTGGTTTATACCAAACATGGAAATCCGAGACGATATCCAAGTAGCCACAGTTAAAAGAAATATTAAGTAAATACCATAGCCGCTATTTGCTAAAATTGGAAAACAACCCAAACAATCTTGCACTAAACCTGCTACATAATAGTGAGCAAACTCGGAGACTGAAGAGGCACAAACCATTGGAACTCCCATAATATAGGTTTTAAGCAGCAGTGAAGTGAAGTGCAATGAGGTAGGAGGTAGTTAGCGTTAAAGGCAGATTTCAATAATCTGAGAGACTAGTTAGTCCAGAAAGCCACTGCGCATCCGCTAGGAAAAATATTCTGTTTAAGATTTTTTGCACAATCTTACTCAAAAAGGACTCCTTTTAACAAATTGGCATGTTGCCAGGACCAAAAGGTGGTCAAAAATTTTTTAAACTTTTTTTTTGTTTTTTTTTCTAAAATTATTTTTTTTGCGTGGAAAAAAGTTTTTTAGGTTTTTTGGATCATTCCAAACAGAAAAGGTCGTCAGTGACTTTTCTCTAAAAATGATAGTTTTTGACAAATAAGCGATTAAAAATTGAAAAATTGCGAAATCGGCAATTTTTAACCCTCAAGAACTATGTGAAAAACTGAAAATTTGAATATTGCCAAGGTAGGCAGATATTCTTTAAACATCTATTGATGAAATTCCGAAGAGTTTTTTGCAATACAATATTCAAAACTCCTTTGTTTTTTAATTGCTAATCAAGCGTGCGCGACACTATTTTCCACCGAGAGTATGGTGCAAATGAAAGGAATAAATTCGTTATTTCGTAAACCGGCGACTTTAAGGAAAAATCCCGAAAAAGGTCGATTTTTATTTTTAAGATATGATATTGTGACATATATGGTATACTAGTGACGTCATCCATCGGGGCGTGATGACGTAATCGATGATTTTTTTAAATAAGAATAGGGGTCGTGTGGTAGATCATTTGAAAGGTTCTTCAATTCTCTATTCAGTAATGTAAACATTTACATAATTACTTATACAGGGTGTCCTTCTACTTCTTTTTTGTCAAATAATTTAATTTAATAAAATTTTTTTTGGACACCCTGTTTAAATAATTATGTAAATGTTTATATTACTGAATAGATAATTGAAGAACATTTCAAATGAGCTAGCACACGACCCCTATTCTTTTTTAAAAAATTATCGATTACGTCATTACGTCCAGATGGATGACGTCACTAGTATACCATATATGCCACAATATCATAACTTAAAAATAAAAATCGACCTGTTTCGGGAGTTTTCCTTAAAGTCGACGGTTTACGAAATAACGAATTTATTGCTTTCATTTGCACCATACTGTCAGTGGAAAATAGTCAAGTATATTCAAATGGGAAATAAGCCACAATTTTACCTAAAAATGATTTTATTAACGTTTCGACGCCCAAGTCGGGTGTAAAATTAGTGGTAATAATAATAAAATTAGGTAAAATTGTGGCTTATTTCCCATTTGAATATACTTGATTATAAAAATGCCACAAGAAAATAGCTTCAGAACAACAGTGGAAAATAGTGTCTCGCACGCTTGATTAGCAATTAAAAAACAAAGGAGTTTTGAATATTGTATTGCAAAAGCTCTTCGGGATTTCATCAATCGATGTTTAAGGAATATCTGCCTACCTTGGCAATATTCAAATTTTCAGTTTTTCACATAGTTCTTGAGGGTTAAAAATGGCCGATTTCGCAATTTTTCAATTTTTAATCGCTTATTTGTCAAAAACTATCATTTTTAGAGAAAAGTCACTAAAGACCTTTTCTGTTTGGAATGATCCAAAAAACCTAAAAAAACTTTTTTCCATACAAAAAAAAATAATTTTAGGAAAAAAACAAAAAAAACGTTTAAAAAATTTTTGATCACCTTTTGGTCCTGGCAACATGCAAATTTGTTAAAAGGAGTCCTTTTTGAGTAAGATTGCCCAAAAAATCCGAATTAGAATTCTTTTTCCAGCGGATGCGCAGTGGCTTTCTGGACTAAGTGGAGTTTTTGTTTTCACTGATCATAAATTTAAATTTATACATACACCCTTTTGTACAAACAAAAAACATGCTTATAATTTTTATCTATTAATTGCATGTAGTAAATAAACTTTAATAAAAAAAATATTTCATTGTAACACACGTTTGTGTCTTGGAGGAGCTGAGTTGTACGCTTATGTTTTTGTGTGTGACTTTTATATCAATGGCCAAACTAATATATCTGGGTGATTATATAGTTATTTTATATTATACAAAGGACACTATAAAGACAATATATCTAATGAATTAGGAACCATTCGGATTCATTCACTAATAATCATTTAACCACCTCTATTCTAAACTGTGTTAAATTATAATTACCGACGGTTGTTTTTCAGTATTACGTAGACAAATTATTTGGTAATTATATAGTCATTTAGAATTAAGAATTAAGAATTCTATAAACAGTCGTTCTAGTATAGGTAAATTATATTTTTGGATATCTTTTAAGTTTACGAACTACAATATTTCCAATAATATTTAACTAAATTTTTTGGAGCAATCGGCACTCCAGAAACCAAATTAGAGTAAAATAAAAATAATATGGGAATATAAATTATATGTAGAGGAAACCAAATAGGCCATAATAAGTAACAATGGTGTCGCAATTATATTGGATAAAACTATAATAAAGGAGATAAAAAACATTAGAGATAGTATGGTCACATAAAGAGAATGTCAATCGGGAGATGAATAATATTAAAATCAATTAACATAGAACAATAATAACCTAGTGAGAAAGCCAGAAAATTGTTTGCAAGAAATTAACGAAATATGCAGAAAGAAATCGAAAGGTCGTAAAACTCTACAAAATATGAATAATTAAAGAATGTAAACTTAGTAATTGTTTTCAATTAATATTGTTAGACCACGTATGAGATCAAATGTTGCTGTAAAACTTTAAAAATATAGAAAAATAGACGAGAAGCAGTAGTGAGGATAGCACATTTAGGGCCCCGTGAGTAAAAATTTTCAAATATGATAGATACTTTTAAAAGACCATAATTATTTATTTTCTATGTTTAACATATATAAATAAATATTTATGTGCAAAATTATGTCATTTTTTTGTCCTTTAAGGTTACAATATCAATGTTAACAGTTATCCAATGTTATCGATGAATAACGAATGTATATGTATGTAAATACATAAGTCTTTAATTTTTTAACCCTTTAAAATTTAAATACAGTCAGAAAAATGAAAGAATACCCATGAACGAACATATAAAACACGCTGTATTTTCCTGTCACCGTGTCACAAAGAAAATTGTCCAGTGCAAGTACATGTAACAATAATTATTACATGTACTTGCGCTGGCCAATTTTTTGTGCGACACGGTGATAGGAAAATACAGCGTGTTTTATATGTTCGTTCATGGGTATTCTTTCATTTTTCCTACTGTAAGTAAAACTTACTTTATTTATTTATTAGCAAAGTTATTTAAAAAATGCCATAAGCTCTCCTACTCAACAGATTTCCATTATTCGAATTTGTTTGAATGACCTTTTATATGCAAAGTCATTTTAAGTATTTAAGATATTTTTGTTATGGGCCCAGCTTAATTTTGAATGATTTTGATGTATTTCACAAATTATTTTATAAAAATTTTAAAAAATAAAAAAATCTCCTGAAAAACACCTGTCATCATCATAATCATTGGCTTTACAACTCATGGTGGGTCTTGGCCTGTTCCATTCCTTCTCTCAATTCCTAAACCTGTTGTCCGATTTGAGTGATTTTTTAATATGTTATAGCCTTATTCTTCAACAATATCGTTCCAATAATATTGTTGCTAAACAGGTAAATTTTCATTGTATACCGGGTCTACCAGTGAAACTGTGTTTTTTTCTCAAACTTCGCATCGCCCTGTGGAGTATTCTAACATTTAAAAAATACTCAAATTTAAACCCAAATATAGCCTCATGTTTTCTCAACATTCTGTTGTTTGAGTCATTCGCTTATGTTGGACCGTTAAAAAGTTAGGTACTTTAACAGTTAGCCATGTTTTTATCAAAACAGTATGTTTTTAAATAAGCATGGCAAATTTTATGGAGTTATTCTACATGAAAAAATAATGAGTTTGCTTTATAAACCTATATCCGCAAATGCTTAATTTCTAAGATAGACGATGTTGAAATTTTTCTTATAAAGTGACGATTTATTTATTGCTTTAAAACCGGTTGAGATATGCAAATGAAATTTGGTGGGTTTTAAGACGTAGTTATTATACAACTTTTGACATACAAGTTAGAATTTAATATTCACCATTGGCGCGCATACGGGTAATATGAGCTGTCATATTACCCGTATGCGCGCCAATGGTGAATATTAAATTTTTAGTTGTATGTCAAAAAATGTGCAATAACTACGTGTTAAAACCCACCAAATTTCATTTGCATATATCAAGCGGTTTTAAAGCAATAAATAAATCGTCAGTTTGTAAGAAAAATTTCAACACCCCCCTATCTCAGAAACGAAGCATTTGCGGACATACCGTTTATAAAGCAAACTGTCATTATTTTTTCATGCAGAATTACCCTTTAAACGTTGCCATACTTATTTAAAAAGACCATGTGTTGATGAAAAACATGGCTAGTTGTTAAATTACCTAACTTTTTTATGGTCCAATGTACGCGAATGAACCAAAAAGCAAAATGTTTAGAAAACATGAGGCTGTAGTTAGATTTCAATTTCAGTATTTTATAAATGCTAGAATATTCCACAGGGTAATGCGAAGTTTAAGAAAAAAACACAGTTTCATTGGTACACCTCGTATACAATGAAAATTTACCTGTTTAGCAGCAATATTATTAAATCGGTATTGTTAAAGAATAAGGCTATAACATATTAAAAAATCACTTAAATCGGACAACAGGTTTAGGAATTGCGAGACATCAAATATTACCCATTTTTAAGGTGTCCGGTTAATTTTTCATCCGAGTGTATTTAGTGGTTATTAACTATTTAGTAATTATTTTTTGCCAATTTTATTAAAATTGGCAAAATTACCGAATAAAATATCTAGAAAGTTGCGTTTGAGTTTAGCGAACAGACTATAGCAACAAAATATAACTTCTGGAGATAGTATCATAAACTTTGGCAACAATGGTAATCTTTGACATTATTTAGAATTAATATTTTGACAATATCATAGACGCGCTAAATGAAAGTAATAGAAAACGATTTTATTATTAATAAATAGATATTTATAAAAATAAACCAAAATGGATAAAATTTTATGTTAAGATAGGTATTTAGAAAGGTATTTGCATGAAATATCTAATAATAAAACAATAATAAATAATCATTTTTTGTTGTGAAGCGAAACAAATTTCAATTTTCTCATAATTTTGGCACGGTTTTTAATGGACTTTCTCTTGGAAGGTTTCACTTTATTTTTCCTTTGATCTACTTTTTCCATTTTGTTAAACTATTGATAATATTTTTAGAATAAAGAATCCTCCTAAAACTTTATATACTCGCATTACAATTCGAAACATTTTTACGTAAAATATACTTACCTACCTACATATAACTAAAACTCACAATTAACAACAATCTATTCTTTCAAAGAGGCAAACAACTTATACAACAACAAAAAATATATAATTAATTAACTATCAATAAACACTACTTTTCTATGATCCTATGAAACAACAAAAACGAATTCTTAAATTAACACACTACTGCACTGAACAGATATCGATAAAGATGACAGAACAGATTAGAGAAAATCTGACGCAGGTTTGTCAAAATGGCGGTGATAATATCTCTATGTTGCCTAATTAGTTATTTAGTTATAATATGTTTAATTTCTTGTTAGAAATATAAAATTTTAGTAGTTCCAAGATTACACAAAATCTAGGCATGGGATAAAAAAGTTTACTTGAAGAAAGTGTATTTTTTGTCTTTCTTAATGGCGGTACAGGCTCCTTTTTTCAATATTTTGCTGAAATTGGGCTCTGTGCCGCCATTCTTTATTATGTTACGAATATGTTTGCCAAATATCTCGACAAAATATTCAAAATTAGAGCCGCAATCTTGGAACGCGTTTGTTGCTACCTGTTGATCGCTACTCTAGCCTCTTAATAACAAAATAATTGTTTATTCGCCGAAAAGCTCGAAATTCGTTATCTACAGCAAGTTTGTAGTCTTTTTCATAGTATTTTTATACGCTAAATCGATTGTCACTAGTCGTGATAGCTAAACCACGTTCCGACTTTCTTATTAATAAATTATTGCAAAAATAACGGTTTATAGTACGTTTACTCACGGTTTCTGCTCTAATTAAAAAAAACCACTTGAAATGACATGAAATCTGGCATGTATGTAGCTAACATGTCAAACAAAACAAGTGATATTGTGCCGATCAGTGCTTTTGTCCTGGGGGTGAGTTTTACCCCGTTTCGGGGGTGAAAGAAGAAGTTCGGAATTCGATAAACTAATTAATTCTAAGCAACGTTTGTTCTATACAATTTTTTTACTAAATCAATACTTTTCGAGTTTCTTTTTTCACCCTCGAAAAGGGGTGAAACTCAACCCCAGGGTAAAAGCAGACATTGGCACAATATCACTTGTTTTGTTTGACATGTTAGCTACGTGTGTGCCAAATTTCATGTCAATCCAAGTGGTTTTTTTTATTTAGAGCAAAAATCGTGAGTGAACGTACTATAAACCGTTATTTTTGCAATAATTTATTAATAACAAAGTCGGAACGTGGTTTAAGCTATCACGACTAGCGGCAATCGCTTTAGCGTATAAAAATACTATGAAAACCACTACAAACTTGCTGTGGATAGCACATTTCGAGCTTTTCGGCGAATAAACTATTATTTTGTTATTGACAAAATAAGAACCTATTTTGAGTAATCGCGACTAGTCGCATTCGGTTGAGCGACCAAAAATACACCAGAGAAGACTTTAACACTATCAATTTATTTACAGGGCTTCTAATAATTCCTGAAAAACACCTAATTTTACCATAATTTGTTAATAACAATTAAACGCACCACATTTGGAATTCCTAAGCGACCCAAAAAACCTATAATACCACCATCAAATCATGGCGAAATTAAAGTGTCCACGGGACCCCCTATGTTGCGACTAGACTAATAGGAATAATAATATGACTGAGGATTTTACGTTGAAGTTATAGTAGGGGAGAAAAGTATGCTAAATGTGCAGTCACTCGAGCGCTTTGGGGGCCTATTGGGTTGTGAAGAGTAGGTCCTAAAACCAAAAAAAACTTAAGTAAAGTTTTCCATTTTAGTGGGGATTTCCATTTTTAATTTAATTTTCCATTTCCATCAATAGTTTTTTTTTCGATTATAGCGCCATCTATCCATAATTTGAAAAAATGTTTTGAATAAAAGTTGCTTATTTTTACGTAAAGACTTTATCCAAATCTGGAATAAAAATTTGGGGCTCCCATTTAAGATTTTAAATAACCCCCCACCTCTCCTCCGCGGGGGGTCGTGTTTGGTACCATTCGATAGATTTTTCAAAAATAATGATTAAGTGTATTCTGCAGTTTTTCGATCTAATGTTTATTTTGCGAAATATCGCGGGATTTGTATTTAAAATATTAAATTTACCCCCACCCCTCTCTGTGGAAAGTTGTGTTTGGTACAGTTTACCACATATAGCTGAAAGTGTGAAATTCCCATTGCCTGCACTAACAATGTAGTGAGAACGCACATACAAACGGTCTAGAGTCTAGACCATCAGTGCGAGTGCGAGGTCCGTCGTTTGACGAATGCGCATCATGATCGTAGTTATTTTCACACTTACAGCTATATTTGGTGAACTGTATCATTCGACAGATTTTTAAAAAATATTGAGCAAATATTTTTTAGTTTTTTGATCTGTCATTCATTTCGCTAAATATTCGCTTTTTTCTTGTGAAACTTTGGGACTCAACCATTTCCTTACGCCCGGCTCAAATCGTCAGATTTTTGAAATATACACTCTTTTGCATGTACTTAACTTACCTTATCTTAATCTGACAATTTCGAGTTTTTTTAAGGATAGATTTCTTTTTTCGTGCCTCCCTTAACGAACTCCCCTGTGTTAAGAGCCAATATATGCTAGAGGTACATCTCCAGGGTACCAGGTTTCTCCCCATGTGATAATCTGACGCGCTCGAGTAACTGCAAAAATCCCAGCTTGGGCTCCCCTACCATTAGCCTAACCGTTCTCCATCCCTTTTTGTTATATCGTCCATGTTTTTGACGCGTAAGTGAGCACGGGCCTGATTAGAGTTCTTTATATCAATATTTTTATTCCTTTTGTGACTCTGATTTTAAGAATTCTTTTATTCCATAATCTATTTGCTAGATATATACGTCTGTTTCGACGTGTTCGCATAGTGAATTATCATTGATAATAATATTTCGAAGCGATTAAAGTAAAAACAAGCTGAAAATGCGAGCATTATCATAACGAAAACTTTGTTTATATACGTATTTAAATTCATAATATAGAAAATTGCTATTACGAAAAGCTGTTTAGAATTAAAAATTATGTTTTAATGTGCAAATATATCATTCTAATTTAAATGTTGTGAACTATACAGATACTTTACTCGAAACTCACATTTTTTACATACCTCGTATAAAATTTAATAAAATTTGATTCATGACGGTTGCATCATAAATCTTAGACCAAGAAGAGACTTTTATGAAGAATAACTTTTCTTCGTCAAATTAAAAATACAAGAGTTATAAATGAAAATGATGTTGGTATCCATAATTTGAGAAAATTCGTCAAATATTTTTTCCATTAGAAGGATGTAATTTCATATATCAGAACATCCTTTTTTATTCCAAACCACATTTTAAATAACAATTTTCCAATATTGTAAAATAAATAATACATACATGATAAAGATACATTTTACTGATGAACTTTACTTGGATCTACAGACCGAGCGAGTCTCGTAAATTCCACGGATTTGCGCCACGCTTCACGCAACCGTATTTACGTATTTGTATTTTGAGTTGTGTGGTCGTGCGCTGGTCGAGTGGAGTTAAATTTACCAAATTTAAATATAATCGTTTCTACTGATTCATTATTAATATAGTATAATATGTATTATTGCTTTCAAAATATACTCAAATTGTATTTTTATACATTTATTACACATATTATTTTATATAATAATTAAATTCACTATAAAATGTCATTTATATTTTATTAATAGCCAAATAATTTAAAATTTAATTTGACATTCACGAAGTGTCAAACTCAAATGTAAATAATAACATTTGCTTTGCTTAACAAATTCAGATTAAAAAAGTAGCCTACTTCCTAATCAAAGATTTCAGCTGACGTTTAGTGCGTGGTAGGAAATAACCGGATTGTGACGTCACATTTTAGAGTTTGAGGTCGATTATCTCGAAGACGGTTAGAGATATCGAAATGCCGTTTTCAGATTTGGATTGAGAAGACAAAACTACATAAGAATCCATCGATACATCTGCTCTAAGTATTGCAGGAGCGGCAACGCAATAACACACAGACTTTTGCAAATTTATAAACGAAAAGTTTTCGTTGAAAATAAGATCATATTATTTACCCAACTATAACATTCCGTTAACTTCTAATCATTTTTATTGTTATGCGATTTAAATTTTAATAATGTTCTGTTATTAAATTCTACTTGAAACAATTACTAATAAATATTTCGTCTTTCACTGACGTCATCACAAACCTATAGATTAGCAGACCTGTACGTTTTGTACCTTGTGTACTCCTGGCGGTAAACCCCTGAAAAGTATTGTGACATGGTCGGCGTAGAACGGAAAATAAGATATCACTTTGGTCGAAGCCTTCAACCGAATAAGTACCTAGTGGCAGATAACCTATCCACGTAAAAGTGGCGAATATTTCATTCTTGTTTCAAGTCATAGTATTATTTTGAAAAGAAACTATCCAAGTTTATTACGTATGTGTTTAGTGGGCTGAAGAAACGAGGTTGGAGGTTCGCAACAGTGAGTTGTGGTTTATCTGGTAAATGATTTTTTTAACACGCTACTATAACGCCATATTTGTTTTTGTCTTATTTGACGTCTTCAAAAAAATTTTACTATTAAATCTTGCAGTGAGCTTATTAATTCAGTCTGGTATCTTTTAACTATTTCATTGTATGTAATATCCACTCAGAGGGAAAGTATTTTGTCATAAATCTTATAAAATTATCTCTCTTAATTTGTGGGGTTATGTTACATCACATATTACCCAATTCCAATTTTATATATTATAATCATGAAGTTCTGAAACATAGTAAATTCCGTACATCATACCCACCGATTCTGTTCCGATATTTGGTATTTTCATAAATTCTTACACTACTTTGGCATTATTCCATATCATTTAATAACTATACTATTTTTTATGAAAAGCTATTTCCAAAATAAATATATTCAGCATTTAAATTTTAGACTTACTTGTCTACATATTATCGAGTCAAGGCCATTTTATATGCCAATCTTATGACAAGGTCACCAAACAGTCTAGTGGAAGATTGTTTTTTCCTTTCTAATGAGATAGCTTTTTCTGATTCTTCTTTATTCTAAATAAAAACTTCCTGATTTTTTTTTTCTCTTTCTCTGACTTTTCCCTACATTATTACAAGGAAGTAAAACCAGGATTCTATTTTTTTTAGCCACTGGGGAAAATCTTTTAACTACTCCTACCACCTGAGAAGGACCGCTTTTCGACCAAGTCACCTAGGGGACAAGTACTAGAGGAACATGTAATTTTTGTTCGTCATTATCCTGCATTTTGGAGAATTGCCGTGTTATGGTTGACTGCGTAGCACCATTCTGTGCTTAAGACTTTACTGAGAAGTAGTAAGGAAAACTTGTGGGGACAATATCAGGTCAATCGGGTTTGTTTCGTGAACTTTTTATATTTAACAGTGCAGTAGTTATCTACCTATACCAGTACACTTATACACTTATTTTTTTTATAATATCCAGAACATTTAAGTAATTAACATACACATAATTCAATAGAGCTCCCACACCTGTATGTCTCTTTGTAAAAGAGGATAATTTGGGCCCAAATAACCTTTTCCCATACAGTAGTTCCTTACATTTATTTTTTATTAATATTATTAGACTTGTTTCCCATATTTTTCATATAACTATATATATCTTTTAATATTATTAGCTTGTTTCTTGTAATTTAAATTCCCAATCTGTTTGCTTAACTTAAATTCATTTGTTATTAAATTAAATTCAATCCCTAATCCCTATCCCTTCAGGATAGCTATTAGTTTTACTTGGTCATTATTAAAAACCACGAGTCAGAAAAAGGATCTTTATCATCCAGGACTGCGTTGGTTCAGTTAGGTGTTGCCTATTCAACTCATTGAGTTATATATATTTGTATGGTTCATCCTAGGTAGGTATTTTAGTATTGATTTCTTGTAGTATTTAACGTTGCTGTACGTATTACAATCGTACGATTATTTGGTGAAGGTTGTTGTTTAACCTTAGTGTAAGTTGGGGGTACGCTCCATATAAGAGCTACCCCAGTACTAATGTAATTATAGTTGTATACTCATATTCAGATAAGTAGTTAAGTCAAATTGTCATTTTAGAGCTACATAGGTTGTATTTTTTCTAACTCAGAGGTTGTCAATAATCTAGGTAGTTATATTTTAATAAATATTTATTTGTTTGTATATCAATTATTTTTTTTTCCCATTTTTTGAATTTAATAATTTAATATATTGAATAATTTACAGCAGTGTAAGATACCTGGAAGTTTGGTCCATTCCAACTTCTGGCGCCCATAATTCAGTCTATTTTATTTATCTTCTATATTCTTCTATTTTTATTATATTATTATATTTATCTAATTTATTTTCTGAACATATATTTTTATCTTAAGATTTCCCTTTTCTAGTCATCATCTCTCTTTAGGTTGAGCTACTGTTCTTCGACAGGCATGCAAATGAGCCATACCCATCCTTGAGTGTCAAGCTGTTCTTTTGCATCTCTTGCTAGCCAATTCTATTTAGTTTGCCTCTGTCTCCCCATACTTCTATTATCAGTTCCTCACCCACTTACCCATTTCACCTTAGCATTCTAGTTCTACAAATACTACTGCAAAGTAGTATTTTTGTTACCCAACCCGCCTAGTCTATATGGTATTTGTCGTATATAATATCACAAGAGAGAAAATTTTGCCGGCAATATTTTCGACTGGTATGAAAGTTTGTTGCCTGGCAATTTTCGCGAATTAAATTTTGACTTAAATCACGAGACGTCAGTCGAGTGATTTTGTCAAAATTTCATGAGCGAAAATTACCAAAAGGCAACGAACTTGAATGAAACCAGGAGAAAATTTTGCCGGTAAATAATTTTCTCTCGAATGATATTCGACAAGACTATTTCACGAGACAATTAATGCACCATATCAACGAAATATAATTTTTATTTATTTGTTATTACCATACACTTTCGTGACGGATCTGTCATAATAATTTTGTCGCTGAGAAATCACGTCGCTAAGGAGTTTTGTCAGTAGGAAACGATGAGTTGTTATGACGTTTTATCAGTTAAAAACAGTCTATTGAAATGGTCACAATATAACAACTCTTTCTCCACTCTTTTATCAAAGATAGCACTTTCCACGGATACCCACTCTTTTTTTACGTGATAAAGTTTAGTGTCTCAAGATATTCCAGGTGTTTATCCAGTATTGTTTTATATTCAGCCCTATTCTGTAACTTTTAACAAATCGAATAGAAATGACCAAGTCGAATCGTAATTACCCAAAATCGGAATGTTTGATATCTATCGCGTCATTTTTGTGTTTGGATCGGTATTCTGTAACTCATATCGTAATCGGAATCTCTGACTTCTATTTCACGCGGTTCTGAGACCTATTTTGTTACTTGAGATATGACACCGTTGCCATTTCCTCAATGTTTTCATACTTTCTTCATACTATCCTCAAAGTTTTGAGAAGTAAATAAAATATTCGTGTAAATACTGGATGCAAAAAGCTTAAAAGAGGATAAATGGTTTTAAATTAAAGTTAATTAAAATTGATATAAAAAAGAAGATAAACTGATAAATAAAAAAGATAAGTGAAGATAAGAAGTATAAATGCTTTTAAATCAAAGATATTTAAATTGATGTTATTAATTCATTATTATTAATAAATTATTTAAAATTGATATTACTAATAATATGCAATCTTTAAGATTCGATTTCAGTTGAAATAACTGCTAAACAACTTTTCCCAAAAATGGCATCTTTTCTATAATTTGTTCAGGCTATGAGCGTTGACTGATAAATATACAAGTATACTGGTATAATATTTATTTATCAAGCTATTCTTGTGCATTATACCATTGATTGCAATTGTACAAGAAATATACGAACAAAATATGGCAACAATGTGAATGGGAAACATTCAGACGCCAAGTAGCAAATAAATAAGGTTAGGTCCAATTATTCATACTCGTACAACATGTCTAAATGAAATATATATAGTTCTCTAAACAAATAACACCACAGACTAAAAATTAAGCAGCTAAAAAAAGGTACAAATACTATAAATAATTATAAATAAGTAGTATGTAATTAATTATTTTTATATATAAAATATAAACGTCAAAACAAAACAAAATGCGCTTGCGTCAACCACAATTCCGATAATCGGAATCTCATCTCGACAGGGTAAATGCTGTCGAAGTGATTTCTATTCACATTACGATTGTAGAGATTCCGAAGTAGTTATGGAATACGGATTTGGACTATTTCTATTCGACTTGGTCACTTCTATTCGATTTTACTGACTTCTATCATCGAAATGAGTTACAGAATAGGTATGATTGTATCACAAATTTCTACAAAAATCCACTGTCTTACGCTATACTATTTCTACAAGTATTGCTTATAGGCGAAGCAACGAAGCAATAAGAAGCCCAAAACCTAGGAATTTTGTGCAGTAAGATGAATCCTCATCAAAACTTTTGCATTCGATTCGAGAGAGTGTCAGGCAATTTTGTGAACTAAATTGATCTCCGGCAAAAAATTTTGTGCATGAGAAAATGAATTTTCAAAGTTCATCTCGAAAAGATGGAAAATGAAAAATTTAGAACTCAGGAAATATTGACCGAAATGAGTTAAATTTTTATATTTGGGGGTTTTGGAGGTCAGTGAACACACATTTCATAACGACGATGGTTTCCGAGGTACCTGGTGCCCAGGGTGGAGCTCATCGCCTGGGACGACCGAATAACTGAAAAACTGAAAAATACGCGTTCAATATTTTTCAAAAATCTATCGAATGACACTAAAGACGACCCCCACTCCATCCCTTGGAAATCCCCATTTGTTTTTACAGATTTGGATCGCTTACGTAAAAGTAAGTATGTAAAAGTGGATAGATGGCGCTATAATTGGAAAAAACGATTTATTGTGATACCGTATGTAAATTATAGAAACGGTCTAATATCTCGAAAAATACACTTCCAAATAAAAGACCAAAAAATACATATTTAATATTTTTCAAGAACCTATCTCAACTCCACTCCCTGGAGGTGGGGTGGGGGTTAACTTTAAAATCTTAAATAGGAATCCCCATGCTTAATTGCCGATTTGGAATCATCATGAAAAAATAAGTAAAATTTATTCGAAACATTTTTTAGAATTATTGATAGATGGCGCTAATTAATAGTGTTTTTCCGATTATAGCGCTATCTATCAATAATTCAAAAAAATGTGTCGCATAAAAGTTACTTATTTTTACGTAAGGAATCCAAATCTGCAATAAAAAATTGGGGTTCCTATTTAATATTTTAAAGTTACCCCCCACACCACCTCCAGGGGGTGGAGTGGAGATAGGTTCTTGAAAAATATTAAATACGTATTTTTTGGTCTTTTATTTGGAAGTGCATTTCACGAGAGATTAGACCGTTTCTATAATTTACCTATGGTATCACGAAAAAATTGTTTTTCCGATTATAGCGCCATCTATCCACAATTCGAAAAATTGTCTCAAATAAGAGTTGCTTACTTTTACGTAAGCAATACAAATCTGCAATAACACATGGGGTTTCTATTTAAGATTTTAAATTTATCCCCACCCCAGCTCCAGGGGTGGAGTGGGGGGATCGTATTTAGTGTCGTTCGATAGATTTTTGAAAAATATTAAACAAGTATTTTTCAATTTTTCGAAACGTCGTTTCGCCAATTATTCGGTTCGCTTGGTATCAAAACCAAGGCCCCCAGCATGTTGGAGAAATAAATTCCCAACACTAATGTTTGGTAGAACTCTGCTTTATTTGGATATATTGTTTAGTGGTTTGCGCCTTGTCTACACGTCGCAAAGTTTTTTCAATGTTTTTATGTTCTGTGATTCGAAGTTTACACAAAGGCGCAATATTCAAAACAAAATAAGTTCGTTACTAAGGTTTTGTTATATATAATAAAAAAAATATAAAAACGGGAAAGTAGGGCTTGTGTCCGATCCCACAAAAATTATTACGTTAATACCAAAAGTTTGTATTATTGTAATAAAGTTAAGTTGTGAAAAGTGCCTTTAGTTATTCCTAGCTTCCGAAATTCAAAACCAGTGAAAAATTATTGCTTAATGTTGAAAATACCCAACAGTTGCCATTCTGATGTAAAAATCTTCAAAAGATCAAAGTTCATTAGTTCATTCAATTCTCATTCATAATGCATATTAAATTTTTCAATGTCTAAACACCGTCGCTATCAGTATTTTTTACCAACACCACACTAAATTAGAAAATGCCAAACAGATATTGTAAAAATAATTTATTTTTTTAGTAATAAAAAGTACCAACATTACAAAGTAATTATAAAATATTGTCATGAGTGATAAGTACCCTCTTCTTTAGTCCATCGTATCCATTTCAATTTCTTTGCTATATTAATCTTCAATATCGGAAGAAACTGCAACGATGTTTAATTTTTCATATCTCCTTTTAGAATTTGTTGAATTTCTTCTAATGTTTTACCCTTCGTCTCGGGTATAACGTACCGTGACAAAATAGCACAGACAGTGTTAGATACAGCAAACAAGAGGAATGGAGCATACAAACCAAGAAGTGTATTAAGGTGATAGAATATGGTTGTAGTTAAGAAGTTTCCCATTCCAAAAATTATTATCAATACAGTCATAGCTTTGGATTTGATGCTAGCAGAATACAATTCGCCAAGCATTAGTGTGGGAATAACTGAAATGCCGATTGATGCAAATAAGAGATAGGACATCATGCAAGCCACAGGGATCCATGTTACGTAAGAGACATCGATGTTTGTGTTTCCATCTAGATAAAAATAAGCAGCCATCGCGTAAAGAACTCCGCTGGTGGTGACCATAGAGACTGTGTAACAGAATATTCTTCCGAATCTTTTCACTACAAAGATTACAGCAAACAGGTTCAATGTTACCACTAGGCCCATAAAGACTATAGAAGCTTCTTCGTGACTCATGTTGTTACCGGATTTTTGGAAGATAAACTGAGTATAAGTCAGGAATACTGACATACCAGCCATTTGCTGACTAAATCGTAAAAATACACCAGCAATTAAAGCCTTTCTGTTGCTTTTTATCTTAAAAAGGTCACCCCAAGTACCTGATTCCGACAATTGCCTCTCAACAGCAAATTTACAATTGTTAAAGATCTCATCAATATTCTTAATCCTCTTAAGAAACCTTAAAGAATTCTTAGCTTCCTGTTCGTTGCCTTTCATAATGTGATAGTAAGGTGACTCTGGCATGAACCAGAACAGGACGAAGAATAAAACAGATATTGGTAAACATACCCAAGACGTTGTTGTAACTCCCAAGTAACTTCCCAATACGTTGATCAAGAACTCGCCTAGATATAGAGACATAGCTACAGCATTTCCCCATATTCCTCTAACTGTCGGGTTAGCTACTTCTCCAATGTAAGTTGGCAGCGTGGCAAAAAGGCAACCATCTGCCATACCAGAAAAAATCCTTGACAGGTAGAACATATAAACAGATCGCCCTAAAGCTGCACATAACCAACTACCTATTTGAGGAATGACAATCAGCATTAAGGTCCTCTTCCTGCCAATAACGTCTGATAGTTTCGAGAAGATAGGACAAGTGATTATCAATGCAATTGGTTGGATAGTATTGAAGAATGACCCTTCTTGCTCCGTAATATCATAGTTGACTTTGTCTTGTGTTATTTTAAGCAGAAACGGTGATGACCATGAGAACAAGAGTCCATTTGATAAGCCTGCTAAACCACCTGCAATAGACAAGAATATGTTATTAAAATTAGCATTATTAAATTTGATAATAAATGAGACTAATGTGAGTGAAACTATACAATCTTCTTCTTCTTCTTTAGGTGCCGTGTCTATATTCAGACGTTGGCCGTCATCAAACAAGTAAAATAAGGAAGCGATTAATATTATGTTGCTATCCAGACTCTAAAATACATAAGGTTCGTGACGGATATGTATGAGGTAATGTACAACAAAGTACAGCTCCCAGAACGAACCATGGCCGATGAGAAACGCTGTCGTCGTTCGTACGCCCACCTAAACTTTACGCAGAAGGATTTTTCTCATCGCCCATGGTTAACTCCCGGAGCTGTAAGGACTTGTGTCTAGGACTTGTTTGTATCGTCACTCAATCCCTAATCATATTATGGATGTACTGAAAAATAGGGCAAGGGAGAAGGTTTCTTGGTCATTCATCTTTGATGATGTTATCGTGTTAGTAGAGGACAGCAAAGAAATGTAGAGGAAGTTATAAGGTTGGACATGGTCTATTGAAGAGAGACGACTTTTTAGGTATAATATGTCAGGTATAAGAGTCAGTCGCCAGCTCTTATCACTCAAAAATGGTTGGGTAAAACCTGTACCATGACAAAATTTTATATGTATGTATCGTCTCAGTGGTTGTTCTTATTGTTTTACTAAGGAAAAATTAAAAATTTAAACTAACTTTCATCAGCCGGAGTTGTACAATTGACCAGACTTCCAAATTTCTTAATGCGATGCAAGCAAATACAATCCTAAGTAGCCGGTACTTTTTATATATTGACCATTAGCTCTGAAGATGACTTTTATGTCGAAAGCGCTTAGCTAAGGAAATTAAAATACATTTACACACTTTAATATACATCTTTTACTTCTTTCATTAAACATTTTAGGCACGATAAGACCCTATAACTTAAATAGTTGGACCTAAAAGAAAACGTATGAACACTGTGCCGTCACTTTTCAGTGGCACATGCGTCGACAGTGGCGCAGCAAATTTTCCATTTATGGACGGGATAAATAAATTAAAAAGTACCCTTCCACACTCCCAGAATTAATTTTTTTTTCATTTTTTTAAGTTCTATGTGATTAAATAATAAGACTCAGAGTAATTTCAACCCACCACCCCCTTACCCCTTCCCCCACTATCAAAAACTTCATTTTTCGTTTTTATTTTTTTTTAGGTGAGATTCAATCAATTTTAAAATTTCAAAAAATCCACACGAATAGTTGAGGCTCTTACAAAACATGTCAATTTTTTATATATCCCTAGGTTGAGTGTAAATAACCTCAAAAAAAAAATTTTATTTTGGAAAAAAGCGTATATAATCTTAAGTATTTTATCAAACACTATATTTCTAATTTTTTCAGGTTTTTCCATAAGGTTCTTCGCCTTCAAAAATGCAAAAAACTGTTTTTTAGTTGGTTTTCCGGGGGTTTGAACGTGTTTCTTCCATTTTTGACTGTTCTAAAGGACTCAGTTATTTTAATTTACATATAACCTATAAAAAACATTCATTTGATCTATTTTGAGGTCTATAAAATTGGGAAAATCCCCAAAAAACCACTCAAAAAACAGTTTTTCGGATTTTCGGAACCTTACGGAAAAATCTGAAAAAAAATCAGAAATATAGTGTTTGATAAAATACACAAGATTAAAAAAAATTAGACCTGCCGCCATTCCCACAAAAAAGGTATGTGCTTTTTTCCAAAATAAAAAAAAAAAATTTTGAGGTTATGTACACTCAACCTAAGAGCCTATAAAAAATAGACATGTTTTGTAAGAGGCTCAACTATCTCTGGATTTTTTGAAATTTTAAAATTGATTGCATCCCACCTAAAAAAAAATAAATACGAAAATTGAAGTTTTTGATGGTGGGGGAAGGGGAAAGGGGTGATGGGTTGAAATTACGCTGAGTCTTATTTTTAGTCACATAGAACTTAAAAAAATGAAAAAAATTTAATTCTGGGAGAGAGAAAGGGTACCTTTTAATTTATTTATCCCGTCCATAAATGGAAAGTTTGCTGCGCCACTGTCGACGCATGTGCCACTGAAAAGTGACGCCACAGTGTTCATACGTTTTATTTTAGGTTCTACTATTTAAGTTATAGGGTCTTATCGTGCCTAAAATGATTAGCAAATTTCACCTATAGCGGCTCTTAGTCTACAAGGTTCAGAAACTATAATAGAAGATGAGGCCGACTGTCCATTAGATGAGTAAAAAGTGTAGCAGAAAACTGCCTACCAGCGGCCCAGTGTATAAACACTGGAACGAAGTGAGAGAAGCCTTAGTCTAGCAGTGGATGCAATTTAATGATTAATGATGACGATTCTGTATGTTACGAATAAAAATACAAATTACAATACACTTTTATATTTTGGACACTTACCTATAACAATGGCTATTATTTGTGGCCAGTTCTTTTCATACTCTTTAGCAGTGAAGTGAAGAATAACACCCATTTTGGCAATCTAGAGCTGTACCTACTAGAATTATACTAGAACTGTAACCTCCTTTGCTACTTCGTAAACTACAATGATCCACACGAGCACATTTGATACTTATATACCGATCATATTTATTTATTTAAACAAATAAAATCAAAGGATTTCTCAGTGTCTGGTCTTTTAAAATATATTTAAACCCTAAATAAATAACCTCCACGATCTTTACAATTTTGGAACCCCGTTACGTCAGCCTACTTTTCCATACATCTTATATTTACTGTACGTAATCCCTCGAACATATCTCCAGCCAAGCTATTCTTTTTTAACAAAAGTTTTGTATTATCATTTATAGAAAAAGCTTTACCGTTTTGTTTAATTTATAAAAGATTAGAGTAAGAATATTAGACATTTCATCATGTTAACGGCTGATTTTCGATAAAAAGACACGTGCCGAATTCAAGCTATCGCAACTGGGAGATAGTATGTCTTGAATTTTTTAGTAAATGTAACTTTTTATTTTTCTTCTTCTTCTTCTTCTTCCTCTTTATAAGCAATTTGTCTTGGTCATTCGCGTACTGACACCTATATATAAGGTGTCACTCTATTTTTTGCGCGGTCCACCGATACTTCTTCTAAAGATTGGTGATTTATCTCTTGATATTTTCACCACACTTGTCTTCTCCATTCTGCTTATGTGGTTATTCCATTCCTTTTTTATATTTAGTATCCATTCGTGTATACACTCTAGGTACGTTACATTGTCTTCTGATATCTTCACTCCTCATTCGATCGCTCAGTGTATTTCCTGTAATTCTTCTCAGTACTCTCATCTCTGCCGTTCCAGTAGTCTCTGTGTTGTGGCTGCATCGGGTCTTGTTTCTGATGCATATGTCAGCCATGATGACAGTAGAATCTTAATCTATATTTGAGTGTCATATGCAGCCAGCTTAACTTATTAAATTTCTTAAGGTAGATTACGCAATTTGCAATTTTTTTTTAATTTTGCAATAGATTGTTACTGATTTTTATTTCACTTTATTATGTTTTATTTATATTGACGATTTATATAACTTTGGTAAATTGTATTTGTTATTGTTTTTATTTATGATTCTTGTAAGCTTTGTCTATAAAATTGATAAATTTTTCATGACAATAAAGCATATTTCTATTCTATTCTAACACTGTATTCTTCTGATCTTACCACATGACTTGCCCATCTTATTTGGTCAGGTTTTATATGTCTAACCTTCTCCACTCTCCTGTCAAATTCATCTCTTTAATGACCAAATATTATTCTGAAAACCTTCCTTTGGAATACCAGTAACTTATTTATTTCCCGCTGATGTAGAGTTTCTCTTCCAGCTGAACAACTTTACGAATAGTTGACATGTAGAGTCTTAATTTAGATTGTATTTTTAGCAGCTTATAATGATGATAGGGAGTATAATGCTCTATTCCCCGCAGCGATCCTTGCTTAGACTTCTTTTTAGATGTGGTTGTCATCTGAGTCACACTTTAAAAATATTCTTAAAAATACTACATCAAAGATTATACAAAAAATGTGAATGGGACATCAGTGATTCTCAGTTTGGGTTTAGGCAAGTTTGAGGAACAAGAGAAGCAATAGTAGCAACACAGGTGTTGGTCCAAAATTGTTAGGATCAGAGGGAAGACGTATTCCTGTGCTTTTTAGATTACGAGAAAGCATTTGATCGTGTACAACATCACAAGTTAATGCAGATCCTCAAGAAGCTTGATATAGACCAAAAAGACATAAGATGCATTTAAAACTTGTACTGGTATCAGGCAGCACAATTAAAAATAGACAATTTTATATCCAAACCCATACATATAAGAAGGGGTGTTTGGCAGGGATGTGTGCTTTCCCCTCTTTTATGTAACATTTATTCGGAAGCCATATTTCAAGAGTCTTTGGAAGATGCACAGATGGGAATCAAAGTGAAGGGAGTATTGATCAACAACATACGATATGCTGATGATGCTGTCTTAATTTGTGACAACATAGCAGATCTTCAACAACTTGTACTATAATCGGAGAATACAGTAAGCGAATGGGATTAGAGATTAATACCAAAAAGACCAAATTCATGATCATCTCCAGAAACTTGTATGCATTTGAAAACTCCACCAAAACACTGAATACTAAGTCCATTGAAAGAGTGAGCAAATTTAAATACCTGGTAACGTGGCTTTTTGAAGACTGGGCATCGGGCAGGGAAGTAAAATGTCGCATTGGGCCACCTCGACAAGCTTTCGTAAAATTCAGGAAAGTACTGACCTGTTCAGAGTTCGACCTTACACTGAGACTAAGGTTTACTAAATGCTACGTGTGGTCGGTGCTGCTATATGTCATAGAGGGCTGGACACTCATAACGAGTGATATAAACAGATTAGAAGCCTTCGAAATGTGGCTTTATCGCCGTATCCTAAAGATACCATGGACAGCGAAAGTCACAAATGTAGATGTCCTTAAAAGAATCAACCAAGAACGCCAGCTTTTTAAAAACATCAAGAAAAGAAAAACAGCGTATTTGGGTCACATCATGTGAAACGAAAATTACCAGTTCCTTCAACTTATAATCCAGGGTAAAATTGAAGGCAAGAGAGGAATAGCTCCGAAACATAAGGCAATGGACAGGTATTAACGACATACAATCTCTGATACACATTGCAAGAAACAGAGAGTTAATGGAAAATGTTATCGCTAACATCCATTAGTGGATTTGCATTTGAAGAAGAAGAAGTCATCTGAGAATATCGTCCCCAGATATTTAAACTCTGTTACTACTTCCAAGATGTGGTCATTAATAGTTATATTCTGTCTAACTCTTACTCTTGGATTTTAATTTACGAGTATGTATTCTCGTCTTCTCTTTATTTGTTCGAAGGCCCGGACTACCTGCCTCTTCCTCGAGTTATAATAGCACCTATTGGCAAACACTATTCTTCTTTTCATTACTTCGCTGAAGTTTTTATTTTAAGTTAACGACAAGCCAGTATATTAAGGTTTTTTTACCGTTCAATTGTAAATCGTCAATTATTATTATTTCAGGTGTCTGGTTGCTTGACCTAGTACGACACATACCTTTGGTCTTTTGGGCAATTCTATTTAGCATATAGTAATATTTTTAATAAGAGTTACAAAAATAATAAGTAAATTAAAGACCACAGAAGTATTAAAAATTATTTCGAGAATAAAGGTATAGAAGAGATTTTGATAACTGATTTGAATTAAACGCGTTGATCCAAGGACCAAAGTCCGTTATTAAAATTTTCTTTCAAGCAGATGGTACCTGCGCCAGAGTACATACAGTACATAGGTATTCAGATATTTTTTGGCCCACCAGCTTTCCTGATTTAACTCCCCTGGACTTTTTTGCGGTAACTTAAAACGTCAGTTCAGGAGAAATATTTAATGATGTAGGTGTAGACCATTTGGAAAGGATTATTTCTGAAGAATGCAAAAATTAAGGCTAACATCGTACGGATACCAACTAAAGAGTTTGAAAAAAGAACAAATAAATGTTTACAGAGAGAAGATGGAGATAATGTCGAAGCTTTAGTAGTTTAAATTAAAAGTTAATTATGTTTACCACTGTAGGAATTATTATATTCTTAGTAGTTCTCTTTCTGGAATAAATAATTATTAAGCATTCATTACATATTTAAACAGCAATATTTAGATTGCGATTGTCATATTTGTATAGTTTTGGTATTTTTAGTGTGAATAGTATATAGTTTTACTATTTTTAGTTCGAATTAACAAAAATTTCAGTTAAAAATATGTTTATTTTCACGTTTTGATTTCCACTTCAGAAATCGTTCCCAAAATGCAAATTAAACGAATTATTTTATTTTGTGTTTTGGTAATAGAAAAGCACCATAAAGAGAAATGGAATAAAGATGAGGTTAAGATATAATTCTGTAGAAGGAATGATCTAAAGATAAAGAACACCTATTAACCAACTAATAGAATATAAAAACCCGCTGATAGTAAAAGAAAGAAATGCTTAAAGTTTAATAGATAATAAAGCAGAACTAGAAATCCCAGATATACAGGGTGTCCCAAAAAGACTGGCCATAAATTATACCACAGATTCTGGGGCAAAAATAGGTTGATTGAACCTCACTTACCTATATACAATAGTGCACACAAAAAAAGTTACAGCCCTTTGAAATTACAAAATGAAAATCAATTTTTTTTTCATATATCGAAAACTTTTAGAGGTTTTTCATTGAAAATGGACATGTGGCATTCTTATGGCAGCAGCATCTTAAATAAAAATTAAAGTGGAATTTGTGTATCCCATAAAAAATTTATGAGGGTTTTATTTCCTTAAACCCCCCCCCCCAAACTTTTGTGTATGTTCCAATTTAATTATTAGTGTGGAACCATTAGTTAAACACATTGTTTTTAAAACATTTTTGCCTTCTAGGACTTTTTCGATAAGCCAGTGTTTATCGAGATATTTTGAATATTTATCGAATTTACCACATATTTGTATATGGTTAAGTACGAAGATAGAGACCTGTTATTAATCTGAAAATGTATTTATAATTTACATTTTTAGGTATATTTTGAAAAAGAAGCCACATCTCGATAAAAGGTGACTTATCAAAAAAAGACTAAGAGGCAAAATTTTTAAAAACACTGTGTTGCTTAACTAATTGTACCACAATATTAGTTTAATTGGAACGTACACAAACATTCGGGGGGTTTATAGCAACAAAACTCCCAAAAAATTTTTATGTAAATATATTAAAAAATAAGCCGCATCTCGATAAAAACGCGCTTATAGAAAAAATACTAAGAGGCAAAAAGTTTTAAAAATGTTGTGTTTAACTAATGGTAAGTACCACAATAATGAATTAATTGGAACGTACACAAAAGTTTGGGGGAGTTTAAGGGATCAAAATCCCCATAAAATTTTTATGCGATGGACAAATCTCACTATAATTTTGTGATCCTGCCATAAGAATGATACATGTCCATTTTTAATAAAAAATCTTTA
The DNA here is from genome assembly GCF_917563875.1 of Diabrotica virgifera virgifera. Classification (NCBI taxonomy): domain Eukaryota; kingdom Metazoa; phylum Arthropoda; class Insecta; order Coleoptera; family Chrysomelidae; genus Diabrotica; species Diabrotica virgifera. Next base: position 302,790,351 of record NC_065443.1, read on the forward strand.
ATAGTTTTCGATATATTGAAAAAAATTACTTTTCATTTTGTAACTTCAAAGGGCTGTAATTTTTTTTATGAGCACATTTGTACTAAGGTAAGTTAGGTTTAATCGAACTATTTTTGACTCCAGAATGTGTGATGTAATTTATGACCAATCTTTCTTTCCAAAAAGTGGAAAATATTCAAAATAACAATGACTGCTAACACAAGGAAGTATTTATGTTGAATAAGAAAATTTATCAAACAATATAAGAGAACAGATTGGTGGAGTAAATAAATGAAAATATTAATAAAAAAACGAAAACTGTCTGGAAGAAATACAACGACAAACCCAGGCAGACAAAAGAGGCAGTCAAAATGGCAAAAAGAGAAAAGTGGAAAAAAGATGGAAGTAGCTTGAATGCAGGATATAAAATAAGTAATAGATAATTCTGGACTAGCATACATGGACACAAGAAACAAAAATAACTATTAGAAACATGAAAAGAACATTATGCAGAGCTATTTGTAAGGTGGGAGAGAATACTTAGCGGAAGACACATTAGAGAAAAAACTACCGGAGATAAGAAGATAGAAAGTGGACGAAGCCGTAAGTAAAATCCAAATAGAAAAATCTTGTGAGGAGAATCAAAGAAATTAGAAATAACTGTCAGAAATGTTAGAAATTAGAAAAAAGTTATAATACCTGGGCACATAGGTAATACATAGTGAAAGAGAGAGACTTGTTGTGTAAGGAAAAATAGTGGACAAAATAAGTATCGAAAACGATGTATATACTATATGGCTCAGAAATTTTAGGGAGTGATTTGGATACAGTAAGGTCAACTCTTCACAGAGGCTATTTCTCAAGTTAAAATAACCATGGCGATACCCAAAATAAAAACAATAAAAACTGAAATGCTCATAACAAAAATCGCAAAAAAAGACAGGAAAGTAATGACTTTTGATAATTTTAGTCTTAAACTAACCAGAGCTCTAAATTTTATGATTATTTTGGCAACTGATCTTTCGATTTTAATTATTCTAGTATGAAATTTTAAGTTGATATACTCGTTTTTTTACCGTTATGAAATTTGTGGTTCTTTGTGAACATAATTAAGGAGTCTAACAATAAAACACTGAAAACGTTTGTTTTCTATATTTCCACCAAATTGATTATAACTATGTGACTACAGCTGTTTCGGCAGAGTGCCTTTCTCAAGTGATTTAGTTTGCTATGTGTTGCCTTTTTAAAGTCTTTAACTGAAGAGGTGGAGGAGTGGGCAGTTAAAGAATTCTGATAATAGATTCCCTGTTGAAAAAGTAGGTCAAAGTGTTAGAGTGCGAATTCCAGAAGTTGATAGAGCTAAAGCCTATAGCCGAAACATTATTGCCATTATTGTTTCTGTTATAGATAAAAAGCTATACAAGCTAGGCAATAAGTATGGTATTTTAAACCAACTTCATGTAAGAAACGAATTTACCACCTGCAAGGTGTCTCAGTGAATGCGTTCGTACAGATTCGAATTTAGGCAGTTAAGGATTCCGCCATTGCAATTGTAGTAGCAAATGCAATTTATAATGCTGCAATCGCAAAAAATTAAGCGTTTTTCGTAATTCTAAGTGCCACAACAGCCTTTCCTATAAAAACAAGTAATTATAGTCTAGTAACTTAAAGCCTAATGCGTGTGTATGAGTTTGTTTTCATTATAAGGTTTCTAGTCGAGTATTTTTATTGAAATATTCTGTTTAAATGTTTAACTTTATTATAAAATTTCATAAATTTCCAATAATAGTGAAGCCCAAAATGCGTTTTTATTACATTAACCAGAATTGTTAGGAAAGTATTAATAATAACCGGAAAATCTAATTATAAAGGCATTATTAATCACATTGACCAGCTGCTACTGTTATTATTAATATTTACCGGTAATTATTAATACAGACTGGATTTATCACATCAACCGTAACATATATATTACCTAAATATCCATAATTTTATGGTTTTCCTTTTTTTTTTCATAATTACCTACCAATCACACAATACTAAAAAATATAAAACGCCGAAATTTTGATAAATAATTTATTTATTTAACTACAAATATTATAAATAATATATTAATTGTAAAATATTGTCATGGATGATAAGTACCCCTTCTTTATTCCATCGGATCCATTGCTGATGCTATGCCACCTTTCTATTCCTTCTTGAAAGAAGTATCAACTTGTTTAGTTTTTCAAATTCCCTTTAAGAATTTGTTGTATTTCTTCTAAACTCTTGCCTTTGGTCTCAGGTATAATATACCGTGACGTAACAGCACAAACAGCATTAGACATTGCAAACAAAAGGAACGGAGCATAGAAACCAAGAAGTGTATTTAATTGGTAGAATATGGTGCTGGTTAAAAAGTTTCCCACGCCATAAGTAATTAATAATATAGTCAAAGCTTTAGACTTGATACTGGCAGAAAGCAACTCCCCAAGCATTAAAGTAGGAATAACTGCAATGCCAATGGAGGCAAATAGGAGGTAGGACATCATGCAAGCCAGAGGGATCCAATTTACGGAAGAGAGATCGATGTTTGTGTTTCCATCTATGTAAAAGTAGGCACCCATTGCAAAAAGTACTCCACTGGTAGTAACCATAGATACCGTGTAGCAAAAGATCCTTCCGAATCTATTGATTACAAAAATTACTGATAATAAATTCAATGTTACTGCTAATCCCATAAAGACTATTGAAGCTTCTTCGTGACTCATGTTGTTACCGGATTTTTGAAAGATAAACTGAGTGTACGTCAAAAATACTGAGTCGCCAGCCATTTGTTGACTCAGTCGTAAAAATATTCCAGCAAACAAGGCCTTTCTATTGCTTTTTTCCTTGAAAAGATCAATCCAAGTGCCCGATTCTGACAACTGTCTCTCTACAGCATATTTACAATTCTCAAAAATCTCATCAACGTTCTTTATCCTCTTCAGAAACCTTAAAGAATTCTTTGCTTCTTCTTCTTTGCCTTTCATAATGTAAGTATAAGGTGACTCTGGCATGAACCAAAACAGAACAAAGAATAAAACAGGTATTGGTAAACACGCCCAAGAAGTTGTTGTAACTCCTAAATAACTTCCCAATACGTTGATCATGAACTCCCCCGAAATTATAGATAAGGCTACTGCGTTTCCCCATATCCCTCTAACTGTCGGGTTAGCTACTTCTCCAATGTAAGTTGGCAGTGTGGCATAGAGACAACCATCAGCTATACCAGAAAACATCCTTGATACGTAGAACGTATAAACAGTTCTTCCTAAAGCTGCACACAACCAACTACCTATTTGAGGAATGACAATCAGGAGTAAGGTCCTCTTCCTGCCAATAATGTCTGATAGTTTCGAGAAAATAGGGCAGGCTATCATCAAAGCGATTGGTTGGATAGTGTTAAAGTAGGAGGCTTCGTGTTCTGTGATATCATAGTTGACTTTGTCTTGTGTTATTTTGATTAGGAATGGTGAAGACCATGAGAACAGAAGTCCATTTGAAAAGCCAGCTAGACCACCTGAAATAAACAACAAAATATTAAATTTAGCTTTATTATCTTGTAATGAATGGTTATTTCATTACACAAGAATAAAAAATTTTTAAAATATCATATTCTATATCATATTTCTAATTGTTTCTTTTAATAATATTTTTAAGTTTAAAAACTAAATACTAAAAAAATTTAAGATGAATTCGGTTTAAAATAATCTCATCTCCATGTAAAGACCAGTGTTCTTTAAGTAAGTAAAACTAATCGTTTATAAGAATACAAGGCATATATAATAATGTTATTCTATCTACATAAATTACTACAATTATTAGTAAATAGAGCAAATCAATGCAGTATGCAAGACGGATGAGAAATCTTGAAAAAACCAAAGTTTATGGTCACTACAAAGCAAGATATATTAGGAAACTAATACAGAAGTACAAAACTTTAATTTTTATCTTGGTATAAAATGATAAATTAAAACTTTTTACAATATCGTCCAAAAGGATTGCAAAACGTTTTCGTTTCTGATTCAGGCCATCCTCAGTACATTCTGCTAAGTAAATGAAACTAGCACACTATTAAAAGTGCTAACATCGAAATATATGGTTTACATAATATAATTTTATAAAGTATGGCGACTCCAAGTCGATGTTAATAGATTTTATACTATTAGTACTTAAAGGGCAACATGGTTCCCTGCTCGAATGGAACGCGTTGTTCTTGCCAGTTCAATGGACACAGACGTACTAATAGTATAAAATCCATTAACATCGCCTTAGAGTCGCCATACTTTATAAAATTATATTATGTAAACCATATATTTCGATGTTACTCCTTTCGATACTATGCTAGTTTCATTTACTTAGCAGAATGCACTGAGGATGATCTGCATCAGATCGAAAACGTTTTGCAATCCATTTGGACGACATTTTAAAAAGTTTTATTAAATATTTTATGCCAAGATACAAATTAAAGTTTTTTTTACTTCTGTATTAGTTTTTTAACTATGGTCTACAGGCAGCTACTGGAATTTTCCCATTGATTCTTTTATTAAGGAGTTTCACCATCGAAAGAAAAGAGTCAGAAAGGGTTAAGAGTTACAAATATCTTGGAATTTAGATAAATGAAAATATTGACCAAAGTAGAGAATTAAGGTCAAGAATTGAAATTGGAAGATCTTCACTATTTTTGACTTTGCTATGAAATAATTAAGTATATTCAAATGGGAAATAAGCCACAATTTCACCTAAAAATGAGTTTATTGACGTTTCGACGCCCAAGTCGGGTGTCGTTGTCAAAATACAAAATAATACTAAATAAACAAAAATGTTGTTGCTTAGTAAAAAATTCTTCTAATAATTTCTTTAATCTGACTCATTTATATCGGCAATTCAGACACGTATTATACATTTTAAAGTAGACGACTTTAAAATGATATTGCCAATATTGATGAGTTGCGTTCCTGGGACGACTTTACTAAAAGATAGTTCATTCGATTACATGAAATCAATCCCAACTGAAGAATATCCGCCACAAAAAATCATAGCATGTGATCTGTCTTTAAAAAGACAACCAAATGCAACGGTGGCACTGAAATTCTCGCGTTAGAGATTCCATAGTAAATCACGAGGAAAAACCAGGAAAAACCTCGTTATATCGAGTTAGTACATATTTAGTATTTTAGTATTATTTAAAATTTAAAATATCAAGTCAGAATTTGGTATTAGTTTTGAGAGTAAACCCAAATACTTACGATGTCGGGATAGTATCACGAGGTTTTTCCTGGTTTTCCCTCGTCATTTACTATGGAATCTCTAACGCGAGAATTTCAGTGCCACCGTTGCATTTGGTTGTCTTTTTAAAGACAGATCACATGCTATGATTTTTTGTGGCGGATATTCTTCAGTTGGGATTGATTTCATGTAATCGAATGAACTATCTTTTAGTAAAGTCGTCCCAGGAACGCAACTCATCAATATTGGCAATATCATTTTAAAGTCGTCTACTTTAAAATGTATAATACGTGTCTGAATTTCCGATATAAATGAGTCAGATTAAATAAATTATTAGAAGAATTTTTTACTAAGCAACAACATTTTTGTTTATTTAGTATTATTTTGTATTTTGACAACGACACCCGACTTGGGCGTCGAAACGTTAATAAAATCATTTTTAGGTAAAATTTCCCATTTGAATATACTTGATTATAAAAATGCCACAAGAAAATAGCTTCAGAACAACATTTGCTATGAAACTACGAATGAAAGCTCTAAGGTGTTATGTTGTGGTGATTTTTTGTATGAATTTAAAAGCAAAATACTAAAAATAGAATTCATCAAGAAGTTGGAAGCATTCACAAATAATGTGAAAATCATCACAAGAGATTTGTTAGAAAATGGGAGAAAAACTGGACTTAAAATATGAATCTGTTTTTGTTAGCTATACAACTCAAAACAATGGAAAATATTATTTTTACCTTAAGGGTACTTTTTATATTTAAGACAGGTACTCACCTATTACAATCGCTAATATTTGTGGCCAAATCTTCTCGTACTCTTTAGCATCGAAGTTAAGAATAACAGCCATTTTTGGCAATTGAGAGTTGTACCTACTAGTATTATACTAGAACTGTAAGCTCACTTGCGAAGTACTATAATTTTTTCAGTCTTATTGGCTATTTATATTAAAAGTAATTATGGTTCACATAATCTGAACAAACCTAAACATTGTTCAGTGTTTAGTCTTTTAAAATTTGAGCTTAATTCTAATCAAATAACCCCTACTAATATTTTTTTTATGTCGGTACCCTTTACGTCAATCTATTTAAAAAAAATTATATCTACTCTACACGTGTACATAATCTCTTGAAGATATCTCCAGCTTTTACTGTATAAATTCTGAACGAGAGTTTACATTACCATTTGTGGTAAAAACTGTATTTATTTAAAAAATATATTAATAGACTTAAAAAATCTGATATTTATCATTTATATAATTATAATATCCTATGACAATTTAAATAAATAAATATAAGTATTGTACAGCCGGTTCCTAAAAAAACTGATACGACTCTTAGTAAGATTTCATCATGTTGAACAGTGTATTTGATTGATCTGACATTATATTTATTATGACAGACAAATAATAAAATAAACAAACAACAAACAACTGATTCATGAAAAAACTAATAAGTATTTTAGAAAAATTTAAACGCAGGATGAAAGATTACATTTTATTACCGAGGGCGGAAAGCCCCTTAGAATAAACAAGCAGTTTCTATTGAATGAAATATTTGAACTTAAATATCACACTTTTTTTTATTTTCAGCCCTGTAACTTATTAAAATAAATATTATAGAAGTTTTCAGGGACTTTCAGCCCTCGGTAATAATGTAGTCTTTCATTCTGAGTTTAAATTTTTCAAAAATATTTATTAGCTTTCTCAGGATTCGAAAAAAAAAATGAATACAATTAAAATACATTGAGAATTTTGACATGCGTCACAATTTTGCATTAACTCAATGTAAAATTCTAAACTGTTGAATTCCAGCTTCCCTGATTATTTGACACCAAAAGACATTAGAAACTATTTGTAGATGATTCAAATCTGTATTGAAAACAACTGTTAAAATTGGTCTACGTAATTAAACATATTCCAAAATTTTGTAAAAATGTAATACATTTCAGTTTTCAGCCCAAACTTAGGCCACACACAATGCAATAATGTTCACATTTTTGAACTGTCAATATTTTTATTTTATCATCTATTGTTTAAAAACAATACAGTTGATAAGATACCCTCAGTTGAGGAGAAAGTATTAATAATAAAGATTAATAATAAAGCCTAATAACCGTGGAACAGAATAAGCTATCTGACAAATTTTAAGATTTGGCAGTGACATTGACAGTATGTAAATATTAAGTATTTATCCTTCAAAATACACTGCTCAATTTTCTACAAAATACGCGTCAAGAGTCGTATCAGTTTTTTTTGGAACCAGGTGTACATGCTTAGAATGCATGTAAGAAGTATCTCCATTCAAACTTCATTGTTTTGAATTTTTCTTTAATTTTTTTAATATCTCTTCTATTTAGAGATGCATCAAGTCAAACTAGTTTGATTTTACTCAACAAACTTGACTTGACTTGAAAATCAAACTTTTTGTATAAAAAAGTTTGACTTGACTTGATTTCGATATCTTTAGGTTTGACTTGAATTTAAACATCTTCAAACAGTTTGAAAAGTTTGAATATTACACAACGTGTTTATTTTCAATTTTAAGTGAGACCGCCTACGCCTTTATTTGTTCAGTGGCGGATCAACGGGGGTGGGGGGAGGGTAGGGGAAATCCCCCCCTCCCAACAAGGTTCAAAAAAATTTTTTTGACAAATTTCAATAAACATGAAATGTATTGGCTGATACGATATTTAAACCGCAGACAGACAAATAAAACCCAATAAACACGCCAGTTAGGATAATTATTAAGAAAGCTTAATGCATATTTATACATTAATTTTTTTTAAATTTAAACCCAACATTTGTAGGCTGTATCCGAAAAAAATTTAAATTGTAGATCTAAAACCATATAGACCTGGATCCCGCGCACCAAAAAAAGTTGATTAATAGCAAGCTGAAAATTCGTTAATAGCTTAACGGTGTCTAGTCAGATAAACTTTGATGTATGGGAACACTGGAACAGAAGTTTTAATTGTGGAAAAGGTTAAAAATTTGGAACGTCAGACTACGTAATCGTTCCATGTATTTTGTCGGACAGAACTTCCAATTGATTTGTTACCATTTCATTAAACTCTCATGCAAAAATTAGACTATTGTTTATCACCAACTGGACATTTTAATGAGTGGAACACGAAGAACATGTCAAATGACAGAAATCATGTTGGTTAGTAATAGTAGTCTGATTTTTGCATGAGAGTTTAATGAAAGGGTAACAAATCAATTGGATGTTCTGACCGACAAAATACATGGGGCGTTTTCGTAATCTGACGTTCCAAATTTTTAAACTGTTCCACAATTAAAACTTTACCTGTTCCAGTGTTCCCGTACATCAAAGTTTGTCCGACTAGACACCGTTAAGCTATTAACAAATTTTCAGCTTGCTATTAATCAATTTTTTTTGGTACTCGGGATCCAGGTCTAATAACCCTGTGGTTAGTTTTGAATTTTAAAGAAATACCAACGAATATACAGCAATACTAACTTTTGTATTGTGGTACATATTTTCGAGTGAACTAGCAGCTTGGTACCACATATTTTTTCGAACTGGTCCAATGCCTTTTTCATAAAAGAAAGTCATAAAAATTCCAAATCATTTTATTTTGAGCTGTCCATTGAAAAACCAAATAGTCTTATTTTATTGTAACCCTTAAGGACATAGGCGTAACATGTCGCTTATCAAAATGTTCAATGTGTTTTAAATGTATTGATTTTTTTCAAATCCTGAGAAACCTAATAAGAATTTAAAAAAAAATTAAACGCAGCATGAAAGATTACATTATTTCTGAGGGACAAATATCCCCGAAAACTTCTATAATGTTTATTTTAATAAGTTACAGGGGTGAACATAAAAAGGAAAATTTAGTGTTGTTATTAATTGCAAATATTTCATTCAAAACAAACTTATTATTTATTCTAAGAGACTTTCGGCCCTCAGTAATAACGCAATCATTCATTCTGCGTTTAAATTTTTCAAAAATGCTTATTAGTTTTCTCAGGATTCGAAAAAAATAAATATCTACATTTAAAAGTTTAAATTAAAACACATTGAAAATTTTGACTTTTATGTGATACCCATTGTATTATTAATTTTATGTCTAATTTATGTTTAATTTTAACTAACATGTCTATCTCGACAAAAAAGTATATCTACTAAATAAATTATTTTTCAAACTCTTTCAAACTAGTTTGACAAACAGTTTGAATTTTCAAACCTGTACGATTGTCCAGTTTGACTTGACTTGAAATATTTGTCAGAAGGATTGACTTGAGTTTGACTTGAAATTAAGTCAAACTCAAGTCAAGTTCAAACATTCAAGTCAAACTTGTGCAACTCTACTTCTATTATTCATGGGTAGACTAGATAGGTCCTTCTGCAGGTGCTTTCATCATTACTAAAGGTTGGCTATAACTACAGCAAATTGCTCTCTATCTTGAGCTGTTCTTAGTATCGAAAGTAATTAAGCTGCCTTACGTTCTTTAGCCAGGAGCTTTTTCTTCTTTTGGGACCTCTGCTTCCTTTCACTTTCCCTTCATGAGTCGTAAAAGGTGTTTTTCTCTTTCTCCTCTGTAATTATGTCCTAGATAACTTGTTGTTCTGTTTTTTTACCATATTTAGGAGTTCTCTCTGAGTCCCCATTCTTTTCAGCACCTCGTTGTTGGTCACGTGCTCTGTCCAAGAGATCTTCAGCATTCTTCGAAAAGCCCATATCTCAAAGGCTTCTATACGCGTCACACTTGTAACTCGGAGAGTCAATGATTCCGCTCCGTATAGTAATATGACATAAATGAATGTTTTTACAAATTACAAATAGGATATCCAACGATAAGGTAGAGAATATTATGAATTTTTTCATTCTCTAAAAAGCGGATGTAGCATACTATACACGAGCACTTATTAGGTAGATCCAATAAAGAATAATAATTTATTTTGGTGTTCCTTTATTTTCGTTTCTTGCGAATTTATATATTTTGTAATAGTAATTTAGAAACTATATTATAAATCGTCGACAAATTCAAGAGCCATGGCTGTTGAATCAGTTGTGTGGTAGAGGACTACCGAATAACTGCTGTAAGTTCATATGTTCACATATGCATGATATTCTTCTTCTCGTATGACTACAACCCGGGGTGGTCTTGGCTCAACTCACTTCCATCTCGAACGGTCGTTCATGGTCAGTGGGTAGCCCCAATGTTCTTAAATCTGACCGTATATTGTCTCTTGTTGTCAAAGATCAGGAGTTGAAGACGTCATCGAAAGAGCTAGGACGTTTAAGTGGAACTGGGCAGGGCACTTAGCTAGAACGCAAGATGGACGATGGACACGACGAATCAGGGAATGGAGGCCCAGAAACTATAAAAGAAGCCGACGACGACCACATACTAGATGGACCGATGATATAAAAATAGTAGCGGGAAACTGTCTACAACCGGCCCTGTATAGAGAACACTGGAAAGAATTGAGGGATGCCTATGTCTAGCAGTTAACGCGATTGGCCGATTTATGGTGATGATTATCTCTTAATCGTATTTATGGGCGTCTTAAGGGCCTTATTCCTAGGGAGGCTTCTTCCCAGATTAACTTGGCAAGGCAGTTATTAGGAAATCTATGGATATATCTATCGGATCCAATATTTTTCTTAGACGTTGAGATTTAATTTCTTGAACTACGTGGCTCGCCTACATCTGCTCCACCTCAGCATTTATTCTCATTCGGTATTGGTTGGTATTAGGGCGTGTTAAGATCCAAAGATTCTGATCTAAGTTTTATTTCAATTCCTTTGGTCAGAGTCCACGTCTCACACTTGTACATGAGCACCGCACCGGTCTAATCACTGTTTTATTCTGATCTTTGATGTTAGTCTTAGGCTCTTAGATTTAATAGTATTGTGGAGGCTAGGCATACACCTATTTGCGGCCAGAGTGTCCTGTTATATGCAGTGATTGTTGTTTCGAGATATTTCTCTTTCAAAGTTATATGGGTCTACGTAACCTGCATGATATGCCAAAAGCATTTCTGCTCATTTCAAATGTAATTAAATTTAAGAATTGTAAGAAGTTAAAAATCCTATTAGCTGGTATACTAGAAAGAATCTTCTTCTTATTCTTCTTTTTCTTTAAGTGCCATCTTCGCGGCGGATGTCTGCCATCACCATAGCCATTCCTATTTTAGAGACGGCTGCTCTGAAAATTCATTTGTTGTGCATCCGTACCATTCTTTCAGGTTGCACAGCAACGATATTCTGCGTCCCCATATATGCTTCTTTTTATTTGAATCTTTCCCTTTATAATCAATTGGAGCAAGCTCTATCTCTCTCCACGTGTAATATATCCGAGATATTCCAATTTTCTTGTTTTGCTGGTATTTAGGTTTTCCATTTCTTTATTCATCTTTCTCGGAACCTCTTTGTTTGTGACATTTTCTGTCCACGATATTTTCAGAATTCTTCTGTACACCCACAGCTCGAATGATTCTAGTTTTTTCATTGATCCAGCATTCAAGGTTTAAGATGCCATTCCATAAAACAAAGTCGAGAAAGCGTAGCACCTAACCAACCTAACTCTTAGTATGAACTTCAAATCTCTTGTACAGAGCACTTTTCTCATTTTGTTAAAATTTGCTCTAGCCTTTTCTATTCTGATTTTGATTTCCTGTAAGTAATCTCCTGTGGAATTGACCATTGTTCCAAGGCATGCATATTGGTCGACTCGTTCGATATTGGATCCGTTTATGAAGAGATTTTCTTTATTTATTTTAGTTTTCGATATTCGCATAAACTTTGTGTTCTTGACATTCATTGTTCGCCCGTATTCTTGTCCAAACTCTGCTATTCTGTCACGAGCCTCTGAAGATCCCCAATATTTTCAGCTAAGATGACAGTGTCATCCGCATACCTAATGTTGTTAATGGGAACTCCATTTACCTTTATTCCAGCTGCTTCACCCTCAAGAGCTTTTTTTCAAGATCTCTTCCGAGTAGGCATTAAAAAGAATTTTGCAATTTTCTAAGCATTTCTAAGCAATCTAATGTCATATGTGTTCAGACCAACTAAATCCAAGCATTGAAATACTGAAATAGTAATATATTAGATGGTAACCTCTTTTCAATCATGACCCCCCGGAGGGAGTGTAGTGGTCGACGTGATCTCGTGTATTGTTCGTCTCCAAAGATCTCTGTCTCTGTAGTATGATACAGTTGATCCAAATAATGGCATAACCCAGAGATCCAAAGTGAAAGATATCCTCCAACACCAAATTGTTCTATATAGTCCACGTAATGTTCAGAAAAAGTCACACCATTTTGTGCGTCGGGTTTGAGAAATCGGTAAATTCGTAGTTTTTTAAGTTTTTCGTCAATATTTCTAAAACTATGCGGTTTATCATGAACAACCTGCTTTACAAAAATGTTCTACATTAAATTTAAAATAAAAAAGGCCTTATGCATAATCCTTCTAAAATGAACGGTTCCAAAGTTACAGAGATAGTAGAGTATAATTGGTCCAAAATAGGCCTAACCCAGACATCCAAAGTAAAAGTTTTCCTCCAACACCAAATTGTTCTATATGGTCGACATATTGTTCAGTAAAAAGTTACACCATTTTGAGCGTCTGGTTTGGGGGTAGATGGGGGAGAATTCGGTAAATTAGTAGTTTTTTTACGTTTTTCGTCAATGTTTCTAAAACTATGCTTTATCGTAAACAATGTTCTATACAGAAATGTTCTATATAAAATTTAAAACAAAAAAGGTCCTATAAATAATTGTTATAAAATCAAACGTTCCAGAGTTACGAAGGGTGAAAAGTGGAGGTTTTCGATACTTTTTATATTACTTGGGCAATTGATGATGATTTTGGGTGGTGAGGTTGACGTTTCTTCAAGGGCTTATCATTAACATTACTATCGGCCACTGAAATAGCAAATTTTATTTACGAAACAAAATCCTGTTTAAGAAAATTTCTTTCATCAGTAATAATATTATAAATTGCCCCAAATATATAAAAAGTATCGAAAATATCCTCTTTTCACCCTCCGTAACTCTGGAACCGTTGATTTTATAACAATTATGTATAGGACATTTTTGTTTTAAACTTTATGTAGAATATTTTTTTATAGCACATTGTTTAAGCTAAAGTATAGTTTTACAAATATTGACAAAAAGCCTAAAAACTACTAATTTACCGACTTTTCCCCCATCTCCCCTCCAAACTGGACGGTCAAAATGATGTAACTTTTTACTGAACAATATGTGGATCATATAGAACAATTTGGTGTTGGAGGAAAACTTTTATTTTGGATGTCTGGGTTAGGCCTTTTTTTGGACCAAGTATACTCTACTACCTCTGTAACTTTGGAAACGGTCATTTTAGAAGGATTATGCATAGGACCTTTTTTTATTTCAAATTTAATGTATACCCTATTCCACGAACATACGACTGTTGTGGATTATATCGACAACGAATATTTTACTGTGCAAATTATGGAGAACGAAAGTAAATTGCAAAATACACTGTTGTTTACTGGAACAATTATTATGGTAGGGGAGCAAAGTATGCTAAATGTGCAGTCACTCGAGCGCTTTGGGGACCTATTGGGTTGTGAAGAGTAGGTCCTAAAACCAAAAAAAGTTAAGTAAAGTTTTCCATTTTAGTGGGCGCTTGCCATTTTTTAATTTAATTTTCCATTTCCAACAATCGTTCTTTCCGATTATAACGCCATCTATCCATAATTCGAAAAAATGTTTCGAATAAAATTTACTTATTTTTACGTAAGGAATCCAAATCTGCAATAAAAAAATGAGGGCTCCTATTTAAGATTTTAAAGTAACCCCCCACCCCACATCTTTGGGGGGTCGTGTTTGGTGCCATTCGATAGATTTTTCAAAAATATTGAATACGTGTATTTTACAGTTTTTCGATCTAATGTTCATTTCGCGAAATATCGCGGGATTCGTATTTAAAATATTAAATTTACCCCCCACCCTTCTCCGTGGGAAGTCGTGTTTGGTATCATTAGATAGATTTTTAAAAAATATTGAGCACATATTTTTTAGTTTTTCAATCTGTCATTCATTTCGCGAAATATTCGCTTTTTTCTTGTGAATCTTTGGGACTCACCCATTTCCTTACGCCCGGCTCAAATCGTCAGATTTTTGAAATATGCACTCTTTTGCGTGTACTTAACTTACCTTATCTTAATCTGACAATTTTGAGTTTTTTTAAGAATAGATTTTTTTTTTCGGGCCCCCTTAACGAACTCCCCTGTGTTAAGAGCCAATCTATGGTAGAGGTACATCTGCAGGGTAGCAGGTTTCTTCCCATAGGCTAATCTGACGCGCTCGAGTAACTGCAAAAATCCCCGCTTGGGCTCCCCTACCATTAGAGACATTTACTTTCGCACTTCTTATGTTGCACACTAAAATATTCGTTGTCGCGATAATTCAAGACAGTTGTATGTTCGTGGAATAGCCCATAGAACATTTTTGTATAGAAGGTTGTTCATGCCAAACCGCATAGTTTTAGAAATATTGACGAAAAATCTAAAAAACTACGGATTTACCAATTTCTCCCCCTCTCCCCCACCCCAAACCCGACGCTCAAAATGGTGTGACTTTTTGCTGAACATTACGTGGACCATATAGAACAATTTGGTATTGTAGGATATCTTTCACTTTGGATGTCTGGGTTTGGGTCTAGGTATACCATACTACTGGTCATTTCTTTTATCTTATGCATAGGTGTTTTGCAAAATCGTTGTTTTTAAATTTGGTACAAATATAAAAGGTCCGAGCCGTAAGTATACCATTCTCCAAGCCTCTGTCTCTTACATTATCTTGGCATTATCTTCTTCTTCATGTGTCGTGCTCGATTATCAAGCATTGGCTATCAAATTGGCTATAGTAATATTGTTGACGGAAGCTCGGAAAAGGGATGCAGAGGATCTGTTAAACCATTCTCTCAGGTTTATAAGCCATGACGTTCTTCTTCGACCTGGCCCTCTTCTTCCGTCTACCGTCTACGGCATTATGCTTTTGTTTAATTCTTCGGTACAATGTATAAGTATGTTGTTTGCAGTTGTGACATGTACTAATTTACTATCTGCTTAACTGTACTGTTTAACTTAACAAATTTAGTATGTTTAAGGGTTTTACCTACTTTTTTTTTATATTATATGTCAATATTTGAATGAATTATATTGTATATACACGTGGGATAAAATATTTAAATAACTAAATAATTTCTTTGAAACAAAAAAGACGACATTCATGAAAATTTTTGCATACAAGCATAGTGGCACGTAACGCATTTGACGCCATATTTTTTATTATAACTTTACGTCCGGTTCGACCGGAAATACTCACAACTTATATAATTTGAATAGGCATCCTGTGTATTTTTGCAGATTTTTAAAAGAACTTACTATTGCTAATTTACCAATAACCAGTTTGGTAAAAAAATGTTTTTATTATTATTCTTTCTACCTCTTTATAAGCAATTCTACTAGTTCATTGGCGGACTGATACCTCTATTGAAGGACAGGTTGTCGCTTCATCTTTTGTGAATGGCCGTAGCTCAGCGGCTTCGAATGAAGTTAGAATTTCGGTACAAACAACGACATTTTCATTTCTAAAAATGATGCAAGCCGTTTACCAGTTTACAAACCAGGCGTTGGTTCCCTGGGCTAGTCTGCACTGATACACTAGCTACTTCAAACAGGGTTAAACATGCCCTGTCACCTGAACTTGTCCGAAAAGATCTCCCCGCAAGAATGCCATACGATAGTATTACTCACCTTTTGGATGGTCGGCCGATAATTCTTTTACTGCTTGGTGATTTATCTCTTGCTATTTTTACTATACGGGTCTTCCACATTCTGCTTAAGTATATTGTTATTCTATTTTTTAAAAACATTGTTAAGGAATACTAGGCTATTGATTATATTCAAAATAAGATAGCTAAAAGGAACTACAACGTTAACGGGGTTTTATTATTTCATGTGATCAATGGACATATATATATATATATATATATGAAAAAACCGCGGAGTGCTACCATTTAAAGGGGTGCGTTTTTGAGAAATGGGTGAATTAGTCCCTGGGCATAGGTTACATTAGGGTGAGTTCTATGCACTTTTGGTACAAATATATCTACATAAAAATTGTTCCTGGTTAAATTCCCTATCTAAATATCACTTTTTAAAGTCATTGATACTATTTTTTATAAAAATATGTTCAAAAGAAAAAGCACAAGGAAACCCAAAAGAAAGAAATTTTGTTTTTTGTCCCATAACGTTTGTCCACGAGGATATAGGTATAGACATTGCTTTACAGAAAAAAACCTACATATTTCTTCTTTAAAATTTTGTTTAGTAGAGGTCATTAGGATTTATAGTTTTCGAAATATGATTTTTCAAATTTCGCCACTCACAGCAATTATGGGCAATTTTTCTTGTTATTTCGCAAATATTGTTCTGTAACTTTTTTCTACGTTACTTTAGGTATATGCAATGGTACACGTAATAGGAATAGAAATTAATTATCTTTAAAATGGTCTACTGCATAACGTTGTACGACTTTTTTTTAAAGAGATTATGGTTTTTCAACGTTTTATACTTTTAACGATTTTTTTATAATTTAATATAAAAATAAAATAATAGTGTATAATACATATATTATATAATATTATATTATATAATATATATTCTATAATACCTAATATAAAAAAAATATTATTTTTTACATTTTTTACAACTATTTTTGAAATTTCTCATTATAACTTTTTTTCTTCTAGCTTTAGGTATATATTATATTATATAATAAAAAAAGCTTTTTTGTTTACTTTAAAATGGTGTATTACAAAAAACTCTAGGTTTATTTTTGAATAAGATATTATTTTTCAAAATGTAATAAGTGCTTGCAAGGATTTTTGATTTTAGGATTATTTTTTAAATTTCTCATTATAACTTTTTTTTGTACATGAATGTACTATATATTGCTCAATAAAGAGGGCTTACTTTCTGTTCTTTAAAATGGTGTATCATCTATATTTAAATAATGGAAACCGAGTGATTCTTTGACACCCTTTGCAGAATATTGAACAACTAATTCCTATTTTCCTACAACCGCAGTTTTTTTACATCCTTTGGTACATTTACATGATATTTTTTCAAGCAAAGCTTGTGGTGCAGGAGCTTTGACAGAAAATATTGGAATTAATCCATATTTTGAAGTTTGCCCGGCCGAGTCAAGTGGATCGAAAGTATTACCTATAAAAAATAAGATTCAACCGTAACACACAATCGCATAAAAAGTTATAATACGAAATTTAAAAAATAATCCTAAAATCAAAAATCGTTGCAAGTACTTATTACATTTTGGAGAAGCATACCTTATTCAAAAATAATCCTAGAATTTTTTATAATATACCAATTTAAAGTAAACGGAATAAGCTTTCTTTTTTATTATATAATAAATACCTAAATGTAGAAAAAAAAGTTATAATGGGAAATTAAAAAAAAAGTAAAAAAATATAAAAACCCGTTAAAAGTATAAAATCTTGAAAAAGATAAACTCTTCAAAAGAAGTCGTACAACATTATACAGTAGAACATTTTTAAGGTAATTGATTTTTATTCCTCTTACATGTGTCATTGCATATGCCTAAAGTTACGTAGAAAAAAGTTACAGAACAATATTTGCGAAATAACAAGGAAAATTGCCCAAAATTGCTGTGAGTGGCGAAATTTGAAAAATCATAATATTTCGAAAATTGTAAATCCTAATGACCTCTACCCAACAACATTTTAAAGAGAAAATATGTAAGTTTTTTTTCTATGAAGCAATGTCTATACCTATATCCCCGTGGACAAGAGTTATGGGACAAAAAACAAAATTTCTTTCTTTTGAGTTTCTTTGTGCTTTTTCTTTTGAACATATTTTTGTAAAAAATAGTATCATTGACTTTAAAAAGTTATATATAGATAGGAAATTTAACCAGGAACAATTTTTATGTAGATACGTTTGTACCAAAAGTGTGCATAGAACTCACCCTAATGTAACCTGTGCCCAGGGACTAATTCACCCATTTCTCAAAAACGCACCCCTTTAAATGGTAGCACTCCGCGGTTTTTTCATATATAGAGATTCATTAACCATACGAAATAATAAAACCCCGTTAACGTTGTAGTTCCTTTCTATAGTACATAATCAATAGCCTATACTTGTAACTAGAAATAAATCACTTTACCATTAGAGAATAGGGCTTTTCATTCACAGTCAATTGTTTAGAGCTTGTATCATATACAATATTATACACATATTATACAACATATGACAGAAGCTCGAAACAAATGACAATCGATAAATAGCCCTATTGGTAAGTTGGTAAATACTGAATCCGATGAGAATAATAATATTAAAAAAACACTTCAAATGTTCAAAATAATCGCCATTTACCTTCTGACAACGTGCAAGTCTATTATTAAATTCGTTAGTCACTCCAAAACTTACTTTGCAAGACGGTCAATGGCAAGACTTCTCCACGTACCTATTATTTCTATACTTGTTTCATAAATAACGCTTTGTTTCGAATCCTGCAAGCATGTTGATCGCCTAATGTAAACACGTGATTGTAGGTGACACTAAAAGGTAAACACTAAAGAAAAAAATCTAAGCGATTAAGATCCGAAGAATGAAGAGGCCACTCTATGATCCTCTAACTAACTCCAATCCATTGGAAAATTCGCATTTAAAAACTTTCTAACAACGATAATAATAGGGAAGCGCTACATCTTGTTAAATCAAAAATTTTATGGTATAGACCAGGGCGCATCTGTAAAAATATTATTACATTTGGACGTTGAGAGGTGACTCAAATTTTTTTTGCAGAAATTGCTTGAAAATAACTCAATTAATAATATTTGAGTTATCCTCCCTCTCAAAAAGGTCCGGAACATTGCTTAAATAATCAAAATGTCAAAAAATGAAGGAAAAATTCGATTTTTTTTTTCGTTTTATGATTATAACTTTAAGAGTATTCATTTTCGAGAAAAGTTCTATTGAAATAAAAGTTGTGTAATTAAATTTCCTATAATATAGAGTTGGTTGAAAATTTAAAAAATAGTCACCCTTGTTGCAAAATAGCAATAATTGGGAAAAAAACTATACAAAAACAAGTATTCGCATTTTACGTTTTTCAACCATTTATGCTAAACTTAGGACCTTCAAATTTCATCCAGAAAAACTATATGATACGATTAAATAATACTGTAAATTTCATTAAGATCGGTTCAATAGATTTTGCAAAATAAATTTTGCAATCCAGCTTTCGCAAAAAAATTCATTTTTTCAAACTGGTACAGGACTGAAAATAAAGCAGATAGCAAAATGAATTTTTTTTTTGCTTATAGAAATGTACTGTACCTTTCATTTTCAATTTGCAAAACTAAAATCTATTAACCACCACGGCGTCAGGAATTTTTTTAAATAAACATTAATTATTGGTGTTGCGCGCAGGACACAGGATAGTTTGCTCTGATTGGGCATTCCAATGAACTTTGATAATTATTGATACATTTTAATTTTTATTACATTTCGACATAAATAAATAAATTTGTTTATTGCAAAATAAAAACACATACTCTATCCTTTGAAATAACACTTTTTTTAGCAAAAACTTTCTTTGTTCATATATTTTAACTTGAGAATAAATGTTTATTATTTTTAAACATATACAATTGTTTAAACAATATTTCACAAACAAGAATAGAATTTGTTTGATTTTTGTGGAATTAAAATATTAAAATACAACAAAATATAGAGTAAAAAAATAATATATTAGATGAAGATTGGAAGAAATTTTGGTGGAAATCAACTTTATGTGAATCGAACACCGCTGTCGTGCGCATAGCACCAATAATTAATGTCTATTTAAAAAAATTCCTGACGCCGTGGTAGTTAATTGATTTTAATTTTGCAAATTGCGAATGAAAGGTACAGTACACTTCTATAC
The DNA here is from genome assembly GCF_917563875.1 of Diabrotica virgifera virgifera. Classification (NCBI taxonomy): domain Eukaryota; kingdom Metazoa; phylum Arthropoda; class Insecta; order Coleoptera; family Chrysomelidae; genus Diabrotica; species Diabrotica virgifera. The sequence goes on from NC_065443.1 coordinate 302,810,588, forward strand.
GCAAAAAAAAATTCAACTTGCTATCTGCTTTATTTTCAGTCCTGTAACATTTTGAAAAAATGAGTTGTTTTTGCGAAAGCTGGATTGCAAAATTTATTTTGCAAAATCTATTGAACCTATCTTAACTAAATTTACAGTATTATTTTACTGTATCATAAAGTTTTTCTGGGTAAAATATGAAGGTCATAAGTGTAGCATGAATGGTTGAAAAACGTAAAATGCGAATACTTGTTTTTGTATGATTTTTTTCGCAAATATTGCTATTTTGCAACAAGGGTGACTATTTTTTCAACTTTTAACTAATTCTATGTTGTAGGAAATTTAATTACGCAACTTTTATGTCAGTACATCTTTTCTGGGAAATGAATACTTCTAAGTTATAATCAAAAAACGAAGAAAAAAATCGAATTTTTCCTTCATTTTTTGACATTTTAATTATTTAAACAATGTTCCGGACTTTTTGAGAGGGAGGATAACTCAAATATTATTATTTGAGTTATTTTCAAGCAATTTCTGCAAAAAAATTTGAGTCACCTCTCAACGTCCATCTCAAAACAGATGGGCCCTGGACTAGTAAGTGACCATTCTGTTGAAGTGCAGGAATATTTTGGTTATTTGGTAAGTCCAGATACTGGTCACCAGTCAAGTCTCCCTCTATAGAAAAATGGTCTATAAGCCTATTTTGGACAATCTCTAATATTCAATTTTTTTGGATGCTTTTCTAACACGATTACCAAAACGGATCATTATTAATATTTCAATACGATCTTTTACACTAAAATGAACTATTTTTATTGTACAACTCACTACTATTCATTTAGTCCAGGGTAATAAGGTTTTTTCCATGACACTCGAGCAGCCAGGGTACTGAAGCGTTTTTTCGACAGGTAATACCTATAAGAGCAAATTGTAACTATTTCCTGCGTAAAATCTGGCGGCCATTTTTATTTATAAACAATTAAGTGTCAAAAAATGGCATTTTTCCCTTTTTTTTTAAATCAATGGAAAACAGTGAAAGTTATGGTTTTTTAGTACAAATATCTTTGAGATTATGGAAAAAGCTTTAAAATGACATATTACAAAGTTTGATATATTCATTTATTGTTAATATAATTGCGAAAAAAGGTCGGAATTGCAAAAAAAATTAATTTCGCAATATCTATTGTAAAAATTAGTGTACAGCTTTGAAATTTTTGTCATATAAGGGTTCTTTGGTGCTTAATATGTGATAAAAATTTCAAAGCCATTCATTCAATTGTTTAAATTTTATTCAAATTGTTTATCCCAGAGAGCATTTTTTTTACAATAAAATAAGTCAGAAAAAAATGACGTTAGAACCATTCCACAGGTGTCAAATGAAAGAGCATTAGCTATATTTTCAACTTGGTTTAAAAAAAGTGAATAAAAAATGCATTTTTTAGTAATAAATAATTATGCAAAAGTATCGTAAATCTTTCCTTATAAACTTTTTATTTTGTTATATAAGAAATTATATATATTTGTTACAATTTTTTATCGATTATGATATAAATAACATTACTTGGTAGTTGTGCACTTAAAACAGGGTAAAAAAGTTAATTTTTTTGGAAAAAGTTATTCAAAAAGTTTATAAGGAAAGATTTACGATACTTTTGCACAATTATTTATTACTAATAAATGCATTTTTTATTCGCTTTTTTAAAACCAAGTTGAAAATATAGTTAATGCTCTTCCATTTGACATATGTGGAATGGTTCTAACGTCATTGTTTTCTGACTTATGTTAGTGCAAAAAAAATGCTCACTGAGATAAACAATTCGAATAAAATTTAAACAATTGAATGAATCGCTTTGAAATTTTTATCACATATTAAGCACCAAAGAACCCTCATTTGACAAAAATTTCAAACCTGTACACTAACTTTTACAGCAGTTATTGCGAAAATAATTTTTTTTACAATTCCGAACTTTTTTCGCAATTATATTAACAATAAATGAGTATATCAAACTTTGTAATATGTCATTTTAAAGCTTTTTCCATAATCTCAAAGATATTTGTACTAAAAAAATCATAAGTTTCACTGTTTTCCATTGATTTGAAAAAAAAGGGAAAAATGCCATTTTTTGACAGTTAATTGTTTATAAATAAAAATGGCCGCCAGATCCTACGCAGGAAATAGTTACAATTTGTTCCTATAGGTATTACTTGTCGAAAAAACGCTTCAGTACCCTGGCTGCTCGAGTGTCACGAACAGGATATATTTTTGTCTTATTACCTTGGCCTAATTGGTTTATCAGCAGTTATCTACACTCGTCTATTTCTTACTATATTGTATTAATATAAATAAACATAGGACACAAGTTTTTGTTTTACTCCTATTATACTAAATTTACAATCAAGATGCAGTAGAAATAAACAAACAAAGATACATTAATTGCTACTAAGAGCACTCCCGAATTTACAATGTATAAACTTTGGAAATCATGATTTGGATTTACAATGTATATACATTGTAAATTATGATTCGGGAGTGCTCCTAGTAGCATTTAACCTGTCTTGGTTTGTTTATTTCTACTGCATCTTGATTTTAAATTTAGTATAGGCTAGTAAGTTAATTATAGAACAGGGCATTTAGTACTAAAAACATCTGAATATCTTCTTCTTTAAGTACCGTGCCCAAATTTTTAGGCGTGGGTAGCTTCCATAACAATTTGCCGATATCGTTCTCGATCTTGTGCGGCATGTAACAATTTATCTGCTGATAAGCCAGTCCATTGACGAAGGTTTCGGAGCCATGAATATTTCTTTCGACCAATTCCCCTTTTTCCGTCGATCTTTCCATTGAGTATTAACTGCAGCATCCTGTATCTGCTACCTCTCATTAGATGCCCCAGATATTCAAGTTTTCTCTTTTTTATCATCTTCATTAAGTCACCTTCGTCTTGACCTACTCTGTTTAAGACTTCTCTGTTTGAAATGCGTTGAACCCAAGATATTCTGAGCATTCTATCTTCTACGACCACATCTCAAAGGCTTCTAATTTGTTCATCATGTTAACCTTCATGATCCAGGTTTCACATCCATATAGTAATACAGGATACACATAACATTTTAGGAACTTGATTCTTAGTTGTAAGTTCAGCTGAGAGTTGCTCAGAATAGATCTAAGTTTCATAAATGCTCCTCTTGCAATTTCTATACGAATTTTAATTTCTTCATCCGGATTTAGTGTCTCGTTTATCCAACATCCTAGGTATTTAAAATGGTTAACTTTTGTTATTGATTCATCATTGACAATTAGTTGCATAGGGCCGACGTCTTGTTTACTAACCACAAGTAACTTTGTCTTTGTTGCATTTATGTTAAGTCCGTTATTGGAGCATTCTCTAGTGACTCGATCTATAAGGAATTGAAGATCTTCGATATTTTCAGCCATGATCGCGGTGTCGTCTGCATATCTGATGTTGTTAATAGTTTCTCCCCCGATTCGAACTCCACATTGTCGTTCCAAGGCTTCATTAAAAATTATTTCTGAGTATACGTTAAACAAAGTTGGGGATAACACACAACCCTGTCTGACACCTCCTTGAATGCAAATTTTGTCTGTTTCTTTGCCGTCTACCAGAATAGAAGCTTCTTGATTCCAATATAGATGTTGTAAAAGTCTCAGATCTTTATCGTCTATTCCAATCATTTCTAGATATTCAAACAACCTATCATGTTGAACTCTATCAAACGCCTTCTCAAAATCTATAAAGCAGACGTAAATTGGTTTCTGTACTTCCCATGATCGTTAAAGTAATGTTAACATTTAGAACAAAGCTTCCCTTGTTCCCAATCCTTCTCTGAAACCGAATTGTTTGTTTCTGAATCTGAATATATAGATTTTTAAATACAGCACCTAGAGGCTTGCAACTTTTTGTATTATGTTGAGGATGACGTCAGTAAAATGTCTACTATACAAAAATGGGAGAAAATGCATAATTACGCTTTGAAGTGCATAAAATGCATCCAAAAGTGCATAAACATGTCAACATCAGTATACTAAGGGCCAACTTTTTTTTCGGGGGATTTTTTGGGTTACTAAATACGAATGCGACATCAGAACCGACCCCCGGACCACCTGGTGCCTAGAGTCACTGCAAGAGACGTCATCAATTTAATGCGGAAAACCCTCGAAACTCCAGAGGATGACGTGTCTTGTGACCCTGGACAACAGGTGCTATGAATGTCGGTTCTGATGTCGCAGTCGTGTTCAGTGACCACAAAAACTACCGAATAACAAAATTTGGCCCTTAGTATACTTATTCTGATATTTTTATGCAATTTTATATGCATTTTATGCTTTTCAAAGTGGAATTATGTATGTCCATATATTTTTTTATAATAGACTTTTTTCTGACATCATCCTGAACATAATATAGGAAGTTGCAAGTTTCTAGGTGCTGTACAGGGTTATTCACTATTTACTGCTTCATTTACAGAATTAAAAAAAAATAAAAAATACAACAGTTATTCGATTTTTAAATTATGATTTTTTGACATATATAGATATCATACTAGTGACGTCATCCATCTGGGCGTGATGACGTAATCCACTATTTTTTTAAATGAGAATATGGATCGCCTGCTAACTCATTTGAAAAATTATTCAATTCTCTATTAAGTAATATAAACATTAAAATAATTATTTATACAGGGTGTCCAAAAAAATTTTTTTAATTAAATTAATTGACCAAAAAGAAGTATGTAATTTATTTAATTCAAAATGCATTCTACTGCTGTCATAAAAAAGAAATAAATGTTTATTCAACAAATAAACATTACTTTTCACTTAAATTCAATGTTCAAGCTGCCACCCATCTGCCTCTTGGCAGTTTGAACACTTTTTTACACTTTTTTCTATTTTCTAACAGCGGCAGAAGATCTTCTTTTTGTGTCAATTAATTTAATTAAAAAAAATTTGGACACATTGTATAAATAATTATCTTAATGTTTATATTACCGAATAGAATAACTTTTGTATTTTACATTTTTTTGTAATTCTGTGAATGAAGCAGTTTACAGGGGTCAAAATATAGTGAATAACCCCGTACATATTTAAAAATCGATTTATTTTGTGCTAAATACCCTGATCTAAGCTTACACATTGTGAGGATGTGGTCTTTTGCGAGCATTTTGAACATTTGCACTTATTTTTTAAGAGTAGGTACTTATTATTCTCATTAGTTGTGGGTAATAAATATACGTCTTCTTTAACGTGATTTATTTGTCGTTTTAGCAAAATTTTTTACCAAAGTTGGTATGTATGAATTAGGAATAACCAGTTTATTTTACTCTAAAAAAACATACATATACACCAAATCAGTTTAGGGTACTTTTTATGAAACCAAACGTAGAGTTTTAACAAAAAATATTTCGTCAAATGCGTTATGTGTCATTGTATTTGCGTGCAAGGTTTCATGAATGTCGTCTTTTTTGTTTTAAAGATCTTAGTTGGTTGCATACTTTATCCAAACTCTGTATATTTTCAAACCATATGTATGTTATACGACAAATAAATAATTACCAAGATTATACTATTAACAAATGTCAAACATTAACATTGTAAAGAATAATTTATTCTAATAAATACAAAAATTACATAGTAATTACATAAATTATTGTCATGAATATTAAATACTCTCTTCTACATTCCATCGCAAATTTAGGTTTAAAATAGACAGCAACCGTTTTTAATTTTTCATGCTTCCTTTAAGAATTTGTTGAATTTCTTCTAAAGTCTTGCCCTTTGTCTCGGGAATAACGTACCGTGACAAAACAGCACAAATTGTATTAGATACAGCAAACAAGAGGAATGGAGCATAAAAACCAAGAAGTGTATTGAGCTGATAGAATATAGTGGTAGTTAAAAAGTTTCCCATACCATATACAATCATCAATATAGTCATTGCTTTGGACTTGACACTAGCAGAATACAATTCCCCAAGCATTAATGTAGGAATAACTGAGATGCCGATAGACGCGAATAAGAGGTAGGACATCATGCAAGCTAGCGGTATCCATTTTACAAAAGATAGATCGATGTTTGTGTTTCCATCTAAATAGAAATACGTAGACATTGCGTAAAGAACTCCACTGGTAGTTACCATAGAAGTCGTGTAACAGAAGATCCTTCCGAATCTCTTCACAACAAAAATCACAGCAAACAAGTTTAATATGACTGCTAGTCCCATAAAAACTATTGAAGCTTCTTCGTGACTCATGTTGTTGCCAGACTTTTGGAAGATAAACTGAGTGAATGTCAAAAATACTGAAATACCAGCCATTTGCTGACTAAGTCGTAAAAATACTCCAGCAAACAAAGCTTTTCTGTTACTTTCTATCTTGAAAAGATCGCTCCAAGTGCCCGATTCTGACAACTGTCTCTCTACAGCGTATTTACAATTTTCGTAAATCTCATCAATATCCTTCATCCTCTTAAGAAACTTTAAAGAATTTTTTGCTTCCTGCTCCTGGCCTTTCATGATGTAATAGTAAGGTGACTCGGGCATGAACCAGAACAGGACGAAGAATAGAACAGATATTGGTAGACACACCCATGAAGTTGTCGTAACTCCCAAGTAACTTCCCAATACGTTGATCAAGAACTCGCCGAGATACAGAGACATAGCTACAGCGTTTCCCCATATTCCCCTTACTGTCGGGTTGGCTACTTCTCCAATATAAGTTGGCAGCGTGGCAAAAAGGCAACCATCTGCAATACCAGAAAAAATTCTTGACAGGTAGAACATATAGACTGATCTTCCTAAAGCTGCACACAACCAACTGCCTATTTGAGGAACGACGATTAATAGTAAGGTCCTCTTCCTGCCAATAACATCTGATAGTTTCGAGAAAATAGGACAGGCGATCATCAGGGACACTGGTTGGATAGTGTTGAAGTAGGATCCTTCTTCCTCTGTAATATCATAGTTGACTTTGTCTTGCGTTATTTTGATTAAGAACGGTGAAGCCCATGAGAATAAAAGTCCATTTGATAAGCCAGCAAGACCACCTGAAATAGAAACAAAACATTAATATTGATTTTTATCTTTTTTATCTGTTTTTATTCGTGATAATATATAGCTCAATCTAGTTATAAAATTATTTCGTTTGAGATTTTTTAACATAAAAATTAATTTATTATTGTTATTTCCTTTTTTACGCACACATTGTAACAAAATGGATTAAAAACGTAGAAATAAACTTCAGACTTGCATTGATTGTACTTCACAATCTGTTTTGTTGAGCCAAAAAGACGACCGGTTTCGGACACTACAATTTACTGTCCATCTTCAGGTCTCTGGTAGGGTCAACTCAAAATGAAGCCGGTTCAAGGAATATAATAAAATTGACGCATACTTCTTCTTCTTAAAGTCCCCTCTCCTATCGGAGGTTGGATATCATAATGGCTATGGTCACTTTGTTGGCTGCTCTGAATTGTTTGTGTTGAACTACAGTTAAATCGTTCTCTAAGGGTCCTCAGCCAGGAGATGCGTCTTCTTCCTATGCTTCTTCTTCCTTGGATCCTTCCTTGCATAATAATTCTCAGCAACTCATATTTTTCTCCTCTGGTAATGTGACCCAAATATTCCAGTTTTCTAGTTTTTATACTCTTCATAATTTCTAACTCCTTATTTAAACGTCGTAGCACTTCAACATTGGTAATCCTTTGAACCCACTGAATTTTCAATATTCTTCTGTAACACCACATTTCGAACGCTTCTATTCTTCTTATGTGTTGTCTCTCCAATGTCCAAGCTTCCATTCCGTATAGCAATATAGAAAATATTTAGCATCTTAGAGCCTTCAATCTGAGAGGCAACTGAAAGTCTTTGTTTGTAAGCAGCTTCTTTATTTTTATAAATGCTTGCCTTGCAGTTTCAATTCGGACTTTAATTTCTTTGCTTTGGTCATTTTTGTCATCAACCCAGGTTCCCAGATATTTGTATGTTACATGAATTTTTCCTTGTGATATATTTGTATGTCTTAACTTTTTCTAATTGGATTTGCTCTATCATTAACCTTTTATTTCCATGTTATGTTTTTGAGACAATCATAAATTTAGTTTTTTGTTTATTTTTAGTCCCTATCTTACTCCTCTCTTTATATCAATATTCTCGGAAACTTGTTCTTGTTGACGGGTACACAATGCACTTATTGTGTAGCACGCTATCATAATGAGCTCTTAGTACAGTACCATAGCCTAAATGAGCACTTAGTACGAGTCTATTTTACTATATTCCTTGAGCCGGCTTTATTTTGAGTTGGCCTTAGCGCAGACTTGAAGATAGACCGGAGACAGTAAATGTCTCCATTCACTCTCCGAAAAATCGATGGTAAGACTCTATGTGACAGAGCTAAAGTACAGATATACGACGGAGATGCAAGGTGGACAACATTAATAATTGGGTAAGAAACAGAAGCATAGAATGGAATGACCACATAAGCCGAATGACAATAAATAGAATAGTAGGGACAGCGAGAGGCGGTTCCCCAATAGGAAGAGGATCAGTGGGAAGACCACGAAAACAATGGAACGACAACTTACTAGAGGCACATTGAAAAAACATGCAGAGTCATGTCTATGCAGAAAGAAGAAGAAGATATGGTACGAAATAGGATAGTGAGAGAGAGGATCAAATTGACAGATGTCATAGAAAAAATTGCACAAGCCAAATGGAGATGGGCTCGACATGCAGCACCTATAAATGATAATAGGTGGACCAAAAGACTCATAGAATGCAGACCTAGAGAAGGTAAAAGACACCGAGGTAGACCACTAAAAAGGTGGATGGATGACTTGAGAAAAACAGTGGGAAATTGGATAGAGAATGCACAAGATAGAGAAAAATTAAAGAATATGGAGGAGACCTATATCTAAAGTGGATGTAAGAGGTTGAGGAATGATGATGATGATAAAATACAAATTTTGATCTATTGGCAGAATAATTGGAACTTACCTATAACAATGGCTAATATTTGTGGCCAATTCTTTTCGTACTCCTTATGATTGAAATGAAGAATGACACCCATTTTTAGCAATTGAAAAGTGTACCTACTAGTATTATACTAGAACTGTAACCTCTCTTGCTGCTTCTTGAAGCAAACTGTACGATACCCAAGCAAACTGGATACTTATATGTATACCAGCAATTGTCGTTTATTTAAACAAGTAAGACCAACGCATTGTTCGGTGTTTGTTCTTTTTAAACAAGATTTAAACTTTAAACAAATATCCCCTACGTGGTGTCTAATTTTGGAAGTTTTTACGTCAATGTGCTTTCTTCTATACATAATCTCACGCAAATATCTACGTCAATGTGCTTTCTTCTAAGTCTTATATCTACTATACATAATCTCACGCAAATATCTCCAGCCGGGTTTTGCTTTTGTAACAAAAGTTTGTATTGAAATTTGGGAAAGAAGCTTTACTATTTTATTTGTTTAAGAAATGATATCAGAATCTCTGATATATCGTCATTTAACGGGTGACATTTTTGATAAATAATAAAAAAGACACGCGTGGAAATCATGCTCAGAAAATACGAAAGTCAGAATTCTTTGTTTTCAAATTTATTATTACACTAACCCCAATAAACCAAAAATTTTTTGTTATTATTATTTAACTCCAATCTGACTATAGCATTCTACCCATATGGGAATAAGCCTTTATTTTCTTAAAATGTAATGACATATAGAGAGTTAATTCAATGAGTAGTCTTATAAAAATTAAAATGAATTTCGAATTTCGGCTCGATTCAAGTTCTGTGTTTAACCCAGGTATGACAATACCAAAAGGCACCGTTAGGAAAATTTTACAATTTACGGTTCAGATAACCCGTATGAATCGAGTCTGTGTACTCTAATACAGAGTATGGCATTAGTAAAATAAGAAAATCTACTGTTTCGTTTTGATTTAAATCTGTCTCCCTCCATCCTCCGATAGTACTATTTCTAGGTCTACCTGTTGTCAAGGAGGTTCTGAGTTTACACCAACACGACCGTAGTTGGTGCCTTTTGGTATTGTCATACCTGGGTTAAACAGAGAACTTGAATCGAGTCGAAATTTATTTCACTTATTCCCCGTTAGAGGGCGTTCTAACCATACTGCGATATAAATTCTTTTAATTTATATCGAGAAACTACGGTCGTTTTGGTGTAAGTTTGTCTTCCTCAAAGCCTCCTTGACAACAGGTAGACCTAGAAATAGTACTATCGGAGGATGGAATGATACAGATTTAAATCAAAACGAAACCGTAGATTTTCTTATATTTTATAAAAATTAATCTAAAAATTTTTTTGGTCCTATTTTAGTCCTCTAAAATAGGACTGAAAATGAATTTAAACAAAACAAAAGTCATGCACTCCGAAGAAATGATGACAATAATAAACAACAAAGTTATAGAAAAAGTTGAAGAATATATACACTTATGACAAAAAATAATACTAAATAGGGAAATTCAAACGGAAGAAATAAAAAGAAGAAGAAAGTTAGCATGGGCAGCATTCGACAAACTGAACTATATACTCAGAAATCAGCAAATTCAACTACATCTTAGATCTAAAGTTTTTGATGCATGCATTATTCCGATATTAACATATGGGGCACAAACATAGACAATCACAAAAAAGAATATGAACATACTCAGAGTCACTCAACATGCGATGGAAAGAGCAATGCTTGGCATATCACTTAAGGACAGGAAAACAAACACATGGATAAGACAGAAAACCAAAGTTACCGATGTGGTACAAAAATCACTAAAATTGAAATGGGAATACGCTGAACATGTAGCTAGAAGCGATCTTAACAAATGGCACAAAACAGTTCTAACCTGGAGACCATACGAACACAAAAGACACAGAGGCAGACCTCTTATGAGATGGACAGATGATCTGAAACGAACTGCCGGGAAAAATTGGCTACAAGTAGCGTACAACAAAAAACAATGGAAAGGAAAACTTGAAGAGGCTTATGTTTAGATGTGGACGTGAATGGCTAGACGAAGAAAAAGAAAAATCTAAAATTAAGATATTATTTGAATGCACTTCACTAAGTTTGATTGAGACATGAAGGTAGGTGGATGGCAGTAATGGTTTCAGTTACGACGTTCGGAAGCATTGTCCACATTTAATTGTCTGCCCAGCATATTAGGATGAACCATCACTATGGTTTGTTTTTAAACCAAGAGGAGTGATTCAAATTTATTGCGCTGTAATGCTTGTTTGTAATTGGTCCAATCGCAGGCAAGTTCACTCCACTGTAATAAAATTTTGACAATAATGACATTTATGAAATTTTGACACTTTCGGCATTTCATGGGTTAATTAAGTTATATCGGCGATTGTTTGTCTTTTCTGTGTTATTACTTTAATTTTTAGATTTTTAGTTTGCTTTTATATAAAAACAAGTTGTTTTTAGAACTCTTTAGCAACGTATTAATATAATATAATATTTATGGATTGCCGACATGATCAACCAAAAAAGAAGATGTATTTGGTTATTTTTGTAGTGACTTTCTTGGGTGTGAATCTGTCTCTTTAGTTTACTCCTCTTAGTTAAAAAATAAACTATAGTTCATAGTATGTCGAACTAAAACGTTGTACGTTGAATGGCTTTTTTGGCGGAATCTAGAGTGATGTCATGCCGAATCACCTCATTCGGAACATAATAATTATGGGTCTACCCCAAAATCCCGACAGCCAAAATCTCGACAGCCACAATCTCGACAGCCAACATCCCGAAACGCCAGAATCCCGACAGGTTTGATAAGTTTCTTTTTACCATATAATTACATTTGTTTTTTGTTTATGGTCATATGTTTTTTATTTTTTGTTAATAAACAAAAGTAATATTTACCTTTTAATATGAACTAATTTTCTAAATAAAATTTCTAACATGGGTATATGAATTAAATTTTTTTGCCAATTGCGAAGACAATTTAACCCAATTCACCTAGTCCGAAAATGCTTCTTAAGGGAGCTAGAGCTCTTTAAATATGGCGTCCTGAAATTAGTTTTTCTTAAATACCTCCAGAACGCTTCTATTTAGAAAAACGAAAATTGGTATGCATATTTACTTTTCAGAGATGAATCGATTCCATCCATTGCAAATTTCTAGTACCGGTCATAGGCGTGCGTTTTGGGTGGAGCAACGGGTATTTTATCGCATAACTTTTTTGTCCTTAACTTTTATGCATTTTTGACACCAGATTATTAAATTGTGAGGTATTCTAGTACTAAAAGGTACTCTTGATTTAAGTCGGTAGGACACACCGTTTTCTAGAAAAATCGATTTGAAAGTTTTTCGTTTTTGGAATTTGAAAAAAAATTGAAAGAATTTTTCAAAAAAAAAACGAAGTAATTTACCAACATAAAGTAAGAGTAACTTTTAGTACTCGAATACCTCATAATTTAAGTAATAATCTAGTGTCAAAAATGCTCAAAAATTCAAGACAAAAAAGTTATGCTATAAAATAACTGTTGACCTACCCAAAACGGACGCCTATGACCAGTACTAGAATTTCGCAATTACTGAAATCGACTTATCTCTGGAATATAAATAAATGTACCAGTTTTCGTCCTTCTAAACAGTTTTTTTTTGAATTTTTTTTTTTTTTTTTGAAAAAGAGAAAAGTTTTCAAATCGATTTTTCTAGAAAATGGTGTGTCCTACCGATTTAGAACAAGAGTACCTTTTAGTACTAAAATACTTCCCAATTTAATAATCCAGTATAAGAAATGCATAAAAGTTAAAGATAAAAAAAGTTATGCGATAAAATAACCGTTGCCCTACCCAAAACGGACGCCTATGATCGGTACTAGAAATTTGCAATGGATGGATTAGATTTATATCTTGAAGATAAACACGGAGGACGGTCCTGCGAGTGGAAAGCGATTAGCTGTGTATAAAGTGCTCCTAATCAAATCCAATTTTTGGAGGGTTATTAGTGTATTTTAATTCATTAGACCGATTGTGTAGTTAAGTGCCATAGCATAGATTGCATGTAGGAAACAAAAGCGGTAAAAACTGTAAGTAGAACTAATTTAAATACATATAATTAATTTAGACAATAATAAACGCCGTCAGCTGAGCCAAAATAAAAAGCAGAAAAGCGACATCAGTACTGATAAGAACCACATTATTTGGAAGCGGAAAGAAAACAGGGCCGGCCTAAGAGATATTTCAAATACGGCAGACAACATCAAAAATAGAGAAAATATTTTGAGGTTTTAGGAAGGTAGACACGGCCAGCTCGGAAGACAGGAAAGGGTGAGCTTGAATTGAGTAGGGTTCACGCCTTATGAACTGCACTCGAGACGCGGTGGATGCCTAACCTGATTCCATTCAAATAAAAATGGAGAAACAAATGGAGGCGTTGTTGGAGATGCTACAAGCCGTGCATCAAGAAATAAAAGATATAAAGGAGGTCAATAAGCAGTATTTTAATGAGATGAAGGAAATAGTGAAAGAGAATGAATTAATTAAAGAAGAAAACAAGATACTGAAAAATCATATAAACATGATAAATAATAGATTAGACAAATTAGAAAACAAAGAAAGGAGAAATAACATCGTAATCCAAGGCCTTAATGTCAAGACGGATGAACACAGCATTCTAAAAGAGGAAATGAAAACTTTCCTAGATAACGAGCTAGGAGTGCAAGTAACAGTAGCACATGCTAAAAAGTTAGGCAGTAAAACCTGTTTGATCAAGCTAAGCAACGAGTCTGAAAAATATAATGTCATGAAGAATAAAATCAAACTAAGAGGGTACAGACAAGGAAAAATATATATTAACGAGGACATGAGCAAGAAGGAGAGGGATATACAAGGACAAATAAGAATAAAGGCAAAAGAAGAAAGAAGCAAGGGGAAGAAAGTCAAAGTAAGGTTTCAAAAAATGATAATAGATAACGAAGAATGGATATGGGACAATGATGCGGATAAACTAATACCTGAGATAAGCAACAAATACCCAGGAACAATCCATCCAAAAAACTGATAAGCGAATTGGACGGAGAGACTTTGATGACGACCAGGAAAGGACATGGAACATCCAGTAATATGAAAGAGCAAACAACGAGGAAAACTAATAGCAAGGAAGAAAATAAAAATGAAAACGAATGTCAAACGAGAATAGGTACATGGAATATAACCTCGATAACAGGAAAGGAACGTGAATTAACAGAGGAAATGGAAAGATTTGAGCTGCAGTTGATAGGAGTAAGCGAGACGAAAAAAGTAGGAAATGGAATTGTCGATATTGGAGGGCAGCACATACTATACTATTCCGGAGTTCAGATAGGACAAAGGGCAAAAGAAGGCGTGGGAATAGTTGTAACAAAAGAAATGAATAGAAGAATAACCAAATTCAAACCAGTATCATCAAGAACCATATACATAAAAATAGAGTTAGAAGAAGAAGAATGTCACATAATACAGGTATATGCACCGGTAGAAGGAACAGAGCAAGAAAAAAATAGAACTATTCTATGATGAGATACAGAAACTTATTGATGAGATACAAGAGGAAAGCAAAAACATCATTTTACTAGGAGACTGGAATGCACGAATAGGAAATGATGAAAATATGGCATTAGGCTGCTTGGGAAGGTATGGAGAAGAGACGATAAATAGAAATGGAAGAAGAATGATAAGTTTCTGCCAAATAAATGACTTGTTAATAGGTAATTCTTTCTGGTATCAACCGAGAAACGAAAAATATACATACGTCGCAGAAGAAAGAAATGCGAGAAGCATAATTGACTACATAGTATATCCTCGAGACGCAGAACTAACGATACAAAATATAAAAACAGAGAACGAAGCCGAACTCAGTACCCAACACAGACTAGTGACAGCAGAGATAAACATGAAACTAATGGAAATAATAGAGAGTCCTCAATATACAAGAATAGCAATACATAAGATGAAAAATATGGAAATGAGGAAGTTATACCAAAGAGAGACAGATAAAATACTGGAACAGTTTGAAAACAATGAGGAAATATGGAATATGGAAGAGAGATGGAAAAAATTAAGAGACACGTTACGGAACACTGCAAAACAAGTATGTGGAATAAGAAAGAATGGTAAGAATAATAAAAGAACTGGATGGTGGAATAAGGAAATAAAGCAAGCTGTAAAAAGGAAGAAAGAAATGTGGAAGCGATACATAAACACAAATCAAGAGCAAGACAGAGACGAATACAGAAGACAGAGAAATATAGTGAAAGAACTAGTAAAAGATGCGAAGAAGAAGAGCTGGAAGGAATTAGGTGAAGAATTGAACGAAGGTTTTGGGAATAACAATAAACAGTTTTGGAATAAAATAAGAAGCATGAAAGGAACAAAAAGGAAACAAATAAGAGGAATTAGAAATGAGCGAAATGAATTGAAAACAAACATACAAGATATACTAACCATATGGAATAAGCACTATAAAGAAAAATTCGAGGCAAGTAACCACCAAGATGAGGAGAGAGGACAGCAGGCAAGAGAAGTGGATAGGGACAATCGAGTAGACGAAATTCATATCAAAGATATTGAAGAAGGATTGGCAAGAATAAAGATTGGAAAAGCGGGAGGTGCCGATGACATAGATCCGGAGATGATGAAGTACGTGGGAGAACGAGGCAAGTTTTGGCTGCTGGAAATAATGAGGGATGCATGGAGAACAGAAAAGATACCGGAAGACTGGGAAGAAAATTTATTGATACCAATACACAAGAAAGGAGATGAAGCGGAATGTGATAACTATAGGGCTATATGCTTATCATCAGTGGCATATAAAGTCTACACCGGGATAATAGAAAGGAAGCTCAGGAAAGAACTGGAAGGAAAACTAGAAGAAGAACAAGCGGCTTTTAGGAAGGAAAGAGGAACAACAGATAATATATACATACTGAGAAATATAATTGAAAGGAAAAACGAAATAGGAGAAGACTTATATGTTACGTTTATAGATATTAAAGCTGCTTTTGATTCTATAAATAGAGAAGTAATATGGTCAGTAATGGAAGATCTGCAAATCCCGCAAAAGATAGTAAGCGTGGTAAAAAGTATGTATAGAAACGTACTTGCTAAAGTACAAATAAATGGAAACAGATCGCCAATAATAAACCTAAGGAGAGGAATAAAACAAGGGGACAGTCTCAGCCCAGTTTTGTTTATGTTAGTAATGGATAGAGTAATGAAGAGCGCTAAAAGAAGGTCAAGGCAATTACAGTCAATAATAGGGTACAGGAATTTAGTACCAGTGAGAATGGAGGGATTACTATATGCAGATGACTTAGTAATAATAGCAGACAATAAGGAGAAAATGCAAAAATTAATCAATATATGGGTGGAGGAAATAGAAAATTTGAAAATGGAGGTAAATGTAAAGAAAACGAAGACCATGATAGTAACCCAAAAGAAAAGGGAAGAAATAAACCAAACGATATTTAGGTGCAAAAACGAAATAATAGAAACAGTCTCGACGTTTGAATACCTTGGAGTAATAATATCCGAGGATGGAAAGATAGATCAAGAAATCTCATACAGAGCGAAAAAAGCAAATAAGATCTACTATGCACTAAATAAAACAATATTTGGAAAGGAAGAAATAGATAAAGAAACAAAACTGAAGGTATACAACGCAATCTCTGTGCCAACTTTAATGTATGCAAGTGAGACATGGGTAAACAATGCAAAAATAGACAGTACAATAAACGCAGCGGAGATGAAGCAGCTAAGAAAAATAGCAGGAAAAACGAAATTGGACAGAATAAGAAATGAAGATATTAGAGAAAGACTGAAACAGGAATCGATAATAACCAAGATACAAAAAAGAAAATTAAAATGGTATGGACACATTAACAGAATGGACCAGGGAAGACTACCAAAGCAGGTGATGGAATCGAAAAGATATGGTAAAAGAAGGAAAGGGAGGCCAAGGAAGAGATGGATCGATCAGATTATAGAAATTGGACAGGAAAAAGGAAAAACACATCAACAAATGAAAGAGTTAGCAAAGGACCGCAAGAAATGGAAGAGATGGATAGAAGATGAATAAAACCTCCGACGCCCCTGAGGGGCATAAGGAGTTTCGAGAAAGAAGAAGAAGAAGAAGAAGATAAACACGCGTACCAATTTTTGTTTTTCTAAATAGAAGCGTTCTGGAGGTATTTAAGAAAAACTAATTACAAAACGCCATCTTCAAAGAGCTCTAGCTCCCCTAGGAAGCATTTTCGGACTAAGTGAATTGGGTTAAATTATCTGAAGAATCTCCTTTCTTCATTTGTCGGTAGAGTTTCTGGACACCCTGTATAATAGTCCAATAATATATGTATAAGCAAATCCTGAACTCAAGTTTACTTTCATATAATAGATATATATTATCATGTCACTTACAACCTTCCATTTCAGTAAGTAAAGCTTTTATATTATATGTAAATAATTTTTTCTTTTCAAATACATAATAATTAGTACCCGTACTTATTAGTAAGTAATAATTTTTCAATTTCATTACTCTATAATATGATTTGGTATTGCATTTGAAAAGGAAACAATAAATATTCAAAATGTAGTGGTCGGGATTTTTGCCTGTCGGGATTCTGGCGTGTCGGGATTCTGGCGTGTCGGTGTTTTGGCCGTCGGGATTTTGGCTGTTGGGATTTTGGCTGTCGGGATTTTGGGCGCCACCGAATAATTATGATGTCTTTACTATGGCCTCTCTTGGAGACACAGGCGGTGCCCAGTGTATAGTGGTGCCCAGTGTCTCCAGTGTAGACAATGGGGACATTGGATTCCATAAGTCCAAATGTGCTTAAGGATGGACTTACACAATAATGTCTTGTTATCTAAGGACACTTTGGGATTATGGGCAATGAGCCAATACGTATTCCTAATTTATGAACAAGCTCTTTGCGTTTGGTAAATATATATTTTTTCCAAGATTGACAGCGGTCTAATTGCATGCCGAAATATTTGGCATCGTCGGATTGTAAATTTACTTATTTGATGTTAATTTCTCGTATTATTGTTGTTTTACTTAGTGTGCAGTAAATTTCATGTGATTGAAGTCCATTTTAAATGGTGTTGTTAGGAATTTCGTAAACTCTACAATATAATATCAAATATTGTTTGTATAAACTTTAAGTAAATATCCCCTACGTGATGTCTAATTTTAGAAGTTTTTGCGTCAATGTGCTTTCCCTAAATCTTATATCTACCTCACATAATCCCACATAAATATCTCCAACCGGGTTATGCTTTTTAAACAAAAGTTTTTATTGACATTTGGGGAACAAGCTGTATTGTTTTATTTATTTAAAAAAATATATCAGAATCATTTCGGGTGACATTTATGATAAATAAGAAAAAAGACACGCGTTGAAATCATGCTATTGGCTCCGTGCATCTCACCTCTATTTACAGAAATTTACAGTCACGTGACACGCTGTCAGTTTTGTAAGGACGTTTTAGTATTGACTCTTATGGGATTATTTTGTTAAATTTGAATATTTTATTTTCTACTGATAATAAACGAATACAAATTGTTAGAATTCATTAGTTATTCTTTTATAATGTCATCTATAGTTCAACAAAAATATTTTTTGTTGTTAATAGAGATTTATTGACATAATTTGCGATAGTGAGGTTATATAGGACATACCGTATCCATACTTTTTGGAGTCAATTCGGATTTATCAGAGCTAAAAAGTGTACAGTTGGAAAAATGAAAGAATACCCATGAGCAAACATGTAAAACACGCTGTATTTTCCTGTCACCGTGCCACAAAGAAAATTGTCCAGTGCAAGTACATCTAACAATAATTATTACATGTACTTGCGCTGGCCAATTTTTTGTGTGACACGGTGACAGGAAAATAAAGCGTGTTTTATATGTTCGTTCATGGGTATTCTTTCATTTTTCCTACTTGTATGTAATATGTACAAAACTTATAAAAACGTAAATAATATTATTATATCATGCGTATATTGCCAGATCTTTTGTATATATAGAAAAAGTTAACCTCACTTCATCCTTATAACAGCGTTAATTAATGTTATTCTTTGATATAGGGTAACTGACCCAGTAATGGACACTCTTAAGCAAATTTTAAGTTTAATAATGTTTTACTGAGGCACAGCTTCATATAATATATTTGACACTAATGAATTTAAAAGCTTATTTTATGTACTTTCTGGATATTATGAGGATTTTTGAAAATAAGGACAACAAATTTTAGAAAATCTCTTATTTAAAAAAAGGTAGCACATGAGCTAGTAATGGTCACAAAACATGGGTAATGGACATATTATGGACTTAGTAATGGACACCATTATATTTTGCCATCTCAGGCACACTAAAATGACCCCTATTGTTCTTTACTTCAGGTTCTTTTATATTACAAACTATGTCTTCAATAAAGTAATATAATACGTCTTCTTTAACTGGCCATTTCCAGGAATTTATGCCAGCACTAACCATAGTTCGGATATCTGCCCCGAATTCATCATGTTTCAGAACTATTCCTACAAGCAAGAAATAAAAACAGGTAAGTTATAAGGTACTTTACAGTTATTTTTCATTTACCTGGATAATGTGTATCCATGTACTTGACAATAACATGTTGATTTGTCTTTAGTATGATGTTTTCATTTTCACTAAGATCAAGATCTTCGTCGAGATAAGTAACGTCCATATCTGAATTAGAGCTGCTTTCTTCGTTGACTGTATTTGTTTTTTGTTGTTTTCTTTTTGTTATTTTCGGACCATTCTTCTTCTTTACTTCATTCTCGTAAAATTCTCGATATTTCGCACTTGAAACTACTGCAGGAAATATTTTTCTTTTGTGTTTTGGTGTTTTTAAAGTTCCATCAGGCGTTTGAGGAAATACTAAACATTTTTTAAATGGAGTTGGAATTTTAAACCCTTCTGATTCTTTTTCTTCATAGTAGCGAATGTTTTTTTGGGGAGGTGTTTCCCATTGACGTCTCGATGGTCCAGCGACTGGTGATGTAATACCTATATTTTTGGGGTGTATTTCTTTCTGTTGAGGATTTTCATATTCCAATTTTTGGGGAGGTGTTTCCCATTGACGTCTCGATGGTCCAGCGACTGGTGACGTAATACTTATATTTTTGGGGTGTATTTCTTTCTGTTGAGGATTTTCATTTTCACAATCCATTTTAATTTCGGCCCAGACACTATAAAGCTTTGAATAAGATATGTCTTCAGACCAGGTTTCTCTTTTTGAATATGTTTGTATAAATTCTGTAAGGTATTTTTTTTCAATTTTATTTTCTAGTACATCTAAGGCATTTTTAGGTGTTTCTTTATCAGAAATCTGTGCAGCAACTATTCTGTTTGGTATGCATTTTGTGTAATCAACATTATTTTTATTAAAGGGATACAACCCACTTCTTCTAAATCCATTTTTAATTGTTTCCTCAGAAGCATATTTACTAAAAACAGATTCTAAAATAGTACCAAAAGTAGAACGTGTCACATCTTTTGGAAAGTTTTGAAATTTCCAGTTTCTCACTTCTGCTGACCAACCAGCTTTAAGAGGTTTAAAAACAGATACGTCAGCTGGTTGCATAATATGGGTAGTGTTGGGAAAAAGTGATACCAAAATAATTCCATTATCATCGCATAGCTGGCTAACATGTTTTGTTGAATGTGATCGATGCCCATCGACGAATAAAATTACTGGCCTTTGGATATTGTTGGATTTTAAATATGGCAGGAAATGGTTCGAAATGTATTCATAAAATACTTGGGATGTCATCCACCCTGAATCAGATCTACCAAGACCCCAATTTTCTGGCACTGATTTAGCTATAGCTTCTGGGATTCTCTTGTAAGGAAAGATCAACATTGGAGGAACATGCTTGCCATCTGCTGAAAAAGTGGCCATTACGGTTATCTGCTCTTTTTCCGATGATACCCTAATATAAAAATCTTCTTTGTAGCCTACAGGGCCTAGAACTTTTTCACTCTTCGGACATAGGCAAAATCCTGCCTCATCTGCATTGAATACCCGAGTTGGATCTAATAATATTTCATCATATCTATCTTCCTCTAAAAAAAGTTGAATTTCATCAAACCATGCTTCAATTCGGTCTTGTGTTACTGCTGCCCGAGCTTTGCTGACAGCTTCAGGATATCTCTCTTTAATTTTAGGGTGACGTTTTAAAAATCCTTGAAACCAAGAACGCCCAGGAGTTTTATTTAATAAATATTTAGTTTCTCGGCCAGTTTCCTCAAGAAATTTTTTCACTGATAACATAAGGTTTTGTCTATGAATAGGAAAACCCTTGCGAGCCATTGCTAGTACCCAGTTTTCAAAAACATTTTCTTCTGCTTCAGAAAGCTCTGTTGCTGGACCCATTTTCCGAGGAGTAGTAGCAGGCGAGTATAATTTACGGATCAGTGTGGTTCGAGGAACATTAAACTGACGTGCTGCAGCTTTTCTACTAATTCCATTTTGTGTTACAGCTTCAATAGCTTTTTTCAAGTCGTCTTCGCTATATGAAAAAAACTGGCGAGTGCCAATTTTTTTAGTTTTCGGCATTTGCTGAAAATTATTGCACAAATTATTAAACTGTGAAACATAGTAGCTGGTAAGTAGTAAATTTGAGGTGTGTCCATTACTAAAAACTGACTGTTTATAAATGGACACCCCCGGTGTCCAAAACTAGCCCTCTCGGTTTATTGTGTATTAGTAATGGTCACCCCCCTAAATTTCAAACTAGATAATTAAAAATATCTAATTTGACGAAAATTACAGTTAATATCATCAATAACAATTAAAACTAAGCCTGTTCCATTTGCAAAAAAATATTAAAACTTAAATTAATGAAGTAAATTGTAAAAAACGGTACCTTAAATAAACACTTTACATCAGCTGACTCACACAAACTTCATTTGTTTTTTAATCTGACTTTTGACAGATGAGTGAAGTTAGCTATTTAATCATTGAAAATATGATGGCCAATACTGCAGAGAACATTTAGCTAGCCCGATGTGGGGGTTACATAAGACATTTTCCTTATTTTCTGGTAATTTATCAAATTAGTGTCCATTACTGGTACAGTGTCCATTACTGGGTCAGTTACCCTATTTTTTTTTTGGGAACGAGGGAAATAAATGTATTTCGCATCACTAGTTTTCCATGTATTTTTACAGTGAACAACACAACACATAATGGCATTTTTTTTAAATGTCCCATTTAAACATACAATAAAGCGTCCTTACAAAGATTCAAGCAACCGTCACCATGAGCAGGTTAGTCGATTTTGCTTTGACATTTTGTTAACGCTCTGAGCGAACAAGCGCACGTCAATATGTCTTGTTTTTATATATTATTATTATATTGTTACTCTAACCCTGTAGATTCTTTTACATGGCTTTTCTTTTTAATTTTTTAAGAATCGAATAATTATAATTATATTCTTTCTTTAGATTTTTAAATGAGATGTTCTCTGCATTTAAAATTTCTTTAGTCCTATCCACCTACCTCTATCCAAAGTATACATTTCCTGGCCTCATTGTAAGGAGCAAAGTCGTAAACAGCGGAAACAAGAGCAGATACGGCGAAAACACAAAGACTACTGGAAACAGCAGAAATGAAAGTCTTACGAAAAATAACAAACCAAACTCTAAGAGACAGAGTAAGAAATGAAGAAATAAACATGTGGACCAAAAGAAAAAAATAGAATAAAATCAACACATAGAAAAAATTTCAGAAAATAGAATAGTACGAATGGCAAGAGATAAATCGCCAAATAAACAAAGATCACTTAGATAACCGAGGAAAAGATGGTCAGACAACGTTAATTGAGGCTAAAACCGAAGCAAAAAGTCATTGAGCCTATTTATAAAGTAGGAAGAAAAAGAAGAAGACTTATATTTGACATTTATATAATTTGGCAGTTATACTCTACTTACTTGTTAGTTTTAGTTATCTAATAAATTTTGTTGTAGTTATCAAATATATTATTTAAAAACGAAAATATGACTTGTTATTTGAGGAAGGTGGAAAAATCATATTTATGGATAACATGGGAGTAATGAGATTTCCTCCCTTTTTCGGGAGGAAAAGTCGCACTTTGCTCCCTTGTTATACAAATATCTATTTAATATATGACTGAATATATTTGCTAAAAATTATTTTCTGTAGCATTAAGTTATGGTTGATCTAGCTTACCAGGTGAAATTCGTACCCTTAAAAATAAAAGTTATGGTTGATCTAGCTTACCAGGTGAAATTCGTACCCTTAAAAATAAATAATTTGTCAAAGCTCAATAAATAAAAATTAACAGAAAACTAAAATAAAATACTTAAAAATACTTTATGTGAAAAATTGACCACGCGTGTCTTCCCCATTCTGGTTATGTGGTTATTCCATTTTTTGTTCTATATAGTATCCATTCGTTTAATTTCCGGTATATTGTCTTCTAATGTCTTCACTAGTCTTTCTCAGCGATTTCCAATAATTCTTCTCAGTATTTTTATGACTGTCGTTTCCAGTAGTCTTTTTATTGTGGCTGTGTCGTGTCTTGTTTTTGATGCATATGGCACTTTTTGATATTATATCGCACTATTGGTCTTACACTAGCTTTATAAATTTTTGACTTCATCTTAGGATTAATATGTTGGTTTCAGATAGTGTTATTAAATATCCTGCCAGTCTATTTGCTTTTTGTACTTGGTTTTTTCACTTCTCTATTATATATTTGATATGGCTGGGAGCATGACTAAATGACCATTTGTAGTGGCTTAAAACTCTAAAAAAAATTGGAGAGCAGAGGCGCAAGAGAGAAACAGTAGTAAATATCTAGAGGAGGCTTATGTTTAACAATGAATGAATCTGGGCTGATTTCTCGATTTACGTTATGTAATTTTTCTTAAATGATACCATAACAAAATCAAGAATTTTTAGTCAAACCAGACTTGTTTCTCATGTAGTGAGATTTGGGCGTTAAGAAAATATTTCAGGTGGTACCCGTCACCTTGTACTTTATTTTTAGTAACATAAGCTGAAAAAGCTTTGGCATTAGTAGATCGTCTTAAACTATAGCATATTCTACAAATAGACATAATATATTATGCTATTCAGATCTTGTAAAAATCTTTAATCAAGTTCACTAATTGTTCAGTATCCACTAGAATATCCCTTTCTCTATCAGTAATTTGACCACTATATTAAAATTAGCAAATATCAAACACAAATAATATTATAAATACATAATTTATTATTTTAAAAAATATAAATAAGTATTACATAGTAATAATATATAAATGTCATGGAAAATAAAAACTCTCTACCATATTCTATCGGATTTGGATGTTGGAACGGTCAGCATCACTTAATTTTTCAAACCTCCTTTAAGAATTTCTTGAATTTCTTCTAAAGTCTTGCCCTTTGTCTCGGGAATAACGTACCGTGACAAAACAGCACAAACAGTATTAGATACAGCAAACAAGAGGAATGGAGCATAAAAACCAAGAAGTGTATTGAGCTGGTAGAATATGGTGGTAGTTAAAAAGTTTCCCATACCATATATGATCATTAATATAGTCATTGCTTTGGACTTGACGCTAGCAGAATACAATTCCCCAAGCATTAATGTAGGAATAACTGAGATGCCGATAGATGCGAATAAGAGGTAGGACATCATGCATGCTAGAGGTATCCATTTTACATAAGATAGATCGATATTTGTGTTTCCATCTAAATAGAAATACGCAGACATTGCATAAAGAACTCCACTGGTAGTTACCATAGAAGTCGTGTAACAGAAGATCCTTCCGAATCTCTTCACAACAAAAATTACAGCAAACAAGTTTAATATGACTGCTAGTCCCATAAAAACTATGGAAGCTTCTTGGTGACTCATGTTGTTACCAGACTTTTGGAAGATAAACTGAGTGAATGTCAGAAATACTGAAATACCAGCCATTTGCTGACTAAGTCGTAAAAATACTCCAGCAAACAAAGCTTTTCTGTTACTTTTTATCTTGAAAAGATCGCTCCAAGTACCTGATTCTGACAACTGTCTCTCTACTGCATATTTACAGTTCTCGTAAATCTCATCAATATTCTTCATCCTCTTAAGAAACCTTAAAGAATTCTTTGCTTCCTGTTCCTGGCCTTTCATGATGTAATAGTAAGGTGACTCGGGCATGAACCAGAACAAGACGAAGAATAGAACAGATATTGGTAGACACACCCATGAAGTTGTCGTAACTCCCAAGTAACTTCCCAATACGTTGATTAAGAACTCGCCGAGATAAAGTGATATAGCTACAGCGTTTCCCCATATTCCCCTTACTGTCGGGTTGGCTACTTCTCCAATATAAGTTGGCAGCGTGGCAAAAAGGCAACCATCTGCAATACCAGAAAAAATTCTTGACAGGTAGAACATATAGACAGATCTTCCTAAAGCTGCACACAACCAACTGCCTATTTGAGGAACGACGATTAATAGCAAGGTCTTCTTCCTGCCAATAACGTCTGATAGTTTCGAGAAAATAGGACAGGCGATCATCAGGGAGACTGGCTGGATAGTGTTGAAATAGGATCCTTCTTCCTCTGTGATATCATAGTTGACTTTGTCTTGTGTTATTTTGATCAGGAACGGTGAAGCCCATGAGAATAGAAGGCCGTTTGAAAAGCCAGCTAGACCACCTGAAATAAACAACAAATTTATATTTTTGTCTTTGTTATCTTTGGTAATAAACGAAGCAACCATAAATGAATTTAAATAATCAAAATGCTTGAAAATTATACTAAAAAATTGTAAAATATTAAGCAGGCAAACATCTTGAAAAGAGGTGTAGTTTAAGAAGGTCTTTACCTTTGTCAGCCAACATTTCACTTCAAGCATGTGAAAAATATGTAGGTATTATTAAATAAAATCACTTATGTGTTTGGATTTATAATATTATTAAAATAATTAATTATTAATAGATTTTCTGATATTTACTTCCACTTATCCTGTTGCTAGATTTTTTTTGTAAGTAGTT
This sequence comes from Diabrotica virgifera virgifera, assembly GCF_917563875.1. NCBI lineage: Eukaryota > Metazoa > Arthropoda > Insecta > Coleoptera > Chrysomelidae > Diabrotica > Diabrotica virgifera. Next base: position 302,836,638 of record NC_065443.1, read on the forward strand.
TAACAAAGTGATTAAAAATCTTCAACATTATCCATTATAGGTTAGTAAAACAAGCATCTTATCTCACTGATAGGTAAGTTTTGAAAGTGAGTTTTGAGTTGTTAGAATGTGGAAGATTTTGTGTAAAATCACGATTTTATAGACAGTTGTAAAAACAAAAATGACATGATAATATTTTATGACTTAATTTTGCCTTTATGATTCTGATACTTACCAATAACAATGGCCAATATTTGCGGCCAATTCTTTTCATACTCTTTAGCAGTGAAATGAAGAATAACACCCATTTTTGGTAATTGAAAAGTGCACCTACTAGTATTATACTAGAACTGTTACTTCACTTGCTGCTTCTTGAAGCGAACTGCAATGATCTACATAGTCAGATTGGGTATTTATATCAAAAATATTACTGTTTATTTGAACAAAAAAGACCAATGCATTGTTCAGTGTTTAGTCCTTTGAAGTATAGTCTAAACCCTAATCAAATATCCCCTACTAAGACTCTATAATTTTGGTACTATTTACGTCAATTTCTTTTACATAGATACTATATTTGCTCTACATAATCCCTTACAAATATCTCCAGCCGAGATATAATTGTGTCTGAACAAATTTGCATTACCATATTTGTGACAATACCGTGATTATTTTATTTATTTAAAAATTTTAATCTAATTGGTGACATTTTTTTAAAAGGGACAAAAAGGACGCACGTGTTTTCTTATACAAACAGAATGCATTTTATAAATGGAAATAAACCAAAATTATGTAGTAATTACAATAACAGTTTGACCACTCCAAAAACTGCCAGTAAAACCAACAATTTTGAGAAAAACATATGACACAAGCTAGATTCAGCACAATTTCCTGTTTTATTATGTACTATCTATAGCTCCACCAGTCTGAGTAAACCAAAATTTCTTACATTTCTCTTCTTTTCCGTTGTTTATGGATAAGTCGGACTTACCCATATGCCTGAAGAGGAAAATCTTTGACCAATATTTGTTGCCTGTACTCACTTTGGGAGCGGAAACATTAACACCAACAAAAAAGGTAGTGAACAAGATTCGCATAACTCAGAAGGCTATGGAGCTCCAGATGTTGGGTATCTCCCTGAGGGACCGAATCCCAAACGAAGAAATACGTCGTAGAACAAAAACAACAGACGCTGTCGAAAAAATCGCGTCGTTAAAGTGAAATTGGGCAATACACGTCGCCAGATTGTCAGACAAACGATGAGCAAAACTTATTGTCGAGTACGCCCAGCAACCAGATGGGCCGACGATCTGAAGCATGTTATCGGTAACTGGCTGCAAGCCGCACAAAACAGAGACATGCGGAAAGAGCTGAGGGAGACCTATGTCCTGCAGTGGACGGGTACGGGTTGATGATGAATAGAATGATGGATATATCTGAAGTGCAACTGGGCAGGTCACGTAGCACGTGGCTTGAATGACAGGGACTTACTTACTTTCCGTGTCGGGAACACCAACAACTTTAAATTCTGTATTTCCAATAGTTGGCCACATAGATCGCCCTGTCATTTGCTAAAATTAAGTCTTCTCCTGTGGAGGTCTCTCTCATTTCTGTGCATGATAGTAGATGCCGGCTGGTTTGAACCATGCCAGTCGCAAGTATCGTCCTCCTGGTATCCCCTTTTTGTCAGGTTACTAGCACAACCTGAAACGCCGGTTCTTAGTCTGTTCAGCGCTTTCCAAGTCGAATACGGTAAATTGTGTCCAGCAGCCATTTCCTCTGAGGGAGGAAAATGTGTCGCGGTAGCTGACGCTTGTCATAGGTGTATTCGGCGCGTCTCTGGTGCTTCGGGGATGGATCTTGATGTTTTCATGAAGCTTTTCCCAGATCTTAGTCTGCTTGGCTGAGTTTATTGGTCATGATAAGGGTGTCTTCGGTCCGTCTCCTGCATTTTTCGTTCTACCTCTGTCTGACCTTCCTCCTGATAGGTGGTGGAGCAATCCCAGCTATGGGGTATACCTCTTCGATAGGTGTCGGTTTCAGGTAACCCGATATTATACGAACCGATTCATTTAGAGCCACGTCGACGTTCTTTGCGTGAGCAGAGTTTGCCTCTACTGGTGCTCCAAACTCCGCGGCCGAAAAACATAGAGCTAAGGCAGAAGTGCGGAGAGCGTGTGGTTGTGCTCTCCATTTTGTATTAGTTAGCTTGTGGATGATATTATTTCTGGCACTTCTACAGATAACAGATGGACAAAGCGGATACTGGAATGGAAACCAGGAGATGATGCCTATTGAAGCAAGGGTCGTCCATTCTGCAAGTGGCACAATATCGAAACACTTCGAAACAAATCTATGTTCAACTGTGCACAAGTAAAGATTTAATGATGATGATGGATACATCAGGTGGTATGGGCCATTCCACGAACATACGCCTGTTTTGGATTACTTCGACAACGAATATTTTACTGTGCAACATAAGAAGTACGAAAGTAAATGGCGCTAATAATTATTCCAATAAACAACAATGTAATTTGCAATTTACTTTCGTTCTTCTTATTTTGCACAGTAAAATATTCGTTGTCGAAGTAATCCAAAACAGGCGTATGTTCGTGGAATAGGGATTATTATAATTTTTCATTTTAGAACTAATACTAATATAAGAAATGCTTTCTATACGTTTTCTCTAGGATTTCTCTAGTTTCAATATTTATTTGATTTTATCCTCTTCTATTGATTGTTTACCATTGTAATGAATATTTCAAATAATATCTTCATCAAAAATTGTTTTTGTACCGCACTGGATCACTATTCAGAATGATCTTGTTGCTGGCGCATACTTTGGAGCCCTAGGTCACTCTTCATTCCACTGATCTGAATATAGGTATTTTTAGGGCCTCAAATTGTTTTCACCCGATTTTGAAAAAATGTGAAAACGTTGAATTATCCACGTCCGCCTGTCCGTCCGTCCGTCTGTCTGTCCTTCCATCCGTCTGTCTGTCCGTCCGTAAACTCAACTCCTCCTTCATTATAACCGGTAGATTGACAAATTCGGTGGCGAATGAAAGCTTATAATCCAAGGATGGTACTAAAGGTGAGAAATTTGACCTAGGACTTCCGGTTTTATAAATGCGACCGGAGCTACTGTTTTAACATCACTGGAATAGTACAAGTGATATATTATTCGACGCACCTTCGCAAGACGACAAGAAATTTATACCTCCGGTTTCATGACTGTCTGTCAGTCCGTCCGCGAATATAACTAGGATGGTACTAACGGTGAGAAATTTGACCTAGGAGTTCCAGTTTTAGAAATGCAACCGGTAGTCATGTTTTAAAGTCACTGGAAAAGTGCAAGTGATATATTATTCGACGCGCCTTAACTAGGCGAGAACAAATATGTACTTCCGGTTTCACTACTACCTGTCAGTCTATCCGTCTGTCCGCGCATATACATACTCCATTATTATTACAAATATAATGAAAAATGGGGTGTGGAATGAAAACTTAAAACCCAAGTATTAAAGATGAGAAATTTGACATCGGACTTCCGGTTTTATAGGTGTAATCAGTGAAGTACTGTTTTATAGTCACCGAAATAGTATAAGCGATATATTATTCGACGTGACTCAGCAAGATAAGAACAAATGTATACTTTTGGTTTTTATATCATTTCTGGTTAAAAAGTTTTAATCGGAAGTGCCATTTTATAGTCGCAGAAATAGTACATGTGACATATCAATCGAAGGGTATTGAACAGTCGAGCTTGACTCTTTAGTCCCGGTTTTGAAATCATTTTCGTTTAAAGAAAGTTTAGTAAAAATGACTCAAAATTAGTAAAATCGTATATTAATTGACGCAAAGTTACACGAAGTGTTCAAATATTGACTTCCGGTCCTACGTTCGATAACTTTTAAGTGAAAACTTAGGACTTATGAAGTCCAATTACTTGTTTAATTTAAAATTTAAGTACAGTCGAAAATTAGTTATAAGTCAGGACGTTCTCAAATTTTTATAGCAAAAACTGACAATTTCCACTATCATTCATTCTTTTACGAATACAAATATGAGAAATATGCGACAATATAAGTAATAGGAAAATGAAAGATTAATCATGGGAAATCTAAATGTTTAACTGGTTAGGAAAAACGTCACAAAAAGTAGCGAGATATGAAGAAGAGACCATATACAGGGTGTTTCATTAATAATTGTCCATATAGTAACTGGAGAAACCTTAGCACTAAATTCGAAGATTTAACCTAAAACTCTTAAATAAAATGTGGTTCCTTACTGAGTTACAGGGTGTTTTATCTAAAAATTTAAAAACTATTTTTGCTCAGCATTTTACAACTATTCGACGTATCCTTTTCATACTTGGCAGGAAGTATAGGTATTGTACAAACTACTAAATTATGATAAACAAACGTTTCTGGCTATTACCAGAGGCGTACGACTGGGGAAAGTGAATGGTTGACCCTTTCCAAATTCTACGCCACTGGCGGAATTGCTATTTTAGTTCAAATATTGGATTCTCCAATACTTTCTATGAAAATAATATACTCTTCATTCGTAACGATAAAGTGATTAGTTTTCGAGATCTTTGAAGTTAAAAATGAAACGACACGGTTATTTTGATTAATGAATTGTGTCGCTTCATTTTTAATTTCAAATATCTCGAAAACTAAACATTTTATCGTTCCGAATGAAGAGTATATTATTTACATAAAAAGTACTGGAAAGTCAAAAAATTACACTAAAATAGCAATTTGGTCAGTGGCGTAGAATTTGGGAAGGGTCAACCAGGCACTATCCCCTGTCGTACGCCTCTGGTAGTAGCTAGAAACGTTTGTTTATCTTAATTTAGTAGGGTATACAGTACCTACACTTTCTGCCAAGTATAATAAGGATACGCCAAATAGTTTTAAAGTACTGGGTACAAATAATTTTTAAATTTTAATCATATGAATTATAATATAATTCATATTAATTAATATAATTAATAATATCATAAATTTATCAAAATAACTGTGCCATTTCATATTTAACTTCAAATATCTCGAAAACTAATAACTTTATCGTTACCAATGAAGAGTATATTATTTACGTAGAAGGTATTGGAGAATCTAAAAACGGCACTAAAATAGTAATTCCTCCAGTGGCGTAGAATTTGAGAAGGGTCAACCATTCACTATTCCCTGTCGTACGCCTCTGGTAGTAGCTAGAAACGTTTGTTTATCATAATTTAGTAGGGTATATAGTAGTCGCACTTTCTGCCAAGTATGAAAAGGATACATTGAATAGTTTTAAAATGCTGAGCAAAAATAGTTTTTAAATTTTTAGATAAAACACCCTGTAACTCAGTAAGGAACCACATTTTATTTAAGTGTTTTAGGTGAAATATTCGTATTTTGTGCTAAGGTTTCTCCAGTTACTATATGGACAATTAATTATTAATGAAACACCCTGTATACAAAAAAAATTATTGTCAATGGGAACAGAATAATATTTTATATATTCAATAATATTCTAAAATATGTAACAAGACGATGAACTTAACTACAAGGTGATAGCGACAATGGAAGAAAATGAAAAGTAAAACCATACAATAGAGAAAAAAACAACAATGGCGGAATCTGGAAACTGTAGGCAACACAGAAGTTAAATATAATTACAAACATATAAGAAACAAAACAAATAAATATACACCAAAATTGAAATCAGAGCTAGTAGTAGGTACAAGCTACAATATAAAATTAGAGAAATGAGATCAATCTCATCAATCTCAATCAATTAAGGATGTCTCAATCAAGAATATGTATGAGAAAACTATAAAGCAAAATATTGAAGAAAAACTTAAATGTTTATGCAACAAATTATAAAATAGCAAGAAACAGCGGAAGCGATTTAAAAAGAATGGGAAATATAATAGGATCGTCGAATCCTGAAGATATCTTATACCGACCATGTTACTTATCAGGGTATTTTGTTGAGAATGCAAAACGAAAAACACCGTTAACAACAATAAAAACAGCCACAATCGCATACCTAAGTCACATCATTCCAACAAAACTAAAAGATTAGAATATCTAGGACAATTAACGAGAAATCAAGAACGTTATGGCCTTCTCCAACCGATTCCGCAAGGGGAGGTAAATGGTAAAAGCGGACCAGGAAGAAGACGCATTTCGGGGCTTAAAAATTTACGAAAGGGGTATAATACGTCTACCACTGAACTGTTCCGCGCTGCTGTAAACAAAGTCAAGGTAGCCATGATAATCGTCAACATCCAGAACAGATATGTACCTTAAGAAGGAGAAAGTCACATCATGAAGAACAACGGGAGATATGGACTGCTACAACTAATCTTACAGAGAAAGGTAAAAGGAAAACGGGACGAAGGATTTCCTGGCAGAAAAATTTAAGTACGTGCATGGTTAAACACATCAACCACAAATCTTATCAGAGCAGCAATGTGCAAGGTATTGATGGCCTTAATGATCACCAACACCCGAAATGGATAGTTACTACAAAAAAAAAAGAAAATGGTTTAGTTAAATCAATAAAATATCGTGTCTATAAATGGACATGTCCTTTTTGTCCTTTATCAAAAATGTTACAAATTAGATGATGCAATTTCAAAGATTCTTGCTTTAAAGAATTTTGTTAATTAAATAATATAATTAAGCTATTGTCACACAAGATTGCAATGATAATAGCAAACTTGTTCAGAAACAATAAAAACTCGGCTGGTGATATTTGCCAGGTATTATGTAAAGCAAATAAGATTTTTGTAAAAGAAATTGACGTAAAGGGTACCGAAATTAGAAATCCTTGGTAGGGGGTATTTGATCACGAATTGAGATTGTATTTCAAAAAATTCAACACTGAACAAAACATTGTTCTTACTTGTGTAAATAAACAGTAATATTTTTAATATAAATATCCAATCTGACTATGTAGATCATTGTAGTTAGCTTTAAGAAGCAGCAAGTAAAGCAACAGTTCTAGTATAATACTAGTAGGTGCACTTTTCAATTACCTACCAAAAATGGGTGTTATTCTTCACTTCACTGCTAAGGAGTATGAAAAAAATTGGCCACAAATATTGGCCATTGTGATTGGTAAGTCTCACAAACATAAAAAAACACATAAGTCAGAAAATACTATTATATTATTTTTGTTCATAAACCAATATTATTTTTCTTTTTATAGCTATCCTATAACATAAATGATTTATATACAATCTTCAGCCTTGTTCTACTCTCGATGTAGGGATATTTCATAAACATACTTGTTATACTAAATAGCTATGTTCTCTTTCCAGTTTATGAGAAAGTCAGCATAATATTATCAGTTATTTTTATACCTACCATATAGCAAAAATATGTCCTTGTATATTATGCTTGCTTGTATGCTATAGGCATACATTCCTACCTACCTGTAAAGGGACACTATTATTACTATTGAATATTTCAACATTATACGAAATCAAAACTTCCGTAAAATGCGTTTCTAGATAATATAATGTTTATTTTCCACATGATTGAACCAAATATTGGCTAAAAGAGGAGAATTGGCTCTTAACACCTTGATGGACAGAGACGCTGTGCAGCGTCTTTTTTTAAAATTGTGTTGTGGCAGAACGCTGTGAAGCGTCCTTAACAAAATCTAATATCGTGGCAGAACGCTGTACCGCGTTATAATTATAATATAAATACATGGTAACACGTAAGCCACTGTCATAGAATACCTATCTATACCTTCCAATCTGTTACCCGTCTGGTAAATTCCACCTCTCTATTTCACCCCACCCATTTAAAGTATCTAACCGGCTAAGTCACACGCGAAGCTGTACAGCGTCGCCAGTTATATTGAAGTATGCGGTGTGTGTTGTACTGTGCCGCAGATAGTAAAACACGTGGTTAGGTTAGGTTGAATACGAGTTTTACTCGAAAAATGTAAGTAAAAAATAAATTTATTTAGTGTGATATTTTTGTGCCTAATATTTTATGTTATTATAGTAGGATGTATAATTTAAAATATATTATTTTGCTTTCAGATGGCGGACCGTGACCCGTATAAGAGAGAACAGCAGCGGTTGATTCAGCTGTATGACGATATTACGTCGGATGAAGAGAACTCAGATGCTGCTTATGAGGGAGAGTTCAGCTCAGATGAAAACTATGTACCCAGTGAGTCGTCTGCCTCGCAGTCAGATGAAAGTGAAGACTCTGATTTAAACGAACTCCCCGAGCTCTCCAATGTAGAGACGTCTAATAATACTCTTCACAATCCCCAGCAATATAATCTGCCAGAGGAAAGTGAAGTAGAAGAGCCCGACGCATTGGACCAGGATTCCCAGAAAATTATTCAGAAATCTCAAGACAGTATACCCCTACAAGCACTGCAGAATCAAAATTCTGATTCTTCAGATGACATAGATACAGAATGGGAGTTTACAACTGCAGATATACCAGATTTCAACTTTGATGAATCCACTAATCGTCTGAAAATTAATTTAAATGCAGAAGATAGTCCAAAAGATGTTTTTGAATACCTATTTACCGATGACATAATGAGCTATTTGGTGGAATGTACCAACAATTATGGAGAAGATTTAACAAGATCTAATAGACCCAAAACAAGGAATGCTCGAGATAATAGTTTTAGACCTGTGACTATCGACGAAATGAAGAAATTTTTGGCACTGTGTTTATTGCAGGGTCAAATTACAACTTCAAACATGCGCAGGTTGTTTTCATATGGAGATGTATTGTACTTTCATCCAATTTTTAGTTACATTATGTCAGGAAGAAGGTTTGAAAAAATATTGAGAACTTTAAATTGCTCTTCGAGAACCGCAAAACATAAAGAAAAGATTCAAGCATTCTTAGACATGCTTATAGCCAAATTCCACAATGCTTATGGACCGTCTAAAGAGTTGTCTTTAGATGAATCCCTCTTACATTTTCGTGGCAGGCTTGGATTTAGAGTTTACCTCAAAAATAAAAAGGCACGTTACGGCATTAAGTTTTATGAACTGACAACCTCCGATGGGTATCTTTTAAATACTGAAATGTATAGTGGGGATATTCAAAACGCTTCCGATGTGGGAACTACAAAAGTAGAAGCTATAGTTATGAGGTTGATGAAGCCTTACCTCATGAAAGGACACGAACTGTTTATGGACAACTTTTATAATAGTTCTATATTATCTGAAAAGTTATTAAGCTTAAAAACTCATACTAATGGAACTCTCCGGTCAAATCGCAGGAATAACCCCAAGGAACTTATAAAGAAAAAACTCAAGAAGGGTGAACATTTCTGGATGCGTAAAAAGAATGTCTACGTTTCCAAATGGCGTGATAAGCGCGATGTTCTTGTTATCACCACAAGAAATCACCCACGATTGATACAAGTGAAAAACAGATATGGCCATGAGAAAATAAAACCTGAAGAAGTTGATGTTTATAATCGTCATATGTCAGGCATCGACAGGTGTGATCAGATGACCTCAACTTATTCAACGCCAAGGAAAACGATACGTTGGTATAAGAAGGTAATTTTCCATTTATTAGATGTAACTGTATGGAACTCTTTCTACTTATACCGAAAATATTGTAAAAATAATTCCAAGACGTACAGATATTTAGAGTTCCGTGACAGTCTCATTAAATCCTATTTGAAGTTACCACCAGGTTTAGAAGCAAAGAATTTAGTTCGTCGAGAAAAACATGATAACAGGTTACCGGAAAATTCAAACTACGAGCCTGAATGTTTCACAAATGAAACAAACTTAGCAAATCATTGGCCTGAAAGAAATCCAGGCATTCCAAGTGCAAAATCGAATAAGAAAAAAGTGTTTTTGAAGTGTAGACTGTGTGCCAAAAAAGGTCAACGGAAAGAATCAGGATATAGATGTAAAGGATGTCCCCAGAAGCCTCCGTTATGTCCAGACTGTTTTGAAGAGTGGCACGAAATAACAAAAAATCAAGAATAATTTTTTAGATATCTTTGTATAAGTTAGCTTTATGCGTAAACTATGTTGATATAAATTAATATTTTTGACTTCTGAATACGTTTTAAGAATCATTATGTCTTTTTGGTTTCTTTAAATAAATATTGCTTTATTTAAATACGTTTTCTTAATGAAAAATATTTCGCTGATAGACGTCGAGTCACTGCATGTATTAGGTTGAAAACGACAATAGGCACAACGCTGTATGACGTCGAACGCATATCAGCGTTCCGCCAAGATAGACTTAATACTAGTCTTATATTGTGGCAGAACGCTGATAAGCGTTAAAACTTAAACAATATTTTCTGTAAAATTTTAATACTTGGAGTAAAATTTCAGGTCGCCCTAGTTATATTTCATCCTTTTGAATAATAATATCGACAAAAAGGGCACTGTACAAATTGACCATTTTTGAAAAACTTAGGTGTCCGTCAAGGTGTTAAATTAGAACCAGCTTCCTTGTTTTTTAATATTTTAGTATAACTGTTAGGTATTCTGCTTATTTAAATGCATTCATGTTTGTTTCATTTATTACTAAAGATAACAAACCTAAATTCAATGTCGATTTCTTGTTTATTTCAGGTGGTTTAGCTGGCTTATCCAACGGACTTCTGTTCTCATGGGCTTCGCCGTTTTTGATAAAAATAACACAAGACAAAGTCAACTACGATATTACAGAGGAAGAAGGATCTTACTTTAACACTATCCAGCCAGTCTCCTTGATGATAGCTTGCCCTATTTTCTCGAAACTATCAGACGTTATTGGCAGGAAAAGGACCTTACTATTAATTGTCGTTCCTCAAATAGGCAGCTGGTTGTGTGCCGCTTTAGGGAGATCTGTTTATATGTTCTACATGTCAAGGATTTTTTCTGGTATTGCAGATGGTTGCCTTTTTGCCACGCTGCCAACTTATATTGGAGAAGTAGCCAACCCGACAGTAAGGGGAATATGGGGAAACGCTGTAGCTATGTCTCTATATCTCGGCGAGTTCTTGATCAACGTATTGGGAAGTTACTTGGGAGTTACGACAACTTCATGGGTGTGTCTACCAATATCTGTTCTATTCTTCGTCCTGTTCTGGTTCATGCCCGAGTCACCTTACTATTACATCATGAAAGGCAAGGAACAAGAAGCAAAGGATTCTTTAAAGTTTCTTAAGAGGATGAAGAATATTGATGAGATTTACGAGAACTGTAAATATGCCGTAGAGAGACAGTTGTCAGAATCGGGCACTTGGAGTGATCTTATCAAGATAGAAAGTAACAGAAAAGCTTTGTTTGCTGGAGTATTTTTACGACTTAGTCAGCAAATGGCTGGTATTTCAGTATTTTTGACATTCACTCAGTTTATCTTTCAAAAATCTGGTAACAACATGAGTCACGAAGAAGCTTCGATAGTTTTTATGGGACTAGCTGTCATATTAAACTTGTTTGCTGTAATTTTTGTTGTGAAGAGATTCGGAAGAATCTTCTGTTACACGATTTCTATGGTAACTACCAGTGGAGTCCTTTATGCAATCTCTGCGTATTTCTATATAGATGGAAACACAAATATCGATCTATCTTATGTTAAGTGGATACCCCTAGCTTGCATGATGTCCTACCTCTTATTCGCATCTATCGGCATATCAGTTATTCCTACATTGATGCTTGGGGAATTGTATTCTGCTAGCGTCAAGTCCAAAGCAATGACTATATTGATGATCGTATATGGTATGGGAAACTTTTTAACTACCACCATATTCTATCAGCTCAATACACTTCTTGGTTTTTACGCTCCATTTCTCTTGTTTGCTGTATCTAATACTGTTTGTGCTGTTTTGTCGCGGTACGTTATTCCTGAAACAAAGGGCAAAACGTTAGAAGAAATTCAACAAATTCTTAAAGGAGATTTGAAAAATTAAGTATTGCTAGTCAAACATCGAAATCTGACAGAATTCACAAGAGAGTATTTACTTTCCATGACAATAATAATATTATTACTATGTAATATTTATATTTAAAACAAAATTTGTAATATTTAAATTTAAAATAATAAATTATGTTTTTATAACATTTGTGTTTAATGTTTGCTTAAAATAATGCAGTGGTACTAATTACTGATAGACAAAGACAACTTGATCTAAAGGTTTTATAACAACTGAATAGAATGTACTAACAATCCACACAAAAATTTTAGAATATGGTACAGTTGTTTATAATGCTTTAGACTGTCCATTACCACCAAACAGATTATTAACAACAATAAAGTACAAGCTGGCTGATATCACATGAGAAGTCCCAAATTTCACTAGAAAAAAGTCTGCATTAAGTATTAATTATCGAAGTTGTTAGAGTATCTTTTGAAACATTCCATAACGCAAGTCGGGAGATCAGTTCTAGAAACAAATTGTGATTTTAATTTTGTTTGAAAAAATGTTGGGCATTTTAACCAGTGCGGCACGTAGAACATGTCAAATGACAGGAATTATGCTGGTGATAAATAGCGACCTGATTTTTGCATGAGAGTTTAATGAAATGGTAAAAAATCAATTGGAAGTTCTGTCCGACAAAATTCATGGGAAATTTTCGTAGTCTGACGTTCGAATCTCTCTATGTCTTACAGGTTTCGAACGTCCGACAGAACTTCCAATTTATTTTAAATCCTATTATTTAATTCTCATTCAAAAATAAGACTGCTCTTTACCACCAACATATTTTCTGTCATTTGGCATGTTCTAAATGTCGGACTGATAAAAAATGCCCAACATTTTTGTCGGACAAACATTTTTTCATATATTATATAACGTTGGCTATTGAATAAACTTAAAAACAGCCTGCTAGTTTTCACAATCATAAACTTGTCAGGATGACACGTTTATTACGTTCCACAATAATTAAAGCTTCCCCTGTTCCACTGCTCCCATAATAATATATCAAAGTTTGTCCGACTCGACACTGTTAAGCTATGAACAAAATTTCAGTTTGCTATTAATAATATTTTATTTGCTACGCGGGATCCAGGACTATAAAGCGGAATTTTTTAAACAAAAAAAAAATGATAAAGCAGTCAGTCACCCTTCAATAAACCATTAATAGCCTAATAAAATAAAAAAAGTCAAAATGTAAATTCGTACAGGTTAAAACAAATTTTATATCAAAGTTTAGGTGGGTACAAAAGATATTTTTAAGAAAGTATCCAAATCATACAAGGGGATCATAGTTTAAATAATTAAAAAGGGGTCATTTTTGCAAAATAGATAGATAGATAGATAGATAGATAGATACATTTATTTCCTTTTAAAATTTTACAATTTTATGGAAAGGGTGAGAACAAATATTTCGTTCCTTTTTTTTCTCTTTTTTTTTTCTTCTCTTTCTTTTTTCCTCCCAAGAAACACACAATATGTTTATTTTAGGGATAAACAAAAGAAAGAAATAATTAAAAAAAAAAAAAAAAAAAAAAAAAACAACGAGTTATATAAGAATTAATTAAAGATACAAAGTATAATTTACGTATTTAACTATTCATTTATGATGAAAGACCTAAGTTTTAGAACATTCCAGATATAGCCAGCCATTATTTTAGCTGAATACACTGTAATGTTATTTAAGGTATGAGTTACAGTATCAATATCGGCTATATAATTAATGGATGATTGTTTCATACAAGAATTTATCAGCTGTTTTATAAATATTATCCAACAGGTTTTTGTTTGCCATTTCGACATCATGAATTATGTGCACCCCCGCCGAATTTTGCATGTTTAGTTTATAAGACAAAACTAAAGATTCATTTAACTTAAAAATAGTTTTATTTTTTATTATAGTTTCTTTCATAGGTGAGAGATACGTTTGAGTTATAAAGCATGAAACAGGAAAGTGGTCTGATAAAGTACACGTTGTATTTACGTAAACATCATTAACAAAGTGCAAATGTGAGTTATTTACCCAAACTAAATCTATTGTACTCTTGCCCATAGGGCCGACGAAAGTAAATTTTGCAGGCCGATCAGAAATACACCTACCATTTAACAGACAGAACCCGTTAAAATTCATGAAATCAAGAAGGCATCTACCTTTTGCATTAATTACAGTATCTAAACTTTGTCTCTCGTCAAAAAAATTTGTGTTTTCAAATATTTCAGGAGGGGATACGTCATTGTCTGAAACACGGGAGTTAAAGTCTCCTCCAATAATTATAGGTGTATCATTAAATTTCTCTAAAATATTAGATAACACCTCCTGAAATAGTGACAATAAATATTCAATACTTAGACTAGGTTTAAAATAAACGTTACAGACTACAAATTTATAATTATTGCTAGATATTAAACAAAAGATCCACCAAGGTGATTTATCAATACAAACAGAAGAAAGGTTGGGATTACAAAAAATTGATAGACCACCGCTAGCCCTACCCAAGGATTTTTCTTTTATGGCAACTGAACTGGCACATGAGTAAGTAGATAAATAATTTGAAAATTTTATATTTTCGGTAATAACCCATGTTTCCGATAAACAAAGAATGGGTATATCATTGAAATCACTTAAAAAGTCATTAACACTATTAATTCCTTGTGAGTTCCAAAAAACAATGTGTACTGATTGCTATTCAGATTTCGAGGAGGCAGGTTTTACAACTTTTAGGCCAGACTCTCGGTTAGGTGAAGACTCTTCCTCGCGAACTCTTTTGTTGGATAGTATTTGAACGATTTGCGGAACTCCATAAACATATTTAATAGTGAGATTTGTTTCAGTTTTTAATCGTAACTCTAGTTCTGCACGTAAATCATTTAGATGTTGACGCTGTTTAGGTGTCATATCAGAGATTATCTTAACTGAAGGATATAAATTACGAGAAATATTCTTCTTGTTTCTCAAAACGTCCAATGCAGCCTTAGGAGTCCCAAAAATAACACGATAAAGACGAGGTTTGTTATTATTAGTATTTTTTCCAAGACGATAGCCGGACTGGATACAATTCGCAGAATTCGGAGATAAGTGCGTAATTACTTCTTTAATTATGCGAGCGTCATCTTCGGGTGATCTTTCAGGAACTCCTAGGAGTAGGACGTTCTTTTCCCGCTTCAAACGCTGAGTAGTTTCGTAATATATATCATCTTGTGACAGAGTTGGAGAGTTCACTAGTTTTTCCAAGGAACTAACTTTTTCACGAAGAAGATTATTTTCATCACGAAGAGCGGATACATCCTTCATGCAGTTTTCAAGCATTTGTGATTGTGTAGAAAACTTGTTATTTAATTCTGTCACAGAATTTGTGAGAATGGATAATTTGTCCATAAGTAAATCAAACTGATGGTTGCTGAGTAGCGAGGCTGAAGACATAGATGGTTCATTCTGAAGAGTAATGTTATTCGGAGAGGGTCTACAGGTATTACAATGCCAGTTCTCAAATGATACGGATGTTTCATTGCAACCATTTAATTCTGATCGAGCACATCTTTTATGGCATAATTTGTTGCAACTTAGACAAGAGACCTGGCTATCGATCTCCATTAACAAATTATTGCAATATAAGCACAGAGATTTTGAAGACATTCTTCTAATGAGGTGCAGGTTTATGTTTTTTTGAAGTTGTTAATTAAACTAATGTATGTAGTAGATCCAAAAAAGACTTACTGTTTGATTAATTAAAAACAATCAATGGCACGAAACTATATATTTTAGAGAGCAATTGTAAACACGTCTGTACACCACGGACTTTCAGTTCTCACTGAGAACCTAACAAAAAAAAATAAATACTTTTTTAACTGCTGAGGTAATTTACTTATTAATGAAGGTCTATGGGATTTTTTTCTGCAAAGTTGAAGGGTAAATCTTTCACATAAGACTTACTATATTAAATTTGACCCCCTATTTATTTAAATAATTGTATATAAAACTTTAAAAACAAATTTGCAAAAAATTATTTTTAGCGTTTTAAATAAGCACTATAAAATATCTTGTTTTACAGATTAAGTTGCGCTATGTTACCAGTATTAAGCAAAAAAAATTAGTTGGAATATATTTAATATTTTATGAGATATTAAATTTGTTTACTAGATGTTACTATATTTTCAATTGCAAAAACGCGGTTGTTGCCAAAGAAATATTCACCTGCTTAAGATCTCATTATTTTTATTTTTATGTATATTTTCGATAAATGTATTGATAATTTTAAATTTCAATTAAACTTCCCCCTAAAATGGCATTTGAAAATTATTCAAATTTGTTTATAATTTTTTTTTAATAACATCGCGGGGATTAAGTATTTTGAAATTCCGTTCCGATAATTGGGTTCCTGGGAATTTTTTACTAATTAACAAAATTTTTTTGTCGTTTTTTCTTCTTCTTCTTTTTTCTTGTAGTTATATTACTACGGGCCCTTTTAGGGCTAAATTTTATTAAAAATATCGAATCTCTAAAAATATTAAGATTTAACTAAAATCTCTTAAATAAAATGTGGCTACTTACTGAGTTACAGGGTGTTTTATTTAAAAATTTAAAAATTATTGTTACCAAGTACTTTAAAACTATTTGACGTATCCTTATCATACTTGGCAGAAAGTGTGGCTATTATACACCCTACTAAATTGTGATTAATAAACGTTTCTAGCTAGTTCCAGAGGCGTACGACAGGGGATAGTGAATGATTGACCCTTCCCAAATTCTACGCCACTGAGTGAATTACTATTTTAGCGAAATTTTTCGATTCTCCAATACTTTGTATGTAAATAGCTTTATTGGTATCGATAAAGTCATCAGTTTGAGAGATATTGGAAGTTTAAAATGAATTAATCAAAATAACTATGCCGTTTCATTTTTAACGTCCAATATCTCGAAAACTAATGACTTAAGGTAGACTTCCGCACCAAGCGACCGAGACAGGAGACCGCGACAGGCGACAGATAGGTCGCGAATAGACGATAGTTGGTCGCTGGTCTCGGTCGCGGGCTGCAGAACTACCCTGATATAATTGCATTGAGAGCAGTCGAGGGGAGACCTCGCCTATCTGTCGCCTGTTGCGGTCTCCTGTCTCGGTCGCTTGGTCCAGAAGTCTACCTTTAAGCGTTACCAGTAAAGAGTATATTATTTACTTAGAAAGTATTGGAGAATCGTAAAATTTCGCTAAAATAGTAATTACCTCAGTGGCGTAGAATTTGGGAAGGGTCAACCAATAAATATCCCATGTCGTACACCTCTGGTAGTAGCTAAAAACTTTTATTTATCACAGTTTAGTAGACTGTATAGTACCGATACTTTTTGCCAAGTATGATAAGGATACGTCAAATAGTTTGAAAGTACTTGGTAAAAATATTTTTTAAATTTTTAAATAAAACACCCTGTAACTCAGTAAGTAGTCACATCTTATTTAAGTGATTTTAGGCCAATCTTAATATTTTTAGATTCAGAATCTACAACTTAGAGATTCGACATTTTTAATGAAATTTAACCCTAAAAGGGCCCATAGTAATATAACTCCAAGAAAAAAAAAGAAGAGAAAAAAAAGACAAAAAAATTTGTTAATTAGTGAAAAATTCCCAGGAACCCAATTATCGAAACGGCATTTCAAAATATTTAATAACCGTGACGTTATTAAAAAAAACAAATTATAAACAAATTTGAATAATTTTCAAATGCCATTTTAGGGAGAAGTTTAATTGAAATTTGAATTTATCAATACATTTATCGAAAATATACATAAGAATAAAAATAATAGGATTTAATACAGGTGAATATTTCTTTGGCAACAACCGCGTTTTTGCGATTGAAAATAGAGTAACATTTGATAAACAAATTCCATATCTTAAAAAATATTAAATATTTTTCAACCAATTTTTTTTTTGTTAATACTGATAATATAGCACAACTTCTCCTGTAAAATAAGATCTTTTATAGTGCTTATTTAAAATGCTAAAAATATTTTTTTGCAAATGTGTTTTTAAAGATTTATGTATAATTATTTGAATAAATAGGGGGTCAAATTTAATCTAGTAAGTCTTATGTGACAGATTTACCCTTCAGTTTTGCAGAAAATAATACTATAGACCTTCATTAGTAATTTAATGACCTCAGCAGTTAAAAAAGTAATTTTTTTGCAAAATTGACCCCTTTTTAATTATTTAAACAATGATCCCCTTGTATGATTTGGATACTTTTTTGAAAATATCTTTTGTACCCACCTAAACTTTGATATAAAATTTGTTTCAACCTGTACGAATTTACATTTTCATTTACATGTAGTGTAATTTTATTTTACTAGGCTATAATTGTTTAATTTGATGCTCATGTGATTTGAATGCTCAAAATTTTTATTCTTTCATGTGCGATAAAATCACGTTATAAATTAATATTGATAAAATTATTATATGCTCTTTAAATATTTATACATACTTAAAATAAGGCTAAATTAAATGTCTTAGATAAAGAGTTACTATTTTTAGTAAAACCGCGTCAAAGATTTTTTCAAACTTAATCCCTGTATACATTAATACATAATTCTTTTTTAAATATCTCCAGCAAAGACGTTATTCATTACACTCATACACTGTTATAGTTGTCATACTATTTTTATAAGGCATTAGGTATTTGTTTTCAAGTTGTTAAAAAAATTGTACACTCTCAGTTACAAGTTAAGTCTTCTATTTATTTAAACAAAACCAAAGCTAAGATTACAGTAAAACCTCGATAGAACGGGCCTCTATTTAACGGACTTCCGATATAACGGACAAAAAATCAGATCGAATGTCAAAAAATGTTGATTGCAAAAAAGTATGAAAAATCGAATTCTAGAAGGAAAAACAACAAGGACAGGATGTCGGCACTGCTCTAACGCCGATTGTTGGTAAATCTCGTAAACCTAGTGTTGTCAAAGATATAATCATCAAAAGGCATCATCTGCCCGTTTCATATTGTAGTTCTAATAGGGCATGGTTCACCAGAGATATTTTCAAAAATTGCTTTTTAAGGGAATTTTACCTGCAGTGAGAAAATTTCAAGAAAAGAAACTGGTAATACCGCCTAAAGAGGTGAAATGTTTATTGATTTTAGACAAAGCTCCTGCTAATCCCCCTGAAAGAATTCTAAATTCAGAAGATGGCAACTTTAATTGTATGTTTTGCCAAAAAGTACATCGCTTATTCACCCATGAATCAGTGAATAATTTTATCAACCAAATGAGTATATTGCAGAAAGAGTTTAGATGAAGTAGAAAAGTAAAAAAAGTAGCGAACAAAACTTGATTCCTTTTTTAACTTACAGATTTGTACACTGTATGTATTTAAATACAGTACCTACATAATTTAAAAAAGAAAAATTTGATTTTAAACATATTTTAATACAACGGACTTTCGGCTAGCGTTACATATATGTAACGCAGACACCGATAAAATCCTAAGCCTTAAATTCGGGAAGTGATTCTAATTTTAACTAGATAATGATGCAAGACTTTCAAGGGTTGCACTTGTTTACTAGTTTTCAGCAGTTGGTTCGAGGATTTGATCTAACCTGTTTATTTAGTTGAGTGTTTTATGTGACGGTGTTTATTATTTATGGTAAAAATGGATCCCAAGTTTGAGTAGGTATATTTTTACTATTCTTTTGTTATTATATTTTGTTTAAAGTGTTTTCAATTGAGAATAAATTAATGTCTTTTCTTATTGATAATATAAATTTTTAGAAATTTTATCCTGGTTTTGTAAAAAATGCCTTTAATTTTGGTGTTACATATATGTAACGCCAGGAACATATGGGAGCAAAAATCGGAACTTTTGGAATTGTAACGTATTGTTTGTTCCAAAAAAGGGGATTCCCTTCATGAAGCGCTGGAGATAATTGATTCCGTTGAAACTTTAGACGTTGATGCTATATACAGGGTGTCCAGAAACTCTACCGACAAACGAAGACAGGAGATTCTTCAGATAATTTTAAGATAATTTAACCCAATTCACTTAGTCCGAAAATGCTAGGGAGCTAGAGCTAGACCTAAGGGAGCTAGAGCTCTTTGAAGATGGCGTCTTGTAATTACTTTTTCGTAAATACCTCCAGAACGCTTCTATTTAGAAAAACAAAAATTGGTACGCGTATTTATCTTCAAGATATAAGTCTAATCCATCCATTGCAAATTTCTTGTATCGACCATAGGCGTCCGTTTTGGGTAGGGCAACGGTTATTTTATCGCATAACTTTTTTATCTTTAACTTTTATGCATTTCTGATACTGGATTATTAAATTGGGAAGTACTTTAGTACTAAAAGGTACTCTTGTTTTAAATCGGTAGGACACACCGTTTTCTAGAAAAATCGATTTGAAAACTTTTCGCTTTTTGAATTAAAAAAAAATTTCAAAAAAAACTGATTAGAAAGACGAAAACTGGTACATTTATGTATATTCCAGAGATAAATCGATTTCATTAATTGCGAATTTCTAGTACTGGTCATAGGCGTCCGTTTTGGGTAGGTCAACAGTTATTTTGTACCATAACTTTTTTGTCTTGAATTTTTGAGCATTTTTGACATTATATTATTAAATTATGAGGTATTCGAGTACTAAAAGTTACTCTTACTTTATGTTGGTAAAATACTTCGTTTTTTGTTGAAAAGTTCTTTCAATTTTTTTTTTCAAATTCCAAAAAGGAAAAACTTTAAAATCGATTTTTCTGGAAAACGGTGTGCCCTACCGACTTAAATCAAGAGTACCTTTTAGTACTAGAATACCCCATAATTTAATAATCCGGTGTCAAAAATGCATAAAAGTTAAGGACAAAAAAGTTATGCGATAAAATACCCGTTGCTCTACCCAAAACGCACGCCTATGACCGGTACTAGAAATTTTCAATAGATGGAATCGATTCATCTCTGAAAAGTAAATATGCATACCAATTTTCGTTTTTCTAAATAGAAGCGTTCTGGAGGTATTTACGAAAAACTAATTTCATGACGCCATCTTCAAAGAGCTCTAGCTCCCTTAAGAAGCATTTTCGGTCTAGATGAATTGGGTTAAATTGTCTTAAAATTATCTGAGGAATCTCCTGTCTTCGTTTGTCGGTAGAGTTTCTGGACACCCTGTATAGGTACTGAAACCCCAGAATTGAATGTGCTTACAGACGAGGAGTTTGGTGATGAGGAATATAATGATTTTAACAGGCTGTCCGAGAGAATTCTAAAAGCACCTGTTAAACTTTTTTTACGAAATAGTGACAGAGATTTCGAAATATATGATGATATTGACGAGGCTCAGCCTTCCAGCTCATCAGCAAAAGCTAAAAAACTAGTGAAAGGAAAGTTAAAGTTGATCTTATGGACCAGAATGTAACTAGATACCAAGTAGGAATTTGCTCTAAAAAATGATGGTGGTGTCTATTTACATTGATGCTGGACATAACTGGACATAAATAGATCCTATGAGACTATGTCACAACTAGAATTTCAAGTATATCTAGTAACATCGTATTTTACGAAATATGGTACCAAACAAAAGATGCAGACAGGTCATCTTCGTCCAAAGTATTCGTAGATATAAGATATGATAAGATTGATCATCTCCTGACCTATATTCCTGATAAGAAAAGGAGATGATTTGCAGATGGATGCTGTAGTTCATATGTGCGTACCACGGGTTGCAAGTGCAATCTGGGAGCGTGTATCAAGTGCAACATAGATTTTCATCTACAATAACTTGATTATGATTTTTCATTTATCTAGTTTTGTATTTGTTTGTTATTTTAAAATTTATAATCGGAAATATTTTAAATATGTTTGCTCCTATATCTTCCTAGCGTTACATATATGTAACTGAAATTTTCTAAAAAATCAAAATAATTAAGAAAAAAAATGTATGTATTTGGTTTTAAAACCTTCTCCTGAATACATCAAAATAAAAAAAAATAAAATTATCTAAACAAATTAATTCAGGATCTTAAGGGTTAACGGACATCCCGTCCCCCCGATTAGTTCGTTATATCGAGGTTTTTACATGTATATCTTATGTTTGCTTTCCTAGACAAGTTTGAGGTTACTATTTTGTTGCTTTAGTTTGCTTTTAGGTACGAACATTTTATCTATTTAGGACTCTGTTTTGTTCCTTGTTGTTTTTATCTTTTTCTTCTTGTGCCATCTTCCAATTAGGGGTTGGATATCATCATCACTATCTTTGATCTATCTACCGTTGCTTTGAATAGTTATGTTGAACTATATTTAAAGCAGTCCCTTAAATTTTACACTCTCGTTCTTCCTATACTGTTTCCTTGTCTTATCTTTACCTTTGTAATGTTAGTATTCCCTATCACTGTCCACTTATATATCCTAGATATGGTAACTTTCTTATTTTATTGTTTTTGTTATTTCGCATTATATTCCCATTTGTGGTTTTCTTCTGCATATATGCCATTCTAAAAGCATTCTTACATAAACCACATTACCACATTACAAATGGCTGTAGCCTGTAGCCTATTTATGCTTTCTAGTTTCAGTACTTAGCTTTTAAGTCCACATCCACGTAGTATCGAAAACACGAAGCACGTAGGTAATAATATCTCAACTTTTACTGCCAGTGGTGTCAGTTCTAATCTAAGTTCTTTATTGAATTATTCTTTAGTGCAAAAGGTTTTTCTTTAGCGTTGCTATTTCATTATTATGTCTACCTAATATTATTCATGTCTTAGCATTTATCATCAGGTCATAGGTTTTTTGGTCTTCCTCTTCTCTCGCTTTCAGGAATATTCCACCCGGTAATTTAGGTATTGTTTTGTCTTAACGCACTGAATAATAATCATGTTTTACACCTATTGTTTTTTCTTATAGTTTTCCACGTCGTGATTATCTCTAGCTTATCCTACTTGCAATCTCAGTGCTTTTCAAGGCATTTTTCTCTTGCATTTTTTTGTTTTTTACTAACACAATCATGTTGAAAATTTTCTGAAAGATGGCGGCACGATTTGGTTATTCTATGGTTATGCTATACATATTTTGTAATGAAATGACAAAATTGCTTCACATTTCAGCAAAATTAATTAATATTGTAAAAATTTACTGAAAAAAATGTGGTGAAAAATTATAATATTTCATATAAAAATGTACCTCATCCAAACTAATAGTTGCGTTATCTCTCTAATATCTTTTAAATCTCAATTTTTTCCAAAAGGATTCATTAAATGCTCAATATTGCTCATATCATATAGAGAGGTGGGTATGTGCTGTGGTATTGCTAATGCTAAGCACTAAAAAGCAGAATAATTACTCTTTGTTTGTTTATAAATCACATACCTACCAAATGCATGTCTGTTTTTGTATGTTTTGAACCTATAGGTAGTTTTGCGGTTGATTTCAAAATCCGACTACATATACTCATCTTCCGACATTCTAATGAATCTAATTAGAACTGAACTACAATTATGTTAAAAAACTGGCAAGTAAACGGAAACTGCAATTTTGGAAATAGCTGTGTTATTATTACAGCTGAATACTAACAGATGGAGCTACACATCAACATAAGTTTTGAGATAAAATAATAATGTAAAATTACTTTTTATAACTTTTTGAAACAATTGAGGGGATTAGAAGTTATGGAGTACAAATTAATGATAAAATTGTTTAGTTGAGAGAAACGAAGAGAAAAATACTTTTACAAAATTAATTCTACAATGAATTAACCGCTTATGGACTTACGTTGGATTAATTTCATACATTGGTAGGTATCTAACAGTAAAAGCTAAAATATTTTTTTAAAGTTGTTATCCATTTTCATTAAATATATTAATAATTTAAAGTTTTGAAAAAATATTTACGCCTGTATTATACCTGTGTGCTTTAAATTTTGCACTTGTTTGTCTTTTTCATTTAAGTACTTTGCAAATTTAAACTAAAACAAAAACTACGTCAAACAGTTTTGTTCTTCAGAAAATATGATACCTGTTTAGTTCAGTGTTTTCTTTATCTTTCAATGGAATGTCCACTTCCAATTTTTGGGGGTACCTACCATATTTTTCATGTTGCGGTTTCGCCATTTCAAGCTTCATTATGGCTTAGATTACGGTAAAAAGCGTGGGGAATATGTGACATAAAAGTTGCAAACAACAAATTATTGTATTTTGGGACTTTTACTAGAACGAGGCCTTGACAGAGAGGTGGAAGTTAGAATACTGATGGAATTGCAGGTCGTCCCACCGTTTTAGTTTTTCTCAAATCAATAGTGCTAAAGGGAAATTCTCCTGGCAATGCTTATAAAACAGTGTGTGACGTGTCTGCTTTTCAAAATAAAGCCATTGCACTTTTCGAAAGCCCGTCACATTGTCGTTTATTATCTCATTTAACCCATTCGCTGCCTATCCAAGAGAATGGAACTCAGCTAGTAGCCATTCCGTTGAACGGCACCAGACTGAAGTAACCATATCACGCACTGGCGCATGATCGGCAGCGAACGGGTTAAACCATGTTTTATTTATTGTTATATTTAAAGAATACTAATTCAGGTTTCGATTGTATTTTATTATTCTTAAATCTTGTTAATACATTTTAATACATGTGGCTTCTTCTGCGGCCATTTGTCCCGAAATTTTAAAATCAGTTACATCCATTTTGTTGAACAAAATATCTTAAAATCCACGAGGAAAATAAACTTCCTGTATTAGAAAATATCTTAGTCAAAATTCCATGAAAGGCTATGGTGTGTATTTTAAATTTCTGTATTATAGTAGGTACAATCGTTGATTGAAATATTAATATGTATCCCTTAATACATCAATCGACGGTACAACGTAGTTCCAAAATTTAATAATATGCTTGTTTGTGTTTCCCCATCTCACTGTCTTACTAATGCCTTAGTGGACGGTAAATGAACATTTGTGATTTACCTTCATCAAGGTCATGAATATCAGAAATATAGATCCACAGCTGTCTCAGATAAAATGCTTTTCTGTTAGCCAATAAGGGAGTGTCAGGGTTTTTTCGAGATCATATTAAGATACAGATAAATAAATAGCTACTTGGTCAGTAGATCTCACAGCCTCAGCTTTTGTTTTGTTCCTTAACTTCTATATACCTAACTTCTTATCTTTAAGTCCTTTACTATCAGCTGCATCCTGTGTTCTTCAAATTTGTTAAAAACATTAACTCTGTCATTCTCGTATAACTTAGTTTGTACCAAGATAATGTATTATCTTGGTACTCGGTTTGTTTTGGTATTAAGGTTTTCGTTCTTGGGTAGTGTCCTTATTTGACAATTATTTTTTTATATTTATCTCAATCTTTGCTGTTTGCTCCGACCAGTCTATGGTTACTTTGAAACCCGTGTTGAGCTGCCCCCCCCCCCACTTGCAAAAATCAAAAAACAAATAGCCCTGATTTATGAGCTATTAAATTTTGAGCTCGTTCCACCCAGCTAACAGTGTTCGTATATATAACGTCAAACAAACGTCAACATTTTGGGAGAAGTTACGACAAAAGTTACATCAAATTTTACCTAAAATATACGTATAAAAGTCACAGCGATATTACGTAACAATTTTACGTTATTTCTACGTAACCTTTTTAACGTCACAAAAACGTCACTTTTTAGGAGAATTTTCGGTATAAATGATATTTATAAATAGGACTTAAAATTATTGTGTAAATAAAACCACATACATGATACTGACACATTTATTAAATATTTGAAATAAACATTTATTATATATTTGACTTTTATGTGAGAGAAAGAGACAAGATTATTAATAGCTACTTTATATTACAATACATAACCATACCCTTGAAGTAATCTTCATTTGTAAACTGCACACTTTCATATAAGGACTAGGCTGCTTCCCCATTTTTAGAAAATATTTCCATACATTTCGTTTTTCAACTAAACTGTCATTGAATAGAGTTCTATTTTGTTTATAATATTTAGGGAAAGAATGAAACGATAAATTACTATTAGGTACGCTTTATAAAAGAATCACATTGAGGCACACAACAATAATACTTAATTCGATTTTTTTTGACATAACTCCATACTCCATGAAAACAAACACGATTTTAATCACGGAAGTGTAAGGTTAGGTATTAATGAAAGGTTCGAAATAAATACGCGATGGCGCTGCAATCTCAAACAAGATCTTATACGTGTCTATACCTACCAAAAAGCCACGTGTTAGAGACGAATAAATTAATACGCATTAAAACCTACCAAAGAGCCACGTTTCAGAAACAAATAAATTCATACCTATAATATACGTATTAAAATTTCGTATCAGTAACATCATTTTTTGATAGATGTTACGTAACAATACAAAAAAACCTAAATTTAACGTTAATGTAACGTTATTTTGCTAGCTGGGCACTGAGCAGGAATTTAATACTTTAGTGGGGGGGCTGAGTCAGCCCCCCCACTACTTAAAAATAGGAATATTGAATCGGTTTTTGCGGCAGAATTACGAGCTATTTATGAGCTCTTGAAATTATATAGTTTCGATTTTTGAGCTCATCCTCTTCACCCCCAAACAACCCTTTAATTGATTTAACTTAAGAGAAAAATGCTGAGAAAACTTAAAATATATCGTATTGCGGATATAATTACTATAGCTTATATACTCTAAGAATAAACTATTAAATCACGTGCATTTCGATTATTGAGCTACAACCCCTTCGCAAGAAAACCACCCTATCTTCCCGGCTTAAGAGAAAGTTGTACTTAAATTGCATTAAACTAATTATTTGGCGACTACATATCATTGAATAATTTATAAGCTTCCAAATTATGCTCATTTAGATCACTAAACTGCAATTTATTTTGTATAGTGCGGTCACTGAAGGTAAAAATCAACGATTACCTTCAATTTCGGTGAACCTTCATCGATTTTCACGAAAATTGGTCAGTCGTTAGAGGATACGTCAAGAAACAAAGGTGACATGGTACCACCTTGCGCCTTTACCCTTAGGGTGGATACCGCCCCTTCTCGGGGGTGAAAATTATTTTATTAAAAATAACTGCAAAAATCATTCTTCTTCTTAAGGTGCCGAGACCGCTTGTCGATCGTTGGCTCTCATGTTGTGCAGCATATTAACAATCATTGTCTTATTTACAGCCGCACGAAATAGTTCAGTGCTAGTTTTCCCAAACCATTGGCGTAGGTTTTTAAGCCAAGAAGTTGTACGGCGGCCCACACTTCTTTTTCCCATTATTTTACCTCGCATGACAAGGTGAAGTATGTCATATTTTTCTGGGTGACGCATTATATGACCAAAGTATTCCAATTTGCGCCTTTTAACCGTGTTCACTACTTCGCAACTTTTATTCAAACGTTGCAAAACCCTTTCGTTTGTGACTCTTTCTACCCAACTGATCTTCAGAATACGGCGGTAGACCCACATTTCAAATGCTTCTAGGTTTTTTAAAAGCGATTCTGTCAGTGTCCATGCTTCAACCCCGTAAAGTAGTACTGGGAATATATAACATCGGACCATTCTTATGCGAAGTTCCAAATTTAGATCATGACTGCACAGGATTTTCTTAAATTTCATAAAACTTGTTCTTGCTTTGGCAATTCTACTTTTTATTTCTGTACTAGGGTTCCAGCTTTCATTAATATGAGTACCCAGATATACAAGATTACTTACTCGTTCAATTGAGTCATTACCGATTGTTACGTTATAGTTATTATTATTTACGGCTGCCTGTTTACTAATAACCATAAACTTTGTTTTTCTTGCGTTGAGTTTGAGTCCATATATCGCGCAGAATGCCACCATTCGATTCAATAACGCTTGAAGATGTTCAATTGATCCAGTCAGCAACAAGGTGTCATCTGCGTATCTGATATTGTTCATAAGCATACCATTAATGAGTATTCCCTCTTTTGCGTTTTCCAAGACTTCATTTAAGATTGTTTCAGCGTAAA
Organism: Diabrotica virgifera virgifera; assembly: GCF_917563875.1. NCBI lineage: Eukaryota > Metazoa > Arthropoda > Insecta > Coleoptera > Chrysomelidae > Diabrotica > Diabrotica virgifera. Next base: position 302,864,486 of record NC_065443.1, read on the forward strand.
GATTAAACAACATTGGTGACAATATACAGCCTTGTCGAACTTTGCCAAAAATCATTAAAAGAACAAATTAAAAGCAAAATTTATTATATAAAGTTAATAAAATAAGTCAATACTTTTTAAGTTATTAAAGATCAAAGATTTTAATTATTCGTGAAAAAAATGCATGTTATGAAGCGGTTTTTCGTAAATAACTGAAAAACTGTAAATTTTTACAAAAAAGTTAATAGTAGTTTAATTCGTATAGCTTATATTCTAAGAACAAACTCTTAAATCACGCGCCTTTCGATTATAGAGCTACAACCCCTTCGAAAGAAAACCATCCCATATTCCCGGCTTCAGAGAGAGTTGTACTTAAAATAATTTAAATTAATTATTTGGCGACTACATATCGTTTAATAATTTATGAGCTTGCAAAATATACGCATCTCAATTATTGAATTGCCATTTTCTTTCTATAGTGGAGTCACTTAAGGTAAAAATCAACTATGACCTTCGATTTCGGTAAATCTCTATTCATTTTCACGAATTAACAATAACAACTTGGGGTTTTAACCTGGCGTATATATCACCCCTTCTCGGGGGTGAAAATTACTTTATTAAAAATAACCCCACAAATCGAGAGAGGGACAAATTGTAAGCAAAATTTGTTATATAAGGTGATTATAATAAATCAATACTTTTTGAGTTATTAAATACCAAATATTTTAATTTTTGTGAAAGAAAATGCATGCTTTAAAGCGATTTTTCATAAATAACTCAAAAACTGTAAGTTTTTACAAAAAAGTGTTCATTACTAAAATTGAAGCTAATAAAAAATATAATAAATTGCTTACTTGAAAAACCCTTTAATGTTAATTTAAAGTAAGTTATTGGTAATTCAATGTATATTTTTTCTGCGACTATTCAAATCTAAGGATTAAAGCTTAAATAACGGGAAAGAGATGCATTTTATAACACTTAAGTACTAAATACTTGTCAAAGTACTTAGAAATACCTATGAAATACTATCAAAAACGAGCTCCAGAAAAAGTTCATAGCATCAAAATCCGCTCACCAATTTTCGTGAAAATGAATGGAGATTTACCGAAATCGAAGGTCATAGTTGATTTTTACCTTCAGTGACTGCACTATAGAAAGAAAATAGCAATTTAATAATTGAGACGCGTATATTTTGCGAGCTCATAAATTATTAAACGATATCTAGTCGCCAAATAATTTATTTAAATTATTTTAAGTACAACTCTCTCTTAAGCCGGGAATATGGGATATGGTTTTCTTGCGAAGGGGTTGTAGCTCAATAATCGAAAGGCGCGTGATTTAAGAGTTTATTCTTAGAATATAAGCTATACGAATAAAAGTACTATTAACTTTTTTGTAAAAACTTACAGTTTTTCGGTGATTTACGAAAAACCGCTTCAAAACATGCATTTTTTACACGAATAATTAAAATTTTTGATCTTTAATAACTTCAAAAGTATTGACTTATTTTAATAACTTTATATAATAAATTTTGCTAATAATTTGTTCTCTTATAGGTTTGTGCAATTATTTTTTATAAAATAATTTCCACCCCCGAGAAGGGGCGGTATTCACCCTCAGGGTAAAGGCGCAAGGTGGTACCATGTCACCTTTGTTTCTTGAGGTATCCTCTAACCACTGATTAATTTTCGTGAAAATCGATAAAGGTTCACCCAAATTGAAGGTAATCGTTGATTTTTACTTTCAGTGACTGCACTATACAAAATAAATTGCAATTTACTGATTTAAATGCGCGTAATTTGGAACCTTAAAATTATTAAATGATATGTAGTCGCCAAGTAATTAATTTAATGCATTTTAAGTAAAACTTTATCTTAAGTCGGGAAGATAGGGTGGTTTTCTTGCGAAGGGGTTGTAGCTCAATAATCGAAATGCACGTGATTTAATAGTTTATACTTAGAGTATATACGCTATAGGAATTATATCCGCAATACGATATATTTTAAGTTTTCTCAGCATTTTTCTCTTAAGTTAAATCAATTAAAGGGTTGTTTGGGGGTGAAGGGGATGAGCTCAAAAATCGAAACCATATAATTTCAAGAGCTCATAAATAGCTCGTAATTCTGCCGCAAAAACCTATTCAATATTCCTATTTTTAAGTAGTCCCCCAATAAAGTATTAAATTCCTGCTCAGTAGAACGAGCTCAAAATTTTTGGTTTGTGGAATATGAAAGCTCATAAATAGCTCACATAAATCAGGGCTATTTGTTTTTTAATTTTTGAAAGTGGGGGGGGGGCAGCTCAACACGGGTTACTTTCAATACAAATTTTGTTCCGTAATGTCACGGTAAATCTGATATTTACATTGGCCAGTACCTATGTTTTTTTCGACTTTAGTGTTTTGGTCGGGATTTATCCAGTGGCGGATCTAGACTTTTACCTTGGGTGGGGGACTTCCAATGAGACACCAACCAAAACACATAAAAAAGAAAACAACTCAAATTACATGAACGATACAAGTAGTAACTTAAATCCATTAAAGTTCCCTTAATTTTCCTAACTAGCGGGTTTATTTTGTTGTACTTGTCTGTCTGTGGTTTTGGAGGAGGGGGGAATATTCCCCCGTAGATCCTCCACTGGAATGATCTAGTTCCATGACGTTATTTTTTTTTGAAGATATTATTTTATATTATTTCTCATTCTCCTTTATCGTGCTTGTTCTTTAGTCTGTGACTGAGTTCACCCCCTTCCTCTATGTATAAATGCACTAACATGATTAATATAACAAGATTTGTTTAATAAACAAATATGTCATAATGTTTTACATACGGAACATAATGATAAAACTTATCAACACTTTGTAGGTAATGTTATGTCTTATTATGGCTATTAAAATATCTCTAACCGTTTAAGACAACAGAAACTAATTAAATTGATGCTCTAGGTTATGAACATAATTATCTATATTTAAAGTTTATTTATAAATACTCGTGAAAATTTCGAAACACTACCTATAAAATATGATCTATAATGTGTTTATATAGGATAAAGAAAAAACGTTATACTATATTTATGTTTTATTAAAAACAATAAATTTAAATGTCCGTATCTTTTACAAAATTAAAAATACTTTTTAGTCCATGTGGGGAGACCGCTCCCGTCTGAAAAAATTTCTGATTCGGTTTCTTTGTGGATTTCTATTAAAAAATGTCCCCTTTAAACAAATCTGAAGGGTGCCGGGCGGAATTTTTGGGCAGAAATTGTTTAAACAATTTTTTTAAACAAATACAAAAGATCGCATTTTTTTGCTCTGGAACATATATTTTTCCAAATGGGCCATTCCAAATCATAAAGGTATCTTTTAATTTTTCTTAAAAAATGATAGTTTTTGAGTTATAGGCGATTTAAAATCTGAAAAATGCAAAAATACGCATTTTCGGGGCTTAAAAACTCATATTTAAATTAGTATTTTTGAGGTTGCCAGATACTTAAATTGAAGATTAAACATTCAGCTTCAAGCATCTGAAGAGTGATCGCGTCTAACCTTTATATGTACCGTTATTTTAAACCTCCTATTTTCCTCCGAAAAATAAATTTTTCTAGATTCTTTGGGATATTTTAAATAAAATAAGTTTCTTGACATTTTTCTTAAAAGTTAATAGTTTTAAAGTTATAAGCGATTTAATATCCGAAAAATGCCAAAAAAACGCATTTTTGGATTTTCAATCGCTTATACTTTAAAACTGTTAACTTTTGAGAAAAATGTCAAGAAACTTCTATCATTTAGAATGTCACAAAAAATCTAGAAAAAATATTTTTCGGAGGAAAATTGGAGATTTTTGAAATAGAGCGCGCCGCACCGGCAAAAATATCGGATGAACGTGCATATTTAACAATTAAAAAATAGCGGTTTAAATTAAGGTTAGACGCAATCACTCTTCAGAATCTTGAAGCTGAATGTATAAACTTCAATTTAAGTATCTTTCTACCTTGAAAATACTAATTTAAATATGAGTTTTTAGGCCTCGAAAATGCGTATTTTCGCATTTTTCAGATTTTAAATCGTCTTTAACTTGAAAACTATCAATTTTTGAGAAAATTTACAAGATACCTTTCTTGTTTAGAATGACCCACAAAACTTAAAAATATATTTTCCGTAGCAAAAAAACGTAATCTTTTGTATTTGTTTAAAAAAATTGTTTAAACAATTTCTGCCCAAAAATTCCGTCCGGCACCCTTCAGATTTGTTTAAAGGGGACATTTTTGAATAGGAATCCACAAATAAACCGAATCAGAAAGTTTTCCAGACGGGGGCGGTCCCACCACATGGACTATTTGGTATAATTTTATAAATTAAGGCAAGAAATAAACTGATTTCAGCTACTGGTACTAAATGTGTCAGCCTATTTTTTCTAAATATTGGGACATAAATATTATGCCCAAATTTTGTTATTCTACTGTGTAGGTAAATTCTAGTATCGATAGAATCAATATAGAATCGATTTTTGGAGAATCGAATATTGTAAAATATCTTGTAGGGTTTAAGTTCTCACCAGTATGTTGTTTGTTGTCTCTACAATGCAGTCCCTGTACAGAAAACCTCTAATATCTTTCTAATAATCTCAGTCTTTCCATAATCTCAATAAATACTAGAAACAAGTTACTTTTTAAGTAATTGTTGAATCTCTTCTAAAGTTTTGCCTTTGGTTTCTGGAATAATATAAAATCCGGCAATTGTGGCGAAAGTGCAGCAACCGGCAAAGAAGAAGAATGGCGCGTAGAATCCAATTCCTGCGTTAAGGTTGTAAAATATCATATTCATAAGTATATTACCCAGACCAAATTCTATCATGAGTAGGGTCATGGCTTTAGATTTGATGTTGGCAGTGAATATCTCGCCTAACATAAGGGTTGGTAACACTGATATTCCGAACGATAAGAATACTTGATGCAGAACCATGCTAGTGATGGGCATCCATTGGAATGATGAAAGGTCTGTATTTGTATTGGAGTCCAAGTAGAAGTATGTACCCATGATGTATAATACCACTCCAGCTGCTGATACTGATACAATATAGCAGCCTTTTCTTGAAAATCTCTTTACAATAAAGAATAATGCAAAAAGATTAAGTACCAAACTGGTAGCGAAGTATATAATGGAAGCCATTTGATGGGTCACATTACCACCAGATTTTTGGAAAATGAATTGAGTGTATACCAGGAAAACACCCATACCAGATGTTTGCTGGGTCAACCTCAGAAAGAGACCAGCAACAAAAGCTCTTCTGTTGCTTTTGATTTTAAATAAATCAATCCAGTTTCCAGATTCTGTTAGCTGTCTTTCCACGTCTTCCCTCAGCTGTTTGAAATCTCCATCAACGTTCTGTTTTCTCTTTAAAAACTTTAGAGACTTTTTAGCTTCGTCGTATCTTCCTTTCATGATGTACCAATAAGGTGATTCTGGCATAAACCAAAACAAAACGACGAATAAAATAGGTAGAGGCATGCAAATAAAAGAGGTCATCCGCACTCCGCAGTAGCTACCGATGATGTTGATCAAAAGTTCTCCTATAAACATAGAGGTGGGTAAAGCATTACCCCAAGTACCCCTTATGTCCGGATGGGAGATCTCTCCCATGTAAATGGGCAATACTGAAAAAGAACATCCATTAGCAGCTCCTGCCATGAACCTTGCTATGTAGAAGTGATACTTATTCGTGGCAAAGGCTTTGATGATCCAGGCTAACATATGCGGGATAGCTATTAGTAGGAAGGTACGCTTTCTTCCAATCCTGTCGGAAAGCCTGGCGAAGAGTGGGGTGCATATGGTCATAGCCACCGGGGTCACTATGTTGAAATAAGAACCTTCTTCTTCGGTGATGTTGTAGTTCACCTTGTCGTTGGCGATCTTTACCAAGAACGGAGATACCCATGAGAAGTGAAGACCTTCGGTGAGGCCGGCTATATTGGCTGCAAAAAGAAAAATACTAATTGTTCCATGTGTTTTTTAATATTATATAAAATTAATTAAAATTCCTTATGAAAGATACATTTATTTTAAAACGACCTTTTCAGGTCACATCACAGAATGTTCCCGGATTAACAATTCTATCGTCAGTGATGACTACAGGTACACAGGCTTTGAGCAAACAAGATATCAGGATGAAAACCCTTTAAATTATTTGTATAAAATATTATGTGATGTTGGAATGACAATACATATGACAAAAATGGAAAGAACAAAAATGGAAAGAGCAACAGTAATAGGCGAATTGAATGCAAAAATCGGAAGAGAAAATATCTACAAAATATCTAGCATATGCCAAAGTTAAAGATAAATTGCTCTATCAGATGTAGCAACTAAGATATGGGCTTTATTAATAAGAACTAGATTTACAGATTTTAAATCTAAACTACACTCACCGGCAGAGAAAACGGGCACCCCAAAAAATGGGTCATTTTTAATGTCTTGTATTTCCTAAACCTGATGTCCGATTTAAGTAATTTTTGAAGTTATACTTCTTTAGGCGCGATTGGGAGTGAATTTTTATTATTCTACACGCACGCGCACACAGACGGTATGACGTTAGTTGGTAAATCTTTCAAGTTATATCAGTGCAAAAAAAGGTGTGAAAAGAATATTTTAGTGTTTTTAGGAAATATATATATTATAATTTTTGTGTCTTTGGATTTGTCTTGCTCGGGAGTAAAATAAGTATTATTAAAACATTTTTATATTTATTATACTTCACTTTGTCTGTTTGTTACCGTGAATTGTCACTATGTCCGAGAAAATATATAAACAGAGAAGTCGTGGTGTTATTTGTAGAGCATTTGGCTAGAGATCGAAAGGTCTGGGTTCAAATCCGGACCATTTCTATTTTTTTTTATTTTTGGAAACTGGTAAGCATTAAAATTAGTTTAATATTTAAATAAAATAGAAATAAACTGTTTAAAGTATAATTATTATTTCTTCTCCGTATCTGTTATGGCTTGCATATTGTAGAAGCCTCGGAGGTGTTACCAGAGAAGGTTACCATTGTTTTCAGTCAGGTAGGATGTAGAATAACATTTTTGGTTGTTGTTTTATGTGCTATTAGATTGAAAACTTAGTTTTTTTATAGCAGTTGCCGCTAGGGCATCCCTGCCATTTTGTTCGTTGCAATCCGTGACTGCACGCCGGGGTTTGTCCTAGTTGGGTCAGAACAAGAGCAGCATATATGCCTCTTGAGGAGAGACTAACAAGTTTTGAAACCGGTAGAGGTGCTTGCTGCACTCTCTGATTGAGCTGGAGTCGTGAGTCGGCTATAGTTTCGTGTTTCAACGAAATTAAAAAAAAGATTATTCATTTTTATATTTATTTCGTTGAAATCATATAATAGAAGTATAACTTCTTATGTGCGTACAAAGTACGCACACATTCTTTTTTTTAATATGTTATAGCCTTATTCTTTATCAATATCGCTGTAATAATATTGTTGCTAGACAGGTACATTGTCATTGTATACAGGGTGTACGAATCAAACTGTGTTTTTTTCTCAAACTTTGGAACACCCTGTGGAATGTTCTAGCTTTTGTAAAATACTGAAATTATAACCAAACTATAGCCTCAGGTTTTCTTAACATTCTGTTTTTTGATTTATTCGCTTATGTTGGATAATAAAAAAGTTAAGCACTTTAACAACTACCTCTGTTTTTCGTTAATACAGGGTGTTTTTAAATAAGTACGGCAAACTTTAAGGGGTAATTCTGCATGATACAATAATGACAGTTTGATTTATAAACGTATGCCCGCAAATGCTTCGTTTCCGAGATAAGGGGTGTTGAAATTTTTCTTACAAACTGACGATTTATTTATTTCTCTAAAACGGTTTATGATATGCAAATGAAATTAGGTAGATTTTAAGAGGTAGTTATTGCGCATTTTTTGGCATACAATTAAGAATTTTATATTCACCATTGGCGTGTATACGGCTATAAATATTTTAGATATATCCCGTATGCACGCCAATGGTGAATATAAAATTCTCAATTGTATGCCAAAAAATACGCAATAACTAGCTCTTAAAATCTACCAAATTTCATTTGCATATCACAAACCGTTTTAGAGCAATAAATAAATCGTCAGTTTGTAAGAACAATTTCAACACCCCCTATCTCAGAAACGAAGTATTTGCGGGCATAAGTTTATAAAGCAAACTGTCATTATTTTATTATGCAGAATTACCCCTTAAAGCTTGCCGTACTTATTGAAAAACACCCTGTATTAACGAAAAACAGAGGTAGTTGTTAAAGTGCCTAACTTTTTTATTATCCAACATAAGCGGATGAATAAAAAAACAGAATGTTAAGAAAATCTGTAGCTATAGTTGGGTTTTAATTTTAGTATTTTATAAAAGCTAGACCATTTCACAAGGTGTTCCAAAGTTTGAGAAAAAACACAGTTTGATTCGTACATCCTGTATACAATGACAATGTACCTGTCTAGCTACAATATTATTACAGCGATATTGATAAAGAATAAGGCTATAACATATTAAAAAAATTTCTTAAATCGAACATCAGGTTTAGGAAATACAAGACATTAAAAATGACCCATTTTTTGGGGTGCCCGTTTTCTCTGCCGGTGAGTGTAGTATGTTAAAATTAGGGAGGGTTTAATTGCACACAGAATACAGACCCACACGAGAACCAAATATATAGACGAAGAAATCCAAAATAGACTAATGAAAGCGAACACGTATGTTTATGCAATATTTATAAGGTATTTAGAACTAGACTAGATTCATATCAACAGGTGACAAATTAAGAATATACAGAACGGTTATTAGACCTATAGTAACTTATGAATCAGGGACATGGACATTTAATGAAAAGCAATAAGAATTGGTGCAGATATGGGAACGAAAATATGAAGGAAAATATTTGAAGGAAAAATGTAGAACGGTGTTTGGCTCAGAAGGACAAATCAAGATCTGACAGAGATATATGGGAAGCTCAGCATTTTAGGGGTAATACAAATTCAACCCTAAATGTCTAGGACACATAAAGAGGATGCCAGAGGGTAGACTACCGAAAATGCTACTGCAAAGTACAAACTAAGGACGTCAGAGAAGAGGTCGACGCAAATCAAGGTGGAAAATGGATCTAGAAGATAATCTAAAAGGACTCAACGTCACAAATAATTGGAGGATGAAAGCAATGGACAAGAACGGATAGAGAATGGTCAATCAATCCATGGGCCTATTATTTTTATATAATAAAAGCTTATAGTCCATTAAAATCTTACATTTTTTAGGCCGTACCTTGCATTTCTTAGAGGAGTCAATTTTATTTCTTTAATGTGTAGGGGGATCAGTAGAAGCTTAAGTTTAAGTTTTTGGGGTCGCGATCCTTGTCACCCGGTCGCCATCTTGGAAATGGGGTGCAAAAGGGTTTCGCGCTATATCTCGTAAACTACCAACCCTACGGAAAATCTAATTAAACATAAAATGTAGAAAATTAAATTCTACACAATTTTGTTTCTATTACTTTTTATCGTCAAGTGACCAACAAAAAGATATAACCAAAAATATGTAAATTTTTTTTAACAAGTTTCCTTTTGGTTGTTATAACTTTTTTTCAGTTCATTTTAAAATAAAATAACATTATAGCAATTTTGTAGAGGGTTTTTCAGCGAACAATTTCCACTATAAAGTTGTTTAATTCTATTTATTTATATAGGTTTTACAGCGCTCCAAACTTGACCAGATTCTCGAATGCTCATAAAAACATGCCATACAATAAAAACAAAAGTTAGGTTTACTTTTCTATCTGTATATATTTTTTATTCATACAATTTATTATGATTTTAACATTCCTATGCTATCATTAATCTGTTTTTGATCTTTCTTCCTTCTATAAAACTTATAACTCTAAGCATATATAGAAAAGGTCCAAGAAGTTGTTTGAGGACAAATTCGCCGCTTCAGAAGAAGAATGACGCAACCGCAAAATGCAAAATTCCTAAGCAGAGCAAAAAAACGATTTTTGATATCAAAATCATAAAGTATGATAAAAATTAGCCATTCACCACACCGTGGTCAGGATCTCGAGATATAAGCGTTTTTTGGGTTGTGCCGCTTGTATATGAAGTAACATAACTTTTTTCTTATTATATATTTTGACTTAGAATTTTCCAAAAAACTTCTTCATGAACTGTATTTTATTGTTGTGTTGGTTAAAATTATAAACTAAAAAGTTTGTCACTCAACTTTTTTAAGTAAACATGAACCTAACGAAATATGATGACAAAATGTTAATAAATTAACAACTCCTCTTTTAATGTGTTTAAACATTTTGGACAAATTTCATTGTTATCTACGTACTTCAAAGATAGTGTTGCCACGAGACGAGACGAGACGAGACTTTCACTTAGTCTCGTCTCGTCTCGTTAACTCGAGACGAGACTAAGTTAAAGTCTCGTCTCGACCTAATGCAGTCTCGTCTCGTCTCGTCTCGTCTCGTATGGTCTCGTATGGTCTCGTCTAGTCTCGTCTAGTCTCGCCCAGTCTCGACTAATGATTTTTATTTCATTCCCACATTTCCACGTATGAAGTACAAATTGTCATATTCTCCGAAAACCCGCACAATCTGTTTCTATGCTTTATGGCGGAAGCACCCGCTAGAGACCGTCTTAAATTGCATCAATAATGCAAAGTATATTGTAAATTCTTCTCAACCTTCCTAATGCGACTGGCCTGTACTTGCAATTACTCACTGGTCTGGCCCTTTGGCGGTAGGTCATAAACCACACCAGCTTGCAGATGTTGCAGATGGGAATTTCCCAGGATAGTTTATGTTTCTGTTTCCTGTGTTTCGTCTACCTGATAATTCGATGACTAACCGCATGGGTCCTTCTCTCTTAGCTACTTCTTATCTTTTGGGTTCAAGTCTCAGTCTGTTTTTAGCTCTTGCAATCGCAACAATTTTTCAATCAGCGAATGCGAGTGCGAATACGTCGAATACGCGTGTTACATATTGATTGTAAGCATTTTTAATGTGTTTTACAACTACGGTATATATATTGTATTGTGTAGAGTGAATTACAACAATGAAACGAAGTGCCAGGATTGAATCAACCACTGTAAAACGTGCAAAACCACTAGTTGGAGACGAAGCTGCAGACGAGATTCTCGAAGAACAAGATCCATATTGTGCTAGTGATGACAGTGACAAAGACAAAGATTTTGTCCCAGAGGAATGTGAAACCACGAGCATGTCGTCCAGTTCTCAGTCATCAGTTTTTCCGGAAGATGAATCTTACTCCAGTGCTTCTACATCACGTGTTAATGCCAACTCGCAATCAGAAAAATTTAAAAATCTCTTCGCCTATTTGCACAACAATTTGAACCAAAAATATGCAGAGTGTAAATTATGTAAACTGCAGGGCAAAAATGTTCAGTTAAAAATGAAACAATCAAACACGAGTGGATTAAAGAAGCATTTACGAGCTCGACACAAGAAGGAATTTTCTCAACTATATCCTGCCGACAACACACATGGAAGAGGCATAAATGCAGCAGCATCGACATCGGCTATCAAACAGCAAACAATCTCCAATATGTTTCGGAGTTCTCAGCATCAGGTAAGCCAATGTTGCCTTTCTTTTTTTTTCGTATCCTTACTATTTGATTTTCTAATTAACGGTAACTAGTCACGGCCTCATCGTCTCTGCATAAAAATTCAAAAATTATTAAAAATACATAATATCAATTGCCACGTAAGTCTGTAAATTCAAAAAGTCAACAAATTTTATTATTTTATTTTACGTTTATCGATTATTCAGAATGTTCGGTTTAGGCACTTGGCAACTTCGTTATTTTAAAAAGAACACCATGTACTTACATATATTGGGTAATTCCGGGGGAGATGACCACATTTTCAAAAGTGCCAATATTTTCTTTAATACGCTTAATTAATTAAGTTATAAAATAGCAAACTACGCAAACTTTATTGCACATTTCATAAACAAAATCAGAATTCTAAAAAACAACACATAGTATTCAATAAAAAAACATAAACAAAACGTTCTAATGGTCCAACTAACCCAACCGTTAAGGGTTACATGAACCACCATATACGGTCTAGTTGGACCACCTAGGGTGAGACGGACCCCAAACAGTTTTTGGTAAAACAGGGTAGACACTTTTTTCTCAAAATAATTTTCCCTGACTTTTCCAGACTCTCTCTTCCAGACGATTTTTCAACTTTTCCCTGACTCAATGATAATATTTTTACAAGGGTTGGCAAATATAATGATATTTATATAAACATCGATATAACATTATACATACTTAAAGAATATTTTTGATAAATATCTGACATTTTATATCCAAACTAATATGATTGTGTACGCAGTGTAACGTAACAAAAAAAATTCAAGAAATAAAGCAAATTTAAGACTTAACCTTAACTTAACTTAAGCACGTAAGAATCTAAAGCAAAAATTTCTAGTTTACCTTAAAAACAGAAATTTGATAGAAGTTTAACAAGTAAAAATTTATAATTTTGAAGTATAAATTTCCAGTTTAGTTTAAAAGTGTATAATAGTTTAGTTGTTGAAAAGTTATTAAAAGTTCCGACTTTAAAAGTAGAAATTTCGTCTTTAAAACTGAAATTTCTAATTGAGTTTAATGACAGGAAATACTAGTTGTTTAAAAACAGAAATTTGTATTTTAGTTAACTTTAAAAAGTCATTATCAGATGTTTAGAAATGAAGTGTGTAGTTTAAGTTTAAATGTAAACATTGCTAGTTGTTTTAAAATGGCAATACCTAGTTTAGTTTAAACCAAAAAATTCTAGTTCAAAGGCAAAGTAGAAACTTCTATTTATTTTTACAAGTAATGTAGTAACTACTCTTCTTGCATATTTCATACACGAAGCTTCCTTAATTATTGTTCAAGGTACACTATACATGACGCAATTTTTTGATGCTAGTTTCATCAAACTGCATGTAGCCGTTTCGTCGGAAAAAAATCGAGAACCTAACGAAATGCATTGGCGCCTATATGGGCCATTCGATCTTTGTCAGGTCGTAACTCCGTTTGAAGTACGGCGAAAATTAATTCGGTCTGCCGGATTTTGTCACTTATCACTCGATATCTCGAAAACGAGGACTCAAATGAAAAACTTCGTCCCTTACAAAATTGTAGCCCGAAGGCTTCCGATGACAACGGTGCATTATTTACATTTTTTGTACAAGTAATAACCTAGGTACCCACCTAAGTTAGAGGTACCTACCCATTTACTAGTAAATGGCAATTAATAGATGTACGTTATAGTAGCAAATGCGTTCGCAAACCCTTATTCGCACACCTGTATTCACTTTTCAATTAGTTTGGATTTTATAAATGGAAACAGAACCATTGTCAAACGCTTTAAAGTTCCTTATCACTCTAAAAGTTGGCCGCTATAACAAACATCACTGCTGTTATTCATAGGAATTTTTCATTCAAATATTTATAACCGTTGCTACGACTAATTTGCAATAGTAATTATGTTGGTAACTATTACTACAATAGATCCTAACCAGTACTATCCAAATTGCGCTCACAACAACAAGCAATTAGCATCATTTACTGCAACGTAATGCACTGAAGTAATGTAGTACCTTCTCTTCTTTGGTATTTCATTCTGTAATACACGAAACTTCCTAAATTATTGTATATTCCACTCCACCACTTTAATAGGAAGGCAGTTTTTATACAAAAACAGTAGAAACAAATTACAATTTGCTTGCTACAAATTTGCGCCACAAATTTCTCACACATTTTTTTCCGTGTAGTTTTAATAATAATTCTTAATTTGCAATACCCAACTGTATGACTGTAAAATGAAAGCAACATTTATGCTCTGTGCAACGCTGATGTGCTCACTTTTTAACGTTTCTTCATTCATTTCCAAGGTGTTTCGATGTTACAATTAGGAAGGGTCTGTAAGCGTAATTTTTCCCAAAAAAACCGAAAACCGGTAAAACGGTAAAAGTTAGTAGACCCTATCTTCCACGTATGCTTATCAGAGCCTGAATAAAATTCAACGAGCAACTGAAAACTGAAATAACATGTAGGGTGCACAGCCCCAACCCGAAATTCTGTACAGTCAAAAATACAGGGTGTCCCTGAAATAAGCGGCATAAATTTAACCACAGATTCTATGGACCAAAATAAGTCGATTGAAGCCAATTTATCTGTATACAAAGTTGCTTCGTTTGGCCGTGAGAGGGCGCCAAAGTTTATTTTTGTTTTTAGTTTTTCTGTAATAATTCATACGCGGATCGTTAGATTTAGATGAAAATGAAACTAGATACCTGGATACTGCTTAAGATGCTCTAACATCTGATATGCATATCAAGGTCATTTCGATGCGATAAGGGTATAAACCACCCCCACCCTAACAGAAACCGTGGTATAACTTTTTTATGGATTGGACATTCCAGTCAATATTTTTTCTGGTAAAATAGCAACCTATTCTGCATGTTTTTTGTCTCCTACAAAAAATTAATATCTGCAGCCGTTTTCGAGATAAAAAATATTTTAGTAATCGCAACCCCAAATTTTGTAGTATCAAAAATTTTTTTTTGCTCATTTGAAAAAAGGGAAACGCAGGTTTAGATTCCTTGGACCAAAATAAGTACATTTTACTTATAAGAATTTTGTCTTAAAATGCTTCGTTTGTCCGTGAGAGGGCACAAAACTTAAAAATTTTCGTTATAAATTCCAATAGGTCTCACAGAAAAACCAAGCATTTTTCGACAAAAATTTATTGAATGAAATCAACTTATTTTAGTCCAAGGAATTTGTGTCTGCGTTTTCCTATTTCGAAATGAGCCAAAAAAAAAAATTTTAGGTACTGCCAAATTCGGGGTTGCGATTACTAAAATATTTTTTATCTCGAAAACGGCTGCAGATATTCATTTTTTGTAAGAGACAAAAAACATGCGGAATAGGTTGGTATTTTACCAGAAAAAATAATGACTGGAATGTCCAATCCATAAAAAAGTTACACCACGGTTTCTGTTACGGTGGGGGTGGTTTATATCCTTATCGCATCGAAATGACCTTGATATGCATATCAGATATTAGAGCATCTTAAGCAGTATCCAGGTACCTAGTTTCATCTAAATCTAACGATCCGCGTATGAATTATTACAGAAAAACTAAAAATAAAAATAAACTTTGGCGCCCTCTCACGGCCAAACGAAGCAACTTTGTATATAGATAAATTGGCTTCAATCGACTTATTTTGGTCCATAGAATCTGTGGTTAAATTTATGCCGCTTATTTCAGGGACACCCTGTATATCTATTCTTTAAAATATGAACAATTTGATTCGGTGTAACTTTCGTTTGAAGCTTTTTTAATTTTTTTACGGGAACGCAGTTTTAGCACGATCCGTCTTAAGTGCCCCAACCTGTATGTTTGTCATGTTTGAACTCCAAAAAATTGGTCTTTAACATATTTATTTGGTTTATTGTTTACAGTTTGGTAGCGCGTGCGCACCCATCAGTCAACCTGAATTTGATGAGCTGGTTGTAGAGTGGATAGCTGTCAAATACCTTCCTTTTAATTTTTTTGAAGACGATTTCTCCCAAAAGCTTTTTGGCTACTTAAATAAACAACTGGTGTATCCCAAACGTACGAGCCTTAAGATAAAAGCTATGGATCGATTTAATAAAATGCAAGAGAGTGTAATAAGGATTATGAATGCCAATAGTTCAAAAGTCTCTTTCACAATAGACGGATGGACATATGTAGCCAATAAATCGTTCTACGGGATAACCGCTCACTATGTAGACGATAATTATACGCTCCAGTCTCTGGTGATTGACTTTGTACCATCACACGGATACCACACAGGACGGGATATAGCTCAGTTCTTTTATTCAACTTTAAAAAAGTACAACATTGTTGAAAAGCTTCAAGGCATTACAGTCGATAACGCCGCCTCTAATACCCGATTTATGCACGAATTATCTCAAATAATGGCCGACGATGTTAATGTGAAATTTGATCCTGTTGATCAACATTTCAGATGTTTCGCTCACATATTAAATCTTGCTGTCCAAGACATACTGAAGTTAATACGAGACGAGCCCAAAAATGATTATGACGATTATGGGGAAGATGGTGGATCTGAGTCTGATCAAGAAGAAGATGCGGGTGAAAAACAAAAACCGTTGAGTAAGTTGCGAACATTATTCCTAAAAATAAAACGAAGTGAACAGTGGCAAAACAAATTTAAAAAATGTTGCGACGTAACGAACATTAAATGTTTAGCAACAAATGTGGATGTTTCCACTAGGTGGAATTCCACCAATGACATGTTGGCTGTTGCAATTAAACTGAAACCGGCATTAAATGCCCTATGCGAGAACAATGCCGAATTAAGTTCGTTAAAAATACGTGAGGATGACTGGGCAATATTTTCCCAAATCCAGAAAATATTGAAATATTTTAAATCACTGTCTGTGTTACTGAGTGCAGAAGAATATGTCACGCTGCCGTTGGTGGTAATTGGTTTCAATATGTTACTTGACAAACTAGAAGAAGAAATTTTCGCTCTAGACTCCAAAGAAAATAGAACATCAGTGGATGAAATGATACTGCTCGCTTTCCAGGCAGCTCGTAATAAATTAATTAAGCACTATACCAAAGCCAATTGGATATATTGCGTGGTATTACTGTTAGATCCTCGACACAAAAAAGAAACTTTCTATTTGACAGATTGGGGCAAGGAATTACTTAATTCGTCGATGCAGAAATTTGAAGAAATTTATAAGAATGAATATTATGCACCAGAGTTTAAAAGTAATTCCACTCAGACTACCGAACATTCCACTAGAGAAGAGGATGAAGATTTTGATTTATGTTGTCTTTTTGAAATGAAAAATCAAAAATCTGCGGAGAGCACATGGCGTAACGAAATAGATGCGTATTTCAATAGCCCGAGAGCCCCCAGAGATGCGAACATTTTGCAATGGTGGAATCAAAATGCTTCTACATATCCAACGTTGTCGAAAATGGCTCGAGATTATTTTAGTATTACTGCTACAAGTGTGCCAGCGGAGAGACTTTTTTCGCGAGCCGGATTAACTATTCGAAAACATAGAAATAGATTGAGTGCGGACTCGGCTAGATGCATTTTATGTATTAATTCATGGTGCAACAATAAGTTGTACAAGTCTATTAAAGAAAATGAATAACTTTTTATAACCAGAATTGTTCCTTTTATAGGTAGATGTAGGCATTATTAATAAGTACTTAATTATGTTAATTACTCATTATACTACTTATAAATTTATTTTTTTGAGATTAATGTTACTTTTTTTAGAATGTGTGATT
This sequence comes from Diabrotica virgifera virgifera, assembly GCF_917563875.1. Lineage (NCBI taxonomy): Eukaryota > Metazoa > Arthropoda > Insecta > Coleoptera > Chrysomelidae > Diabrotica > Diabrotica virgifera. The sequence goes on from NC_065443.1 coordinate 302,881,846, forward strand.
CTGTTGTTTCATCGGCCATTTTGTACAAAATAAAATTTTCGTCTTTATTGTATTGTTTCGTTTTAAGTACAAAGCCATACCTAACACAAATAAAAGAATGTGTGACAACTGTAAATGCAAGCCTCTGCGGAGGATTTTTTCTTGCAGCGCAAATAAACTTTAACCGGAAAAATAATTTTTTCTGCGATCAGTATGATAAATCACTCATTCCGTGGTTGCTAATAAATCAGAAATTATAGGCTGTGCAATATCAACGCAATAAAGAAATAGGCGCAACGCGCAAACGTGCAGAAAAGTGCTTCGTATAGGTAAGTGCAGCATTATGTACTGAAGCACACCTTGACCTTGAGCAAGGAGTCATTTTGACGTACGAATCCATGTTTGGAAAACGATGCGTTTTCCTCGACTTTCCCGAAGGACTAGTGCGCCAAAATGACTCCTTATTCAAGGTGTGCTTTATAAAATTTTTATCTATTTTGCATATTTACAGTTCACAGTTCACCTTAGTTGAATTTTATTTATCCGCCACGCCACACTTGATTTTTCAATCATAATGCTACATTCAATTGTTGTTACAGTGCAGATCTTGATTGAGTTGAAGAGATACACGTATTTATTGAAAACTTCAAGACTAAATTGAGAGTCTCGTCGAGACTCTCGTTTGGTCTCGTCGAGACTCTCGTTTGGTCTCGTCGAGCCTCTCGTTTGGTCTCGTCGAGACTCTCGTTTGGTCTCGTCGAGACTCTCATTTGGTCTCGTCTCGCCGAGACGAGACTTTCGTTGGGTCTCGTCTCGTCGAGACTAGGCGAGACGAGACTGAACCACGGTCTCGTCTCGAAAAGTCGAGACGAGACGAGACGAGACGAGACTAGTCTCGGTCTCGACGGCATCACTATTCAAAGATGACAAAGTAAAATTTTTAAAAGGAAATATTTACAGCGACCAAAGATACAGCGAGGTAAATTTGAAAAATCATCAAAATTGATTTTTGGCATTTTTATATAAAATTTATTTTTTTAACATGTTCCACCAACTCTAGATAAAAATAAACTTCATATTCGGATTCAGCGACCTCAAAAACATAAAAATAGACCAAAATTGATCATTCACCTTAAATTTTATTTTCGTGGTTGGCATAACGGTTAATGCCGCTCGTCTAATATATGTATAGATAGAAAAGCATTATTTTTCTTCGAGAATTCGAGAATCTGGTCAAGTTTGGAGCGCTGTAAAATCTAGATAATAAATAAAATTAAACAACTTTATAGTAAAAATTGTTTATAGAAAAATTCTCTACAAAATCGCTATGATGTTATTTTATTGTGAAATGAACGTAAAAAAAGTTATAACCTCCAAAAGGAAATTTCTTACAAAATTTTCTCTTATTTTTGTTTATAACTTTTTTGTTGTTCACTTTACGATAAAAAGTAATAGATATAAAATTGTAGAAAATTTTATTTTCTTCATTTCATGTAAAATTAAATTTTCTGTAGGGTAGCTAGTTTACGAGATACAGCGCGAAAGCCCCTTGCACCACTTTTTCCAAGATGGCGGCCGGGGGACAAGGGCCTCAACCCCAAAAACTTGAACTTAAGCTTCTACTGAACTCCCCTACACATTAAACAAATAAAATTGACTCCTCTAAGAAATGCACACTAAATGTAACATTTGAATGGACTATTACTTACCAACCAGAATCGTTAAAATTTGGGCCCAATATTTTTCCTTTTCAGGAACCGCCATGGCCATCTTCACTTTGGCACTCATTAGTGTATTATACTCTTCTGCCAACATTTTGATGAATATATTATATTTATATCCAAAAAAGATCAAATATTTGACGTGGATCAAAGACGCTGATAGTCCTTTGTGTCAAGGGATTAAACTTCGACAAACACTTCTATTTTAAGTGTTTGATTTATCTTTTGCATGATCCGCTTCTATTATTTACTGAAACAAAATATGATTATTGAAATTTTTATTACAGTCAGCTTAAAAAAACATTTGCATTAGGAAAAAAATAAAGATAACATTTCAGAATTTCTTTACTGCTTCTTCTGTAATAGTATAGTACACAGGTGGCCAAGCTCCTGAATAGTCCGAGCCATTTTTCAAAATTTGAAATTTTTCACGAGCCACAATTAAACAATTATTTAAAAAGTGTAAAAAAGGTATTTAATTTTTCCTCTCACCATTTGGATTTCACGAATTTTAAATTGAAATAATATGGTTTACATCGTTGTTCCAATTATGCAAATAATTCTACAAGCAGCCTTTACTAATTCGGGATACTTCGATTCTTCATTATCCTTCCATCTTTTTCCAGGACGGCCTACTGATCTTCTACCATCTCTCAAAAAACACTGTCTTTAACACTCTATCTTCGTCTGAGCTTACCACATGGCCTGCCCATCTTCTATATCAGCCTTGCAACATCCAATATTGGACATAGGCCTCCTCTTCGCTCTTGCATGTTTATCTTGAGCCATGTGCATCCATTTTGAGCCGGCTTGGTGTTTTAGGTCATCTACCCATCTCATATGTGGCCTCCCTCTCTTTCGTTTGAAAGCTGAGCTTGCCAAACAAGGCCCACACGCATACTGCTCATCTTATCTTAGCTCTTTATATATCTGACGATGTTTTCAGTACCAGCAGCTTATTCATTTCCTGCTGATGTAGAATCCATGTTTAAATTGCATATTGGCATGTACAGTCTTAATTTAGATTGTCTTTTTAGCAGCTTAGATCTTAATACTGTTGATAGGGTATAATCCTCTGTTCCACGCAGCTATTCCTGCTTAAACATCTTTTTATATGTGGTTGTCATCTGTGATTACCGCCTTTGATATTTATACTCTTTTACTATTTCGAAGTTGTGGTAATTAATAGCCTAACTCTTGGTCTTGGAATTTTGGTTACTAGTATGTTCTGCCTAACTCTTGGTTTTGGATTTTTAGTTACTATTTTTTATAGCATGTATTTCATCTTTTCTTCATTTATTAGAAGGCCCAGACTACCTGTTTCTTCCTCGAGTTGTAAAAACACTTCTCTCACGTCTCTTGTAAAATGAGTAACTGCACCTAGATCATCAGCAAAGGCCAACAATAGTTTTGAATCCTCGGTTCGCAAATGCCCCTGTCAGTTCAGATGATATTTTACTTATTACATATTCTAAGGCCAAATTGAATAGCAACAGTGATAAGGGGTCTCCTTGTCTAAGTCCTGATGTTACACTTAGTCTTTTATATTTGTTGTCAGTAATTTAAGACATCTTGAAACACAAAAACTAAAAGTAATTCAGGTACATATATTGAGAGCCACAAATAATCCTTCAAAGAGCCACATGCGGCTCCCAAGCCACAGTTTGGCCACCCCTGGTATAGTACATGTGTGTTAACTACATCCATTTTAGATTGATGGCCAATTATATATTTTTTTATTGAGCTTAATTGCCTCGACAACTAAGGCCCTTGGCATGTTACAGTTTATTTCGCAATCAGATTATAGTGTAATGTGTAGTGTGTGTGTTGAGTAAATGTCTTGTTACTTAATAATGTCGACTTCATTGTCTTTACAAAGAGGCGCTTATTGTATCCGAACGTACGCTGTCTCTCCGGTGAGTACCGATCGTATATCTTTATACATAAAAAATCTGTTGTCACGATAATTGTTTAAATTAATATTGACTAAACCACAGAACTCCAAACCGACTCCAATGAAATTTTGTGAAAGTCCGACAGGGCAGTTTGTGTTATCCGACAGGGCAGAATGGAAGAACATTCTTAAGCAGGTCAAGACTCACAAAGGATTTCGAAGTATTCGAAGAATAAAACGGCTCACAAATGATCAAATTTATCGTCAAACCCGGTGTGCAACTCAAGCCATGTTGGCAACACTGGAGAGCAAAATTCTCGTGCCAGGGCCGCTAAATTACAGTACCTACGTTTTAAAAAATTATAGTAGCAGATGAGATCAATTTTTTTGCAATAAAAATGGTTAATGGTTCTTCGTTGTTTTTATGAAACTATTACATTGACAGTTTAATTCGAAATCAACAGATTATTGAAGATTCACTAATGTTTTAATAAGTTGGCATAACCAATCATTTCGAAAAAAGTAATATAATCAGTAGTAATTGCACAAGAGCTCTAAAATTATTGAATTTTTCCCGAGTGACACTTTGACAGTTTTAATTTCAAGAACCGAAGGCGAGTGAAATTATGTCAAAATGTCACGAGGGCAAAAATTCTATATTAATTTTAGAGATCGAGTGCAATTTGTTGCGATTATTTCATGAATAGAACTGTTCAAAACCAAAATTTTATTGTAATTTATTTATGTAAGTACAAATTAGAACAATTAAACACACAGTTCTTATAAATATTTTACGGTTGAAAGTCATCACTTTTATAATTTTTAAAACATTAATTGTCATTAATGTCACTGAATGTATTTTTTCGTAGCAACGAAGGGGATCTGACGTAATATACTTGACGACGGGAAATTATCAAAAATTATCGATTTAATTTAGATTTATGTAGCTTTCTATTGGTCAGAATCTCCTATGAATGAAATAATCAGTAGTAATTGCACAAGAGCTCTAAAATTATATATTAATTTTAGAGATCGAGTGCAATTTGCTGCGATTATTTCATGAATAAAACTGTTCAAAACCAAAATTTTATTGTAATTTATTTATGTAAGTACAAATAGTACAATTATTAACCTTTCCGGAACCGTGCTATAAAAACTTATGCTGCAGGCCGTGCGGGGCAACTCTAAAATACTTAAATAATTCATTTAAATTTTACATTATTGTTTGGAAAGTTATACAATAAGGCACTAGTAACTCAAATAATTTGTTTTTATTATTAAAAGATTTACATTTTTTTTTATTTTTACCTGTAATTACAATTTGATTTTATTCCTGATTTTTACAGCCAGGGCATAAAAATGTTTTACTTTCTTCTCGATGTATGATACAAATTGGTTTTCTGCATGTACTACATGATATTTGAGTCTTTCTATTACGTGCCCTGGCACAACAACTGCATCTTCGACTTGTATATTGTTGAATGTCTCTGGCAGGGGTTTCTGGCACTGTGTGCCCCGAGGAGTTAATTTCAATTTGAGTATAAAATTTAAATTATATTTGATAATTTTTATAAACAAACGATTTAGTAATATATTTTCTAAGATTACCTGGAGGGATAAAAAAAATAAAAATATTTTGAAAAGTTATAAAGACAAAACCGCATCTGGGGTAACCAAGTTGCCCGCACGGCCACGGAAAGGTTAAACAAACAGTTGTTATAAATATTAATTTGACGGTTGAAAGTCATAACTTTTATAATTTTTAAAACATTAGTCATTAATGTCACTGAATGTATTTTTTCGTAACAACGAAGGGCATCTGACGTAATATACTTGACGACGGGAAATTATCAAAAATTATCGATTTAATTTAGATTTCTGTAGCTTCTATCAGAATCTCCTATGAATGAAATAATCAATATAATAGTATCCTTTTATATTAACAGGACATAATATTATAATACCGAAACAATGGTTACTCTCCACGTTTTGTGCTATCCCTAAAAATACAAACGCTAAATATTGCAGGGAATACAGAACAATATCATTAATAAATCACATTCTCAAATTATTCTTGAAAATAATACTTACATGGTCATATAAATACAAAACTGGAAGAAGGAATAGATGCTAGACAGTTTGGGTTCAAAAACGGACTAGTATCCAGAGAGGCGTTATTTGCTTTTAATGTGTTAGCTCAAAGATGCATGGATATGAATGTGGATGTACTCCTTACCCATTTGTCTCAATACTTCCGGGTTAGTTTTCTTCTGTATCCATGCTATTCTAAGCATCTTCCTGTAACACCACATTTCAAAGTACTGTAGCTTATTTATGTGTTCTTGCTTTAATGTCCAGCTTTCAAGACTATAGTGCAGTATCGAAAACTCGTAGTTGCTCAGAGCTCTTCCTTTCAGTCCTAATCTAAGTAAGGTCTTTGTTGTAGAGAATTATTTTCATTTTTACAAACACGTTTCTGGCTATTTCTATATTGGCTTTTATTTCTGTTGTTTGATCATTGTTGTCTGAGAATCAGGTTTGTATGTATTTGTATTTATCAACCCATTCTATCGGTACATTTTCCAGATGTATGTTTGTATATTTGTATTATTTGTTATTATAATGTATTTGGTCTTTTTTATATTCATTTTTAGTCTATCTTTTTCAAAGAAACTGTTTGTTTTGTTAAGAAGTAGGCAATTGGAGTTGTTCAGCAGAGCTTGACATCACACGGTTTTATCTGCACATCTTATGTTGTTAATAGATCTTTCGTTAATTATTATTCCTTCACTTTGAGATATTAATGCTTCTTCAAATATAGCTTCACTATACATTAAATAGTAATGGAGACATAATACATTCCTGCCGTACTCCTCTCCTGATTTTATGTTCTGGACTGGGTTCGTTAGCTACATATTATGATTTGTGCTCTTTAATTCCAGTAAAGGTTTTTTATTATTCGTAAGTCGCCTTTGTCTATGTCCTTTTGAGCTAACACATTAATAGCAAATAACGCATCTCTGGTTCCTAGTCCGTTTTTGAACCCAAACTAACTACCATCCTATTCCTTCTTTCAGTTTTTTATTTATACGACCATGTATTATTTTCAAGAATAATTTGAGAATGTGACTTATTAATGATATTGTTCTGTATTCACTGCAATATTTAGCGTTTGTATTTTTAGGGATAGCACAAAAGGTGGAGAGTAACGTTTGCTTCGGTATTATAATTTTGATTATACTACTTTTTGCAGTTATACTGCTTTAGGCGCGATTGAGAGTAAAATTTCGTAATACTGCGCGCATGCGCACACAGACAGTATGGCGTTTAGTTGCTGTCTTTCAAGTTATGCATAAATATATCAGTGCAAGAAAAGGTGTGAAAAGAATACATTAGTGTTTTTAGTAATTATATTTTTTATAATTTTTGTCTTTGGTTTTGTCTTCCTTAGGAGTAAGATGAATATTATTAAAACATTTTATTGTATATTTATTATAACTTTACCTTGTCTGTTTGTTACCGTGAATTGTAATTAGGTACGTCCGTACCGATACAAACACAGTCCTCGTAGCGTATTTGGCATTGCATTCGGCCAGAGATCGAGAGGTCTTGAGTTCGAATCCGGAGCAATCCTATACTTTTTTTTTATTTTTTTGGAAGCGGTAAGCACAAAATTAGTTTGGTGTTTAAAAAAAATTAAAACAAACTGTTTAAAGTATATTTTTCTACAAACGTGTTAAAAATGCAACTTTTAGCACTCCATAGGAGCGTTAAAAATGTTACTTTAAAGCACTAGTGCTTTAAAATTTTAAAGGCACTGCAGTTAAAATTGAAATCTCAAATTTTAAAAACAAACGTCAGAATATTTTTTATATTTCATTTATTAACATTAATATTAACAGTACAACTTGTGCAATTTAAAAAAGGTTTTTAGAAGGTTTTTTAAAATTTAATTTAAACTGTATTATTGCATTTTTAACACGTTTGTAGAAAAAAACTATTAAAATTTGTTAGAATATACAACAATAAAAGTATATGTTATTCTACAGTTGTTATGATTTACGTATTGACAGTATAGGCAGTTTTGATGTAATGTCAAGAAAAATATAAAAAAGGAATGTCAGTATAGTTCAAGTAACAGTTTTTGTAGGTATTGTCCTGTAATTGAGAATGAATAAGTTATAATTGTTTATATATAAGACGTTTGTAGAAAAAATATTGTATGATATACGTGTTAAAATTACATTTTTAAGGAACTCATGTGAATTGCAGAAATCGCTTCGCTCATTCTGCAAACCTTCACATGCGTGCCTTAAAATTGTATTTTTAACACTTATATCATAAATAACTATTATTTTTAAGAAATCATATAATAGAAGTATAACTTCTTACGTGCGTACAAAGTACACACACATTCTTTTTTCGAAATGATTGGCTATGACAACCTATTAAAACATTAGTTAATTTTCAATAATCTATTGATTTCAAATTAAAGTGTCAATGTAATAGTTTCATAAAAACAACGAAGAACCATTAACCATTTTTATTGCGAAAAAATTTATCTCATCTACAAATTTTTTAAAACTTAGGTACTGTAATTTAGCGGCCCTGGCACGAGAATCTTGCTCTCCAGTGTTGCCAACATGGCTTGAGTTGCACACCGGGTTTGACGATAAATTTCCTTGATGCTATTTCCTTGTGGCATTTTTATAAACAACTGTTTTTAGTGGGAAATAAGCCACAATTTTACCAAAAAATGATTTTATTAACGCGAAATCATTTTTTGGTAAAATTGTGGCTTATTTCCCATTAAAAATAGTTGATTGATCGTTTGTGAGCCGTTTAAGAAGCAGACAGCTGGATGGCTGGATTTAAATTTCATTCAGAGTACACCACAGACCGTTCTGAGGATTGCAAAAGGAAAAAAGATACTAGTAAAAATCAACTAATAGTGGCGGCCTCTGAAACAAATTAAATCTTAAGCTGTCACCCATTACCCATAATAGCCTTGTGTTGATTTCATGTCTATTTAATTCCTTGGTTTTATGTAATAATGCGTTGTGGCATGTTCCTTTTGGACAGTGCCTTCTTGGAACTAGGTGTTGAACTAGGATCTAACGAGAATTAGAATCTAATTTGTATAAATCTTTGATTTGTAGAACAGTTATGCATCGACGTAACGATTGGGTGTGAGTACATATTTTAGAGATCTGCAAATTGAAGATTTGGAATTATTTGAAGGCGCTCACTTTCCAGTTATTATTATTATTTAGTTGGGATTTTTAGATTTCTCGTGAGTTGGTAAATGTTGGTAAATGAGTGACACGGTCCTTCTGGGTTCTAAGGATTCCAGGGTTGCTAAATCTGTAATGGTCTGTTCTCTACTGGCAATGTAAAATCTGCACTACGACTTTTAGTACATACAAAAATGGAATTTGTTTCTCGCGATACAACAATATTAACAACTCATACAGGCTATAAAAAAAAAGAATGTGTGTACTTTGTACGCACGTAAGAAGTTATACTTCTATTATATGATTTCAACGAAATCAATATACTTTAAACAGTTTCTCTACTACTTTCCAAAAATTTTTATTAAAACAATACCAAAAATTTAAAAAAGTAAAAGAATAAAACACACACAAACACATTGAAAAATGTCACAAATGATTTCTGAACAATAATTGTTGCCAAAAATTTTAATTAAATACGTATTTTCTGAAAAAAATTATATAATAATATACTTACAATCATAAAATCTAAAAAAAAAATAAAAAATGATATAGCTTGCATTGGGCTTGAACCTACTTCCCGTTTATCCCGCCGTACGAGAGTCGAAGCGATTTCAAACTGCACCACCTTCGCGTATACGTCATGTGGGCATATAATATAGTATTTTTACTACAAAAGCGATATTACGTAGATCAAAATTTTTGACGTAAGATAACTGTCAAAACATTATAATGTGACTTTTCATTATTGCCATGTTTATTATAAACATGGCAATAATGAAAAGTCACATTCTAATGTTTTGACAGTTCTCTTACGTCAAAAATTGTGACCTACGTAATATCACTTTTGTAGTAAAAATACTATACACAAACTGAACAACTTTTTGACATTTTGTTTATATGAATTTTTATTAGTTTGATTTTTGTCGAATTAAAATACAACAATGTATACGATCTGAGCTTCGCTGGTGGCGCTCCTAGCGGATTACTAATTCAACTTTCACCGGTAATTTTTAAATTTATTATTTAATTGTTATCGCTTAACAACGCAAAAAATTAATCAAATTGTAATCGATTTTTTTAAGATTTTGCTAATCATTTTGACGTTCTATTGATAAAATATGAATTTCTTACTTCGGATACTTTCACAATTATCGTGTAGATGGCGCTAAGATTTTTAGATTAAATTATAATTACATATTACGGAACATTAAAAAAACTTAAATTCAGTATTTAAAACGTAAGTATATTTAAGGTAAAAATATATACCACAGCTTTGACCAACAATATTTTTTATAATTAATGTTTTTAATTTTAATTTTACATTAATCACTTTGACATTTATGTCAAATTTCCGGTAAACGTTTACAGACTTGCCACTACTGGCGCTCGAGAATTTGTAAATATCCCCTCTACGTACGAGCTCACAGCGGATAGAGTAAGAAAACGATACATTAGATGAAAATTTGTAGAAAGTTTGTTCGTAATCAGATTATGTAAATTAAAGCATTGCCTACTAGGGGTATAGCATAGCAAGTACTAGGTAAGTACATTATTTTTTTTACATTTTCCAAATAGGTATGAAGATAATTTTTTATTGGAATACAACTGAAACATTTAGAATTACGTACCTGTGGCTTTTCAAAACGATTTAAAAAGTCACTGTAATTATAAATTTGATTTTATTTCTGTCCTCTCAACAATAAAAACTAATATATTATACAACATTTTTGTTTACGGATAACCTCCATATTGAACAATTATTGACAGATCATTTCAACACCAATCAGAGCCCGTATAAAGACTAATACCAAACTGTTGGTGTGCGCATGCGCGCAGATCAAAATAAATTCACCCTCAATCTCAATCGCGCCTAAAGGAGTATAACTTCAAAAACTTGCTACATATCAAACAAATCCTATTATTAAAGTTGATAGTTAAATAACGTTATCTAGTTAAACGTGTTGTACTTGTTTAAAACAATGTAAATTGCGGTGTACATTTAGTAGAATAAGAACATAATAACTATTTAATAAATCTTGTTAAACTTGGCTTTGTAGTCCGCAATATATTTCCAGAGGTACAGCCGAGTTTAAAAATTTGAAATCACAATACTTGTGTAAAGTAGTCTAAGAGCTAGTGAACCCTCCGACTAACGGTCGTCCTGTAAGGCTAGAAATTTTTCTAGTGATAATTCATAGCACACCAAGGCTAAAAACCATGACCTGGCAGGCCTCAGCGGTGCACGTGTATCTACCAGGTGAATCGAAAAGTGCAAATTTAGGGGGTAAAATAAACTTTCTCCTGTAAGGTTTAAATTTAAGTATGTGTTTGAGTAAGTCATTTAGAAGAAATGTGTACAATGACAGGCGATTCTGAAGAGCATAAGACCTTGCCAGGCGAGGGGAAAGATTAGGGGTGTTTCCTAAAATTATTCTTTTTGCATCGAACAATTTTTTTTTAGATTTTTTGATACATTCCAAACAGAAAACGTCTTTAGTGATTTTTCTTTTAAGTTAATAGTTTTTGTTATATAAGCGATTGAAAATTTTGAAAATTGCGAAATCGGCCATTTTTAACCCTAAATCGGACATTTGTCTAAAAATTTTAATGTTGCCAAGGTACGTGGATATTCTTTAAACATTGATTGATGAAATCCCGAAGAGTTATTTGCAATAAAATATCGAAAACCCCTTTGTTTTTTAATTGCTAATCAAGCGGGCGCGTCACTGTAGTATAAGTGAGGACGTTTGAGTTTGCATAAATTCATTATCTCGAGAATGGGCAAATTTCAAGAGAAATCCTTAGAGAGGTCGATTTTTATTTTTAAATTAGGACTTTTTGGCATATATATAATACTAGTGATGTCATCCATCTGGGCGTGATGACGTAATCGATGATTTTTTTAAATAAGAGTAGGGGTTGTGTGATAGCTCATTTGAAAGGTTATTTAATTCTCTATTCAGTAATATAAACATTAACATCATTATTTATACAGGGTGTACAAAAAAATGTTTCTTCTATTTGTCAAATTTAATCAAAGTTAATTTAATAAAACATGTTTTTGTACACCCTGTACAAATAATTATGTTAATGTTTATATTAGTGAATAGAGAATTAAATAACCTTTCAAATGAGCTATCATACAACCCCTACTCTTATTTAAAGAAATCATCGATTACGTCATCATGCTCAGATGGATGACGTCACTAGTATTATATATATGCCAAAAAGTCCTAATTTAAAAATAAAAATCGACCTATCTGAGGATTTCTCTTGAAATTTGCCCATTCTCGAGATAATGAATTTATGCAAACTCAAACGTCCTCACTTATACCACAGTGTCGCGCCCGCTTGATTAGCAATTAAAAAACAAAGGCGTTTCCGATATTGTATTAAAAAAAACTCTTGGCAACTTTGAAATTTTTAGATAAATGTCCGATTTAGGGTTAAAAATGGCCGATTTCGCAATTTTCAAAATTTTCAATCGCTTATATAACAAAAACTATTAACTTAAGAGAAAAATCACTAAAGACCTTTTCTGTTTGGAATTATTCAAAAAACCTAAAAAAAATTTGTTCGATGCAAAAAGAATAATTTTGGGAAAAACCCCTAATCTTTCCCCTCGCCTGGCAAGGTCTTATGCTCTTCAGAATCGCCTGTCATTGTACACATTTCTTCTAAATGACTTACTCAAACACATACTTAAATTTAAACCTTACAAGAGAAAGTTTATTTTACCCCCTAAATTTGCACTTTTCGATTCACCTGGTAGATACACGTGCACCGCTGAGGCCTGCCAGGTCATGGTTTTTAGCCTTGATGTGCTATGAATTATCACTAGAAAATTTTCTAGCCTTACAGGACGACCGTTAGTCGGAGGGTTCACTAGCTCTTAGACTATTGTCTGATACACCAAAGCCGTGAACTTGCACTCATATTTTATACGAAGTGTACTACAAGCGTAACTTTGATTGTTCTCCAAAACAAATATTAATATAGAAAAGTAAATACAGAATGTGAAGTGTAATGAAGAACGCATATTATGTCATTGGTTTTGTTTTGTTTTTATGCGAAATACAAAAATAATCTGTGATAACTAAACTTATTTTAATTTGTTTTAATTTAATTTATGTAAAGAGGGTGATCACTGGATCTCCCTCTACAGGTCAAAATTTTCAATTTTTGTCAAATAATTTACCTATTGTTCTCAGTTGAGGACAGATTGTAAATATTACAACATTAAATAAAAAAAAAAAAAAAAAAAAAAAAAAATTTTAGGACCAAGGTGTGACGACAACGTTTTAGATGTTAATATTTACTTATCGCTATAATTATATCACTACTGAAATTGTCATACTCACTGAAATTGTATAACTATACTAAAATCACAATAAAGATGCACTAGAAAATAACGAAAACAGTGTAACGAAGATAGTATGGAGAACTCAGCACCAATTAAGAAAAAATGACAACAGCAAAGATTATAGGGCACGGCCGCTCCTAATTGATATTGTTTGTTGTATGGATTTTCAAATAATTACAAAAATATTTACTAAGGAAAAATAAATAACAAGTATATACAGTGACGTGCAATACTGTAAAATACGAGTATATTTACGGCCGTGATGTCAAAATGTTTACCCCCACCGTCAGGTTAGTTCAAGTGATTCAACGTTCTTTTTTTTAATTGTATCCATTACACACCATTTCCAAAAAGGAAATCGTTTTCCAAGAAAGTTGTAAAATAAAAATTTTTAATATTTTGAAAATGATCCGGATTTTAAATCGAAACGTCAAAACAAATATAAAATGTTATTCTGATTTTAACAAATGTGGTTTATCTCTATGTTCTTCTTCACATGCCATATCAGAATTATCATTGGGATGGTTTTAAGATCTTCTGTAACGTGGAATAATTGTCCTGCCTTTGATATTTTTGTCCATTCACGAATGCATTTTCAGTTGTAAAATGATGCAGAATCAGTTGTAGTATTTTATATCAATTTTCCGTCACTATGATTTCCAGATAAGACATTTACCGGTGTTTAACAGTGTTTTGCACTCCATCTTTGTTCACCCTCCTTGGTACTTCCTCATTAGTATTTCTTGCTGCTCAAGGTATCTTCAGCATCTCTGAAGCCATAGTTCCAACACTACTATAAAATTACAGACCAAACAGAACACACAAAGAAACGACTTCATTTTCATAAAAGTAGTTTTAGTCATTTATTGCTATTCTGCGTTTTACCTCTATGTCTGGGCCTAGTTCAGCTATTATACTCAACCTTTTCCTTTCCTGGACCATATAGTAGCTATTGTCACAGCTTGCGGGCCGCAATCAAGATGAAGTAGTATACAGGGTGTTTCATTGCGAAACGGAAATACTTGAATGGTGAAAAGAGGTAAATGAGACGGTTCTAGACATACTAAATTTATTGCCCCACCGACTTTATAACCGAGTTACAGGGTGTTTTATCGATTTTCCCATATCTTTACCCTTTTCCGATATCTTAGAACCCAAATCACCCAACTACTAATCACAAGAAAAATACAGGTCTAAAGTAAACAAAATTATAAATCCATTGTGACCTTGAATCAACATCCTGTATATTGAAGTTTTCAAAACCAGTTTACACATTATTTGAAAAGAGCTTTAATGGAGCTTCCATTTTTTGCACAGAAATTATATCGAACTTTTTCTTTTGAAAGTTCGAATTCTTAAAAATTTCGACATAATTTCTGCGCAAAAAATGTAACGAGCAATTCAACTTAGCTTTTTGTGTCCTTTTCAAATGTGCAGACGAATTTTGAAAATTTTAATATACAGGGTGTTGTTTCAAGGTCACAAATATTTTAATTTTTTTTTGTTAGTCCCGACCTGAATTTTTCTTGTGAATACTAAATGGGTCGTTGCAATGTAGTAAATAAGTATTGAATATATTTTCAAAATGAGTATTTGTTCATTAACTTTAATAATTTATTATTAAAAGTTAATAATACCTTAACGTTAATGGCAAGAAGCTAAATCACCTCAGATTCGCTGACGACATTGTGATTATAGCGAGCTCATTCGAGGAACTGCAAATTATGATAGAGGAACTCGCAGGCAGCTCCCAATACGTCGGCCTAAAAGTGAACATGAAGAAAACAAAAATAATGACAAACACAGATGACCCCAGACGCATAACTATAAATGGCAGTAAGATAGAAAAAGTCCTGGAATATATCTACCTAGGCCAAATCCTGAAACTTGACAAAGGAAACCAAAGTGCAGAAATTAATAGGAGAGCAAGACTAGCATGGGCAGGATTTGGAAAACTTGGTTGGACACTTAAGAACCGCAAAATACCTCAATATTTGAGGACCAAAATGTTCAACCAGTGCATCCTTCCTATCATGACATATGGGTGTCAAACCTGGACCCTAACCAAGGCAAATATGAATAAATTAGCCATAACAGAAAGAGCTATGGAAAGAGCAATGTTAGGTATACGACTGTCAGATAAAAAGAGGAACGACTGGGTAAGATCAAAAACAAAAGTCGAGGACATAACAACAAAAGTTGCCTAACTTAAATGGAGCTTTGCAGGCCACACTGTTAGACAAAAAGACCAACGTTGGAATGCCACGATACAACATTGGAGACCTTACCAAAGTAAACGACCGAGAGGAAGACCACAGATGAGATGGGTTGATGATATTAAAAGAATAGCCGGAACGAATTGGAAATATGTTGCTCAGGATAGAGACCGATGGAAGGAGTTGGAAGAGGCCTATGTCCAAACGTGGACGATAGAAGGCTAAGAAGAATAATACCTTGCTTTTTAAGCAGAGTTCTTAAAACTTTCAATATAATTTAAAATTAAAGTCATTAAATTGTCTGCCTTACGCCCAAACACGATTCAAACACATCGGCACACTATCAAATAATTTGAAAAAAACGTGAAATTGGACAAATAATGTGATCACAGGGCCATTTAGTTAGCCTTCGGGCCGCATAAAAAACTCTAGAGGGCCGCATGTTGAGTATCACTGGTCTAGTTGTTCCGTTTTGGCAGTCCTCAAATATGCCATTTTGTGAACTTTCTTTAATTTGGACTCCATTTAAATGACGTCTGGATGTGGGTTACGACCAAGGACTAAAAATTTGGTTTTGTTTGAGTTTATTTAATTTTTTTCTTTATTTTAATTATTTTTAAAATTTATTTCTATATCAAATTTAATAATATCAAATCTTAGTTTGTTATTAAACTACTATGCAACTAAAAATTGTTAAACTTAATTTAATTTTTAACATAGGAATAATAATTAAACTAACGTGTAAACTGTGATTGTAAAAGTGGCTTTATATAGGTATATTACATACAGTAGAGCGTCGATTATCCGAACTAGTTGGGGGACATGGGCGTTCTGAAAACCGATTTGTTCGGATAATCGAACTATATTGAGATTGCTATACATATTTATCCACAAGTGAATAAAACCCACATTTATATCACTGTATATTTGTTTGTACCTTGATAATGACAAATAGCAATTAAACAAAAAATTGCAGTCTTTGCAACAACATATTTTTGGATGCACAATTGAAGAAAATTGAAGATATTTTAAGCGTTAATTACTAACGCTTGCTCAGTACTCGAGTGCGGGGCGCGGGAGTTAGGAGTTCGGATAACCGGTCGTTTCGGTTGATCGGTTGATCGACGTTCGGATAATCGACGCTCTACTGTATTTGCAAACTCTACGCACTTTCTGTGACGTCAGTTTAATCTTATCTCTAAAGATTATTCTATATTTAAATACTGCGTAATGTTAACGATAATAAATACACCCGCTTTAAATCTGAGTTAAGATAAAGTATTTAAAATTTATCACAAATAAAATTATAATAATCAACCCGGATAGTGCGTGTTACGAAGGTTCTCAGCTAGGAGTTAAATGCTTTACACACTTTTAAAGTATTTTTCTTTTTAACTCGTTCTTTTGTTCTCGTTCTATTTAATAAATCTTGTTAAACTTGGCTTTGTAGTCCGCAATATATTTCCAGAGGTACAGCCGAGTTTAAAAATTTGAAATCACAATACTTGTGTAAAGTAGTCTAAGAGCTAGTGAACCCTCCGACTAACGGTCGTCCTGTAAGGCTAGAAATTTTTCTAGTGATAATTCATAGCACACCAAGGCTAAAAACCATGACCTGGCAGGCCTCAGCGGTGCACGTGTATCTACCAGGTGAATCGAAAAGTGCAAATTTAGGGGGTAAAATAAACTTTCTCCTGTAAGGTTTAAATTTAAGTATGTGTTTGAGTAAGTCATTTAGAAGAAATGTGTACAATGACAGGCGATTCTGAAGAGCATAAGACCTTGCCAGGCGAGGGGAAAGATTAGGGGTGTTTCCTAAAATTATTCTTTTTGCATCGAACAATTTTTTTTTAGATTTTTTGATACATTCCAAACAGAAAACGTCTTTAGTGATTTTTCTTTTAAGTTAATAGTTTTTGTTATATAAGCGATTGAAAATTTTGAAAATTGCGAAATCGGCCATTTTTAACCCTAAATCGGACATTTGTCTAAAAATTTTAATGTTGCCAAGGTACGTGGATATTCTTTAAACATTGATTGATGAAATCCCGAAGAGTTATTTGCAATAAAATATCGAAAACCCCTTTGTTTTTTAATTGCTAATCAAGCGGGCGCGTCACTGTAGTATAAGTGAGGACGTTTGAGTTTGCATAAATTCATTATCTCGAGAATGGGCAAATTTCAAGAGAAATCCTTAGAGAGGTCGATTTTTATTTTTAAATTAGGACTTTTTGGCATATATATAATACTAGTGATGTCATCCATCTGGGCGTGATGACGTAATCGATGATTTTTTTAAATAAGAGTAGGGGTTGTGTGATAGCTCATTTGAAAGGTTATTTAATTCTCTATTCAGTAATATAAACATTAACATCATTATTTATACAGGGTGTACAAAAAAATGTTTCTTCTATTTGTCAAATTTAATCAAAGTTAATTTAATAAAACATGTTTTTGTACACCCTGTACAAATAATTATGTTAATGTTTATATTAGTGAATAGAGAATTAAATAACCTTTCAAATGAGCTATCATACAACCCCTACTCTTATTTAAAGAAATCATCGATTACGTCATCATGCTCAGATGGATGACGTCACTAGTATTATATATATGCCAAAAAGTCCTAATTTAAAAATAAAAATCGACCTATCTGAGGATTTCTCTTGAAATTTGCCCATTCTCGAGATAATGAATTTATGCAAACTCAAACGTCCTCACTTATACCACAGTGTCGCGCCCGCTTGATTAGCAATTAAAAAACAAAGGCGTTTCCGATATTGTATTAAAAAAAACTCTTGGCAACTTTGAAATTTTTAGATAAATGTCCGATTTAGGGTTAAAAATGGCCGATTTCGCAATTTTCAAAATTTTCAATCGCTTATATAACAAAAACTATTAACTTAAGAGAAAAATCACTAAAGACCTTTTCTGTTTGGAATTATTCAAAAAACCTAAAAAAAATTTGTTCGATGCAAAAAGAATAATTTTGGGAAAAACCCCTAATCTTTCCCCTCGCCTGGCAAGGTCTTATGCTCTTCAGAATCGCCTGTCATTGTACACATTTCTTCTAAATGACTTACTCAAACACATACTTAAATTTAAACCTTACAAGAGAAAGTTTATTTTACCCCCTAAATTTGCACTTTTCGATTCACCTGGTAGATACACGTGCACCGCTGAGGCCTGCCAGGTCATGGTTTTTAGCCTTGATGTGCTATGAATTATCACTAGAAAATTTTCTAGCCTTACAGGACGACCGTTAGTCGGAGGGTTCACTAGCTCTTAGACTATTGTCTGATACACCAAAGCCGTGAACTTGCACTCATATTTTATACGAAGTGTACTACAAGCGTAACTTTGATTGTTCTCCAAAACAAATATTAATATAGAAAAGTAAATACAGAATGTGAAGTGTAATGAAGAACGCATATTATGTCATTGGTTTTGTTTTGTTTTTATGCGAAATACAAAAATAATCTGTGATAACTAAACTTATTTTAATTTGTTTTAATTTAATTTATGTAAAGAGGGTGATCACTGGATCTCCCTCTACAGGTCAAAATTTTCAATTTTTGTCAAATAATTTACCTATTGTTCTCAGTTGAGGACAGATTGTAAATATTACAACATTAAATAAAAAAAAAAAAAAAAAAAAAAAAAAAATTTTAGGACCAAGGTGTGACGACAACGTTTTAGATGTTAATATTTACTTATCGCTATAATTATATCACTACTGAAATTGTCATACTCACTGAAATTGTATAACTATACTAAAATCACAATAAAGATGCACTAGAAAATAACGAAAACAGTGTAACGAAGATAGTATGGAGAACTCAGCACCAATTAAGAAAAAATGACAACAGCAAAGATTATAGGGCACGGCCGCTCCTAATTGATATTGTTTGTTGTATGGATTTTCAAATAATTACAAAAATATTTACTAAGGAAAAATAAATAACAAGTATATACAGTGACGTGCAATACTGTAAAATACGAGTATATTTACGGCCGTGATGTCAAAATGTTTACCCCCACCGTCAGGTTAGTTCAAGTGATTCAACGTTCTTTTTTTTAATTGTATCCATTACACACCATTTCCAAAAAGGAAATCGTTTTCCAAGAAAGTTGTAAAATAAAAATTTTTAATATTTTGAAAATGATCCGGATTTTAAATCGAAACGTCAAAACAAATATAAAATGTTATTCTGATTTTAACAAATGTGGTTTATCTCTATGTTCTTCTTCACATGCCATATCAGAATTATCATTGGGATGGTTTTAAGATCTTCTGTAACGTGGAATAATTGTCCTGCCTTTGATATTTTTGTCCATTCACGAATGCATTTTCAGTTGTAAAATGATGCAGAATCAGTTGTAGTATTTTATATCAATTTTCCGTCACTATGATTTCCAGATAAGACATTTACCGGTGTTTAACAGTGTTTTGCACTCCATCTTTGTTCACCCTCCTTGGTACTTCCTCATTAGTATTTCTTGCTGCTCAAGGTATCTTCAGCATCTCTGAAGCCATAGTTCCAACACTACTATAAAATTACAGACCAAACAGAACACACAAAGAAACGACTTCATTTTCATAAAAGTAGTTTTAGTCATTTATTGCTATTCTGCGTTTTACCTCTATGTCTGGGCCTAGTTCAGCTATTATACTCAACCTTTTCCTTTCCTGGACCATATAGTAGCTATTGTCACAGCTTGCGGGCCGCAATCAAGATGAAGTAGTATACAGGGTGTTTCATTGCGAAACGGAAATACTTGAATGGTGAAAAGAGGTAAATGAGACGGTTCTAGACATACTAAATTTATTGCCCCACCGACTTTATAACCGAGTTACAGGGTGTTTTATCGATTTTCCCATATCTTTACCCTTTTCCGATATCTTAGAACCCAAATCACCCAACTACTAATCACAAGAAAAATACAGGTCTAAAGTAAACAAAATTATAAATCCATTGTGACCTTGAATCAACATCCTGTATATTGAAGTTTTCAAAACCAGTTTACACATTATTTGAAAAGAGCTTTAATGGAGCTTCCATTTTTTGCACAGAAATTATATCGAACTTTTTCTTTTGAAAGTTCGAATTCTTAAAAATTTCGACATAATTTCTGCGCAAAAAATGTAACGAGCAATTCAACTTAGCTTTTTGTGTCCTTTTCAAATGTGCAGACGAATTTTGAAAATTTTAATATACAGGGTGTTGTTTCAAGGTCACAAATATTTTAATTTTTTTTTGTTAGTCCCGACCTGAATTTTTCTTGTGAATACTAAATGGGTCGTTGCAATGTAGTAAATAAGTATTGAATATATTTTCAAAATGAGTATTTGTTCATTAACTTTAATAATTTATTATTAAAAGTTAATAATACCTTAACGTTAATGGCAAGAAGCTAAATCACCTCAGATTCGCTGACGACATTGTGATTATAGCGAGCTCATTCGAGGAACTGCAAATTATGATAGAGGAACTCGCAGGCAGCTCCCAATACGTCGGCCTAAAAGTGAACATGAAGAAAACAAAAATAATGACAAACACAGATGACCCCAGACGCATAACTATAAATGGCAGTAAGATAGAAAAAGTCCTGGAATATATCTACCTAGGCCAAATCCTGAAACTTGACAAAGGAAACCAAAGTGCAGAAATTAATAGGAGAGCAAGACTAGCATGGGCAGGATTTGGAAAACTTGGTTGGACACTTAAGAACCGCAAAATACCTCAATATTTGAGGACCAAAATGTTCAACCAGTGCATCCTTCCTATCATGACATATGGGTGTCAAACCTGGACCCTAACCAAGGCAAATATGAATAAATTAGCCATAACAGAAAGAGCTATGGAAAGAGCAATGTTAGGTATACGACTGTCAGATAAAAAGAGGAACGACTGGGTAAGATCAAAAACAAAAGTCGAGGACATAACAACAAAAGTTGCCTAACTTAAATGGAGCTTTGCAGGCCACACTGTTAGACAAAAAGACCAACGTTGGAATGCCACGATACAACATTGGAGACCTTACCAAAGTAAACGACCGAGAGGAAGACCACAGATGAGATGGGTTGATGATATTAAAAGAATAGCCGGAACGAATTGGAAATATGTTGCTCAGGATAGAGACCGATGGAAGGAGTTGGAAGAGGCCTATGTCCAAACGTGGACGATAGAAGGCTAAGAAGAATAATACCTTGCTTTTTAAGCAGAGTTCTTAAAACTTTCAATATAATTTAAAATTAAAGTCATTAAATTGTCTGCCTTACGCCCAAACACGATTCAAACACATCGGCACACTATCAAATAATTTGAAAAAAACGTGAAATTGGACAAATAATGTGATCACAGGGCCATTTAGTTAGCCTTCGGGCCGCATAAAAAACTCTAGAGGGCCGCATGTTGAGTATCACTGGTCTAGTTGTTCCGTTTTGGCAGTCCTCAAATATGCCATTTTGTGAACTTTCTTTAATTTGGACTCCATTTAAATGACGTCTGGATGTGGGTTACGACCAAGGACTAAAAATTTGGTTTTGTTTGAGTTTATTTAATTTTTTTCTTTATTTTAATTATTTTTAAAATTTATTTCTATATCAAATTTAATAATATCAAATCTTAGTTTGTTATTAAACTACTATGCAACTAAAAATTGTTAAACTTAATTTAATTTTTAACATAGGAATAATAATTAAACTAACGTGTAAACTGTGATTGTAAAAGTGGCTTTATATAGGTATATTACATACAGTAGAGCGTCGATTATCCGAACTAGTTGGGGGACATGGGCGTTCTGAAAACCGATTTGTTCGGATAATCGAACTATATTGAGATTGCTATACATATTTATCCACAAGTGAATAAAACCCACATTTATATCACTGTATATTTGTTTGTACCTTGATAATGACAAATAGCAATTAAACAAAAAATTGCAGTCTTTGCAACAACATATTTTTGGATGCACAATTGAAGAAAATTGAAGATATTTTAAGCGTTAATTACTAACGCTTGCTCAGTACTCGAGTGCGGGGCGCGGGAGTTAGGAGTTCGGATAACCGGTCGTTCGGTTGATCGACGTTCGGATAATCGACGCTCTACTGTATTTGCAAACTCTACGCACTTTCTGTGACGTCAGTTTAATCTTATCTCTAAAGATTATTCTATATTTAAATACTGCGTAATGTTAACGATAATAAATACACCCGCTTTAAATCTGAGTTAAGATAAAGTATTTAAAATTTATCACAAATAAAATTATAATAATCAACCCGGATAGTGCGTGTTACGAAGGTTCTCAGCTAGGAGTTAAATGCTTTACACACTTTTAAAGTATTTTTCTTTTTAACTCGTTCTTTTGTTCACAATTATTTACAGCACATAGAAGTATTTTGCAATTATGTATTAGTTAGAGTTCGCAATTATTAGATAGCAGAATGAATAGTCAGCATGATCGCCAATATTCGAAACGAATAGGCACCAAAAGAAGTAGAGTTCGATGAACTCTTCTGAATGTAAGTTCCCACAAAATGTGCATTACATAAAAATTACAAAAATAGAAAGATTTTGGTCACATAGTGCAACCTTTAATAAATAGTCCAGGTTTTTGAAGATATTCTTCTTTAGCGGCGAATCGATTGAGGGTAAAATTTGATTGATCCGCGCGCATGCGCACACCGACAGTATGGTATTAGTTGTTATACGGGCTCTGATTGGGTGTTGAAATTTTGAAATGATCTGTCAATAATTGTTCAATACGGAGGTTATCGGTAAACAAAAATATTGTATAATATTAGTTTTTATTGATGTGTGGACAGAAATAAAATCAAATTTATAATTATAGTGACATTTTAAATAGTTTTGAAAAGCCGCAGGTACGTAATTCTAAATGTTTCAGTTGGAAATACCTAATAGTTTCAATACCTATCTATTTGGAAAATGTAAACAAAATAATGTAGTTACCTATTAGTAGGCAATGCTTTAATTTACATAATCTGATTACGAACAAACTTTCTACAAATCTTCATCTCATATATCGTTTTCTTACTCTATATTTTGTTGTATTTTATTTCGACAAAAATCAAACTAATAATTTTATTAAATTCATATAAATTTATGGTGTAAACGTTTAGTTTGTGTATATTCCCACATGATGTATACGAGAGTTTGGTGCAGTTTGAAATGGCGTCAACTTTCGTACGGAGCGGTAGACGTGAAATGGGTTCAAGCCCCAAGCAACTTATTATTTTTTTATTTTTTTTTTATAGATTTTATGATTGTAAGTATATTATTATATAATTTTTGAAGATATTCTTCTTTTTTGAAAGTGGTAGATAATAAAGTTAGTTTGATTTTTAAATAAAATAAGTACAAATAACCTTTTAAGTATATTTACTTCGTTTAAATTACCTATTATATAATAGAAGAATATCTTCTTACGTGCGTACAAAGTACACACATTCTTTTTTTCCATGACACTTCATAACATTACTGGGTAGTTGTGCTTTTGTGCACCTAAAACACGGTAAAAAATAGATTTTTTTGAAAAAAAAAATATTCAAAAATTTATACCTAAGGAAAAATTGAAGATATTTTTGCACAATTATTTATTACTAATAAATGCATTTTTTATTCTCTTTTTTTAAACCAATTTGAAAGTTTAGCTCATGCTCTTTTATTTGACACCTGTAGAATGGTTCTAAAATCATTTTTTTAAAGCTCTCTGGGATAAACAATTTGACTAAAATTTAAACAGTTGAATAAATCGCTTTGAAAGTTTGTAACATATTAAGCACCAAAGAACCATCATTTGACAAAAATTTCAAAGCTGTACGTTTTTACAATAGTTATTAGGCAATTAATTGTTTTGCAATTTTGACCTTTTTTCTCAAATATATTAACAATAAATGGGTATATTGTCAAACTTTGTAATACGCCGTTTTAGAGCCTTTTTCCATGCTCTCGAAGATGTTTGTACTAAAAAAAAACACTGTTTTCCTTTGTTTTGAAAAAAAAGGGAAAATCCGTTTTTTGACACTTAATTGTGTATAAATAAAAATGGCCGCCAGATCCTACGCAGGATATAGTTGAAATTTGTTTTTATAGGTATTACCTGTCGAAAAAACTCTTCAGTACACTGGCTGTTAAAGTGTCACAAACACTGTATATTTTTTTCTTATTACCCTGGCCTAAAAAATACTTACATGAAAAAAAAATTAACCTAAAATTTTATCGTAAATATCCGTACACAACTATAACACATAATCACAACTGATTTGTTTGGCTAAGAACCAGAAACTGAGTAACAGAGTAATTGAGAGTATATTTTTGCAACTCATCAAATTTTCAACTTGACCTTTGTTTATTTAAAAATTGGCAATTAAAAAAATTTCGTAGTTAAAGCACAAAAAATTATCTACAATGATTATTTATTGGATAACTGTATGAAGGCACTTAAAAACAAGAATTAAAAGCATTGTTGATAATAGCACTGTACTTATAATAACGTTATGCTTATTATCGGGTTGTTATAATAATTATTGTAAATCACTTGAAAACTTTAATATTGAACTGCTGTCGGAAATACTACGAATTAATTAATAGTCAAATAAAACGCTACGATAATTGGATTACCTATCTATTTTTTTTTTATTTTAATATTATAACCTTATACACATACATACATCTCATACAGTGTGTCCACAGATGGTGTGGCTATGAGGAGAAACATTTTTATTTTTATTTTTAGCCTAAACGTCATACTTGATATAAGGCTTTGTTCTAAGATCCCGTAAAGTGATATAAAACGTGTGTGTTTCAAGACCTGCGATATTATAATATAGACTACTATCATTATTGGACCAGGGTAATAAGCTGGAAATAGACCATGTTCGGGACACTCAAAGATTCAGGTAGCTGACTACTTTTTTAGTTATTGTAGACCTATAGGAACAAAACCTACCTGTTTTCTGCCTAAAGTTCGCTTCCGTTTTTTAATGATTAATAATTTAGTGCAAAAATCGAGATTTTTTTGATTTTTTGCACCCTATTCAAAAGCTAAACAGTTGACATAAAACTACAAAATTTAATTTTTTAGAACATTGAAAAACCTTCAAAATGCCGATTTTTGAAAGGTAAAAAGTTAATTTGTTGCTACGCAAACTACAAAATAAGTGAAAATCGTTATTTGTTAAAAACTTTTACTAAAACTACTTTAGAACTTTAGAATTTCACCCAAAGTTGTGCATTGGGGTACTTATCAAACCCTTAAAATTTGAGACCGATCCATTGATTAGTTTAAAAGCTATTCTATTTGTTTATCCCAGAGACCTTTATTTTGCAATAACATAAGACAGAAAATAATAAAGATACGGCAATTCTGTGTGTGTCAAATGAAAGTAAAAAAGTGATACTATCAAAATGTACTAAAAAAGATAAAAAATTATCTAATATAGTCAAAAATAGTAATGCCAAATTTTTGAAATTTTGTAGTTTATATATATTTAGAACAATTTTAAAAATATTGTCCGTAGAAAAAATCATTTTACATATTCGAAAAGTTGGTATTCTACATGAATTTTTAAAAATGCTGCTCAGTTGGTGGCTAGTCATGGTAAGTGAATGGGGAGCTGGGAGCCGACAAATGCACGAGTTTAAAAACTAAAAAAGGTAACTTAAAACTACTATCATTTTCTATATCTCGGGATCTACTGAATATATTTTGATCTTTCTTTTTTTATTTTGTATGTAATTTTTCTGTACATTTCAAATATGTAATTTGTCTATTTGCAATTTGACATTTATTAATTAATAAACAATCTAATTTGTTTAAACAATTTTTGAATAAAATTGTTTTTCCTAAAATCCATGTTTTTAATCAGACTATCATTATTACTCATAGAAAAAGTTAAGTTGTACTTTAAAATAAATAAATTATCTTCAATCAATAATTATCTATATAAAAATAATTTATTTATTAAAGTGAACTTTAACGTTTTGTATGATCATTGAGGATACTATGATTAAAAAAATAGATTTTTGTAAAGAAATATTTTTTCAAGAATTGTTTAAACAAATTAGACTGATTATTAATTAATAAATTTATAAACAAATGGCATATTTGTAATGTACGTAGAAATTGCTTACAAATTAAAAAAAGAAAGATGAAAATCCATTGAGTTGATCTCGAGATACAGAAAATTGTATTAGTTGGAAATTGCTCTTTCGGTATTTTAACTCGGTGGATTCGTATGTTCCCCTAGTAACCGTTTGAACTACAATTTTGAAAAATCGTAGAGGGTGCTGTGAAGATACAATGTTTATGCAATTTTTTAACAAAAAATACAAATCCCATTATTTAAAATGACATCAATGAAATTCCTTAATTATTATAAACAAATTAGCTGTGAATTAAAAACAACAAATGGCTAACTTTGTCCCTAATGAACCCAGGCTAAATTTGTTTATATTAAAATTTGTGTTAAAATACTAGCTTTCCCAATATATAAAAAGATTGTATATTTGTCAAGTTATTCTAAATGTTTATAAACTACAAAATTTCAAAAATTTGGCATTAGGATTTTTTATTATTTTGATTAATTTTTTATCTTTTTTTAATACATTTTGATACTATCAGTCTTCTACTTTCGTCTGGCATACTCAGAATTGCCCAATGTTTATTATTTTCTGTCTTTTTTTATGGCAAAATATATGTCTCTGGGTTAAACAAATAGAATAACTTTTAAACTAATTAATGGATCGGTCTCAAATTTTGAGGGTTTGTTAAGTACCAAAATAAACAACTTTGGGTAAAACCCTAAAATTTTAAGTTAAATTTAGTAAGTTATTAAGAAATATCGATTTTCATTTATTTTGCAATTTGTGAAGAAACAAATTAACTTTTTAACTTTCAAAAATCGGTATTTTGAAGGTTTTTTAATGTTCTAAAAAATTTAATTTTGTAGTTTTATATCAATTGTTTAGCTTTTGAATAGGCCTAGGCAGGAAACAGGTAGGTTTTCTTCCTATAGGTCTACAATAACTAAAAAAGTAGTCAGCTACCTGGATCTTTGAGTGTTCTGAGAAAATCCTTATTACCCTGGACTATATGAAAGTTAATATGGTGTTAATATGCTACATAATATATATCATGGTGTTGTAGTACAATTCTTCAAATTGTTCCTAATCATCATCAATAACGTTACAAGTCTTCGTGAGTATTTGCCACGTCTACCTTTGCTTTTCATGTTTGTCAATTTTGTGCAACTATTTCCCATTGTTTCCACCTTTTTCTTTGCCTTCTTACAGATCGTCTTTCCAACGGATTGTTTTGTACATTTAGTTGACATTTTTCTTAATATTAATGATAATAGTCTACCGTTTTATACCGCTAACGCGGTTTTGGGATTATAGCAGGGTGGTCTGCTATATCTAGGGCCTACGGTATATAAGGAAGGTAACAAGGCCAGTGCTACGCTTTAACCGCCTCTTATTGCCCTTGGTTTTACCCAAGGTACTCATTTTGTTCAGACTGAGTCGACCTGGGGCCTCTAGACATCTTAAAAATGTCTAGC
The DNA here is from genome assembly GCF_917563875.1 of Diabrotica virgifera virgifera. Lineage (NCBI taxonomy): Eukaryota > Metazoa > Arthropoda > Insecta > Coleoptera > Chrysomelidae > Diabrotica > Diabrotica virgifera. The sequence goes on from NC_065443.1 coordinate 302,909,836, forward strand.
TGTTCTCGCTGGCGCTGGGATTTGAACCCCGGCCTACCTACATGGAAGTCAGACATACTACCGCCTGAGCTACTCCAGCCCGCTACTCTTTAAAATATTCATACAGAGGGTCAAAAATAGAAAGCAGTCAAAATGACCGCCCTTGTGCTTCTAGGTATAGATTAACACATCTCAAAAAGTAATTATACTAAGTACCTGTAAAGGAGGAATTATACTCTTCAAATAGATCTAGGAAAAGTCCTAAATTATCAACTTTCTAAAACAACTATGAATAAGTAATACAGAGGGTCAAAAATAGAAAGCAGTCAAAATGACCGCTCTGGTGCTTATAGTGTTAATAATAATAGTCTCCCGTTTTATACCGCTAACGCGGCTTTGGGATTATAGCAGGGTAGTCTGCTATATCTATGGCCTACGGTTTATAAGGAAGGTAACAGGGCCAGGGCTACACTTTAACCGCCTATTATTACCCCTGGTTTTACCTAAGGTACTCATCTGAGTCGATCTGGGGCCCCTAGACATTTTCAAAATGTCTAGCTGTTCTCGCCGGCGCTGGAATTTAAACCCCGGCCTACCTACATGGAGGTCAGACATACTACTTCCTGAGCTACTCCAGCCATCTAATAGTTAAATATTATTTTTATTAGTAAGGTTATTTTTTTTAAATAAAATTCCTCCTTATGTTTACTTTTCATAACCTGCATTTTTGGCTTCAAAACGTATCACCATATCAACAATTTTTTTCTCAATCATACATCCAACCCCAAATAATAATTTTTATTCTCTCCACTATTGATACATTGTAATGTTCCATTTGTTTGTTTGAAACATATTTATTATTATGTTATTTCTTTATGTATACATTTTATGTTTTATTCAATAATAATATTTTATTACAAAACTTCGTACCCGCTGAAAATTTATGATGTGCGCCACTTACTTTTGGATAATATTTTGCACTAAATTTTTTTAGCATTTTCGTCGACGGATTTCTAAGGAGATGATGGGGGTACAAAATATTGCTAAAGTTGGCTTGTTTACACAATATGTTAATTCACAATGTAAAAGTGTTTTTCAGTCAAAAAAAAAAAAGAAATCTTCTAGACGATCTAGTATCATTAGGAAACAAGTTCGACAAATACTAAAAAAATAGAATCTAAAATAGTTTTGCATATATAATAGAATAGAATAATATCATTATTTGTGATTAGACGACTTTATCAATCCAAAGGAATTAACTGGCTTCCCCTAAGACTCTTTCTGTAAGACTACGTCTAGGTATGGCCCGGTTATAGATAAATGAGAAATTTAAAGAGATAGACCAATTGGTGTACAAGTGGTAATACCATTTGTACACCAATTGGTCTATCACTTTAAATTTCTCATTTATCTATAACCGGGCAATAAATGCTATATTTTCCCGGATTTCAAAAAATAAAAAAACAAAAGCTCTAATGGCAATATGACGAAATCTAAGCCAGAAAGAAAAGGGAAACAAAGAAGAATATATTATAAGACTATATAAAAGAATTTCAATAGAGGTTGAAAAGATTTAAGAAGATACAATACTAATGTAATTACTTAAACGATAGAAGATAACAATGGTTTAAACATAATAGAAAGAAAATTCACACAATTAAAAATTATACAAGCTAAGGGACTATATAGGCAGGGATGGCCAACCCGCGGCACGCGTGCCACTCTGTGGCACGATTGAGTCCTATCAGTGGCACGCGTAGCGTTTTGGATTAAAAAACTTTCAAAAAAATTAAAACTTGAAAAACAAAAAATAATAAGAAGAAACTTGGTAGGTTTACGGAAGTTACGATAGTTGCGGCATCATTGCATCCTCTGGCGAGCGATATTGCTGCGATTGGTGCACGTGATCTTAGCTGTCGTAATGTGCAATAGGACTGCGTTACCCTTGCTTAGTTTATTTTAAACTGCCCCGTTGTATGTGCACATTTTGTAATCGCGCATTGTTTCTTTAAAATTTTAAAAGTATTTGTTCGATATGTCCACGAGTAAGCCTTCGACTTCAAAACGAAAATACGAAGATGATATTGCAATTCGCGATTTTCAACCTGCTTGGGAAGAACAATTTTTATTTACTAATCGTAATACTTCAAAGCCTGTTTGTTTGATATGTGGATTGTCTGTAGCAGTTCCGAAAAAATTTAACCTGGAACGACATTATAAACAACTGCATAAGGACTTCAGCAACAAATATCCTATTGGTTCACATTTGCGAGCCGACTTTATTGAAAAAAAAAAAGGAAACCCTAGCCAGCCAACAGTCACTGTTTCAGAAGAGAAGTGATGAAATGGAAACTATGGTTAAAACATCATATGAACTTTCTCTGCTGTTAGCCCGGAAGAAATAAGCCTACTCTGATGGAGAGGAGATAATTAAAAATAGTCTGACAATATTTGCTAAAAATGTGGGAGATGTAAAGATCAAAAATATGGTCGATAATATTGCATTATCCCGAAATACAGTCATGCGCCGTATAGATGATATGGGCCAGGATGTTGTTTCCCAAATTATAAGTGGATTACAATCCTGCAAATTCTTTTCTTTAGCGTTGGATGAAAGTTGTGACAACACAGAAAATGCGCAGTTAAGCATTTTTGTCCGTTATACCAATGATAATTTTGAAAATGCCGAAGAGCTTCTGGATTTGCGCCAACTAGTCACAACAACAGGAGAGGACATTTTTCAACAGCTTAAAAACGTAATCGAAGTCAACAAAGTTGAATGGTCAAAATTAGATAGTGTTTGTACAGATGGAGCTCCTTGCATGTTTGGTAGACTAAAGGGGTTTGTTACATTACTGGAAAACTATTTGGGAAGAAAAGTTTTTAAGTGCCATTGTATTATTCACCAGGAAGCCCTTTGTGCCAAGGACCTAAACATGTCATCTGTTGTTGACCCTGTAACACGCTGCATTAACAAAATACGAGCTCGGGCATTGAATCGACGACAATTTCGAGAACTGTTCGCGGAAGAAACGGAGCAAGATGGAGAGTTACTTCTCCATTGCAGTGTGCGCTGGCCCTCCAAAGGAAATGCTCTCGAAAGGTTTTGGAACTTGAAGGAGTGCGTCTTAAAATATTTGCAAGAAAACAATGAACTACCCAGTGAGTACTCGTTACTTAATGATAAAGATTGGCTTTGGGATTTAGCTTTTCTCACTGATATTATGAGACATTTAAATCAATTAAATTTAAGATTACAGGGAAAAAATTGTATTTTTCCTACTCTAGTTGGTCATATATCTTCTTTTGTGAATAAACTTATGCTTTTTTGTAACGATTTTGGAGAACAGAGATTGACACATTTCACATTAATGCAGGAATTAGCCAACAAGGTCAGTAGAACTCCAAATTATGACAGATTTAAAAACCTTATATCTATTTTGCTAGGTTCATTCAATACCCGGTTTGAAGATTTTCAAAAAGACAAAATGAATGTTCATAAATCCTTTTTCTATTTCTCTGCAAGATATCAATTGTTACTCAGCTGAAATACAGATCGAAATTATTGATTTACAGAACCACACTATACTAAAAACCAAATATAGGGAAATTATTTCAACTGTTACTGATCCCAATTATATTGAATTTTGGAAATTTGTACCAGCAAACAATTTTCCTAATTTACACGAGTTAGCTCTGAGATATTGTTGTAGATTTGGTTCAACGTACGTTTGTGAGCAAATGTTCTCTATTATGAACATAATAAAATCAAAATATCGGTCACGATTAACTGACATGCATTTAAAAAATCTAATTCTGTTGGCTAGTTCCGAAATTAATCCCAATATAGATGAATTAATTAAAAAAATACAAGTTCAAATACCACTTTAAATAAGTAACTGTTTAATAATTTGAATTTTAGATAATAAGAAAATATTTAAGTTTTTTTTGTTTAACGTTTTCATTTTATTTTTATTAACAATAAAGTAAGTTTGTTGTTATGTTTTACTTATTACGTTATTTTTTAAACCTCCACTATCTTGACTAAACGGAAAAATGTGGAATTTACATAAGAAATACATATTGTACCGTATATTATTAATATATAGTATCCATATTAGTATGTCGAAAAATTTTAGTGGCACGCCAAATTTTTTTTGTTCTCATATTGGCACTCGACTTAAAAAGGTTGGCCACCCCTGATATAGAGAGTTTTATAAATACATCTATACCAGCCGAAGACCACAAGGTAATTTCCCAATACTCCCAATACTAGCAATACTCTGGTACTAGTAAAGACTCTCCTAAATCAGAGATTTGAAGTGCTTTTATCCATTCCAGTGTCAAAGGTAAGAGCAGCTTTAAAGAAAATTCGTCGCGTATTGATGATGGACTCGTTATTGAGACAATACAACTAGGGCAAATCCTACTAAAATCAGTAAGCGAACTGTTCAATAAATGTTTACGTGATGGTACAATTAGTCTAGTTGACAATGACAAGTAACATTGTCACTTGCTGCTATACTGTCACTATGTGAACAAGTCAAACCATAGCTCAGATGTTACCTGGGGCGTATTAATGAAATATTTCTAACATCCATGCTTAAGTTAGCATTTTTAACCGATGTTTCCTTGACGGATCTCTTGTAAAGGGCTTTGACTCATATATTTTTGTAAAAATATATCTTGGTGGTTAGCATGTAAATTTTACGTACCTAAGCACTGATGATGATTGGTCAACCAATCGATAACTAGTTCTGTGATGTAGCCCTTTTTAGGCATTTTAAATACATACATATATATACCTTTTATAAAGGATTTTATTGTTTTTTGTATTACATGGTATACAGTCAACCACAGGAAAACTTTTTCCTTGTGGATTTTTAAATTATAAAATTATATACCCGTCAACCATTTGACAGAATGTATAATACAAACTATTTATGTCAATTTTAATGAAGAGGCTAACATCCAAACTTGATATATATCAGTCCAAAGATCAGGCATGGTTCAGGGTAGGAGTTCAAAAAGATTTAATTTACAAATACATCGAATACAATATACCACTGGGCCTTGAATTTGTCGATTCCGAGAAGGCTTTTGATTTTGTTGAATTTGAAACTGTACTGGAAGCACTAAGGCAAAGCCGAATAGATTAGGTACTATATTACAATAAGAGCAATTATGAATAACTCTTTTTCTATTTTTCTTCGTAACCTTTACAAATGAACTTACATTTGCAAACAATTGATCATTTGTAATGAAAACGCGATAGTTAAGGGGAAAGGAGCAAAATGTCGCCTGCCAAAATTTTCAATGTGTTTTAATGTATTCATTTTTTTTTTAATCCTGAAAAAACTTATTTAGGTATTTTTGAATAATTTAAACCGAGAATGAAAGATTACGTTATTACCGAGGGCCGAATGTCCCTTAGAATAAATAATAAGTTTCTTTTGAATGAAATATTTGCAATTAAAAATAACTAAATTGTCTCTTTTATTTTCACCCTCGTAACTTATTAAAATAAACGTTCTAGAAGTTTTCAGGGACTTTCCGAAAGTCAGCTCTCAGTAATAATGTAATCTTCATTCTGCGATAAAATCTTTCAATAATAGTTATTAGTTTTCTCAGGATACGAAGAAAAAAATGAATATGTAGGTACATTTAAAACACATTGAACATTTTGACAGGCGACATTTTGCGCATATGCCCTTAATCTCTGGATAGAACATTTACACACCTCCTTCCAAATTGGTACAGCTGTGTCTCAAAACTTTATTAATACATAATACATAATATACATATATAAGTAAACTGAGACAAGAAGAAAAAATTTTAAAATGGCTAAAAATCAATAGCTACTTACTATAGAACTTATTTTACTAAAACTTGCTTAGTATTCAAACCAACACTTTATATTCACTAATATTATAAAAAAAAAAATCTGCCTTCAAACCCAATTAAAAGCACACCATTTAAAACGGCAAGGTCTGCTTGAAACAGTACAATAAATGTAAGTAATTATCTCGTATTCTAGCAAAAATCAGCTAATTGGAAGTTTACAGAGTGGTTTATTTTTAAATGTTATAAAAAGTAGTAACGTTATAATTAAATCATTATATTGCACCATTTGTTGATTCTTAGCAAAGACAAAGATAAAATTCTTAATGTTTGTAGATCATATACATAGGGAATATTTCAAATAAATTTGAGAAATAGAAAATTTTCGACAGCAATTTTAAGTCGTGGAAGTCTGTATAAAAATCGATTTTAAAACGTTTTTTGCGGTGGTCTGATACCTACTTGCCACTGGCTCTATCAGTTCATTGGTCCTCTTTCAAGTCTGTTCTTGCAGTGCAGTTTTAACTCCTTCTATTTAGAACTTACATCACATGGTGAACTACGCTGGACGGTGTCTGTCAAAAAGACAAGTAACTTGGCATACCATATATTATAATGATTAATAAGGACTCGTGTCCATCTATACACAATAAGGTCTTATTTTATAAATGAAAAAAAGGAACATAGAAATATTTCAGAAATTTACGACAAACTACTAATATACGTTGTGAATACTCATTAATACATGAGGACCATAAGAGCCTGGGTATGGCAACTATGGCTAGAATCATCAAGAAGGTTCCAGAAGACCATGAAAACAGAAAAATCTCCAACAGAATGGAATGTTCTAGTACACAGGATATAACATTAATTAACAGCACATATAAAATCCTTTCAAATATCCTTCTTAGCATATTACCCCATTATGCTAAAATTATTTTGGTCTATTCTACAGTAGGCTAGTTTAATCGTAAACAGATCAAAAATCGACCAACTGTTTATACTGAGACAACTTCTAGAGAATGGCTTTGAATTAAACAAGCAAACGAGCAAGTTCAACCTGCAGACACTTGCATATTTTTATAGACATTCGGGCATACAATTCTGAGGATGAAGAGGATTAATCCAAGTAAACCAGGAACCACTCCTGATATATAAGTCCTGCTACTAGAATCCCCATATGAGGTCTTTACAAAATAAAATAAGAACGTGAATATGAAATCTTTACCGAAGATTTAGAAAGGATTAATATAGTAGAAGGTTATTAGTAGTGACCTTTCTAATGCGTTGTTTCACCGCTTAGATATTGTCTAGCCTTTAGCCTATTTACATGGACCATAGATCATGCTTTTTAAATAATCGCATAACCAAAAGTCTACGGAGCTTAAATCCGGAGAACGAAATGGCCATTCAATAAACACTCTACTACCTATCAATGGATATGTAAATTTTATGTTAACTGCAGCTTTTGAAAATCAAAAATTTTAGTTAAAGAGCGAACCTGGGAATAAAGATTTTCAACAATACTCAACAGAACATTCTGACTATAATTTTCGCTTATCATTCGTGGCTCCCTGATATAAAGAGATTCGCTAATGATAATCCAAATGGTAATTATAAATTGATTGAAAGAATCCGTGGTTCTCTATTTTCACTAATAGTAAACCACCCTGTATTAATACGAATCAGCAAATTGATATTGTATCATTAGTGTAGGAAACAGAGGTTGCACCTCGCAAAATGGACACAAGTCTGGTTTTATTTTTTTCTGTATCAAGTGGTGCTTAATATGAGACTAATTTTTCTTAAAAAAATTCGTCCTTGTGGTTTTGCAAAACGTAGCCCTTGCTGTACGTTTTGCAAAAAATTTACTTAATAGTAAAATGAAAAGGACTATATTTCCTACTATTTATTTCGCGACACCATATGTCTATCACCCACCGTTTAGCTTGGGTGGCGCCCCAAAGTTGACAAGTTTTTAAAAAAGATGTTTTAAATAAAATATTTTTCCGTAACTGTAATGGAAATCAAGAAGAAACCCTGCGCATGCGGCAATTAATCACAAATAAGTGACTGATTTTTTGGTTTAGGTTTCATTTAAGACAATTGCCCATTTTTTAATTACAGGGTGTTACATTTTAAAAAGCCACCACTGTGGCTTTAGGGCACAAAGAAAGTAAAAATGCATAGGTCATAATGTGTAGCAGACAGTGTGTTGTTTTATTTTTCATAAGTACCTACGTTATCAAAAAAAATGAATAGGTGACAAAAAAAAAACAAAAACTGGCGCCCACCAAACATTTCTGAGGTTTACGGCGCCACTGTGCCGTAACGGTTGCTTATATGAAAAGAATGCATAGGACCTTATTTGTAGAGAAAATAGTGGTCTTTATTTATTTGTAAGCTTTATTTCAAAAAATGCATAGTTAATGATAAAATCGTAAAAACATGCTCACCAAGGGATAGGGGAAGTTTCTGCATTTTATTTTCAAGGATAATGGTAGTTTCCGCAGGTATGTTGCAATAACTATAATAGGGTTATAAATATACATATATATTATATATTTATGAAAAACCCTATTGATGAAGCATGTGCTCATATGAGTCAAAAACCAAAAAAAAATTTTTTCTTCAACCCCCCATTTTATTTTATTTTTTTGGCTACAAGGGTTGCGTCCAGAAATCGTTTTTGGTGTTCATGCATGGGTAATAAGAACGTGCAAAAAATGATATATGAACCATTTTAATATGGTGTGTGAAGGATTCCAAGAAAATCACGTTCTTTATTAATTCTCCTTTTTTGGGGTGGATCTGGGGAAAAAATGGGGGTGCATTATACAAATTTGTAAATAACACCAGTACATGGACAATCGATGAAAGTTTTTTTACTCCAGCATAAGCCGTTCAGATGGTATAAAAAAGGTTTTTTTTAAAATGTAACCCTGTAAATAAATAATGAGCAATTGCCCTTAAATGAAGCCTATACCAAAAAATCAGCCACTTATTTGTGATTAATTACTGCAGAGTTTCTTCTTGATTTCCATTACAGTAAAGAAAAAATAATTTTTTTTAAAACATCTTTTTTAAAAACTTTGGGGCGCCACCCCAGCTAAACGGTGGGTGATAGACATAAATATGCTCTCGGAAAATAGATAACAGGAAATATATTCCTCTATATTTTACTATTAGGTAAATTTTTTACAAAACGTACACGAAGGGTTACGTTTCGCAAAAACTACAAACTACCCCTTTTAAAGGGATGAAAAAGGGGGTTTCGGGGCGAAATTTTTTATGAAAATTGAATATACCAGAAAAAAAAACCTAAAACCAGACTTGTGTCCATTTTGCGAGGTTCAACCTCTGTTTCCTACACTACAATAGTTAATTTAATTGATAGGAATGACGAGATATTAAAACGAAATGCGTAAGAAATTATTAATCAGGCAACAAGCGCATTTTTATTCGATGAAACTGAACACAACAAAATTCTTGACACTTATGATTAATGGGATAGTATGTAAACATGTTAAGTGATAGATCGTACAACGATATATTTGTATGACTATCATTTAGATAAGACTACAATAGTAGCTAATAAACGAATCTATAATTTGTGCACTCCCGAGATTCAATCTGCTTAAAATCTCCAAAATAACCTCATTTTTGAAAGATAATATTAAAAAATTGTATGGTAACTATGTAAAACCTCGGAGCAATTATTTTAAACTCGCAATTGGATCAAGATGGAGAGATAAAGCTCAGAATAGAAATAGCTCAGTCTACAAAAAGTCTGTTTAAATGTTTACAAATTAATAAGAAATTTAGTATGGCTACTTGGTCGAATGTTATGTTTGGTCGCAATTACTGTGTGGGGATGGGGTAGTAGCTTAGACTGAAAATCAATCCCAATCAGTAAAAAAAAGCTGTAGCTGTAGAGACATTCAAAATGTGGCTATATAGGCATACTCTGAAAATTTCCTTGTATTGCAAAAGTGTCAAACTAAGAACTGTTACGACGAATTGAACGTGGCAGAAAGATTACGTACACAATTAAAATAAGAAAAACATCGTATATGGGACACATAATTCGAAAAGTTAAAAATACTTTCTGCTACACGTCATCATGCAAGAAAGTGTAAAGGGAAGAAATGGTTTGGGAAGAAAGAAAGAATTTTGGGTGAGGAATATCAGAGATTAGACTAACCTCAGTGTTAAACAGATATTTCACGTTGCAAAAGATAGTGAAGCGTTTAAAGAAGTGATAGTCAAATTTCGTTACAAGACGGTACAAGAACATGATAACTGCAAGTGATCGTCAAGCAACTTTTATACTCGAATTCCTCTTTTTCTGTCGCATTCAGAGATTCAGATGAAATATACAGGGTGAGGCAGATAAAAGTCCTATTAGAAATATCTCGATAACTACAGGAAACAGAATCACGAAAATTGGAATGAAGGGGTTTTGAGGAGTGATCTCTTTAACCCGCCATTACACGCGCTATGAGGAAATCTCTCACCATATTTGTTTATAACCAATGAAATTGTGTAAACTAATACGATAACCTTAAGCACCCAGGAATGCTTTTAGCATGGTTTATGAGAGGGTATGGAAAAGTTATAGAATATTTCAGGCGGCCAGTGTGCTGTGTGATAGTTGAAAGAAGAGACATCCCTCTTCAAGTGAGGGAATTCCTCACTGCGAGTGCAATCACAGTGAAATCACGTTTCTATTATCTCAAAGAAACTTTTAGGTTTTTATTTAATATTTAGGTAGGTATAATTAAAATATTATTGTTTGGATTAGGTTAGGAACAGTGGCACACCGAGGGGGGGTTGGGGGTTAAAATCCCACCCAAAACATATAGAAATATATATAAAAGAAAGTAGGAAAATGTAACTTGTCTTTCACAAATAATACAAAAACTTTCGGTGCCCAAGCAAACCCCCCCAGAGGAAAATTCTAGGTGCGCCACTGGTTAAGAACCCATTTTTAAATTTACCTATTCTAATTGGGAAATAAGCCACAATTTAACTTGAAAAATTGATTTTATTGACGTTTCGAATTCCAGCTGGGACGTCGTTATCAAAATACAAAATATTAATAGTTAATTACATAAATGTCACAAAGAAATAGCTTCAGAAGAGTTTTTAATTTTAATTTGTATTTTTAGTAAAATGAATTCGCGTAAAAAACGTTAATTTCATCAGTGGCTTGCTGAAATTGAAAATTAAGAAAACTTGCTTTTGATCTATATTATTTTTACTTTTGTTTTGTTAAATTAATAAAAAAAAATTGGTTTACGAGACTTTCTATAATATGTGAGTACCACCCATTTTATATTTATACATGTTGACATTCATTCTTCCTCGAAATAAGTCGAATTTATGTAGGTGAGGGCGACGCTCATACGCGTGCAACCACGTCACAATAGAACACGCGTGTAACGGCGGGTTAATGAAAATATTTTCATCGATTTGCTACTTCCGGTTATACCGGAAGTGGCTTATAAATTCGTTTTTTTTTTAATGGAACATCCTGTATATTTTTACATTTTTGGATTCTCCTGGATGTCTGCTTTCTTAAAATATGAGGTTTTGTAATGTTATACAGATTAGTTTAAAAGATAATTACGTTTTTTTCTTAATTTCCTAGCAATATTCACACCCTGTAAAATTTTAGTAGTTTGACATCAAAAACTCTATTTATGTTCAAAGGATTTTTAATATAGTCTACTATTGTTAAAAATTGTTAGTATAGCTAAATGTTGAATTGTACTATACAGGGTTGGTCGAAACCCGGAAAGAGTATTTTCTGAGTTTTCTTAAATGGAACACCCTATATTTTATTATTGTAATGAAATGATATTTTATGCTACTGTTTTATTTCTTAAGCATTCCCTATACGTAACTGCTTTAATTTGTGAGTTATTGGTGATTCAAGCCAAACATTAATTTAAAAAAAAATACGTGAAATTTTATTAGGTTGGCCGTGAAAATATTCAATCACAAATAATTTTTCGGAAATAAATACATATTAATCTAGACTGGTCTTTAAAATTGCCAATAATGGTTGAGCTATCAAAATACCTACGTAGTTATCATTTTTGGCGCGATTAACAATTAAGCACAAATTAAAGCATTTAGGTATAGGGAATGCTTAAGAAATAAAAAAGTACCATAAAATGTCTTTTCATTGCAATACTAAAATAGAGGGTGTTCCATTTAAGAAAATTCAGAAAATCCTCATTCCGAGTTTCGACCAACCCTGTATAATAAAATTGAACATTTAGCTATACTAATAATTTTTAATAATAGTAGACTATATTAAAAATCATTTTAACATAAATAGAGTTTTTGATATCCAACTACTACAATTCTACAGGGTGTGAAATTTGCTACGAAATTAATAAAAAAACGTAATTAGCTTTTAAACTACCCTGTATAACATTACAAAACCGCATATTTTAAGAAAGAATACATCGAGTAGAATCTAAAAATGTAAAAATATACAGGGTGTCCCATTTAAAAAAACGAAGTTTCAAGCAACTTCCGGTATATCCGGAAGTGGCAAATTGATGAAAATATTTTCATTAAATAGATCACCCTTCAAAACCCCTTCATTTCAATTTTCATGATTCTGTTGCCTTTAGTTCTCTAAATATTTCTAATAGACCAGTTATTTGCCTCACCCTATATATTTTAGCCTTCTAATAGGTAATACGAGTTATCAAAATTACATGAAATTTAAAACAGATGTGAAATTTGTAGAAAAACTTGTGTGTATAATTAATAATCTTTGATAACCCCTAGAAATGTGTAGAAATTTTCATAACAAACTGATAGTAAGTCTATATAGTAAACAATTGCGTAATTTTATTATTAGAATAATTCCGGAAATTATTATGAATATTAATTGTTGTATAATGGAATTGAGAGAAGCTTTACCAAATTGTGAAGCATTGGGAACCACGGGCCGCTGTTTGTTTTATAACTATTTTATAATATTGAGAAACATGATGTTATAATTATTTCATAATAATATTCAGTTGATTCGTAGAAAAACCTGGCTATCTCTTTTCTCGAATATTATATTACTTATGTTGGTTTAGCTCATTAGAACAAACTTATGGTGTGCTTTCCTATAAAGGATGTGATCATTTTTCTTTTATTTACACCTATTTTTTACACTTGTTTGGTAGTTTTTTTCTCTTTAATAGAACAGCGTTCTGTCAAGAATATTCTCAGTGGGATACGAGTAAGTGTCAACAATAAAAACAATTTGGTAAAAATTGTTGATATAGTGTTGTAGCTGTACCTATTTATGTGTTAAAAAATACACATCGTAACTCATGGCGAGGATATAAAGCACTAAAATCGACTAAACCTCTAACTTTTTTTTAAATTGAGACGGATCGTTATGAAATATTTTGCATTCGACTTGGGAGAACTTCAGCAAAATTGTTGACCAGTTGACATGAGGGACAAATGAAAATTGCATTGTTATAGGCGGAAATGCATTTTCCAAAGTACATCTCAAAGTGTTCAGAAAATAAAAATTCACAACTCGGAAAATAATCATGGAGATGATTTCAATTATTATACCCGGGGGTTTTGAGGTCGCTGAGCAGGAATAATGGGTCTGCGAAGCTGTAAGGTTTTCGAGGTTACTGAACACCAATATTACTTCGGCGATGTTGTACGAGGTACCTGGTACCCGGTATCTAGGTCATTTCCTGGAGTTTTATGAAAATTCGTTATGAAAATAGTTGAAATTTATTATCTTGGGGTTTGTGAGGTCGCTGAACACTAATATTGCAACGAAGATACTGTACGAGGTTCCTGGTGCCCTGTATCAACGTCGTATCCAGGAATTTTACAAAAATTTCTAATAAAACGTGTTGAAACTTGTTATTCCGGAGTTTTTAAGGTGGCTGAGAGTTTTAATTACTTGAGGTCCTGTCATCTTTATATCTAGAAAAGTTTTTGTTATCACGAAAAAAGTTTCGAATTATTTTTTTTTAATTTGGGCTCTGAATTGAAATAACTTACTATTATTGTTACTCACTGTTAAATTTTATAACAAATTTCCATAAAACTTCAGTAGACGACGTAGGTACTGGGCACCAGATACCTCGTGCAGCGTCTTCCATGCAATATTCGTATTCAGCAACCTCAAAAACCCCGATGTAATAAATTTTAACTATTTTAAAAACACATCGCGATAACAAGCTTCAACGATTTTCGTAATTAATTTTCATAAAACTCCAGAAGGCAACGTGCATACCGGGATACCGGGCACCAGGTACCTCTTACAGCTTCCCCGACCCGATATTCCTATTCGGCCATCTCAAAAACCCCCTTAAGTATGTACCGGGTGTCCCAATAAGAATGGCTCTCGGCAATATCTCAGGAACCGTTTATAGTACAGCTTTGAGAAAAAAGAATGTGTGTGTACTTTGTACGCACGTAAGAAGTTATACTTCTACTACATATTATGTGATTTTTAAGACAATACCAAAAATTTAAAAAAATAAAAGAATAAAACGCACACAAACACATTGAAAAATGCCACAAAGAAAGAATGATTTCTGAACGATAATAATTGTTGGCAAAAATTTTAAATACGCATTTTCTGAAAAAAAAATTATATAACAAATATACTTACAATCATAAAATGCATAAAAAAATAAACAAATAAAAACTTGCATCGGGAATCGAACCCATGAATTTCGGGACGCTTTGATTCGTTATCGAATCCTAGACTTACTCGTCCAATTCCACATTATTTGTCATGTGGAAAAATAGGGTATATAACTGAACGTTTTACTGTTTGACAGTTGTTTTGAATATAATTAAATTATGTAGTTTAAATTTTGGGGAAGAAAATATTAAAATATAACAAAACAGTAAGAAAACAATATATTAGATGAAGATTGGTAGAACTTTTGTTGGTAATCAAATTAAGTATGTAAATCAAAGCATTACATAACTACTAGATAAATAAATCTAAGCCAAAAAATCATAATTTAAAAATAAAAATCGGACCTAATTTGGGATTTCTCTCTAAAATCCCCATTCTTGAGAAAATAAATGTACAGTAGAGTGTCGATTATCCGAACATCGATCAACCGAACGACCGCTTATTCGAACTATCGACTCCCGCGTCCCGCACTTGAATACCGAGCAAGCGTTAGTAATTGACGCTTAAAATATCTTCAATTTTCTTCAATATTTTATCCAAAATAATTATGTTGTTGCAAAGACTGCACTTTTTTGTTTAGTTGCTAGTTGTCATTATCAAGATATAAATAAATATGTAGGTATATAAACATGGCTTTTATTCACTTGTGGATAAATATGTATGACTATAAATATGTATCAATATATTGTAGTTCGATTATCCGAACAAATCGGTTTTCCGAACACCTATGTCCCCCAATTAGTTCGGATAATCGACGCTCTACTGTATTTCAACCTAATCCAAATGTATAATTACAATATGATTATAATAAAAACTACTTACCAAATTAGAATGAGTTTTCCTTGTCCAAAATAGTCCAAAAGTCCAAAAATATAGGTATATGTAAACTATTTAAAAAGGCAGTATAACTATTAACTAACTTTTGTTTGTTGTTTCTTTTCACACAAATTTTAAAACGCAACAACCATAAATAATCAAACTACAGCTGTACCACAGCCGCCATATTGAATAATTTTTGACATGTGATGAACATCCAATCAGAACAAAGTTATAATGCGCATGCGCCGGGATCATAGGTTTTAACATATAAAAATTCACCCTATATCGCCGGTAAAGAAGTATAACTTCAAAAATATTTATGACAAACGTTGCCTCGAGAAAAGCCTGGAAATTATTTTCATAATTGTAGGTCCACTGCTAGAGAGCGTAATTGAATATCAAAAATTAAAAAATCAAAATTTTACAAAATTTACTTAATGAAAGGGCACTGGAAATCCAATCACCATATTTTTCATAAAATTCTGCGCATATTTGATTTAACAAGTTTAAGTCTAACTTTGCAAATAAGAGGTGGGGGTAAGTGGGAACCTTCTTATGAAAAAATGGTTATAAGTCAGGTTCTGCTAAATCTAATTTTGCATACTTGATCTTGTTGAAACAGCTCTTTTTTGTCAATGTAAGAGTCTTATTTTCGAAATAGCCTAATAAGTAATACGGCAGCTAGTAGGCGTTATTTAATTATTTTAGGAAATCTAGTTTTCTTTGGAGAATATTAAATACAAGTATACATTTTTAATCCTGTATTACAAAATTAGACCAAATTAGCAACATAATGCCAAAAACCGCATATCGATAACTTTTTTCTATCTCGAGATATCTTAAGAAACGTGTAAATTTTAAACAACTGTTAATGTCACCGGTAAACGAAGTTAAGGAAAAGTAGTGTACTATGGAAAAAACAAAGGAACATTTTCCAGATGTAAACGTATATAATTAATTAAAACAACAATAAGACAAACAACACTTCAAAATATAACAAAGAAATAAATGCAACTACATACTTACTTAGTGACGACCTAAATGTTCAAATTGTTGCCCATCATTTTCGATGCAAGCATTTACTCTTTCAAGAGTAGATTGAACAGCAGTCTCAATTTCTGCTGTCGCAATGATTTGAATGGCGTTTCCTATTCTCTAGATTCTAGATCATATTTTCTCGAGTAGTGGGCCTAGCGGCAAAAACGTCTTTAATCCGCCGCCATAGATAGAATAGTCTAAAACAGTTAAATCTGTTGCTATTCAGTCTACTCTTGAAAGAGTAAATGCTTGCCTCGAAAATGATGGGCAACAATTTGAACATTTAGGCAGTCGCTAAGAATAAGTAAGTAGTTGCTTTTATTTCTTTGTTATATTTTATAGTGTTGTTTGTCTTATTGTTGTTTTAATTAATTATATACGTTTACATCTGAAAAATGTTTTTTGTTTTCTGGAGCCCTGCGGGCTCTCGTGTCTATTGCCAGAAAACAACTTTTCGAAAACCTGTCGCATTATTTTCAATTTATTCTCACTCTCTTGTGATATTATACCCGATAATTTTTGATAATATCCCATCGTCAAGTATATTACGTCAAATGCCCTTCATTGCTACGAAAAAATACATTCAGTGACATTAATGACAATTAATGTTTTAAAAATTATAAAAGTGATGACTTTCAACCGTCAAATATTTATAACAACTGTGTGTTTAATAGTACTAATTTGTACTTACATAAATAAATTACAATAAAATTTTGGTTTTGAACAGTTTTATTCATGAAATAATCGCAACAAATTGCACTCGATTTCTAAAATGATTGTCGAATTTTTGCCCTCGTGACACTTTGGCATAATTTCCCTCCCCTTCGGGTCCTGAAATTAAAACTGCCAAAGTGTCACTCGGGAAGATAATTTTAGAGCTCTTGTGCAATTATTACTGATAATTTTATTTTCTCAAAATGAATTTTATTTTTGTACATAAATTTGGTTTCTTTTGGGAAATTTTTAGGGTTTTCGTAAAAAGCTTATTTGTTAAAAAGTTTATTTGTTAAAAAAGTCTTGTATCATTACACCTTAAAATAATACAAATAAATTTTTTGATCACAACATATAAATTATCTTTATTATTTATTGGAATCGTCAAAATTAACAAAATCTCGTTAAATAGAAGAAATAAACTTACCGCACAACAAAACACATAACGTTCCACTTTTTCGAGACTGTCACTACAAATATTATCAGGCAACTAAACTTTCGTTACCATTGACTGATATCTTCTTGCAAAAGAAATTCGCTCCTTAAATGCCTAATATTACCATTACATTCAACTGATCACTGTCGAATCTTAAAATATTCGGTCAATACTTTCAATCTTTTCAATTGCTGAACTCGCCTCGATGTCAGTGTCGTATCTACTGATGGGCGAAATGTTTTACTGAATGAATATATTAACGATATCAGAAGAAGAGATAAGACATTACAGCGAATAATATAATAATATAAACAAAGAACACACCAAGACCAAGGTTTGCAAATAATTTTCAGAATATATAAGTACAGTTACATAAATTATTAAAAAATAAAAACAAAACCGAAAGATTAAATTTGTTTATTGGTCAGAATTATTGAAAACATTTTTTCATAGGTTTCACAAGCCAGAATATTCAGAAAGTGTGCAGCAGATATAAGTAATAGACAATTTGGATTTCGTAATGGCTTCGGAACAGTAGAAGCTCTGTATAGTTTGACAACTCTTACCCAAAAATATCGAGATCAACAAAGAAACAAAACATTCTCATGTAATATCTAAAGCGAAACGGACTCTACAAAAATGATATTAACATAGTGAGAAATATCTATTGAATCCAAGAGGCTGTGGTAATAGGCTATTGATTATGTTCAAAATAAGAGAGCTAAAAGGAACTAAAACATTAATGGAATTTTATTTTCTCATATGGTCAATGGACATCTATATTTGAAAAAACCGCGGAGTGCTACCATTTAAATAGGTGCGTTTTTGAGAAAGGGACGAATTAGTCCCTAGGCTCAGGGTGAATTAGGGTGAGTTCTATGCACTTTTGGTACAAACACGTCTACAGGAAAATTGTTCCAGGTTAAATTTATTATCGAAATCTCACATTTAAGAGTCAAAAATATATTTTTAAAAAAAATATATTCAAAAGAAAAGCAAGAAAAAACGCCAAAGGAAGCAATTTTTTTTTGCCCCATAACTTTTTTCGTCGGGGGTATAGGTAGAGGTATTGCTTCAATGAAAGATAACTTCAGTCCTTTCTCTTTAAAATGACGTTTAGTAAAAGTCACTAGGACTTATATTTTCCGAAATAAGATTTTTCAAAGTTCGCCGTTCACAGCATTTTTGGGCCATTTTCCCCATTATTTCTCAAACATTGTTCTGTAACTTTTTTTTCTACGCCTTTCTAGGTATATGCAATGGTATATTTAGTAAAAGTGGAAGTCAATTGCCTTTAAAATAGTATATTGTATAAAGTTGTGCGACTATTTTTAAGCAAGTTATGCTTTTTCAAGGTTTTATACTTTTAATGATTTTTGATATTTTTTATGATTATTGTTTAAATTTCTTTTAACTTTATTGTTTAAATTTTTGTTAAGGATATCCAAGGCTATCCGTAATTTGAGAAAATTTTTTAATTTTTTAATTTTTTTTTTCAATTAGAAGAATAGAGTTGCACATTATAACATAATTTTTAATTCCAAATAACTTTTCTTAATAACACTTTTCCATATTCTGAAATATAAAGGTACTTTACTCTTGAGCGAAATTCATATTTTTTAACATACCTCGTACACTATTGATAAAATTTTATATCTGATGATTGCATCTCAGGTTTTAGATTATGCAGAGCATTTTATAAAGAATACTTTTTTTTTCATAAAGTTAATATAGTTCCAGATTAGTAGGACCTGTGGCATGTTTATATGTCACATTTTGAGAAAGCATATCTTGTTTAAAAATAGTCCTAGAATTTTTTACAATACACCATTTTAAAGTAAAGAAAATAGGCTTTCTTTTTTATTGCATAATGTATATAACTAAATATACAATAAAAAAAGTTATTATGAGAAATTTAAAAATAATCGAAAAAAATATAAAAAACCATTAAAAGTATAAAATTTTCAAAAACCATATCTTGCTTAAAAATACTCACGCAGCCTTGTACAATAGATTATTTTAAAGGTAATTGACCTTTCTTCATACTAAATGTACCATTGCATATATCTAAAGCCGAGTAGAAAAAAGTTACAGAACAATGTTTGCGAAGTAACAATGGAAATGGGTCAAAATCGATGTGAGTAGCGAAATTTGAATAATCATATTTTCGAAACTGTAAATGATAGAGACTTCTACTAAACACCATGATAAAGAGGAAGGATGGAAGTTTTTTTCTGCAAAGCAATACCTTTACCTATGTATATGCCCATGCGAAAAAGTTATGGGGCAAGAAACAAAATTGTTTGGTGTTGTTTTCTTGCTTTTCTTTTGAATATATTTTTGCAAAAAAAATATTTTTGACTTTGAAATGTGATATTTAGATATTTTAGTAAATTTAACCTGGAACAATTTTCATGTAGACGTGTTTGTACCAAATGTGCATAGAAATCATCCTAATTCGCCCTGAGCCTATTGACTAATTCACACCTTTCTAAAAAGCGCACCCCTTTAAATGGTAGCACTCCGAGGTTTTTTCATATTTAGAGGACCATTGACTATATTAAACAATAAAACCCCGTTAACGTTGTAGTTCCTTTCTATAATACATAATCAATGGCCTATAACAGTAGATGGAAATAGTACGGAAGCGCAACAAATAACAAATAAGTAGAGAAGTGAGACAGGGCTCTGTACTTTTACCATTACTGTTTAGTATATACTCTGAAGAGTTATTTACACAAGCACTTGAAAACTTTACAGGCGGGATCCAGATAGATGGTGAAAATATAAATAACATTGTATACACATTCTGTAACAAGTGTCTAAAAAGAATATACAGTTTGTACTGCTTATGTATTCCCTACGACTTTTGTACTTTTGTACTACGATTTGTATTCATAATATTTCTATACGGAGCAGAAACTTGGACTCTTCGCGCATGCGAGGCGAGCGCCAAAAAATTGATGCATTTGAGATGTGGTGCTGGAGAAGAATGTTTCGCATACCTTGGACAGCTCATAGGGCAAACGTTTCCACTCTAAACCAACTCGAGATTAAAAAGAGGCTGTCCACGATATGTCTGCAATAAATTCTGCAATTCTTCGGTCACGTGGTTCGCAGAGGTGACGATAGTTTGGAGAGATTAAATGTTTCTGGAAACGTTCCGGGGAGAAGATCAAGAGGACGATCACCAACTAGATAGTCCGACCAAATAAAGAATTCAGCTGGAAAGTCATTCTGCGAAGCTCTTAGAGCAGCTGAAGATAGAGACCAGTGGAGAAACATTGTTAGGAATATTGGAAGAAATCACGATACTCAGTAATGGGGAAACGACAAGAGAGAGAGAGAGAGAGAGAGAGAGAGACTACTTATGTGTAGCCTAACTTTTCCAACACTACTCTGTGTTGAATGTGTTGAATTCGTAGATCAATTTTAACATTGTTTCCAATACAGATTTTAGTCACGTATAAATAGCTATTCATATTATTGATGTAAAATAACAGAAATTCAACAGACAGTTGAGTTCCATTGAGTTCCCTATTGTCTATTTGACGATTCATTATACTTTTATTATTATTGCAAGAAAAAATATTAAGGTTAAACTCACTAGGCTTCCGTCGATATTCATCGGGCCAAGCTTTCAACGTCTTGTCTGGTATCACCTTCAGGGCTTCCGGAGTCTCAGTTTCCTGAGCCTTCACTGGGTCGAGCTTTCGACATCCCCTCTGGAGTCATCTTAAAGGGTTTCCGATGTCCCAGGCTCCTGAGTCCCCAGACACTAACCTGTTCACTCTATCGTAGAATAATATTGCAATGTCGAATATACTGTGTATTTTGTTACCCTGTGTATGTTAAGTGGATGAGGACCATAATATGTTTGTGAAGTAATATAAAATATGCTTGTACATTTTGTCATGTGCTGAATGGAGTATACTTCGGTATTTCCAAACTTTCAACACCTCTTTTGTTGCGGTGTTGTTTTGAAACCCATGTCTCTGTAACCCAATACTCTAGGTATTGGGATTTGGAAGAGAAAAAACTGATAAAGAGGAGGAAAATAGAAGAGAAAATATTTCAGATAAAATGAAGAACGGCTTAGCTCAGAGGAACCAATTAAAATTGACGGAGAGACACAAACTCTCAAGTGGGGATTCGGGCTAGCTTTTATGCACTGAATATGTTTAGAAATATGAGAACAAAGAAGGGATAAAATGAGACCTATTTAATACAAAAAATGGAAGGTAAATAGATAAGAATGCTAGAGATAAAATAATATCGAGGTACAACGAAGAAACAAGAAGAACAAAGGGCGCCAACTCGAACGAACTCGGCTCTAGGAACCAAGCAGTTGGAAAGGTTCGAGATTTTTTTAAAGTAACGAACGACAGGAACGCAATGACACTGAAGACAATTTCCTGAAATACAACAAAATTCAATATTTACTTTGTATTGCTATTTTATATACTGGTAATAGGCTGAAATAAAAATCAAAAGTATGAATGACAAATATATTGATAATTTATTTATATTAAACAATATCTGTTAAATAAATCTATAAAGTAAGTAAAAGTATACATACTTTATTTACATATTAGGTAAATAGAAACCATGAAAACAGTAGGGTGTTGAGATAAAATACGACCGAAAAGCCACTAGTAAATACAAAAAAAAAACCACTACTGTGCTAAGCAAAAAGGTATTAGTAGAAATGTATCATCGAGTCCGTGAGAATAGCCAACGTCTTAATAATATTGTTAGTACTTAATATCTAACTGGACTATCACGTGTCCAAATCTTACATACCAGATCTATATGGAAGAACTAAGCTTACCCTATAGATGCTGGGAAATATCTGAAATTTATTGAAATGAGTCGGGTTCAATGACTTTTATATATAAATTGAATAATATTTAAATGTGAAAATCCTTGTAATAATGTATTTACTTTCTTATAAAATTGTATGCCTGATTATTGCTTTTATGCCTGAATTTATTTAGAATTATTATTGACCATTACTTATTTACCTTTAGAAGAACTATAAAATGTACCTGGTTTATATCGATATAGAGCAGTTTACAAAAAGTACACAAAAATCAAAGTTATTAGGAATTTAAGTAACAATAAAAAAATATAGCCTTATCTTTTCAAAAACACACTGTTGTCCAATGGAGTCCTCTTAAGATGATCCTCGATCAGAAGGTAATGAACTGCCACATACAAAGCTGATGGATTGATGTGAGATAGTAGCCAAAACAGTTGCTATATTGGTAGCTGTGGAATCAAGTAATGGTTTTGTCTTTCAAAAACAATGCAAAATTGGGTACTCCAAAGTAGGAGATGGTCCCATAATTAAGGTGGCTATCTAAAAAAAAAGAAAATAACACATGAACCCTCTAGTATATCTCTGTAATGATGGTTGTAACAATATAGATCCACCAAACCAGACAGATCAAACAAAACATCACTGTATCCTCAAAAAAATAATAAATATATTAGGTTATGTCAAAATTTCTGACACTATGCTGTCAATCTTCTTTCTGCTGCCTGTCTCTGTCATCTGCGCATGCTAAAGAGGTCCTACAAGGTTACTGGTTTTTATCGTTTTTATAAAAACTGACAAAAACTAATGGCTATCTTCATAAAAAGATATGATAATGGATGGCGGTGTCGTAAAAACTATGATTTTTACCCTTCTTTTACGGAAATAAAATAATGATACCAAGTATACACAGATATGAGACGGATATTATCAAAATAGATAAAAGATAAATGGGCACCTACCTGAGTTTTATAATGACCGGCATTACTGGTTGAAACTTATATTTAAATTTGTTGCTATTTCCTTTTTGGTATTTACTCAAGACTTCCAATGTTGCTGTAACTGATATTGATGTTATATTCCTGTGGACATATTAATTTATTTGCTTCCACGTGTTCTTTATTTAAACTCAGATGCCACCTTAAAATTCAAAGCGATGTTGTTCGCTCAGTCGTAGAACCCAGACTGAATTGCTTCTCGGATACGGTCAACGATCGGCGCTTCGATCCGATGGTACCGATCCATATATCATAGGCGTAGCCAAGAAAATTTTGAGGGGTAGTGTAAAGTAAACGCTACATTCTCCCTCTTCTCCAGCAAAAAAAAAGAGGGAAAACTTCTAGAATTTTCCTCTTTTTTTTATTTCAGAACAACAAACATTTGGGCGAATTTGATGATGGATACGGTAAAGCCAAACGTTGTGGTAGCAAACCACAATGTTGTGCTCAACAGGCAGGATAAAATCAATGACGGAGTCAGACAAACAGTATACAGACCACACAGGATTCGGCTTACATAAACCACGGAATAGAGAAGGGATGTGTAATTTACTACAGTTATTAAAAGGGATAATTTAATTCAACTTAATACGATCATGGATTAAGAAAGGCAAAAGAGAGGAAAAAAAAAATAAACTACACCTTAATCACTTACGTGCTAAATATAATACTAGAACCTTATTATAGAGTAAGTTAACTATATACCCTACTTATCACCTACATTCTCAAGTGTTAGTAACCACATTAAAACTACATTACGGTTGTGTATTAACAACCCCTAACATACTACCAAGAACCATTTACAACAATTAACCCAAACGAATCCTATTTACTTTACCCAATATTGACACTAGAGCGAACAAATTCTATTAATCACCCCAGAATTCAATGAGGGACTAATTCACTAGGACCAGTTAAAACTACATTACTACAAACCTAAACATATATGGTATGGTTCTGGATATTAACAACATCTGAAACTCAAGGTAAAGGATAATCCATAACATCTACTCGCTTTCAGAAAGGTAGGAAGACACAATCTAGGTAAAGATACTAGCAAGCCCACTATACTCATGGTATAGGGTATTCTAAAAGTAAAACAGATAATTGCAAGCCCACATCTACTTGTGGTATGCACAAGGTAAAAGATAATAAAGATCCTAAACGTAATACCTAAACTGCACTATTGACGTGGTCCAATTCTTTACTCACGACAAGAACAGTGAAGGACAGATTTTTAGGACTCTATAATAATTAAGATAAAGATAAGATATGAAGTCAATCAAGATATAGATACGAGGTAAACTCATCAAGGTAAAGATACGAGATAAACTCAAGGTAAAGGTAAAGATAAACTCACATCTACCTTTTCATACTTAAGGTAGAAGGACATCTACCAGCATAATGCTCAGTAGGGAGATAAATAAGGTAACTCACACACTCACATCTACTAATCCAAGCAAGTGGTAGAGAGACAGGTAACCAACTTATGGTAATAAGATATGTAAACTCAAATCATTTAAAAGATAACAGCATAGGAGATGACAACCAAGTTAAACATACTTACTTACTGTTGAATATCAGAACGATCCAATTCTATATGACACATTCTAATTTCAACCTAAGAGACATTCTAGGAACAACTTATAGGTATTAATATATGTTTATGAGCCAAGTGAAGTGCACAAGTCCAGGGTGATCAGTCCTGAACCCACGCTCAAACCCTGACGCAGTTAAGTGAAGGCATACGATCTATGGATATGGTTTCCGGAACCCACGCAGACCATAAATCACATACAATATTTTGTAAAAAGCTTTCCTAGTTATCCCTATAAATACTTATTTAACTCAGAATTCAAGATGGGGAAAATTCCCATTATCCATCTTGTACTCCTATGATAGGCCGTTTGGACTTTCAAGTGACAACCACCAGCAAAATGAACAAGTCCATAAAACTATAATATTAAACAGCATTAAGATAAGATAAAACAAGGTACAAGGCACAACAAACAGATGTTAACCAGCAAAACAAAATAGACAGGTCTTAAATAGCAAACTGGTCCTCCCAATTTAATCTTCGTCTGAAGATGAACCATCTGAATTATCAGACAAGTTATGTGGACCTACAGTCTTATCCTCAAGTAAATCTTTGACATGAAACCTTCCTAGTTTCTTGCCAGTGGAGGTTTCCTTCAACTCATAGATCAAAGGAGAAATAACCTTAATAACGGTGCAAGGTATGTATTTTTGACACAGCTTGGCAGATTGGAAATTTACCTTATCGGATTTAACAAAATTTTTCTTTAAAACGGAATCTCCAACTCTGAAAGATAAGGCTCGCTTTCTCAGGTCATAACGGCACTTATTTCTATCATAAGATGCCTTTAAACGTTTGCGAATATCCACATAGATATCAGGAAGATGCTGAATATCTTCTAAGCGGTGTGACTTATCTGATATTGCAGGAAAATTAGTGGCATTTTCTGAGATTTTACCAAAATAATCACCAGAAAGAGGAACATGACGACCAAACATTAAGTACGATGGAGGACATTTGGTTATTTCGTGAGAAGAAGTCCTGATAGCTTGTACTATAGAGTGGATATGGGTATCCCAAGCTCTCTGATCAGGAAAAGAATACGATCTTAAAGCAGTCACGATTGATTTGTTAACTCTTTCAGTGTGATTAACTTGTGGGTGATAATTTGCATTGTACCAGATCTTTTGTACATTATATTTAGACAAGAGATCACGAAAAGCTCTAGCTGTGAACTGGGGTCCATTATCGCAAGACACAATCTGCGGAACACCATAAATTAAGAAAACTTCATTCTCAAGATACTTAATAATCGCTGAAGTAGTCGCCTTAGACATGGTATGAACCAAAGGAAATTTTGTAAAATAATCGAAAACTACTAAGGCATACTGAGAACCTTTATACGACCTAGGATAAGGACCAATAAGATCTAAAGATATAAGTTGGAATGGAAAATCGATTCGTCGATAACTACCCATTAAACCTGGTTGAGGAAGATTTGTCGGCTTACACGTAGCACAAATTTTGCATCGAGCGATATAGCCACGAATAGATTGACGCATCTTCGGCCAGTAATAAAGTTCAGATATACGACGGAAAGTTTTGTAGAAGCCAAAATGAGCTGCAGTAGGATGGTCATGAAAAGTGGCCAAAACCTCTGCTCTATTCGGAGTTGGAACGACTATCTTCCATTCCGACATTCCAGTAAGGGCATCCATAGAACTTAAAACATGCTTATACAACACACCATGCTCAACTTTAAAATCAGGAAATTTACCTGGAACATTCTGAACATCATACAACATTTTTCGATACCAATCATCTGGTTGTAACGAAGATAAGTCTAACAAATTAATATCAAATGTCCTAGAAAGGGCATCAGCGACTACTACACCTGCAGCTTTGCGATGAACGATTTTATAATCATATTGTGCCAATTTTAAAATCCACCTAGCCAAACGAGGAGATGGGTTCTTCATACTTTGTAACCACACCAGACTACTATGGTCCGTTATGACCGTAAACGAACGACCCTCAAGAAAATATCTGAAATGTTCAATACCCGTAATTATAGCTAACAACTCTTTTTCAGTTGTAGTATAATTTTTTTGGGCTTTATTTAATTTCCTGCTTGTGTAGGCTATAGAGTGTTCTTCTCCATCGACCATTTGATACAGTACACCTCCAGATGCGGTGTTTGAACAATCTGTCATCAAATAAAAGGGTTTATTAAAGTCTGGGGCTACCATAACTGGGGAATTTGTGAGAGCCTCCTTGATTTTAATGAAAGCTTCATTAGCCTCAGGAGTCCACACAATATTCTGTCCCTTTTTCCTATTTTGAAGCAAATCCGTGATAGGGGACAACAAGGTAGAATAGGACTTAACAAACTTCTTATAATAACCCACCATTCCTAACAATCTACGGACCTGAGTGGTATTTTTAGGTACAGGAAAATCACGAATAGCTGACACTTTGTCAGGGTCAGTATGAAGACCATGTGAATCTACAACATATCCTAAAAACTTAATAGAATCACGACAAAAGCTGCTTTTATCCAAGTTAATCGTCAAATTTGCATCTTTTAGACGCTGGAACAACTGCTGCAGTACAGAGATATGAGTTTCAAAATCAGGAGTAATGACTAGAATGTCATCAAGATAGTATTGACAAAAGGGATCTAGAGCAGGACCTATTACCAAATCCATTAATCTACACATAGTCTGTGGAGCAGAAACCAGACCAAAAGGCATTGTAGTGAACTGATACAATCCTTTGCCATTTACTGCAAAGGCAGTAAGCTTCTTACTCTCTTCGCTCAGTGGAATCTGTAGAAATGCCTTCTTTAAGTCGATAGATGAAATGTATTTCGCGTTCTGTAACTTAGTCAGGATGATATCTATACGAGGTATAGGATAAGCATCCCTGTTAACAGTTATGCTGTTCAACTTACGTCCGTCAAAACAGACGCGAAAAGTACCGTCCTTCTTCTTTGTCATCCACAAGGGACTACAAAAAGAAGCCGAACTGGGCTCAATAATACCCAGCTTAAGCATTTCATCTACCTCCTTTACCAAGCTTTCATGCCAGGCTTGAGGCAAGGGATATTGGTATTGCCTGAAGGGCTTAGACGAACCCACATCAATGTGGTGTTCGATGAGGTGAGTTCTACCTAACTGATTCTTCGAAGAGATAGAAGAGAATGATTTAATGACCTTATTCAACTGCTCTAACTCCTGAGCATTAAGTCTACTCATATCTTTAACTGCATCAACACAAGAGATATTAAAAGAAGAGACAGATAAAGAAAATTCAGTAAAATTCAATTCACTATTAAAAGTTTTCAGAAAATCCATCCCTAGGATAACTGAATTCTTAACAGAAGGTATAACAAAAAATGTAATCATCCTTTTACAGGAACTAACAGAAATCTCAGTTGTAAACTGACCTAAAATTGGTTGGACATGACCATCAGCTGTAGTCACCTGCAAACTCTCATCCATTCCTATCTTAACATTAGAATTCTGGAGAAATTCCAGACCTAAAGAACCTAAAATAGAGATATTGGACCCTGTGTCCAGTAAAGCTAAACAAGAATGTCCTAAGATAGATATTTCAAGGTATGGACGATTATCCTTGTTTTTTCGAACTAATAATGAATTAATGTCTACATCAATAAGGGAAGATAAGGTACTACTTGGAGAAACTACAGAAGAATCACAAAGTACATGGTCGACTAACGTTGTCCCTTTTTCGGTTGGTATCTGCCGTTCCGTGGTCTTTTGTCTTTTGGTGGAGGTTAGGATGTTTGAGGGGTTGAGGCATGGGCCTCCTGACTCGAGAAACTGGTTCCTGGGTCTTGAGGATTTTCTAGGGTATTCCCTGTATTTTGATGAGGAATGGGAGCCAGGGGAGACGACCCACCCCTTCTGTCGTTTCCCGAACAGAATTCGCACTCAAACTTACGGACTCCTTGACTTCCACACCCATAGCAAAACAAACCTCTAGGTTCAGAACAGTCAAAATACCCATGTCCTGGCTGTCGACAATTCCAACAGGTAATTCTGGAGTTAAAAGTAGAGACATTACCAGACCGAGAATAATTTGGCCTACCAGAATAGGACGATTCGTTATTTCTACCATTTGACCGACTAGGGACACTAGATACAGGTTCAGAAGACCATGACAAAACTTCTTCTAATCTCTTACATTTTTCAGTAAGATCACCAATAGATGGAATATCTGTAAGTGCTAGACTGGAATGATACGACGGCAACAAATTCTTCTTAATAATCCTAACTATATGTGACTCAGACAGAGGAACCTCCAAACGTTTACATAGACTAACAATTTCGTTAATGAAAATAGTGACTTTCTGTTGAGGAGCTTGTTTACGTGATTTTATGTCGTCTAATAACGTGTCCTCATAATTATAAGGAAGAAAATCCGATTTAAGTTTGGCAACTAACTGCTGCCATGAAGTAAAGCTACCTCGGTTATTGAGGTACCAAGTAAAGGCTGAATCTTTAAATAGGTCTCCTGCAGACGAAAAGCACTCCTCCTCACTATTCCCACGCGCTAGACGCAGACATTCTATTTTCTCCAAGAAACTAACAACATTTTCATTCGTACTACCTGAAAAATGTACACCCCATTTATGAATAGGAGCCGACATAATGAAGGGAAAGGAGTTTACTGAGACACTAGTGTTATGAGGGGTGGAGTGAGCTTGTGGAGTCACTTTGAAATCAAGTTCACCTTCCAGAGCTAAAATTCTGAAATTAAGAGACCTCTTCACTGCATCCTCTTCCTCTGTTATAGGTTCCAACAGATGGACTCTACCTGCAACATGACCCAACCGAGAAGTATAACGACCATAGGCAGTATCACTAGAGGTACCAACAAACGCACTAATTTTGGCCTTGAGATCTGCTAAAGTAACTTCTATTTCAGGAAGCTCCTCACTAAACTTAAGATGGGAAGCTGACAGAACAGCATGACTTCGGTTCGCTGAAGTTTGCGTCAAAGCACCTCTCAATGTTACCCTTTTCTGATCAACTGTTGCTATCGATGGATCATTTAATTGACGGACTCTCAACTCATACTCCAACTCAGGAGCTAGCAAATGCTCTACCTTAAACGCTGTCATGTTACACAACTAAGAGATACACTTGAGAATGAGATATGATAACGTAGGAAAAGTTTAACTTACTCTCTGTCCTCAAGCTAATGTTCTAGTGAATACTTATACCAGTAATGTTTATTCGTCTGTCTAGTCGTGAAGGTAGATGCAGTGCACTGTTACAACCCCAGAGAAACCTAAAAAATTCCAAAAATGTTACTTTCAGGTAGTGAAGTGAGTTACGTTGATGCTACTCCGGACTTTTAAAAGATGTGAAACCGTTAAATTTGAGATATTGAAAATTTTATTATATATTCTAATTTATTTATTTTTAAACCAAAATAGGTACTTAATTAGTCAAAACAAGGCAATTTATTCAGTCTACCCAGTATACAGCAAAACAAGTTTATTTAAGATATAGACAATAGATAATGTGCAAAAGCAAAACAAAAAAAAACCAACCGTTTAACTGAAAACTAAAAGTGAAAGAACAAAACTAAAAGTTAAAATGCAACGACCAAAGATAAAAAGCCAGAAGTTAAGTGCAAAAATACCCCACGTTGGGCGCCAATTTGTAACCCAATACTCTAGGTATTGGGATTTGGAAGAGAAAAAACTGATAAAGAGGAGGAAAATAGAAGAGAAAATATTTCAGATAAAATGAAGAACGGCTTAGCTCAGAGGAACCAATTAAAATTGACGGAGAGACACAAACTCTCAAGTCGGGATTCGGGCTAGCTTTTATGCACTGAACATGTTTAGAAATATGGGAACAAAGAAGGGATAAAATGAGACCTATTTAATACAAAAAATGGAAGGTAAATAGATAAGAATGCTAGAGATAAAATAATATCGAGGTACAACGAAGAAAGAAGAAGAACAAAGGGCGCCAACTCGAACGAACTCGGCTCTAGGAACCAAGCAGTTGGAAAGGTTCGAGATTTTTTTAAAGTAACGAACGACAGGAACGCAATGACACTGAAGACAATTTCCTGAAATACAACAAAATTCAATATTTACTTTGTATTGCTATTTTATATACTGGTAATAGGCTGAAATAAAAATCAAAAGTATGAATGACAAATATATTGATAATTTATTTATATTAAACAATATCTGTTAAATAAATCTATAAAGTAAGTAAAAGTATACATACTTTATTTACATATTAGGTAAATAGAAACCATGAAAACAGTAGGGTGTTGAGATAAAATACGACCGAAAAGCCACTAGTAAATACAAAAAAAAACCACTACTGTGCTAAGCAAAAAGGTATTAGTAGAAATGTATCATCGAGTCCGTGAGAATAGCCAACGTCTTAATAATATTGTTAGTACTTAATATCTAACTGGACTATCACGTGTCCAAATCTTACATACCAGATCTATATGGAAGAACTAAGCTTACCCTATAGATGCTGGGAAATATCTGAAATTTATTGAAATGAGTCGGGTTCAATGACTTTTATATATAAATTGAATAATATTTAAATGTGAAAATCCTTGTAATAATGTATTTACTTTCTTATAAAATTGTATGCCTGATTATTGCTTTTATGCCTGAATTTATTTAGAATTATTATTGACCATTACTTATTTACCTTTTACTTGAAATACAACTCTCTTAAAGAGAAAAACAAACCCCCCTATTTTACAAAGAACTATAAAATGTACCTGGTTTATATCGATATAGAGCAGTTTACAAAAAGTACACAAAAATCAAAGTTATTAGGAATTTAAGTAACAATAAAAAAATATAGCCTTATCTTTTCAAAAACACACTGTTGTCCAATGAAGTCCTCTTAAGATGATCCTCGATCAGAAGGTAATGAACTGCCACATACAAAGCTGATGGATTGATGTGAGATAGTAGCCAAAACAGTTGCTATATTGGTAGCTGTGGAATCAAGTAATGGTTTTGTCTTTCAAAAACAATGCAAAATTGGGTACTCCAAAGTAGGAGATGGTCCCATAATTAAGGTGGCTATCTAAAAAAAAAGAAAATAACACATGAACCCTCTGGTATATCTCTGTAATGATGGTTGTAACAATATAGATCCACCAAACCAGACAGATCAAACAAAACATCACTGTATCCTCAAAAAAATAATAAATATATTAGGTTATGTCAAAATTTCTGACACTATGCTGTCAATCTTCTTTCTGCTGCCTGTCTCTGTCATCTGCGCATGCTAAAGAGGTCCTACAAGGTTACTGGTTTTTATCGTTTTTATAAAAACTGACAAAAACTAATGGCTATCTTCATAAAAAGATATGATGATGGATGGCGGTGTCGTAAAAACTATGATTTTTACCCTTCTTTTACGGAAATAAAATAATGATACCAAGTATACACAGATATGAGACGGATATTATCAAAATAGATAAAAGATAAATGGGCACCTACCTGAGTTTTATAATGACCGGCATTACTGGTTGAAACTTATATTTAAATTTGTTGCTATTTCCTTTTTGGTATTTACTCAAGACTTCCAATGTTGCTGTAACTGATATTGATGTTATATTCCTGTGGACATATTAATTTATTTGCTTCCACGTGTTCTTTATTTAAACTCAGATGCCACCTTAAAATTCAAAGCGATGTTGTTCGCTCAGTCGTAGAACCCAGACTCAAGGTTGCCAGGTCAAAAAACTAAAAATCACCAGACAATCGCTTCAAAAGTTGCCAGATTTTGCTAAAAATCACCAGATTGTTATGAGTCTGCGCAGTAACGAAAAATGTGTTACTGCGCATAATTATACGTTATTGCACATGCGCATACGCCTAGCCTAACCATTCCAGAACGGTAATGTGAAGGGTTGGAACAAACCTAATGAAACAACTAGGGCCGGTTGTTCGAACGCTAATCAACAATGATCACTATCAAATATTTAATTACTGTCACCAAAACTGTCAATGTCAACTTTTATTGGGTTGCTGAAAACATAATTGATTATAATTATGAGATTAGTTAATCAATTAACATAACAATTATTAACATAATTGATTAAGTAATTTCATAATTGTAATCAATTATGTTTTCAGCAACCCAAACAAAGTTGACATTGACAGTTGGTGACAGTAATTAAATATTTGAGAATGATCATTGCTGATTAGCGTTTGAACAACCGGCCCTTAGAATAAAAATTATTATTACAATGGTTTGTTACTTATAAATAGCAATAAGTTGTTTGCATAAGAAAAATTAAGAAGTTCTTTGAAACGAAAATTTTTTTGAAAAAAATAAAACGATTTTTTTTGTAAAATATAATGTAAAATGTAGGTGTTCATTTTTATGAAAGGTGCTGAAAATCTCTACAATGTAGATTATTTAAAACTTAACTTTTATGTCGTAAACTTGGCCTGACAGACCACCTTTGTTTCAAAAAATCTTTTTGTTGAAACACCTAGTAATTTTTGCTAATGCTACTGAAAAAATAGTTAGTAAATATACCTATACCTTCCTTTAAGATTTTAGATGATCATCAAACCAACACAAAACGTGACAAAACTACAGATATCAAAAACAGTAATCACTTAAAACTCTACAGCCGACACAAGAAAGATAAAACTGATAAATTGAAAATTGATATTAACTGAAACTGAACTGGTTTGTTTATAAAACCAAGACATAAATTATTAGAAGTTCAGTGCAAGAATAGCGTAAACTTCGGGAAATCCCCGGTTGAACACCACCACAGAGGCGGATCATTTTATATTACAAATTAGACTTTTGTATGATAAGAATATTAGGCAATTCTTAACGAGTAACAAACTATTAACAAAAATATTAAATAATATAATCGTACTTTTTAAATTTTAAAATAAATTTATAATATGTAGATAAGTTCAAAAAATCACCAGATATTAAGCTTTTAAAAAAGTTTTCACCATATCACCAAATGGGTTACAAAATCACCAAATCTGGTGAATTTTCACCAGACCTGGCAACCTTGCCCAGACTGAATTGCTTCTCGGATACGGTCAACGATCGGCGCTTCGATCCGATGGTACCGATCCATATATCATAGGCGTAGCCAAGAAAATTTTGAGGGGTAGTGTAAAGTAAACGCTACAAGTGTAATACCGTTATGCTCCGTCAGTCTATCGAGTCATTATCAGTTTTTGTCACTTTTAAAATCTGATCGCAAATTTTATATATAATTTATTTAAATAAAACGTATTTATGAATTTTTTCTCTTCTTTGTTAATAGGTATGTTTTTATAGATTTTTTCTATTAAACAATGTGGTAGATTTTATAATAAGTCAATTATTATTATTTCAGGAAACAAATTTTAATTTTATTTAAAAATTTATAGGTTAAATTTCGAAGCCATTTAAGTTTAAAGGTATAGTTGTATTAAAACTGAAAGAACGTTGAGGTTTTGTGCCTCAAAGCAGTCCTTTGAAGCACCAATAAAACTTATCTAATAGAAACTACTTTTTGCATTTCTTTTAAAATACAGCTAAAAATGTCTCCCATATGCGGATCATTTATTAAAAACGAAGAGATACGGAATGTTTCACTTTCGAGAAAAATTAACCTAGATACCGCACGTTTTTGAGAAATTTTTAGTTGAAAAAGTCATTACAAGTTAAAAATTCCTTTATTTAAAATAAAGTGAATTTTTAAAAATTATTTCATTGTTTGATGCCAGATTAAAGAGTCAATAATATATTTTCTAATCAATAAGTCTTTTCTTTTTGAATAGAAAAGACAATAAGTCTTTTCTATTTGAATAGAAAAGACTTATCAACCAAGTATACGCCAGATTAGTGATATATGATGCCGTATTGTTTTGTTTTTGAGAAGTTAAATATAGCTATGCGATTGCCATATCAAATAATTATTATGAGATTCTCAAATAGCTCAAAAGTTTCAAAACATGGTGGAGGCATATATATTATGCACTAATGTAGCGCATTAATACAATTATGATTCGTAAAACATATTTCACATCCAAGCAATACCTACACACATATTATCATGTGACTAACGGTTTACTAACTATTCTTTGATTTTGAACTTTTATGTGTTTAAGATATGTTTCGACGTGGTAGGACATTGTCGACATGTTTACTTTCTTTCAGGACCAGTAATTAGTGTTAATTGCATTATATCATATTTTACCGATAGCTCTGGGAACCTCGACAAAAACTCGAAAAAATTAAAAAAAAACACTCCCCCACCAATTTTATTAGCGAAACTTAAGATATATTTATTAAATGAATGAAGTAAAAAACAGACGTACCCTCAATCCTTTATTGTAACTTCCGACGACCGGTTTCGCTCTCTAAAGTATGCAAAGCATCTTCAGGTCAACGGTTACAAGTCACTAAATACTACAAATAAAAACCAAAGTTGGAACAATGTCTGGTTGTAAAAGATGCTAATGATCCATAAGATTAAGCCAATATTGAACAACATACATAAAAGTAAGACAGCAGACAAATACATATGCATGTACACTTGGGGGCGGTGACAAACGTCCCCAAGCTCACAAACACATGCAGATGTATACCGTCTGTAATCATGCAATGATAACGGGTTGTACTTACATTCGGTTACAAGGAGCTACTTCCTGAGTATTCATTAACATGATATCTTACCCGTTAGTATAACTTAAGTAACTGTAAACGTTAGTGTACATGCATATGTATTTGTCTGCTGTCTTAACTACTTTATGTATGTTGTTCAATATTGTCTTGATCTTATGGATCTTTAGCATCTTTTACTAGAAAGAAACACAAATTTAGGTGAATTTGTTAAAATTAGTTACCATGATTTTTGCACAATCTGTTGCAGGTACCTATAAAACTACAAAGATAAGACTTCTTATCTTACTTAAATGTATGTATTTGTATTCTAATGTAAAAACATAATAGACATACAACACATTATACAGAAACAAAATTGATATAAATTTTTAATGGTAAAATTTGTAGTCTACACTAAAAACGTAGTTAAAAGCTGTTAAAAAATAATAAATACAATAATAAATATAGCTAGAAGATATGATATAATGTAATCAACTAAATTATCATTTTGCTAAATTACCACTGTTAAATATGTAAATAAAATCGTTTTGTAATTCAGTGATTTAGCGTGTTTTTTTTTAAGATGGTTACCAAAACAGTGGATATTTAGATTTTGAAACAATACAAATGTTTGATGCATTATTACAGAGTTTGATGCTTTGTTTTATACACAATCTCCTTCTTGGATGGTAAGTAAATTACATAATTTAAAATACTCCTTCAATAATTGGATGGTCTTTTGTAAAACGAGTGTCGTGGACTCCAAAATATGGCTCATTACCTATAACTACCTTTTTTAATCAAATTCTCTATCCCCGGATTATCTGTGAGAAACTACGAGTAGTCAATAGCCGCTGGCATCAGTGAAATAATGCATCAAATATTTTCTCAATCTTTCATTTCATCATAAAAATCAGACTGAGAGTGACAATCAAACTATTTACCTTTTAAAACAAAAACTTTAGACATTCATGGTACTGATTTACTAATATATTCGTAATAATTCCTGTTGGTATCACTACTACATAGTAATATACATATTAATACACATAATAATATACAAATGCTTACCCTCAGTCTAGTTTTATATAAGCATGCTTTTTCAATGAACTTTTGTATAAGGTGGTTATTAGTTTACACTCGAAAAAAAAAATTAAAAAAACATAGTCACGATGCGTGATGTGAGCAATAAAGCAAGCAGGTAAAGTATGATGCTGAATATCTACATATAGTCATAGATACTACCCTCTCGCCCATCTTATTTAAATAATTAGGACTTTTAAGAAAGATTAAATTCCAAATTTTATTGGATTATTTCATCACACTTAAGTACCCTTTCAGACCAAGAGACCGGTGTCGGACACCGGTGTCAGACACCAGTGTCCCAGTCTGAAAGGGTACTAATCAGAATGAGAGCTGGGGAGCTGAGGTGGTAGTATTTGACTTTCACGTAAAAGGCTGGAGAGCGAATCACAGAGCCAGCAAGGACACCTAGATATTTTCAGAATATCTACAGGTCCCAGGTCGACTCAGCCTGAATAAAATTAGTCTTCTTCTTCTTTTACTTCTTGGAGATCTTTGGATCTGTTTAATTCTGAAGCTGCCTCTGGTTAATTTCCTGGGAGGTAGATTGCCAACTATCCCTCCATCTTTTAGGTGGTCTTCCGGGGGGTCTTGAACCGGGCAGGTTGTTTTCTAGGGCAATTTTTGGGAGTCTATTCTCATCCTTTTCATCCAGATCTTCTCCAGGAAGTACACAAAATAATGCCCTCTATTCGTAACGGAACATCACAAGAAATATGGGAGACTTTTAAACATTGTGTAACAACACCAATTGATCATCCAAAGATAAATAATCCTGTGAAACGGAAACACTGGATAACAGATGAAACCTTTCAAATCATTGAGAATAGAAGAAATCTTTGTCAAAGTGGCGTGCATAGTGAAAGGGAAAAAGCTAGTTTAAGAAACCTCAATAGAGAAATAAAACGAAGATGCAAGACAGACAAAAACCAGTACTACCAGGGTATATGCAAAGAAATTGAAAGACATGATCAGAATAATCAGCCGAGAGATCTATTTAGAAAAATACGCTACTTAACAAGAGACTTTAAAGCCAGAACTTGGGCCATTGAAGACAACACTGGAACTCTGAGAACAGAGAAGATATAGCAGAGACATGGAGATCGTATTGCGGGGACCTATATAAAGATGATCAACGCCAGGAACCTGTTAACCAAATATCTGACGAGGTGGAAGAAGAACCTGACATATGAAGAACCTATGAAGTAAGACTCGCGATCAGTAAGCTCAAATATAATAAAGCACCAGGTCCAGATATGATAACAGCAGAAATGTTCAAAGCCACAGAAGAAACTGGTGTAAAATTACTTCATCTACTCTGTAACCAAATATGGCATTCAAAACAATGGCCTGAAGACTGGACAAAATCTACAATAACCACATTTCATAAAAAAGACAGCTTCCATAAAATGCGACAATTATAGAACTATTTCTCTTATATCACATGCCAGTAAAATAATGCTACATGTAATCAACGAGAGACTAAAAACATTCCTTCAAAGAAAAATTCCACAAGAGCAAACTGGATTTACCAAAGGTAGAGGTACTAGAGAACACCTGTTAAATATAAGACAGATAATCGAAAAATCTAGGGAATTCAATATTCCACTGTACATATGCTGTATATATTATCGTAAGGCGTTCGACAGGGTCAAGTGGAGACACTTATGGCAAATACTAAAAGAAGT
The DNA here is from genome assembly GCF_917563875.1 of Diabrotica virgifera virgifera. Taxonomy (NCBI): domain Eukaryota; kingdom Metazoa; phylum Arthropoda; class Insecta; order Coleoptera; family Chrysomelidae; genus Diabrotica; species Diabrotica virgifera. The sequence continues at coordinate 302,948,150 of NC_065443.1, forward strand.
GGGCGTACCTCAATACCTTATTTCGCTTATAACTAAACTATACGAACACACTACTGGATCAGTTAAAGTGCTTGACACACTTTCAAACGAATTTCATCCAGAACGGGGTGTCAGAAAAGGATGTATACTATCTCCACAATTATTCAATATATATGGAGAGCATATTATAAGAAGAGCACTTGAAGGATGGGAAAAAGGCATCTCAATAAATGGTCATAAAATAAACAACCTACGTTTCGCAGATGACACAGCCCTTCTTGCAAATAGTCAAGCAGAGCTGATTGATCTTATACGACTGGTTGAAAACGAAAGTCAAATATTTGGTCTGCAATTAAACATATCAAAGACAAAGATCATGATAGTGGATAGACTACATAACAATCATCCACATATAACCACAATTGATCGGTTTGAGGTTGTGAGTTCATACTTATATCTGGGATCATTAATCACAAACACAGGGTCACTACAGGAAGAAATAAAACGTAGATGTGATCTAGCAAAAGTCGCCACAGCAAAAATGACCACAATATGGAAGGACTGTCAAATTTCAAGGGCGTTAAAGATGAGGTTGATCAACTGCTTAATATTCCCAATACTGACTTACGGATGTGAATCTTGGACCCTGAGAAATTCGGAAAGAAGAAAGATAGACGCCACTGAAATATTCTGTTGGAGACGAATGCTACGAATTCCTCGGACCGACCATAGAACAAATAATTCGATTTTAAGAGAGCTAAAAGTTAGCCAACGGCTCTCCAGTAAAGTCCATCTTCAACAATTAAAATACTTTGGACATGTTATAAGAGCCAACACAGAAAACATGGAAAGACTCATTATACAAGGAAAGGTGGAAGGCCGAAGATCACGAGGAAGATCTCCAACAAGATGGATCGATCAGATTACAGGAATATGCAAAAGACCTATGCATGAGTTAAAAGAAATGACCAGAAACAGAAATCTTTGGAGACGGACAATACACGACATCACGTCGACCACTACACTCCCTCCGGGGGGTCAGGATTGAAGAGAGAGTCTCATCCACTTGTCTTAAATAGTTACAGCACATCTTCTTGCGCTGCCTTCCCCATCTTACAATATCTTGGATATTGCATTGCTCTCTAATGTCTGTATTTCTGACTCTGTCTCTTCTTGTTTTCCCCACTATTGTTCTTAGGGTTTTCATTTCGGCAACTCTTAGCATCTGTTTCGTTTTGTTGGTGTCTTCGCGCACTTCTATGCCATATGTCATGATCGGTCGTATGCAAGTCTTGTAGATTCTATTTTTACTATCTGTGCGCATATACGGATTTGACCAGACTATCTCCCGCAGACATCCTGACATTGCAGATGCTTTGTTGATCTGACTCCTCAGGTTCTTTACTGGGTCGTGAGTGCTTGATACATCTATGCCCAGATATCTGAATTGCATCACCTGTTCTATGGGGTTGTTCTCAACCACTAACTTACATCTGAGCGCATCTTTTGCTATTGTCATACATTTAGTTTTTTTGGTAAAAATGTTCATATTTAGTTGGTGGTTTACTTGAAAGAACTGAAAGAGCTGTCTCTGAAGATCATCTTCTGATTTAGCAATAATTGCTGCATCATCTGCGTAACACACCATACCAATTCTTTTGTTGCCCATTCTATATCCGAGATTAAGAGATGTTACTTTGTTTATAATTTTGCCCATGAGTAGGTTAAACAAGAAGGGGCTTAAACTGTCTCCTTGTCTAATTCCTCCCGGTGTTGGAATATTTTCAGTGAACTGGTCTTCTGCTCTAACTTTGGTTACGTTGTTGTTATTTAGGTTATGGACTATCTTTGTTATGCTGGTCGGTGTTTATTTTCTATTAATTTATTTAGAATGTCTCCCAGGCGAACTCTAAACGCCTTTTTCAGATCAATGAAGCAAATATACGCTGGCATGCCGAACTCTAGAGCTTTTTCTTTCATTTGTTTTATTATAAATACTGCGTCTGTTATAGATCCCCCCTTTGTAAAACCTTGTTGTTCTTCAGCATTGGTGATTTGTCTTTCCAGTTTGTCCTTAAGAATACCTGTGAAAAGTTTCATCGTTGTATTTAAGACGGTTATTCATTGGTAGTTTTGTCGGCAATAACATTAGTAATTTTAATAATTAGTAATTAAGGTCTCCCATTAATATGATTTCTTTTCTACATTCTCTAGTTTACATTCTCTAGTGTTTTTTGTAGAATTTCTATGAACTGATCCTTTTTTCTTCTTTATTTTTATCGGTGGAGGCATATACTCCTATTATGACTATATCTCTTCCTTTTATTCTCATGTGTACACTCATTATTATTTAATCTACGGCTGTGCCAACATTGAAAATTTGTTTTAGTCGAACCCGCTTATTAGAATACCGGTTACAGGAATATCCCGCTTTAAGGAATAGACATTTTTGAGGTCCCGAAATATTTTTACTAGATACTAATGATCTGATATTAGAATATACCGGTTAAAGGCGTACTTTTGCTTGGAACGAGGGCTATTCCATTAAGCGGGTTCAATTGATTTCTCATTGTGTATTTATTGAATAATTTCTACACTTATGTTAGAGATAACAGTAAAAACTATATAAAATAGCCACCTTGTACAAATCGGCATGTTTTATGAGTTCATCATTTCTGTGCGCTGACCGACTTGATTCTTTGGGCCAGGCAAGTTGGCAGCAATGAAATTTGGCGATTGGAAAGAGACACTTTCCGACACGTGGCGACGACGCTGCGCAGCTTGCGTCTAGACGGCAATCGACTGCGCGCGGTACCTCAGGAGGCACTTGCCCTTCTGAAACACCTCGAGGTCCTGTGAGTATTTGCTCAGGACCTTAGCATGGTAGTTCTTTGTGATTTGTATTTGAGTATTAGAGCTTTTTTATGCTTATGAGTAGCGTAAATTATTCTAATTCATAGATTGCGTTAAATAACATGCGAATACAGTTGAAGAATCGTAATAAATTGATTTGAAATATAAAAAATTGAACTCCAGCTTAACTATACAGGGTGTTTCACGATGAGATTAGGTACACTACCGGTTATACCTGAATGAACAACAACTTTGGTATAGTCATAGAATACCCTATATATCGCCTGGTGAGAACAATAGTGACGAAACTTCAAAATGAACATTTAGAGATAATCGTATTTGAAGTTTTGATGAAACTGCTAAACAGTATAACTGACTTATAGGTAATCATTTTGCAAAAATTTTCTAATAATGTGCTTTCTAGACATGTAAACCAATTAGTAGAAGTAATTTTATTTGAAGAAAAGATGGATGTTGTATTTATTTTTGATTTTTTTTCTGCGTTACGCCATTATTGCATTATCGAAGATGTTTAATTTGATGTTTTGCCTCTATACTTTAATACTACTATACTACAACAGTTTAGTTTCTGTTTTAAATAATTAAAAAATTTACTTTTAAAAATAAATTAAACGCACCAAATAAAATATTTTATTGTACACACCAGTTATGCGCAAAATGAAACTAAAGTACAATAGAAAAATAACAAAATAAGATCTTAAGTAATAATTATGAAGACGATAAACATGATAAAAGATAAAAAGTAAGCAAAAGAACTATGAATAGTAAAATTAAATTCATCATTTCACTCACGTATGTTTCGTATTTCAAACTACTAAAGAAATTATTGTGGGTAGAAGGAATTGATTTATTTTGTAAGACTTCTTTTTAGAAATGAATATTGGTTCTCGATAGTGTGGAATTAAACAATACTGATCCAAAGTGGATAGACGCTTTCTTGATTTGCTATTTCTAAGTACCTAAGAACGATTGAAACTGAGTTTCTCTGTAAGAAGTTTTATAAAAAAAAAAACACAAGCAAAAACGATCACACAGACAAAAGTGCTCATTCGCCACTATTGCACATTGTACTACTATCTTTAATAAAATATCTAATATTTCAAATACATGTAGGCACGGCGTAATTACAGATTCGCCAGTATTGATATAAAGTTTGGTGTGCTTTCGTCGTTAATGCATCAAAATATTTGACAAATTCACAATACCATAAAGACTTGTAGGCGCCCTCTAGTAATAAGGAAATTAAATAATTGTTAGCCGATATTGCACATAAAAGAGGGCATATTTAGATGCCGATTGATGCACTTAACTCAAAAACGTTAATTTTCGAGTTTCGCCACTATTGTTCTCACTAGGCGATATTATTGCATTTGTAGATTTTACATTGTAAAATACACTCTTGGGCAAAAATAAAGAATATTTTGAAGTTATAAATTGAAGTGAAATTTTTTGAGCTGTAATCTTTAGCCCTACCAGGACCATAGTGATAGGATTTCTTTTTCGAATATGATGTTTTAAGTGTCACATAAATGCTTGACCGAAATTAAATCTGATATATATTTTTTTTTAATTTAATTATTCACTATTCTAATAGTGCGTTATCGTGCATTAGCTCGAATTTCTCACATCCAATATGGTCGGCAAATGATCTTCTAAAATGTTTTTAATGTACATGTCAGCTGTAATTTAGGCACATCACTTCCACATGTTCAGTATGTCTTTTCCAAGAAATACCATTCCGTATAGCACTATGCTGCAACCACCAAAATTAACGCAACTGGCATCATCATCAGTGGTGGCGTCACATCTCTTTATGAGCCAAAGCCTTCTTTAGAACAGTCCTCCATTCACCCATGGCTGTGGTAACTCTTCTCCATGCTCTAATTCCAATAGATTTTAAATCATTCTCTAAGATGTCTTGGTACCTAAATCTCGGTCTTCCTTTTGCTCGTTGTCCTATCGGCCGGTCAAAAACTTTTCTCTGACTGTGCCATTTAGGGGAGTGCATTTAGATTTTCACTTCGGAAAAAATCAAACAAGATAAAACTTTTTGTAATTTTATTAAGAAATGTTTAATAAACAACATATCAAAAAGTTCTACTCGAGAAGTGGGTGCTTCATTTTTTATTAAACAAATGAACAGCGAAGTTAGATGTTTTTTTAAATAACTCCGAAAATGTAATTTTTAGAAAAAAACTGACTTAACCATTGAAAAATTCAGAAAATTTTACAAAAAAAACCTTATATAAAGATTTTTCTAAAATTAAATCTCTAGCTTCTGTAATTTTTTATTTATAACGCTAAAGTCACACTTCTCACACACATTGGCGCACTGTAAACTAGCGTTGGAAGAAGTGCACGGTTGAGTTTTTTTAATGTAATTCTTTAACTAATGGATCAAAAGAAATTTTACAAATTGGACCTGAAAGAAGATCAAATAAGCTATCTTATGGTTGTAATAAAGAGAAATAAAATGTATGGACATAAGTACGGTGTGGACGGAAAGTGAGCCTTACATGAATTTTGTTTAAAAATTATTTAAAAATGTGTAACTAATACAATTTTACTTATAAAACTCTCAAATTTGCACAACTTACCTCTGAATCATCTTACTAAACGATGTTTCATTCAAAAAAAATCTCAAAAATTTAATTCAAATAATACGATGTCTCAAAAAATGTAATTTTTGAAAACTTCGTAGTTGTACAGAATTCCCACCAATTTAAGACGGTATTACTCAAGCTTGAATAAATCTAATACAATTTTTTTGATACCTTTTTAAATCTTAGGATGTAGTCTTTAAAAAGCACTGAATTATTTTAGTTTAAAGATCTAATAAATAATTTCTTTTTGAGAAAACTAAGAAAGATAACAAAAATGTAATACAAAAACAGAAAATTTCCAGCTGAAAAAATGTATATACAGAGTGATCAAAACTTTTTTCTGTAAAACTTACCTAAAATACATTTAATAATAAGCTTCAACAATAATAAATGTTCAACAAAAAAAAAATTTTTAGCTCTTATACAGTATGTCTGCGTAACTTGGAACCTATTGATAACTTTTTTAATATCAGTTTTACGAAAAAAAGTTATTCTTTATAAAATACTCTGCATCGTATATAACATAAGATGCAACCATCAAGTATCAAATTTTGTTAATTTTGTACGAGGTATTTTAAAAAATATGAATTTCACTCAAGAGTAAAGTACCTTTATATTTCACAATATCGAAAATTGTTATAAAGGAAAGTTGTTTGGAATTAAAAACTATGTTCCAATACGTAATTATATCCTTCTAATCGAAAATTTGTTTTTTTTTAAATATTGTTTCAAATTAATTATACCCAACAGCATTATTTTCACTTATTATTTAAGATAACTGTTTTGTTATTAATTTTATGAAAAAAGTTATTCGTCATAAATAGCTGTGCATGGTCTAACACTTAATATGCAAATATAAAATATTATATTTTATCAATATTATTCTCATTGTTTCGGACAAGACTGTTTGAATTGTCCCGTTTTAAATGAACAAGAAATTGAAGAAAGCGAATATGTCAGCGTAGTTGGAGGTGATATTGAAGAGATAGATTTTGAATAATTTGTTCTTTCTTTCTAATACATTTTAATTTTTAATATTATTGTGAAAATTATTTGTTTATCTTTTTTTTAAGAATGAAATTCCATATTTTTTTGATTGGATTCTACTTGTTTTTCATTTAAATATCCGCCATTTTGGATCCGCCATTTTGAAATTTAAATTTTTAATCTTTAATTCAGATTCAACAACCTGTTAAAAATAAAGACAATAAATGTTTTAGAAAAATGTTATTTTTTATGTTCTTTTTCGAAAATCCGCATTTTGGATCCGCCATTTTATAGTTTATAATGTTAACATTTAAGTTAGGTTTATCAAAGCTCTCAGAAATAAATATATGTAGAAATAAATACATTTTGTAAAGAAATTATGATTTTACAACTATTTTTTAAGTTATCCGCCATTTTGGATCTGCCATTTTATAATTTAAATTATCAAAATTTGATTCAGGTTCAACCTCTCAAAAATATCCACATACATGTAAACAAACACGTTTTATTAAAAAAGAAGGATTTTACAACTACATTTTAAGGATTTTTAGGAAAAAATCCGCCATTTTGAATCCGCCATTTTGAATTTGCAAATTGTAATGTCAGATTCGGGTTCAGCATAATCAAAACTAAAATAAAAATATTTTTTATCAAAATAAAATGTTGAATTCACCCATATTCTTAACATTATTTATACAAAACAATTGTTATTGTTTAAACAATTAATAAACAATTAGCGGCGAAATTTGTGAGTAGAACTTTTTACTTTAACATATTTATAAACTAACAAAAAAAGTTTTAGAAAAATATAACCTTGTTTGATTTTTTCCGAAACATTGTATCTTTTCGTTCTAATTGCACTCCCCTAATTTGTCTCTTGCCTGATTACATTCCCTATCCATCTAAGGCGTGTTACTTTAATGAATTTTACAACGTGAGATTCTGCAAAACTTCTATGCAACTCAGAGTTGTAATCCTGCGCCACAAACCTGATCCTTTTATTCCTCCATATACAGAGTGATTGATTAGTAGGGTAAAGCTCAATAGCTCCGCTATAGTAATAGATAGCAATAAAAGTTAATAAAAAAAATTTTAGCCACCTTTGAGCTTCATTTCAAATTAGTTAGAATGTTACAGGGTGTTCGATAACACAGTGGCAGACCAACTTATGATTTTTTAAATGGAACACCCTATATTTTTTTTATATTCAAAATCCTGTTAACTCCTCCATCACAAAAATATAAAGGTTTGTAATGTTATACAGGGTATTTACAAAGTAATAACCAATTTTGTATGAAAATCGTAACAAGTTCAACTCCCTGTATAAAAAAAATAAGCACAATAGCAATGATTTATTAATGTCATAGTTTTTTATTTATTGTCAAAATTTTTAAGAATTATTGATATTGCTAATTTTCTTAATATCAAATACAGGGTGAGTCAAAACGCAAGTACATTATTTTCTCAGTAATGTTAAATGGAACACCCTGTATTTTATATTATTATTGAAAAGTAACATTAGCGTACTTTAATTTTTATATAATATTCCCTATGCCCAAATTTATGAGTTTTCGAGATATTTTCATTTTTCAAAGCAAATTATTTTAGGTGTATAAATTTATCTAAATTTTAAGTAAGCCATGACTGAATTGACAATTGAAAATTACCGATTATCAATCCGGTAATCAATGTAACACTGTAGCAAATAAATAAATAAAAATAATTTATTAGTAATACATTTTAAAAACAAAAACACAACCACTACATGCAACATTTTTGAAACAATTAAAAACTACCTTTTTATGTAAATGCAACAAATAAACAAAGAAAATTAGTAATAAATTGTACAAAAAAAACACACAAACACAAAATACAATATTTTGTGAAGACAATTAAACACTACTTTTGTATGTAAATGTAACAATGTAACAAATAAAGAACGAAACATAATTTATCAGTAATACATTTTGCAAAAAATCATGTTTGAAAAAATTAGAAGCTACTTTTAATAAAATATTTTTTTTAATATTTAATTACATAAGCTGTTCAAAATTATCTCCTAACATATTTATGTACGCCTAAAAACGATCATTGAATGAGCTACTTACTCTACGGAGCATTTGTAAATTAACACATCGAAGTACACTTTGTATAATATTCTATTTTTTGTCTCATCCCTTGTTGTTGGAGGTATTTTATAAACTTCAATATTAACGTAACCCCAAAAAAATCAGTCCAGTTTATTAAATTCTGGTGATTTGGGTGGCCACGCTACTGGTCCATTGAAAAATGAAAATATCTCGAAAACTAATAAATTTAGACATAGGGAATGTTATACAAAAATTAAAGTACGGTAATGGTACTTTTTAATAGTGATATAAAATACAGGGTGTTACGTTTAAAATTACTGATAAAATAATGTACTTGCCTTTTGACTCACCCTGTATTTGATATAAAGAAAATTAGCAATATCGACCATTCTCGAAAATTTTGACAATATGTTAAAAATATGGCATTAATAAACCATTGTTGTTTTGCTTATTTTTATTTATACAGGGAGTTGAACTTGTTACGATTTTCATATAAAATTGGTTATAACTTTGTAAATACCCTGTATAACATAACAAACCTTAATTTTTTGTGATGGAGAAGTTAACAGGATTTCGAATTTAAAAGAAAATATAGGGTGTTCCATTTAAAAAAACATAAGTTTGGTCTGCTACTGTGTTATCGAACACCCTGTAACATTCTATCTAATTTTGTAATGTGATGCTCAAAAGTGGCTAAAAATTGTTGTTATTAACTTTTATTGCTATCTATTACTATAGCGGAGCTATTGAGCTTTACCCTACTAATCAATCACCCTGTATTCTTCTTAGAATTTTTCGCTCGAAACCTTTGAGGAATTCTTGGTTATTCTGTGTAAGGGACCAAGTTTCTGAACCATATGTTAGCACTGGTCTTATTAGTGTGTTATAGAGAGTCAATTTAATTTTTCTAGTTACATAGTTTGAGGCCATCTGTCTTCTTAAGCCATAGTAACACTTATTGGCGAGCACTATTCTTCTTTTAATTCTTCACTGACATTATTATCTTTAGTTAGCAGCGAGCCTAGATATATGAAGGTAGTCTTCACTAGGAACACCTTCCAGTTCTAGGTAGTCAATTGTTATTCTTGTAGATAGGCGTCGCGTCGAGTTGCTTGACATAGTGCCACACATATATATTTGGTGTTTTGAACATTTATATTTTAAGCTCTGCCCATTCTCTGTGTAGATGCTCTTAACGACCAAAATGGTTCAGTTAGAGATTCTGTGGACCTACCTATGATGTCTAGTATACAACTAGCCTACGGTTCACTATCTGGAAGTGTGATTGACAAAACCTCGTCTACAAAACACTAGGCGAAAGGTATGTCAGTTGTAACCTCATACAGAGCGTTATTTTTGGAGGTGGCGGCATACTGCTATGGAATGGTCTGTCTTGAAAAGGGCATACAGAACTTGTGGAGGTGATTGGGTGAATGACAGCTGACATGTATATTAAAAACCTTTTAAAAGATCATGTTTTCCCATTTACCACATATCTTGGATATGACAGATTCGTGCTAATGCACGATGAGATTGCTTGATGAGATTCAATTTAAAAATTATAGTGGCCACCATATACAAAAAAATACATATGGGAACTTGGACCTCGCCCGATGGATTAACGAATAACCAAATTGATCATATGCTCATAGATGCTAGACATTTCTCAAACTTGATGGATGTCCGGACCTATCGAGGCCCCAATATTGATTCAGATCACTTTCTAGTTGGCACAAGAATTCGAGCTAGAATCTCAAACGCGAAGAAGGAGAGAAGTACCAAAACAACGCGCCTTAATATTGAACTCCTCAAAAATCCGCAAACGGTAGAAAGGTTTCAAAACTATATCGAAACTAACTGCATAATTAATGAGAATCTAACAATCAGCGAACAATGGGAAATGTGTAAAAATAATATTAAAGACGCAGCAAATAATATTCTAGGGCCAGAGAAACCACCATCACGCAATGACTGATTCGATGCTGAGTGTGAGGACATTACAAGAAGAAAGAACGATGCATATGAACAGATGCAGCACAGGAAAACCCGAGAAAAACAACAAAAATATAAAGACCTTAGAAGAGAAGAGAAGTGAATTCATAGAAGAAAAAAGAGAACTTATGAAAATAGAATACTAGAAGAACTTGAGGCATTAAAACAGGAAAATCAAACAAGAAAATTCTATACAACTCTGAATAATGCAAGAAAGGAATTCAAACCAAGGCTAAGACTATGTAAGGATAAGGAGGGGCACATACTCAATACAAAAGAAGAAATATTGAAAAGGTGGGTGGAACACTATAAAGAACTACTTATCATCGAAATAGAAGATCCAAATCAACCGAACCCAAGAGCAACCAACAATACACCATTAGAGCCTCCATCAATTCAAGAAGTACGGGATGTAATAAAACACCTAAGAAATAATAAATCTCCAGGAAGTGATGGTATATCCGCGGAACTTATTAAATATGGAGGTGCTACCCTGACTAATCAAATATATAAAATAATACTAAGAGCCTGGAATGAGGAACAAATCCCGGAAGAGTGGTGTCTTGGAATCGTTTGCCCGCTACACAAAAAGGGTGATCAATTGGAATGTAGAAACTATAGGGGAATAACCCTCCTTAATACAGCTTACAAAATATTTTCGAGCATCTTATATGGTCGCCTAAGTGCATATTCAGAGGAGCTTCTTGGAGAATATCAAAGTGGTTTTAGGCCTGGTCGATCAACAACAGACCAGATCTTTGTGCTAAGACAAATACTGGAAAAAACCAATGAATTCAATATCGACACATACACAATCGAAACAATCACAGGCGTTTGAAACGAATATAGGGCTGCTACAGGGAGATGCGATGGCGTGTCTCCTCTTCAACATAGCTCTGGAAAAGGCGGTCAGAGATGCCCGAATAGACAACAGAGGAAATATTTTTAATAAATCATCCCAAATTTTGGCATATGCCGATGACGTGGACCTAGTTGCCCGCACAACACGCAAACTAGAAGAAATGTATACCACCTTCTCAAATGCCTCAAAAAATATGGGCCTGACAGTAAACGAGGAGAAAACTAAGATGGTGGCATCAACACCCAACAATAGAGCCATAAACATCGGTCAACAATTCTCTGTTGATAACTCTACCTTTGAAGTGGTGGACAAATTCACATACTTAGGCTCCCTGATCACCAAGGAAAACGTCATGACAGAAGAAATCAAGCGAAGGATAATCCTAGCGAACAAATGCTATTTTGGACTGAGTAGACATATGAGAAGCAGAAACTTAAGCCAAAAAACAAAAATAACCATATACAAAACCCTTATACAACCAGTGTTGACATATGGATCGGAGACATGGACCATCTCCAAGGCAGATGAAAACCTTCTGCTTATATTTGAACGAAGGATCCTGAGAGGCATATTCGGTGGCATCTGTGAAAATGGCATTTGGAGGTACAACTACGAGGTATACCACAGATATAAACATATATTTGGTGGAAAAGACGTAGTATCTCTTATAAGAATAGGACGACTAAGATATGCAGGACATCTAACAAGATCACAGCATAACAACCCTCCTAGAAGAATCCTTATGTCACAACCTGTGGGAAGTAGAAATAGGGGTAGGCCAAAACTTAGATGGAAAGATGGTGTAGATGAGGATGGGAGAAAAATAGGCGCAGCAAACTGGCAACGGTTGGCAATGGATAGGACTGACTGGCGTAATAGACTTGGGAAGGTCGAGGCTCTTTCATAGGGCTGTAGCACCATTGATGATGATAGTGGCCACCATATAGCCGGAGTTCAATCCTATTAAGCACTTTAAAAACATCGCATTCGGAAAATAAATTCTAACAGTGGCGGCTCCTGGCCTTAGAGGCAGGGTCGGCAAGGTTTTCTGTCTCCTCATATAGGTATACCATCAAACTAAAAGGCTTAAATCATCATAGATTTTGTTGTTTTTTGTATTTTTTTATTTGATATACTTGACATTCTCTGTTGTTTCACGGTGTTTCGACAACACGTGTTGATTCTTTTGAGGCAAGATAAATCCCGTTTATTTGAGGCAGAAATTGGTGGTAATAAGAAAATTGATCAACAGTTTGTTGTAATGAATTGCAGCACTTACTACATAGAATTTTACATATCTAGGTACACATTTTATAACTTATCCCACTTTCTGAAAATATTTGGATCGGCATAATTTTTAAGTACCTAACTTGTAGTAATAAATATCTTGAAAATTCTTTGGCGAAGGTAACTTTTAAATTTTGAATTGTCAAAGAGGTAAAAAATTTGCAAATCTTCAAAATTCGAAAAACAAGTATCTATTTGCATATAATAGTAGGTATCCAAAATTTCAAGATATACCTACTCGTTTTTGGAGATATGTATCCTGTCGTTGTCTTTTCTGGGATGGTTTCGGAAATATCAAGCGAATCCAAAACGTCCCTGCGTATATTTTGGAAACTACTATCATTACGAAAATCTCTGAGATTTTGCACCAGCTTTCGTATTCTATTTTTGGAATAAATAATGTCAGTTGACTGATTTTGAACAACAATGAATATCTTGGGCAAACTCTGTCTTAAAAATATTTAGAAGAATATTAAAAGAGTAATTATTTAATAAAGTTCTCAAACCGATTGCTTCACGGATCGAGGTATCGCCACTTTCAAAATCGTCGGCTTCGATGATAAAATCAAAAACTTCCAAAAGCTGTTCACGAAAATCTGCTACAGATACTAAAACTACCAGAGATAATCTGCTTAGATAAAACTAACAGAGATTTAAAATTTCATCGCGTCTGACAAACCGTTTGCTTTTTTTGAAACAAATTTGTTCTAAAGCAGTAATAGGTTCAGGTGAGCTAAACTGGCAAGAAAAGACGATATTCTTTAGTTTTTTACACGTATCATGCAAAACTAAATTCATTATATGCGCATAATAGTGAGTAAATAAAGCTTGTGATGCAATAGTTTTAACTTAACTTTTGCCTGGAGACCATTCAATTCACCACACATCCCAGCAACGCCGTCATAAGATTGCCCCAGTTTGCCTAGCCAGTTTATTTTTGATATCAAAAAATTTTATCCTGTTTTTTAAAACACCAAAAATATATTCTGCCTTATTGCTTTTACTCACGTCTCTAAAACCTAAAAACCTCTCATAAATATTACCACGTAACGCGTATCGAACAACAATAATTGATAATTGTGAATGACATGATAATCAGAAGTTTCATCTACTTCCAGCGAAAAGCAAATGGTTTTCATCTCAGATTCAATAACGTTATTCAAAATGTAACTGTTTCGATTCTATGTATTAGTTTATTCTGTATTACGAATACACTTCGAATCAGAAAGTAAATATTCCTAAAACAATTTTATTAATTCTCTATAATTACTTTGATTTTTAACAAATGCTTCGATCCATCCTGTCCACTAAATAATAATTCCTGACAACTTTAAAAAAATTACAATATCAAATAAACGACGTAAAACGGCATGTTTTTTAATTTCTGCCGATGCTTCCAAATGAAACAACGACCGGCAGATTTAAATGTGCCATACCTGCCGCTTAATGCCTACGGAGAGAATGTATGTTCGCTTGCTCATCGACTTGTTATTTCGTTGAGTTTTACGTGTAAATCGTCAAGCTACGGATGAGTTGGGGTCGGCTAGCCGAGAAGTCAGATGAATGGCTCGGATCATTCATTTTTTGAGAAGTCTATTATGCGCAGGGATCACTTAACGCTCGGATTGATCAAATCCTTTTAAAAATCATGAATAAAATTTAGTCTGTATTATCTGACAGATTTTTTTTACTTCACAGATACAAATATTTAAAAAATCTATGTCTATAAATGTGTCCTGACCGGCCGCCACTGAATTCTAAAACTGAGACACGCGGAGGGCTAAGGATTGCAGCACAAAATATTTCACTTTATATAATAATTTTAAAATATTAGTTATTTCTGTCCATGAGTGTAGGTACCTACCTACCGCTTGACCGCTTGCTACCACTTCCGGTAAAACATCACCTTCGATTATTTTTATTAGGATACCCTGGGCCTAGATTCCGTGCACTACATGTCGCTTTCTATCGATATTTGAATATCAAAATATATGAATTTTTAGCTTTAATTGAATTATTTTCTAGTTTTGCTCTAGTTTATCAATTAGAGTATAACCTAGCAAAACTAAAGAATAATTCAATTAAAGCTAAAAATTCAAATATTTTGATATTCAAATATCGATAGAAAGCAACATGTAGATATCTACAGTGCACGGAATCTAGGCCCTGAATATTGGTACCTATATTTTAAAATCTTCTTTTAAAAATTAATTTTTAACACCGACAACTCATTTATTTAGGTTTCTTTAAAGAATCGCAAATTTTAGATTTCAAATCCATTTATATTCAAAAATTTAATGTATGTTGCCACTGCCACTCTATAGGCAACCGTTATTGACAGCGCTGGTTAAAACGTTCACCTACCTTTTGCTGCTATATAGGTATTATCAAATTATTATTATATTTTTATAAAAAATCTCTTTGTCATGATCAAAAAATAATTGTTCAAAATGTTATACAAGTTCATTAGATAATGAAAAAATAATACCTAAACGCGACGACGTCTTTTTAATATATTTACGAAATTCTTTGCTAAAATGATTTTATAGTTTAGGTATTTTTGGCCGCATATTTCTACAGTTCTTCAACATATTTAGAACAAAGAACATTCTTTTAATAGTTTTCAAATGAAAAACCAGTTGAAATTTTCCATAATGCATTCCAGACCAAACTAAAGTGACCGATGCAGAGAAATTAAAAAAGCTTCAATGGAGAATATTCCGCATTTCTTAGCCAACTCACCCAGTTAGTTCACTGGAAATAAAAGAATCGAATAAAAAGTAAAAGAAGGAAAACTGGAGCGCCTGCCGCTGCACAAAAAAATCGTGCTAAAGCTGATAAATGGATGAGGAGATAACTAAAGTTTCGGGTAATCGTTTATTGGACCTAAAGGAATTTACTCGTTCGAATACTGGACGTTTACTATTTTCTTTTTGAAAAACATAATAAGCAGCATAGACGGAGGAAACTTTTGGAAAGTTGGGTTGGGTTTATTTACGTTGTATAATTATATATCTGACATGATATATCTACCAGGTCATTACTCCGAACTTCTTCTTTAAGTTCCATCCTTCATCTAAGGTTGAAAATCATCATGGCTGACCCTATTGACTACCGCTCTAAATAGTTCTTTCTGCACACTGCATTCGAACTATTCGCTTAAGTTCTTAAGGCAGGATATTCTTCGTTTTCCCATATTTCGCTTTCCTCGGATTTTGCCTTGCATAATAAGTTGTAATAATGAGTATTTTTGCCATCTCATCACATGTCCTAAGTACTCAAGTCTTTTGATAGTTAATATTATTTCCGCTTCATTAGATGTCCTTGTAATTACTTCCACTTTTGGCATTCTTTGAATCCATGATATTCGTAGGATTCGTCTGTACACCAAATTTCAAAGGCGGCCACCTTATTCAGATGGGCTTGTTTTAATGTCCATGCTTCCAAGCTAAGAAGAAGAGCAGGGAACACGTAACAGCGAGGCATCCTTAGACGTAGTTCTAACCTTATATCCCCACAAAGTACGTACTATTTCAATACGTGTCTTAATTTCTTTGGTTTGGTCTACATTTTATGTTATCCATGTTGCTAAATATGCAATAGTAACTCCGCCAGTGGCGTAGAATGTATGAAGGGTGAACCATTCAATTTCCCCTATCGCACGCCTCTGGTAGTAGACAGAAACGTTTATTTAACCTAATGTAGTAGTGTTTACACTACCTACAAATAGTTAATATTTAAGCCAAATCACTTAAATAAAATGTGGCTCCTTATTGAGTTGCAGGATGTTTCATTTAAAAATTTAAAAATGATATATTTGTACCCAGTACTTTAAAAGTATTTGACATATCCTTATCATACTTGTCAATAAGTGTAGCAACTATGTATCCTGTTAAATTATGTTAAATACACGTTTCTCGCTACTACCAGACGCGTACGACAGGGGGAAGTGAACGGTTGACCCTTTCCAAATTCTACGTCACTGATGGAATTGCTATTCTAGCATAATTTTTAGGTTCTCCAATAATTTCTATGTAAATAATATACTCTTCATTCGTAACGATAGCATTCTTAGTTTTCGAGATATTTGAAATTAAAAATGAACGGGCACAACATATTAAATCAAAATAGATAAAGATATGCCGTTTCATTTTCAACTTCAAATATCTCGAAAACGAATGGCTTTATGGTTACGAATGAAGAGCATATTATTTACATAGAATGTATTGGAAAATCCAAAAATTGCACAAAATATAGCAATTCCGCCAGTGGCGTAGAATTTGGAAAGGGTCAACCTTTCACTTTCCCCCGTCGTACGCCTCTGGTAGTAGCCAGGAAAGTTTGTTTAACATAATTTAGTAGAGTGTATAGTATATGTACCTACACTTGCTGCCAAGTATGACAAGGATAATATGTCAAATGGTTTTAAAGTACTGGCTACAAAAATAGTTTTTAAATTTTTAAATAAAACACCCTGTAACTCAGTAAGGAGCCATATTTTATTTAAGTGTTTTAGGTTAAATCTTCATATTTTGTGCTAAGGTTTCTCCATTTACTATATGGACCTTTGTTAATGAAACACCCTGTATATTATTATTAAGGCATCCTGTCAGTATATTTGTTTTTGTACTTGATTTCTCACTTGTCTGCCCAGGTCTCCGTAGCTGCCCAGAGTAATTCCAAGGTATATTATTTCCATTAGTTGTTCAACAGTGATTCCATCAATTTCTATTTTACATCTGATTTGATTGGTTCTTTACAAATAAGGAACACATATCCTCATCTGGTCAATACTATCAAAATTAGAAAGACGTCATATCTAGGACACATAATGCGCGATACGGAATATTAGAACAGCTCCAGGTAATATTAGAATGCAAGTTTGAATGTCAAAGGGGTATAAGAAGAAAAAAAAAGCCTTGGCTCCGAAACATCAGACATTGGACCCACACAACAGGGAATGACTTAATCCATTAAGCCCAGAACAGACATAAATTGGTCATATTGATCGCCAACCTCAATAGAGAAGGCACTTAGGAAGTTATTAACTGATTACAATTATTGTTTATATACTTCAAGATTATTTTATCATAGTACAGTCGGAAAATATTTAGTCCATTTTAATTTACCGACCTGTTTGCTCTAAAGCTGACTTAATATCTACTAAGATTATTTTTAACTTTCTTTTAAAGACAGACGCAGAGAGAACCAAAGAAATGAGATAAATAATCAAAAGACTTTCCACCTTTCCTTTGAATATTTCCACTTTATGTCAATATATGTTTTAAGTTATATATTCTGATAAGATGGGGTACATTCAATTCACACATTAAGGCAGAAAAAGCCTACGACCTGTTGAAAATATTACTATTTAAAATGTATTAGCTATTTTAGGGTGTTTATTTTGCAAGAACTAGAGTTGTAACAACTGAATATCATGATAAAGAGATTTTTTTGCTTCATCGCTTGTGTATGATTTGTTTTTATTAACATAAGGCGTATTATTAATACATATTACCAAATACAACAGTCAAAACACATTTTCCAGTTTTCTGGTTAATACACGTTTCCGTTAGACTTTTATTTAAATAAGTTTTAAAAAAGTAAATTTTTTAAAAACCAAAGTAAATATCAATACGAGTCGATAAACATAATATATCTAGTTACTACTGTACTAGGTTTGTTTCACAAGTTTTTTTTGTGGCATGAGCCACACTGAGATTTGCACTTACTTTTTATCTATTTTTCTTTTGGATGCAGTGGTAGGCTATTGATTATATTCAAAATAAGATAGCTAAAAGGAACTAAAACGTTAACGTGGTTTTATTATTTCATATGGTCAATGGACATCTATATATGAAAAAACCGCGGGGTGCTACCATTTATAGGGGTGCGCTTTTGAGAAATGGGTGAATTAGTCCCTGGGCACAGGTTACATTAGGGTGAGTTCTATGCACTTTTGGTACAAACATGGCTACATAAAAATTGTTCCTGGTTAAATTTTCTATCTAAATATCACTTTTTAAAGTCAATGATACTTTTTTTTTACAAAAATATATTCAAAAGAAAAAGCACAAAGAAACCCAAAAGAAAGAAATTTTGTTTGTTGTCACATAACTTTTGTCCACGAAGATATAGGTATAGACATTGCTTTACAGAAAAAACGCCTACATATTTCTTCTTTAAAATGTTGTTTAGTAGAGGTAATTAGGATTTATAGTTTTCGAAATATGATTTTTCACAGTTCGCCACTCACAGCAATTTTGGGCAATTTTCCTTGTTATTTCGCAAATATTGTTCTGTAACTTTTTTCTACGTAACTTTAGGTATATGCAATGGTACACATAATAGGAATAGAAATCAATTACCTTTAAAATGGTCTACTTTATAACGTTGTACGGCTTTTTTTTTAAGAGATTATGGTTTTTCAAGGTTTTATACTTTTAATGATTTTTTATAATATAATATAAAAATAATATATTATTATATATGTATAATATAATATTATATTATATATTATGTATTATATATTATATATTATATAATACCCAATATAAAAAAATATTATTCTCTACATTTTTTTAAGATTACTTTTGAAATTTCTCATTATAACTTTTTTTTCTTGTTCATGAATATACTATATATTGCTCAATAAAGAGGGCTTACTTTCTGTTCTTTAAAATGGTGTATCATCTATGTTTAAATAATATGTAATGGAAACCGAGTGATTCTTTGATATTTTTGTACCTGTATTATTTAAAATTATTTCTTTTACAAAAATTACATAAACATTAGTCTTAGAAAACATTACTTCAGTTAAAATTATTTAAACGTTGACATTTAAAAAATTTTCAAAATCAAAGTCCATCTCTTCGTTAGCATTAGCTTCAATATCTTCCTCTGACACCTCAGTTATCTTAAGGTAGACTTCCGCACCAAGCGACCGAGACAGGAGACCGCGACAGGCGACAGATAGGTGGCGAATAGACGATAGTTGGTCGCTGGTCTCGGTCGCGGGCTGCAGAACTACCCTGATATAATTGCATTGAGAGCAGTCGTGGGGAGACCTCGCCTATCTGTCGCCTGTCGCGGTCTCCTGTCTCGGTCGCTTGGTGCGGAAGTCTACCTTTAGAGTTCCCACAATTAGTACCCATGCACATGCACCCTTTGCAGAATATTGAACAACTAATTCCTATTTTCCTACAACCGCAGTTTTTGTACACTCTTTGGTATATTTACATGCTATTTTTTCAAGCAAACCTTGTGGTGCAAGTGCTTTGACAGTAAATATTGGAATTAATCCATATTTTGAAGTTTGCCCGGCCGAGTCAAGTGGATCCAAAGTATTACCTATAAAAAATAAGATTCAATCATAACACACAATCACATAAAAAAGTTATAATGAGGAATTTAAAAAAATAATCCTATAATCAAAAATCGTTGCAAGTACTTATTACATTTTGAAAAATCATATTATTCAAAAATAATCCTAGAATTTTTTATAATACACCATTTTAAAGTAAACAGAATAAGCTTTCTTTGTTTATTATATAATATATACCTAAATGTAGAAAAAAAAGTTATAATGGGAAATTTAAAAAATAATCGTAAAAAATATAAAAACTCGTTAAAAGTATAAAGTCTTGAAAAAGATAACCTCTTTAAAAGAAGTGTTATAACATTATAAAATACAACATTTTAAAGGTAATTGATTTCTATTCCTCTTACATGTACCATTGCATATGCCTAAAGTCACGTAGAAAAAAGTTACAGAACAATATTTGCGAAATAACAAGGAAAATTGCCCAAAATTGCTGCGAGTGGCGAATTTTGAAAAATCATATTTCGAAAACTGTAAATCCTAATGACCTCTACCGAACATCATTTTAAAGAAAAAATATGTAATTTTTTTTTCTGTGAAGCAATGTCTATACCTATATCCCCGCGGACAAAAGTTATGGGACAAAAAACAAAATTTTTTTTTGGGTTTCTTTGTGCTTTTTCTTTTGAATATATTTTTGTAAAAAAAAGTACGTTTGACTTTAAAAAGTTATATTTAGATAGAAAATTTAACCAGGAACAATTTTTATGTAGACGTGTTTGTGCCAAAAGTGCATAGAACTCACCCTTATGTAACCTGTGCCCAGGGACTAATTCACCCATTTCTCAAAAACGCACCCCTTTAAATGGTAGCACTCCGCGGTTTTTTCATATATAGAGATTCATTGACCATATCACATAATAAAACCCCGTTAACGTTGTAGTTCCTTTCTATAGTACATAATCAATATCCTATGGTACATACTGACTGTTTCGTGTTTAATTACAATTATTATTAACGTTAAACGCTTTTTACTAATTTTTACACGTGTAGCAACCTAAAGATCACACGCATGTTGTATGTTGTTACACTCGTTATTAATAATATTAACCAATAATTATTATACCTATATTTTGGTGATCTTTCTAATATTATTTTACATTTGCCATTAGAATACAGAACAAAACAATAGATAAAATGAACATTTTTCAATTGAGCTTTGTATTATTTTGTATCATTCACGAAAGATTCTGTATTATTTGTAGAATATGTCTCATAACTTGACGAACCTTGGAAATACGCATAAAATATGAATCCTAAAAACATTTTTCATACGCAACCAGTACAAAGTATTAAAAATTACAGTTAAAAAAAAATAACCCTCCAATTATTTTACTAATGCAAAAGTTGTCGAACTCGTTTTTGCTATGAGAAGGTACTAGAGACAATGAAAATGTTTTCAGTAATGTCGGATTTCGTTTGTGGATTGACTTCAACAAATAAAATGAGTGAGTCAGGTTCACCTGTGAATGAGTGAATCAGTCGACCACAAAAAATAGAAAAATAGTCAACTTATACTTACTGCAGTAAATGCGCTCATTTTTCAAACTTTTCCCACGGAATACGTTTTGTTTAGATAGGAAATATTGAAGACAAATTGAAGACACTTTTATAAAAAAGAACTGTTTTATAATAAAACCTTTTTATTATTTATAGGGGAGAATATAAAATAATTTGACGATATAAAATGCTTAAAATTCCAAAAATTACATTATAATAAAAAAGTACTTTTTATAATAACACGGTTTTTTTATATACAGGACACAACATGTTTTGAAAGAATAAAATATGAACTTTTAGTAGGTGTATTAACTGTTAAAATTATAATTCCAAAAATTACACTAGTATAAAAAAGTAATTCTTATAATAAGACGGTTGTTTAAAATGGTATATTATATAATATTTATATAGAGTAATTAACTTATAAAATATGAATTTTAAGTATATCAACTTTTAATTATTTTTTAAAAAAATTAAAAAAAGATACGTAACATCCGTGTTCGAACTAGGGAACTCTCGGTCTGCATTCTAATGCCACTGACCCACCATCAATTTGTAGATACCGATTTATTACCGTACTTTAAAATATCATTGCATTAGTCACGTTTGAAAATAGTTTGAAATAAAAAACAAATTTATCCATACAGGGTGATTGATTAGTGGGGTAAATCTCCGTAGATCCGTTATAGTAATAGATAATATAATATAATAAATAGCAATAACAGTTAATAACAAAAATTATAGCCAAATATGATTACAGATTGATAATCAGTAATAGTAAACTTGATAAAAATAATAAACTTAAAAATAAAACCCATAACTAAATTAAAATTCATGGTGACGTTTCAATTATTACTTTAATCATCGTCAGAATAATAAGTTTCTTGAGCGGATGCTTTAAAATAATTTTAAAGGAACAAACGATAACATTATCCATATTTCTTTTGAAGCCACCCTTAAACACGCAACAAGACATGACGTGTTTGAAATTATTGACTTAACCCAATGATTGTCAATGTCATTTTTTACGTTTTCATTAATTATTGTTTGTTCCTTTAAAATTATTTTAAAGCATCCGCTCAAGAAACTTATTATTCTGACGATGATTAAAGTAATAATTGAAACGTCACCATGAATTTTAATTTAGTTATGGGTTTTATTTTTAAGTTATTATTTTTATTAAGTTTAATAGTAAACTGTCAGTTTTAGATGATTTAGACATGGTCATAGAGAAAAATGGTCAAACGTGATCGCGAACATCCATTAGTGGATTGCATAAGAAGAAGAAGTCATGGCTTACCTAAAATTTGGATAGATTGATACACGTAATTAATAATTTGCTCTGAAAAATGAAAATATCTCGAAAACTAATAAATTTAGACATAGGGAATGTTATACAAAAATTAAAGTACGGTAATAGTACTTTTCGATAGTGATATAAAATTACTGAGAAAATAATGTACTTGCGTTTTGACTCACCCTGTATTCAATATAAAGAAAATTAGCAATATCGATCATTTATGAAAATTTTGACAATAAACACAAATTCTGTTATGTCATCAATAAACGATTGCCGTTGTGCTTATTTTTATTTATACAGGGAGTTAAACTTGTTACGATTTTCATATAAAATTGGTTATAACTTTGTAAATACCCTGTATAAGATACTTAACCTTTATATTTTTGTAATGGAGAAGTTAAGAAGATTTCGAATATAGAATAAAATACAGGGTGTTTTATTTAAAAAAAAAACATAACTTTGATCTGCCACTATGTTATCGAACACCCTGTATCATTCTAACTAATTTTGTAATATTAAGTTCAAAGTTAGCTACAATTTTTGTTATCAACTTTTATCGCTATCCAATACTATAATAACGGATCTACGGAGCTTTACCCCACTAATCAATCACCTTGTATAACAGCAGTTAAATATTGCATTGTTAGCTAGTTCAAACCTATTCTGAAAATTTCAGGTACCTACGTAGCCTAGAACTATTTTTAAAATGAATTAACAAAATTTGCGGTGTCCGTGACAACAACCAAGCCAAGTATATAAAAAGGTTTTAAAATAATATATTTTGTAATTTGTAATTTGTACAGGTTCCTACCTAAACATTAATGTTGTAAAACAAAATCAGCAGATCACATACTTCTATATGGCATATCGAATAAAAAATCTAGACTGGAATTTTCCAGTCTGAAATTTTCCAGACAGTAATTTTCCAGTCTGGATTTCATAGAATTTGGAGTAGCCTGCAGTTAATTTAAAACAGGAATATATTTGCCGCAGAACTAAATAAACAATAAATAAAACCTGTTTTCATTTATTTTCAGGCCTTCAAAATTTGGAACCCATTAGTAAGATTTTGAGACAGTCGCAAATTTTCGAAAGTATATTATTTAGTTTGTATTTAGAAACATATTATTTAAAAATTCCAGAAAAAACAATACTATCAAACTCAAATTGATCAAAATAATAATCATATATTCAACTAACAAAAAGACAACAGAACAGAAGAGATGGAAGTAGTAGTAAAAGAAGGTATATTTTTAAAAAGAAAATTAAAATGCCAATAAAAACAGCAAAAATAGTAAAGCAGTACCTATGTCCAGACCAAATCTCTGTAGAAAGCTGAAAATGCATAAATGAGGGCAACCTTAGATATGTATGGTGTGTTTATCAAATTTAAGATTTATTAACTTTAAAATGAACTTTGGAAAAAAAAGTATTGATT
The DNA here is from genome assembly GCF_917563875.1 of Diabrotica virgifera virgifera. NCBI lineage: Eukaryota > Metazoa > Arthropoda > Insecta > Coleoptera > Chrysomelidae > Diabrotica > Diabrotica virgifera. The sequence goes on from NC_065443.1 coordinate 302,972,443, forward strand.
TTGTTATTTCCTTTTTGTACTTCACTTTACAATAAATGAGTAATAAAAAACTGAATAAATACATATATGTGTTAACATAATATCTTAAATATTTATACAGTAATATCTAGTTTAAAACATAATTATTTGTAATTAAAATAATTTAGAAGTTACTTTTACTATCACAAAAATATATTAGGTCAGAAATTAATAGTAAATTGCCGATAATTCAAACTTGAATAATAATAATTAAGTAAGTATCCTTAGAATCGCTTAAAACATAACAAAATCTGAAACAAATAATCTTCCTTATAGTCTAAGAGCTGGGAGCGGATTTTGTGCGTGATAAGTAGTGATGTGAGTTGTAAAATTACATAACTTACGTTACATAAATTACACGTAACTTACGGTAATATTACATGATACCCGTAACTTAATGTAATTTATGTAATTTTTGGAATTTACGTAATTTATGAAATTTAACGTAACTTATGATAAATTTACATAAATTACCGTAATTTATGTAATTACTGGTAAAATTACATATATTATGGCAACTTATGCGCGCGCAATTGTCGTAAGTGCGGTGCGCCGGTGCCGGCGCGCGCGAACCAGTGGGTGCTATTACGCTCGTCGCTCGTTAGTCGTTCCTTAGTCTGAGTCAGGCAGGTTATGTTTACATTTCTGTTATTGTATGTGTAATGTGTATGTATAAGTTAGTTTTCGACTGTTCTTTCTCTATTCATTCACGCAGCGTTGGTTACTTTACATTTATTTATAAGGAAGCACAGAAACTATAAGGTAAGAAATATATTATTTCTACAAACAGCAAAACACGTGCCGGTGATGTCCATAGCAACCTTAGATTGGGAAACACAGGGGCGGGCCTATCGCATATCGACTGTACGTTAAATCTAACGCGCGTCATTTTATATGTGGCTACAGTACTTAATTCTGAATTCGGTTTACCAAGTTTTATTCGATTTTTTAGATTAGTTTACTGTACAATAACTATAAGAATGATAGGAGCAACGGGGTACTTGTGCATGTAGCATGTGTAATTGAATTACACTGACATAACTTACTAAATAAAAAATTTTGATAACGTTGAGGGCAAAATAATGTAGTTGTCCGATCCAGTATTCTGCTTATTCGAATTTCATTAAATTGTTACACAGATTCAATTTTAATCTTTCTTCTATTTAAGGATGCCTAACAATTTTTTATGCCCTCGTGCCCATCAAATACTTTGAAAAATAATGTTTTTTCCCTTCTTAATGTTTAAGTCTACCTGAATATTTTTTTTAGGTCATAAAACATGGTGAAACGTAAGACAGATATCTGGCTTTATTTTGAAGTGTTACCTGCGGGTTCTTCTAATCAAAAGACCATAAATGTGAGGTGTAAATTTTGCAAGAGTGTACATGCAAAAAATGCTACAAGAATGAAATCTCATCTTCAACAATGCACTTATGTGCCGCATATGATAAAACTTAAATTCAATATTTTAACTCCAAAGTCAAAGGGGAATCACTCTAAATTTCCATTTGAAACATCCATGAAAAAGATCACATCGGCAAAATTGGATAACGATAACACTGATGCTGCTTGTACATCATCAACGGTTTCCACAGCATCAACATCTGCTTCTGATAACATTCATGTGGAAACACCTGTTTGCACAAAAATCAACAGAATACAATCATTTTGTGATCGAATGACACACGAACAAAATAACGAATTGAATATTTTGCTTGCTAGAGCTATTTACACCAGTTCAGCACCACATTCAATTACCGAGAATGAAGATTGGAAATTGTTTTTTAAAAAAATTAGACCTTCATACACCTTACCATCGAGATATATGTTATCAAATCGTCTCCTGACCGAAGAGTACGAGCGAGTTGAAGTTCAAGTTAATGATAAAATTAAGCAAGCTGACAATTTATCATTGCAATGCGATGGTTGGTCCAACTTGCGAAATGAAAGTGTAATTAATTTCATTGTTACAACACCCGAACCGTTATTTGTCAAATCAGTACTAACAAAAGCAGAGAAGCATACCGCAGAATATATAACAAAATTAATGGTTGAAGTTCTGGAGGAGTATGGACCTAAAAAATTTTTCGCTATTGTGACTGATAACGCAAAGAATATGAGGAAGGCTGTGAGACAATGTGAAGAGATGTATCCCCATCTTGTATCATACGGCTGTTTAGCGCACACATTACATTTATTGTGCAGCGATATTTTGAAATTATCTTCAATAGAGACACATTTGTCACATATTATACATATCGTTAAAACTATTAACCAGTGTCAAGTACTGAGAGCTCAATTCACAGAAATAAGAAATGAGATGAAGTGTGGAGTGTCTCTTAGCCTACCTGTAAAAACAAGATGGGGTTCACATGTAAAATGTCTTCAAGATCTGACTAAATGCAAGTCCGTCCTACAACGTCTAGCAATATCTCCAGATAAAACAATTCAAGATAGAATACGCAGCGCAAAAGCAAATTTACTTGATGAAGGATTCTGGATAAATTCTAGCGCTCTTGTTGAATTGCTTAAGCCAATTACTGAAGCAATAACACGTCTTGAAGGAGATTCTTCGTCAATTCATTTGGTTTGTGAAACTTTCGCGAAAATCGGTAGTAACATATCTACTCATTTAGAATGCGTGAAACTAACGGATTGCGAAAAAACAGAAGCGATGGATAAATTTATATCAAGGAAGGAATACGCCCTTCAACCGATCCATTTTGCCGCAGACTTACTAAACCCTCGGTCTGTTGGTGCAAATTTATCATCAGCCGAAAGGATTGAAGCGATGAAATACATTACTACTATGTCAACCACGACCACGATAGAGATTGGTGATGAAGGAGTGTCAAAGATTACTGAGGATTTAGGAAACTATTTAGCTAAAACAGACTTTTTTGGCGAAACATTTTTATGGAACATACTCGATAATGTCTCTTTGGTTACATGGTGGAAAGGATTTTGTGGACATTCATGCCTCTCCAAAGTTGCAGTCAGGATATTGACAATGCCGTGCACTTCTGCGGCAACAGAGAGAAGCTTTAGCTCCCAGAGCAGCATTCATACGAAGAGAAGAAATCGCCTAACAACTCAAAGGGCAGCAAATTTAAATTATATACAATATAATTCAAAATTGCTGAAACGTTCACGACAACATCACATACAAAGTCAATATCCTATAGAAGAGACTGTACAGAACAACGTTTCGATAGAAGGTAGAAACTTACAGAAGGAGATAGAAGTAATTGAAAACCATATTTCCGAAGAGGAAGAATTAGACGAGGTAATTTTAAATTTAGGCATTTTTTAGATATGTGATATGTGCATGTGATATATGCAGTTTGCTTCTTTTCCGATTTTCCAATGCATTCCACCGTTTTCGAATAAAAAATTATAAATCTTATGTTTTCAGACAATATCATCATGGCATTCAAATACAACAGGAAATGGAAATTCCGACGATGATTTTAATTTTGCTGACTTTGCAATGACCGATGATGAAATTGATCAAAGAATGGAAACTAGGGAACAGAGACCAGCACGCATTTTGAGACAAAGCAAAGTGAACATTTTAGAAAACGTCTTAATGAAATCGGTAAATTAGTGTAAACACATACATATTTATTGTTTATATTCCAAAATTATCAATTTCAGGGTAAAGGCACAGAACAACCCCAAAAAAAAACGGAAGTCGAGAAGGATACTTCAGATGCCGAAAACAAGGTAGTTAGATCTGTATATATTATATTATAAACCCATTATTTTTACTCTCTATGTTTACACTTTCCTATTTAATTTCAGGATGCAGTTCTGGATTTGCCGGAGATAAAAAAAATTACACAAGGCTCATTGGAAGAGCAAACAATTGAAACTTCGACGTTTTATAACAAGAAGGTCTCCAGTTGTCTGCGAAAAAGGAAGTTGTGATTTATAAAAGCCGCTTAAAACAAAACTAAAGAACCTATGTTTTCATTTCTTTATTATTTGTATGTATTTCTTATCCACTTTTCTTTATTTCATAAGTATGTAGTTACTTTGTGTTTATTATATTCAATATGAATGCAAACAATTGATTTTTTAATACAATGAACATAAATTACATAAGTTACATAAATTACATCTGGTTTGTAATTTTTGGGTAATTTTACACGTGTAACTTACAATTTCTGAAATTACACGTAATTTCACATCGCTAGTGATAAGTAATATGGAAAAACTATACGGGGATATGTTGAATTATTTGTGTACATGACTTTCACCAACGGCCGGAAACCAGAGTTGGGGCCGAGGAGAGTTGGGGCCGAGGGTAGTTATAAGGGGCCAAAGTCGCGGATTTTATTATTTTTTTTATGACGCTCATGATCAAGATAGTGCACCAAAATTTGGTAATAAGTAGGTCATGACGTACCTAAGTAAAATCTCTAGGGGCTCAACGCTGCGTGGCCGACAAAGGGGTGGGGGTAGGGGTGAATATAAAAAATATAAGGGGTTTTTTGCGACGTTCGTGATTGAGATAGTGCACCAAAATTTGGGAATAAGTAGACCATGACATAAGTAAGTAATATTCCCAGAGTCGAAAACCAGAGTGGCGGACGAGAGTAGTTATAAGGGGTAAAAGTCGCGGTTTTTATTTTTTTTTTGTGACGCTCATGATGGAGATAGTGCACCAAAATTTGGGAGTAAGTAGGTTATGACGTAACTAAGTAAAATCTTCAGGGGCGGAACGCTGCTTGGGGTACAAAGGGGTGGTAGGCAGGGGTGAGTATAAAAATATATGGGGGTTTTTTGCCGTTCGTGATCGAGATAGTGCACCAAAATTTGGGAATAAGTAGATCATGACATTACTAAGTAAAATCTCCAGGGGCGGAACGCTCCGTGGGGGACAAATGTTGTGCCGGGTCACAAAAAAAATAATACACACTGCGACTTTGACCCCTTAAAACTACCCTCATCCCAACTCTGGTTTCCGGCTCTGGGGATTTTACTTAGCTAAGTCATGGTCTACGTATTCCCAAATTTTGGTGTACTATCACAATCTAGCACGTCGCAAAAAACCCCTTATATTTTTTATATTCACCCTTTATCGGCCACGCAGCGTTCCACCCCTGGATATTTTATTTAGTTACTTCATGACCTACTTATTTCCTAATTTTGGTGCACTATCTCGGTCATGAGCGTCACAAAAAAAAATAATAAAAACGGCGATTTTGACCCCTTATAACTACCCTCATGCCCAACTCTGATTTCCGGCTCTGAGGATTTTACTTAGTTATGTCATGGTCTACTTATTCCCAAATTTTGGTACGCTCTCTCAATCACGAACGTCGCAAAAAAACCCTTATATTTTTTTTATTCACCCCTGCCCCACCCCTTTGTCGGCCACGCAGCGTGCCACGCCTGGAGGTTTTACTTAGTTACGTCATGACCTACTTATTCCCAAATTTTGGTGCACTCTCTCGATCATGAGCGTCACAAAAAAAAATAATAAAAACGGCGCCTTTGACCCCTTATAACTACCCTCACCCCCAACTCTGGTTTCCGGCTCTGGGCATTTTACTTAGTAATGTCATGATCTACTTATTCCCAAATTTTGGTCCACTATCTCAATCACGAACGTCGCAAAAAACCCTTTATATTTTTTATACTCACCCCTACCCCCACCCCTTTGTCGGCCACGCAGCGTTTCGCCCCTAGAGATTTTACTTAGTTACGTCATGACCTACTTATTCCCAAATTTTGGTGCACTATCTCGATCATGAGCGTCATAAAAAAATTATAAAATCCGCGACCTTGACCCCTTATAACTACCCTCGGCCCCAACTCTGGTTTCCGGTAGTTGGTGAAAGTCATGTACACAACTAATTCAACATATCCCCGTATAGTTTTTTCATATTACTTATCACTCACAAAATCCGCTTCTATCTCTCCGACTATTATAAATACGTTCACCAAAATATAGGTAGGTGTTAAAACTAACAAATTAGTGACTACAATCTTAACGCTAGCATATCATAGACATTAACAACAAAAATATAACTTTACTTGTACATAAACACATAATTTTAATATGATCACTATATTCACTATACTGTACATATTTATTTATACAACATTGTTTAGAACAAAATAAGTACACATTAATTATTATAATTGGCTCGAAATTTAGACAAATTGGCATTTTAAATTCACTAGAATAGAAACTCTGTAGAAAAAATGTAATTGAAGCAAAATTTTAGGAAAATTTAAAGAATATGTGTGCTGTATTTTCAAAAAGTAATGCACCCACATATACCTACAGTGTGTCAACTTCAGAAAAGGTGCCACCCTTTGTAATTTGGTCCCCCTATAGAGAATATAAAAATATGCAAAAACACGTCAAATTTATTGGTAAGGGAGACATTTGGTAGACCAGTTTTCAACTAAATTACATCAACCCTCTAGCGGAGGCGGACACACACCCCACAATTTTTAATGGTTGAGGGATAGCTCATTTTAAAGATCGTTTAACAACCTTTTTAAAAATACCACACACATTATAGTTTATTTAGTACTTTTGGCAAAATCAAGTGAAACCATAAAGGAGTATTGGAGTATTTTGAGTATTTTTTGGAGTATTATTGGAAAAATCAAGTAAAACTCTATAGGTGTTAAGTATCGAGTTCAGAACTCCAAAAATATTTTGGAGTACTTACCTATTGAGTCCAAAAAGATTTTTCCTAAAGTAGTGAAAAGAAACATAATGTGGTATTTTTGAAAAAGTAGTTGAACGACCTTCAAAATGAGGTATCACTCAAACCCCCTTCCATTGGAGATTTTGGGGGTTGTGTCCGCCCCTGCTAGAGGGTTGATAGAATTTAGTTGAAAACTGGCCTAAAAAATGTTACAAATAAATTTGACGTCGTTTTTGCATATTTTTAGATTTTCTATATGGACCAAGTTACAGTGGGTGGCACCTTTTCAAATTGACACAGTGTATATTATTTTAATAAGATACTTATACTGTGGCAGAGTGATAGAAACCTGTAGGAGGGCAATCGGGTGAAAATTGTTATATCTGTGCTTGTCAACACTTGTCCCAACTTACTGTGGGTGCAATACTTTGATCTTAAAAATCTGTATCTTAAATGATGATACTAATAAGTTGTAATTTTCAGAAACATCGGCAACAACTTGATTCCATTTTTAAATTCGGATTCATTCCCTCCAATGGACAACCTGGTTGTACTGTAAGTAGGTCTTTTGAATTTGATCCTTTATGAAATCTTTTGAATTGGCAACGAAAAACTGGTAAATGTGTATCTATTATTTAATTTGTTACGAGGGATATAAGCTTTTACATTTTTTCCATAGTTTATTTAGCATAAGCTGTTCAACATTTCTATATTTATATCAAGTGTAAAATAGTGGTGTACTAGTTAAATAAACTGAAGACTAAGGAAATTGAGGCTCCGGGATGTATTCTTATGAAGATTCTAGTGAGGGAGCTCAAAGCATGATGTAACCAAATGGGGTGCAGTCCAACCCGGAAACTAAGTGAGTTTAATATTATCTATTAAACTAATATTATTTTTAGTTAAAAGTTATCTACACATTTAAATACACTCATTATACAACTACATGGTAAAGCAAAAATTTTTTTAAATGTTACACCCTGTATATTTTTTATATTGAGATTACTCTCATAATTCCTGTTCTTAAAATATGAAGTTCGCACTACCTTGTCGCTATGAAATTAACACCATGTATATAAAGAAGGAATACATAAATAATTATTAATTTTATGTATTAAGGTAAACAAATGTTCTAGTTTTCGAATTAGGTTTAAGAGGAAACAGTAGCGATCAACAGGTAGCAAAAACGCGTTCCAAGATTGCGGCTGTAATTTTGAATATTTTTTGGAGATATTTGGCACACGTATTCGTAATATAATAAAGAATGGCGGTACAGAGCCCAATTTGAAAAATTTATTAATATGTGGAAATTACTCTGCAATTAAATACAATATTAAAAAAACTAGCCTGTACCGCCATTAAGAAGAACCAAAAAATATACTTTCTTCAAATAAACTTTTTTATCTGATGCCTAGATTTTGTGTCATTTTGGAACTACGTCGAACCCGTTTATTGGAATACCTGTTAAAGGAATATCCCGCTTTAAGGAATAAAAATTTGAGGTCCCGAAACGTTTTTACCAGGCACCAATGATCGGTTATTAGAATAACCCCGTTATAGGAATACTTTGGCTTGGCACGAAGGCTATTCCAATAAGCGGGTTCGACTGTACTAATTTTTTTATTTCATTAGTAGTTCCAAAATGACACAAAATCTAGGCATCGGATAAAAAAGTTTATTTGAAGAAATTGTATTTTTTTGTTCTTCTTAATGGCGGTACAGGCTCATTATTTTGTGTTAAATTACAGAGTAATTTCCACATATTAATATATTTTTCACATTGGGCTCTGTACCGCCATTCTTTATTATATTACGAATACGTGTGCCAAATATTTCGAAAAAATATTCAAAATTACAACCGCAATCTTGGAACGCGTTTTCGCTACCTGTTGATCGCTACTGTTTCCTCTTAACAGAAATCATTAACGAATATTCGTATACAGTGTGAACTACAAAAGAAATTTACGATTTCCTCATATTTTTTAAATTTACAAATTTATGTTGTTCTGTTATTTTCTTGTGGCATTTTTACAATTTTAACTATTTATAATGGGAAATAAGCCACAATATTATTAAAAAATGATTTTTATTAACGTTTCGACGCCCAAATCGGGTGCCGTTGTCAAAATACAAAATACTATTAACATAAACAAAAATGTTGTTGCTTAGTAAAAAAATTCTTCTAACAATTTATTTAATTTGACTCATTTATATCGGCAATTCAGATACATAATATGATATATTTTAAAGTAGAAGACTTTAAAATGATATTGCCAATATTTATGAGTTGCGTTCCTGGGACGACTTTACTGAAAGATAGTTCATTCGATTACATGAAATCAACCCCAACTCAAGAATATCCGTCACAAAAAAATCATAGAGGAAGAAATGCAAAAAGTTATATGCAACCGCAAGCTAGGTATCTCATTGAGAACTAGAATACATTAATGCTATGTTCTCTCCACCTTGCTCTATGGTGTTGAAGCCTGGACAATTACAGAAGCAACACAAAAGGGAATCCAAGCATTCGAACTCTGGTGCTACCGTAAAATGCTCAGAATATCCTCCATGAGCCATACGACAAATGGGGAAGTCTTGAAGAGAATAAATAAGGAAAGAGAGCTTATGCTTATAATAAAAGAGCGAAAAACAACGGAAAGCACCGTAAGAAGAAAAAGACCCTTACAAATTGACCCCCTGCCACTTCCCGGTTTCAGATCTCCCGCAAATTATTTTTTTCTATGGATGGATGCTATAAAATATGCAACTTCTCTCACTACTTTCATACATCCAAAACGAAAATTTTTTCACGCAGTGAGAAAAGTCGGCCATTGCAGTGAGAAATATTTTTTCTCACGGGTTCTCCGCCAGTGTTCCATACATATGATAGCCGTTTCCATGGTAACCTGCACAATACAAACACAATTTATTGATGTTGTCAAACAAAATGTGTTGACACATTACTCAAACACCTAAATAATTATTTAATTTTGAAGTTTGAACTCTTGACAAAACTGCATCCATAGAAAAAGTACTGTGTACAACGCATGAGAAAATTACATATTTTTCCCTCGCTTGATTTGTGGCATTCGCCTCGTGCTTCGGCTCGTGCCAACAAACTTCTGAGCTCGTGATAAATATGTCTTTTTCTCACTTGTACAATATACTATCCCATTTTTTTTTTTTGTTGTATTTTCTTACTTTTCCATATTATTACTATTTTCTGGCCTCGATTATCGACTCTGACCTATAACTCAATAACCGTAAAATATTTTTAACAAGTTTATCAAACCCACTAATAAATTTTTAATAAAATCTTATCACTTTTGGTTAATTATGATTCAAATTTTAACACTCGTGGTAAATTTTTGCTTAATTTTTACAATAATTTTAGGAGACAGCTTTCAATACATTCTCTTACTTTCCTTAAAATGTGTTACTAGACTTAAAAATGTATCGATAGAGACAAATTTTATTAACACTTTCATTAAAACCACGGTTTTTCCCCCTCTACATGAAAAATAAGAATTTGATCCATAAACAAGTTAGCTGCCAAATTAAATGCATTATTATTACGAATTTCGCCTAATGACATCGATGGGTTGTGTTTAAAGCTCCAGTTTTCAGTGCATATCGGCAATAGTGGTGAGAGTTCTGACAATATTGGTTGTAGTAGCTGTAGTGTGTAGGAGCTGCTGCAAATATGGTCGTAAGGAAGTTCTTTCCCGGTGGTGCGTACAAGGGAGAGACACAATGGCCCCAGATTATGGCGATACTGATTGGTAAGTAAAAGTTTATTTTTTTTTTAATTTACAAAGGAACAATTTTTCCCTTCATTTATGGGCAAATATTAATATGTAAAAGATTACTAAGAACGTAAGCGCAAAATTGCGGATCAATCTTTTTTAAATGCATCCATTTTTTCGAATCCTGAGAAAACTAGTAAAGTATTTTTCGAAAATTAAAACGCAGAATGAAAGATTATATTATTACCGAGGCCAAAAGTCCCTGAAAATTTCTATAATGTTTATTTTAATAAGTTACAGGGGTGAAAAAAAGAGACAATTGAGTATGATTTTTGATTTCAAAAATATCATTCAAAAGAAACTGTTTGTTCATTCTATGGGATTTTCGGCCCTTGGTGTAGTATTTGGTTCTGCAATTAAATTTTTCAAAAATGTTAATATTACTTTTCTCAGAATTCGAAAAAAATGAATGTATTTAAAAAGCATTGGTCCGAAATTTTGTTATACTCTGTCAATAGATTGTTGTTGCTTTGGTTAAACCATACACATTCTATAATAGGTTTCTTCTGTATCTATCTTTACTGTGGCTTATTCTATCGACTAAGATGCAAAATATGCTATATACAGGGAGGAACTCAATTATGGAATAAAATTATCTCTGCCCTTGTTTTAAAATTATAACAAACCGTCGATGTTTATATATGAATACGCGCTTTTTAAACATAAATTTAAATGTACAGGGTGATTCACATAAGCATAGCATAGTTTAAGATGCAAAAAAGCTTTATTTTTAATGTAACATCCTGTATGGTTTTATATTTTTAAAAGCTACTTAACAGCTTGATTACAATGAATTATATGATTGGGGTCTGTTATGAATATTACAGGGTGAAATTTTGAAATTACTGACTGTGGAAACCGCTTATGGAATAAAATTGTTTGTGTCCTTATTTTAGAAAATTATAAAAAAGTGAATTAACTTAATTTGCACTTAAGAGAAATATATTTACACAACATAACATTATTAGTCACATAATAAATTAATAACAAAATAATTCTTAATTGATAATTATTCATTTTAACCACTTACATTTTTATCATTAATAGATACAACTAAATGCTTTTAAGGTACTAGTACACTTTAAGAAGACCAAAAATCAGCATTGTTTTAAGATTTTTTTCTCAGAACCGTTATTAAAAATGAACATAAAACTTTTTACATTTTAATATCTAACTCTCAGAGAATACAAAAAATAAATCTTTTTTCATTTTTGCACGTACACTAACATTGTAGAATGTGCCAAAATCGAGGCCTCGAAAAAAAAAGTAGTTCCGATGTCGAACAGTTAATCTCAGGATTGGGATCTCTGAAACAAAAAAATCGAAAGGCATTTGAAAAAGAAAGGTTTCTTTGAAATATTTGTAAAAAAATCGCCCGTTTTTCTTCAGTTTGTTATGGTTAAAAATATTTATTTTTTATTTTTTGGTTAAATTGTGGTAAATTGTCACGTAAGAAACTTTCCTTTTGCAAATGCAGTACGATTTTTTCGTTTAAGGGGGGGGGTATGGTTTGAAATCAACATATCAAGCACATCTTTGTGAATTTTTTTCGAAACTATGGTACAATTATTTTATTTTTAAATTAAATAAACATATCAGTACAATTCAAAGAATATTTAGAAAAATATTTAAACCAAGATATTGAAAAGTATGCCATTGGTGACAAATTCTGACAGGCAGCTCACAAAAAAATGGATTTTGCGGTGGACATCAGAACTCGTCACTAGATCATACGAAACAAAAAATTCAAAAAGATTTAATTAGCTTATGAGTCTTACTAGGTCACAACGTCGAGTTTTTTTTTTATTTTTAATGATTTTTTAATTTTTGGCATCACTCAGAAATCAAAAAATTGAAATTTTTGGTAAAAATTTTGTGAAAATCAACAGTTTTATTATTGTTGAACAAAAAATAAGCAAAAAAAGAATAATATCTCGACGTTGTTACCTCATAAAATGTCTCAAGAAAATATGTGCAAAATATCAGGTAGATCGGCCTAGTACTTTTTCAGTTACAATGTCCACAGCATGTGAAGAAGTAGTTTTGAGAAAAATGCGTTTAAAGTTTTGACAACTGCATCTTCATCTTCTTATTTGTCTGCCAAATCGTAAAGTGATGCACATTGAAATATGTTTTTTGAATCGAGGAGTAATCTACAAAAGAGAAGGCGAACAGTTGTTTAACATTTCTCACTACGCTCAAGCGTGCTGAGAGTCGAAGTCGAAGGTAGGGATATTCAAACACGCTGTATCTCTGGTAATTTGACTCCGATTATTTTGAAATTCTCAGAGAGTATTCTTGAAAGTATGCACTTTTATTTGAAATCATAAAAAAAATTTAAATATTTCAAACCTTACCCCCCCCCCCCCCTTAAAATATCCCAATCCTGAGATTAACAACTGTTCGCTATTCGCCATCATTTTTCGAGGCCTCGACTTTTGCGCCCTCTACAATATTAATGTAGGTGCATAAATGAAAAAAGTTATATTTTTTTCCTCTCCAAGAGTTAGATATTAATATGTGGAAAGTTTTATGTTCATTTTTAATAAAGGTTCTGAGAAAAAAATTCTTGAAAAAAAATGATTATTGTTGGTCTTCTAAAGTGCACTAGTACCTTAAATATTTTCGGTCTTAAAAATATGTCTTTGAATCTTTGATCACTTATTATTAATTGTACATTAATTAATTCGAGCGAATTTCAGGGCGGATAATAAATCTGGTTTAATTTGTAGTCTTTTGGAAAATATCCTGGAAAAAATCTGCAATCTTATCAAAAACGTATAATCATTTTTTTTTTAATTAAATGTCCATTACTTCCCTTTGTTGGTTTAATTTTTGATTTTAAATTATTTACTAATAATTTTAATGACTCACACAAATTTACGTGTTATCTTTCTAATAAGGTAATTGATGTTACTATTAATTTATAATTATTGTTTATAATTATTGATATATGCGAGTTGATTTTGCAATTTCGGATTTTTTAATATTTTTTTGCTTCTCGAGTGGCTTCGAAAATATTATCATCAAATTCTGACACTATTAAAATTCTATTTCATTGCAGTGTTCCCGGCCTTCTAATTACTGGTTTAGGTGACAAAGGGATACCAGGGAGTCTTCCTTGATATTTTATCCTTCAAAAGAGCATTTAAGAAAACTGTTTTCATAAAATTTATAAAATTTATTACTAACAGAAAATAATTTCTTATTTCTTGTGTAATTCTATTTACCCCGTTGGCTACACAATAAGTGCAATAAATTAAGTTAGGATAAAAATCTTTAAGTTAACAGCAGCTTTTGTTGTTAATTTAAACATTTAAACACAAAATTTAACACGTATGCCCCAGCACTTGAACGCATTAAACTATTTATATCTGTAATCTCAGTTATAGGATTATGTAAACTATCTTGTATAACTCTTCATCATCATTTAATATTCGCTTGTCCACGGCTGGACATAGATCTCTCTCACAATTTCTCCCTGTTTCGATCTTGTGCCTCTTGCATACAATTCCTAAGCTCTGACCTCTGCTTCGCTAAGCATCATCTCTTGGTCTCCGTTCCAGTATCCGCTTTGTCCATCTTTTATCCGTCATTCTAACCACGTGAGCTGCCCAGTTACATTTCTCTGTTGCTATTCTCTCTACTGCATCCGCTACTCCTGATCTTTGTCATATCTGACGGTTTGAGCTCTTGTCTCGTTGTGAAACGCCAAAAATACCACGCTATATCGCCCTTTGAGACACATGGATCTTTTGCACTGTCCTGCTGGTCATGGTCAAGGTATCCGCTCCGTAAGTCAACACTTGTAAAAACACCGGTTTTTCTTTTAGGGCATATTGGTATGTCAGACGATTTTAAAATACGGTTCAGCTTGCCGAAATCTGCCCAATGTCCAAGTCAGTCTTATACATCTGAGAAGCTCATAGGTTTGGTTATCTTTTTCTATGCGAATCTCATGATCTAAGTATTTATAAGCCATTACTTGGTCTATGAATCTTGTTCCTATATAATATGACTTTGCTGACTACAAGATTTGTTATAATCTGTGTTTTAGATATATTAATTTTCAATCCTGCTTCTAACGAGGAAAGGTTGAGCTGATTTAAAAGTTCTTTGGCCTCATCTATCCTATCAGCTATTAGCACAATATCATCTGCAAATCTCAGGTGGCTAAGCTTTTGTCCGTTTATGTTTATGCCCTTGTCAGTCTAGTGTCAAAGTCAAAGTCTAGTGAACAGTTTCGGTGATATGGTGTCCCCCCGACGTAATCCACGTTGTATGGTGAATTTCTGAGTTTGAACCCACTGTAAGGCTACGGTCAGGCAAGCGTCAATTTACAGCGCTGTAGTGACAGTAAAATTAAGCGCGAAAATTGGTCCTACGGTAAGTGTAGTGGATGGCCAGACTTAGCTGCAAAATATCGCGCAGCAACATAGCAACATATAGTTTAAGATCCGAATAGGAGGTCGAAATGTACCCATCTGCTTGTCGGATGAAACATTTTCTTTATTAATCCTCCGTTAGTCGCTATCGGTGTCACACACCGACGACAGAATTATTCATTCGGGATTTACAAAATAACTGTTTTTTTCTATCGCCACTTTCTGTACCTCTTCCTATCAACTAACCTCGTGTTAGTGTACATTCTTACCTTCTTGGGTACAGTTGTGCAAGTTTTATAGCTATTTTCGGTGCAAGACTCCGTAGCGACTAACGGTGTGGTTATTACTTTATTGGCATAACTTGCAGTTCAGGTAAAGATTTAGCATCTTATTATTGCATTTTATCGGTAAGTTTTGGTCAAGTCTTATTTATAGATGTCCTTTGAAGCCGAACAAAAACGTTGGAATGGAATTATGGGAAATGGTTCCTAGCGACGATGAAAATTATTTTGACGATGAGGGAAGTGAAAATGAAAGCGGTTTTTCATCTTATATCTGTTGTTTTTCAATAAAACATTTGCAAAAATATTTTTCAGTCATTCCTGTATACAATATAAAATATTTGTACGAATTTTATAGCAATAACAATTTTTTTTAAATTGTCGGTCTCTGACACCGTAGCGACTCTTGATGCTCCGTTTATCCTAGCGACTAACGGAGGGTTAAATTTCATACATAGACAAACACGACCAGCATGGGTTGCCTATCAAAATCGTCTCATAGCTATCCTTAAGGGGGCACCGTAAGGATTGAAATCAACATTTTAAGCACATTTTTGTGAATTTTTTTGAAAGTCTGATAAAATTATTTTATTTTTAAGTTAAACAAACGTATCCAGTATAATTCAAAGAATACTTAAAAAAATTCAAGGAAAAATATTGAAAAATAAGCCAACGGTGGCAAATTTTTAAAGACACCTAGAAAAAAAATGGATTTTGCGGTGGACATCCTAACTTATCATTGGAGCATGGCAAATAAAAAATTCAAAAGATTTTATTAGCTTATATGTTTATCGAGATAACCTTGTCGAGTTTTTTAGTTATAACGATTTTTGACTTTTTGGTATCACTCAGAAATCAAAACAACGAAATTTTTTGCACAAAAAAGGCGAAAATCAACATACATATTATTGTTAAATAAGAAATAAGCATAAAACAAAAAATATATCTATAACGTTACCTCAAGGAATGTCTAAAGAAAATATATACAACATTCCAGGTGGGTCGGCCAAGTAGTTTTTGAGTTACAATATCTACAGCCTTTGAAAAAAAAGCAGTTTTGAGGAAAAAGCGTTTAAAGTATTGTTAACTTTTATTTTTTTTTGTCTGTCAAATCGTAAAATGATGCACACCGGAATATCTTTTTGAATCGCAAAGTAATTTACAAAAGAAAATGGGAAAAGCTGTTGACCGTTGTTCATTACGATCAAGCGTGCTGATGCGAACCTGCTGCAAAGTGAGTCGAAGATAGGGATATCCAACACTATCTCCCTACCTTCGACTCGCTTTGCAGCATCTTCGCGCCAGCGCGCTTGAGCGTAGTGAGAAACGGTCAGCAGCTGTTCTCATTTTATTTTTGTCAATTACCCCGCGATTCAAAAACATATTCCGGTGTGCATCACTTTACGATTTGACAGACCAAAAAAATTTAAAATAAAAGTTGACAATACTTTAAAAGCGTTTTTCTCAAAACTGATTTTTTCAACTCCTGTAGAAATTGTAACTCAAAAACTACTTGACTAACTCACCAGGAATTTTGGACATTCCTTGAGGTAACACTGTCGAGATATTGTTTGTTTTATACTTATATTTTATTTAACAATAATAAATATGTTGATTTTCACCATTTTTTCTGTAAAAAATTTCGTTGTTTTGATATCTGAGTGATACTAAAAAGTCAAAGATCATTAAAACTAAAAGAAACTTAACAGAGTTACCTCGAGAAACTCATAAGCTAATAAAATCTTTTTGAATTTTTGTCTACCATGATCCAAAGATAAGTTCTAATGGCCACCGCAAAATTCATTGTTTTTGTGAGGTGCCTTTAGAAATTTCCCACCGTTTGCTTATTTTTCAATATGTTTTCCTGATTTTTTTAATATTCTTTGAAGTATACTTAATATGGTTATTTAATTTAAAAATAAAATTATTCTCTCATACGTTCCAAAACCATTCACAAGAATGTGCTTAAAATGTTGATTTCAACCCCTACGGCTCCCCTTAAGGATAGCTATGACACGATTTTGATAGGCAACCCATGCTGGTCGTGTTTGTCTATGTATGAAATTTAATAAAAAAAATGTTTCATCCGGCAAGCAGATGGGTACATTTCGACCTCCTATTCGGATCCCGTACTAATAGGTTAGGACCCATTCTCACGATTCATTTTACTGCTCTTACAGCGCTGTAAATTGTCGCTTGTCTGGCCTTATAGTCGAGGAAATGAAGCATTTTGGCTCGCAATTTTTTCGTCCAGCATGGATATACTTGAAATTTTCACAGAAGGTGGGGAATAGTCCAAGGATCATTTTCTATATCATGCTGCTGTACGCTAAAACCTTGGGGGTGGTTGCCACCCCATCTCGGGGGCGGGATTTTTTTATTAAATTTTAACCATCGTAAATCGATGTAAAAATTAATTCTAACAAAAATGTTTTTTACATTTTCTTCGTAAAACTAATATTTTTCGAGTTATTCGCGGTTGAAAGTCACAGTTTTTCTACGAAAAAATCGACTTTTTTAGAGGGTTTTTCGAGAATACCTCGAAAAATATGCATTTAATCAAAAAAACTGTAGATATCAAAATTGTATCATTTAGTAACACAAACCATATTCTTTTTCTGTAATATCTTTAAGACCAATAAAAACCGAGATACGGCATGTTAAAAGTTAGCTTTTTTCGTCAAATGCTTAATTTGAAATATTCAAAGCCACATAACGGAAAAACTTTGCATTTTTCGAGGAAAACTTATAATATAATATTTTTCAAGTATATAGTTAGATCTTTCAAAATATAATAATAAAAAGTTTATAGCCTGAAAATTAAGCGACTTATGATCAAAAAAAGGTCGGTACCTGTTTTTATGTATGAAAAAATCAGTGAAAACAACCCCCTAACTACCCTCCTAATTAAAAATTGGTCTTCACCTTTCTGTAATTCCTTTTATATTTGTATTATCAATACACTCAAGAAGTTAGACCTATTTAAAGGGCCTAATTTTAGAAAAATTAGAGTTTAAAGAAAAATTATTTTTTTGCAATTTCCCATTTTTCACCTTTTACTTCAAAATATCTCCGAAAATACTGGAGATACGAGAAAAATGATGGACCACTAAATTGTAGCTTTTTAATAACTAAAATTTTCTTGTGCATAGATTTTCATTTAAGTGAACAGTTAGAGAGATATAGCTGTTTAAAACCTCTATTTACGAGCAAACACCCCCTTATTCGAGCCTTTTAAACCCACCCTAATTAAAATCTAAGGGATCTTACGGAATTTACTTTACACAATATTATAACTCTTCAAAAATCCTATAACGTCAGTTTTTAAAAAACTTTTTATCGCCAAAAATGAAGGAGCTATGTTTATAAAACGATTTTTTTTTTCGAAAAATTCGAATAGTCCGCTTATGGATAATTTTCAATGTATGTATAATACCACAGAACTGGTTCGTATACTGAAAGATGACTAAAAAACTATTTGTATTTGTATTTGTACATATTTGTAAATTCGTATTTTTGTGTAAATAAATGTTTTTGTAATTCCTTAATTCTACTTTTTTTTCTCTATAGATCTATTAAAATATCTACTTAAAAACTGTAATGTTATTAAGGGTGGTTTTTAAGGGTTGAACTATTATGATATTATATTCTATATATTACATTAAGTATAAAACAATCA
Source organism: Diabrotica virgifera virgifera (assembly GCF_917563875.1). Lineage (NCBI taxonomy): Eukaryota > Metazoa > Arthropoda > Insecta > Coleoptera > Chrysomelidae > Diabrotica > Diabrotica virgifera. The sequence continues at coordinate 302,991,286 of NC_065443.1, forward strand.
TTTTTAACCAATCAAATCCAAATTTTACACATATTAAAGTTTAATAATAATAATAATAATAATGACTTAAAGACGAAAAAATGCGCACCTGGATGGGTAAACCTCTGCACGGGCGACATCCCAATGAGGTCAGCCAAGACTATGTCGACAATACAGCGTCGAACTATTGGTTGACATCAGGAAAGATGTTCCCTGAAACAGAGGGTTCATTACTGGCCATTCAGGATCAGGTTATACCAACCAGAAATTACCTGAAATATATCGTCAAAGACCCTCAGGTTCAAAACGACAGATGCCGATATGGTTGTCAAGCCCAAGAAACCATCCAACATATTACAGGGGGCTGCCAGGCATTTGCTGCAACTGAATACAAGGAACGGCATGATGCAGTCGGAAAAATCCTCCATCAGGAGATAGCTATCAAGCTGGGACTTCTCCAAACGGACCATCTCCCGTATTATCAATACGTCCCTGAGAGTATGCTTGAGGATGGCAACTACAAGCTATACTGGGACCGCACTGTGCTCACAGCCGCACTGTGCTCACAGACCAAACAGTGGCACATAATAGACCAGATCTTGTACTAGTTAATAAATTAACAAAACAAACAACACTAATTGATGTGGCGATACCTAACAACAATAATCTACGTAGTAAATTTACTGAAAAGATCGCCAAGTACAGAGATCTGGAAATTCAAATACGAAGGCAATGGAGAATGCAAAGTACCCAGACGATACCGATTATCATGTCTACTACTGGAGTCATTCCGAAGACCCTCCTCGAAAGCATCAAAAAGCTGGGTCTGAATGAACATCTTTATAAGACCATGCAGAAAGCTGTACTACTCGCGACGGCCAGAAGTGTACGAAAATTTTTGGGAGATACACCTGCATTCCAAGTCACCTAGGGCTCGATAACACGGAAAGAGTCCCACCAGAGCTCAATCCTTTTGATACCGTAGGTATCTGGGATGAGTCAATTTTCCCCTTAGAGGGAGTGTGAGCCGTATGGCTAAATCTGGAAATGACTTATAACTCTACAATATTTTTATTACAATATTTTTATATAATTTTTGACAATAAGGGGTAGTTTACACCCCTAAAAATAATGAACGCCGTTAAGCATGATATAGAATATGAAGTACAGGGTGAGATGATCCTAATTCCAAATTTTTATGTTAATCGATGCAAGCCGAAATTATTCTTTTAGGATAAGTAAATTTTTAATATATAGCTCCAACAAGGGTGGTTTTAAGGGTTAAAATATTATGATAGTATACCTTAAAGCATAAAACAATCATTATGTAACTAATAAGAACCAAATGTTGACGATGTTAAAGTTTAAAATGTTATTTTATAATTTTTTACAATTAGGGGTAGTTTTCACCCTTAAAAAACTAAAAGCGTACAAGGGATCAATATAGAAAAAGAACTAGAGCTGGAAATCGATGCTGGACGAAAAAATTGCGAGGTTTTGTCAATTTTTCAGCTTCATTTCCTCGACTATTATAACCATAACTGTCGCAGTAGAAATGCCTGTAAGTAAACACGTTGTATTACACCCCGAGAAGAGGAAGACCGAGACTTAGGTACCAGGGCAACCTAGAAAATGATTTGAAATTTATTGGAATTAGAGCATGGAGAAGAGTTGCCTGAGACAGGGGCGAATGGAAGATTGTTCTGAAGAAGGCTTTGGCTTATAAAGGGCTGTAACGCCACCGATGATGGTATTACACCCCAAAAAGTTTTGTTTTAGTTCCTGTATCTTTCAATTATTATATATTTCATATTCTTTGCCACTTCAGGTTACATAATAATAATTTTGCTTTGTATTTACTGACCTTTGTAGAAATGAAAGATAAGAATATATATTTATGAATATTTAATATTATTTATATTTTATTGCTTACTGTAACCATTTTTAATTTTTTTCGTCACGTTTTTCGTTATCTGGGAATAATATTTTGCTAAAATATATGGAGTTACAACAATATCTGTGTAAAAGGTACTAAAACCTTTTTTTACTAATAAAAAACTTAAAAAATAATTATTATTGACATATTTCAATTCTTATATTTGCGTAAACGCAAATTTATTTATGTTTTTATTGATGGTTCTATAAATTAATTATTATGTTCCTATCAAAATATGGTGGCAGTTAGCTAGAATATGGTAAAATTCTAAAGGGTCTAATAATAGTTTTTTAAGATTTGAGTCAAATTTTTTGAATTCAGAACTATTACGTGAAAAATATCTACAAATTGGGTCAAATTTTCCTCAATTTTATATTTATTTTACCATAAAAGCTTTTAAATGTTTCTCCATTCACATTACTTTCAATTTTATTAGTAATGTTTACTTTTCGTGTAATGCAAATATCACCCTATTATCCGTTACTTAGCAGTTTTGCTTATTAAATTATGAATACATACACATTTATTTGGAAAATGGAAAAATATACAAAAATAATGAGTTGTTTATATATACTGACCAATCATTCTTAAATGACATAAATGAGATTAAATTGAAATTACTGGAGAAATAGAAAACATTGTTGAATATTCTCAAGTCTAAAAATTTTTTGTAATTACAGTTCACAATAGATTAATATCCATTGGAAATATATGCTTTATCAAAATATTGTTCTGCTTGTCTTCACTTTTTTATGTTTTATTTTTCTTAATTTTTCAGTAAAAGATCCACATTGGTTCTAGTTCTTCTTTATAGACTTCAAGTATCATTTTTCGTGGCATCTCTGTTGTATTTTTCTATCTGTTTATTGTTACTTCTTTCTCTCTTAAGGCCGTCCACTTCCTCCTCTTTTAAATCTCCAAGAAATTCTACACAAAGGAATCATCGTATTGTGTGATTTGCACGTTCATATTGGCCGTGTCATATCAGTACTAAATAATGCAATTTATGATTTATTGGTCACTCAAATGTTTTGCACAGTCTAAGTATTTGCATTGTTATAATACACACTCATGGATATATTTTGTAACTGCCTATGATTCACTCTGATATACCACTACTGAAATGACGGCGTTCTCATAAAATTTATCTATTAGTTTAATTAAATTATTTTTTGAATACAACTTTTAAAAATATAACTTTTTGTTCTTTTCTGCATTGAACATCAGTCCAGGTGTCATCAGTGTCACAACCAAACTTACGGTTTGTGGAAACCGATGTCGTATATTATTTTGCACTCTCGATTATTTTGTCTTTCAGATACATTAAGTGTTTTCAGGATCACTATCAACTTGATCGAAAGAAAGGTTGTTTTCTTAGAATTCATTGATTCTTGAGGAATTTTAGAACATGGTCTTTTTTATGGGTCTCCCCATATGAAATCAAATTAAAGAAAATCCCCAAAATTGCAATAAAATCAATAACGATAGTTAGCGTGTTATATTTTTCTTTTGCCGGTCAAATTAATTTTTAAATAATTAATATTTAATTGTAGCTTCTATCTTTTTCTTATCATTAGTCATTTATTTTAGACTAATTCAAAAGAATTATAATATTTTCAACGAAAAGATAAACTAATGGTATTAAAAAGGCTTCACAATGGTACAGTCATCGTCAAATTAAAACAACTTTTATCTTAATGATTTTTATTTTAATGATTTATTTTTAGAAATATCAATTTAATGTTTGGCTTAATGTAAATTTTAAGATATTTCTACGTTAACTTCTCTTCATTATAAAGAGTTGCTATTTAATGTTGAAATTATTTACCTGTAGTCGAGGAAATGAAACTGAAAAAATGGCAAAGCCTCGCAATTGTTTCGTCCGGCATCGATTTGTACAAAAATTTGGGATTAGGCTCACTTCACCCTCTAGTTCATTTTCTATATTGAGCCGTTGTACGCTTTTGGTTTTTTAAAGGTGAAAACTACCCCTAATTGTAAAACATTATAAAATAACATTTTAAACTTTAATATTGTCAACGTTTGGTTCTTATTAGTTACATAATGATTGTTTTATGCTTTAAGATATACTATCATAATATATAAACCCTTAAAACCACCCTTGTTGGAGCTGTATATAAAAATTTTACTTATCTTTAAAAGAATAATTTCGGCTTGCATCGATTTACATAGAAATTTGGGATTAGGATAATCTCATCCTTTACTTCATATTCTATATTACATATGCTCAAGGGCGTTGATTATTTTTAAGGGTGTAAACTACCTTTTATTGTCAAAAATTATATAAAAACATTGTAACCATTAATATGAGTTGAATTTGGTTTTGATTGGTTAAATAATGATTGTTTTATGCTTTAGGATATAATATCATAATATTTTATTTAACCCTTAAAAACCACCCTTAATGACATTACAATTTTTATAAGTAGATAATTTAATAGATCTATACAGAAAAAAGTAGAATTAAAAAATTATAGAATAGAATAGAAATATGCTTTATTGTCACTGAAAATTTTTACAATTTTATGGACAAAGCTTACATACAGTCAAAAGAAAAATAATATCAACAACAAATAACATAAATAACAACTACAATTTACTAAAATTAGATAAATCGTCAATATACAGTAAATATGATATAAAACCAAAGACAAAAACAATTAATTGCAAAATTTATATAAACTACAAATTGAACATACTTACAACAAATAAAATACATTAGGAATTGACAGTTTAAGCTACTGCGTATGAAACCCAATTTTCTTAGTTATTCATTAAGAAATTCTTCTATTGAATAATAATGGTCTTTTAGATAGATAGGTTTTTGTCATTTTACGGAACTTTGGGAAAGATGTTGCAGATTTATAGGTCTGGATCCCGCGTATGAAAAAAAAGTTGATTAATAGCAAGCTTAAAATTTGTTAATAGCTTAAGGGTGTCTAGTCGGATAAACTTTGATATATGGGAACACTGTAACAGGTGCAGTTTTAATTGTGGAACAGGTTAAAAATTTGGAACGGTCAGACCACGAAAACAGCACATTTATTTTGTCCGACAGAATAGACTTAAACTCTCTGAACAGAGATTAAACTCTCATGCAAAAATCAGACTGCTATTTATCATCTGTCATAATTCCTGTCATTTGACATATTCTACAAGTTCCACTCATTAAAACGCACATTTCGTGATAAATGGCAATCTGATTTTTGCATAAGAGTTTAATCTCTGTTCGGAGAGTTTAAGTCTATTCTGTAGGACAAAATAAATGTGCCGTGTTGGTGATCTGACCGTTCCAAATTTTTAACCTGTTTCACAATTAAAATTGCCCCTGTTTCAGTGTTCCCATATATCAAAGTTTATCCGACTAGACACCCTTAAGCTATTAACAAATTTTCAGCTTGCTATTAATCAACTTTTTTGATACGCGGGATCCAGACCTATTAATTTGTAAAGGGAGATGGTTGTAAAGTTTTTTTGCGGAATATATTTTTTTACTTTACTAACTCGGTGGATGGGATCGGTAAATAAATATCAAAGATTGAATTTCTGGTGGAGTAAATATGATTGGGCCTTGCTGGAAAGACATGAAGGTGTTTGCGAATTAAACAAACCGTTTCAAGAATATATAAAGATGGAAGTGTTATAATTCCGTGATCTCTGAAGTAACTTCTGCAATATGTAGATCTTCTGAGGCCAAACAGATATCTTATTGCTCTTTTTTGCAATTTAAAAATAACATCAAATTGAGCAGCTGTACTAGAACCCCAAAAAGGAAGACCATATCGAAGATGAGACTCGAACAACGAAAAATATGTTATTTTAGAAGATGCTAAATTAAGTCCTCTTGAGACAGATCTTATTGCATAGCAAGCTGAGGCGAGTTTCTTACTTAACGAATCGATATGAAGTGACCATTTGAGGTTGCTGTCTAAAAAAATACCAAGAAATTTTACAGAATCAACGGTACTGATCTGGCTGTTATTAAGAGGCAAAGGTTGAAGAGCTCCTTTATAGGATAATGCTACTGTTTTATTTATATTAAAAGAGAGTAAATTAGAGTCAGACCAGGTCTTTATCGTCAGTAGATCCGAAGTTATAGTTTCATGAAGAGATGCAATAGTTGGGTTGCTCCAAGTGATACTGGTATCATCAGCAAAAAGACAAAAAATTCCCATCGATTTTTAAATTAGTGATGTCATTTATAAAGATAAGGAACAGAAGAGAACCCAATAGTGAACCTTGAGGTACTCCACATGCAATGTTTTTGAGACTAGAGTCAGTATCATTTGCTCTAACTAGTTGTTTCCTATTATTCATGTAGGATTGGAACCAATTCAAAGAAGTACCTCTAATTCCATAGAAATTTAGTTTTTTAATCAAGATGTCGTGATTTACACAATCAAAAGCTTTGGCATAGTCACAGAAAACAGTGGCGGTATAAAGATTATTATTTAGTGCTTGATAAACCTCATCTAGTACAGAAAACACGGCATCAGTGGTACATTTATTAGTTAAAAAGCCGAACTGATTTTGAGATAAAATGTTGTTATCAACGATAAAGGACATAAGTCGAGTTTTAATGAGTCTCTCAATAATTTTGGAGAGTACCGGTAGTAAGGCAATATGTCTATAGTTGCAGGCATTAGATTTTTCACCACCCTTATGAAGAGGAATAATAATGGCTGTCTATAGGCACTCTGGAAATTTACCTTTTTCGAAGAAATCATTAATTAGTGAGACGAGGATTTCCAACACATTTTCTGTGAGATTAAAGAAAATTTTTATAGATAGTCCATCATTACAACAAGATGATTTGCTTTTGATACGATTGATTGTTTGGGTCAGTTCAGAGTTATCGACTGGTTTTAAAAAGAATGAATTCGAGACTTTTCTTGAATTAGGGAGATAAGAAATGGGATCTTGTTGCGGCAAAATAGTTGATGTTATATTTTTACTCACATTAACGAAGTAATCGTTTAAACTTTCAGGATTTGGAAGGGAAAATGAATGAGCTGTGTGAGTTTTATTTCGAGGATCGTTTGTTATAGACCAGGTTTTTTTGCAACACTTTTAAAACTTCCCAGACGATTTTGTTAATAGGCTTTTTTAGCTGATTTGACAAGTTTTAGATATGTTGTCCTGTACTTCGTGATATGTTCAGTGACAGAAACATTGGTAGTAAATTTCTTGATGTATAGAAGTGAACGCATATTCTTGGCTGATATGCGGATACCTTTCGTAACCCAAGGTTTTCGATGTTTTGGCTTAATAGGAATTAAGGGAAATGCCTTATTGAAGATGCGGAGAAGTTTTTCTAGAAAAACACTGAAATTATAGTCCACGTGTATAGAAGGAAATTGCCACCCAGAAGTTAAGCATACATTTTGGAATTTACGGAAATTCTGGGCGGAAAAAATCCTACCTAAACGTCGGGTTTTGAGGAGGGTTTGCTGAAGATATTAAACTTCGTATACACTGCTTCATGATCAGATAGTCCCGCATTAATAACTGTAGAGCAGACATCAAGGAGTGAGAAATCTGAGACAATATAATCGATTATGTTAGATGTAGTTTTTGTAATCCTTGTAGGAGAATTAACGTGCATTGAGAGACCATACGATTCAAATATGTTGACCAGGGACACTTGGGTAGCACATGCAGCAGCATAATTAATGTTAAAGTCACCGCATAGAATTTTTCTGCTTTTATGAGTCAGGTCATCAAACAAATTTAGCAGGTTCTGAAAAAATAGTTCCACGGTAGAGTCAGGTGATCTATAAATGCAAATAATTTTAAGATTAAGATTTTTATTATAAACTAAGGAAAACTCAAAGATGGATTCACTTAACAAAAAGTCATATTTTGTTACCAGAGAAAAATCATTATTTCTAGAGAGAATTAGGGTGTCTCCATGAGCCGAACTTGGACGATCATACCTGGCAATTGTGGTATATTTTTCTACAAAAAAAGGCTCGTTGACTTCAAGCCAGTGCTCTGTAACCGCAACTATCGGGGAAATTCTAATTCTTCCAGAAACAAAAAAAATTCATCAGAATGATTTCTTATAGAACGAATATTAATCAGGACCATGCCAAAGTTGTCATCACTAAAATAATTTGAGGTTTCTAGTCCCTCAGAACACGTCGTGTTGTTTAAAAATTTCGCTTTGGAGAACCAGTGGAATAATAACTTCGGTGGCATTCCCTTGACTTTTGTAGGTGTATAATTCTTTCCGAACTGAGATAGGACCTATAAGCGGCAAGATCAGCTTCCACTTCAGCTGGACCAATTCCGTAGGCATGGTTAAATTCTAGAAGAACTTTTCATAGTTCTTCGGTCTTAGTAGGTAATCCTTCGGAATTATAAAAACATTTATTTACACAAAAATACGAATTTACAAATATGTACAAATATAAATACAAATAGTTTTTTAGTCATCTTCCAGTATTCGAACCGGTTCTGTGGTATTATACATATATATTTAAAATGCTCCATAAGCGGACTATTCGAATTTTTCTTGTAATTTGAGTTATTATAAAAGATTATACCTTTTCTTAATGAAAATGATTTTGTATTTTCATTAAGAAAAGGTATAATATTTTATAATAATATAAATAATATTGTACAAAATAATATTCTTTAGCTTTAATAATTTGAGTTAGTAGCATTTTGTTTTTGCGTGTGAATAATATACTCAGCAGGTGATCCATCATATACCATCCGTCTTACCTTCAATCACTAACCCATAACTTCTTTTCTTCTGATTCAAGAAGATAGTTCAAGATATAGTAGATTATTATATAATATTATTTATACAATATGTATATCCAAAATAGTTCAATACATAATAGTAGAATGTAGAATAGTAGTTATTACAATCATTTGGTGAATCTTTCTTGTATATGTAGATTGTCCAAAAAAAAATTAAAAACTTCGGGGAGCAATCCCCTTTTCATTTAGGTTGGTCGTACCAACTTAAAAACCTTGGCGGGCTCATGCACCACAACTTTGCTTATGACCGTCACATGATCAAATGCATAGTTTACAATTCTATAAAACATTCATTTTTATTTAAATATATTTAAATATAAACTATTTCTTTCAGGTTCACTGGCAGGCCTAACCGAAGGATTACTGTTCGCCTGGAGTTCACCCTTCCTTATCAAAATCACCCAAGACAAAGTTAACTACGACATCTCAGAAGAACAAGCATCATACTTCGTCACAATCCAAGCATTAGCCATAAGTTTCTGCTGTCCCATCTTCCCTTACTTGTGCGATAGGATAGGAAGAAAGAAAACCCTAATGTTAATTAGTATTCCCCAAGTGCTAAGTTGGATATTAGCTGCAGTGGCAAAGAACGTCTATGTGTTTTATGTTGCTCGAGCATTGGCTGGTATGGGCAATGCTTGCTTCTATTCTGCGTTTGCGATATACATAGGTGAAGTGGCCAATCCCACTGTTCGAGGAACCTACGGCAACTCCATAGCTTTTACTTTCTATCTTGGTGACTTCCTAATTGCCGTTATTGGCAGTTACTGGTCTGTACAACTAACCTCTTACGTTTGTGTGACTATACCAATCTTGTTTTTGATACTGTTTAGTTTTATGCCCGAATCGCCTTATTGGCTTGTCATGAAAGGTAGAGAGGAAGAAGCCAAAAAGTCGTTGAAGTTCTTAAAAAGGAAAGAACACGTAAATGAAGACTATATCCAACTTAATAAAGACGTAGAGAGGCAGATGTCGGACAAAAAGGGATTGAAAAGCTTGGTTAAAACCAAAAGTAGCAGAAAAGGTTTATTAGCATGCATATTCCTTAGATTCTCTCAGCAGTTAGGTGGTCTCAATGTGTTCATGGCTTACACTCAGTTTATTTTCCAAAAATCTGGTAGTTTCTTGACTGAAACTCAAGGCGCACAGATCTACACATTTCTAAACTTTGCATTCAATATTATAGTTTCTATGTTTGTCGTTGATAGACTTGGTAGACGAAAGGGATACATTACATCCCTACTGGCAACTGCTGTTATATTATTTACCATGGCAACATACTTCTATTTAGATGGGAACACAGATGTAGACGTCAGTTCTTTTAACTGGATACCATTGGCTGGTATGGTTTTATATTTAGTGTTTTCTTCTTTCGGAATGGCAGTGATTCCGACTTTAATGTTGGGAGAGGTCTTTTCGGCAAGACAAAAAGCTAATGCTATAACCATTTTGATATTCGTGCTTGGTATTGCTTCTTTTGCAAGTAATCAACTCTTCTACTACCTGAATAGCCATGTAGGCTTCTACTTTCCATTTTATTTCTTCTGTGCTTGTAACATCTTGTCTAGCATTATTGCCTATGCGATCGTTCCCGAAACAAAGGGAAAGACTTTGGAAGAAATTCAAGAGGATTTGAGAGGATGTGATGAGAAACCGAAGAAAGTTGATGGTGAAGATAAAATTTAGATCTAATTTACTGGTTGTGCTATTTAAGCTTAAGATACCAATGTATAAAGTATTAATTCGGTTTAGAGAGAATTTTGTTAGACTTTTTAGGAAGCAGGAATGAGAAAAATGGATATTTATAAACGAAAGATTAGTCCAAGTAATGAAGCTTGAAATAGGACAAAACCTCGCAATTTTTACAGAATGAATCGATTTGCTTGAAAATTTGAAAACAAGTAGGGGATAGTCCAAGGATCAAAATCTATATGCTGCTGAAAGGCGCTTTTACCATGGGAGTGGTTGCCACCCCATTTCGGGGATGGAATTTTTTTTATATGTTTTGACCACAAAAGTTGGTAAAAATATTCATTCTAAGCAAAAAACGTTCTATACATTTTTTTGATAAAATTAATAGTTTTCGATTTATTCTCTATCAAAAGCTCCAAAAGTTTTCGTGTTATCAAAACAACTTCACTTAACAAAAATGTACCTTTTAAAAAAATAAACAAAACCGTTTTTTTTTTAATTTTCTTTAAGACCAAATCGAGCTATACTTTATTATATGTTAGCTCTTCTTCGCCAAATTCTAAATATTGTAGTTTTTAAAGTCAAAAGACGGGAAAACTGTGCATTTTTCGAGGATAACTTGTCCAAACTAATTTAGAAAATTTAAAAATATCTATCTTCAGAAATAAAAAAAGGCTCTAGCTCAAAAATTAAGTGACTTATAATGAAAAAAATGTCAGCCCTATTTTTTCAGCGAAAAAGTGATCGGAAGCAACCTCCTAATTACCACCCTAATTAAAATTATTCATTGACCTTATTTGGTCTTCTTTATTTATGTATTATTAATAGGTTCTAGAAGTTTTAACGGCTTAGAATAATCAGTTTTTAAAAAAATGGAGTTAAAAGCGAATTACGAATTTGTGTAGTTTGGAAAAAAATGGCCTTTTCTTCAGAATAGGAATATTAGCATCAGACATACGGAAAATGTTTAAATATGAAATTGTAGCTTATTTAATTCCCAAGAAATTGGTTTGCAAAAATTTTTTCTACGGCAAAAATTGAGTGAGCTATTGATAATTAAAAATTGTAAAAACATGCAAAAACCACCTTTATAGTCGGTTCGGTAAACTCAGACCCAACTGGCTAATGATTTTAGTAAGTAATTTTGCCAATTTTGGCAAAATTGGCCAAAAACAAAAAAAAAACACATACTAGTTGCGTCTAAGTTTAGCGAACCGACTATACCAACCCTTTCAAAGTCACCTCTTTTTTCCACTGACTACTTTAAATAGATTAGTGGGCTTATAGATCTTGTAAAAACCTACAAAATTCTTTTTTACCAAACTTTCTAAGATAAAAAATAAAAAAGTTATTAAAAAAAAGGACAAATCCAATTGGAAGCATAATAATGTGTAAGTTAGTGGTGTTTTTAGTCATTGGCCTTATTCATTCGTCTTTATTTATGTATTATTAATAGATGCTAGAAGCTTGACTGGCTTAGAATGATTAGTTTTTAATAAACTGGAGTTGAAAGCGAATAACGAATTTTTGTAATTTGGTAAAAAATGCTGTTTTCTTCATAATATACAGATTAGCATCAGAGATACGAAAAATGTTTAAATATAAAATTGTAGATTATTTAATTCTCAAAAATTTGCTTTGAAAAAATTTTTACTACGGCAAAAATCGAGTGAATCGTAAATGTGTATTATCGAAAAACATTGATTTTTTCGATATAAAAACTATTAATTTTATCAAAAAAATGTATAGAACATTTTTTGCTTAGAATGAATGATTTTGTCAACTATTGTTGTCCAAATATAATAATAAATTTCCACCCTCGAGATGGGGTGGCAACCACCCCCATAGTAAAAGCGCCTTTCGGCATCATATAGATTTTGATCCTTGGACTATTCACTACTTATTCTCAAATTTTCAAGCAAATCGATCCATTCTGTAAAAATTGCAAGGTGAAAAGCTTCGGTTCCTGGACTAGATATAATGTGTTCGTCAAAAACATTTGTTCTCCAACCTTATAGATAGTCTAAATGTAGCAACCTCTCAAATAATTTTTTATTTAGATAATTCTACTGTGATATAGATAGATATTTTTTAAAAATGAAAGTTGGACAGCAAATTATGTTTTCCTGATTTATATTACATATTTTATAAATATTTAAATTTTATTCTGATTATCTTGAAGTCCTGTTTTTTATTTTTGTTTATTTGAAAGTGAAAGGCAACTCAACCTTGCCTTTCACCTCTCTCACTGACCTAATTATTATCACGTACCCACGTACGACGTGTGAGTCCTATGTTGCCCTAGGACCTTATCCATAGGGTTTATATTCATCTTTTGGATTTCATAACTTATTTAATTATGTAAGACATTTAGTCAACGTTTGAAGGATTTTAACCTTTTTATTTTTGGGTGACTCAGCATGATAGGCTTGTAACGTTGATGATACTCTTTTTAGAGAGCGAAAACGTTTTATTGTGATATTTGTCGTCCTTTTAAAGGCTTTTAAATAAATATACCTTTTACCAAGGAAAAATCGGTATATTTTTATTTCATCATCGGCTTGGCTAAAGTCTATAAAAGTAGCAAATCACCATAGATACTAGAGTTTTAGATAATAGGGAACTTGCATATTTTTCTTTTGTTACATGTTCAGTTTTGTTTAAAAATGAGATTTTCAAAATTTCTCGCTTCAAAAGCTCATAATAATTTCAGGAGTACAAATTTAAAATCTTCTGTAATTTAAAATAGTTCAAACGACCCGTGATGTCACATAGTTATACTTTATTTATGTTTATGGTAATATTTATGTATATTCTTCTTCTTCTTCTTCTTCTTTAGTTATTGGCCTCCACCTGCTTGGGTATTTGGCCAGCTCATCGTCGCGGAATAAGGGAAAAATATTTTTTGTTGAGATTGGAGATTGATAGAGTTTTTGAGGGAAGCACAGAAAAGAGGGTTTACTACGGAAAATAAAAGAAAACACTATGTGTTGTTTAGTGCCATTTTGTAAAAGTACAAGTTTTCTATGTATTTAAAACAGTTCAAACGATCAAAAACACTTGTGACGTCACATAACTGTATTTTCTACTAACGTTTATAATATAATGTCTTCTTCTTCTTTCTCATAATCCTTAGTGCCCTCCAGGGGGTCGGATGTCGGGTTCCGCCTTTTATCCATTTCTTCCAATCGCTTCTATTGGTGGCCAGGTTCTTCATATCCCTCATACTCATGTGTCTCCTTTCACATATATCCTGGATCTGGTCCATCCATGTCTTCCTTGCCCTTCCCTTTTTTCTTTTGTTTCCCATTTTAGCTTCATATACCTTCTTGTTTGCTCCATTCGTTGTATGTGTCCAAACCAGCTTAATTGTTTGTTTTCGATCTTCCTCATTATCGGCTCTTGATGCAGCTCTCTTCTTATATCTTCATTTCTGAATCTATCAAACTTCGTAACTCCAGCTATTTTTTTTTATGTATTTCATCTCGGTCGCGTTTATCATTGATTCATGTTTCTTTTGCACAATCCATGTTTCCGCCCCATATGTCGTTATCGGATTGACTATGCTGTTATATACTCTGAGTTTAGTTTTGTTGTTTATTTCTGACTTTCCAAAAATTGTATTATTTAAAGAGTAATACACGTTAGTTGCCTTCTTCAGTTTATTACTTATTGCTAAGTCCGTTTTCCCATCATCTGTTATTATATTTCCCAAATATTCAAAAGTAGATACGTGTTCTATTACGTGTTCCCTTACTATTATATTAGTGCTCCTTTCTTCTTTCTCATCTTCATTTATTATCATAAGTTTTGTTTTGTTGAGATTCATTTCCATTTTTAAATTCTCTATCTCTTTTTGCCAAATATCTATTAATTTCTGCATTTTCTCTACTGTGTCTGTGATTAAAACTATATCATCAGCGTATAGAAGGGAGTTGATCTTTATTGCATTTAAGTATTTATATCCTACTATGTATTGAAGGTTTCTTGTTTGATCTTTGGTATTTTTGATTAAAGTATCCATGAATATTATAAACAAGAGGGGGCTTAGTCCATCTCCTTGTTTAATTCCCTTATCCCATTTAAAAGTGCCTGATCTTTCTCCATTTATATGTTTACTTGACCTTCTACTCCCATATATATATATATATATATATATATATATATATATATATATATATATATATAGATGACTTTTATCATCTTTTTTGGTACCTATATTATAACTTTCCAATATTTTCCACATTATTTCTCAGTTTATCGTATCAAATACCGCCTTCAAATCAACTAACATGAGAAATAGTTCATCCCCTTTAGGGCATTGTCTCTCTATTATATTTCTTATAATGTAGACGTTATCGTTTGTTTGACGGTTTGATCTGAATGCAGCCTGTTCGTCTTCTAATTATATCTCTATTACTGATCTTAGACGCTTCTCTAATTCTCGTGTGTACCTTGAATGCGACCGATGACAAGCATATTGCTTTATAATTCTCGCATTCATTATGTTGTCCGTTTTTGTATATTGGTAGAACTATGTTTTTCTTCCAGTCATCTGGGATTTTCTCTGTACTCCATGCTTTCTTGCATATCTGTAATAGCCAGGCCAGTCCTCTCCTTTTTCACCCATCCATTTTATCATTTCTGGATCTGTTTGGTCCTCTCCTTCCGCTTTTCCAAGTTTAATATTGTTTATAGCTTCTTCCAGTTCTTCCTTCCGTATACTCTCTGGTTCTTCTTCCAGTTCTGGTCTAATAATACAATGTGCAATTTAAAATTATATACAATTTTGTTGAGTTTGTTGGTGCAGAATATAAACATTATATAACCATATGACGTCACGACGCATTTTGGGCTAGCTGCTATAATTTGAATTTAGAATCGTCTTTAGGGGCCAAACGGAACACAAAAACAACTTTTTTATCTTTGATACATGTTTTAAATTATGTTCTGTTGGGATTTATAACATTTTTTGAATTTAAAATTTTATGCAAGTCCCTATTCATTGAAGGTTGAATAAAGGTGGAACTAAATGACAATTCGTAATTTTCTTTTTCTCTAGTCTATATTATTTTTCTGCGTTGAATAAAAATAGCCGGTTTTGTAAATGTTCAAAAATATTTTCATCCCATTTGTGGTTTTCATGATGGAAAGTTTTCATCGTCAGAAAACAACTTAACAGTATGTATTTCAAATGATTTCTTTATGCATACTGCTTGGAGTAATGAACTTAGTCGTGCCTGGTATTTAGTCCAAATTTACCGATCGTTAGTGAATCATTCTCTATAAAACTTTTTGAAATCAGCAATATCCGGCGAAACAAATAAATTTTTAGATATTTTTGGACTTCTCTTTAAATGAGAAATTTTCCTATTATTATTCATAGGTGAACAAGTTATTCCCAATATAGTCTATACTCAACAAAAAAAAAGTGGGTTTTTTTTCCTATTTGCTCCATGAAAGTGGGTTTTTCTTCTCTGGAAGCCTTCTGTAGTCCCTGGCCGTTTCGTTTTCGCGTTCCATATCAGAATTCTCCTGCCTTATTACTACTGCAAATTATTTTCGATCACTTGTCATTTGAGACAAGTATCCTGAACTTGGTATTTGCGTCTAGACAAGAATGTTTTTTAGCCAAGAAACGTGTTTTCTTCCTACACCTCTTACACCTCTCCAACCCTTTTTTGCTTTTAAGGTTTAAGGATTAGTTGTAATATAGATATCCCTTTGATATACCATACCTACATGTTCCAGGTAAGACAGTCTTCGATGTTTATAACCACCTCTTCCTCTTATTATCTCTTTCATGTACATGTTGTTTTGCTTCGGAGAATGAGTAACTAGTCTTGTTTTTCATTTGGTCCGACCACCATGTTGAAGAACTTCCTCTGGAGTTTTTTTTCGCTACGTTGCCGTCAACTATTATTCGTGCCATGCCTTCTCTTCTTCTACTTATATGTCCAAAATTTCTCAGTATAATTTTGGTTGATAGTTGTAGTGAGTCTAGTCTTTATGTTAAGCTCTTCTAGTATTCAATTTTTGGTGCGATGTGGGGTTTTGGTATGCGAAACATTCTACTTTGGGCTCACATGTCAAATAGCGCTATAGGGTAGGTGGGGGTAAAGACCCGCAATATCTACTATTATCGATGTAGTGAGATATCAGATAAGTATTTTTTAAAAATTAATATGAAAATATTTGGCTAATTTCTTATTTAGCATAGTGTCTAAGTATGGGCTCTATCTGACTATTAGTTATCCACAAAAGTATACATTTATTCAAAAATGTATTTGCGGGGATTTGCCCCATAAAATGGGGTAGATCCCCGCGGTGCGGAGCTTTTTCACTTATCGTGATAAAAGGTCATACATGCATAAATAATTAAATGAAAACGCTTTTATTAACCTTTAATAACATTCTTGGCTTACAAAAATAAAACAATAATTTCTTATAAAGTACATAGCAACTGTTTTAGTATATATTATAACTAGTCAGATCTTCCGAGAAAACAATAGCATTATGAAACCTTGAAGAATTCATAGTAGGCTTCGATAGTCTTAAAACTATATCCGACTCAGCAATAAAAGACTCTTCGTTTGTTTCTGTGAACTTATAAGTATTTGTTAAACGTCTGTAAAATACTGCATCACAGCCTCCTTGATAGACAGAAATAATCTTCACTACGTAATGACAGAAATAAGTTTTTGTTTTTCCTTGAACTTTAACTACTGCATAGTCATTTGGCATCATTATTGATTCATTGTCCTGCAGTGAGTTACCAATCTCTTCTTCTTGGACGTTAGCCTCATCCTAGGATAGAAAATTATATTCAGAACTGCTATCATGAATGGAATAATCAGCATCGGATTCCGAAGATGATTGTTCTTTAGACTCCTTCTTTTTCTTTTTCGCAACCATAGTGGGAAAAAGTTGTTTTGTTACTTTTTGTTTCAGGCGCTTTTGTCTTTTCAAAACTCGTGCTACCTTTTCAGCAAGTTGTTTCTCCTTCTCAGCTTCTTCCTTTTCTAAACGCTCTTTAGTAGGTGTTGAACTCAGCAATTGTGATTTCAATCCTTTTCTGACCCTTTTTCTTTTAATTTTTATTTTAGGTAAAGGAATTATATCTCTGGGAGTTGCTATTTGATTTTGAGAATCGTCTTCCTTCATAAAGGATGCAATTTCAGTTTTTGACTCCTCTAATACATCGTGGTCTGCACCAGGGGCAATTAAACCTGAAGTAGACGGTTGATGATGAAGAATATTTTCAGAAACAGGATGCAAAACTTCTAACTGATTTTCGTCACTATTAAATATTAACAGTCGATCATTATTACTTGGCTCTTCATCCGGTGGTTGATCTATGACCTCTGATGATAGAAAATCAACTTCCGAGAAAGTATTTTTGTTGAACGGATAGATCCGCGTAGTTCTAAAGGCTTGAGCTGCATTTTCAAGAGTACTCGCTTTTTCAAATGCTATTTTAAACGTTTCTGCAACATTATAAACGCTAAATGTTTCTCCTGGATGAGAGATATTCCAGGAGTCCACAGCCGCATCATAATAAGTCTTTAGCGGTCGGAAAATGCATCGATCTAGCGGTTGGGTTTTGTGACTGCTGTGAGGTGGCAAGGTAAGCAACTCAATATTATTGGATTTTGCAAAATTTACCACCTGAAGATTCGTGTGTGATACATTATTATCTAAAATTAGCAAAATTGGGTTCTCTTTGCTTCCATTTGTGTATTTTTGAAAATGTTTTAGCCACTTCATAAATGTAGGAGTATTGATATATCCCTTGTCGGTTACAGCCATGTCGCATTCTAATGGGCCGCCCTTAATTAAGAGCCTGTTCTCTCTTTTTCGTGAGTAGATGAAAAAAGGAGGCACAAAATTTCCCAAAGCATTGACTGCACACACAGCGGTTCAGTAACGCACGAGCCTCAACTAGTTTGTCTTCCGTTAATACTGCATACTGGATTTTTCTTTTATAGTTTCTAAAATAGAAACAAAAAAATGATTAGATACAATAACATAATATGTAACTAACTTTAAATTGCAGCATGGGGCAAAGCCCCGCATGCGGGACTTTGCCTCTATTTAACTGCGGGACTTTGCCCCATAGTAAACTATTTCAATAAATTGCTTCTACAACAAGAATACAGCATATAAAATACAATGAAATGATATGAAAACAAATCTAAATAGTCACAATAACGACCGACAATTCGCTCTTTTAGTAAATCTTATCGCTATGTGAACAACATTTACCCTAAATAAACACAATTATTAGATCAAAATTACGAAAAATCTACTAACCTCATTTTGTCACGTAATACACTTCCTGGCTGCACGAAATTTTATGACACACTGGACCGTATCAATACCGATCGCCCACCTAACGGCCGGCTCTAGAATATTGCCCGGTAAATTCAAAAAGCTAATGCGTGGCTTTACCCTGTGCAGGTCTTTACCCCCGCCTACCCTACGCTTCAATGTTTAACAGTCAGTTTAGTAAATCTGTATCTTTGTTGACCTTCATTATTACTTCCAGATTAGTTTTCCTTGCCGTCCAAGATATTTTAACAAATGTCTAGGAATCAACATTTCTAATGCTTCAATTCGGTTCATGCTTGATACTTTTAGTATCAACACTTCTGCTATATACCTACCAGAGTACAGACCAAACATTTCACAGACCTATTTCTAAACTTAGATGGTTATTGCAAATTAAATTTTGAATTGAGTGTCTCTTTTTTCCTATTTTGTTATAAAAGTCAAAACATTAATAAAAATAAAGGACTACCTGTAAGCACGTTGGTCATTTATACCTACTCATTGGAAATTAAAAAAAAGTATAAGCAACAAAATGTAGTGATGATTTTTACACTGTAAGGTTTATTTGTATACCTATAGGAAAATATGTGTTTAACGTTTGTGTTAAAAATACAAGGTGGGCCAAAGAAAAGAGTCCACCTCGAACAATTCTATTTTTATTTTTATATTACAATTTTTTGGAATACAATTCATACCAGTGACGTCATCCACCTAAGCGTGATGGCGTAATCGATGATTTTTAAACGGGAATAGGGGTCGTGTGGTAGCTCATTTGACAGGTTGTTCAATTTACTATTCAGTAATATAAGTATTTACATAAATATTTATACAGGGTGTCCAAAAAATTTCTTTTTTAATTACGTCATTAGTATGAAATATATAACAAAAAATTTGTTTAGGCATTTTTGTAAAATATAATAACTACTGCCAAATATCGAGGTGGACTCTTTTCTTCGGCCCACCCTGTATAATTTGATGTACTGCCATCAATAAATAATTATTATTGTTGTATACGCTTTATTAATATATAATTATTCCTCTATCTTACATAATGTGTTCTCAATATATATGTATGTTATAATTTTTACTTCTGTTTTAATTGTTTACCCTCTGTATTCCAATTGGAACTTAGATACTGCCTATTATTTATAGTTTCCTAAAAGTATTTCCCTTATTAGTAATAATTAATAAATTCAAAAGAATCGCATTTAACAACACAAAAATTCTCAGATTTCCATTTTTTTAACATGCCTAGTTTAAAACAGTAAAATATTGAGATACTAGTACACTTTCGAAGAACAAAAATAATCTTTTTTTCAAGAATTTTTTCTCAGAAGCTTTATTAAAAATGAACATAAAACTTTTTACATATTAATACCTAACTCTTAGAGAGTACAAAAAATATACTTTTTTTATTCACTGCACGTGAATTCACATGCACGTACATGCGCATTCACTTTTATTCACATGCACGTACACTAATATTGTAGATGGCGCCAAAGTCGAGGCCTCGAAAAATGATGGCGGACAGTTAATCTCAGCATTGGGATATCTGAAACAAAAAAATCATACTGTATTTGAAAAGAAAGGTTTCTCACGTGACAATAATTTATAACAATTTGACCAAAAAATAAAAAATAAATATCTTTTAACCATGAAAAACTGAAGAAAAACGGGCGATTTTTTCATAAAATTTTTTCAAATTTCCTTAAATTCTTTTTTTTTTGCGGAACTTTTCACTAACGGTGGTAAATTGTCACGAAAGAAACCTTTCTTTTTCAAATGCCGTACAATTTTTTGTTTCAGAGATCCCAATCCTGAGATTAACTGTCCGCCATCGGAACTACTTTTTTCGAGGCCTCGAATTTGGCACCTTCTACAATATTAGTGTATGTGCATAAATGAAAAAAGATATACCTATTTTTTGTATTCTCTAATACTCTGGGCTAATTAGCAAAATTCATGGAAAAGTTATTTACCAGCAATTTTATACACGTAGGTATCGAATATTTTATACACGTACCGTTATACACGAAATCGAATTATAAGATCCTATATATTAATAATATAGGTATGCAAAGTCCGCAGATAGTGTGCTACTTTTTTTATAAACAAAATGGCGCCGACAAATCGTATTTTTTTCAATTATTGCTCTATAACTCCGAAGATTTTAACTTTACAACAAAAACACCCAAATAAAAATTCACCGCAATTAAATTCTGCATAGAGATATGTTTTTCACGATTTGCTCCGACGAAAATTTTCCTCGGAAAATGCGGGTTTTCCTAACAAAAACTCTAATTTTCAAATAAAGTTTTAGGTAAGAAATTATTAATCAATAATTAAATAACTTAGTGACATCAAAGTTTTCTTGGTATATATTGTAATTCCAGAAGCCGGTGAAAATTAAACCAATATTTTAGCAACAATTTAATTGTTAATTAACAATTTATGATCGCAATAATAACCAAAATAATCATGATACATTGATCAAACTTATAAAGATTATAAAGATGAGATGCTTATTTAATAGTTTATCGACAAAATGTAAATTTTTCTTTTTTTGCATAATCTTTAAATTTTGAAAAAGAAATAGTTATAATACGCTGGTCTAATTAGTAAAGTACAAAGAAAGGTTATTTACCAGCAATTTTAATGCTGGAATCGAATTATAAGATCCTATATATTATTAATATAGGTATGCAAAGTCCGCAGATAGTGTGCTACTTTTTTTATAAACAAAATGGCGCCGACGCCATTATTGCTCTATAACTCCGAAGATTTTAACTTTACACCAAAAACACTCAAATAAAAATTCACCCCAATTTAATTCTACATAGAGACATGTTTTTCCCGATTTGCTCCGACGAAAATTTTCAAAGGAAAATTTGGGTTTTTCCAACAAAATCTCGAATTTTCAAATAATTTTTTTGAGCCAGTAATTATTTATCAATAATTATATAGCTTGGTGAAATAAAAGCTTTCTTGGTATAGATTATAAATTCAGAAGCCGGTGAAAATGAAACGAATACATTAGCAACATTCAATTGTTAATTAACAATTTACAGTCGCAATAACAACCAAAATAATCATGAGATATTGATCAAACTTAGAAAGATTATAAAGGTGTGATGCCTATTTAATATTTTGTCGAGAAAATATAAATTTTTCATTTTTTGCATAATCTTTAAATGTTTAAAAAATTGTTATAAACAAATTAACATTTCTCAGAAATTGTTTATTGTATTCTAATTTTAAAAATACTTAAAATGATTTCATAGGTCTTGAAAATAAATGCTTTAAAAAAATTTTACAACCATTTGCAAAAAAGTTATGAAACAGCAAATTAAATATACGATTACTCCTTTGTTTATGATTTGTTTTGATTGTTTCAAAGCTTAAAAGCGAATCTATGGTACAATCTAATTACTCACAAAGAATGTCAAAAATTAGTGCAATGGTTATATTTTAATCAAAGATTAAAAATACTTTTTTTTGTAATTTTTAGCGCAAAAGTAGGCCTGATACAGAGTCGGAGCTAAAATTTTCACTCGAAGCGACTGACACGCAACATACATTATTTATTAAAAGTGTACGCCGCGCGGCCGCCGGTCGTCGCTCCGAGTGAAAATTTTAGCTACAGTACTGTATTATTCTACATTCGCGCGTGTAAATTACAAAAAAACATATTTATAATCTTTAATTAAAATATAACCATTAAACTTATAATTGATATTTTTTTGTAAATAATTAGCTTGTACTTTACACTTCTACGCTTTGAAAGAATTAAAAAAAAATTATAAACACCGTAGTAATCGTATGTTTATTCTGCTGTTTTATAACTTTTTTGCAAATGGTTGCAAAAAAGTTTTAAAGCATTCATTTTCAAGATATTGGAAATGCGCATTTTAGCTATTTTTTAAAATTATAATATAATAAAAACTTTCTAATAAACGTTAATTTGTTTATAACTATTTTTTTTAACATTTAAAGATTATGCAAAAAAATAAAAAAATTATATTTTGTCGACAAATGTTAAATAGGTATCTCATCTTTATAAGATTTCAAAGTTTTATCAGTGCATCATAATTATTTTGGTTATTATTGAGACTATAAATTATTAATTAACAATTGAATTGTGGCTAAAATATTCGTTTAATTTTCACTAGCTTCTGGAACTATAATCTAAACCAAGAAGGCTTTTAAGTCACCAAATTATTTAATTATTGGTAAATAATTACTTATCTAAAACTTTATTTGAAAATTAAAGATTTTGTTGGGAAAACCCGCATTTTCCGAAGAACATTTTTGTCGGAGCAGATCGGGAAAAACACGTCTCTATGCAGAATTTAATCACGGTGAATTTTTATTTAAGTGTTTTTGTTGTGAAGTTAAAATCTTCGGAGTTATAGAGCAATAATTGAAAAAACACGATTTTCGTGCGCCATTTTGTTTATAAAAAAAGTAGCACACTATCTGAGGACTTCGCATACCTATATTAATGATATATAGGATCTTATAATTCGATTCCAGCAATAAAATTGCTGGTAAATAACTTTTCCCAAAAATGGCCTATTCTCTGATAATCAGCCCAGACTATAAGAGTTAGGTATTAACATGTAATTAACATCACTTCTGAGAAAAATTAAAAAAAAATGCGAATTTTTGGTTTTCTAAATTGTACTAGTACCTTAAGGGGAAAGGCGCAGAATGTCACCTGTCAAAATTTTCAATGTGTTTTAAATGTATTCGTTTTTTTTAGAATCCTGAGAAAACTAAAAAATATTTTTGAAAAATTTAAACGCAGAATGAATGATTACATTATTACTGAGGACCGGAAGTCCCTGAAAACTTATATAATGTTTATTTTAATAAGTTACAGGGATGAAAATTAAAGAGATAATTTAGTGTGTTTTTTAATTGCAAATATTTAATTCAAAAGAAACTTTGCCATGCCTTGAAAATAGAAGAGGAAATGACTTGTGAAAATGTGATGGGATAATGAAAAATTGAACCTGTAACAGTAAGGGTCAGCTCTAAGGAATTAGAAGTTTTAATGTCTTTAATAGAGATAGGTAGATACCTATCTTTATCGTTGTACCGAATAGACCCTTTTTATACAAAACGGATAAGAATTAGTAATTTTAAATTACAGTAATTTAAACCACGAGGGACAAAGTAATGGTAATTTTAGGATCATTTATTTAACTATTTAAAGTTTCTAAAATCCATAAGAGGCTCATTTATGAAAAAAATAAAACTCGTTACTAACACTGAGTATATTTGTTATTTGACAATAATATATCCTATTCCACGAACATGCGCCTGTTTTGGATTACTTCGACAACGAATATTTTACTGTGCAAAATAAGAAGAATGAAAGTAAATTGCAAATTACATTGTTGTTTATTGGAATAATTATTGTTAACGCCATTTACTTTCGTACTTCTTATGTTGCACAGTAAAATATTCGTTGTCGAAGTTATCCAAAACAGGCGTATGTTCGTGGAATGGCCCATAATTAATTATCTAAATAAATTATGTAAAAGAACGTTGTTATCTAACTATTTACAAGTCAATTTCTGAAACAAATTCAATTATAATCATTGGAAATTATATCTTGAATACCGTATTTTATTAATAGGTAGAATAAAAATGTAGTTATCTTTGAAGATAGTTGCAAGAACTTCCGGAATCACTATATTCTTACATAGATAACAAGAAGATGGCGCTAGCTGCTACATCCAATTGATATAAACTTGTAAAATAAAATTTTACTTTCATCGTGCGTTGATTGAAATATTAATATCTTTCATAAATACATTTCGTGTACTTAGATATTGCTAAAACGGTGGCAAAATATTCCCATCAGATTTTTTTGGATAATTAAATTAGTGGTTGAGAATAACGATCCAGTTATCGCCCAGTCGAAAAATTTTAACAAATTGAAAATATTATGCTTTTCACTACGGATAATTTGGTTTGTATTTTTTGACTCCCAAACAAAACACATAGGTACACGTGCAAAATAACTTTTCTCTCTTTACTTAATCGTTTTCATGTAAAGGGTGATTCATTTAAAAGTATATACTTTTTTAAAAAAGTTAAAAAAATGAAAAGAATTTATTTTATTTGAAAATTTTTATTGTCGTAAAAAAGAACCATTTTTTACAATTACTTCTTAAAGATAATTTCTTTCAAATGTTGACCATGACTGCGATTAATTCTGATGGTCTAATTCTCGATGACGCGTTCCCAGCTAACATTGTTTGTATATATGACGTCAAACAAACGTCAACATTTTGGGAGAAGTTACGTCAAAAGCTACATCAAATTTTACCTAAAATATACGTATAAAAGTCACAGCGATCTTACGTAACAGTTTTACGTTATTTCTACGTAACCTTTTTAACGTCACAAAAACGTCATTTTCTAGTTAAATTTTCGGTATAAATAATATATAAGAAGGACTTAAAAACAGTGTGTAAATAAAACCACATACATGATGCTAACACATACATTTCGTTTTTCAACTAAACTGCCATTGAATAGAATTCTATCTTGTTTATCCTTTTTAGGGAAAGAATGAAACGATAAATTACAAGTACGCTTTATCAAAGAATCACATCGAGGCACACAACAATCATAATTCGATTTTTTTGCCATAACTCAATAAAAACAAACACGATTTTAAGCACGGAAATGTAAGGTTATGTGTATTAATGTCTATTGGAAAGGTTCGAAATAAATAAGCAATGGCGCTGCAATCTTAAACGAGATGGCCACGGTGGCAGTGCCACCAAAAAGTCACGTTTTAGGGACGAATAAATTCATACGTATTAAATACCTACCAAAGAGCCACGTTTCAGAAACGAATAAATACATAGGGGAAGGGCGGGCACAACGGGGTGGACGGGCAAGACGGGGTACTGCGATTGAGAACGAACCCCCAACTCTATCTACTTTGTACCGTCACAGGTACTTGCAGGAGACCAGCCTCTGTAATTTGATCGAGTTTTAAACCGGTAGTGCAAACAATACCGTTGTAGGCGACTGAAGTGTATTGTGTGACTAACGGACGAGTAGTAGTTGTAATTGTTAAGAGCGATTTAAACTAAGGTAAGTACTGTTAGGTTATTTGCACATTATTTTTTTCCATTTCAGCTAAACATGTACTATTTTGAGCGTAATATGTCGTAGCGATTGTTCAAATAAACAATGTTTTAAGAATTTTTTAACACTTAACCTAAAAGTAGTGCAAAGCGGGCTAAACGGGATAGAGTAGGGTAGGGTAAAATGGGGTACCCCATTTTGCCCTTCCTTAAATTAGGTACTTTGTTTCAGATGGTGTTTAAATACAAACGTGTCACCCAGAGGCAGAGCTGGTCTACACAGTCTATGGAAGGGGCGGTCAGAGCTGTAAGCAACGGCGAAATGGGACATTACCGTGCATCAGTTCAGTTTAATGTCCCACAAACCACACTCGAACGTTATGTGAAAAAACGAAAAAATGATCCAGATGTGCCTATTTTAAAAACTATGGGAAATTACAAGCCAGTTTTTACACAGACGCAGGAACAGGAAATCGCTGGTTACCTAAAAAATATGGAAGAACGATTATTTGGGTTTACGATGGAAGAATGCAGAGGTCTCGCCTTTCAGTTAGCTGAATTAAATGGTGTTGATCATCCATTCAACAAAAGAACTCGAATGGCTGGAAAAGCTTGGATGCAAAGCTTCTTAAAGAGACATGCGGAGCTGTCGATAAAAAAACCTGAGGCTACGTCTGGAATGAGAGCTAGAAGGTTCAATAAAGTTGCTGTTTCACAGTTCTTTACACTACTGGTAGAAATAGTTGAAAAGTATAATTTTTCAGCCGAAAAAATATATAACGTCGACGAAACAGGAATTACAGTGAATCCAAAGGGAAGTTCCAAAGTTATAGCTACGAAGGGTAAACGGCAGGTGGGGAACTTAACATCCGGAGAACGCGGAGAGTTAGTAACTGCGGAGATATGTTTTTCAGCAGCAGGTGCTTACATGCCTCCTATGTTGATTTTTCCTCGCAAAAGAATGCAGCAAGGGTTCATGGATGGACTGGTGCCTGGTGGTTGGGTGGAGTTGAATCAAAAAGGGTGGATAGACATGGAACTCTTTTTTAAATGGTTTAATAAATTCGTAAAATTTTCTAAAGCGTCAAAAGAAGAACCGGTGCTTCTTTTATTGGACGGCCACTCTTCTCATACAAAGAATTTGGAATTAATAAATTATGCAAGAGATAACGGTGTAATTCTCTTATGTTACCCTCCTCACACAACTCATCGGCTGCAAGCTCTTGACGTCTCATTCATGAAGCCGCTAAGCACTTATTACGATGACGAAGTGAGAAAACGGCTGAGAACCAATCCAGGTAGAGTAGTGACATTTCACCAACTCTCATCATTATTTAGTGCTGCTTTTATAAGGGCGGCTACAATGACAACTGCTATAAATGGGTTTAAAAAAACTGGGGTGTGGCCTGTAGACTTAGGTGTTTTTTCTGACGCAGATTTTTTGCCATCTGCAACAACTGAGATTGAAAAAAGAGAAAGAACTCTTGAACAAAATTGTGAGGTCTATCGAACTAGCAGTAAGCCAAACCAGCAAACAAATAATAATCCGACGTTTTCTGATGCAGTGCCATCAACTTCAAAAGCTATTACTCAATTCGAAGAAATAACACCAAGAAAGAAAACGATATCCACCGTTAGCCCACAACCAGACACATCAAGAGCTACTGTTCCATTCGGAGAAAGAACCCCTGAAAAGAATACAACACCAATTAGCAATGCGAAGCCAGGTATCTCTAGTTCCAATGATTCAGCTTTTCCGATAGTATCACCAACCGTTTTTATGCCTATTCCGCAAGCCAGTGCTGCAACTAAACGGAGTTCACACAGAAAGGGAAAAACTGCTATTTTGACTTCTACTCCTTACAAGAAAGAGCTGGAAGACGCTTTAGAAAAAATAAGCCGAAAAGAATGCCAATGCTTGGGGTAGTAAAAAGAAAAATAGGAACCATCAAACAAACCGAGGGTATTAAAGGGAAAACTATCACGAGAAAAGTAAAAGTTTCTAAAAAGTGTGATTCTTCGAGTGATAGTGAATCATGTGCTAGTGACGCAGAGTGCCTTTATTGTGGAGATCTTTATTCTACATCCTCTGAAGGGTGGGCTTCATGTTCCAGGTGCATTCGTTGGGCGCATAGGTCATGCGCTGGGATTGAAGAAGATGACGAAGAGATTTTTGTTTGTGAACTCTGCAAATAGGTAGTTTACGTGTTTATTGGGTTATTATGCCTTATTTTGATCCTACCCCATTTTACCCTACCTGACGGGCAAAACGGGGTAAAAGGACTTTTCTTAATTTTTTATTGTTTTCACGTTGTATTTGTTTTTTGCTAGGAATAATTTATGTTTTTTTTTGGATGTCCAAATATGCTTTTATTAATAAAATCATACGATGTTATTGTAAATATACAAATTTTTTTTGTACTGATCTTTCAACCTTAAGTACCCCATTTTGCCCGCCTTTCCCCTACGTATAATATACGTGTTAAAATTTCGTATCACTAACGTCATTTTTTGATAGATGTTAACAATACAAAAAAACCTAAATTTAACGTTAAGGTAACGTTATCTTGCTAGCTGGGTTCGAGCTTTTCAATTGGTATTTGACCAGAGTGACTCGAGTAATACTGGCCTCCAATGCCTCAATCGTAGCCGGTTTACTCATGTAGACTTTGAACTTGAAGTAGCCCCAGAAGAAAGAACTCCTATTTTCGTAATACAGCTAAATAATTTCTAGACGTTGTGCCGAGTAAGTCTTTCTAGGATGAAATGTCAAACAATACTGAATAAGAAAGCCACTTTAGGTGATACCATTCATGCACGATCTCCCAACAAATCCTCACCAAAAAAAAAGTACCTCTAAAGGAATCACCCTTTATAAAGTGAGAGGCACAATAATTATAGAATAAATTCATTTTTTCGAGAGTGGCATTTTTGGAGAAAAATCTCGAGACTTGTCGGTTTTATTTTTAAATTATTGTTTTTGTTATTTATATAGCATGGTCAAAATATATTTAACGTTTTAATTATGTGTAATTTGTTTAAGATAAACTAGGTTTTTATTGCTGATGGAAAAGAGAAAAAATGTTTAGGTATTTGACTTAATTCTCTTTAAATTATATTATTTTTTAAATCTGGCAAATTTTGCGGTCGATCGCTGTAAATTTTTGATTAATCTATACTCCGTCTAATTTATTTACCGTTTTACGTCATCCGCGTCATAGCCCGCGACGTCGCATGATACCAACACGAAATATTTAGACGGTAGATAGATATGTTCTTTTTTAAACGCTTTTTTAAACGCTTTTATTTAGTTCAATCGTTTGCGTCAAATTTTTAGACGTTAATTTGACTGCCTTTTCTTCAATGCAAATGAATTAAATTTTGCAGACATATGCATTCGCGGGAACAATACACGAATAGTCGATCAAAAAATTTTTTTTGTGTTTAAATAAAAAAAACGATTTTAATGGAAAAAGCTTAAATTCTCTTGTTTTTTACAATGCAGAAACTTGAAACTTTTACATATTGTAGCTAATTATATGAACTATACATAATTTCACTTTTTACGTTAATTGTTTACGTTATGCTTCATACGTAAATAATAAAGTTTCAAATTTATCCAGTTCCTGTCCGATTTCTATCCAGTTTTCATCGAAAAAAAATTATGGAACCGCAGAGGGACGAATGCTGCCCTTAGTATTGTCGTGGTCTTCGACTGTCCATAAAACGCAAGGTTCGACTGTTGACTACGATGTCGTGAACTTGGGCGTGAAGTGTTTGCGTAACGACAGGCTTAAAAGCCTGCATTGAGCCTGCAAAGCTTGCGTTGCATTGAGCCGAGTGCGATCATTATGGTACGTATCCATACAGAGGTGAACCCCGCTCAGTGTAGCTGCTCAAATGGATACGGCATGGGCTCCCCTACATATAAACCGCAAACCGGTTGAATCGATGAGAGTAAGCGCCGAGCGGCGATCACCGACGTATCCACTATGTGGAGCTACTGCACCGAGCGAGGTTTACCCTTGTATGGATACGTACCTTTAGACGACTTGCGCATCGAAGAACTGCATTGTGAGAAATTAACAGAGTCTACACCGTGCAATAGTGAAGTATTAGAAGAGATGGAAAACTGCGAAAACTGTAATAGGTGTAAATAATAATTTTGATTCAAGAAATGTATGAAGAAATTATAGAAAATGTACAATGTATGTATCAAAAGTTGAAAAAAATGTATCTGTCATATACTTACATCCTTTTCTAAACATGACGATATATTTTGATGTTTGAAAAGTGTAAGACTAAAAAGTAAAAAATAAAAAAATATAAAAAAAAATTTTAAGAAACGCTTTTCTTTAGTTGTGATTAAAATTTAAAATATCATAAAAAAATTAACCAAAAAGCAAAAAATTAAAAAATCAAACTCGAAGGATTATTCAAAAAAAAAATCTAACACATTCGTTAAAGAAAAGCGTGGGGCGCGTCTTCATCGAATAAACGGTTTGAGGATAGATACTTTTTTTACTTTTCGCGCCTCACGCTTTTCTTTAACGAATGTGTTAGATTTTTTCATTTTTGTAACGAACGTTTTTTCGAATAATCCTTTGCTTTTTAGTTAATTTTTTTATATTTTTCATTTTGGTCGCTGATAACTAAAGAAAAACGTTTCTTAAATTTTTTTAAGCACATTTGTCAGGAACACACTTAACTGTAACTGTAATCGAACGAAGGTGACATTTTGGCATAAATTGGTAACATTTGTTTGACAGTTGTGATATTGACAATTCAGATTTGTTTTTATTCTTTACTATAAGTATTTGTTTTAATATATTTATTGTTTTTATTATTTACTTTATCCTAAGATTATAATTTAATTATTGTTTTCTATTTCTAATGTTTTTATATATTTACTTTGAATATTAATTTGTTTTGTTGTATAATCCACTTCGCAATAATTATGTGATCTATTTGATTTAAAATGGATTTAGGATTTTTTTATACTTTGCCAACTATGTCAAGATCTCTGACGTAGATAATGACGTGCAACGGTAAGTATATTAGACCAACTGTAAGTAACTAATCCTGTTAGAAAAAATCAAGTGGTGTAAGACATGCAGATCTTAATAGGAGGATCCAATAATATCCGCAGTTTTGCCGATTAAACATAAGGTTGCTCCATCAAAAATAAGATTTGCGGAGTGAAGCGTACATTTGGATTACATAAATCTTGATGCATTATTTCGCAAAACTGCATTCGGCGATCTGGATAATCTTCATTGATTTTCTGGACATAACGAATTTTATACGGATGGTATGTACTTCCTTTTTTTTAGACAAGTAAAGCAGACCTTTGAGAATTGTTTGTGTCAGGTATGGTATGTTAAACAGTAAATGTTCAATTAGTTACCACTATAAACAGCCCGGATTAACCAATAATAGTATAAAAGGCCCGGTTTCAGGTAAAATTTATTTTAGGCTTTATTATGGGAGTACCGTCTAGTTATTGTTAATTGCAAAAGACCAACTCTGTCTACCTCGGTGGCTTATCGCTCCGGGTGGGTCTTAACAATGGGCCAGGTCAGATAAATTTAATAATATTTACGACCGCACTAATTGAATTCAAACCATTTACTGTTGAACAAACCATACAAAAATGGTCTAGAATTAATTTGAGGATTTTCTGCCACAGTTAATATTACATCAAGGTTTATATTACTATCTATTACGTCATCACGCCCAGATGGATAACATCACTAATAAGATGATATTATATTATAATTATGCTAAAAAATCATAATTTAAAAATAAAAATCGACCTGTTTCGGCAATTGTTTCCTAAATCCTAAATCGCCCGTCCTCGAAAAAAGAAATTTATTCCAGAATTTTGCCCCTCAATGTACCCAATATTATAGAAAGGCATCATATTTATTATTGAGCAATCGAAAAATTTCTCGATGATTATTCAGCGCCAGAGTGTCTAGGTCATCCTTAGTCAACATTTTTAATTACAATCAAGTAAATGATTCATGCCATCGAACGAATTATTAAAAAAAGATCGAGATTGTAGGTAATATTTATACAAAAATCTAAAAATAGAATGGAATGTATAGGTGTTGAAACATCTGAGAACTAGAGAAATTTTAACTGCTTGCATTTTTCTATTTTAAGATATGTATTCACTAGCCTTTTTATTAGATTTATGTGTGTTCGTTGGTTAGGTCATTGACATACACTCAGGTACAAGTTTGTTTACAAAACTTACAGTATGCAAAGGTTTACTAAAGGTAAATGCCTGTCCACAAATAATGCTACAGGGAAAATCGTAATTATATTTTGGATCAGATAATCAAACTAACATTGTTTCCATTCTGTCATTCTGAAATTATAATAATGGTTGTTACATAACATCACTTTTGATATTGATATCGATATTCTAATTCATTTGTCTTGTAATCTTGTCCGTTCCGAACATTGGCAATTAACATGGCATTTTGACTATGTTTTTGGCAGATCTGAGTATTAGTTTGGCTTCGACAGATGACAAGCCGAACTGTTGCCTCAAGTTTTGCATCCACTAGTGCAGAGGTTCCCAAACTATTTTTTCTCGTAGACCACTTTAAAAAATATACTGGTTTCGGTGGACCCCCTGCTGCTAAATTTTTACCATACTTCCAATGAAAGGGGGTAGGGTAAAAATAAGACATTTTCTTTTTTCAAAATATCATTTTAAGCGATTTTACAGTGATTTGGAATCTATTTAAACAAATTTGCATTTTTTTATCGTAAATTATCAATTAAAAAAATAATGTTTTAATAGAAGGGTCATCCAAAATGTGATTATTGGGCATTATAACAAGTTTTTTGTTTTAAAACAAGTTGTTGATCAAACTTTAGCGTAAAAATCGTTAAAATACTGTTTTTTCCATTTTCCTCCGTTCCCAAAATATATGTTCTTCTATTTGGCTGAAAAGTTGCCCACAGATAGCCAAAACAGAGGGCTTTAATGGTTAAAAGAATTTGTATAGTTTTACAATACAAGAAAAGTTACATGCAATAAGAGTCAAAATTATATAGTACAGTCGGGTTAGCATTTGATCTTGCATGCCGAGCTACCCAAGCAAGATTCTATTTTTCTAATCTTAAGGGGGTCAATAGTACTGTAAATTTAAAATCGCGAATAAAGGAGAACGGTTTTGGCTCAATATCTCCGCCATATTTAACTTTTCGACAAGTGTAAGGACTGAAGTCGTGGAAAATATGATTTCGTATAATTTATTCTATTATAAATTTTTTGTGCCGTCGATATTTTCCGAGTTATGGGGGAAAGAGTGACAGTTACAGCATAATTATTGAATTATCTCGTTTATTATTAGTTTTGTAACAAAAATGTACCTATACAAAAATGGAGAGATTTAAATTTTATACAATTTTTTTTCATGTTTTTGCTAAAATCAATATTTCAGGTAGTACGTATGCGGTAAAGGCGTGAGCATAAGCCCTGATTGATTTGATAGCAGTAGTTTTTGTTCAATATCTTCGCAATTCTCAACTTTTCGACAAAAATGATAGGAACTGAAATTGATCCAAATAAAATTGTGTTTACAATAATTATTATAATTTTCTTAACCATTTTTTTCGTATGGTCGATATTTTCCGAATTAATTGTACTTACAGTAGACGCCTATATTTTTGACTCTGATATTATTCCACGTATTTTTTGTATTGAAAAACGATACAAATTCTTTTAACCACTTAAAGTCCTGTATTTTGGCTACCTGTGGGCAAATTTTCAGTCAAGTCGAAAGACATGTGTTTTGGGAATTGAGGAAAATGTAAAAAACGGTATTTTAACGTTTTCTACATTAAAATTTTATCAAAAACTTGTTCTTAATCAAAATAACTTATTATGATGCATTATAATAACATTTTTAAGTCACTACTATTAAAAAATTATTTTTTCCATTGATATTTTACAATAAAAAATGCAAATTTGTTTAAATAAATACCAAATTGCTATAAAATTTTCGTGGACCCCCACTTGCAACTTGTGAACCCCTATTTTTATTTCACGCCAACGTAGACCCCGTTGAGTCCCTCGTAGTCCCCTGGAGGTCCACCTGGACCACTTTGGGAATCACTGCACTAGTGTCTCCTCCTCTCTGAACCCCTATTGCTTTCTATTTTCTCTTGAATATTAGTCTCAGAAAAATATTGTACAATTTACCTTACGTTTAAAATTTTTCGGTTATTTGTATTTCAAACAAGTACTTATCAAAAATTTATTGAAAACTTGAATAATTTGATCAATAGAAATAATTATAATAAATTCATACATTTTAAAAACGAATAACCATTTTCAATTTCGTTGCAACACGAAACTACAGCCGAGTTATATTCTAGTTCAATCAGAGAGTTCAGCAAGCACCTCTACCGGTTTCGAAACTTATTAGTCTCTCATCAGGAGGCACATATGCTGCTCTCTCTGAACGAATCAGGACAAACCCCGGCGAACAGTTACGGATTGCAACGAACCAAATAGCAGGGATGACCTAACGGCAACTGCTAGTAAAAGACTTCAATATAATAGCAGTTTTCAATAGCAAAGTTTTCAATATAATAGCACATAAAATAATATTAAAAATAGTACTCTACATCCCACCAGATTGAAAACAATGGTAACCTTCTCTGGTTACACCTCCGAGGCTTCTAAAATTTGCAAGTTTATAACGGATGCTGAGACTAAAGAAGATGTGGGGATTTTACAATTTATAATTCACGTCCCATCTGCTCAGCGCGGTAAAGTTCCAACGAGTATGGTTTCCTTGGTACTCCAATACTCCAATTGGAGTAAACATGTAAATCAAAAATGAATAACCATTTTCAATTTCGTTGCCACACGAAATTACAGCCGCATTATATTCTAGTTCAATCAGAGAGTTCAGCAAGTTCCGGTTTCGAAAGTTATTAGTCTCTCATCAGGAAGCACATATGCTGCTCTCTCTGACCCAATCAGAACAAACCCCGGCGAGCAGTTACGGATTGCAACGAAAGAAATGGTAGGGATGCCCTAGCGACAACTGCTATCAAAAGTTTAAGTTTTCAATCTAATAGCACAGTGGTTCCCAACCTTTTATGTCTGGCGATCCACCTTTTGATGATTTTTCATATTCGTGACCCACCAATCACCCACGGACTGGTGCCGTTGCCAGGTTGTGCACGGTCACTGTATGGTAATCAGCTACTGTAAGAACCACGTCGCGATCCGCCTGGAATTCGCCCGCGACCCACTACTGGGTCGCGACCCACCGGTTGAGAAACGCTGTATAGCACATAAAATAATATTAAATATATTACTCTACATCCCACCAGATTGAAAACAATGGGAACCTTCTCTGGTTACACCTCCGAGGCTTCTAAAATTTGCAAGCCATAACGGATGCTGAGACTAAAGAAGATAAGGGAATTTTACAATCTATAATTCACGTCCCATCTGCTAAGCGCGGTAAACTTCCAACGAGAATGGTTACCTTCGTACTCCAATCGGAGTAAACATGTAAATCAAAAATGAATAACCATTTTCAATTTCGTTGCAACACGAAACTACAGCTGCGTTATATTCTAGTTCAATCAAAGAGTTCAGCAAGCACCTCTAAAGGTGTCGAAACTTGTTAGTCTCTCATCAGGAGGCACATATGCGAACTCTCTGTTTGAAACTGTGTTTTCGAAAAACAGTAAAATGTATTTCAAATTAAATAAATTACATACATTTTTCTTTTTGTCTCAATTAATTTAAATTAAAAAAAATTGTTTGGGCACCCTGTATAAATAATTATGTTAATGCTTATATTAGTGAATAGAGCATTGAATAATCTTTCGAATAAGCTATCACACGACCCCTATTCTCATTTAAAACAATCATCGATTACATCGATTTATCTCCCCAGTCGCCCATTCTCGAGAAAATGAATTTATTCCAACTCAAACGTCTTCACTGTATATTAATATAATATGTATTTTCAAATTTTACGATGGGAGTTAAGTCTAATCGTACAGTAAAAATTATAAAAGTAGAATGACTGAAGAAAATACAGTTAAACTGGCTCAATCAGAATTATTATTTTTATGCTGAGAAACGTGTTTTCGTTAATATCGCGATATCTGCGTTTGCAATTTGCAGATCACCCTGTAGAAAACCAAATTGCAGATTCTTGTCTTCTAGATATAAATATTTTATAATGATTACACCAATGCAGAGGTGATTCCACTTGCTAAGTGTTTAAGAGAAAAGCTGGTTTTAAACCAGTCCGGGAACTATGCAGAGAACATAAGGCCCTTGTGTCGTGTCACAGATTCTCGAGTCAATTGATTCCCGGAGTGGATTGAGGTTGAGGAGGTGGTTTCAGCGGTTTGTGAAAGCTGAAATCGCTTAAATAAATTTACAAAAATTTTAAATTCCTTTAAATAATAGTTTGATGTATTTTTAACAAATTAATTGCAAATAAAAAAATTATTCTTCAAAATAATAATTAAATCAAGAAGTATGAGAATACGGCTAAAAAATTTATTTTAGTGACTTTTCAATAGTGCTCAACATTGATTATTGTGATTAATATTTAAGGTATGTATGTACTTACACTTTTTATGATTTTCTTTGAGTAAACAGAAGCGCGTCATCAATATTTTTGTTTTTTAACACTTCTGCGAACTTTCAACGCTGACTGAGGTAACAGTGAGTCGGCAATACGACAGTGACAGTACAGTCACATCATACTATCAAAAACAATAATTTTTATACTTTTATACTACTTTTAAACAGATACTACTATAGATCCAATGTGACACAAAATCTAGGCATGGGATAAAAAAGTTTATTTGAAGAAAATATATTTTTATGTTGTTCTTAACGGCTGTACAGGCTCCTTTTTACAATATTTTATTTAGTTATAGAGTAATTTCCACATATTAACATATTTCTCAAATTGGGCTCTGTACCGGCATTCTTTATTATATTACGAATATGTGTGCCAAATATCTCGACAAAATTTTCAAAATTACAGCCGCAATCTTGGACCGCGTTTTCCGCTGGCCACTGTTGCCTCTTAATAAAAAAATATAACTGGCTGTGTATGATATTTAGATCCTATATGATATAGAAAGAAACAAAAACACAGATTTGTTATGAATACCTGTTGGCAATAATTATTATTATGAATCGTACTTTGACTTATGTTAAAAAAGCTAAAAATAAAGAACAAAACAATAAAAACATTTAAGGAAAATACAATAGAAAATGTTCATAATTTTTTTAATTTTATTTTAATTTTTTAACTTAATTTAACTTTATATTAACTTTATATTAAATTAATCTTTAAAACCAAACTCTTTGATAAGTTAGAACATTACTTTTTACTTTTACTAATTACATATTTGTAATTTTTATAGTAACTCTGCATTATTGAAACTGTTTCAATTTGTGAAATATCATATCTGAGTAGCTTATGAACTCCTGTCATTATTGTTTATACTGACTGCAGCATGCGCAAGGATCCTTCGTGACTTCTTGGTCTGTTCGCTGTTGTTAATTAAGCCTTGGTTTCCTCGAAAGCGACACCGACAAACTGCGACCGTAACACTGCGATGAATGACGTCAGATTACGGTGAAAAATTCAAGGTTCTTCACTGCGGCAATGAAATGTATAAACTCAGCAAACGGTGGCTTCCAACGCATCCTTGAAAACCCTGCTATTATTTTGCGTGGTACAGTTTTCTATGACGTCATTCATCGCAGTGTTATGGTCGCAGTTTGTCGGTGCCGCTTTCGAGGAAATATTATCACGTTATTATTTTACTGACATCAGGTACGCAGCATAAGTTTGTTATCTCTGAACTATAAAATTTATAGTTTGCAACCTAGTCTACTTCACCCTTCAATTTTGCTCATTAGGATGACATTTAGATCATAATCTATTCTCTATTGGTTTAGCTTCAAACACTCTTTTTTTCACTTGCCCATGTTACTTGTTGTTACTGCCCATCTCTGTTAAATGACCGAACCATGTTTATTTGTTCTCCTTTATTGTGTCAAGCGACGTTTGTAGTTTAGGTCAGTTTCTTATTTCTTCATTTATGAGGAGTTCGTCTGTCTTTCTTATCACTATCGTTCTTCTGAGTGATCAGGGCCGGCGATAACGGGCCTGCAAGGGTTACACTGCAGGCGGGATACACTGCAGGCGGGCGTCCCTCTTTTGGGGGCGCCAAAATGAGCTTTTTTCTGCTGATGTTATACAAAATACCAACTTAAAAACTACGAAGGGCGTCCATGGTAGTTTTGCTGGCGAGCACCTTAGACCCTAGCGCCGGTACTGTGAGTGATTATTTCATCTCTGCTGCTTATATCCTACTCTCGTATCTTCTCTTTTAAATCCAGTTTTCTGCTCCGTGTGTTAATATTGTCCTTCATATTTTCATTGTCATCTTCGTTTTGTTAATGTTTATTTGTTGTTGAGAAATACCCTATTTACGGCCTGGAATAGATTTTCTGTACTCTCCAGTCAGTTGTCGAGATTGTTCTCGATCCTTCCTTTGTTTCTTGTTACTGTTCCAAGGTACTTAAATATTTGTTTGTTTACCTACTTGATTTATTGTTGACCTGCACCGCTTCGATTACATGTTCCGATGCTTTTTCATTGATCTGTTTTTACATTCATGTTTTATTTATTTGCTTCTGTGTTCCATTTTTCTAAATTATGCCCATTTGAAAATATGCATATCCCAGCACTTTTTGCATTCCATAATATCATGTCGTCCTTTACAATATTTTTTAAGTTTTCTCACATTCTTTCACTATCCCATCTACTACCTTTAGAAAAATACTGGGCTTAAACTGCCTCGTGTCATAAACTGCCTCATAATCATTTACTGTTAAATCTTGAAAAAATACAATGAAATCTGGCAAAGTTCGCATATTCGCGTAATATTGTATACAGTGCGTCCATAAAGTAACGCATAAATTAATTATTTCGTAAACCGGCAATATTAAGGAAAAATACCGAAACAGGTCGATTTTTATTTTTAAATTCCGATTTTTTGGCATATATACCATACTAGTGACGTCATCCATCTGGGCATGATGACGTAATCGATGATTTTTGTAAAAGAGAATAGGGGTCATGGAATAGGTCATTTGAAAGGGTATTCAATTCTCTATTCACTAATATAAACATTAACATATTTATTTATACAAGGTGTTCTAAAAAACATTTTTTTAAATAAAATAATTGAGACAAAAAGAAGAATGTATGTAATTTATTTAATTCAAAATACGTTTTACTGTTGTCAGAAAACAGGAAAAAAATGTTTATTTGACAAAAAAATATTGTTTTTCGCCTTAATTCAATGTTAAAGCTGCCACCCACCTGTCTCTTGGCAGTTTGAACATTTCGTTTAAACGAAAATCAATGTTTATTTGTCAAATAATTTTTTTTATCTTTACTGACAGTAGTAAAATGCATTTTGATTTAAAATAAATTACATATATTCTTCTTTTTGTCTCACTTATTTTAATAAAAAAATTTTTTTTGAGCACCCTGTATAAATAATTATGTTAATGTTTATATTATTGGATAGAGAATTAAATACCCTTTCAAATGAGCTATCACATGACCCCTGTTCCTATTTAAAAAAATCATCGATTACGTCATCA
The DNA here is from genome assembly GCF_917563875.1 of Diabrotica virgifera virgifera. Taxonomy (NCBI): domain Eukaryota; kingdom Metazoa; phylum Arthropoda; class Insecta; order Coleoptera; family Chrysomelidae; genus Diabrotica; species Diabrotica virgifera. The sequence continues at coordinate 303,030,830 of NC_065443.1, forward strand.
CGCCCAGATGGATGACGTTACAAGGATGACATATATGCCAAAAAATCGTAATTTAAAAATAAAAATCGACCTGTTTTGGGATTTTTCCTTAAAGTCGCCGGTTTACGAAATAACGAATTTATGCGTTACTTTATGGACGCACTGTATAACCTATTCCTCAACTCGTATTTTATGTAGCTCTAAACCATCCGTGCTTCATGTGCTCCTAATAATTTTCAGACGATTCGCGACTGTTCCGGTGTGCTGGAACAGAAACAGAATCGTTTTAGAACCGATTTGGACTGATAGAGAGAGGACAACATAGTTTGAGTTTAAGTAGTAGAGATACATCTACTCTTCTACACTTCTCTGATATCCTGTTCATTTCCGAAGGGGTTAGAAATGCACGTGTTACTTTCATTTCATGAAGGAATAAGAAAGAAATAAATTAATTATATATATATATATATATATATATATATATATATATATATATATATATAAAAAAGTACTGAGATAACAGCTGGGAAAACCCTGGTACTGAGGAAGCAATGAAAGACTGGTGCTTCAAAGTGAGTGCCTTTTATTTTGGTCAAGCTTTCGCCTATTGTATATATATATATATATATATATATATATATATATATATATATATATATATATATATATATATATATATAAATTATAATAAAAGAATGTGGCTTATTTCCCATTGAAAATAAATAAATATAAAAATGCCACAAGGAAATAGCTTCAGAACAATTAGGGGAGTGCATATAGATTTTCACTTCGGAAAAAATCAAACAAGATAGAACTTTTTGTAATTTCAAAAATGTTTAATAAACATATCAAAAAGTTCTACTCGAGAAGTGGGTGCTTCATTTTTTATTAAACAAATGAACTACGAAATTAGATGTTTTTTTAAATACCTCCGAAAATATTAATTTTAGAAAAAAAACCGACTTGACCATTGAAAAATTCAGAAAACAATTAAATCTGTATCTTCTGTAATTTTTTATTTATAACGCTAAAGTCAACCTTCTCACCAACATTGGCGCACTGTAAACTAGCGTACGGCGAAGTGCATGGTTGAGTTATTTTAATGTAATTCTTTAACTAATGGATCAAATGGAATTTTACAAATCGAACATGGAGGAAGAATAATAATTAAGCTATCTTATGGTTATAATAGAAAGAAATAAAATGTATGGTCATAAGTACGGTGTGCGCGGAAATTGAGCCTTACATGAATTTTGTTTAAAAATGATTTAATGTGTAACTAATACAATTTTTCTTATAAAACTCTCAATTTTGCACAACTTACCTTTCAAGCATCTTACGAAATGATGTTTCATTAAAAAAAAATCTCAAAAATTTATTTCAAATTATATGACGTCTCAAAAAATGTTAATTTGAAATCTTCGTAGTTTTATTGAATTACCACCAATTTAAGACGGTATTACTCAAGTTTGAACAGATCTATTACAGTTTTATAAGTACTTTTTTATAGCTTAGTATGTAGTCTTTAAAATTCACAAAATTATTTTACTTAAAAATGAAATAAACTATTTCTTTTTGAGAAAATTAAGAAAGATAACAAAAATGTAATACAAAAACCGAATATTACCAGCTAAAAAAAATGTTTATACAAAGTGATCAAAACTTTTTTCTGTAAAACTTACCTAAAATACATTTAAAGCTTCAACAATAATAAATGTTCAGTAAAAAAATTTTTTTTAGCTCTTATACAGTATGTCTTCATAACTTGGAACCTATTGATAAACTTTTAATATCAGTTTTACGAAAAAAAGTTATTATTTATAAAATAGTCTGCATCATAATATATAATCTAAGATGCAATCATCAAATATCAGATTTAATTAATTTTATACAAGGTATGTCAAAAAATATGAATTTCACTCGAGAGTATAAAGTACCTTTACATTTCACAATATCGAAAAGTGAAAGAAAAGCTGTTTTGAATTAAAAAAATTGTTTTATTGTTAAATTACATCCTTCTAATTAAAATATTGTGAATAATAAAGGCAATTAACTCTAAAGAAAAATTCATATTTTTTACATACCTCGTATAAAATTAAAAAAGTTTGATATCTGATGGTTGTATCTTAGATTTTAGACCAGGGAGAGCATTTTATGAAGAATAACTTTTTTTCGTAAAAGTGATAATAAAATAGTTATCATAATTGTAATAAAATGATGATGAGTATCCGTAATTTGAGAAAAAATTGATATAATTTTTTGATCTTCTGGAATATAAAGGTACTTTACTCTTTAACGTAATTCACATTTTTGACATAACTCGTATAAAATTGATAAAAATTGATAAAATTTGATATCTGATGGTTAAGTTTTAGATTTTTGACTATCCAGAGCATTTTATGAAGAATAACTTTTTTTCGTAAAATTGATATTAAAAAATATTTCCATGTGGTTCCTAGCTACGCATATATACTGTATAACAGCTTCTGTATAAGAATTTTCAAATTGCAATGCCATATTCGGATTCAGCATAATCAAAAACAAAATAGAAACATATTTGATCAAAGTAAAATGATGAATTTAACGATATTTTTAAAATTATTTATACAAAACAATTGTTATTGTTTAAACAACTAATAAAGAATTAGCGGCCAAATCTGCGAGTAGAACTTTTTAAACTAACAAAAAAAGTTTTTAGAAAAATATAAACTTGTTTGAATTTTTCCGAAACAATGCATGTTTTAGTTCTAATTGCACTCCCCTAAATACAATAAATAATTTTATCAATCAATAATCAGTATAATAAATTTTTCAAACAGTGACCTATTTGGCAGGTTTTTTGGTTTAGTATTTAATCACGTTATGGTTTTTAACAATTATTTTCTTGTGATATTTTAATTATGTTATTTAACATCTTTAATAATGAATAACCACTTTTTATTTATAAAAAAGTAACACTATAAATCAGAGGTTCTCAATCTGTGGTACATGTACCACTGGTGGTACATATCATTATTGGCGGTGGTACACAAAACACAGAAAAAATTAAAATAATAGTACAGTAAAACCTCGATATAACGGACCTCTATTTTACGGACTTCGGATATAACGGACAAAAAATCCGATCAAATGTAAAAAATTAAAAACCTGTTAATATTATACATACTTAACCCTGCCCTTACCAAGATACACTGCATAACAACAGGGTCCCCGTGGACCCCAAACACTGTAATTTACAAATAATTTCAATAAACTTTTTATTATAGCATATTGAGCACACATTTCTAAATAGTCTGATTTATTTTAAAAGTATTTTTATATAACGCACTTTCGGCTTAACGGACTCCCCGTCCCCCCAATTAGTCCGTTATATCGAGGTTTTACTGTACTTGGTAAGTATTGATAATACAATTTAAAAATATAGGTGGTACCAAAAATAATAAAAATAACTGTAGGTGGTACATCACTCAAAAAGGTTTAGAACCGCTGCTATAAATGCTTCCATAGATCTGTCACATAATAATTTGTGTACACAATCCTAAATTTTTCGAACTGGGGGAAACATACGTCAACTGACTAATGGGTACTCTTAAATAGTTATTTTTATCATCGATAAGTAGGTAATCGAATTAGCGTACTTATTCACTTGTATTTGTAGATGATATTAGATTTGATGCCTCGGGTGCTAATTAATTTACCATAATCACAGTTATTATTTATTGTATCTTAAAGGGGGATTTTAAGTTTTTTTTATTTATACGGTTAGTTTTTGGAACTGAAGCTCCATTTGAAGTAATTCATTAGGTACTATTCTTCTTCTTCTTTAAGTGCATATCCGTTCCGGATGTTGGCGATCATCATGACTATCTTGACTTGGGTTACCGCAGCGCGGAGCAGTTCAGTGGTAGTCGTGTTATACCACTTTCGTAAATTTTGAAGCCAGGAAATGTGTCTTCTACCCGGTCCTCTCTTACTATTTACCTTCCCTTGGAGAATCAGTTGAAAAAGGCCGTAACGTTCTTGATTTCTCATTACGTGTCCTAGATATTCCAATTTTTTAGTTTTGATGGTCATGAGAATTTCACACTATTTCCCCATTCTACGCAGCACTTTCACATTAGTAATTAGGTCAACCCAGGATATATGTACGTAAGATGCGCCTATAACACCACATTTCGAAAGCTTCGAGTCGATTCATAGATGCAACAGTTAGTGTCCACGCTTCCATTCCGTAGAGCAGAACCTTGAATATGTAGAATTTTAACAGACGCTATTTTGTTTTTAATGATATGTCCCGACTGTTAAAAATGGGTCTCATTCTAATGTATGCTGCTTTTGCTTTTATTATTCGCTGTTTAATTTCTGTTGAGTGGTCCCATTGGCTATTTAAATTGGTGCTCAGATATGTATATTGCTCGATTTTTTCGATATTCTGTTGGTTGATTGTAAGTTGAGCGTTTAGTATTGTTTTTTACTAATTGTCATAAATTTGGTGTTCTTTATGTTAAGAACTAGTCCGTATCTGTTGCTGACGTCTGTCATACGATGTGTTAATATCTGTAAATCATTCAGATTGTCGGCAAAAACTATGGTGTCATCTGCATATCTAATGTTATTCAGCCATCCATCGTTAATTAATATTCCTTTCGCGCAACCGTTAAAGCTTCCTTAAATACCCATTTAGAATAAATATTGAACAGTAGTGTAGATAAATACAGCCCTGTCGTACTCCTCGTTCTATTGCAATTTTATCAGTTAACTGATCTTCTATTTTGATTTTGGCCGTTTGATTGTAATAAATGTTTCTGATAATTCTCAGATCTTTGTCGTTAATTCCAATTTGTTGCATTATAGTTATTAATTTCTAATGTTTTATTCTGTAAAATGATTTCTGGTAATCTATAAATCTTACGTATATCTCACAATTTACATCTCTGCATCTCTGAAATAGCACTTGTATAGCAAAAAGGACCTCCGGTGTTCCCAGAGCATCACGAAATCCAAATTGTGTTGTTGTTAGTTGTTCCTCGCATCTTGTATCTCATACTGGCCAGGCCTTTTCCAATTTTTTTGATTGTTTTAACATGAATTGATGAAAGTTTTATATTGAATTCATGAAGTGCCTAAACTCAAGTTCTAACTTTATTCTATCAGATCTTAATAAGTATTTTGGGATTATTTCATTTTAAAAAAATGTTTCATGGTTGTCAATGAAGTGCTATGACAGAACGGATAATGAGAATTCAAACTAGGAAAAAATTTCTGGCATAAATCTTGTTTCATTCTCTTATACACGCGGCAGCCCGAGTTTCCATCCTGCCATCCTGTCAGAAGCGCTTTATTAACAATTAAAAAAAAAAACAGTATTGGGGAGGTTTTTATTTGGAATCTCACCCGACCGTGGCGAAAAGGGGGTTAATTATTCCCTTTTGCCTAATTGGACATCGACAAAATATTTTTGGACCAGCACGACGTCCGAGAGAAGAGAACTGTCCTTCGATATGAATAAATAGCGAACTTTACGACAACTGGTTCTACGATTTATTTGGTATTGGTTTAAAGCTACTAATAAATTCGAATAAAGAGTTGTGCCTTAGTAGAGAAAGAAATTAAAATGTTAAGCGACAAACATTTATTAACAAATAACTAATTTATATAAACAATGTTATTAAGGGATTAAGAGAGTCTTTATTATACACATTAAGTACCGTGTTAAAAATTAGCGAGAGACAGTTTTTAAACTTATTGCGAACGGGAGAACAAACACACACGAACTCTTCGCTTAGAGGCTGAGAAGGGACTGTTTTTTTTAATCGCTGCATATTATCTTGGTTGGTTAAGGGTAAAAACGTCACTTAACAAAAGCGTATCCACACATGTTTCTATCCTTGCGACATGCCTCTTATGCCTCCTCTACACATCGGCAGACGTGTCCGCGGACGGCATCTGCGTATGCATCCGCAGATGTGTAGATGGGGTAATTTGATCGTTTGTGTTTACGTATCACGTCGGCGGACGCGTCTGCGGGATATCCGATTGTAGTCGGTTTTCCCAGCACAGATCAAAGGGTTTCGGTGCGAACATCTGATGCCTCTCCACACATCTGACCTCGGACCTCTACAACGCATTCGTTTTCGCAGTAAATTCAAAGTAGATATTGCGTCGCCCTAGAATTAACACAGACTAAACGATTTACAGATGTGTACCTACAGAAGTGTCGTCAGCGCGTGATGATACAGTCCCTGGCCATATTATTATGACCACCTATGAATATTTACAAAAATCAACTATTCCACTAGATACGTTTTGTTTAAAATATGATTTTTAAATTTAATTTTGTTATGCAATGTTAATGTTATGCATTAACTATAATATATTTAATAATAAACAGCAATAAAATATTTGAGAATATAACATATTTATATTTTTTTAATATTTTGTTCAACCTTAATCAGATGAAAAATATTTGGGAGCTTTTAAAACGAGACATTTCCGATGAAAAGGTCACTAACGAAATTGTTTTGATTAATGGACTAATATGTCGTTGAAACCACAATGAGAAATTAAAGTTAAAAAAAATTTAACTGCATTCAAAGTATGCCAAGACGGGTACTAGCGGTAATCAAAGTTAAAGGGGCTCAGCAAAATATTGAAAAAATAAAAATATGTGATATTTTTAACTGTTTTATTGGTGTTTATTATTAAATATAATACATTTTTAATAATAAACAGCAATAAACCATTTGAAAATATCACATATTTGTATTTTTTAAATATTTTCTGAGCCCCCCCTAACTTTGCATACTTCGTACCCATCTTGGCATACTTTGAAGGCAGTTAAATTTTTTTTCCACCTACCTCTACCGAAAGTATACTTTTCTGGACCTGATTGTAGGGAGCAAAGTTGTACTTTTCCTCCCTAGGGAGGAAAAGTAAAAGTGACGTCATGGTATTTCATTCATGAAATGTAACTTATTGACGCCCTGTACAATATCTATTTTCTATTACGTAAGTTTCTATACATTTTAACGTTTATTTATAAAATACTCTGTATTTTGCAAAATGGTAAAAAACTGTAAATTGTTATTTTGATTTAACAATGTTTACATTATTAATTTGACTTATATTTGACAGTTGACAGTTATATTGTACGTACTTGTTAGTTTTAGTTCTAATAAATTTTGTTGGTTATTTACATAAACAAATTAAGTAAAAATGAAAAAATGACTTGTTATTTGAGGAAGGTGGAAAAACCATATGTATAACGTGGGAGTAAAGTGCCTTTTCCTCCCTTGAATGATTACTGCCCTCCGCTACGCGTCGGGCAGTAAACTTCATTCTCGGGAGGAAAAGTAGCACTTTCCTCCCTTGTTATACAAATAGCTATTGCTTCAATTTCTCATTGTGGCTTCAACGATATATTAGTTCTTTAGTCAAAACAATTTCGCTAGTGACATTTTCATCGGAAATTTCTCGTTTTAAAAGCTCCCAAATATTTTCGATCTGATTAAGGTCAGAAGTTGAACAAAATATTAAAAAAAAATATATAAATATGTAATATTTTCAAATACTTTATTGCTATTTATTATTAAATTTAATACAGTGAATGAATAACATTAACATTGCATAACAAAATTAAATTTAAAAATCATGTTTTAAACAAAACGTACTTAGTGGAATAGTTGATTTTTGTAAAAATTCATAGGTGGTCATAATAATATGGCCAGGGACTGTATATTGGCAGATGCATCCGCAGACGCGTCTGCCGATGTATAGAGGAGGCATAATCGTTCAATCTGTGTTAATTCTAGGGCAACGCAATATCTACTTTGAATTTACTGCGAAAACGAATGCGTTGTAGAGGTCCGAGGTCAGATGTGTGGAGAGGCATCGGACGTTCGCACCGAAACCCTTTGATCTGTGCTGGGAAAACCGACTACAATCGGATATCCCGCAGACGCGTCCGTCGACGTGATATGTAAACAACAAACGATCAAATTACCCCATCTACACATCTGCCGATGTGTAGAGGAGGCATTAACACCGAAAATACTAAATAGCAACCACATGTTCGTTTTATCTTTTGTAACTACATAACACAAACTTTTAAGAGAACTGAAATATTCTTTCAACCCATCAAAAAATTTAAAGACGATATTTACAAAAATGCGAACTAATAAAAAAACCAATTTAAACATTGTTTTCACAACAAATCTTTTAAAACCAAAAGCCAAAAATTCTTATCTGGAGCTGATAAAAGAAGGTTTGAGATTAAATTTAAACACTAAGACATAATTTCAAAAATAAAATTTTGTACTTGTGTTTTTGAGCCTTGAAAATAGACATTTTTCGTTTTGTTTTCAGGTTTTAAATTATTTACTCGAAAACGATCAATTGTAGAGAAAAGTTAAAAGACTTTTTTTGTTTGTCCAGGTTAAAACAATTTATTTTTTATAATTTGTTCAAAAAAATTGTTTAAATAAATAAGGATCACTTTTCGCATGACCAGTTAAACCTTACTCTGGGGTATTTCATGAAAGTGATTATGCAAAAAAATCGCATGGGAATATTTTTCCGAACGAACCATAACTTTTCACCATGTCTATTTAGCTAATTTCTATTAACTATAATTATTGTTTTGTATTATATCCAAAAATTGTATTTAACATGAATAGTATTTAATTCTAGATAAAAACTCTATATCTTCCTTTCTCATGAACTATAATTATTATTGTTTTGTATTGTACATGAAATTGTGTTTATCATAATATTATTCTAGATAAAAAATAAAAAAATGCTTGCTAATACTTTAAATTAAGGTATCAGCAGGAAGAAACTTTAAATATCTTAATAAATTTTGACTAAGAAAATATCATGTTTTAAAAAACAATTCTTTCCAAGATACAGTCAAGATGCTAGACCTAGACAGTAGAAGAAATGTATTAATCTTAAAGGATAAGAAATAAAAAATATTGACAAATAAAAGCAAGGTATTTTCCAGTTTTTTATTTTAAATGAGGCAAATGTAGGAGACACTTAAACTAGGAGAAATCAATAGTTTTATTTTGACCATTGCCAATTTTTTTACTAATGACACCATGTTGTGTGTTGTGTTACAGAATCTAATAATATATAATTTGTTAATGATATAGATAATACAGCAATCAATTTCATTTATTAAACATAAGAGATATAATTATTGTTTATAATAATTAATAAATTATTGGTATTTAATGAGATCTGTCTAGTATACCTATTCATGACTACCTAACACATTTCGGTGAAAAACTATGATCAATATGATCCCATAGCGTTGAGAATCCCGAAATTTATGAAAAATGAAAGCAATTGTTATGAAATACGATAAGGATTTAAGTGGAACAATCAATAGACCTAATAAAGGCCCTGTAAGGTCCTATACAGGGTGTCCCAGACTAATTTAGCCACGCTATATCTCTTAAACGAATAGAGATTTTCGAATGGGACAAAGAGTGATCTATTCTACTTGTAATACACTTTAATATGGCGTGTAGAAAAAAAAATCATCCCTTAAATATTTATCCCTTAGTTACAACCCCTAACTTTAATTTTTTAATAGCATCCTGTATATTTTTTATAGTTTTGGATGTGGTCTTCTATCGTCTATTCAACAGATTTATTAAAAATAAAATCGGTTTGTAAATAATCAAGAAATCAATTATTTATTTGTTATTTTTGTTATTTCAAGTGTCCCAGATTAATTTATCCAGGCTATGTTTTTTGACAAAAACTGGTATATTCCATTTGTAATACACTTTATTATGGCGAAGAAAGAATCATCCCCTAAATATTCATCCCTTAGTTACAACCCCTAACTTATTTTTTTTAATTACACCCTGTCCATTTTTTTATAGTTTTGGTTGGGGTCTTCTATCGTCTATTCAACAGATCTTTTAGAAATAAAATCGGTTTGTAAGTAATCAAGAAAATATCAGTTTATTTTTTATTTTTGTCAATTATGTGTCCCAGACAAAGGTTTACAGGATATATCTCTTAAATGAATAGATATTTTCGAATGAGGCAAAAACTGATCTATTCCATTTGTAATACACCTTAACATGGCGTAGAAAAAAAATCATTCCCTAAATATTCATCCTTTAGTTACAACCCCTAATTTAATTTTATTAATAGCATCTCGTCCGTACATATTTTTATAGTTTTAATCAACAATTATTATTATTTTTGACGTTTGGTATTAGACTAGTAATAATTACATGTGTTGTAATGGTGTATAGCATTTCAGTACGCCTCATTTATTGTCGCCTAATAATGCCTAAAAATAGGAGAATTTCTCGACAATTATAATATCAAGAAAGGTTTTCAAATCGAAACATTCCAAGTGAAGAAACATTTAAGAGTGTAGTAAAGAAAAGAGAGACGTTCTCACAAATAATTTATTTTACAACTGACGACCGGTTTCGCTGTCTACACTTTGCATCTTCAGGTCCAGGTTAAAGTAAAATTATATGCTACAAACCACAAAAAACCAGAGTAAGTTAAGTGGTTTGGTTTAAACCAGATAGAATAGAGAGGAATTTACTGTAGTTTTAGGCAACCTTCAGTAATGGAGAAGGCACCTTAACAAGAAGATCAGCATCATATTCTGCGCGGATTAGCCAACACAGTACCAATGCAACTAAAGTGTAGTGTTACCCCACAACAGGGCCTATTTTACCACTAGGCCTGTGGGGCACCTGCCTCGGGCCCGTATTTGAATGGGGTCCGGAAAGATCACCAAACAAAACACGTTTATTACAAAATAACAAAACAAATTTTCAAAATTCTTTCATTTTACGAACAATTGTGTAGTGCCTCGGGCCTGATTTGAAGTAAAATAGCCTCCGCCCTACAATAGTCTCCATTTTTCTATATATGCCAGGAACCCTACCGAACATTTGTCCTAAAAACCAGTTTTTTTTTTGTTGATTTGTGTGTTTATGCCAAGTAAGTTATTGAAAAACATTTATACTCTGGGCTAATTAGCAAAATTCATGGAAAAGTTATTTACCAGCAATTTTATTGCTGGAATCGAATTATAAGACCCTATATATTAATAATATAGGTATGCAAAGTCCGCAGATAGTGTGCTACTTTTTTTATAAACAAAATGGCGCCGACAAATCGTATTTTTTTCAATTATTGCTCTATAACTCCGAAGATTTTAACTTTACAACAAAAACACCCAAATAAAAATTCACCACAATTAAATTCTGCATAGAGATATGTTTTTTACGATTTGCTCCGACGAAAATTTTCCTCGGAAAATGCGGGTTTTCCTAACAAAAACTCTAATTTTCAAATAAAGTTTTAGGTAAGTAATTATTAATCAATAATTAAATAACTTAGTGACATCAAAGCTTTCTTGGTATAGATTGTAATTACAGAAGCCGGTGAAAATTAAACGAATATTTTAGCAACAATTCAATTGTTAATTAACAATTTACGATCGCAATAATAACCAAAATAATCATGATACATTGATCAAACTTATAAAGATTATAAACATGAGATGCTTATTTAATATTTTGTCGACAAAATATAAATTTCTCTTTTTTTTTGCATAATCTTTAAATTTTGAAAAAAAAATAGTTATAATACGCTGGTCTAATTAGTAAAGTACAAAGAAAGGTTATTTACCAGCAATTTTATTGCTGGAATCAAATTATAAGATCCTATATATTATTAATATATATATGCAAAGTCCTCAAATAGTGTGCTACTTTTTTTATAAACAAAATGGCGCCCTAAAATCATGTTTTTTTCAATTATTGCTCTATAACTCCGAAGATTTTAAATTTAAAACAAAAACACTCAAATAAAAATTCACCCCAGTTTAATTCTACATAGAAGCATGTTTTCCCGATTTGCTCCGACAACAATTTTCCTCGGAAAATGTGGGTTTTCCCAACAAAATCTGGAATTTTCAAATAAATTTTTTGGGCCAGTAATTATTTATCAATAATTATATAGCTTGGTGAAATAAAAGCTTTCTTGGTATAGATTATAAAATCAGAAGGTTGAAAATGAAACGAATATGTTAGCAACAATTCAATTGTTAATTAACAATTTACAGTCGCAATAACAACCAAAATAATCATGAGACATTGATCAAACTTAGAAAGATTATAAAGGTGTGATGCCTATTTAATATTTTGTCGACAAAATATAATTTTTTCATTTTTTTGCATAATCTTTAAATGTTTAAAAAAAATTGTTATAAACAAATTAACATTCCTCAGAAATTGTTTATTATATTCTAATTTTAAAAAATACTTTTAATGCGTATTTCATAGGTCTTGAAAATGAATGCTTTAAAAAAATTTTCCAACCATATGCAAAAAATTTATGAAGCAGCAAAATAAATATACGAATTCTCCGTTGTTTATAATTTGTTTTAATTGTTTCAAAGCTTAAAAGTGAGTCTATGGTACAATATAATTACTCACAAAGAATGTCAAAAATTAGTGCAATGGTTATATTTTAATCAAAGATTAAAAATACTTTTTTTTGTAATTTTTAGCGCAAAAGTAGGCCTGATACAGAGTCGGAGCTAAAATGTTCACTCAAAGCGACTGACACGCAGCATACATTATTTATTAAAAGTGTACGTCGCGCGGCCGATCGTCGCTCCGAGTGAAAATTTTAGCTACAGTACTGTATTATTCTACTTTGGCGCGTGTAAATTACAAAAAAATATATTTATAATCTTTAATTAAAATATAACCATTAAACTAATAATCGATATTTTTCTGTAAATAATTAGCATGTACTTTAAACTCACTTCTACACTTTGAAATAATTTAAAAAAATTATAAACACCGTAGTAATCGTATGTTTATTTTGCTGTTTCATAACTTTTTTGAAAATGGTTGCAAAAAAGTTTTAAAGCATTCGTTTTCAAGATATTTGAAATGCGCATTTTAGCTAGTTTTTAAAATTATAATATAATAAAAACTTTCTGAGAAACGTTAATTTGTTTATAACTATTTTCTTTAAACATTTAAAGATTATGCAAAAAAATAAAAAATTTATATTTTGTCGACAAATTGTTAAATAGGCATCTCATCTTTATAAGATTTCAAAGTTTGATTAGTGTATCATAATTATGTTGGTTATTATTTCGACGGTAAATTATTAATTAACAATTGAATTTTTGCTAAACTATTCGTTTAATTTTCACCACCTTCTGGAACTATAATCTAAACCAAGAAGGGTTTTAAGTCACCAAATTATTTAATTCATCATCATCATTCTCTTTGCCTTATCCCTATGCGGGGTCGGCTTCCCTAATTGCATTTCTCCACACAATTCTATCTTGGGCCATATCAATGTTAATCCCCTTTACCAACATGTCCTGCCTTATCGTCTCCCCCCAGCTCTTCTTTGGTCTTCCTCTCCTACTCCTTCCAGGAATCTGCACTTCAGCTATTCTTCGTATTGGGTGGTTAACGTCTCGACGTTGAACATGACCAAACCATCTTAACCTATGCTCTCTCATTTTGGCATCAATTGGTGCCACACCTAGACTTCCCCTAATATACTCATTTCTAATTTTATCCTTCTTTGTCACTCCACTCATCCATCTAAGCATTCTCATTTCCGCCACATGCATTCGCTGTTCCTCTTTCTTTTTCACTGCCCAACATTCAGTTCCGTACATCATAGCTGGTCTTATGGCTGTTTTATAGAATTTTCCCTTCAGCTTCATTGGAATTTTTCTGTCACACAACACACCACTCGCTTCTTTCCACTTCATCCATCCAGCCCTAATTCTACTGCATGCATCTCCATCTATTTCTCCATTACTCTGTAATACCGATCCTAGGTACTTAAAACTATTGCTTTTTACAATCATTTCACCATCCAAAGATACCATTTTATTTGTAGTAGCTCCATCTTTAAATGAACATTCCAAATACTCTGTTTTTGTCCTACTAAGTTTTAAACCTTTTTCCTCCAGAGCTTGTCTCCACTGTTCCAGTTTTTGTTCTAAGTCTCTTTCACTATTTCCTACTAACACGACATCATCAGCATACATTAAGCACCATGGAATGTTACCCTGTATTTTCGCTGTTATCTGGTCCAAAACTAATGAGAATAAATACGGACTAAGCACAGAACCTTGATGCAATCCTACTTTCACATGAAATTTATCAGTCTCTCCCACACCTGTCCTAACACTAGTCGTTACTCCCTCATACATATCCCTCACAATCTTTACATATTCACCAGGGACTCCTTTCTTATTGAGTGCCCACCACAGAATCTCTCGAGGAACTCTATCATATGCTTTCTCAAGATCAATGAATACCATATGAGCGTTTGTTTCTTTACTCCTGTATTTTTCCATCAACTGCCTTATAATGAAAATTGCATCTGTTGTTGATCTACCCTGCATAAAGCCAAATTGATTCTCGGATATTTCGGTTTCTTCACGTATCCGTCTATCAATTACTCTTTCCCATATTTTCATGGTGTGGCTAAGCAGTTTTATAGCCCTGTAGTTTGTACATTGTTGTATATCTCCCTTGTTTTTGTAAACAGGTACCAGTATACTGCTTCTCCATTCGTCTGGCATTTGTCCAACTTCCATAATTCTATTAAATAGACCTGCTAGCCACCTTGTTCCTGTCTCTCCCAATGCTCTCCATACTTCCCCAGGAATATCATCTGGTCCTACCGCTTTTCCTTTCTTTATTTTTTGAAGCGCTTGAGCCACTTCCTCGTTGGTTATTTTGGTGACCATTGCTGCTACTGTCTCCGTTGACTCTACAGGCTGTCTGTCAAATTCTTCATTTAATAAGCTGTCAAAGTACTTTCTCCATCTCTTTTTGACATCCCTTTCACCAAATTATTTAATTATTGGTAGATAATTACTTATCTAAAACTTTATTTGAAAATTAAAGATTTTGTTGGGAAAACCCGCATTTTCCGAGGAAAATTTTCGTCGGAGCAGATCGGGAAAAACACGTCTCTATGTAGAATTTAATCACGGTGAATTTTTATTTGTGAAGCACACAAAATGTACATAACAAGAAGAACACGGGAAAGACGAACATTATTTGAAGTCGCAAGACGGAAAGCAGACAAGACATGTAGAAATAAAAAGAGAGCCTATGAAAATGGACAAATAGAAAAAATAGAAGAACATTTCAAAAATAACGAAATTAGAGGGGCTTACGAATACCTAAAAAAGATAAAAAGTGGGTATAAACCTCAAACAAGTCTATGTAAAGATGAAAGTGGGCAAATAATCAGTGACCAACAGAAAGTCACAGAAACCTGGAAGCATTATTTTCAGACACTACTTGGAACTCAAGTAGACATGGAAGATGAAATGGGTATGATCTACGTAGAAGAGAATGGAGTAGAAGCTCCAACCATAGAGGAAGTTTTCGAAGCCATTAAGGCCCAGAAAAACAATAAAGCTCCGGGAGTTGATGAAATACCAGCAGAACTATATAAGGTAGGTGGCGACCACCTAGCAAGTCACATCCACGCGCTCATCAGAGACGTATGGCAAGAAGAGAAAATACCCGACGACTGGAAGAAAAGTATAGTATGCCCGATCTATAAAAAAGGAGACAAACTCCAGTGCAAAAACTACCGTGGAATCTCTCTACTATGTACAGCATATAAAGTCCTCACGTATATTATAAACCAGCGGCTCCAACCACTAGCAGAAAATATTATTGGAGAGTATCAGACGGGCTTCCGACGGGGAAGATCGACACTGGATCAAATATTCACAGTAAAACAGATCTTGAGCAAAGCATGGGAACACGATATTGATGTTCACAACGTGTTTGTAGACTTCAAACAGGCATACGACTCGGTCAAAAGGAACAAACTATACTATATATTGGCTGAATTGGCAATACCACACAAGTTAATAAGACTCATTAAAGCCGCAATGGATGAAACTCAGGCATGTGTACGAATACAAAACCACCGGACAGACTTTTTTAACATTTCGCAGGGACTAAAAGAGGGAGATGGGCTGGCCCCAACATTGTTTAACCTGGCACTGGAGTATGCGGTTAGGCAAATGCAAACTGGACGAGGAAATCTACTGACCAACCGAACGGTTCAACTGGCCGCTTATGCTGATGATATTAATATTATGAGTAGAACATCAACAGTAGCACAGGAAACATGCGCAGAGTTAAAAACACAAACAAAAATGCTAGGTCTGGAAATTAACACAGAAAAAACAAAAATAATGACTCAGACGAGAAGAAATATAGTCCCAGAAAACATTATACATGAAGATGACATTGAAACGGTTGAAAAGTTTACATACCTGGGAGTAGAAATATATGCCGACGGATCAGAAGATGGAGAAATAAAGAAGAGAATAACGCAGGCAAACAGAGCTTATTTTGCCCTCTCCCATATATTTCGGTCAAAAAGTGTCCACCGAAATACAAAGATGAGAATCTATAAAACCTTAATTCGACCAATAACATGCTATGGCAGTGAAGTCTGGGTGCTGAAAGAAACATCCAAAAACAAACTCGACACATTCGAAAGGAAAGTACTTAGGAGAATACTAGGACCTGTGAGGGAAAACGGAATCTTCAGAAGTCGATACAACAACGAGCTTTATCAACTTTATAAGGAAACGCCCCTGTCAGACTTCATTAGATTACAAAGATTGCAATGGGCCGGACATGTGATAAGAATGGGAGAGGATAGGCTACCAAAACGAGCACTGAATGCTAGAATGCAAGGAAAGAGACCGGTTGGGAAGCCACGAAAGCGCTGGGAAGACAAAGTAAACAGCGACGCACAAGCCCTTTTAGGAGTCCGTGTATGGAGAAGAGCAGCCACAGACAGGCAAGGGTGGAGGCAAAAAATAAAGGAGGCCAAGGCTCAATTTGGGCTGTAGTGCCGTAGAAGAAGAAGAAGAATTTTTATTTGAGTGTTTTTGTTGTAAAGTTAAAATCTTCGGAGTTATAGAGCAATAATTGAAAAAAACACGATTTTCGGGCGCCATTTGGTTTATAAAAAAAGTAGCACACTATTTGAGGACTTTGCATACCTATATTATTAATATATAGGACCTTATAATTCGATTCCAGCAATAAAATTGCTAGTAAATAACTTTTCACAAAAATGGTCTATTCTCCGATAATCAGCCCAGACTATTAGTAATCACAAGTAGTGCAATAGTTGGTAATACTAATAAAATATTTTATTTGCATCATCATCTTGGCGTCCACACTCCTAGCGGAATGATTGCCGCCCTCTTTGAGCTCTTCCGATTCGTTTGTCGCGGTGAATCAATCCGCATTAACATTTTCGTTTTACAATTGGTTGTGTGACTTGGCATCTTCTACAATTTTCCTCCCTTCGTTCCTGTTTTTGCTTCTGGTTACCCATTCTCTGACTCCCTTCTTCTCTAAGGTCCTCTACTATCTGGTTCTCCCATCTAGTTTTGGGTCTTCCTCGTGGTCTGCCTGAGACAGGTCTCCATTTGGAAATTTTCTTGATGACGGCTTCTGGATTTCTCCTTTCTATATGTCCCATCCATCTGAGTCTCTGTGCCTTGATAAATCTGACGATGTCTTCTTCTTTCAGAAGTTCTCTTACTTCGTGGTTCATGAGTTTTCTAAATTCATATTACCTAAGTTTAGTGGGCCTGCTATCCTCCGAATTATTTTCTTCTCTAGGATCCTCAATCTTTCTTCCTCTTTTTGGATCAGACACATTACTTCAGCACAGTGGCGGCTCGTGATTTTTACAATAGGGAAGGCTGTACCTAACTGTAAAATATCTAAACAAATTTGCACTAGCAAAAAAATGCGCCAAAAAATGTAATTTAAGGCCCCATTTTTTGACCATTTTTTACTTACATTTCATAATATCCTAATTCATAATTTCATGATATCATATCATTTTAAAAATAATTAGTCTAATTGTAAAAGTTTAATACCAAAGTTTGTGTCGTTTATTTGTTAACAATTCCATCTATTTGTAAATAGATACCTCGCATATCAAAATAAATACAGATTTGAAGTTTTGCAGTCCATACATAATGAAGCTTCAATTTTTTTAAGATACTCAACTGAATTTTTTTAATTCTAAACGCGGCCTACTGCGAATTCAAAAACACCATCAATTACCGATATTTTGCTTTGAGTTAGAGATATCGGAAAAAGTTATTTGAGCAAGTTGTTCCAAATATTATTATAACCCCACATACCAAATTTCATAACAAAATTTGCACTTTTAGATTTTTCATTATTTTTAGTCACAACCCTAAAATTCGTTGTCCCGAGACCCACGCAACCACGCAACGGAGCCGATAAGCTATTCTGCCTCCCTTGGTATATCTCCGGGCAGCGTGTGATGGCACCGTAGATGCCACTATTAGGAGACCGGGTCTCCTTAAACGCCTGCTGCGCTGCACGGAGCATTAGCAACGGAGACTCTTGGGCTTCTCGGCTCCGTGCTCCGTTCATGCATCTCGGGATAACCCAGGGTCCTGCCTACAATAATATGTAATAAAACTGAGACGCGATCATGCGTTCTAATGCTAATGCTCCGTACGTATGGATAATTAGTGATAATATGGAATTTACACGTTGTATAATAGTGAGAGTTGTACTTGTTGTTTTCGCGATTCATGATAACCAAAGCAGTGTAGAGTGTGTAAAAAATTTATGGGGAGGCTCAGCCTCCCTTGCCTCCTCTGACGAGCCGCCACTGCTTCAGTACCATATGTGATTACTGGCCTAATTGCTGCTTTGTAAATTTTCAGTTTAATATTCTGAGTAAGCTTCTTATCTTTGAGGAAGTTGTAGTATTGTATTTCCAGTAGGCTATGTTTCCTGCCTGGATTCTTTCACTGATTAGGATGCTTCTATCATTAGTTCCATTAACTGAGACTCAAAGATATTTAAAGTGTTCTACCTTTTCAAACTCATATTCACCAATTATTTGCATATGAATTAAAAACAAGAAGTGTCCGGCAGTTATTTTGCAACTGCAGTTTTAATTAAATATAATATTGCAAGGTATTCAAAACATGAAACTTATGTGTTTTGTTTTCTATTTTAATGAGCAGAATTTTACAAAACGTTCGAACTGTCAAAACAATTATTTATTAAATTGATAACAAAACTAACTAAATTCCTGTGCGTATGTGCGCTTATGACATACTAATTGCAACAAAAACATTTTTTGTCTAGTTCAAGTGGTTCCAATAATACTAGTTTTTATTTCTTTACAGCAGTTACCATTCACATTTACATATTCTTCTCTCGGCCGCAGTAGAGCAGATTTTGATTATCCAATAAATTTACGATGGAGGATATATCGTCAGTGCATCGGCCGATGTAACATACGTCATACGTCATTGGATGTAACAGTGAATTTCTCAAATGACAAACAATTTATTAGGCCTATCTATCGATTTCTAAGAACGCTGGTCTCGACTTGAATTTGTTTATCCCAAATTCATCAAAACTAATTAAGAGGTCGTGTAGAAATTTTTGACGACGAGTGGCTTTAAATCACGCCGTCCGAATAAATAGATAAATAGAGGCAAATCTTCTGATTCGTATTTGTTGCTATCTGTGAGTTGTACAAGTAACAGTTTTTTTATACCTACAAGAATAAGATGGGTGTGTTGTGGACTTTTAATGCGTTCAGATTGAATAAGGGCAATGAAGACAATGAGAAGGAATGGCCTCAAGCTTTGGCAATTGTTATTGGTGAGTACCCTTATTTGTCATTTTTATTTTAAATTATTTTTTTGTTTTTTAAATAATTCGTCATTTTACTGTTAAAATTTTACCAATTTTTAATTATTGAAAATTTAATTTAAAAGAAAATCTAAGTAATGTGTCGCATTTAATAATATTTAACAAATTTTGCAAATTTAATTAAAACCCTCAAAAACTGGCCAATTAAAAAAGAAATTAGAATACCTTATTTAGAAGGTTAGAACTTTTGACTTCAGAATTTTTTAGGATTTTATTAGTTTTCCTGAGGTTCTTGAGGGATAACTACCATCATCATCATTTGCTCGAAAACTTTTTGTAGGTCTTAGCTTTTTATTTTTTGATTCTTGTTCCATGCTTTGTATTTCCAGTTGATAATCTTTAGAATTTTCAGATCTTCCATTTGTTCCATATTATTATCTAAGTTTGGGCCCACCTTTTGACTTTCTTCCTAGTGGCTTCTGGCTCATTATTTTCTTTTGTATTTTATTCTTCTGCATCCATTCGACGTGTTCTATCTCTCGTAAACGTCCAACTTTTAAAAATAATATGATGTCACTGGAGGGACGCCGGTGTTCAACATTCCTCCATGGAGAGTTTGGAGTAGTTCCAATGTCTCTTTCCAGCGTTTTGCACTTGCAGTAAGTTCAATGTGTCGCTAAGCCTTCGATAGCTAAGAGGAGAACTTTTAATGAACCGTAAGATGCTGTAATTCTGGCCTGTTGAATTGTTAATGTAAATAAAACACTTTCTATTTTGCTATGACTGTAATGAAGTTGAAAAGGGCAAGAAATAGAATTTTACATGTGAACAATTGAGTTAACAACTTATCCGTGAAAGACGCCACTACACATATATTTACACTTTGTACCGGCTTTTTGCTAATTGCCGCGTGAAGAATACTCTTCGAAAAAGCGTAAATGAAAAGAGGTTTTTGCGTACGTTCTTAATGAGTGTTGATAGTTGACTGACTGTTGCACCCCGCTCTTTCATCCCGTTAACAAATATTTCCGTTGGGTGCTTTGGGTAAAAGAGAGGGCGGAGATTAACATTCTTGGAAGCTTTCACTGCGTAATGGAATTATTTTATGGTTGTTACAGAGGCGGCGCGGAAATTTGTTGTTGGTGAAATAAAGTTTATTTTGGGTGGAGAATACAGTTCTCCAACAGTCACGATGTCAGATCCTCTGAAGGTTGTAGAAAGGGCATATTCGCAAAATGTTGCTCCAATGTGTTTTAAATGCATTAATTTTTTTCTAATGCTGAGAAAACTCAAGTATTTTTGAAAAATTTAAACGCAGGATGAATGACTGCATATTATTACCGAGAGCCGAAAGTTCCTGAAAACTTCTATAACATTTATTTTAATAAGTTGCAGGGGTGAAAAAATAGCAATTTTCCATATTAGGAATTTAAATACATAAAAAACAAAGTTTTCGTTATAATAATGCCCGCATTTTTAACTTGTTATATTTAAATTGTAATAAAACGAACTTGATAATAAATTATAATCCTAACTTCATTCCCGAAATTCCTTTAAAAACTATTCTGCTAACAAATTTCAAAATTAATATATAAATAGCGTATGTTTTAATTTTCACTTTTTCCTAAAAACTCGAAAGGGTTCTCTTATTTTCATCATCACTTGCTTAGCTTTGATGTTATAAACTTCATTTGGAGCTCACTTGATAGGTATTCTTGAGTACTTTGATAAGTGTTCAGTAAATATATTTTATAAAATGCACCGTTTTCCCGTTATTTGAGCTTGAATACTTAGATTTGGATACTAGCCGAAAAAAAATATATATTTCGTCACCTATAACTCACTTTTTATTAATTTTCAAAGGTTTTTCGAATAATAAATCTCTTTTATTTTTTATTATCTTCAATTTTGGTAATTATAACTATTTTGATAAAACTTACAGTTTTTGAATTATTCACGAAAAACCGCTTTACATCATGCATTTATTTCACGAAAAATTCAAATCTTTGATCTTTAATAACTCAAAAAGTATTGATTTATTTTAATAATTAGAACTAACAAATTTTGCTTAAAATTTGTCCCTCTATCGATTATTGGGGTTATTTTTAATAAAATAGTTTTCACCCCCGAGAAGGGGTGGCATCCACCCCCAGGGTAAAAGCGCACGTTGGCACCATATCAGTTTTGTTTCTTGAGTTATGCTCTAACTACTCACCAATTTTCATGCAAATCGATGGAGGTTTAACAAAATAGAAGGTGAAAACATTTAATGACTGCACCAACTTTCCCCTTTCATCCCTTATTGCTACTTCCTGTATCCACTGAGGTGTCAGCCTGAAAGGGGTCATAGTTATCAATATATAATAGACACATTTCACATGCCAAACTCCATATTACTTATGACGATGATTTCTCGCCTCTAGCGCTCCCTCTATAAAGAGTCATATTATTAAAATCGGAATTTTGAGGACAAATGGGATTTTTAGATTTTACAAATACTTCATGTGTGATAAAAGGTAATGCAATGTTCAGTGCCTTGATGTCCTAACCTAGATGAGAACACGTAGATTTTAGACAAGCCTTTGACTGTATTGGAAGAAATAAACTCGAAATCAAATTAACTAATATTACTATGATGGATACCAAGCTAAAATAACATCAGAAGAAGACACATAATTTCAATAGAAACAGGGGTGCCACACGGTGATTCCCGGTCAACCAAACTATTCAACATACTAGTAGAAGGTACAGTAAAGGCTAGCAAAATTAAAGGAAAAATATCCCACTTCTCAACACACAAATACTAGCATATTATGTAGATGAGGTAGTTGTTATGGGAAGAGACAAGGAAATATTAAAAGAAGCAATGGCAACTGAAGCACGGAAAATAGATATAGAAATGAACGAATGAAAAACAAAATATCTACTCTAAAATATCTCAAAATATCTGCTCTAAAAGAAAAGATATCAAGTTAAGACAGAAAACTATGCTTTTGAAAGAGTTCAACAATTTAAATACGAAGAATTATGGCCCATAATAATAGGAAACGGACAAATGAAAAGAAGAATGAACCATGCAATTAGACACATTATAAAGGGAGAAGATATAGTTAGATTTATTAAAGCGCCGAGATTAAGGTGGCTACGACCCATAGAGAGAAGGGAAAAGGACCTACTAATTAAGGTCACCACATGGAAGCTGAAAGAGCGGGGTAAAGAAATCTGGGAGAAACAAATCATGAGAGAAATATTAAAATCCGAAAAGTGAGAAACTGAATAGCACAAAGCGAAGTGAGCGAAAGAAAATTGTAGAAGCCAAGTCATGCAACAAACTTTGCTTGCACACAAGAAGAATGTGGCCGCAACAAGCGAATAAAAGAGCGGAAAGAATTCCATCAGGAATAAGAGGCCGTGATGATGATTATTATTTTGCCCTTATCATTGTCCTTGTTACTGAGGTTAGAAAGCTTTTGACATACAAATATTGTACTATGTTCAGCGTTGTTTGTTTGTCTATGTAAGTATCTATTGTTTATTAAAATTTTTAACCATTATATCGCTGGCACTTTTTAAAAAAGGTTATTAGCTGTTCGTGTCCCATTGATATCGATATATTTTTCACTTACTAGGTATTTAGTGTATCAATAAATTTCTCTATTTTATTTCAATTACAATACAATTTAACATTTTGAATATAATTGGCCAACATAATGACTGTCTAGGCAGTTTTTTATCCCTATCTGCAAAAACTACGGTTCAGTGTCACTTATTTTTTATTTTTTTATTGGTATCGTCGCCAACATTCCTAATAATTTATCAATAACGTAGAATTGATTGTAATCAAATGATATAGTGGTTATCTGCTACACTACACAATAAAATTACTCATTAAATTCCATGACAACGATTGTAAATGGTAACTAATATACATGATAGACTCAATTACTCCACCTATCACTTCATGCATTCTGCTTCGTAACCTTTTGATATTCTTTGCTTATGGTCTTATTTAAATCAACGACCACCCACTAAAAATATCAATTAGCAGTTGATGAAGTTTTGTTCCAAGTAAAATAAACTTATACCCGGTTCACATTATTCCAGTCCATCATTCCAGTCTAGAGTTAGAATGCCACTGGAATAATGTGAACCTGCCCTGAAATGTACCATTCCAGTGATCAATCCAGTCCAGTGGATTGGACTGGGATGGGCATCTATTTTTCATTCCAGCTCGCGCATTCCAGCCCCACTGTTGTAATCTGGACTCTCAGTTTGTTGTAAACCATGATACAATAACCCAATATATGATAATTCAGTTCAGGTCCTAATTTCGTTCAGGTTGCGCATGATGTCACGTTGTGAGTAGATCCTTTAAATTTCGAATGCATTACCATTATGATTTGGAGATTTTAGCTTTTAATATCAGTTGTGAAACTTTCTAGAAGTGCTGTTTTCTTTAGTATGATTAAATATAATTATTGAGAACATATTCTAATAATAAAAATCAATCAGAAACATGATTTTTTTATTATTAGGCAACATACGTCTAATTATACAGTGTGGAAGGCACTTGTAGAATAAAATGATTTCTGTCCTTGTTTCGAAAAATTATAAAAAACGCTGATACTCGTCGATTTTTAAATAAATATCTGCACTTTTTAAACACAAATTTAAATTTACAGGGTGATTTATAAAAGTCAAACAGAGTCCATAAACTTTATTTTTAATAGAACACCCTGTATATTTTTATAGTTTTAAAAGCTGCTTAACAACCTGATTTCAACTAACTATATCATGTAGGCTGAATTATGAACAATACAGGATGAAATTTTGTAATTATTAACTATGGAATAAATTTGTTTGTGTCCTTATTTTAAAAATTTTAAAAAATGCCGGAACAGGTCAACTTTTAAATTTAAATGGGCGCTTTACAAACATAGATTTAAATTTACAGGGTGATTTACGCACGTACAGCATAGTCCATGATCTTTAGTTTTAATGGATCACCCTGTATATTTTTATGTGCTTAGAAGCTACTTTACAACTTCATCTCAAAAAAAAATGTGTTATTCGGGTATATTATGAATAATACAATAAGGTGAAATTTTGAAAAGGTGAAATTTTTAAATTATTCATAAATTTCGTCAAGACATTAAAGACACAAAACCAAAAAAAAAAATAAATATTATTTATACTTAGTTTAGAAAATATATGTCTTTATTTAGCTAAAATACCATTGTTATATACACATACTTTACTATTATTTAAAGTATGATAAATTATTAGATAATTTCAAAATTTTATGTAGGTACCTAGGTATTTAATATCTTGAAGAAAATTTAACCTATATAATTTTAAAATTTCATCTTGTATTATTCATAATAGGCCCTATACAATACATTTTTTTGTGATGAAGTTATTTAGCAAATTCGAAAAACATAAAAATGTACAGGGTGTTTCATTACAATTAAAGATCATGGACTATGATAGACTTGTGTGGATCACCCCGTATATTTTAATTAATGTTTAAAGAGAGCATATCTAAATTTAAAAGTTGACGTATCCTATCGTTTTTTATAATTTTTTAAAATAAGGACACAAACAATTTTATTCCATAAGTGGTTTCCATACACTGTAATTTCAAAATTTCACCCTGTATTATTCATAATACACCATACATGATATGGGTCGTTGAAACCAGGCCGTTAAGTAGCTTTTAATAGTATAAAAATATATAGGGTGTTCCATTAAAAATAAAGCTTATGAACTATACCAGGCTTGCGTGAATCACCCTGTTTAAATTTAAAGTTAGGTTTAAAAAACCTACATTTTATATAGGGTGTCCCAAAAGTAGTGGAACGGTCGAATATTTCGCGAACTAAACATCGGATCGAAAAACTGAGAAATACGTGTTCAATTATTTTCAAAAATCTATCCAATGACATCAAACACCAACCCCCACTACACCCCCTGGAGGTGGGGTGGGGGGTAACTTTAAAATCTCAAATGGAAACCCCTAGTTTTTCTTGCAGATTTGAATTCGTTACCTAAAAGTAAATAACTTTTATTCAAGACATTTTTTCGAACTGTGGAGAGATGGCGCTATAATTGGGGAAAACGATTTATTCTGATACCATAAGTAAATTATAGAAACGGTCTAATATCTCGAGAAATACACTTCCAAATGAGAAACCAAAAAACAGGTTTTTAATATTTTTCGAAAACCTATCGATAAACACCAAAAATGACCCTCCAACCCACCCCCTGGAGACGGGGTGGGGGTAAACTTAAAATCTTAAATAGCAACCCTCACTTTTTATTGCAGACTCGAATTCGTCATGAAAAATGAAGCAACATTTATTCGAAACATTTTTTAAAATTGCTGATAGATGGCGCTAATAAATCGTATTTTTCCAATTAAAGCGCCATCTATCAACAATTATAAAAAATGTTTCGAATAAATGTTGCTTAGTTTTTCATGACGAATCCTAATCTGTAATAAAAAGTGGGGTTGCTATTTAAGATTTTAAATTTACCCCCCACCCCAAATCCAGGGGGTGGGTTGGAGGGTCATGTTTAGTGTTATTCAATAGATTTTCGAAAAGTATTAAAAACCTTTTTTTTTTGGTTTATCATTGGAAGTGTATTTCTCGAGATATTAGACCGTTTCTATAATTTACTTATGGTATCAGGATAAATCGTTTTTCTCAATTATAGCGCCATCTATCCACAGTTCGAAAAAATGTCTTGAATAAAAGTTTCTTACTTTTACGTACCGAATCCAAATCTGCAAGAAAAACTAGGGGTTTTCATTTGAGATTTTAAAGTTACCCTCCACCCCATTTCCAGGGGGTGTAGTGGGGGTTGGTGTTTAATGTCATTGGATAGATTTTTGAAAATGAATGAACACGTATTTTTCAGTTTTTCGATCCGATGTTTAGTTCGCGAAATATTCGACCGTTCCACTACTTTTGGGACACTCTGTATATAAAAATGAACGGGTTTCAGCGTTTTTTAAAATTTTTTAAAACAAGGACAGAAATAATTTTATTCCATAAGTGCCTTCCACCCTATATATAATACATGTATTATACACCCTGTATAATACATGTACTGACGATTAAATAAAGGTAACAATAAAATTGTAATGTGTTAAATGATAAAAAAAGTTAAAGCTGCGATAATCATGAAGCCCATCAGTTATATTTTTTTATTACTGAAGTTCTCTTATTCATTAATTATATTTTTATGATCACACCTCCTAAGGACTATTCAAATCTAACTATGAATATAACATTTTTGATAAAAGTGTAACAAATTATAAGTAAAATTCACCTTAAACACAAAAATAAACAGTGTTTACTATACGACAACACTGAATATAATGCTGATCTACTCACAGAGTGACGTAGCTACGTTGGCCCCGCCTACCTGCTCCATGTCATATCTTCTGTTATTGTATCGTGGTTGTAAACTGTCAATCCAGTGCTTGATTACCGATCTTTTGAATGACTGGAATTGTTTTTAGATTTTGATTAACTGGATTAGTGTGAATGATATCATCTAGTCCAGCATTGGACTGGATTACTCGATGGAATACTGGAGTGGAATAATGTGAATTAGGCGTTAAGGCTCAGTTACACGACGCTATACTAAAAGCCACAGTTAGAATGCAGTACAGGTAGCATACGGCAATGTATTTCTTACGAGAGAACGGGCGACCACGTTGCCGGTTTGCCCCGAGCGGCGCATCAGGACCGGTGATTTCTCAGTTTATTGCCAAACTACCACGCACCTACCACTCGTGACATGAGCGGCATCGCTGCGCGTCGTAAGACCAACACCGCATTCTAACTGTGGCTTCTACTTGAACTCATACGAATCACTAAAACCTAGTGCTGACTTTAGTACTCTCCTTCTGTAAATTACTATTTTATATTCCAGTAGAGTACTCTCTGCGAGTGTTCATGCCAGTCGAGTAAATAGAAAACAATTCTATTTACTGGAACGAGTAGGTTCCCCCACCAATACTTCTCTCACGCAATACTCGACTGTATGACGCACTAACACTGTAGAGACCGGCTACACACTTCTATAAGCTTCTAGTACGCTTCTGGTAGCTGGTACCAGTGATTAGTTGAGGTGCTAAGCAGTTTCTGAGGCGCGTCTACACATTAAATAATTTTAACTATCCCTATGAGACACCCTCCTCCAGTACTCAACCCAGTAACTCCTACGAGTTACTAGCGTCGTGTAACTGAGCTTTTATGTCTGATTCCCATTATTTCAGTCCAATAATCCAGTACAGTACTGAAATGGATCATATCGTCCACATTATTCCAATCATTCAAAATATCGTTGCATTGGAATAACAAAGTTCTATCTGCCTCAGGTGCCATTTTTAGTTATGACTGTTTAAAGTTTGTATGTTATGTATTTATTTATTTTACTATTATCGTCACCTGTATGTGTTAACAATGTAAATTAAAAAAAATTAACATATTTTTATTAACCGTAAAAGGATACTTCAATAGTTAATACAAAGGAGTTCTGAATTGAGAAATGATTTAAACTTATTTAATAAAGGTTTATCTTCCACATATACACTTGTCTAACAATTATTATATAATAAAACAACTTCAAGTTAGTTGATAGTCTTATTGTTAACTTATAAACACTTTTCGTTCTTGCAGATAGGACCTTGTATACTTAGTTGACTGTTTTTTATGTGAGTTAGAACCTTGTTAACTTATCAACATTTAAAATTCTCTCAGATAGAACCTTGTAACTTAGGTATTTCAGCCACATATTAATAGATGTCGGTGCTAGTATCACATTAAGGTGAAGAACATAAAATAAAACCAAGTTACATAAAAATCTCAGTTTAAACAAAAATTGCAGATAGAACCTTGTTATTCTGACGCAACGATATTGGGACCGTGCAAGTTCGGCAAAGCGACCTCTATTTCTACGCTCTGTACTTTTATTCGCACTTTTAATTATTATTATATTGGCCAATTATATTAGTCCTGGTTGCTGGATAATTGTCAAGGCCATAGTCCAAAAAAATAATAAGAAGAAAAAATAAGATGCAGGTTATGTTACGCAAACGTAAACAATTGTATGTAGTAAATAAAATTAGTTATTAAAATGCAGTACTGCAAGCAAAATACAATTAATTAAATTTACCTTTATATCATAATTGCATATCATATCAATATTGTGGAGCAATATATAATTTTTCTTCTGTCAATTTGACAATTTCAATTGACAATATGAATTATTTAAGATAGTTGCAATATTTCTCCGCGACTCGTGCACGGTCGTTTCTCGTTTCCCTTCCAAGTACGCAAGTACTTGGAAGGGAAGTACGGTTCCAAGTACCGCGGTGTGCAAGTACTTGGAAGGGAAACGAGAAACGACCGTGCGCGAGTCGCGGAGAAATATTGCAACTATCTTAAATAATTCATATTGTCAATTGAAATTGTCAAATTGACGTATATTTCATACCTTCTGTCATTGAAGCAGAAAAATTATATATTGCTCCACAATATTGATATGATATGCAATTATTATATAAAGGTAAATTTAATTAATTGTATTTTGCTTGCAGTATTGCATTTTAATAACTAATTTTATTTACTACTT
The DNA here is from genome assembly GCF_917563875.1 of Diabrotica virgifera virgifera. Lineage (NCBI taxonomy): Eukaryota > Metazoa > Arthropoda > Insecta > Coleoptera > Chrysomelidae > Diabrotica > Diabrotica virgifera. Next base: position 303,060,208 of record NC_065443.1, read on the forward strand.
ACAATTGTTTACGTTTTGATAACATAACCTGAATCTTGTTTTTTCTTCTTATTATTTTTTTGGGCTATGACCTTGACAATTATCCAGTAACCAGGACTAATATAATTGGACAATATAATTAAAAGTGCGAATAAAGTTGCAGGTCGTAGAAATAGGGGTCGCTTTGCCGAACTTGCACGGTCCCAATGTTTTTAACAATGCTTTTTAATGCCAAAATCAAGCACTGGATTGGCCGTTCACAATATTCCAGTGGTACTAGAAGGGCGAGCTGGAATAAAAATAGGCAGTCATTCCACTCAACTTGGTTCCAGTGCAGGTTCACATTTATCCCAGTGGTATTACACCACTCTATTGGAAAGGTCTTGTTCTTCTTCTTCTTCGTTTTGTATATACACGACTCTGTCTGTTTTTTCAATATTCCTCTAGTATGTTGGAAATCTGGACTGGAATAATATGAACCAGACATTATCCTACGAAAGACTTTTAAATTTTTATGTAATTTAATATTTATTTAATTATTGACTTTTGCCTAAATTCACATCACCTTTTTTAGGATGCCTAGCTGCTCTCACCACTGGCATGCTGACCTCTTGGTCGTCACCATTTCTACTAAAAATCACAAAAGACAAAGAAAACTATGACATCTCCGAACACGATGCGTCATTCTTCACCATCGTCCATCCAGCCGCCATGATTGTCACCTGCGTTATATTCTCCATCCTTTGCGACACCATCGGCAGAAAGAAGACCTTGCTGCTGATCACCATACCCCACTTGCTTTCATGGGTCCTGGCTGCGCTTGCTCAGAACGTTTATGTCTTCTACGCATCCAGAATCTGTGCTGGAATTGGAGATGGATGCATGTATGCGGCGTTGCCGATGTACATCGGAGAAGTAGCTAGCCCTAAAGTTAGAGGAACGTGGGGAAACTGTATGGTCTCTGCTATGTATTTGGGAGAGTTCCTAATCCACGTCATTGGATGTTTTTTAGGTGTCAAAGAGACTTCCTATGCTTGCATTCCTCTGGTTGGCTTGTTCTTCGTACTCTTCTGCTTCATGCCTGAGTCGCCTTACTATTGCGTCATTAAAGGAAAAGAAGACGAAGCAAAGCAGGCTTTAAAGTTTTTGAAACGAAAACATGACATTGAGGAAGATTATGAGATGCTTAAGAACGATGTTAAACGTCAGATGTCTGAGTCAGGTACTTGGAAAGACTTCTTTATGATCAAAAGTAACAGAAAAGCATTAATGTCAGCAATATTTTTAAGATCTTCTCAACAACTCGGTGGTACTACTGTGTTTATCATGAACACTCAGTTTATTTTCGAGAAAGCCAAAGGTGGTGTCAGTCCTGAAGTTTCTTCGATGATTTATTTAGGGTTATGTCTAATTTTGAATATAGTCGTCATTATTTTTGTCGTAGAACGATTAGGAAGAAGACTTTGCTATATCCTCTCGCTTTCTTTATCTGCCATTCCTCTTCTGGTATTATCTGTATACTTTTTTATTGACCAACACGTTCATGACGTAGATATAAGCTTCTTAAACTGGATACCCATTGTAGCGATGATTAGCTACTTGATTTTTAATTCCTTTGGTATGGCAGTGATACCGACCCTTATGTTAGGGGAATTGTTTTCGACCAGTGTTAAGTCAAAGGCTATGACGGTGTTGATGATTGATTTTGGACTGATGATATTCGTGACCAATAACATTTTGTACGCTTTGCAGTCAGTTATTGGTTTATGTGGTCCTTTTCTCTTCTTCGCTATTTGCAACATCATATCAACTTTCTTATCATTCTTCCTGGTGCCAGAAACTCGAGGAAAGACTTTAGAACAAATTCAGCAAACGTTGAAAAAAGAAGTTGCTGACAAACATGAGATAAAGCGATAGAGTTTTTTTATATAATAGACAAGCTAATACAAGCAATAAAACTATAATCAAAAATGCGCATGACAGTGAATTAGATTATGTTAAGGAAAAGAATATGAGATCACCAAATCTTTAAAAACGGTTTGGGATTATGAAGCGAAGAAGATTTTTTATTGAGGCGAATAAAAATTTATTGTTATATTAACAATAAATTGCTTTGTTCTAAAGTATTTATAAGTATTTTTTATAAATAAAGGACTATATTTATTGATTTTTGTTTAAATTTGTAACTCATTCCATTTTATGTTTAGCGACATTCTTCAAAGGGCGGCAAAAAGAAGTTTTTATACAATAACTCTATATTAGAATAATTAGTAGATTTTTGAATGTTTTTATTTAACAACGCCTATTTTTTTGCAAAGTGTTTAAGGGGACATTATTTTCTAAATTTTCAAAAAATCAGTTTTTGTTTTTTTTACGTAAAAACATTCCCTAGTATCATAGAAGTACTGTCCTAAAATGTTATTAATAAATTCAAAATAGAAACGAAGTTACAGCTGTATTTATAAGGGTACCTATTCCAGCTAAAACACGTTTGTGTACCTACAAGACGGTGCTCGCTGCCTCACCTGTTTACCTGCAACTTAAACAGTGTTGTTACTTTCTAAAACTTATGCACATGTTGTATACCTACTATTGAAAATTATCGAAAATTGTTTTGAAAATTCCACACCTGTAATTTTGAACCAATCAAAATACGTTATTTTGACAGATCACCATGGCAACGGAGGTATTTTATCGGAAATTTATTGCTCGTGGGGTACCCAACAGCGAATTATAGTGGAAATTTTTTGACGTTTACAATAACAGAACATTTTTGACAGACTGGTTTTTATTTGTTTACATAATTTAGTTTTGATCCATTTTAGTTACAAAGCTAAGATGTTTTCTATATTCTTCGGACACCTCCTCTCTTCTTAATGACGAAAATGCAGGACTTTGAATGTTTTCAATTAAGTTTCTATGTCTAATAAAATATATACAGTGCTAGTCAAAAGTCCGTACCCCCCTCGTATCTTTTGAACGGCTATAATTATAATAGTGAAATTTGGTGGGAGGAAATAAACGGACGTAAGCTTCTTAACTAGTCATGGCAGGTGACGTAATAGTGACAGGTGACGTTACAGAGCCACTGTGACCGATAATTTTAAATGGAACCTTATGGCAAGTGATACCTTGTTTGAAAGGTATTCAAAATACCTATTCAGTTATACTAATTTTTTTGGGTTTTAGTTGATTTTGATTTCGGTGAATAAATTAAATAAATACAATATTGTAGTTTTGCATTTAATTAATAAAAATTCAAATGTCCGCCTATGGTTTTTTTTGTCAAAAAAGTTGACGTTTTTCAATTCTCTAGTAGTTTTTACGTCAACTTCAACCTTTTTGACAAGTGTAATCCTATGCGGAATTTTGAATTTGTATTAATTAAATGCGAAACTACAATTTTATATTTATTTCATTTATTCATCAAAATCAGCTTAAACTCAAACAAAATTAGTATGACTGAATAGGTATTTTCAATACCTTTCAAACGAGGTATCACTTGCCATAAGGTCCCATTTAAAATTATCTGTCACAGTGGCGCTGTAAAGTCATCTGCCATAATTACGTCACCTGTCATGACTAGTTAAGAAGCTTACGTCCGTTTATTTCTTCCCTCCAAATTTCACTATTATAGATATAACCGTTCAAAAGATACGAGGGGGGTACGGACTTTTGACTAGCACTGTATAATATTTAGACACTAATTTATTTACCTTTTTCCCATTCAGTACTTTCAACTTAGCGTAGTTTAGTTTTAAAAACGCCAAAAAATAATTTTCTATCACTTATAGTTACTCAAAACTTATGTAAAATTGAAGAATATACTATTTTCTATCTTGAAATGGTATTCCCATGCAACTACAATGAGTAGAAATTACGAATTTGAAAGCCTAAATAATTGCTGACAAAGCTATGGCGCGCTATTAATCTGTTCATGCAGCTTTGGAATTTCAAATGCAAATTTGGTGTGGAATTTTCTTACCGAATACCACGCGAAGTCAAATTAATATCCGGAAATTTTTTTTTGATCATGAATATTTTTAGAAAATTTCCCTCGTCTGCGACTCGGGAAATTTTCAAAATATTCATGATCTCAAAAAAATTTCCGGAAATAATTTGACCTCTAGTGGTATTACTAGTGAAAATCGTAAAAGTATCCTGGATCTGGTAGTCGTTTAAAAGGCAGTTGAAGTATTTACTTACTTTTTTGAGAAATTACTTCAAAAAAATAAATTTTTTCAAATAATAGCTTATTTGACCCCCATTGCCATTAAAACTTTTGGTGGGGTTCTTACTATGGCTTAGGGTGAAAGTAAAATTGTCGAGAATACCCGAAAAATGTGTTCCTTTTTAATTAAATATTGACCTGACGCTGGGTATTTAAAAAAGTTTGTCTTAGTTCCTGATAATATCTCTGCGTCCTTATCGTCCAGTCACCCTGTATAAAAATAGAACCTAGAATAGTAAATAAATTATGTTTGAATCGATATATTTGGAACCACTTGTGATATTATTGTTCGTACAGGAATAATAAAAAACCCAGTCCACAAACAATAGAACTTAATGTACCTGTATTTGTCATTTACTGTGAGAAAACATTAAACACAGAAAGAGAAAATATGGAAGGATATATTTTCAGAAGACTATTTAAAAAGTTTTATCGGCTAGCACTAATTATCTTGTTACATAAGCGAATACATTTGAAAGTCTTTTTCTATTTCTGCTCAACTCCAGACCCCGGGGATAGCGAAACGATAACGTTGACCCAATATATTTGAATATAGAGTAATCCAAGTCTCGAGTTCCACAGCTGCTATTCGGTAGATGAAATCCAAGCACAGAAACTCTATTCAATTTTATTAACATGTATTAAATTTCTGTTATATAGTCTTGGTTGAAGGGATGTGCTCGAAGCTATTGGAAACTTTGAGAGAAATATAAATTTTGTTCTTCATGACAATCATCTGGTCTTTTTTATAAGCTGGTGATCTGAATATGTGTCGCATACATTTTGTCTCTTGTATATATCCTTAAAATGTATAAAGTATGTGAGATGAAAATCTTATTGTAATTGAGGTTATAAGTCAAGGAAAAATAAAAAAAATGAAAATTGTATTTTTAGCTTTTGCTGTGCTATAATCCTGCACTTCTTCAGTTTGTAATGTATACTTCTTCAGTATTGATTGTTAACTAGCATATATTATGTAAATCAATGTCAATTACAATGACTTTAGTTGTTAAAATTATAGTGAAACAATGCATCAAGGAATTATAAATTATAACTAAAATACAAAATATATTGTTCACAACATATATGTTTTGTTTCTCTTAGGAAGTGACTAAGAATTTGATGTTATCGCAATCAATTTTATTATGTGGGCGTCGACTGCCCATTTCGATGGGCAGTGTTACGCCCTTTGAGGGTTCTTTTTGTTTGACCAATATATTTCAAATGGCAGTCTTAACATGTCATATTATACACCACATTCGATTTCTCCCAAATATCTACATTTCTTTTCGTACGTGAAAATATTTTCGGACTGTATCATTTCTTATACCTATTGGATACCCAATAATGGTTTGAACAATTTAGTAAGTTCAGCAGTTAATGGGAAATAAGGCAAGAAAGAGTATCTAAGAGGGAACCCAGATGTGGACAATTCCTCAAGTTTGACTTCATTCGTAACTTGTATGGATCTATGAGCCTAAACCGGTACAAGTTTGGTCAACTAACGCAAGGTAAGTGGAACAAAGATATTTATTAATGAAAGTAGTGGAATATTAATCCTCATTTAAAATTATCTTCAGGAACTGATTGGATTCACTTCGAATGTGACTACTTATACGTCCTTACAGACTTTCTAAACCATTTGGTTCTTAGGATAATGTCAAAACCTCATACAACTGACATGTCTAGGAAAGGAATGCTGTTATTTACCTCCACCTCACAAGTGAATTGTAAGTGGAGTTTGTATTTATTAAAAATGGCAAGGGTGTTCATAATTGTATCGGTGGGTATAGCCAAGATCAAGTCGTCCACATCCCTCTTCACAAAAGGAATGTGATATTTAGATGACCGGTTCTATCTGAAATCAAGTCATTCAAGACAATACTTTACCAATAGTGAAGAAATTCCCATTGGGGTGTCAAAAATCTACAGATAAAAGTTATCATTAAAGAGAAAATAGTTGGTATCAAATAACAATTTAACAAGTTCCACAAATATTTTCCGTCTGTATGGACAATAGGCTTGGATTTGATTCCAATGATTTTGTAGGAAAGAAAGGCATCTAACTGAACCTTTGGTTACTGTAAACGTGGCATTAACTACTACATCTGATTTTGAATGAAAGTGGGTGTCTGTTTCTTCTACGTCATTCTAACAAGAAAACATTTCTAGCTTCAAGTTTCGCTAATTTTTGATAGTTTTTGGATCAAAGTTTTAATTATTTGATATTGTTCTCTCCATACTCCAACCTGATGTGGGAAAAACCTCTGACAAAAGACATAGGAAGGAGTATGATTGTTTAAATCTAAATATATATTTATTTATACATATAGTTTTGATCAATTTGACTTTTAATTTCATTTTAACAAGACCAGATACAAGCAAAACACAAAGACATCTTGAGACCAACGAAATTAAGATTTTATGAAGGATTTCTGGAAAAGTACTACAGGACAGAGTAAGAGGTGAAGAAACCAGACGCATATTATGCGGGGTAGACAATATAAATACCTGCGTCATAAACAGAAAAGAAGAGTGGAATCAACACATAAACAGGATGCCTGAATCAAGGATAGTAAGAATAGCCAGGGACAAGTCACCGTTAGGTAGAAGAAGTATAGGACGCCCAAGGAAAAGATGGAATGACAATTTAGGTACAAAATGAAAGGCACCGTTGAAGAAAAAGCGGAAGTACTGCCAATATAAAAGAAAGAAGAAGATTTCATTTCAGTTACATAATTTTTGAGACTTTTAATATTTTTAGATTCGATTTGGCTGATTCAACTACAATTAGAAAAGTATGTTATGGTTTAAATTATAGAAGTAATAAAAGTGTTTTAATGAGTAAATAAAAACGTATATTGAAAAGTGTATAAGTACATAAATACACATTCGGTACTTCTTTAGAATTTTCCGTAATTTACCGTATTATTGGAAAACATCTATACTTAAAAACAACCCCTCTAAAATATTTCGTGAAGTTTCCAGGAGCTTTTAAACTGAATAATAGCAACAAAAATACCGTCTTTATCGGTTCGTTTCTGCAACTCCGTGTAACAAAAACAACTTGTTCTCGAACTTATCGTGAAATACTTTAAAAGTCGTGAAAAGTTTAGAAATCCAAAAGTGTGACCGATAAACAAGGGCAGAACTCTCGGAATAAGCACCGTTTACGGCTTCTGTTAGACATTACGGCGTTTGCCACAGATGAAATTTATTTTTATTTATTTATAAGTTAATTTGATAATGCTGGGACTCTTAGATAGAGAATCCTTATGATTACGCTACTATAAAATCGTAGAAATAATTAAAAATAATAATAAAAGAAAATAAGGAAATAAAAGAAACTTAATATTTCATTTCATTCAGAGGCAACCACCATCCCTTTCGTACCTTCAGATAGGCATGTAGTCTGATCTGAATCCTAACGAAAACTAACTGTCTTACTAATCAAAATGATATGAAATAATTTGCTGTTGGACGCTGTTGCGGCATCTATTTAAAACGATGAGAAGACTCAGAAGTCTTAGATCCGAAAATCTAAAACTTCTATCGTTGGAATCAAGATTCTGTAGTCCAGGGCGCATCTGTTTTGAGATGGACGTTGAGAGGTGACTCAAATTTTTTTGTAGAAATTGCTTGAAAATAACTCGTATAATAATCTTTGACTTATCCTTCCACTCCAAAAGGTCCGGAACATTGTGTAAATAATCAAAATGTCAGAAAATGAAGGAAAAATTTGAGTTTTTTTTTCATTTTTTGATTATAACTTTAAAAGTATTCACTTCCGAGAAATTCACTTGGGTAATTAAAATTCCTACAATATAGGATTGGGAAAAAATATTCAAAATTGTCACCCTTGTTGCAAAATAGCAATAATTGCGAAAAAAACATAAAAAACAAGTATTTGCATTTTACGTTTTTCAACCATTTATGCTACACTTAGAACCTTCATATTTTACCCAGAAAAACTATATGATATAATAAAACAATACTGTAAATTTCATTAAGATCGGTTCAACAGATTTTACAAAATAAATTTTACAATCCAGCTTTCGCAAAAAAAAATTCATTTTTTCAAAATGTTGCAGGACTGAAAATAAAGCAGATAGCAAGTTGAAATTTATTTTACCTATAGAAGAATACCGTAACTTTCATCTGCAATTTGCAAAATTAAAATCGATTAACTATAACGGCGTCAGGAATTTTTTTAAAATAAACATTCTTTTTTGGTGCTACGCGCAGGACAGCGGTGTTCGATTCACACAAGTAGATTTCCACCAAAAATTTTTCCAATATTTATCTAACATATTATTTTCTTACTCTATATTTTGTTGTATTTTAATATTTTAATTCCACAACAATCAAACTAATTTGATTATTGTTTGTTAAATATTGTTTAAACAATTGCATATGTTTAAAAATAATAAACTTTTATTCTCTAAGTTAAAATATGTGAACAAAGAAAGTTTTTTTATAAAAAAAGGGTTATTTCAAAGGATGTTTTTATGTTTTTATTTTGCAATAAACAAATTGATATATTTATATCGAAATTTACTAAAAATTTAAATTAATCAATCATTATCAAAGGTCATTGAAATGCCCAATCAAAGCAAACGTATCCTCGGTCCTGCGCGTCTCAAGAAAAAGTAATGTTTATTTAAAAAAAATCCTGACGCCGTAGTAGTAAGCCGATTTTAATTTTGCAAATTACAAATGAAAAGTACAGTATTTTTCTATAATATGTAAAGAAAAACTTGATGCTTGCTTTATTTTCAGTCCTGCAACATTTAAAAAAAATGAATTTTTTTGCGAAAGCTGGATTGCAAAATTTATTTTGCAAAATCTATTAAACCGATCTTAGTGAAATTTACAGTAGTTTTATCATATCCTAAAGCTTTTCTGGGTGAAATGTGAAGGTCCTAAGTGTAGCATAAATGGTTGAAAAACGTAAAATGCGAATACTTGTTTTTTTTTATGGTTTTCGCCATTATTGCTATTTTGCAAAAAGGGTGACAATTTTTAAAAATTTTCACCAATCCTATATTGTAGAAAATTTAATTACGCATCTTTTATGTCAGTGCAACTTTTCTCGAAAATGAATACTTTTAAAGTTACAATCAAAAAACGAAGAAAAAAATCGAATTTTTCCTTAATTTTTTGACATTTTGATTATTTAAACAACGTTCCGGACCTTTTTGAGTAGGGGGATAACTTAAATATTATTATATGAGTTATTTTCAAGCAATTTCTGCAAAAAAAATATTATGAGTCTCCTCCCAATATTCAAATGTAGTGATATTTTTACAGATGCGCCCTGGTCTACTGGTAAAAACCTGAATTTGTGCCTTCTAAAATTTTCAAGACAAACGAACAATGAATAAAGCAGACTGGGGGAATCTAAGACTGCATTCTATCACCAGTCAATTCATCCAGTTAAAAGGATAAAACTTACGCAAGAGCATGGTGGCCACCTGTGAAATGAAAGGAAATATTAACTGTCTTTAATTTTCTTTTAGTTTTACTCTTAATTGAGTAGATACGAGGAATCAATGTTCGTTAGAATTTTATCTAGATGAACCACCACGTACTGGTGGTGGAATGCAGTATTAGATTACCCTAGTCTGCTTTATATATCGTTTGTTTGCCTTACAGATTTTAGAAGGAACGAATTGAGGTTATCACCAGATTCTTGATTCCAACGATTATTTCATTCATAGGAGATTCTGACCAATACAAAGCTACAGACATGCAAATTAAGGTGATAATTTTTGATAATCTCCCGTCGTTAAGCATATTACGTCAGATGCCCTTCGTTGCTACGAAAAAATACATTCAGTAACATTAATGACAAATGTTTTAAAAATTATAAAAGTGATGACTTTCAACCGTCAAATACATATTTATAACAACTGTGTGTTTAATTTCACTAATTGGTACTTACATAAATAAATTACAATAAAATTTTGGTTTTGAACAGTTTTATTCATGAAATAATCGCAACAAATTGCACTCGAACTCTAAAATTAATATAGAATTTTTGCCCTCGTGACACTTTGACATAATTTCACTCGCCTTCGGCTCGTGAAATTAAAACTGCCAAAGTGACACTCGGGAAAAATTCAATAATTTTAGAGCTCTTGTGCAATTACTACTGATAGTATTTTTGGATTTTTGGATCTAAAACTTCTCATTGTTTTAAAAATAAGATTAAAATAACAATACAATTACCCAACTAACGCTGAAAGGCAATTGTTTCGGCTTCGTCTTGCTCAGTCTCTAAGTTGTATTGTAGATGAGGTGATTATCTTAATTTCAAAAGTGAAGAATGAGTCTTGAGAAGGGACACATAAAACATTATATTAACTACAGTAGAACGTCAATAATCCGGATTGATGTGGACCGGACCACATCCGGATTATCAAATTATCTGGATTATCGAAATTACCTCAAAAAAGGCCAGTCTACACATTAAAGTACAACAAACGTTTTAAAATTTTATCTTTTCTCTTGTACAGTAAAGTGTCTAGAGGTGAAATGAATCAAATGAATAGAGGTGAAATGAATTTTTTTATGTTTATTGTAATTAATTTATAATAGCAGCATGTGTATAGTAAAACATCAGACACTATTTGGGCTTTTAAAAAAATGTGTAAAATATTTTTGAAATGCGGTAGAGGTTTTTGAAATGCGGAAGTTCTAATTTATTTTAAAAGAATTAGATATTTTTGCTGGATACAAATCCGAATTATTGACGGTCCGGATTTTTGACGTCCGGATTATCGACGTTCTACTGCAGGGGTGGGCAAAAGCCGGCCCGCGGGCCGGATCCGGCCCTTTTGCTTACTTTATCCGGCCCGTTTAGAAATCCCGCAAGCAACTTTTTTAAGAGCGTACGCGCAAAATTTCGGACAAATGCTTTTTAAATGCATTCATTCTTTTTCGAATCCTGAGAGTATTTTTGAAAAATTTAAACGCAGATTGAAATATTACATTATTACAAAGGGCCGAAAAGTCCTTGAAAACTTCTATAATGTTTATTTTAATAAGTCACAGGTGTGAAAAAGAGAAACTTAAAGTGTGATTTTTAATTTCAAATATCTCATTCAAAAGAAACTTTTTGTTTATTCGGGACTTTCGGCCCTTGGTAATAATGTAATCTTTCATTCTGCTTTTAAATTTTTCAAAAATATTTTATTAGTTTTCTAAGGATTAAAAAAAAATGAATGTATTTAAAAAGCATTGGTCCGAAATTTTGCGCCTACGCTCTTTATCTCTTTTAGGCGATTTTGTTGAAATCAACAGTATTGGTGTTCGTAGTTTTCATATAAATAATGAATCTCTATCTTCTGTTTTTCTCAAAATTGTCTGTGTGTTTAACCCTGTCCAGACGCGAATATTTTTCGGCCACGTCATTTGTTGTCTACCAGGACCTCTTTTCCTTCGAGTTTACCCTTCATAATAAGCTGCTGCAACAACTTACAACAACGTACTTATTACATCTAAGTATGTGCCCTTTCTCCTTGCTGTCTTTCTCCTTTTAAGGTCAAAAGTTCTCTAGTCCTTCCCCATTCTGTGTAACACCATTTCGTTCGTTATATGATGTCAAATGGTATTTTCAAAATTCTCCTAAAAAGCTACATCTCAAAAACTTACAGATTTTTCATTAAGTCAGCATTAACAATCAAATATTTTGCTGAAAATGGGGAAGGAATGCGAAGTTATAAAAACCATACAAACGAGAAAACTGGAATATCTAGGCCACATAATGAGAGGGGAAAAGTACACTAAGGCTCATAATCCAAAGAAAATTCTCGAGAAGGAGAAACGTGGGACGTAGGAGGATTTCCTGGTTGCAAAACAGAATGTCAAAACAGAATGTCAAAACAGAATGTTGCAAAACAGAATGTCACTTAATATAAACAAATGTCATAAAATGACGTTCTCGAGGAAAAGAAATCCAATTACATTCGTTTATTATATTAATAACTTGCCATTAGCCTCTAAAAATGAAGTATCAGATTTGGGAATCTGGTTAGACACCAAACTGTCATTCTCATGCCACATCAATCAAGTAACAAACAGGGCGATGAAAGTACTGGGATTTACCCAACGCACATCTGTAGACCTGTCTTTGTTTACATTTAGAAAACTTTATTGTGGTCTCGTTAGGCCTATTCTAGAGTTTGGATCAATTGTATTGTCCCCATCATACAACTGTTACATTGAACATATTGAAAGAGAATGTAAAGAACAATGTAAAGAAATTGAGAACTACGAGCGTATCTATGACGCATTCAATATGCACAAAAAACTGAAAGAAGTTGCAGGACTGAATCGAAGATAAAAACGGAAAAATTATAATCGATATCGAAGGTCAACTAATACGATGGACAGAATATATAAAGGAATTATTCGATGATGAAAGAAGCGAACTAGAAACGCTAAATGACATAAGCGGTCCTCCAATATCTAAGGAAGAAGTGCAATACGCTATAAAGAACGCAAAAAACGGGAAGGCGATCGGACCAGATGGGATTTACGTAGAAACACTAAAGCTTTTAGGTGTCGAGGGCATTAAGATACTTACGAAATTGTTCAACTTAATCTATGAAAGCGGAAAAATTCCTAAAGATTGGCTTAAATCCTCATTTGTTGTACTACCAAAAAAACACAGAGCCACAAAATGCAGCGACTATCGCACCATCAGCCTAATGAGTCATGTCTTGAAAACGTTTCTTAGAATCATTCATCAAAGAACATATAGAAAAATTGAGGAAAGAATCTCAAGTACTCAATTCGGTTTTCGCTGTGGCCTTGGAACGCGTGATGCACTATTCGCAACCCAAGTTTTAATTCAGAGATGCAGAGATGTAAATCATGACGTTTTCATGTGCGCGATTGATTTTGAAAAGGCCTTTGATAAAGTTCGCCATGAAAAAATGCTACATATTCTCAAAACTACCGGTCTGGACGGTAGGGACATTAGAATAATCGCAAATTTGTATTGGGGCCAGGCTGCATGTATTAGGGTTGCGAATCAGTGCTCTGAAGAAGTAAAAATCAAGCGCGGAGTTGGACAAGGCTGTATATTGTCACCAATGTTGTTTAATCTTTACGCTGAAACAATCTTAAATGAAGTCTTGGAAAACGCAAAAGAGGGAATACTCATTAATGGTATGCTTATGAACAATATCAGATACGCAGATGACACCTTGTTGCTGACTGGATCAATTGAACATCTTCAAGCGTTATTGAATCGAATGGTGGCATTCTGCGCGATATATGGACTCAAACTCAACGCAAGAAAAACAAAGTTTATGGTTATTAGTAAACAGGCAGCCGTAAATAATAATAACTATAACGTAACAATCGGTAATGACTCAATTGAACGAGTAAGTAATCTTGTATATCTGGGTACTCATATTAATGAAAGCTGGAACCCTAGTACAGAAATAAAAAGTAGAATTGCCAAAGCAAGAACAAGTTTTATGAAATTTAAGAAAATCCTGTGCAGTCATGATCTAAATTTGGAACTTCGCATAAGAATGGTCCGATGTTATATATTCCCAGTACTACTTTACGGGGTTGAAGCATGGACACTGACAGAATCGCTTTTAAAAAACCTAGAAGCATTTGAAATGTGGGTCTACCGCCGTATTCTGAAGATCAGTTGGGTAGAAAGAGTCACAAACGAAAGGGTTTTGCAACGTTTGAATAAAAGTTGCGAAGTAGTGAACACGGTTAAAAGGCGCAAATTGGAATACTTTGGTCATATAATGCGTCACCCAGAAAAATATGACATACTTCACCTTGTCATGCAAGGTAAAATAATGGGAAAAAGAAGTGTGGGCCGCCGTACAACTTCTTGGCTTAAAAACCTACGCCAATGGTTTGGGAAAACTAGCACTGAACTATTTCGTGCGGCTGTAAATAAGACAATGATTGTTAATATGCTGCACAACATGAGAGCCAATGATCGACAAGCGGTCTCGGCACCTTAAGAAGAAGATTGTGGTCTCGTTAGGCCTATTCTAGAGTTTGGATCAATTGTATTGTCCCCATCATACAACTGTTACATTGAACATATTGAAAGAGTCCAAAATAAATTTTTGAGGGTAGCAGCTTATAAGAGTGGATACAGGAGAGAGGAATATGACTATCAGTGGGTAAGAGATAGTCTAAATTTACAAACACTTGAGTCAAGGAGGACATTGTTAGATTTATGCTTCCTACACAAAGTTATTAATGCTTTCATAGATTGTCCTCAATTGATATCACTTTTTAGTCTTAAAGTTCCTAGTAGAAGCAACAGACAATCAGAAATCTTTTCAGTGCCATTTCACCACACTAATTTTGGTATAAATGAACCGACTACACGATTGGTTCGGAGTGCTAATAGCCTGCCAAGACAAATGGATATTTTTGACTCCAAAATTGGTTTGTTCAAAAAACAACTAAGGGGTATCTTACAATAAGTTTGTTGTAGTTCTGTATTGTTCTTGCAATATGTTTGTTTGTATTATTCGGATGTGTTTATTATTTTAATAATTTATTATTGTTGAGGTGTAACTTGTAAAAGTCTTGTTGTGTGTAAAACTTGTAAATGGATGCCGTAAATAAATAAATAAATAAATAAATAAATAAATAAATAAATAAATAAATAAATAAATAAAAAATTTAAGGGAGTGGCACGGGTGCAGTTCAATACAATTGTTTAGAGCTGCAGCCAACAAAGTTAGGATTGCTGTGATGGTAGCCAACCTCCGATAGAAGACGGTACTGCAAGAAGAAGAAGAACAATCCAATAAATAAGAATAGAGTGGATATAACATTTTTATTATTATCCCGGTTTTTCATGGCGTTCTCCGCCTTCCGGTTCCCAGTTTCCAGCTTCGTCGGTTGTTGCATTAGCCAAGGTTCCTTTCCGACATTGCCTTCTGAATGCCCCCTGTCAGGATTGTTTCGGCCTTCCTCTCTTCCTTCTTTCCCTTGGCGTCCATTTTAAAATTTGTTTTGGCAGCCTGTCTTCGTCCATTCTTTCTACGTGACTATACAAGATCAGTTGTCTCCTTTAAATTTCTTTTATGATGGATGACTTTTTACCATCCGATATCAGATTTGCAGATTGAATCTTTGGTTACTCAAAAATTTCTTTATCGTCAAAAAGGCTGCTCTTGATTACTTTCTTCTTGGTCTAATTTCTGAATTTCATTTTTTATCTGGATCCTGGTTATGGCTTAATATAATGGACCATATTAAAAATTTTGTAATTTTACTGGGCATAAATTTTTCGCATGTACACCCAAGTAAGATAATTTATTATTAACAGTAAAATGTACTTGTCCAAATGTTTTAAAATGATACTTATAGTATTTTTGTCAAAAAATTTCTTGGGCAGAAAAAACTACCAAAAACATTAGCTTGTGCGTAGCGTACATAATGGGTATAGTCACAGACACAGAATAGGAAACAATGTTTCCTGTTCTGTGGTATAGTTCTCCGGCCCGGGATACATTTTGAAAATTTCATTTTGGCCCGCGCTTAAAAGTATTTGCCCACCTCTGTTCTACTGTAATTATAATTCATTGTACAATACAACAATAAAAATGAAATTTTAATATCTTTAAAGCAAATCCTCTCTAAAGCTTTACAGGTATTTGAAATTGATACTTTTGGCTTCATGTAGTTGGACAGCTTGTTAAAGGTAGTAAACTGGTTGGTTATAGAAAGCAGCTAGTACGATTACTGGCTTCAAATACTGGTTGGAATATTATAATGGATTGAAACTTCAGGGAGACGTTGAGGTTGTCATAGTAGCGGCCATGCTACTGCATGTATATTATTAATCCCTATGGTCGACCATGTTGTTTAAAGAAGGTCCTTCCCGGACAAGGTGGAACAAACACAATAATTAAAAGTAATTTATTGTAAGAAATGAAATATAGATGCAAATTTACCTGTTTTTCGTTACAATATTTTGGATACATATAAGTTTATATACATATTTGGATTTTCAGATTGATGAAACGAAACCAAATTACTGAAATATCTGAAGATGCTTTTGCGAATGTCACGTCATTAAAAGTTCTGTAAGTACCTTTTACAATAATTATTACTTAACATTTGACGTTTTACAAGATTTATTTATCATCAAAATTTATTATTCATCATTAGAATTAGATGTGGTTTTCATTCCCTTTCAGGGACTCACTCATTTTAAATGCCCAGGGCATAAAAAGGATTGAGCTTTAACAAAACTCTGTGTTATTTTTCTTAGCTGAAGTTGTATGCCTGATTTTTTCCAACAAACCTTACGTACGTGGAAGTTGCGGGCAGTTTTATTTTTAAAAAGGATGACAATAGTTTTTGACAACGGCCGACAGGATTTTACACAATTTATCTGGTTATCTGGCCGTTATTTAAACCTCAACATTTTTATATTTAACAATTTTCACATTTTATTTAATTCGTAGATTCCTATTAGGAATTCACCAATTAGTGGTGCTAGTTTTAGTCAGATTGTTAAATAGTATGACATCTGGCATATCATATCCTAGTATCAGAGCAGAACACTAATTAAGCAGTATACATGATTATAAAAACTATGAATTTTCATAGTGGGTAAAATCGAAGTGGTTGAAGAATATAAGGGAACAGGTCGGGATACTGAGAGTCAAAAAAGTGTTTAGAATAGCTTAGAACAGAGTGAGTTTTAATCGATAATATCAAGAGAACTCGATAAGGCACGTTAAGCAGAAGAAAGAAACAGACTTACAATTAATTTTATTATAATCTGGATGATCGACTTTGGGCTCTACAAGTTCAGCTTATCATCAAAACCACGATAAAAGGTTCCTCGAACATATAAAAAGAGAGAAAGCATGCTTTAATGGTTATATCTTGTAATAAGAATAAATTATGCACATACCAGGCATAGAATGTATTAAATTAATACAATTTAACGTCTATTACAAGTTGTATCACCTTGATATTCAAAACTATTTGTGATTTTGTACCTAAATAGAATTATTCAAATAGTTTTGTTTAATTTACCTGATCCTAAATGTTAAAGAGAAGACTTAACGTTTCGAGAAACTTCTTGCTTGACAACAAACAATATCTTGACGCCAAACTGTCAATATACTCCGCTAATCTCATTGGGATGCCGCCTACGAAGGGTATTGTTTGATCGTGATGCTTAATTTTCCCAATTTGTCCCCAATTTTGCGGTTTGTAGATTTGAGATTATAAGTAGATTTGTATATATTAAGGTTTGACATTTGTCTTTTGCAATATGCAAAAGTTCGCCACTTTTAGGAGAAATTTTCTTTTACTTTATTTTACTTCTTAACTACTTACAGTAACTTCATAACGTAGCTACTTTACTTTTACTTTTAGAAAAGATTATAGCTATTACAACAAAAACTAATCCAATCCTGCTTTTATACACTGCGATACATAACTGTATCGATCTCCTTTCCCTGTAAGTGAATTAATAAACGATTTTAATTATTTTAAGTACTCTCCGCAGCTAATGACCCAAAACCAAAACTTCTTTTTGTTTCAGGGAACTGGACGATAACTTCCTGACACATATACCCTCTGCAATCGCAAAGCTGTCCGACCTGCAGGAGTTGTAAGTGCAAAACGAACTTCTTTATCTCCTTTTCTAGTTTTACTGAAATAAAAATACCAGGGCATCAGAAGCGGGCGTGAGGGAAGTATTTGAAGAGAGTAGAACGTTCAGATTTGTATAAAATGTAAAGTTTTATACATATGATTAGCTATATTTTTGGTACCTAAACAAAAATGTAGGTATTGTTATGATCTGCTTTCTCTTACTTTTATATTAATTAGTATTTATTTAATTAATTATTCAATTGTCGCAAATCATGCATAAAAAAATTATAAAAAAAAATCTCAGGGTGCCTCTTTGTCATAAAAAAATAACTAAATTATCTTAGGTTATACTTATCCTTTCTCGTGGCTTCAGTATCTCTTAGTTGATCCTTATCGGGATAAAAAAGGAAAATGAAATAAAAAATACCATAAATAAGCACATACAAATACCTTTATAATCAAAAGCAATGCTTTGAAAATTGATCAATTAAATCCTGTGGGCATAACTGTCCAAATGAAGCTTTTACCATATAAATTAATCTAATTCAAATAAATATTTATAGCTTTGTTCTTGATACCATTAATAAAACAAGCTAAACAAACCAATTTAGGTATTCGCAAAACTACTTATATACTTCCTATTAAATTTTTGAAATGTTGGAATCTTAATTCATATGCTTTTACGCAAAAAAAATTAACTTCTGATTATAAAGAAAATCTATCACATAAGTTATTGACTTACCTTTTTGATTCACACACAATGATGTTTCCTCTTGACCCAAACAACTCTTCCTTGTTGATTATATTAGGCTACCAATCAAAGACCTCTCCGTTCTCAGCATCAATCCAGCAGCGTACCAGCAACTATTTCTCCAAAACACGAGCCAGGCCTCTTTTGACCAGTACTCGTTCAATAAACTCCAAAACTCTCTCCTCTCTTTCTCACAATGATAATCTCCTGAGACCCAAGTACCTTTTTTTACTTGGTGTCACAAATAATTTTAATAACTATAGTTCTTGTAACTTACTCTCTTGGACTTTACAGAATCAAAGAGGTATTTCTTCTCAATTTGATTTGTCTCTCGTTCCACTTTTCAGCTATCCTTCACTATCAAACAACCACTAGTACTTGCTTCTGAACTACTCACGAAAAATTTTGACTGCTCTTCTCGGATGCCGGTCACATAATAATCTCCTTTTCCAAACTGTCTGAACATTCAAACTTGTCTCTCCCCATTCCAAATTGCCTATTCAATCAGAAACATTTCTCTCTCCCCATTCCAAATTTTTCATTCGAAAAAACCCATGTATTCTTTCAACAAATACTTCTACTCATCATAATTACTTTTCGGGAATTCTACAAATATTCTTGGGCTTAAACAAAAGGACTTAAAATTACAAATTTCTCTACCTTATTTTTCTAAAAACTAATAATTACAATTACCTTTAGATTTTGCCTTTCCCGTAACAAAAAATCTTTTTAAATTATAATCCGAAATAAATGGTCTTTTCACTTCACTTATTTACAAACGTCTTTAATTCTTCAGGGAAAAACTCATTAAGGATAAACCACTGCGTAAAAGCTAACTTCTAATAAATAGTTACAAATCAATATACAGGGTGTATCAAATTAATGTGCCGGCGTTATATTAAAAAATTAAATTTTTATTCTATATTTGATTGACAAACTGATACACAATAGTATATATTTTCTTATTAAAATAGTCACATAATACGGTAGAAATTACAATTAAAATTACAAACGTTTTATTTTAATGTAGTATCATTATTAATTTGAAACAAAATAATAAAATTAAAGACAGAATTCACAGTAAACTTCTCTAAAAAGAAATAGCAAATGAACCAATTCTTTGGACTAAAATCCTAACCAATACCGAGTGAGATCAAATGCACAAGTCAAACAAATATGCGATAGGACTTACGACGTAGTCCAAGAGATTAAATCCCAACGTCTAAGATAGTCTGGCCACATCCATAGACTCTCTAATATCAGCCGTATCAAGTAACCTAGTAAGAAAGTTCGACAAGAAGAAAGCCCTTAGGGTGTCCACGAATACCATGGAGAGATAATATATGGTCAGATTTAAGAAAAATTAGGCTACCCACTACCCGACTTGTAGTGTTACGAGAAGAAGAAGGAAAAAGAAGTAGACTGATTAAACCACTTACGTATGTTACGAAGAATTCTACAGTATTTAATAAATTACATATATTCTTCTTTTTGTGTCAATAAATTTAATTAAAAAAATTTGTTTTATAAATAATTATGTTAATGTTTTTTAACTATTTAACATCTTTTTAACTATTTAGAATGGGAAATAAGCCACAATATTATTAAAAAATGATTTTTATTAACGTTTCGACGCCCAAATCGGGTGCCGTTGTCAAAATACAAAATATTATTAATATAAACAAAAATGTTGTTGCTTAGTAAAAACATTCTTCTAATAATTTATTTAATTTGACTCATTTATATCGGCAATTCAGATACATATGATACATTTTAAAGTAGAAGACTTTAAAATGATATTGCCAATATTTATGAGTTGCGTTCCTGGGACGACTTTACTGAAAGATAGTTCATTCGATTACATGAAATCAACCCCAACTCAAGAATATCCGTCACAAAAAAATTATAGCATGTGATCTGTCTTTAAAAAGACAACCACATGCAACGGTGACATTAAAATTCTCGCGTTAGAGATCTCATAGTAAATCACGAGGGAAAACCAGGAAAAACCTCGTGATACTATCCCGACATCGTAAGTATTTGGTCTTACATTTAATTTACTCTCAAAATTAATACCAAATTCTGACTTTACTATAATTTTGTTTAAATTATAAATAATATCAATAATACATGGGTATATAAGTAATACTAAAATATAAAATATGTACTAACTCGACTATTGACTTACTAATTGTGGTATTTTCTTTCTATTGACTTCCTCTTTCAGTATGGGTATCCACATCCTACTGCATTCCACCGAGGAATTTGCGACACAATTGGTTTCGTTTAGCATAATTAGAGCCGCTTCTTTGATTTTTCTCTTTTTACTATCTGTTTCTTTCAGGACTATACTTGAATCTCTCCACTGAACTCTATGTTCATTATCCCATGCGTGTTGACATATTTGAGATCTATCAAATTCTCATCAAATTCTCATCAAATATCAAATAATATCAATTATAACTTTAAAAGAATTCACTTTCGAAAAAGGTTGCGTAATTAAATTTCCTACAATATAGGATTGGTTAAAATTTTTTAAAATTGTCAGCCTTGTTGCAAAATAGCAATGCATTTTACGTTTTTCAACCATTTGTGCTAGGATCTTTTTTTGCAAATTTGAAATAAAAGGTATAGTATTCTTCTATATGTATAAAAAATTCAACTTGCTGTCTGCTTTATTTTCAGTCCTGCAACATTTTGAAAACATGAATTTTTTTGCGGAAGCTGGATTTCAAAATTTATTTTGCAAAATCTATTCAACCGATCTTAATTAAGTTTACAGTATTGTTTTAATATATCATATAGTTTTTCTGGGTAAAATATGAAGGTCCTAAGTCTAGCAATAATGGTTGAAAAACGTAAAATGCAAATACTTATTTTTTATGTTTTTTTTTTCGCAATTATTGCTGTTTTGCAACAAGGGTGACAGTTTATAAAACTTTTAACCAATCATATATTGTAGATTATTTCATTCATAGGAGATTCTGACCAATAGAAAGCTACATAAATCTAAATTAAATCGATAATTTTTGATAATTTCCCGTCGTCAAGTATAGTACGTTAGATGCCCTTCGTTGCTACCAACAAATACATTCAGTGACGTTAATGACAATTACTGTTTTAAAAATTATAAAAGTGATGACTTTTAACCGTCAAATTAATCTTTATAACAACTGTGTGTTTAATTGTACTTACATAAATAAATTACAATAAAATTTTGGTGTTGAACAGTTTTATTCATGAAATAATCGCATCAAATTGCACTCGATCTCTAAAATTAATATAGAATTTTTGCCCTCGTGAGACTTTGACATAATTTCACTCGCCTTCGGCTCGTGAAATTAAAACTGTCAAAGTGTCACTCGGAAAGAATTCAATAATTTTAGAGCTCTTGTGCAATTACTACTGAAAATTTAATTACGCAACTTTTATGTCAATACAATTTTTTTCGGAAGTGAATATGTACTTATAAAGTTATAAACAAAAAAAGAAGAAAAAAATCGGATTTTTCCTTCATTTTTGACATTTTGATTATTTAAACAATGTTCCGGACCTTTTTGAGTAGAAGGATAACTCAAATATTATTATATGAGTTATGTCCAAGCAATTTCTGCAAAAAAATATGAGTCACTTCTCAACATACAAATGTACTAATATTTTTACAGATGCGCCCTGGTCTAAAATCTGACCGTGCTACTATAATATGTATTAAATACCTATACTCTACATGCATGTGTAAAAAATTATTTCAAATTTAATTCGTCAGAGTAGACTTCTTTTGTCCATCCAAACAAAATAGTAAAAGTAACAGCTTGGACACTGCGGTCATCATTATTTACAAACTTCTTTGTAAAATTATTTAATGAAATATCTGGAAGTTGCAGCGAAGTTTTCGCTATACATTTTTCATATCAGATCCGTGGCGAGAAACTACTTAGTTATGACTTTTATTTTGTTAAAACTTTTAATACGGTGGAGGGATTTTCTTGCGAAAGTTTGGGGTGAATGCCACTATTATATAAATACGATGATGACATTCTGTACTAAAAAACTTTTGATTACCTAATTAGATATTCTTTGTTTTAATAGAGAAAATTGAATGAGTATGAAATAAAAAACTTATAAAACCTATTATAGTAAGGATTTTTAATATAGTCCATTGAAAAGGTACTGTTAGATTAGAAAATTTTTTCAGAGGATGCAATTTTATATTTTTGATTCGCACGGGGAGGGGGTTATTATCGGAAATCGAACCCGTGAATTTCTGGGCGCTTTGATTCGTAATCGAAGCCTAGACTCACTCGTCCAATTCCACATTATTTGCCATGTGGAAAAATAGGGTAACTGAACGTTTTACTGTTTGATAGTTGTTTTAAATATAATTAAATTATGTAGTTTAAATTTTGTGGAAGAAAATATTAAAATATAACAAAACAGTAAGAAAACAATATATTAGATGAAGATTGGTAGAACTTTTGTTGGTAATCAAATTAAGTATGTAAATGAAAGCATTACATGCCTACTAGATAAATAAATCTACGCCAAAAAATCATAATTTAAAAATAAAAAACGGACCTAATTTGGGATTTGTCTCTAAAATCCCCATTCTTGAGAAAATAAATGTACAGTAGAGCGTCGATTATCCGAGCAAACGTTAGTAATTGACGCTTAAAATATCTTCAATTTTCTTCAATATTGTATCCAAAAATAATTATGTTGTTGCAAAGACTGCACTTTTTTGTTTAGTTGTTAGTTGTCATTATCAAGATATAAATAAATATGTAGGTATATAAATATGGCTTTTATTCACTTGTGGATAAATATGTATGACTATAAATATGTATCAATATATTGTAGTTCGATTATCCGAACAAATCGGTTTTCCGAACACCTATGTCCCCCAATTAGTTCAAATAATCGACGCTCTACTGTATTTCAACCTAATCCAAATGTATAATTACAATATGATCATAATAAGAACTACTTACCAAATTAGAATGAGTTTTCATTAGAATGAGTTTCCTTCTCCAAAATAGTCCAAAAGTCCAAAAATATAGGTATATGAAAACTATTTAAAAAGGCAGTATAACTATTAACTAACTTTTTTTGTTGTTTCTTTTCACACAAATTTTAAAACGCAACAACCATAAATAATCTAACTACAGCTGTGCCACAGCCGCCATATTGAATAATTTTTGACATGTCATTTGAACATCCAATCAGAACAAAGTTATAATGCGCATGCGCCGGGATCATAGGTTTTAACATATAAAAATTCACCCTCATATCGCCGGTAAAGAAGTATAACTTCAAAAATATTTTAAGACAACTGGTTCTTTAATATATTATTCCTTATCTATTACTTAGCGGATCTACTAAGCTTTATCACACTAATCAATCACCCTGATTTTGTATTTACCTGTACAGGTGTGCTGCGCAGTAATGAACGTAACCTGTATCAGCAGCCAGATGGCCGGCACGGTGTTCGAGGAAGCATAAGGTACAATATATGAAAGGATCAGCTGTCTTAAAATAGTTTCTCAAAAACGTTGCTAGTTCTCAGACCATTGGGGCTGGAAAAAGCAAAGAAAAATTTGGATATCCAAAACTTCCAAAACTCCAGCATCCCGGAATTTCTGAAATTAATTATTAGCAGATGCAAGGGAAATGGTGAAAGTATCTGTGGTTGCCGCAAAGCATGTCTCAAAAGCTCAGCAGTGTGCCTCAACTGTTCTAATAAAACCTACAATAATAGCATATAAATACAAAATTAATCGAATAATCGAAGATGAATTACCTAAAATTACGCCAATTCTAACTCCCGTTATTCGGCAAACGCTCAGCTATCAAAGAAAAATAATGGCTGTAAAACAACGGTTTAAAATTATGCTCAATTTTTATCTCGTCTGAAAATTGTTCGTGAATTAGGCCTACTGGGGATACCACCTAAAAATGTCCTTCCAGACTCTACTTCCTAGATGGTGTGAAAAGGGGTTGATAAAAAATAATAATAATATTAGAATGTTAAAAAAATAATAAATTGTTTGAATCAAAAATCCTACATTAAGCGCCACGCTACTTGACACACGGGTAGGTACTTAATTGCTATGCTTATGAGCTAATCCGGTCCGTTCTCAGATGTGACTTTTATGTCTGTCATGTTTCTGTCAAGAAAGTATTCAAAATAATTGTTGCTCCATACAAAAATACATTAGTTGATAGTGTTGTTACTCTGCTTTAACACAACTTTATTCAAACACCAAGAATATTACAATAGACCAATAAACGTCAAATACAGCTGTTCTATTAACTGTAAACTTTCCATGTTCGGTTTCTATACATTTTCTGACATTTCAAAACTTCACTAGACATAAACGTAAGCCGTGCAACAATTGAACGGTCCAGGACTGTATTAGCTCAATGTTTCCGTGTGTCTAGTAGCGTGGTTGTTACTATATAACAGAAAACTAAGCCTAATGGTTCGGTTTTATTGTATTTTTGACCTATTCGCTGCCTATCTAAGAGAATGGAACTCGGCTAGGAGCCATTCTGTTGAACGGCACCTGACTGAAGTAACCAAACCATATCACTCGCTGTCGCGTGAACGGCACCTGACTGAAGTAACCATACCACGCGCTGGCGCGTGATCGGCATCAAATGATTTAACAGTATTCAAGAAACTGAGTCAACTTCAGAGTTGTGTAAAACCCAGCTGAAAACTCTGTAAAACCCAAACAAATTAATGAAAATAAACAAATTTGTACTGAAAATTATTTGTTGAAAACTCTGTATAATATAGTTTTGATGTAATTTTATTGTAAAATGACAAGACAAAAAGTTATAAGGCACAAAAAATTGTTCAAAATGCTTTAGACATTTTTATTAATACATTTTTTCTTTCTCATCTGAAGATAAAAAAAAATATATAAAGTTGTAGACAATTTATATTATATGAAAAAAGGGTCAATCACTTTTTCATCACTTGTAGATAAATTTAAATATGCTAGTTAATATAAATTTAATTTGCTACAAATATTATCTTACAAACTTTTCTGAAGGGTTGCTACTTCACGAGATAGAGTGGGAAAACCCTTGGCACCCCATTTTTAAGATGGCGGCAATGGCTAGCAAATCTAACAAACTTGAACTTAAGCCTATATTTACCTCCCCCTCTCAATTACATCAGGAAAATAAAATTGCCACCTATGATAGATGCACGCTGAAGCCTAAAAAATGTAACATTTCAATGGATTAATAACTTACAGTTTTTAACTAATCTGTTCTTTAATTGACACAGTAGATAATAGGTTAACGGTATAATATTGACGCTAAATATGTTTTCATACTTTCTGCGATAGGTTCTACCCCTTCGAATATCTTCTCCATTAACAAAGTTTTAAATTATATCTAAGAACATAATATATCGATGTCTCTGTTAGTTATAAGAGAAGCATCTCAAAGCAATGAATGAAGTTTAGCCGAACAAACCAATTTACTTGAAATCTAACACTGGATTGTTTTTACAGCTCCATATCAGGTAACAGGATCAAGTATATCGAAGGGGGCCTTCTACAGAAAACTCCCGCCCTGGCCCTGCTGGAACTGAAGGGCAATCCGTTGATAGGGGTGGACGCCCACGCATTTTCCTTCCTGCCAAGACTACGAAAGCTGCAAGTATTATGTTTCTACTATTTTTTGTTTGCTTGTTTTCATTTTAGTTTTATACGGATGTTTTGGTCAGCAAGGGAAATACATTATCAATTTTTTTTTTCTTAAAAAATATTTTTTTACATCTTCTGTAATAAGTTTAAGTTTTAGAAATATTTAGTTATAAAAATAGTATTAAAAATTCAACTAAAATTGTTACAGATTACTAAATATCCTGGCTTTTTACCACTTATTTTTCCAATCAACTATTTTTAATGGGAAACAAGCCACAATTTTACCAAAAATGATTTTATTAACGTTTAAGCCCAAATCGGGTTTCGTTGTCATTTTTCATCTTAAATTTTTAACTTATTTTTCCGCTTAAAAAAATAACTTAACCCTAACTACAGACATCCCATTATTACTACGTAATAATGTAATCCCCGGTATTTTTACCGGTCATTTTAAAATAGAGTCAACATAATATAAAGTATAATGTAAAATAATAAAAAACAAAAAAATTATGCATTATGTGTTTTTTGGAGCCTCTAGATATGGGAAAAATGGTAAAAAGGGTGATTTTAATAATATAATACAACATTTTTAAAGAATAATCTATTAAACGATAATTTTGCTAAAATTTTGGTCTATTGAAACAAACGGCCATAAATGCTATGAACAATGAACAAAAATTTAGACTTTTTTTAACAAATAAACGTAACATAGAATCTTCTTGCGAAAACGCAAGAACAAGACCAAGACGGCAAGACCAAGACCGATTTTGGGCAACACTAATCCATATAAAAATTACTCAAAACATACATCCAGTAATTTTTACCGGTTAAGATTTTTGATGTTTGCTACAAAAGAAAACTATTGACAATACACTACACAGTATACGCTTTGACTAGCACTTTTATACAAACTGCCCGGGAGGTACAGAGACACATGAACTTGTAAGTGGTGAGGTTACCACGAAATCCGCATTTTGGGAATGCCTACCGGTAAGAAATACTGGATCTTTGTAGTTAAGGCAATATCGTAAAACACTGCAGACCAATTTGGAATGCGTAGCAAATTCAAGTAAAGCTGACACAATCTGGGAAATAATTATACTCAAAATATGCAACTTTAGAGAGAAGAAATAATGCTGAAATGAAGAACTGTTTGACAACGAATGCGAGAGAGTAAAAATAATTAAGAAACCAGGTTTGACAAATAGGGCTGCATTATCCAAACGAGTAAAATGGTATAAAAATACGTAGGGTCTGGGAAAAAGACGATAAAATCCAAATTAGACCACCGAAAGTAAAGATTTTAACATAGATTTAATGAGGTGGCTTTTGGTCTATTTCATTGCAACGTTTTCAGATCTATTGCGGTCCTCGATAAGCTTTCTATGGTCAGAAATATACTTCTGGCTTATGCTTTGCTGACTATGTATAAACAAAGACTGCTGACTATGTATAAACAAAGATAAGGAGTGGTGGTAGATAAAGTAGGACTTCAAACGTCGCTGTGGTAGTTGTTTTTGTACACGGGCATGCTAGAATTTGTGTATTAGGTAGCAGTCTTAAAGCTCCCACTTACTGCTACTTTGTCCACCACGTAACAGACCCACAGGTTATCATTCTTATCACTGATCCAATAATCCTGGTGTATAACTATAGGGTCATTTTAGGGTTGAGTTCCTAATTCTTCCCGCAGATTCTTCTACCCAAGGACAGAGTAGCTTTCTGTTTGGTTTTCAGTATGTGACTATTCCTTTTCGCCCCAACGCTCCAGACCATCCTGGACTCCCCAATAGCACGCTGATGTGCTCTAAATGAGTCATATAGGAGTTCTAGATAGAAGGACTCCGACATTTAATACTTCTAGTAAGGCTAGAGAGTAAAGACCGCCAGACGCTACCATCCTGCCATCATCTTGATTGACATGACCTGTTTTGTTTACCCGTGGACTGAGTAACCCGTTTGTGTAACTGAGTAAATGTCTTGCTAATACAAAAATAACAATATTCAAAAGACCTCGACAACTCAAGAGTATTTTGACCCAACGAAGATGTAATTTTTTTAAAAGAGAGATCCCTTGTCATCCCCTATCCAAATTCTTCGTCTTCTACTGGTTTCTATCCGTTCCGGATGTTGAAAATCATATTGGCAATCATAACCTTGCTCGCTGCAGCTCGAAACAGTTCCGTTGAAGTTTTCTTAAACCATGTTCTCAAATTCTGCGACACGATATTCTCCTTCTACCGGGTCCTCGCTTACCTTTGACTTTACCTTCCAATATGGACTGCAGTAGGGAGGAACTGTGCTGATTTCTCATAACCTGTCCTAGATATTTACTGCAGTTTTATGATTTTGATAGTAGACACAATCTCCGGTTCCTTCTTCATTCTTCCTAGAACTTCCTTGTTAGTGATCGTTGCTGTCCATGATATTATCAACATTCTTCTATAAAGCCACATATCAAATGCTTCAAGTTTTTTAATAGTCAAAAATGAATAACCATTTTCAATTTCGTTGAAAAACGAAAATACAGCCGCATCATAATCTAGTACAATCAGAGAGTGCAGCAAACACCTCTACCGGTTTCGAAACTTATTAGTCTCCCATCAGGAGGCACATATGCTGCTCTCTCTGATCCAACCAAAACAAACCTCGGCGTGCAGTCACGGATTGCAAGGAACGAAATGGCATAGATGTCCTAGCGGCAATTGCTAGCAAAAGACTAAGTTTTCACTCTAATGGCATATCTTCTTCTTCTTCAGCCTGTGTTCGTCCACTGCTGGACATAGGCCTCTTTCATTTGCTTCCATCGTTTTCTATTCCTGGCAATTCTCATCCACTGTTTGCCCGCGACTTGTTTGATATCATCTGCCCACCTCTTCTGCGGTCTGCCTACTGCTCGCCTGTTCTCTCTTGGTCTCCAGTTTGTTAGTCTCTGTGTCAATTTTTCGGGATTATCTCGGCCAACATGTCCGACCCATCGCCACTTGAGCCTTGCTATACGTAATGGCATATAAAACAACGTAATGTTACTCTACGTCCCACCATACTGAAAACAATGGGAACCTTCTGTGGTTACACCTCCGAGGGTTCTACAATTTGCAAGCCATACGGATGCTGAGACTAAGGAAGATGAGGGAATTTTACAATTTATAATTCACGTCGCATCTGCCAACATCTTCGTTGGTGATGTGGGTTGTCCAAGCTATTTTCAAGATTCTTCTATAAAGCCAGAGTTCAAAGGCTTCTAACTTGTTCATCAGTGTTGTGTTGAGTGTCCAGGCCTCAGTTCCATACAAAAGTATTGACCACACATAGCAATGCAGAAAACGACATCTAAGGCTGATATTAATGCTACTGTTACAAAATAAGCTTTTCATTTTGATAAACCCCTGTCGGGCTACCTCTATTCTCGCTCTTACTTCTTGTTTATAATCAAGTTGATTGTTGAACCAGCAACCAAGATATTTGTATTGGCTTACGTATTCAAGCTGTTAGTGTTTCACATATATTGGAAGAGGTAAATTTTTGTTCCTTGATATTTTCATAACTTTGGTTTTCGCAGTATTAATCTTCATCCCCATTTTTTCACAACTCTCAGTAATCCTATCCAACAGTATCTGCAGACTATGGTCCGAATCAGTCATTAATACCGTGTCATCTGCATAGCGGATGCTATTTACTCTCTGACCGTTTATCCTGATTCCTTCTAAAGATTGCGATAAAGCGTTCGCAAATATTACCTCAGAGTAGACGTTAAACAGTATGGGTGATAGCACACAACCCTGTCTAACACCTCGTTGTATGTCAATTGGCCTTGATGTGTTACCATTGGTCTTTATAATTGCTATCTGATTCCAATAAATAGACTCTATAATTTTATAATCTCTTTTGTCGACTCAGATGTCGTTCAATCTTTCTATCAAGGTCTTGTGCTTCACCCTATCGAACGCTTTCTCAAAATCTATAAAACAGACAAAAAGGTCTGCTTGCTGATCTTTGCATCTTTGTGCCAGTGTTTGAAGACAGAATATTGCTCCTCGTGTCCCCATACCTTTTCTGAAGCCAAATTGTTCTTGATCGGTGACCTCGTCACAACTTTTATATATTCTGTTCTGTATGATTCGCAAGAAAAGCTTCAGAATGTTATTTAATAGACTTATAAGGCGGAAGTCCTGGCATAATTTGGCGTTCTTCTTTTTAGGCAGCGGTATGAAGACGGATTCAAGCCATGTTTTAGGCTGCTCTCTCTGATCCAACCAAAACAAACCCATTGCAACGAACGAAATGGCATAGATGCCCTAGCAGCAACTGCTAGCAAAAGACTAAGTTTTCACCCTAATGGCATATAAAACGACGTAATGTTAGGTGCTTGCTGCACTCTCTGATTGGACTAGAATATGATGCGGCTGTATTTTCGTTTTGCAACGAAATTGAAAATGGTTATTCATTTTTGCTTTACATGTTTACTCTGATTGGAGTACGAAGGGAACCATTCGCGTTGGAACTTTACTGCGCTGAGCAGATGGGACGTGAATTATAAATTGTAAAATTCCCTCATCTTCCTTAGACTCACCATCCGTATGGCTTGCAAATTGTAGAAGCCTCGGAGGTGTAACCAGAGAAGGTTCCCATTGTTTTCAGTCTGGTGGGATGTAGAGTAACATTACGTTGTTTTATACGCCATTAGAGTGAAAACTTAGTTTTTTTAATAGTGGTGTCTGTAAGCGTCCATGCCTCCGCTCATTACAATAGTATAGAGAATATAACATCTCAAGCTATCCAAGTTACCATTAATTTAATGTCACAAAATTAAAATTATCCATGATCCGTTTTTATGAAATTTTTGAGCTTTTCCTACTAAATCCAATCCTGAAAATATTTAGCCTCCATTAAAAAAATCGTATTAGGTTCATTAAAAAAGATTTATGAAAATCTGCTCTACCTATCGACAATCATGCAGCACTCCTTGTAAAAAAATTTCCTAAAATGGATTTGAAAATGATCTGCTTCGTAATTATTTCGTGATTTTGGTCATAAATCAATCACAGATCTTATTACATGAGCAATCAATCAACCCAAGAATTTAATCTTAAAGTGTTTCTGTTCAATTTGAAATTAATTGGGATATCTTACAAAATAGACGCTGACACATATTTCGATATCATATTAGGAAAATGTAGCAGTGGAAATAATAAATTGAAGTCAAGTCGTGTGCATGGCTCTACGTTATTTAGATATGTAAACTGCTCGTCAAAAGATAAGAGTGATATGATTCAAATAGAAAATTGGACATACAATATATTGGGTTAATTTTTTGTTATATTTACATAAAGCTAATAGCGAATTAAACAAAGGCGAAAGTACACTTGATTGAGAAAACCTTCTACAGACAGAAAAAGAAATTAGGCTAACTACAGCAAAAGAAGTTTCCAATGAAATAAAAGAAAACATCAACCCTAAGAAAGCTGTGTATGATTTAGTAACCGAGGAGGTTTTAAAACAACTGCCTAGAAAAGCCTTAGTTGAACTTACTTACCTTATTCAGACTTAAATATATACCGGAGATATAGAAGATAGCAGAGATTGATGATCGCTAAACCTGGAAAACCACCAACTGATATTTCGTCCGACAGGCAGGCCAATCTCCTTACTTCCTGTAATTTCGAAACTGTTCGAAAAATTATTACTCAAAAGGTTGAAATCAATTATAGAGGACAAAAAATACAATCTCACCAGTTTGGCATCAGATAAAGGCACTCGACTAAAAATCATGTCTACAGAATAACGGACATAATTTAAATAACGTTAGAGAAAGAAAAAGTCTACTCCACTGTCTTCCTTGATGTGGCGCAGGCTTTTGAGAAGGTGTGGCACAAAGTGCTTATATGCAAATTAGGTAAGCTTTGCTCAAGCACTATACACAGTTGTTGGAAGCATACATATCAAACTAAGTTTTTAGATTTATGCATGAAGAAGCCTACTCCAAATTAAAATATAATAATTTAGAAGTACCACAGGACAGTGTGTTGGGCCCAGTCATATATCTGCTTTATGCCAGTGATTTTTCTGAATTAATAGATGGCACACATGCAATAATAAACAAACATGGATTATCTAAACAAAAACTAATGAAACAAACGGATGCAAGAAGTGGCAAAATGTCCCTATTTCCTGGTATAAATAATACAAAAATTGTATTATCCATTTAATGTAATTAAATATTAATAGTCCAGAAAGCCACTGCGCCTCTGCCAGGAAAAATATTCCGATTCGGATTTTTTGCACAATCTTACTCAAAAAGTTTAACAAACGTGCATGTTGCCAGGACCAAAAGTGGGTAGTCAAAAATTCTTAAAACGTTTTTTTTTGTTTCTTTCCTAAAATTATTTTTTTTTGCATGGAACAAATTTTTTTAGGTTTTTTGGATCATTCCAAACAGAAAAGGTCTTTCTTGACTTTTCTCTAAAGTTGATAGTTTTTGACATATAAGCGATTAAAAATTGATAAATTGCGAAATCGGCCATTTTTAACCCTCAAAATTATGTGAAAAACTGAAAATTTGAATGTTGCCAAGATAGGTAGATATTCTTTAAACATCGATTGACGAAATCCCGAAGAGTTTTTTGCAATACAAGATTCAAAACTTCTTTGTGTTTTAATTGCTAATCAAGCGTGCGCGACACTATTTTCCACCGTTGCATGTGTATACAGTATGGTGCAAATGATAGGAATACATTCGTTATTTCGTAAACCGGCCACTATAAGGAAAAATCCCGAAACAGGTCGATTTCTATTTGCAAGTTATGATATTGTGCTATATATGGTATACTAGTGACGTCATCCCTCTGAGCGTGATGACGTAATCGATGATTTTTTAAATAAGAATAGGGGACGTGTGCTAGCTCATTTGAAAGGTTCTTCAATTCTCTATTCAGTAATATAAACATTTATATAATTATTTATACAGGGTGTCAAAAAAAAGTTTTTAATTAAATTATTTAAAAAAAAAAGAAAAATGTATGTAATTTATTTAATTCAAAATACATTTAACTGTTACCCGAAAACTAAAAAATGTTCATTTTACTAATAAACATTGCTTTTCGATGAAATTCAATGTTCAAGCCAGCTCCCGCCAGCCACCTGCCTCTTGGAATTTTTAACATTTAATTTAAGCGAAAAGCAATGTTTATTTGTGAAATAAACTTTGTTTTCTGATTTGTGAAAGCAGTAAAATGTATTTTAAATTAAATAAATTACATACATTCTTCTTTTTTGTCAAGTAATTTAATTTAATAAAAATATTTTGGACACCCTGTATAAATAATTATGTAAATGTTTATATTACTGAATAGAGAATTGAAGAACCTTTCAAATGAACTAGCACACGACCCCTATTCTCATTTAAAAAAATTATATATTACGCCATCACGCCCAGATGGATGACGTCACTAGTATACCATATATGCCACAATATCATAACTTAAAATTAAAAATCGATCTGTTTCGGGATTTTCCTTAAAGTCGCCGGTTTACGAAATTACGAATTTATTTCTTTCATTTGCACCATACTGTATACACATGCAACTCTGGAAAATAGTGTCGCGCACGCTTGATTAGCAATTAAAAAACAAAGGAGTTTTGAATATTGTATTGCCAAAAACTTTTCGGGATTTCATCACTCGATGTTTAAAGAATATCTGCCTACCTTGACAACATTCAAATTTTCAATTTTTCACATAGTTTTTGAGGGTTAAAATGGCCGATTTCGCAATTTTTCAATTTTTAATCGCTTATATGTCAAAAACTATGAACTTTAGAGAAAAGTCACTAAAGACGTTTTCTGTTTGGAATGATTCAAAAAACATAAAAAAACTTTGTTCCATAAAAAAATAATTTTAGGAAAAAAAAACAAAAAAAAATGTTTAAACAATTTTTGACCCACTTTTGGTCCTGGCAACATGCACATTTGTTAAAAGGGGTCCTTTTTGAGTAAGATTGTGCAAAAAATCCGAATCGGAATATTTTTCCTAGCGGATGCGCAGTGGCTTTCTGGACTATAAGGGCATTTACTACTACATATAGCTTTAACAGTGTTATTTTAATAATAAAACGTATTATTGCCTATTTTTTCTATTTAAGAGATTAAAATTAATAAAGTGTAATACAAAACTATGTCTTCATTTTTGGTTGTATAGTAGAGTGAAACCAAACATCCAAAACACATTCCCCTTCCCACGGAGCATAGGGAGATGTGTTTTCACGAAAGCCATAAGTTTGGAAAATTAAAAACCCCAGCAGCGGTTCCAAATCTTGTTTCGCAGTTCTATCACCGAAACAGTAAAAAACAACCGAATAAATCACTAGAAGAATGTAATAATGTATAATAATATCTAATTTGTTTTGATTTACGGTTCGTGTTTTGCAGTATTCTTTCGGATGCCAGAGAACTATCCACGTTTCCGAATCTGAACGGCACCAGCGCTCTGGAGATATTGAGGTTGGACCGGGCGGGGATTTCTTCAGTGCCAGAATCGTTGTGTAGCACCTGTCCCAGGTTAAAAAGTCTGTAAGTAAAATGGTGGTACACTCAATAACTAATAACAAATCTATTGAGTTTTATTTTGGAGTCATTTAAGATTTTTATCTAAAAAATAATAGCTAATTTTTTATGATTAAAAATAGTCAACATTTTAATTTTGTAATTAAGAGGAGAGAAACATTTTGACGCCAGTCAAAATTTTCAATGTATTTTACATGTAATCGTTTTTTTCGAATCCTGAGAAAACTAATAAGTATTTTTGAACGCAGAATGAAAAATTACTTTATTACCAAGGGCCGAAAGTCCCTTAAAATGAATAAAAAGTTTTTTTTTGAATGAGATATTCGAAATTAAAAATCACACTCAATTGTCTCTTAGTTTTTCACCCCTGTAACTTATTAAAATAAATATTATAGAAGTTTTCAGGGACTTTCTGCCTTCGGTAATAACGTAATCTTTCATTATGCGTTTAGATTTTTCAAAAAAACTTATTAGTTTTCTCAGTATTCGAAAAAAAAATGAATCCCATTTAAATAGCATTGAAGCCGAAAGTTCGTACCCATCCCCTTAATATTGTTGTATAAACAGAAAGTACCTAAATAAAATTAGGTGATGGTCAATATGACCACCCTATATTTTAAAACAGAAATCCATTCTGAATGAAAATTCATTTTTTCTAATCGTTCCCAGTTCTTGGATAGGGTGTTACCTATTTACATACACTTTTCTATTTAAATAACCCTAAAAAATACTCCAGGGATGTCAAATCTAAAGGTGTCAAATCCGGCGTTCTTGCTGGCCATTTGGCTTCTCTTCTTCTAATCCAACGATTTGGAAATCTATTGTCGAAAACTCACAAATGCCTCGAACATAATATTTGAAATCTGTGGCACCTCTATCTTGAGGTGCCTTCGATAGAGGGCCCAGGAAATCTCTCGTTGTTATCTTATTGCTATCTTCAATTGGTGTTGTTCTGCTATTTCCTTGTGGCATTTTTATAAGTAAGTATTTTCTATGGGAGAAATAAGTCACAATTTTACTAAAAAATGAATTTATTAACGTTTCGAAGCCCAAACCGGGTTTCGTTGTCAAAATACAAAATACTATTAAAATATACAAAAATGTTGTTGCTAAGTAAAAAAATTCTTCTAATAATTTATTTAATCTGACTCATTTATATTGGCAATTCAGACGTATATTATACATTTTAAAGTAGAAGACTTTAAAATGATATCGCCAATATTTATGAGTTGATTTAAGAATTAAGAATTATTAGAAGAACTTTTTTATTTAGCAACAACATTTTTGTATATTTTAATAGTATTTTGTATTTTGACAACGAAACCCGATTTGGGCTTCGAAACGTTAATAAATTCATTTTTTAGTAAAATTGTGGCTTATTTCCCATAGAAAATACTAAATCTTCAATTGGGTCAGTTAATTCTTCTACTTTTACTTTTATTGTGTTATCCTGATAAATATTTTCGATAGTTTTGATTAATTATAGGTGTACATCTCTTGCATACAATAAGTGGATAACGACCTTTAATTTTTCGTTAAAATCGAACTTTCCAGTAAAATCTAAAAAAGGGTATAAAAAGAATATTTACAGGTAATAAAAAGTTTGTTGGCAACATTCGACTTATAATAAATAGGCCTGAATTTTCGGCGATATAGGAACGCTAATAGAGTCACAGATGTAATTATTTGTTGATGAGGTTCTTTTACCAAATCAACTTAAAGCCTGTTAATGTTTAAATGGGAAAATAATAAGTAATTTTGGACATTACAGTGAACTGTATTAATAAATATATGTTTTTTTTATTTCAGTGATCTAAAGTCCAACAAATTAAATGCAGTACCCGATTTAAACAGGTGTAAAGATATGAGAGTGCTGTAAGTATTTCAATAAAAAGTTAAAAACGATATTAATTTTATAATTTTAGAGATCTTGCCAGTAACAACATTAAGGACATCGAAGGGAGGCCATTTCGAGGGATGTATCTAATGCATGATTTGCTGCTAGCACACAATCTGATCGAGTACATTCCACAAGATGCTTTCTACAATTTATCTAAACTGCAAGTTCTGTAAGTACTAAGCTTAGCTCAGTGGCGTGCTGGCCATATAAATGAATCGGTGCAATCACCGAGAGGCCGCGGCCTATTGAGGCCGGTCAAATAAGTTTTTTTCACAAAAAATTTTGGATGTAACAAATTTTTTTTAATTTCTAATCGAATGATATTAACAAAACATTTGAAAAATATTTTATTTCCATACATAGTGTTCGAGCCATTTGAATAATATTGCATTAATTCCAGTTGTCTGTTTTATACACACCCTGTATTTCAAAACGGTTAAAATTAAGACGTTCAATTGAGCCATGAATAGGTATTATTCGGCTGATAAAATAAACAGAGACTTTTACACAAAATACAACTCGGCAATTGTATATATTTCTTTAGATATGTGTTTCTGGGAAAAGTTCGTTAAGTATTTTTGGATGTTTTCGGTTTTGCTGAGTGGACAGAATCAGCCGATGTATTGCGGTTATCTTGAAATTAGCGAGGATAGATCCATTAGAAATATATGTTTAATATAGATTTTATAATATTTTCTATAAATGGAAAAACAACTTAAAACAATCTGCTATGCAGGCGATGCAATACTAATGTCTCAAAGTGAAGATGATTTACAACGTATCTCTCTCTTGTCGTTTCCCCATTACTGAGGATCGTGATTTCTTCCAATGTTCCTAACAATTTTATTCCATTGGTCTCTATCTTCAGCTTCTCTAGCTGAATTCTTAATTTGGTCGGACCATCTAGTTGGTGATCGTCCTCTTGATCTTCTGCCCGGAACGTTTCCAGAAACAATTAATATCTCTAAACTATCGTCACCTCTGTGAACAATGTGACCGAAGAATTGCAGAATTCGTTACAGACATATTGTAGACATACTTTTTTTTTAATTTCGAGTTGGTTTAGAATGGAAACGTTTGTCCTATGAGCTGTCTAAATTGTGCGCAGCATTTTTCTCCAGCACCACATCTCAAAGGCATCCGCTCTCAAAAGCACCACACTTGGACTCAAAGAGTCCAAGTCTCTGCCCCGTATAGAAATATTGAGAATACAAGGGCATTCACCAGTCTCATCTTGATATTTTGAGAGATAGATCTGTCTTTACAAACTTTAGTTAGGCGACTCATCGCATTTTTTGCAATACCAATACGTCTCCTAACTTTTGCTTCACAGTTACCATCGTTAGTTGTACTAGACCCTAGAGAGAAAAAGGTGTTCACTATTTGGTATTCCTGTAACATGTTAGTCAGTTGAATAGTGTCGAATCTGTCGACTACCACTATTTTTGTCTTGCTTTATTGATTTTCAGACCAACTTTACTGCTGTCATACTCAACTCTTCGCAGGAGATCAAACATTTCTTACAACGTATGCTGCACCAATTTAACATAACCGCCAGAAAATTTAACATGTTAATTTTCCCAAAAAAGACAAAATGCATGGTTATAACAGCAAATTCAATAATATGTAAATTGGAGCTGGAGGGCTAATAGAACAAGTGATGGAGTTTTAATAACTAGATATCACACTATCTAGCTACGAAAGAGTCTAAACAGAAGTGAATAGAACAAACAGAGCAGCAGGTTGTCTGAATGACGCAGTATGGAGAAATAAAAATATCGGAAAAGAATTGAAAGGCAGAATTTACAAAACAGTCATAAGACCAATAATGACATACGCGGCAGAAACACGACCCGACACAGAGAGGACAAAAAATCGTTCGAAAAATCGATGGCAAGACTCTATGAGACACAGAGCTAGAAGTACAAATATACAGCGGAAATTCAAGGTGGGCAATATTAATAACTGGATAAGAAACAGAAGAATAGAATGGAATGACCACATACGCCAAATGACAGCAAATAGAGTAGTAAGGACAGCGAGAGACGGTTCCCCAATAGGAAGACGATCAGTGGGAAGACCACGAAAACGATGGAACGACAACTTACTAGAGGCACATTGAAAAAACAGACAGAGTCATGTTTATACAAATAGAAGAAGAATAAGTATTTTTGTCTTATAAATAAGAAATAAAAATTCTGATAATAGAAGATAAAATAAAGATTGGAGGCCGCTTTTCTATAAAATCACCGGGCCGCTTGAAAAGTTCCAGCACGCCACTGGCTTAGCTTACTTCATATTTTATCTTACATTTATACAATCATCAGTATCCAACCAATTTACATCCACTTCTGGACATAGGTCTCCGCCAATTGTTTCCACACTTCACGGTTTTGTACTGATTGTTGCCAGTTTTTACTAATCTGCCTGATAAGCGGGGTGTCAGAGAGTGTTATGTCACCGACATTTTTTAATGCCTACACCGAACCAATGTTTGATGAAGCGTTAAATAATCGTCGCGAAGCTGTTAAAATCCGTGGTTAAATCATTAATAACATCAGATACGCAGATGACACCGCTATAATGGCAGAGAGTCTGGAAGACCTTAAAACCCTGTGGAACGCTGTAAACACCGGATGAATTGCAAAGGGCTTAACAATCAACGCAAAGAAAACAAAATGAATGGTGGTCTGAAAAATTAATATCGAAGACTCAGTACTAAAATTAGATAAATCCTGGAAAGGTTGGAACACTTTAGATATTTTGGTAGCTGGATTGACTGCAAGGTTGAAAGTGATGAGGAAATTTTGTTCAGAATTGAACTTGCACGAAAAAGCGGTATTAACACATTCGCGGTCATGACTGCATATGAAGTCATTTACTCCATAAGAATACGTGTATAAAATGACAGCGTGTCCGCGAATGTGTTAACTGGCGTTCTGTATTGTCCACTAGAAATTTGTCATTGACCACAGGTCTAAGAGTATTGAAGTGCTACGTCTGGTCCGTTTTGTTCTATGGATGTGAAATTTGGACAACAAAATTGAAGAATCTCAACAATTTAGAAGCTTTCGAGTTGTGGTGTTATCGTTGCATGCTCAGAATGCCGACAGCACACATATCCAACGAACGTGTGCTTGAGACTGTAACGAGGTCGTTGCGTTGTTCTTGCTCCAGGTAACTATCAGTCAAAGAAAAAGAGTTCGTTTTTTAAAGCATTTTTATTTGGAATCAAAATAAACAGAAGATAAGATAATTATCCTTAATTACTCATTAAGTTCGTTAATAAAATATATTTATAATTTCTACACATAGAGCTTACTGTTCGGGCCGATGTGACGATATTTTTGTACATTAATGAATGATTCTGAGGATCGCGCGAAATAGGAATTGCTTTTTTATTAATACGACATTCCCGCTCACCTCGTCGGATTAAAAAGACATATAAAGGATATAGGATCACCGCTCATATAAGGATAGGTAAAAGGATAGGTAAGAAGAAAACTGACGGATTCGCTCAGCTCGCCAAAACGTCAGCCGAAAATGGTCGGGACATACTACCCACATAAACCCACCTCTTGTACCTCGCTATTGTCTACTATTCTTCGATCAACGCTCCAAGAATAATAATTAACTAGGCTTTTCGATCCGATTTTTATATCGTTCGAAACAGTACAAAAACGTGTTTTACTTAATTCATTGGCGTACTCTAGACGATAAAAGAACTGAAACTGAAGATCAGTTGGGTAGAAAGAGTCACAAACGAAAGGGTTTTGCAACGTTTGAATAAAAGTTGCGAAGTAGTGAACACGGTTAAAAGGCGCAAATTGGAATACTTTGGTCATATAATGCGTCACCCAGAAAAATATGACATACTTCACCTTGTCATGCAAGGTAAAATAATGGGAAAAAGAAGTGTGGGCCGCCGTACAACTTCTTGGCTTAAAAACCTACGCCAATGGTTTGGGAAAACTAGCACTGAACTATTTCGTGCGGCTGTAAATAAGACAATGATTGTTAATATGCTGCACAACATGAGAGCCAACGATCGACAAGCGGTCTCGGCACCTTAAGAAGAAGAAGACGATAAAATTATATTATCGTCACAAGACATGCACAAAGAGCGAGAATTGATCAACGTCATAAAAATGATAAATGTTCAATACGTAGGTCATATAATGAGATTACCTAAATATCGCTTACTCCGGTTGATCATTCAGGGCAAAATCGAAGAAAAACGATGAGTTAGAAGAAAACAATTGTCCGCTGCGTAACATTAGACAATGATAGGTTGAAAGGTCGAGGAATTGTTTCATATACTTAGATGCCGACCAAGAAACATTTCATCAACTTGTTAATACGATGATAGCCAACGCTTGAAAACAAGCACGGCACACAAAGAAGAAGCCTGATATCATATATCCATCGTGTAGGGCCTTCCTCTACTGCGTTTGTCCTCTCTTGTTCTCCATTCTATTAGCTTTTATATGATATACGAAAATATATGACAGAATTAAGTTTAGTGTTTAAATTTCAAAACTCAACTGTGTAGGAAATTTTCAACGAAAACTTTTCGTTTATAAATTCGCAAAGTCTGTGTGTTATTGCGTTACCGCTTCTGTAATGCTTTGTCGATGGATTCTTATGTAGTTTTGTCTTATGAATCCAAATCTGAAAACGGAATTTCGATATCTCTAACGGTCTTCGAGATAATCGACCTCAAATTCTAAAATGTGACGTACAATCCTTTTATATTCTACCGACACACTAAACGTCAGCTGAAATCGTTGCTAGTAAGTAGGCTAGTTTTTTAATCTGAATTTGTTAAGCCAAGCATAGGCTATTTACATTTGAGTTTGACACTTCGTAAATGTCAAATTAAATTTTAAATAAAGTATTAATAAAATATCAATGAGATTTGATAGTGAATTTAATTATTATATAAAATAAATACGTTGGTCAAAAATACAATTTGAGTATATTTTTAAAGCAATAATTTATTAACAATTTTAAAAAGGTTTATACGAGTATAGGGCCTCCCCTTTAATGGGAGTATGATAAATATGTCCCATTTGTTATGAAATGAAAATTGTTATTAGAGTCGGTTCGTTAAACTCAGACACAACTGGCTAGTGATTTTAGTAGGTAATTTTTTTGTTTTTTGCCAATTTTGACAAAATTGGCAAGATTGCTAATTATTTAGTAATTATTAACTATTTAGTAATTATTAACTCTTTAGTAATTATTGTTTTTGCCAAATTGGTAAAATTACTGACTAAAATCACTAGCCAGTTGTGTCTGAGGTTAGCGAACCGACTATATGAAATGTTGTTTGGAATAAAAAATTATGGTCTGATATGTGCAATTATATCCTTCTGATGGAAAAAAATATTTGAAGATTTTTCTCAAATTATGGATACCAACAACATTTTCATTTATAACTCTTTTAATAAAGTATTAATAAAATATCAATGACATTTGATAGTGAATTTAATTATAATATAAAATAAATACGATGTTCAAAAATACAATTTGAGTATATTCTTAAAGCAATAATTTATTAACAATTTTAAAAAGGTTTATACGAGTATACGGCCTCTTCTTTAATGGGAGTACCTAATGATAAATGGACTGTTCCATTTGTTATGAAATGAAAATTGGTATTATAGTCGGTTCGCTAAACTCAGACACAATAAAATTTTGCCAAAATTGTCAAGATTACTAATTGTTTAGTAATTATTAACTATTTTAGTAATTATTTTTTTTGCCAAATTGGTAAAATTACTGACTAAAATCACTAGCCAGTTGTGTCCGAGTTTAGCGAACCGACTATGTTGTTTGGAATAAAAAATTATGTTCTGATATG
The DNA here is from genome assembly GCF_917563875.1 of Diabrotica virgifera virgifera. Taxonomy (NCBI): domain Eukaryota; kingdom Metazoa; phylum Arthropoda; class Insecta; order Coleoptera; family Chrysomelidae; genus Diabrotica; species Diabrotica virgifera. The sequence goes on from NC_065443.1 coordinate 303,102,779, forward strand.
TACAATTACATCCTTCTAATGGAAAAAATATTTTAAGATTTTTCTTAAATTATGGATACCAACATTTTCATTTATAATTCTTTAATTTTTAATTTCACGAAGAAAAGTTATTCTTCATAAAAAGCTCTTCATGGTCTAAGATTTATGATGCAACCATCATATATCAAATTTTATTAATTTTATACGAGGTATATAAAAAATATGAATTTCGATCAAGAGTAAAGTACCTTTATAGTTCACAACATTTAAATTAGAATGATATACTAATTGCACATTAAAACATAATTTTTAATTCTAAACAACTTTTCATAATAGCAATTTCCATATTATGAATTAAAATACGTAAATAAACAAAGTTTTCGTTATGATAATGCTCACATTTTCAGCTTGTTCTTTATTAAAATTTTAATTATTAAAAGTTTAATTCAGCATGATGGTCCTTCTTGACATGAGAATCATGTGGTGAAACATTGCAAACAGATCCTTGCGAGACAAGAAGCGCAGAGAAACAAGTGCGATATTATATATGTGACATAAAAAAAATGTATTATTAAATATGGTAGAGTTACGCAATTTGTTGTATTTATAGATTTTGCTATTTCCAGGGATCTTGAAGATAACAAGATATCGTATATCCATCCAGATTCCTTTATGCCGATAGCTAGGATTGAAGACCTGTAAGTAAATTAAGGAAAGACAGCTTTAGATTAAATTCGATTCGCTTGTGGGGTATCCCGAAGCGAACTGAATCCAGCTGTCGAACTAAATTATGGATATTGATCTGTAAACACAATTGCAAATTAATATTTTTATATTTTAAAAATTATAAAAAAGAAAAAGATCTATATAAATGTTGGCAACATTGTAATAAAAAAAAGTGATTAAAAATTAACTGTAAATGACATCTAAATTACAAAACTGACAATTTTATTCTTTAGGAATTTGGGAAACAATATCTTTCCACATCTCCCCTCCGCTGGCTTGGAACGTCTACTTCATCTCAAAACATTTAACAACCCTAATCTTCGAGAGTTCCCGCCACCAACAGATTTTCCACGGATTCAGACACTGATACTGGCATATGCTTATCACTGCTGTGCCTTTTTGCCGCTGATACCTTCCAATCCTCCACCAGCCAAAGCCAAGGACATTATAGTCTTTCCAGACATTGAGGATATCGACTTGAACTTCTGGAACAGCTCAGTGGATCTGTGGCCTTCTCAGCGTAAGTATTTAGTTTATTATTTTAAAAAAATTAAGAGTGGGCTATTGATTAAAACGCAGCAATAGAAGCACTTTGAGAGTTGAATGTAAGGAACACTAACATATTAAAAAATAATGTGTGTGTACTTTGTACGCACGTAAGAAGTTATTCTTCTATTATATAATTTCAACGAAGTAAATATACTTAACCGGTTATTTGTATTTAATTTAAATATCAAACTAACTTTCTTATCTACCACATTCAAATTTTTTTTATTAAAACAACCAAAAATTAAAAAGAATATGAATCGTCCAGGATTGGAACCCGCGACCGGCGCGACCTTCCATTCACTGACCCAACGCTCTACCAACTACGCCACCGAGCTTCTTTAATTGACAAGTAAGTTTCGGATATAATTACACAACACGGTGACAAATAGACATAAAAAATGTTATACCTACATAATATTTTATTATCTTACTACAGAGAAAAACAAATCCAAAAACAATAATAAATAATACATTTACTAAAAACACTAATATATTCTTTTAATGACTTATTTGCGCTGATACAGATACATACATACCTATCTTGAAAGATTAGCAACGAACTATTACTGTCTGTGTGCGCATGCGCGCAGATTTATGAAATTTTACTCTCAATCGCATCTCGCCTAAAGCAGAATAACTTCAAAAAGAAAACCCGGTTCCCAACCTTTTTTGTCTGATGACCCACCTTCTGATGTTTTTTCATATTCGCGACCCATCTCCCATCCATGAAGATGGTGAAACATATTGCCTCAGTTCTGATGAAAATCCATGTTCAAGTATAATTTCTGAGGTTACTAAATGGACTTTCAGTTCATGGAAATCCACAAATTCGTTCATTAATGGAAATGCATAAAATTTATTTGCTTGGAACTTTTGAGGCCATCAAATTTTTTAATAATGCAATCAACTTTATCTTTAATGAAGAATCAATGTATATCTTCTCCCTGTAATATCAAATTAAGAATGTTCAGAGAGCTAGAAATATCAGCAAGGTATGACAGTTTTATCAGCCAAGTCTCATCATTGAAGCAATCGTTGAGAAAATGTTTGGCCTTTTCTTTGCCATCATGTTCCATTTGAACCAAAAACAATTTAACTTCGTTTCGAAGCAATTTGGAAAGCATATTTCCACGTTACAACCAACGCAATTCACAATGTAGAAGTAACTTCTTATGGTCGCTTCCCACTTCATCACACATGACAGCGAACATCCAAGAACTTTTCGGTTGTGCTTTTATCACAATCTCGGTGTCATCAAGAGTGCTTTTAAGGTCTAGATTCATTCCCTTTACTGCCAATGCCTCCCTATGGGTGTTGCAATGGGTCCATTCAGGTAACGGAGCTACTTTATTGATTTTACTTACATACAAAGTCCTTATATTTTTCTGACATAGCAAGAGCTCCATCGTTTCTAAGCCCAACACATTGGGACCAATTAATTTCATTTTCGCCAATAAAACGATCTGAGGATTCAAAAATGACTTGGCCAGTTGTAGTGGTGTTTAGGGTGTGACAAAATAAAATTTCTTCTTTAACTGATCCATTGAAACTAAACCATAAATAGCAACAAATTAACTTTGTCAGAAATATCTTTACTTTTGTCTAATTGTGAAGAATAATTTACTTTTGTCTAATTGTGAAGAATAAAAGTCGATTTATTTTATAGCAGATATTAAAATCTCATTTACGTCACCAGACATTTCTTCGATTCTACGTAGTATCACTGTAGTGTTGTATAGGGGTATTTAACAGATCGGTTAAGGGCAGAGTCATGAATTAATCGACAAAGGAATCTATAATTGCATTCACGACTTGTCGTTCACCGTGGTAATAAAATTTAGCGAACTGTTTCCTTTATACCCACAAAAGTGAATAAAAATAAACTAAAAGTGAAAGATGATTGAGATTTGATTTTAGAATAGGGTTTCCACTCTGTACTTATACGTATTTCGATTTCATAAATCTCGTCAGAGTACCTCTGTAGAACCACTATCTAATCTTTCACATCATTCGGGTAATTATTAATTTAGTTAATTAATATAAATATGGTGTTTAAGATAAATAATCAGTTAGTTTATCTAATAGAGATTTTAACAGACCATGTTATATCGCTCGAGATTATTCACAAAAATCAAATCAAACGATTTTTTTTGCTGCTCGCAGGCCAGATTTAAATTCCATTGAATAAGTTTGGAATGAATTTAGGAGATTTTTACGGAGATATGTGCCAACCCCAGAAATTCTAGAGACAGTCACGGTATACTGGTTCAGAAATGAAACTATAGGAAGAAATACTTGCTACTGAAGTTCAGCAAAAACCTATTTTGTTGCAACGAATAGCAAAGTTAAATCTTTTTATTTTTATTTCTTCGTACATCAAAGTAAAATTGACGATTTTCATTATTTTCAATACACTTTCACGAACAAAAACTCTTTTTTGTTAGTGACCTACGTTACCCGAAAACTCAAAAAAAAAATTTTTTTTCTACAACCGTGTTAAAAATTCAATTTTTAGAACTCCATACGAGCGTTAAAAATGCTACTTTAAGGCACTAGTGCTTTAAAATTTTTATGGCACTGCAGTTCGTATTGACCGTAATTTTGATGTAATGTCAAAAAAATATAAAAATGGAATGTCAGTCAAGTTCAAGTAAAAATTTTTGTAGATATTGTCCTGTAATTACGTTTGTAGAAAAAATATTGTATGATATGCGTGTTAAAAAGTACATTTTTAAGGCACTGATGTGACATGCAGAACTCGCTTCGCTCATTCTGCAAACTTTCACATGCGTGCCTTAAACGTGTACGTTTAAAACTTATATCATAAATAACTCTTAATATAGAAATTTAGAAATAGAAATATTTAATTTCAATATACATTAAATAAATAAATTCAAATTAACTAATTAACTCTAGTTTTTTATCCTAATTTTATGCCTGACAGTGTAAAAATAATATCTACTATAACAAAAAGATTCCATCGATTCAATATCAAAGCTATCTTGGTCTAATTCGTTATGTTATCACTTATTTAATAGCAATTATTTTCGCACTACTACTACTAGTTCTTATTCTATTGACATAAAGACAATACTGATGACTTAAAAACAACCCAATAAAAATCAGATTTCACTAATTGGTGAAGCAATTATATTACGCGATAGCGTTAGCATATTAACGATGCCTGATGGAAGTGTTTGATAACAAGTAGTCCACATTTTTTGCGATTATGAGGTAGATAGACGGGTCGGCGCCTGAGATAAAATGAACAAATGAATGAAAAAATGAGTGAATAAACTGATAAGAATAATTATTCAATCCGATCTACATATAACAATGTGTATGTTCAGTGCCGGATTTAGGGCACTTGCGGCCCTAGGCCAAATTACCTCGAGCGGCCCCCTATAACTTCACGATTATGTAATTAAAGCATAAAGCACATTTCATATTAATACATAACGTTTACTTTAATTTTACTTTTTAAAATAGTACGATATACAAAACATATCATAAATGAATAGAAATACCACTAATGTTTACTAATTTGGCTAAAACCCCAAAAAAAGCTCTAAAAACAATGTTTATAATGACAGAAAGTACATAATTGAAAAAGTTAGCAAACAGCAGTTATTTGTAAAATTATTAATCTTGCTAAACTTATTATATTATAAATTAGTATTGCAGTTAATTGTTAAAATTAAATAACATTTGTTTCATTCGGGGGTAACAAGTACAGGTGACAACGAAAGGTTGAAAAGTTGAAAAGACACTGTATGTAAAAGAACAAGCAAAATAATATGAACTGTAATAGTAATAGGCTAGGGCACTAAAAAATAAAAATATATCACATAAATAATCTCATATCTAAACTCTAAACACTCACTTTTCTAGCTTTTTTGACTAAAAAATCTTTAATCAAATCGTTAAAGTCTAAGGCTTGAAAAATCTTAGAATTTGAAATAGAACTAGCCAAACTAGACAATCTAGAATCTTCATCAGAAGTCGAGTTCCTCAAGTAGTTTTTGATTCTTTTCAACACGCTGAATGATATTTCTCCAGATGCATTAGCTGTCACCATGTATAGTAGAAAGCGCAAAGCCGTGTCCATATTTGAAAATAAGTTAACTGTTTTTCACGAATGAGTTTCAGATACTCTAAAAGTGTATTCCTCGGAGGCTTGGTAATGTTGTTATCATGAGGTTGTGTTTCTTCATAAAATATACCTTCAACAAAGCCTTTGAACTGTACACACTCTTCTTCAAAGTTATCATCTATGTCGATACATTTTAGCCAAAATAGAAGTTTTTTCCCTTATTTCTTCATTAGAAATTGACGATAAGTTGTTTAAAAATCTAAATTCTTCATTAAGACTGAAATAAACTTTAAACATTTCATTCAATTCTGAATAAAGCCTGTCAATTATTAAAACAATGAATGTATTAATTTTTAAGTATTATTTGCCATTAAAGTTGGGTTCAGTGTGGTTCAGTGGATTCATCTTCTTTGTCTTCGCCAGGGAGAGCTTTTCTTTTCGGGCGTCTTTATATTTCAAGAATAAAGGTTTCATTTTTTAGGCAATTTTTTTCTCTTTATTCATAGGAATAAAGGTTGTCTCTCAGACTCAATATTAGTCTTTTAGAGATTTGTATCTGTTGCATATACAAATACTATGTTGTATCGTTGTATATAGAACTTTCCAAAATCCATCTGCAATCTATAGCCTCCTATACCCTTGCAAGATTTAATATTTATTTTTGATATGAACATTGGTTGTTTTAATTAGACTTTCGAAAATAAAAATTCAATTTTTTTACTAAAAATTTTTTTTTTACAAAACGCTGCGGCCCCCTTTTGCTTGCGGCCTAGTCGGCCTAGTGGTAAATCCGGCACTGTGTATGTTTATAATATACTCGTCATCTAAAATACCAGTTAAGTTTAAATTAAGACAAAATTATTAAAAACCTGAAAGTCAATTGAAGCGTTTATTTGAAAAACAACACATGTTCATTTTTCGCAAGTTCGACTTAGTGCCTCAAACCTCAAAATGTAATATACGAGTACATAGAACATTTGGATATTATTAGAAAAACAACGGATGTCTTTCAAAATTATAGTTTTTGGACAAGTGTTGTTTTTGAAATAAACGCTTCAATTCTTATTCTTGATATGCCTATTCATGCCTAATATTGGCGATTATCATGGTAATATCTATCATGTCTGCTAGCTGTCAAGATTTAATGTTGATCTGTACTTATAGCTTCTTTATCATTCTTCTGATGATCCCTCATTTGTGACTCGGTCACTCCACGGAATCTTATTTGTATTCTCTGATATAGTCACATCTCAAATGCTTCCAATATTCTGCACGTATCTTCTTTCAAGGTTGACGATTAAACACCATAAAAAAGGACAGAGAAGACGTAGACAATTCCTACTTTTATACCAAGAGGGGTATTGTGCCTCTTGAAGAAGGCCCCCATCCGATTGAAGGTAGCTTTTTCGGTGCGCGCTCTTATCACCTAGAGATTCGTCCATCCATTCCTCATTTGTTAGGGTGTCGAGGTAGTTGTAGTGGGTCATTCTTTCTACTAGGTTCTAATTGATTTGATTTGACCCTCTGTTAACTTTTTCTTGCTAAATATTATGAGCTTCGACTTGTTTACGTTCATATTGAGTCCATATTGTTGGCTCTCATTCGTGATTTTGTACATAAGACTTGCAGGAATTATACCTGGTCCTCCAATACTATGGTGTCATCCGCATATCTGATGTTGTTTAGCAAGTACCCGTTTAGTAGAATGCCTTTTATAGTTTCGTGAAAAGTTTAGCTTCTCTAAATATTCTTTCGGAGTAGAGACTGAAATTTAAGGAAAAAATAGAGCTTTGCCTTACTGAACGCATGATTTTCACATATTTGACATGTTTAACTTCAAATCTCAGATTTGGGGTCTCGTTCCATTAAAGGTTTCTAAACAATTTCAGATCGTGGTTGTTAATTCCTGCCTCTTTAATATTTTCACCATTTTGGCTTGATATACTCGACAAATGCTTTTGTCTCTTAATCAATTCAATTTTCACAGTATACGTCTCATTTGACTCCTCTGCATATGTGCAATAAATCTTCTACTGAGAACAAAGCCCTTCTTCTAACAACAGAATTTATGAACCCGAACTGAATAGAATATTGAAGAAAGAATTGCGATAAAAATATATGAAACTATAACGTTTACATTAAATGATCTTGCTCCACTCTGCTTATGCTCATGAATGGAACCGCCATTTGTGGAGTAGCTACTCGGGATTTGCCATTTACCGTCGTTGCTCAGTAAGCGGGAAAGATATCTTGAAGAGAGCGAACCTCAAGCAAATTTTAAGAAGACTCTACAGTATCCATCATTTCAGTGATGATACTCTCCGAGATGGAGAAATATTACTTACTGCTATCTCAGATGAACGAATATTCAAATGGTGTAATCTCATGGAAAATATGAACATAGCATAGAATAGTAGAGCTTTAAAAATGACAGAGTACCGGGACAAAGAGGAAAGTAAAAATATACTGTAGCTCTTTAGTTATAGTAATGCTTCGTAATTATTCGCCTGTCTTTAGAATCTACGTTTTTGTCTTTAAGAAGTTGGATAAATTGCTTATGTCTTACTTTGTCGAACGCTTTATTTTAATCAATAAAACAAACATATTTTGGTTTACATCTAGGCATTATTGTGTTTATATTATTGTATGCAAATAGTACTTATCTTTCATATAAATATATAGACAAATTCTTTATAAAAATTATGATGTCTTTCATGTAATTTATAAATTCAAATTGACTGTTTCCGGCGTCTGCTTCAAGTTTGGCATTAGTATGTGCTGTATAATTTTCAGAAACAATTTTACCATATGGCTTATTAAACTTATAGTGCGATATTCATTGGTTCAATTATTATTTTTTAATAACTTCTATAATATTTTGTATTAACACTAATATAGATTATTGTAATGTAACTCTGTTGATTGTAATTTTTTTAGATATTTTACTAATTATATGTTTTTTTTTTTGTAGAAAATATTAGCCAGAAATTTGGAAAGAAATTCGGTGAGATTTGGGAAAACATCAGATCGGACTTCACCTACCCCGGAAACTTCCCTTCCTACATAGAAGAATATGCTGCTGAGGACGATCCCACGCTCAGAATACCAGGAGAAATCACCACTGGAGTCCCTGGAAAGATTCAATGCTTACCATTGCCTGGACCGTTTCTCCCTTGTCAAGATCTCTTTGATTGGTGGACTTTGAGATGTGGAGTCTGGATAGTTTTCTTGTGTGCCATGCTGGGAAATGGTACAGTTGTATTCGTGCTTATATTTTCCAGAAGCAAGATGGATGTACCGAGGTTTTTAGTTTGTAATTTGGCTGCAGCTGATTTTTTTATGGGCATATATTTAGGTAAGCTAAAACCTGTAATTATTGTGTAATTTTAGATATGTGTGAAGCATTTTGGTTTAATTCTTTTCCTCTCTATAGTTACTCAAGCGTAAATGTGTACCTCCAAGGTTGCTTGTTTCCCAATCTTTCCTTTTCTGATAAAGTGTAGCAATATTTATTTATTTTCACGTATAAGATCTCCCACACTCCGCAGTATCCTCGTTATAACATTGTCAATGCTTTATCTATTTGTGTGGCTATAATATCGAGTACTTTTTAGTTAAAAGTTGAATTAGAAAGCTAGCAGTGTAAAGCAAAATGGAAGAAGCAGGTATATGTATAAACAAAGGGTATCATCGTTAAGATAGGCAAAATGCCCTTACGCGCAGAAATAATTTTTTTTTTCTTTTGTGTTATTGAAAAACAAGACTCAGCTCAATTTTCGGTCGCCACCCCACCGTCTAAACTCAAAAACATTTTTTCGTTTTTATTTATTTTTGGTTTGGTGTATTGCAGTTAATTTAAAAATTTCCAAAAATTTACACGCAGTGTTGAGGCTTTAACAAAACTTGTCTATTATTTCTAGACGCGTATGCTAAGTGGATAACCTAAACATGATTTATTTCTTCTGAAAAAAATTATATAAATTTTTTTAATGATGTCTGTCGTTTTTTTTTTTATTATTTTATGTATTGTTCCAAAGGTGATATGTCTGTTTTTTACAGATTTTTCCATAATGTGTGCCACCTTGAAAATTCCCGAAAAATTGGTTTTTTTAGGGGGACTTAACGATTTTCCCCATTTTATATACTTCAAAAGATATTAAATCAACTTCTTTTTTATATACGTTCAGTTTTACCTGTCTATATCATTAAAGAACATTTTTTCAACAATGTTCAAAAATAAAATAACATGAATGCTATATTTACTACATTCAGACAAGCTAGAGATTTCTTGAAACATGCTAAAAACCCGGTTTTTTTATTGCAAGGCTTACTGTTAAGAGGTGATAAAAGATAAAAAAATCCAGTAAAAACTTTTGGAAACCGGATTTTTCGCATAAACGATGACTGTATTTGCTGCTTTGGGGCCTCAAACCATTATTTCTCATATATTTTGAATATGAAGACGAATTGATACATGTTGTATCGATCTCAAAAAATACGATTAACCCCGCAAAATCTCGCAAAAACCCTTAGTGATTGAAAACATTTTTTGGGAGGGTTTAAAGGTATTTAACCCAATTGAATAATATGTATAACAATAAAACACTGAAAACGTTTGTTTCCTATACTTCCACAAAATTTATCACAACTATGTGACTACAGCTGTTTCGGCAGAGTGCCTTTCTCAAGTGATTTAGATTACTATGGGTTTGCCTTTTTAAAGTCTTTTAACTGAAGAGGTTGAGGAGTGGGGAGCTGTTTGTCTCGAGTTGGTCATTCAGAATTATATCTGTATTTTTCAATTTATTGATTCCCATAGATTCTAATAAAGTTAGCTTAAGGCCTTTATTTTGAATATACAGAATTTGAAACTGTTCATTCATTAAAAGAATGACTATGATCTAGAAGGTGAAGTTCGTATGTAGAAGTATCTGTTTTTCTAGTGTTTTTCAGTGTGGCTGAAACGGAATAATATGTAGCCTATAAAAGAATCTTCATTTTTGGTCTATTTTGTAGTCTATAAAATGGGGAAAATCTCCAAAAACCATAAAAAACAGTTTTTGGATTTTAAAAGTGACGCATCTGACGGAAAAAATCTGAAAAAAATGAGAATTAAATTTTTTGATAAAATACGCAAAATAAAAAATTAGACCATCAGCGGGTTTCCAAAAAAATGTTATACCGGTTTCCAGAAAAAAACAAATGCATTTTATACACTCTAATTTCCTGGTCTATAAGAATACCCCAGGCTGTGGGTGAAAAAACGTGATATAATTCAGGAATTTTTGAAACCTATCAGGTGTTGTAAAGGACGATGCCAGGAATAACTTCTACTAAAATGTGACCAAAGATATTGTGCGCTTTTTTTTATTGCGATTTTCATTTGTTAAATTTGCAATTTTTAATGATTTTTAATTTTGCAGCTTAGGATATTCATTTTAGAGAAAAACTTTTTAATAGAAAGTTGTAGTAAATTTAAAAAACCTACAATCTGAGGTATGGTAACTTTAATTTCGTTAACTGGTCATTGCAAAACAGTCTGCGAAAAGTCCAAAATGGTCGTTTTTTACAATTGCATTATTTATTGTACAAATATTTTTTATTTTTTAAAGCTTTAAAATGAAGATCTTTCATTTCCAAACATAAAAAAAAATTGTAAAGCCAGATTAACGAATTTGTTGCTTAGATATTATAAATTGTTTATCCCAAGAGGTCAAATGTCGAAGGCTATAACTTTTTGAAAAAAAATCATAGAGAGTTGGTGAAACATCCAATCTGCTTCTAAAGAGTTATGTTTTCATATTCTGATGTAAATAAATGCGTAAAAAATTTTTAAACCTCGAATTTTTGGGTTTGAAAATAAGGGGGCAAATTTCGTTATAATCATTTAGAGCTGAAGCGGCCCTGTACATCCTATGAGTTTTTAACTTACAGATTATTGTTGCTGAAGATGAAACGAAGATTTAGAAAAAAAAAATAAAAAATTTCTACGACCAAGTGAAGCCGAGATAATTTTTGAGTTTGAAAATAAGGGGGCAAATTTCATTATAAACATTTAGAGCTGAAGCGGCCCTGTACATCCTATGAGTTTCTAACTTACAGATTATTGTTGCTGAAGACAAAACGAAGATTTATAAAAAATTAAAATTTTCTACAACCAACTGAAGCCGAGCTAATTGTTTTTTTTTTCTTAAATCGTGGTACCTTTATTTATAACAATTAAGAAATTATTTTACAGTCATTGACTAAAGAAAGACATATTATTTTAAAATAAAAATTATCATAAAATATAATTACATTTAATTATTAAAAATTATTTTTAAAATCGGTGCTTTTGCAAGCGGCCGAATTTTGCAAATCGCCCGGCTCGCTTCAAATCCGCGCGCTCAGAAAATTTTTACGTAACTTGTATTAAATTTTAATAGAAAACAATTTAATAATATTACCATTATAATATACAGTCTATTTACCACTGTATTTGTTTTTATTGATAAACTTTTATATGTGAAATCCAAAACGAATAGTCACTACAAGAAGAAAAAGTTTTATATTGTATATTATAGTAAGAAGTAACATTATTATTATAATTGTATAACAATGAAAAAATTAAAAATATAGTTATATATTTCATACATACCTATGTATCATTTTTGTAATATTAGGTCTTCAGAAAATAAATTTCACATATAAAATTTATGAAGAAAAACAAATACAGTGGTAAATAGACTGTATATTGTAATGGTAATATTATTAAATTGTTTTCTGTCAAAATTTAATACACGTTACGTAAAAATTTTCCGAGCGGGCGGATTTGAAGCTAGCCGGGCGATTTGCAAAATTCGGCCGCTCGCAAAAGCACCGAATTTAAAAATAATTTTGAATAATTAAATGTAATTATATTTTATAATAATTTTTATTTTAAGATAATATAAGTCTTTCTTTAGTCAATGACTGTAAAAGAATTTCTTAATTGTTATAAATAAAGGCACCACGATTTAAGAAAAAAACACAATTATTTCGGGTTCAGTTGGTTGTAAAATTTTTTTATTTTTTTATAAATCTTCGTTTTGTCTTCAGCAACAATAATCTGTAAGTTAGAAATTCATAGGATGTACAGGGGTCGCTTCAGCTCTAAATGATTAAAACGAAATTTGCCCCCTTATTTTCAAACCCAAAAATTATCTCGGCTTCAGTTGGTCGTAGAAATTTTTTATTTTTTTATAAATCTTAGTTACATCTTTAGCAACAATAATCTGTAAGTTAAAAACTCATAGGATGTACAGGGCCGCTTCAGCTCTAAATGTTTATAACGAAATTGCCCTCTTATTTCCAAACCCAAAAATTAGAGGTTTAAAAATGATTTACGCATTTATTTACATCATAATATGAAAATATGACTCTTTAGAAGGAGACTGGATGTCTCACCCACTCTCTACGATGTTTGTTTTTCAAAAAGTTATAGCCTTCGACATTTGACCTCTTGGAATAAACAATTTATAATATCTAAGCAACAAATTCGTTAATCTGGCTTTACAATTTTTTTTATGTTTGGAATTGAAAGATCTTTATTTTAAAGCTTTAAAAAATAAAAAAAAAATATTTGTACAATAAATAATGCAATTGTGAAAAACGGCCATTTTGGACTTTTCGCAGGCTGTTTTGCAATAACCAATTAACTAAATGAAACCTACCATATCTCAAATTGTAGGATTTTTAATTTACTACAACTTTCTATTAAAAAGTTTTTCTCTAAAATCAATATCCTAAGCTGCAAAATTAAAAATCATTAAAAATTGCAAATTTAACAAATGAAAATCGCAATTAAAAAAAAAGCGCACAATATTTTTGGTTACATTTTAGTAGAAGTTATTCCTGGCATCGTCCTTTACAACACCTGATAGGTTTCAAAAATTCCTGAATTATATCCTGAAATCGACCTATTTTTCACCCACAACCTGGGGTAGAAATAGAAATGTTTTGTAAAAGCCTCACCTAGGCGTGTTAATTTTTGAAATTTTTAATTGATTGCATCCTACCTGAAAGTTAAGAGCGAAAAAATGACGTTTTCAGTGGTGGTGGACAGGGAAGGGGGGGGGGTGGAGTGTTAAAATTTCGCTGAGTCTCATTTCTTAATCACATAAGATTTAAAATAATTGAAGACCCTGGTGCAAGAAGGGGATAAGTACCAAATTCTGCAAAAGCGAGATAGGTGCTTATTTAGGTTGAAAAAGTAACTGTTCTTGCCTGGCGCGAGTATAGGATATGTACAGGTAATAGATACTGAAATTATAAGAGAAAACTACTTATCCCCTGGTATGGTCTGGTGCAAGAACAGTATAAGAAATGTGTAACTTATCCTATTCTTGCACCCAATTTTGAATTAATTTTTATATGTGAATTATTCTGTCCCACTATTGCACCGGTGGCTTGCCGCGATTAGGTAAGGTACCGGTATCTGCACGTCTGCACGAGCCACGAACGCGATCTAAGTCACGTAGTCGTAGTCACCGAGAAACTGTTGGAGAGTTAATTATAGTGCTAGTGCGAGAGGTACGGTTTAAGATTATTTTCTTCCGGAAATCTGTCTGTAAAGGAAAGTTTACTATTTCTACATATCGTGTATTTAAATACACAAAAAACTTAAATGGCGTTGAAGTTAGTCAGACTGTTAGTGCCCCTTTCTTTACACATTTTACCATGCTTAAAAATAACTCAAAACCAAATTTAACTTTAATGTCAAAATGTTACGAAAATGCTTTGCGTATTAAGCATGCAAAATATCAAAATGTTATGTTGTTAGCTAATGAATATGTCGGAAAGAACGAAATGTATTTTATCAATATCTTAAATCAGACAAAGATACATTAGAAGAGATAGCAGTTGATTCAGATGTCACGAGCTCTGTCGATGATGAGTCTGATTAATTAATTTTATTTTATTAAAACGTTTATAATGGATACCTGTTTGTATAAGAAATAGACTTCTGTTAAAATTGCGTTGCTTTATTTTATATTCATTTTTATTAATAAGTACTCCACATTTAATAATAAAGTATTTCTTCTGAAAATGGGTTTTAGTGTAACTGATCCCCTTTTTGCACCTGCTGTAAACTACAGTACAAAAAGGGCTTAAACTTATCCTATTATTACAATAAAGTTTTTTTTCCTTAATAGCATTATTGTTTGGCTGTAGAATGGCGGCAAAATCATATATACCTGTTGTATTAGTTCGGCCCTAATTCATAAACAACATAAATTTTAAATTAAAAAATAAAACTTTTTTTGCTTCTCCTGTAAAATTTACATATTGTTACTTATCCCCTTCTTGTATCAGGGTCTTCAATTAAAAAAAAAATAACTTCTGGGAGTACCTAACTTCATTTTGCCTATCTTAACGAAGGGGCGATACCCTGTTTCAAGTTAAAAAGAAAAAAATTACATAGAATGAATAATAGATTTTAATTTGTTGAGATATATTTTATAAGCTACACAATCTTTATTAAAATCTAATGCATTTCTTACTTATAGGTTATAACCGGTATTCTTACCGTTATAATTTTTATTATTTCTTTATTTATTTATTAATATATTATTTTTAGGGTTTCTTGCTGTTGTCGACGCCTCAACTCTGGGTGAATTCCGCATGTACGCCATCCCTTGGCAGATGTCCGCCGCGTGCCAACTTTCTGGCTTTTTAGGCGTCCTGAGCTCCGAGCTCTCCGTCTGGACGCTTGCCGTCATCACTTTAGAACGGAACTACGCCATCACGCACGCCATGCATCTTAACAAGAGACTTTCCCTGAAACATGCCGGATACATCATGATATGTGGTTGGAGTTTCGCAATAGTTATGGCCATAATGCCAATTTTCAACATCTCAGACTACAGAAAGTTTGCAGTGTGTCTACCGTTCGAGATAAGTGATACTGTTAGTCTGGCTTACGTAGTTTTCTTAATGTTTATAAACGGAATAGCCTTTCTGATTCTTATGGGCTGCTATCTTAAAATGTACTGCGCTATTAGAGGCTCCCAAGCATGGAACTCAAACGATTCCAGGATAGCCAAACGCATGGCTCTATTAGTGTTTACAGACTTTCTTTGTTGGTCTCCCATAGCGTTTTTCTCTCTCACAGCAGCATTTGGACTGCAACTTATCTCCTTAGAACAAGCCAAAGTGTTTACAGTGTTTGTACTGCCATTAAACTCGTGCTGTAATCCATTTTTGTACGCAATACTTACAAAACAGTTCAAAAAAGACTGCGTCATGATCTGCAAAGCCATAGAAGAAAGCAGAGTGACCAGGGGCATTGGTAGGTGTAGGCACAGCTCTAATTTCAGCAATAGACAAACTCCAGCCAATACCAACAGTCTAGCTGACAGATCGTCCAGAGAGAAGCAAGAACACCATGTACCTCAGTGTACTTGTAACGCTAAGCTACTTGGTGATAATCAGAACCAACAGAAGAACAAGAAGGATAGGAAGACCACAACTAGAGAATGGTTGCTCAATAAAGCTAGATGGCTGTTTTGTGTACGACGACCTACTAGGCACAGGCCCAGGAATGATCAGTATACTTATCAAATAGCAGAAATTCAACAGAAGCAACACAAGAGGGCTTCGTCAGTGTCGTCCAGTGAAAACTTTAGCTCTTCTAGGTAAGTAATAATCATAATATACAGGGTATCCAGAAGCTCTACCGCCAAACAAAGACAGGAGATTCCTAAGATAATTTTAAGACAATTCAACTAAATTCACCTAGTCCGAAAATGCTTCGTAAAAATAAATAAAAATTCGTTTTTCTATTCAAAAAAACGAAAATTGGTGCACATATTTATCTTTTAGAGATAAATCGACTCCATCCATTGTGAATTTCTAGTACCAGTTATAGGCGTCCGTTTTGGGTGGGGCAACGGATATTTTATCACATAACTTTTTTGTCTTTAACTTCTAAGCAGTTTTGATACTGGATTATGAAATTGTGAGGTATTCTAGTACTAAAAGGTACTCTTGCTTTAAGTCGATAGGACATACCGTTTTCTAGAAAAATCGATTTGAAAATGTTTCGTTTCCCGAATTTAAAAAAAAATGAAAACATTTTCAAAAAAAAATGGTGTATTTTACCAACTTAAAGCAAGAGTAACTTTTAGTACTAGAATAAGTACTATCCTTATTAACCATACTAATGAGGTAGTAGTACAAATAGTACTACCTCATAATTTAATAATCTAGTGTCAAAAATACTTAGAAATTAAAGACAAAAAAAGTTATGCGATAAAATAACCGTTGACCTACCCAAAACGAACGCATATGACCGGCACTAGAAATTCGCAATTAATGAAATCGATTTATTTCTGGAATAGAAATAAACGTACCAGTTTTCATTTTTCTAAATAGTTTGTTTTTAATATTCAAGAAACGAAAAATTTTCAAATCGATTTTTCTAGAAAACGGTGTATATTATCGACATAAAGTAAGAGTATCTTTTAGTACTATAATACCTTATATTTTAATAATCCAGACTCAAAAATGCTTTAAAATTAAAAACAAAAAAGTTATGCGATAATATAAATGTTGCCCTACCCAAAACGGACGCCTATGAGCGGTACTAGAAATTTGCAGTTAATGTAATCGATTTATCTTAAGAAGATAAATATGTGTACCAATTTTCGTTTTTCTAAATAGAAGCGTTCTGGAAATATTTAAGAAAAACTAATTACCAGACGCCATCTTCAAATAGCTCTAGCTCCTTTAAGAACCATTTTCGGACTAGATGATTGGGTTAAATTGTCTTAAAATTATCTGAGGAATCTGCTGTCTTCGTTTGTCTATAGAGTTTTTGGACACCCTGTAATTAATACAAGATTTTTTAATTCCTGTTAATCTTGCAGTTTGTATTAGAGTTCTTTGTGTTTAATTTTCTTACAGGTGAAGATAGCGAAGGTACTGAATAGCCATTGAATAGCTTACACCCTTAGTATCTACTAGCCTTAATAAAATTACATAATCAAAATAAAATAACTCTACTTCACAAAATGTAACAAAATGGAAATTATAGAAAGAAGGCTTTTTGAATAAAATATATTTTATGTTCTTAATAACGAATATAAAGAAGTCTGGGTTAAAAATATGCATTGTGTGTTAAATCTATTCTGTATGAAATAGGTTATGATAAACAGTAACCCAATTAATACTTGGTGGAAGCCCCATTGCTGTCAATTCAACTTCGCAATCTTCTGTTCATAGATAGCTCCAAACTCCTCATGATGTTTCCAACAAGCTACTCCCGTGCCTGCTCAATTTCTTCCCCTAGTTCAATTCTATTCGGTGGTCTAAGTTTCCTTTCATTTAATTTCTTTGCCAACTGTGCCCACATATTTTCGATAGGGTTAAAGTCTGGTCTCCAGGAAGACTACAGAAAGAAAACATGAGTTCCTTCCACTCATTCTCAAACAATTCTAGTCATATGCACTGGGCAATTTTCGTGTTGAAAGATGAAGTTGTAATTGTGAAATCTCTGGATCACTGATGGCAACATTATGTTCTCAAAAATATGTTTGTAGTACAATCCTGTTTATTTTTCTTCTATATCGGAACAAACGTCCAGGCTTTCAGCACTTATCCATCCTCATAGGTGGACCGAGAATCCTCTACTACACCGTTCATTAAACATATGCATTCTCAGCCCATAAACTCTTATTCGACCATTTATACTCGCCGGTCCGGAATAAAAATGATGTAACTGCAAAAAAGCCAACTTTCACAGGAGAGCAAAAAAAATCGATTTTTAAATATTTAAAATAGGGATTAAATGAGGACTAATAGTCCAGGAGCATCGGTATGGCGTTCATTCTTACAATGATGGCTTTATTTTCATCCCTATTGGTCCGAATTTCATTTTTTCTTTCTACGTGCAGTGTGAATGCTGCCCTAAAAAGCTGTCTCTTCGCTACCTTTCGGGCTGTGGTTCAAAGCAGCTTCTATGTAAACAGAGCAACACCTCATCTTGTTGCTCTGTGAAGATCTTCTACTGTTTTGAACCACCCAACCGTACTGTAGAGTGAAAATGATCCCATCTTTGTTTTATTTTCCATATGCACATATGGCTCACGTTCAAATCTGCAGCAACTTGCCTTAGTTACCAACCTTCTTCGACTTTGACAATTGCTCTTGTTTTTTTGCGCGTCATTCAAATTCATTCCAGGCATTTTGGACGCGTTAACAACTTTTTATTTTATTTTTGAATATGCGCAAAATTTTTGAAAACCCTTTGACATTTAAGAAATCCGTTCAACACTGCGATTTGACAGTATTTCGATGTAAAAAATGGAGGTGTAAACTATTTAGTAACCGCAGCTGTACACGATACTCCCCTATAAAGCGATGTTATTCTTATTTTAACGTTATTACTGTATTTTCTGAGATAACGTGATAGTTCAAATTATTTTAATTTTTAGGTCAGATTCTTGGCGCCATAATCACCACTGCGGCATTCCCTTGCGTCTGCTAGACCCCAAACGACGAGCCTCTTCATGGCTCATTACTAGAAAGACTTCCCAAGACTCCAATCTGTCCAGTTCGAGAAATGACTCGTCTGGATCAGCCACCACTGCCAGTACTAGCACTTGGCGGATATCTCGATCAAGCAATTCGAGCGAGCCGTCAAGGGGTAGGGTAAAACCTCGACTGACACGCCAGTGTGCCATACAGGACGAGTCTGAACCTCCAGGTAAGTATACCGTTGATTATAAAATAACACAAAATTGTTTGATATAATCTTTCGAGTTAAAAACTTGAACATTGATAAAAACATTTTAGAGAGGACTCGGAAAATTTTAAGAAATGGAACAAGTTTAAAATGCTAGTATAATAGACGCACAATTGAGGCATGTAAATATATGAAATTATTAATAATAAAAATAAAAATGTATACCATTTTTATTCAGTTGTAATGCGAAGCCAAAACCGCCTTAATTTTTACTTAGATTAGAGAGTGCAGCCAGCACTCTTATCGAAGATTTCACCTCTTGTTAAAGGCTCTTCAGAGAATGCATAGGCCGCTTTCTCTAATCCTGGTAAACATTTCTCGACATATTAGTCCCCCATTGCAACTGACCTGAAGGTCACCAGGGAAATGGACTAATAAATTTTTCAATTAAAAATCTTTTAAAAATAATTTATTTTACAAATATTTTTATTAGGTTGAAAAATTTAGTCTTTCTTTAACTTAGTCTTGAAATTATTAATATATTAATATAATTTCAGTTGTGTGGATTGTATATTTTTAGGTTTCTGTTTTAAGTGGAATTTCGACAGGGATTATGATAATGCAGACAATATTATAAGTTCATTATAAATCTTACCCAAAGTCATTGTTTGGTCACTGTCCACCCTTGCCTCGATGAAACACATATGCCAGTTTTACACGCGGTCGCTTATTGTAGGATGATTAACTATTTTTAATGGATTATCTACTTATATGGAACAGATGTGTTGCCAACGAGAGCTAACACAAGAGAGGTCTTTATCCTTCGACTGGTAGCACAAGAGAGTTATATATACACTTCTGTTGCCTTTGCGGGTCAGAAGAAAATAATATGTTCGTTCGCGTACTGAGATTGAACCCAGAGAAAGGTTCAGGTATTTGCCTTCAAGCGAAGAAGGCAATGAAGAGAACTGTCGCCAGCAATGGTCGTCACAGGAAGAGGGCGAATCCGTTTGCAATTCACAAAATGTCTCAACGAATAATTTTCTTTAAAGTAGGGATAAAAACTAGGTACTAACTATCAGTTTGGGTTGGTTTAAAAATTATTTAAAACTAAGGATTGCAATTATGCCAGTAAAACTGGTAAATCCAGCTTCATCTATTGCACCCTTATATTCGTTTGACTCTGCTTCTTGCTATGCCAAGGTCTTCTGAACCTATAAATTTTTATTTTGCCTCCTCTTGGTAAGTCCGCCTTTTCATTCCTTTTAATACCAGTTTGGTTCATTTATGTATAAAACCCTTCGAATGATTGAGACCCATTTGTTCGTACCAGTAGTTACGTTTCATCAATTTCAGCCAGTCCAATATGGTTCTTTTAACTGTACTTCTTGCTGTCTTGCTCCTCCCTGACAAATAGGTTCGCGTTTTCGCTTTAGTACCAGTATGTACCCAGCAAACAGGTTTGAGCCCAGTTACGTGATAATTACGTTAAATTTACGGCAAATTTCAACGAATACGTAACTCGGAGATTTATGACGGGAAAAAAACGTATTTCAGTGCCAAATCATTCACCAATATATTTTTGATTCCTTTATACATGTTTGACATTAGAATAATATAAAATCATAATGACGAATATTGTACATGTTTTTTATCATAGGTGTGAATGTCGGTTACATCGCAAAGGTACGTTTATTTCACGTAATAATCACGAAACAGAAATAACTTCCTTTGGTTAAATTTTGAGAAATATTTTTGAAAACAAAATTTTACAACGGTGTTGGTTAAATACGTATCGCTTGAATTTTACTCCCTGTATTTTATGGACGTCGAAAAATTAGATGTATTCCACGTAAAGTAATGTAAATAATACAATATTTAAACAAAAAGTTTATGATTTCGCTTTTAAAATCATTTAGCATAACTATTTCAATCCAACCTTGATTTGAAGCTATTTTTGCTATTTTTTTTTCTTTAAAAATATCACAGCTAAAATGATGTCGAGTCTAATTTTCAAATCGCGCGCGGTGATGACGTACTACCAAGCCTTTCTCCTCCTTTAAATACTATCACGTGACCACGATACGTGATTAACATAGTTGGTTCGAAAACTAAATTAATCGATTTATCGAATAATAGATACGTTTCGATAGGATTATTTTTTTTTATATTATTCTGGTATTGAAATAGATTTTTAGTAAGACCAATTAGGTAATAGCAGAAGAAATTTAAAAACAAAAAGAAAATATGTAATACTAATTTAAAGTAAGTAGAATAGTTTAACTGTAATTTAAAAATAATCGATTTTTATAATCGATGAGCATAACCTCTAATTCTCTAGTATCGTATCAGCTTCTCACATTTCTCCTCACCCTCACCTTCACAACAAAAAGTGAAAGTGAAACGTGAAGAGCTTTATTTCCCTCGTTTTATTTTAGGCGGGTTTATTTATAATAATGCCTTTCGTATTAACGTTTACCTCACTGCTCGAGGGTTGAAGTGTCGTCAAAATAAAAAGTGACCTGTGTTGTGTTTTGTGTTGGCAAATTTTTTAATGCGTCTTTAGGTCGGTAGCATTTTTGGTTCATTATCTTGTATAATAATTATACAAGACAAATGTTTTAAAGTCTCTAAATTCTACTAAATAAATACATTGTTAATACTTTATAGGCTTGTTTTATTTATGTCATATGAGGATAATAATTACATGATTAGTAAAGTAAGTTCATTAAGGTCGAATTATTTACGTGAACCGAAAGATATGTTGATCAACACGTATTTGCAACGTGAATTTCCCGAAACATTTTATTGGTATTTAAGGTGAATAACACGTCTATTGAAGACGAGTTATTCACGTAATTTAAAGACGTATTTTCAATGTGACATTCCAACCAAATTTTCACGTGAAATTCACGTAAGCAATTTACGTATATTGGTGACAAATGTACCAGAAATTCACGTAATTAACACGTCGGTCTGTTTGCTGGGTATAGTTACCAAACTTACTTTGTTATTTTTTCTGAAAATTCTGAAGATAATTCCAAACTAACGGTAGTTATGCTTCATTCGTTCCACCCAGTAAAATATTGTTCGATTGGTTGTGTTTCTTGATATTCTAACGAAAGGTTTTGGGCCTATGAATGCTTTTTTTATCCAGTTCAGATTCTATAGAAAGTTTTATAGTAACGTGGAGACAATCCGATTCGAATCCGATGCATTTAATTCCGATCTGGTACCATTTTCTAACTCTGAGTAATTTTTAGTTATCTCTCCAGATTTGAGAACGGTATTCTTTTTTCTTGTACTGCTCAATGTATGAGCAGGAAAATGTTGTCTTTCAGGAGGAGTCTAATCACCTCTACTATGGTCGATAGTGGTTGTCGATCTTTTAACAAAGCTTAAAAGAGATGGTTTTCGTGCTTTGCGAACAGAACTTATTCCAGGCCGAAGGTACGCCAAAAGGTTATTGCAAACTTCTTCGCACGTCTTAAAAATACTCAGAAGACAGAGAGTTGTTGTCACTAGACAACTAACTAAAAATGCAAAATGTTCGGAAACCGTCCAAACATATTGTCTGAAAGATGTGCATGAATGCTCGTTCAGTATTAAGTAAAGTTAGATTGTGTTAGATTATATTTGTAATTATCACGTGTTTTTAGGTTCTCCCGGAAGACTTACAGTCCGATTCCTCACCACCATTCCCTCAGCTGCCGAGAACAGCATGCAACTAGAAGACGATCAACCTTCTGTTCTAGTAAATCCTAGTCCAACGATACTCGTTAGTCCTGCCAAAGAACGCGAAGGACCTCTGTATGCCATCTTGCATTCTACGCCAGTAGCGCCAGCACGAAGGCAGTCCATAGTGACCCTCCACCCAGCCGAAAGCATTCGGGAGTCTCTGGCCAGCACGGAGAACGAGAAAACCACTCAGAATAATTCTAGTCATGAAAATAGCAGTCATTCGACGAATCACTGCAATTCTAGATAATAGTCTGTTTTCTAGGTAGCTCTTTACCAAATGACACATCTCAGGTTTTTAAGCTACATGTCACTGCCATGTACAACTGCCAAGAAAGTGCCACTGAAGGTACTACTAATTTTTACAGTGATTACAATCACTATAAATCGGTCTGTACCAGAGATCGACGAACACACTCTGTTCGTTGTTCTCTATGTGTACATAGATAACAACCACAGATTTTGCAAATTTTTATTCAAACCCTAATGCCATCTGTCGATCATCAGTGGGCAACAGGTCTTTTGTTAACATTTAAATTCCTGTCCTATTCCAATCTGTTTTGAACTTAAAGTAGGGAGAATTTTACACTGCCCTTAGAGTAGTGAAGTGTAAAATTCTCCCTACTCTAAGGTTTTGAAGCTGTAAATTACAGAAAATTTTATGTATTTTTATTTGCGCATCGAATTTTCATATCGTCAATATAAATCTATATAGTTTTTGTAACTAGTCTACATAGTTACTGTTTTTATACTCGTAGGTATAAAATTATCCTAAAAATATTTAAAATACACATAATAATTTATTTTATTTAGCTTAAATGCCTCGACAACTAAGGCCATTGCCATGGTGTAATTGATTTCACAACCAGATTATAGTGTAATGTGTATATAGCTCCCGGAACGAACCATGGCCGATGAGAAACGCTGTCGACAGTCGTACGCTCACTTAAGCTCTACAGTCTCTACACAGACAGGATTTCTCTCACCGGCCATGGTTCGCTCCGGGAGCTATATGTGTGTTGAATAAATGACTTGTCACTTAGTAAAGTCGACTTCATTGTTTTTAGAAAGAGGCGCTACTTGTATCCGAATATCTGCGGTCCCTCCAGTGAGTACCAATCAAACAAAAATAAAAATTTCATAATGAATTATTGATTTGGTAAATATTTATTTGGAATATTACTTTACCTTTAAATTGGATAGACTGGTTGCCTACACTGAGGATGTTCGAGTTTTTGTGGCATATTATAATACCATGCATATACATCAGATATACATATCGACACCCCCATCGAACAAGGTTGTAACTCAAGTTACATCTTTTTTCAGATTTCAACACAGGCGAATTCAGCAAAAAATTGCGCACACGTCAATATAAACGACATAGTTTAATTTCTCAATATAATAAGAAGCTGTATTTTAAGTTACGTATGCTATTTTAGTCCATTTTAGCTTGAAGAAGGCAGTAACACTGGATACTCCGCATGTAAAATATTTACTTTCTTTATACTTGACGATCAACAAGGTTTTTAAATGAGTTACAACTTTGTTGCACGTATGTTTAATTTATAACGTATTCAAACATATGGTGCATCTCATAAGTCAAATTATCGAAATAAAAGTAAAAACTGATTTACGGAGTTTTTTTTTGTAGTTGCGGTGTCAAAATAAGTATCGAATAGTGTTTGCTAGGTACTTATATGTAATGAAAAAGTTTAATATTAACATTACACATGTATTTTTAGAAATAGCAATTCACAAAACGAGGGTGATTCAATGCATGCCCTTATAGAAAAATAGAAAAAACATTGAGTCGTATATGCTCCACACCAATGGTTAACCAAGATACGATATGCCAAAGCATCAGGCAAGCCTAAATCCGTAAATGAAAAAAATCAGAAGCAAATTCTAAATTTTGACCCATTTAGCACATGTTAATTTTGAAGTAGATATTAATAGTAAAAGAGTAAAGTAATAAAGTAAAATGGTTTAAAATTAAATATTTACAGATACGCAATAAAAATGCGAAAAATTTGAGATATTTTATACCATGATTTTTTCATAGTGATAGAAGTTGTGTTGAATAGTATTGTTATTGTAAAATTTATAATTTCCAATTAAAATTGTGGAAACTGTGAGTTGATATTTTGTTTAAATATACCATAAAAACTAATTTTCTCCTAGCTATATTGCAAATATCTCAAAACATACAACCTTTTACTAGTTAAACGGGAAAAATAATTAACACGGAGAGTGTAAAATGGTTGTTAGGCGAGTTACAACCTTTTTCTACGAATAGGTACTCATGTTTAATCTCAAGGTAGTATCTCAATCAAACTCAAGATTCTCAATAGCTAATAAAATTACAAAGCATACATCTCACAGTAATCCCTTATAATGTTATAAATATCATATCACATTAGTGTAAAAGGGTCTAATCATTTCGCTACAAATTTTTAGAAATTCTTATTTTCGTTTTTTGCCTCTCCTGTAAAATCGCTAAAAATGAGTTACAACCTTGTTCGATAGGGGTGTCGATATTATACATACCCAGTGACCCACATCACTGTACATATACCATACATATACATATTATAGATAATTCCAATTTCAAATGGTGTATAATACGGGTTGCCTATATTTAACACGTCGCTAGAGAATTTTCACTTGATAAACTGGTTGCCTATACTCAGTACGTTCAAAAGGAAAATAGAGATTTGAGAAAACGTAAAAGTGCCGCATTGGTTGTTTATGTTGAAAGTATTCATCATTCAGACAAGATTCAGACAATAGATACACCGATCATAAGATTATATTCGTCAAGTTCTTGGAGATTTATAGTATTTAAACCAGTCAAGATATTGGAAACAAATAATAACATTGAGACAATCGCCTTAGTTGTGAAAATATCGAATGTGGCATACCTATCTAGTTGATTTAGTTTTTTTTTAGGAATTATGTAGTGACTTCTCCGCATTTTTTGTAACTTAGATTAATTGATTGTAAAGATGATGTTATTGGTATTGGTCAAAATTAACGCCAGTATTGTTTATTTCTATATATTGATTCAAACACTCGTTCTTTCATCTGCATTTTCTTCGTTTTTCTGGTAAGGCAGTAGGACCTGATCGAATACATGTGAAGGTTTGTAAGGCTTTAGGAGAGGAAGGGGTTGATACTTATGTTGTGGAAAATGATGAGTAGGATATATGAGGATAAAAAGATAACCAATGCATCAAGGGAAAGTATGATAGTATCACTGTATAAAGATAAATGAGAGATTTAGGATTATAAGAACTATAGACTGATAAAGTTAAAGTCCAACACAATGAAAATATGAGAGGCAACTGTAGAATGAAGGTTAAGGAGGGAGGCATCCATAGCAGAAGAACAGTTTGGGTTTATGCCGGGAAGGAGGACAAGGATACCTTATTTGTGTTGAGACATTTGATAGAGAAATACAGTGAGAAGGAAAGAGAACAACAATTGATATTTATAGATCATAAGAAGGCATACAACCTGTACAAGGGCCATGGAGATGTATGAGATATATGGGGTCCTGAAAACTCTGTAAGGCTCATGAAGGATATTTACAGGGGAGCGTACACCAATGTAAGGACCTCTATCGGATTGATCGGAATATTTCCAGTGACGGTTGATTTGCCTCAAGGTTCTTCTTTGATTTGTTTAATTTTGTTATGGGTGTACCAACAGAGAAGGTCGTTCTGCTGAGGCTTCTTGCTTAATGCTCTTTACTGGTGATATCGTATTAGGACAATGAAATGTAGTAGGAGAAGTTGGAGTTTGTTTTGCATATATTGTTTTTTATGTAAAAGGTAGTTCTTTATTATTTCTCATTTGCTACTTTTTTACCCTAGTCCAAAATTTTCCATAAACTCTTCCGCTTTGTTATTTTTATATTCGATGATGGCATTAATATACCAGTTTTGTTAATTTTTGTAGAATATAATTAATAATTAGATTACGCCCGACCAAAATATTTTGACTGGAAAAATACCAAATATTATAAAATCTCATGGAATTACATCGAATTCTCTTGTTGAAAATCACGAAAACGCTTAGACCTGGGATGTTACTACCAAATCTGTTGTAACTTAGCATTAGATAGATCAGTTGATATTTTTTGTAAGTATATTTATTTATTTGTAAATACAATAATAAATCAGTGCGTGATATGGTTAGATGTTAAGGCGAGAGAAAACGTAATAAATGCATAAGGTGATAATTTTTAAAGTAAAGTAAAAGTATGTTGATAAAATTTAATATTTACACAGAAATACGTTCCAAAATAACTTATTAAATACGTAATTTTTGAGAAAAAATTAGTACTGCAAAGAATTAAGATCGGTGGGAAGAAATACGAAATATTTTAAGCAAACTGCAACAGAGTAAGTGTAGAGTTTACGTAAAATAAATTATGACCATTTAAGTATATATTATGATGACGGTTGCCTTTAGATGTGAATACCTACGTCAAACTCCTAGTTTATTTAAATATCTGCAGAAATGTAGAATTTTATTGTATATCTAATATAGCTTTGATTTTCCATTTTATTTATTTAGAAAGATTTTTATTCAGAAATTTATTAAAAATATCTTAATTGGTAACTTTATTACTAAATTGGGAAAAAGAAACGACAAGGAAAAATGTATGGAAAACTGTGGAGTCGGTGAGATAAATGAAAGGGTAGAAAGATTGGTTCAGTTTGCACACGATAAAAATATGCCTATTACAATAACGTTGTTCAAGATAAAGTACAGAAAATTGACTTGGGTAGCGATATTGAAACCAATAAGAATGAAATTTACTTCATTCGAACGAACAAGATGCTACCATAAGAGATATCGTGTAATCAATAAGTTACAACCAGACAGTTACAAACCATAGACTAGGGTGACCAAATCATAAACTTGAAAAAAACGGGACACATCCAAGCAGCAGTGGCGCACCTAGAATTTTTCTCTGGGGGGAGAAGGTTGGTTGGGCGTCGAATTTTTTTGTATTGTTTGTGAAAGACATGTTATATTTTCCTACGATTTTTTGTATATTTTTCATATGCCTTGGGGGGTTTAACCCTCAAAACTCCCTGGTTGCGCCACTGCCAAGGAGGGTTTGGAGCGATAACCAAACAGGTAGGGGAAATTAAAACATGGTCTTTTAGCTAATTTGGGACCTATAAATCCTTTTCAATTTACTTTTGAATGTGTAGGTAGTTTACGTACGATCACGACTGCGAAACAGAAAACTATAAAACTCCGCCAGAATGGCATGGATCAACAACCCGTCAGAACAAAACAGGGAAGAATACAAAATATCGAGAAACAAAGCCAACTCAACTAATAAAAAGAAGAAAAATGACTGGTTTCGCTGGAGGTTATTGAAAAAGACAGAAAATTATCAAGTACAACAATAATTTTACAAAAAAGTCAAAGCAGCAAAAAATAAGCCCAGCATTAAAACAAGAGGACTAAAAAAG
The DNA here is from genome assembly GCF_917563875.1 of Diabrotica virgifera virgifera. Taxonomy (NCBI): domain Eukaryota; kingdom Metazoa; phylum Arthropoda; class Insecta; order Coleoptera; family Chrysomelidae; genus Diabrotica; species Diabrotica virgifera. The sequence continues at coordinate 303,131,067 of NC_065443.1, forward strand.
CAAAAAAAGGAAAACCTTGTTTGAGGACAGACAGATTAGCAAAATATGGGAAGAATATTACGAAAAAATGGTGTTCACTGTGAAGGAAATACACTGCGATGAAGAAGTATGGCCGTACAAGATAACGACGAAGGAAAAATTTTCACAGAAGATGAAATAACTTTGGAATAAAATACGGAGGAAGAGAATTACGTAAAGGAATAAACCAGCTAATACAACAAATATTAACAAAACAGACTACCAGCCGATTGGAACGCAGGTATTACAGTAGGTACCTATATAGAAAAAAGGAGATCTAGAGGAGTGCGAGAATTACAGAGCAATAACTTTATTAAACAACACATATAACATTCTAGAAAATATACTAAACATAAGACTTAAATCATGCACTAAACGAATATTAGGAAAATACCAGAACAGGTTCAGACCGGGGGAGGTCGACGATTAATTCCATACATACAGTGGAGCAAATAATTCAAAAATCGAGAGAATACAACAGAGAAATGCATCTAATATTTATGGATTTCAGAAGCGCTTTTGATACAACCAATCGGACAAAAATAATGGAGCATCTAGAGAATGTTGGAATCCCAGGAAAATTAAGACATGCTAACAGTGAGCCTAAAGAACACCAGAGCAAGGATAAGTTACAACGAAACAACTTCTAAGGAGATTAATGTACACAAAGGTGTGAAACAAGGTGACTCTACCTCTCTGACAGTATTTAATCTGATATTGACAATATCAGATATTGACATAATCTGTAGTCATGAGGATGAAAAACTTGCAAACAAAAATATTATTACAGATCAACTTCAAATAGTAACATATTATGCAGATTATTCAGTCATCACAGCGAAGACGAAGATAACACTTGCAGTTGGAAAATTACATAACGAAGCGAAGAGAATAATAGGACTAGAGATAAACCAGCTCACAGCAAAATACATGGCGATAGGGAAAGATGACCCAACTCAGAAATATCTAATAACACAGAACCATAAATTTGAAACTGTATCCATCTTTAGCTACATAGGAGTAAAAATAGGGAAAACTGGAAAAAGAGAGAACAGAGGAAAGAATTTTGAAGGACAGAAAAACATCTACACGGTAGAAATCTGCTGAGAAGCAAGACTCTAAGTACAATATGAACCTATATAAGACCTTAATAAGATTTGGTGTTATATATGGGATGGAAACAATGACGATTAACAAGAACACAGAAGATAGCCTTCTGAAATTTAAAATAAAAATATGCGAACAATACTGGGCCACAATGTAACAAAATATGGAGAAATAAGAATGAAAACAAATGCAAAAATTGAAGAAAAATTAATGAGAGAAAATATAGTCATATACAAAAACTCAACCCAACGCAAATACGGGACATTTAGGCGTCCCGAGATACTTTTTCGGGACTCCGGGACAAATCGTTAAAAAACGGGACAATCACGTTTTTATGGGACGTTTGGTCACCCTACCATAGACCAATCACAATAAAAATAGTTTTATATCTAAAATAAGAAAGAATAAAATTAATCACAAAACTAACAGTAACCGTTATACATATAACAATCTCAAAGAAAGAGAACACTACCAAATGACAATCGATTAAACATTACTTGACTAAATCGACAGTTCTCAATTAATCGAAATCATCCTTAACATTACTAAAAAGTTCGTAGGCTAGCAACATATAGAGAATAAAATGTACAAAACCGTGTCAGACAATAAGTAAACATATTAAGGAGGACAAGAAATACAATAAAATACTGGTAGAAAATACATTCGAGGAGAGGAAAAACTATAAGGAAAAAAGACCATTAATCTATGGGGAGAACCAAATCGTTACTCTAAAAAACAAATACGTCATAATTACAAACAGAAGTGAAATAATACAACTCGTGACTAAGCTCTACAGTTAACTATACAAAGCCCATGAAACACAAAAAAGCAATCAGTAACCAAAGGGATGTTCAGGAAGTCTTTCTGAAAAAGTAGAATTGGTAAGTACAAAAATTGAAAGCGATAAAGCAGCATGAACAGATGGCATACAGTATAACTGCTTAAATACGCTGGCGAAAACCTGGAAAACCTGAAATATAATTCTCATTCATATGACAGGTAACAATGACAATACAAAAACTACAAGGAAAACTATTTAGATGCTGCAGAACCAAGAAAGCAAGCTGGCTTTAGATGGGGATTCAGTACCCTGTTCAGTTTGGCAACTGCCACTGTGAGAGTGACAGTTTAGTTGACATTATCCTCTGATACATCTTAAGGTGGGAAATAATAAATGGAATGTAGGTTTATAGGTTTTTATCGCTAAATCTCCCACCTCTACTAGTTTCATCCCTTTTTATCTCACAACTTAATACGGTTTCTGTCTTTTACATTATTTTGCCGGTTATTAGCGGGCTTACCAGTGTATATAACTGGGACAATCAATAAATAAATCTGGCTCCTTACTTCCAGAAATAAAGGAAAGTATGAAGTTGATTTCTAAAACTTTTGGTAAAAATGTAATATTTAAATCCAATGGGATGCCACTCAACTGAAGTAAAGAGTCTTCGATCAGTTTATAATCATGTAATAGGTCTGTGAAAGTTGGACACTAAAGAAACATAATAAAAAACTTAAAATTAAATAAAAATGTATACCATTTTTATTGAGTTGCAATGCGAAGGCAAAACAATCTTACTTTTCAATTAGAATACGGAGTGCAATCCAGCTCTCTGAATCGCGATTTTCGATTCTTATTGGAATCTCATCGGAGAGAGCGCAGGCTTGTTCTCCATATCCTAACTGACCAGCACCGAGAGCTTTTCCCACACATTGCAACTGAAACAAATAGGATAGGTGACTAGCGTCATCTGGCAGTTGAAAGATGAAGTATTTCAATCCTAATAGCAACATTAATAATATTGAAAATATTAAAAATATTACTAAAAGATTTTTAAATTGAAAAACTTATTGGTACACTTTCCTGGTGACACCTCCAAGGCTTCTACAATTTGCAAGCAAAATGGATGCTGCAGTGAAGACAAAGGGAAGGAATTCTACAATATGCAATTCACATCCCCCGTCTGCAGCTTGGTAAAGTTCCAACGGAAAATGCACCTAGTTACTCTACGGAGTAATACGACTATAAAATAAAAATGTATACCATTTTTATTCACTAACGTAAACTAAAGTAAACTTAAAATTGTCCAAAAGTGAATGAAGCGACACATGCTAATAGGCATAACAAAGAGACATCACAAAAGGATAGAAGTGATCAGATTATAAACCCAGGTCACTAATGTAATTCATAGAATTAAATCTTTACAATGGCAGTGGGCGGGACATTTAGAGACATTTATCGTTGTTTTGGACAAAAATGAATGGACACATCTAAGGGAGGCTTACATCCGATGATCAATGGAATAGCTGTTGATGATAATGATCCAAAAGGCGCCAAGAGACCAAGACGACGACCAAACGTAAGATGGGACTGTATTTAAAAGAATACGATGGGAATGATGATGATAATTTTGTAGTCTTGATTGAAAAATAAATGCAAACGAAAGCTTTTTCAAGTACCCTCTTTAATGCGAAAAGTGGGATTAGATTGTTACAAGGTGGTTTGCTTCGTTGGTCTAAAGAGAGTACTGAATTGCATCTATAAGAGGATGGTTAAGTAAAATAATTCTGATGTTAACTAATATACAGTGTGTTAGTAAATAAGTTTGAAAAATTTTAAGGGCTCATTCTACATAAAAATTGAATGCCAGTTTGCTCTATAAACATATGTCCGCAAATGCTTAGTTTCGGAGATACAGGGTGTTGAAATTTTTATTTCAAACTGCCAATTTATTTATTGCTCTAAGACCAGTTGAGCTATGAAAATGAAATTTGGTGAGTTTTAGGAGATAGTTATTACGAATTTTATGACATACAACTAAGAATTTTGTATTTATCATTGGCGCGCCTACGGGCAATGGTGTGAATTGTTTTAAAGAAAAAAATAGTACGCCACTGAGATATTTCGAATTAGAAATTATTTTTAAATTCCACGTCTAATTTATTATAAAAAACCTTTCTAGCCTTTTTTTCATATGATGCACCGTTTTTATGCAGAAAAATAAAACATCTTGGCGCATATTTTTCATTTCTTAATACATCATCAAGAACTATCCAATATAATAATACTAAACTGGAACAATAACAGAAAATATTACTAATACCATTTCAACTAGGTGCAAAGCTGCACGAAATGTTTAAAATAATCTCCTTTACAGGTAACAGAAGGATTTTATATTCATCATTGGCGCGCGAACGGGTAATGGTCTGAATTTTTTGAAGAAAAAAATAGTACACCACTGAGATATGTCGAACTAAAAATCATTTTTCAATTCCTCGTTCAATTGACGACAAAAAATCTTTCTTGCCTTTTTTTCATATGCGGCGCCGTTTTTATGCAAAAAAATTAAACATCTTAACGTTTACAAAGTATTTGAACTAAGTTTCTATGCATATGGAAACTACCTCAAATACTTGGTAATTAAGATGTTTTATTTTTTTGTATAAAAGCGGCGCCTCGTATGAAAAAAAGGAAAGAAAGATTTTTTGTCGTCAATTGAACGACAAATTCAAAAATGATTTTTAGTTTGACATATCTCAGTGGCGTACTATTTTTTTCTTCAAAAAATTCAGACCATTACCCGTACGCGCGCCAATGATGAATATAAAATTCTTCTGTTATCTGCAAAGGTGATCATTTTAAACATTTCTTGCAGCTTTGCACCTAGTTGAAATCTTATTAGTAATATTTTCTGTTATTGTTCTAGTTTAGTATTATTATATTGGATAGTTCTTGAGGATGTATTAAGAAATGAAAAATACGCGCCAAGATGTTTTATTTTTCTGCATAAAAACGGTGCATCATATGAAAAAAAGGCAAGAAAGATTTTTTATCATAAATTAGACATGGAATATAAAAATAATTTTTAATTCGAAATATCTCAGTGGCGTACTATTTTTTTCTTTAAAATAATTCAGACCATTGCCCGTAGGCGCGCCAATGATGAATACAAAATTCTAAATTGTATGTCAAAAAATTTGTAATAACTACTTCCTAAAACTCACCAAATTTTATTTTCGTAGCTCAACTGGTCTTAGAGCAATAAATAAATTGGCAGTTTGAAATAAAAATTTCAACACCCCGTATCTCCGAAACTAAGCATTTGCGGACATATGTTTATAGAGCAAACTGGTATTAATTTTTCATGTAGAATTAGCCCTTACAATTTTTCATACTTATTTACTAACACCCTGTATTTTGTAATTTAAAAGTAACCTACTTAAATATCAAATTAAGCTTTAGATACATTTTAAAGATTTATGCTTCAGCTTACATCCCAAATTGCAACACATATACAAGAAAGCAATAATCGATAAAAAAAAGAGTTGTTGAAAAATCTTGTTTTAATATATTATTTCCCCATCTTTCTTCATTTTTTGTAGTACTTATTTACGATAGTATTGCTAATGCGTAATCTATTATTTATTGTATAAAAATCTACCTCCTAGTTCAATACGAAAGTCTCAATAAAATCTATTTAAAGTGTGTATTTTTATTACAAATACCTTTTCCCAAAAGAAAAAGAAAGCATCAAAGTAGGTAGGTTCCCAATTGAGAGCAACTAGAGACCAAAAAGACCAAAAAGGAGTATTTGTACTAATTTTAAAAAGTTGTATCTGAGAGGAATAGCTAAAACTGGGAAAACCCCTATAGACGAATATCAACCCTAGAACGAAATTGAAGAAATCTTAGATTGATAGAAAGAATTAAATCTTATCGAAAATGCAGTATGTAGTAGGTAGCTGTAATAAAAAGACCAAAACTAGGAAAATCAGGCGGAGAAGACTAAATATCAGCTGAAATAATTAATGACATAAAGAAGATGGAACTAACGTAATTCGCACAATATGTGAAGAGATATGAAATTCGAGGAAATGACCATCTGATTTATGTATCATTAAAACAGCCAAAGATGTATATAAGGGCAGCAAAAACAGCCGAATACATAGACAATTCCCAGAGGAAATAGACACAGGCAGACAAGAAAGTACAAAGAAGGTATAAGGCCAATAATAACAGACACAACTATAACGAGATCTGATACATTCAAAACAAAAAGGATGGAAGAGAAAACAGAAATGCGAATACTGAGAAGAGTCACGGAAAAACACACTGAGGGATCGAAATAGCAGTGATGAAATCGTAACAGCATCCAAGGTGTAAAAACTAGGCGACTGGATACTAATAGGGGTTTTTAACAACAGTTATATTATATGACATTATAACATATACAGTGTATAATATTAATATACACGGATTATACAACATAATATGTTGACAGATAATATTATCACAGAAGCTCGAAACAAATGACAATCGATGAAAAGCTCCATAGGAAGAGAAAATAGAACAATCATGTACAGCTTGTCAAACCTAGGAAAAAATTTTAAAATCTTACAATCTTCATAAAATCACATGGCTGTTGTAATATTTTCAAACTCGTTCCTAGTTTTGACACATTGTAAGCATAATGACATACGATAGGGTAGTCAAGATAGCAAGAAAAAGTGTGAGGTGTGAGCCAATCACAGAAATATAACATAAAGGTAGAATCAAAGGAAACAGAAACCGACAGAATTGACTAATAAGTAGATAGAAGATAAAGGAAAATATTGAGAGTCAACAGAAGTCAGTTTATTTATTTATTAAGCTCAACAGGCCGTGAAGGCCTAGGGCTGAAAGATTTAATTTTTCCTTACAATTACTATTACATATTTATATATAATGCTATATCCTATACTACTATAATATATACAATATTACATTTGTTTGTATAAAACACTTAATACTACACTTAACATTATAGTCTTTCCATACATTTCTTCACCACTTCCTTCCATTGTTTTCTGTCCAAAGCTTTTTCTTTCCAGTTTACAATATTACTTTGTTTTAAGTCTTCATATACGCTGTCCTTCCATCTCCTTCTTGGTCTTCCTATTCTTCTTTTTTGTATTGGCTTACGTAATAGAACCATTTTTGGCATTCTCGCCTTTCCCATTCTTTCTATGTGTCCTAAGTATCGGATTCTCTGTGCTTTGATTGCCGTCGTTATTTTTGGTTCATTATATAGTTCTTCAAGTTCCTTATTATTTCTTCTTCTCCATTGACCGTCTATTTTCACGCCTCCATATATTGCTCGTTGTATTTTCCTCTCCCATCTTTCTAAAAGGTCTATTTCTGATTTTTTAAGCACCCATGTTTCACATGCATATGTAGCTGTAGGTCTGATAACTGTTTTGTAGATTCTTATTTTTGTTTTTCTTGACACATCTTTGGATTTCATTAATGGACGCAATGCTCCATACTTTTTGTTTGCTTTTGCTATTCTTGCTTTTATTTCCCCTTCCCCATGTCCCTTTTCATCTACTTTTACACCCAGGTATGTAAATTCTGAAACTCTTTTAAATGCGCATACATTTTCTCCTTCTATCTCCAATGTGAGATTGGTCTCACATTGGAACAGAAGTCAGTACCAGAATTAATATTGACTTTCAAAGGACAAAAATTTAAATATTTAAGTCATGTAGCGAGACGGCAAAAATAATTATGCAAGGCATACTACAAGCAAGAAGAAAAGTGAAAGAATCAAGAATATCAAGAAGAAGAAGACTGGGCATCAGAAAGGGAAGTAAAATCTCGCATTGAGCAAGCTCGACAAGCTTTCGTACAATTCAAGAAGGTACTCTGACCTGTTCAGAGTTAGATCTTCAACTGAGATTAAGGTTTACTGAGTGCTACGTATGGTCGGTGCTGCTATATGGCATGGAGGGCTGGACACTCAAAACGAGGGATATAAACAAATTGGAAGCCTTCGAAATGGGACTTTATTGCCTTATCCTAAAGATACCATGGAAGGTGAAAGTCACACCTTACAGGAATCAACCAATATCGCCAACTGTTCGAAACCATCAATAAAAGAAAAACGACGTATCTGAGTCACATCATGCGAAACGAAAAATACCAGTTCCTTTAACTTCAAATCGAGGGTAAAATTGAAGGCAAGAGAGAAATAGGACCCAAGAAAATGTTCTGGCTCCGAAACATAAGGCAATGGACAGGGATTAACGACATTCAATCTCTGATACACATTGCAAGAAATAGAGAGTTAATGGAAAATGTGATCGCTAACATCTGTTTTAGAGGATTTGCATCTGAAGAAGAAGAAGATCAAGTAGAAAAACAAGACGATTTTCAATTAGTCATAAAAAAATTGAATGTGAACAAAAATACAATCAACTATTTTATAATTATAATGTAACAAGTATAAACATAATCGCTGAAATAGACTGAAAAAATTTCTCTATGCCTACTTTGTTTTCTTTTTAGTAGGATTGTTTTCATATTTAGACGAAATTTGCATGTAATAAAAACACATGTATTATCGCACTTTTATATCATGTTTATTTACACAACTGTCATGGTACAAAATCTATACTCAAGCCTTTAATAACATTCTAAACCTAAATTAATAATAATAATAATATATAATAATAAAAACGTTAAAACGATGGCCGCGAAGGCAACCTTCCTATTGATCTGCAGGTGGTTATTGGAACACTAGTTTTAACATTGGTGGAACTATCTGTTGTAGATATCTCATCGATTTTATCACTAACAATAAAGTCTATGTCTCTGGTTTTCTTGAATTCTTCGAATTTTCTGTTGATCAGAAGACTTAGTTCTGATTTGGAGGTAGATGACTCTGGGATGGCTTCTTCGGTGACGTTTTCTTCATCCACTTCCTAAAAAAAATTAAAGATTTTAGATAAAGAATATCAAAGACTATATAGGGTGAGGCAAATAAAGGGCCTATTAGAAATATCTCGAGAACTAAAGGCAACAGAATCATTAAAATTTGAATTAAGGGGTTTTGAGGAGTGATCTATTTATTGAAAATATTTTCATCTATTTGCTACTTCCGGTTATACCGGTTGTATTCCGGTTGTATTGAACTACAGTTAAACTATTCTCTAAGGTTCCTCAGCCAGGAGATGCGTCTTCTTCCTATGCTTTTTCTTTATTGGATCCTTCCTTGCATAATAATTCTCAGCAACTCATATTTTTCTCATCTGGTAATGTGACCCAAATATTCCAGTTTTCTAGTTTTCATACTTTTCATAATTTCTAACTCCTTATTTAAACGTCGTAGCACTTCAACATTGGTAATCCTTTGAACCCACTGAATTTTCAATATTCTTCTGTAACACCACATTTCGAACGCTTCCATTCTTCTTATGTGTTGTCTCTTCAATGTCCAAGCGTCCATTCCGTATAGCAATATAGAAAATATGTAGCATCTTAGAGCCCTCAATCTGAGATGCAACTGAAGTTCTTTGTTTGTAAGCAGTGTCTTCATTTTTATAAATGCTTGCCTTGCAGTTTCAATTCGGACTTTAATTTCTTTGCTTTGATCATTTTTGTCATCAACCCAGGTTCCCAGATATTTGTATGTCTTAACTTTTTCTATTTGGGTTTGATCTATCACTAACATTTCATTTCCATGTTCTGTTTTTGAGACAATCATAAATTTAGTTTTTTTCTTGTTTATTTTTGCTCCGTATCGAATGCAATAATCGTTAATTCTATTTAGCAATTCTTCGTAGAGATTCCAGGGTGTCTGCCATTATAACGGTGTCATCAGCGAATCTTATATTATTTACTATTCTTCCATCACTTAGCTCCGCTATCGCTTCCTGAAATATGGCTTCACTGTACAGGTTAAACAGTAGCGGCGACAGAACACAACCCTGTCTTATTCCTCTCTTTATATCAATATTCTTGGATTCTTGTTGTTCTATCTTTATATTGGCCTTTTGATTCCAATACAGATTGATGATAATTCGTAAATCTCGTCTGTCTATAGGTTATACTTATCTCTGTTTTTCAATAATTCTATTATAGGTCTGGATCCCGCGTATGAAAAAAAAGTTGATTAATAGCAAGCTGAAAATTTGTTAATAGCTTAAGGGTGTCTAGTCGGATAAACTTTGATATATGGGAACACTGGAATAGGGGCAGTTTTAATTGTGGAACAGGTTAAAAATTTGGAACGGTCACACCACGAAAACGGCACATTTATTTTGTCCGACAGAATAGACTTAAACTCTCCGAACAGAGATTAAACTCTCATGCAAAAATCAGACTGCTATTTATCACCTGTCATAATTCCTGTCATTTGACATATTCTACATGTTCCACTCATTAAAACGCCCATTTGGTGATAAATAGCAGTCTGATTTTTGCCATGAGAGTTTAATCTCTGTTCGGAGAGTTTAAGTCTGTTCTGTCGGACAAAATACATGTGCCGTTTTCGTGGTCTGACCGTTCCAAATTTTTAACCTGTTCCACAATTAAAACTTCCCCTGTTCCAATGTTCCCATATATCAAAGTTTGTCCGACTAGACACCCTTAAGCTATTAACAAATTTTCAGCTTGCTATTAATCAACTTTTTTTTCATACGCGGGATCCAGACCTATTAGTTTTTCATGTCGGACCCTATCGAACGCTTTTTCGTTGAAAGGTAAGGTTTCGCTAAGTCGATGAAACAGGAGTAAATATCCAGGCTCATATCTAAGCATCTTTGAGAGAGGACACTAAACGCAAACAATGCCTCTCTTTTTCCAAGTCCTTTGCGGAACCCAATTTGGGTATCATCCATATCATATTCTAGCTTTCTGTTTAATCTTCCATGAATCACCTTTAGAAATATTTTGAGGGTATGGCTTATTAGTGATATTGTCCTATAGTCCGAACAATCTTTGGCGTATATTGTTTTTGGTATTGTTACAAAGGTGGACACCAACCATTTCTGAGGGATTTTTCCGGTTTTATATACTTTTTATTAAACAGATCCAGTAGTACCGGTAGAGTTTTATCGTCTAGACATTTCAGTAATTCCGCAGGTATTTCGTCTGGACCTACAGTTTTTCCGTTTTTTGCGTTTCGTATTGCTTGTTCTCTTTGACTTCTATAATAATTTTTCCATTTATGTCTTTAAGAAGGCCATCTTTCTTTTTTCGCTGTGTATTTGTGATTTCCTTTATTTTCTTGTGCATGTTAAAGCTATCATACTTTTTAGAATATTCTTCTATTTCACTACATTGATTTGCCAGCCAGGTGGATTTGGCCTCTTTTATTTTCTTTCCTATTAATCTCTGGATTTCCTTGTATTTTGCCTTACTCTCATTCCATTACCATCCATCTCTGTTTTTTTATTATTTTTGTGGGTAATATCTTCTTTCCTGCCTCTACTAACGTTTCTTGTATCACGTTTGTCATTTACATCTGTTGTTTTTATCACGTCTTGTTTGATTTTCTTTAAGTTATCATTTATTTCTGCTTTTACCCTCTGACGTACAGGTTCTTCTTCTATATTTGAGACATCAAATCGTGGTATATTTGTTTGTTTTTGGATCTTTTTCAGTTTTATCTTCATTACGCCTGCTAATGGATTATGATCTGACTTTATGTCAGCTCCGGGGTATGTTCTCACAGACTTTATAGTGTTTTTATATCTAGATTTGATTAAAATACAATCTATCTGGTTTCTTACAATGTGATCTTCCGAATCCGCCGGTGATATCCAGGTATAAAGTCTTCTTTTAGGTAATTTAAATAAGGTGTTCATTACTACCAGCTCCTCGCTTTGGCAGAATTCGACAAGTCTGTCCCCCCTAGACTCTGTCCAGAGTCTAGATTTCTAGATGTTCTCACCAGCGCTGGGTTTTGAACCCCGGTCTACTGGCATGGAAGTCAGACATGCTACCACCTGCTATATCCGGGCCCTGAACATTAACATAACATTTATACATTTAAGAGTAACTTATTAAAATAAACATTATGGAAGTTTTTAGGGACTTTCGTCCCTCAGTAATAATGTAATCTTTCATTATGCGTTTAAATTTTTTTAAAATATTTATTAGTTTTCTCAGGATTCGAAAAAAATGAATGCATTCAAGCAGCATTGAACAAACATTTGGGCCTATCCTCTTAATAACGAAATAGATAAAGAATTGCTCATCTAATGAAATCATCGTCTTCGTAATTAAATTTTGCTATTCCAGTTTATGCTTTACCATCGTCGAAGTATTTTATATGCCTACAGAATATTTTTCGTGAGTTTTTTTTTATAGGATTAGAGTGTAATGATATTAAATATGTATCAGGGCCATTTTTACTGTGTGGTAATGTGCGATTTAATGTGCGGTTTAATGTGAGTTAGTGTGTAATAAAAAATGTGTTTTAACAAATGCCGATAAATTGTAGAACTTGGTACCTACTTCTACAACTTCGTCCGTCTTCTACAGCTCGTAGTGAAGAGATTCTACAAGCGAATTGGTAACTTGCTTTAGTTTATTTGTAATTCTTTACCACTGTTTCTAATATACACATAGTTTCAAAAGTTATGCATCACCTAACATTATGCTCATTTTCGTAGTTGATTTTTTCGAAAAGTCATTCCGCTAATTTTTGTATTATTTTAGATTTTTCTTTGGTATTTACACAGTTGAGCAATGGTTTACTCAAACTTATTTTTTGAACTTATACAGAGTGGAAGAAAAGATATGATTTTCTTATGTTAAGCTTGAGACACATTGTAGCGAGGACAAGGTAAAATCGTGGGTATACATCGAAACCATATTTATAGTTTTATGTCTTGTGAATATTACATGTTCACGTATGTTTTTTGAATGTCCATGATATCTTCAGAAACAAAGAAAATAGACGGTTATATTCGATATGACTTGTTTTAACTGAAACAAAACAATATTAACGATAACAATTTTTAACAAACCTTTCAAAAACAGAAAGGCACATAACGTTCAGAATTCTGGTCGACACTTTAAGAGTTATTTGTCCACTAAGGGAACGGTATGAACAGCGTAGCATAAGAGAGATGAGAATGTTTAATGGAGACTCTGTGATGTTTTGGGGTGAAATTTTCTCCAGGGTAAGTACGGATTGGGCGTCTTCGTGGAGGTTATTTAAATATCAAGAAGTACGTTGCACAGATTTGTTTTCTTTGATCACTTTGTTCCTTTCGCAGTATAGTAAAGGACATAAATTTTAACTTAGTGAGATGCTATCAGATGCGCTGGCGTGTCAACTTTTTAATGTAGCATTAGAAAAAGTCGTACGAGACGCTAATATAGATATCAGAGGAACAATATTCAATAGATCTGTCCAAATTCTAGCATATGCAGACGACGTGGACATTATAATAAGAACCAGAGCGAGAACTGCGGAAATCCTAACCGAGCTAGTAGCAGCAGCAGAACGAATGGGGTTACATATAAATCGAAATAAAACAAAATTCATGGCGACTAACACAAACACAAGAGCTGGAAATGTTGACGCAGATCTAATCATCAATGACCAATACTTCTAAGCGGTCAAAGAGTTCATATATCTAGGGACATCGGTTAACCCCAATAATAACACATCAGAGGAAATAAAAAAGACGAATAATAATTGCAAACAGGTGTTATCATAGTCTATCAAAGTACTTACTTAGCTAACAAACGTCTGTCTAAAAAACTCGTATAAGGCTGTATAGAACATTGATAGTTCCCGTTCTCACATATGGATCAGAGGCATGGGCGCTAACTAAAACAGATGAATCCGCTCGATCGATTTTTGAAAGAAAGGTGCTACGTAAGATATTCGAAGCGGTCTGTGAGAACGGAATATGAAGGCGTAGATATAACTTTGAACTGCAGAATATCTACAAGCATACGTTTGGTGGAAAAGATATTATCACTATAATTAAGCGAAATTGCCTGCAGTGGGCAGGACATGTAGCCCGGGCCTCTTAATCGAACATGATAAAAAAGATTCTAACAGCGCGACCCGTGGGAATGAGAAGACGGGGTAGACCAAAGCTGAGGTGGATGGACGGGGTAACACAGGATGCCGAGAAGATCGGAGTCAGCAACTGGAAAATGCAATCAAGGGACAGAACAGAATGGCGTAGAAAGCTTGAGAAGGTCGAGGCCCTCTAAGGGTTGTATCATCAAGATGATGATGAGATGCTATCAGATACTAAAAAAATTAAATATTTACAAAATATGAGACTATAACATAATTTCGATGTACCTTTGTACCTTTTCCTCCATACAGGGTGTCTCAAACTGTTGTTTCAGTTAAAACACTTGCTAAAGAATAAAACCGTATATTTTCTTTGTTTCTACAGATATCAAGGACATTCAAAAAACAGAACTACAATATGATTTCGATATATACCCACACTTGTACCTTGTCCTCCCTACGGAGTTGTCAAACTTAATATAAGAAAAACATTTCTTTTCTTCCACTAGATATAAGTACAAAGAAGAAGTTTGAGTAAACCTTTGCTCAACTGTGTAAACACCAAAGAAAAATCTAAAATAATATAAAAAATAATAGCGGAATCTGTTAATCTGTTCATGAAAAAGTCAACTATTAAAATGAGCATAATTTTAGGTGATGCATAACTTTCGAAGCTATGTTTATATTATGATATTCCCTAAGCATTTATTGATTGGTTGTATGGTGTATATTGTATAGTATGAATGTATTTGTGTTGAATGAGATATTTTTATTTTACTTATGCTCTTTTCATTTTTATATCATAATAAGTTCTAACTAATTTATATTTCTTCTAGTCATACTTCTATATATAGGGTGTCCCAAAAGTAGTGGAACGGTCGAATATTTCGCGAACTAAAAATCGGATCGAAAAACTGAAAAATACGTGTTCAATCATTTTCAAAAATCTATCCAATGACACCAAACACCAATCCCCACTACACCTCCTGGAGGTGGGGTGGGGGGTAACTTTAAAATCTCAAATGGAAACCCCTAGTTTTTCTTGCAGATTTGGATTCGTTACGTAAAAGTAAGCAACTTTTATTCAAGACATTTTTTCGAACTGTGGATAGATGGCGCTATAATTGGAAAAAACGATTTATCCTGATACCATAGGTAAATTATAGAAACTGTCTAATATCTCGAGAAATACACTTCCAAATGAGAAACTAAAAAAGAGGTGTTTAATATTTTTCGAAAACCTATCGACAAACACCAACATGACCTCCAACCCACCCCCTGGAGGTGGGGTGGGGGGTAAATTTAAAATCTAAAATTGCAACCCCCACTTTTTATTGCAGATTCGATTTCGTCCTGAAACATTAAGCAACATTTATTCGAAACATTTTTTAAAATTGCTGATAGATGGCGCTAATAAATCGTATTTTTCCAATTAAAGCGCCATCTATCAACAATTTTAAAAAATGTTTCGAATAAATGTTGCTTAATTTTTCATGACAAATCCGAATCTGTAGTAAAAAGTGGGGGTTGCTATTTAAGATTTTAAAGTTACCCCCACCCCTCCTCCAGGGGGTGGGTTGGAGGATCATGTTTGGTGTTTATCGATAGGTTTTCAAAAAATATTAAAAACCTCTTTTTTAGTTTCTCATTTGGAAGTGTATTTATGGAGATATTAGACCGTTTCTATAATTTACCTATGGTATCAGGATAAATGGTTTTTCCCAATTATAGCGCCATCTATCCACAGTTCGAAAAAATGTCTTGAATAAAAGTTGCTTACTTTTACGTAATGAATCCCAATCTACAAGAAAAACTAGGGGTTTCCTTTTGAGATTTTAAAGTTACCCCCCACCCCACCTCCAGGGAGTGTAGTGGGGGTTGGTGTTTGATGTAATTGGATAGATTTTTGAAAATGATTGAAAACATATTTTTCAGTTTTTCGATCCGATGTTTAGTTCGCGAAATATTCGACCGTTCCACTACTTTTGGGACACTCTGTATATTAACATAACATAATTTACCACTTTGTATGTCAATAGATTTTTATAGAAAATATTAGACAAGTAACTTTGAGTTTTTGTTTTTGCAGTGCAAATGGTACAACATCGCCGGTGAGTATGGGAATGAGTTAAGGGGTAACTATTTATTATTTAAAAGAATTTATAAAGCTTAATAAATATATATGTTACAGTGAAAGCTGAATATTAGTCAAGGTGTACCGTCGCTAGTGATTGTCGACCTTCACTGAAATGACCAGTGAATGTTGATAGTAGAAAATATATATCAGCTTTCACTAGGGAAGGTGAACCTTCACGGAATCAGCCTAGGGAATCAGCCATACTTTTATGAAGTTTAACTTGTTTGAACGTATTTAATACCGCATAGTATAATAATTAGTAATTTTACATTTAAGCCTGCAAGTATCTTTTTATTTGCAGATCCCAGTTTAATACTTGTCCAGTAAACATTATAAAAGAAGATGAAATTCCAATAAAAATTCCATACTGAAATTCCATACTTTTATGAAGTTTAACTTGTTTGAACGTATTTAATACCGCATAGTATAATAATTAGTAATTTTACATTTAAGCCTGCAAGTATCTTTTTATTTGCAGATCCCAGTTTAATACTTGTCCAGTAAACATTATAAAAGAAGATGAAATTCCAATGGAAAAGACACTTACTTTACGAACAGTTGCTACTACTCAGTCAACCGGAAGTGGGCAAGGATTTTTTAAGTGCAGTTGTAACAAGAAGTGCCAAACAAAGAAGTGTTACTGCATAAAAAACAATGTTTTATGCAATTCCAAATGCCATAAAGCATTATCATGTTGCAACAAATAATTTTATTATTGTTGACTATAGTATTTTCGTCTCTATTATAGTCTTTAAATTGTAGACTATAGTTTCACGTTTTATTTTGTTCTTATTTGTTCATCTTTCAAATTCTAAATTTACTTTTGTTATAAAAGTATACGTGATTTAAGATTAGTCTTTTATTTCTCTCTAACTTTCCCTAGACTGTTGTAGAGGAGGTTGTCATTCACTATAGGAATTGTCAACCTTCACTAGTGGATGTTGATCTTGTTTGTACGTCTGTGTAACTTTCCCTAGACTGCTGTAGGGGAGGTTGACGTTCACTAAGAATGGTCAACCTTCACTAGTGAAAGTTGATCTTGTTATTTCAGAATTCAACTTTCACTAAGATGCCCAGCGAGAGTCGACCGTGACTAGTAAAGGTTAACCTTCCCTGAAACGTCAACTTTCACTGTAACATATAGACCATTAAAATGTTACATTTTTTAGGCCGTACCTTGCATTTCTTAGAGGAGTCAATTTTATTTTTTAAAGTGTAGGGGGGATCAGTAGGAGCTTAAGTTTAAGTTTTTGGGGTCGCCATCCTTGTCCCCCGGTCGCCATCTTGGAAATGGGGTGCAAAGGGGTTTCGCGCTATATCTCGTAAACTACCAACTCTACGAAAAATCTAATGTAACATGAAATGTAGCAAATTAAATTTTCTACAATTTTGTTTCTATTACTTTTTATCGTCAAGTGACCAACAAGAAAGATATAACCAAAAATATGTTAATTTTTTTTAGCAAGTTTTTTTGGATGTTATAACTTTTTTCAGTTCATTTTAAAATAAAATAACATTATAGCAATTTTGTAGAGGATTTTTCAGCGAACAATTTGCACTATAAAGTTGTTTAATTCTATTTATTTATATAGGTTTTACAGCGCTCCAAACTTGACCAGATTCTCGAATGCTCATAGGGATACAATAAAAACAAAAGTTAGGCTTACTTTTCTGTCTATATATATTTTTATTCATACAATTTATTATGATTTTAACATTCCTATGCTGTTATTAATCTGTTTTTGACCTTTCTTCCCACTATAAAACTTATAACTCTAAGGATATATAGGAAAAGGCCCAAGAAGTTGTTTGAGGACAAATTCGCCGCTTCAGAAGAAGAATGACGCAACCGCAAAATGCAAAATTCTTAAGCAGAGCAAAAAACGATTTTTGATATCAAAATCATATAGTATGATAAAAATTAGCCATTCACCACACCGTGGTCAGGATCTCGAGATATAAGCGTTTTTTGGGGTGTGCCGCTTGCATATGAAGTAACATAACTTTTTTCCTATTATATATTTTGATTTAAAATTTTCCAAAAAACTTCTTTATGAACTATATTTTATTGTTGTGTTGGTTAAAATTATAAACTAAAAAGTTTGTCACTCAACTTTTTTAAGTAAACATGAAACGAAATATGATGACAAAATGTTAATAAATTAACAACTCCTTTTTTAATGTGTTTAAACATTTTGGACAAATTTCATTGTTATCTACATACTTCAAAGATGACACAGTAAAATTTTTAAAAGGAAATATTTACAGCGACCAAAGATACAGCGAGGTAAATTTGAGAAATCATCAAAATTGATTTTTGGCATTTTTGTATAAAATTTATTTTTTTAACATATTCCACCAACTCTAGATAAAAATAAACTTCATATTCGGATTCAGCGACCTCGAAAAATAAAAATAGACAAAAATTGATGATTCACCTTAAATTTGATTTTCGTGGTTGGCATAACGGTTAATGCCGCTCGTCTAATAAATAGATAGAAAAGCATTATTTTTCTATGAGAATTCGAGAATCTGGTCAAGTTTGAAGCGCTGTAAAACCCAGATAATAAATAAAATTAAACAAGTTTATAGTGAAAATTATTTATTGAAAAATCCTTTACAAAATCGCTATGATGTTATTTTATTGTGAAGTGAACGTAAAAAAAGTTATAACCTCCAAAAAGAAATTTCTTACAAAATTTTCTCTTATTTTTGTTTATAACTTTTTTGTTGGCCACTTTACGATAAAAAGTGATAGACATAAAATTGTAGAAAATTTAATTTACTTCATTTTATGTGAAACTAAATTTTCTGTAGGGTAGCTAGTTTACGAGATACAGCGCGAAAGCCACTTGCACCTCTTTTTCCAAGATGGCGGCCGGGGGACAAGGGCCTCAACCCCAAAAACTTGAACTTAAGCTTCTCTGAACCTCCCTACACATTACAAAAATAAAATTGACTCCTCTAAGAAATGCACACTAAATGTAACATTTCAATGGACTAATATATTAAAAAAATATATAATTTATTTATTTAATTACAAGTTACTTTTAAATTAGGTCAAAATGGCAAACAGGTTGTATGTTCTCAAAAAATATTGATAGTGTGTAAAAAGAATAATATAATAATAAATAATAAATCTAATATATTATATTTTTACAAAGTATCAATATTTTTGTTGGTCTGTTTATGGATTTTTCTAAGTGGCAGTTTTACGAAATAACGAATTTATTCCTTCCATTTGCACCATACTGTATAATACATAAACCATTGGAGAAGAGAGTAAAAAGATTACAGTTCTCCAATTATCGTAGACTAGACAAGTTTGATTTCCATGTTTTTTATATTTAAATAGGAGGGTTAAAGTAGTAGGTTTTTATTTTTCCTTATAGAATTAAGTAATTTTCAGTAGTAATTGCACAAGAGCTCTAAAATTATTGAATTTTTCCCGAGTGACACTTTGACAGTTTTAATTTCACGAGCTGAAGGCGAGTGAAATTATATCAAAGTGTCACGAGGGCAAAAATTCTATATTAATTTTATGGTAGGGGAGCAAAGTATGCTAAATGTGCAGTCACTCGAGCGCTTTGGGGACCTATTGGGTTGTGAAGAGTATGTCCTAAAATCAAAAAAAGTTAAGTAAAGTTTTCCAATTTAGTGGGCGCTTGCCATTTTTTAATTTAATTTTCCATTTCCAACAATCGTTTTTTCCTATTATAACGCCATCTATCTATAATTCGAAAAAATCTTTCGAATAAAAGTTACTTATTTTTACGTAAGGAATCCAAATCTGCAATAAAAAATGAGGGCTCCTATTTAAGATTTTAAAGTAACCCCCCACCCCACATCCATGGGGGTCGTGTTTGGTACCATTCGATAGATTTTTTAAAAATATTGAATAAGTGTATTTTACAGTTTTTCGATCTGATGTTCATTTCGCGAAATATCGCGGGATTCGTATTTAAAATATTAAATTTACCCCCCACCCCTCTCCGTGGGAAGTCGTGTTTGGTATCATTCGATAGATTTTTGACAACTCGAGTATTTGGGTCACCTGATGAGAGGTCATAAATACGCATTACTTCAAAATATAATGCAAGGAAAAATAGAAGGAAAACGGAATCCAGGCCGTAGAAGAATGTCGTGGATGCGGAATTTGAGAGAGTGGTTTGGCTGCACCACTAATGAACTTTTTAGGTCAGCTGTAAACAAAGTCAGGGTAGCCTTGATGATTTCCAATCTCCGATAGGAGTGGCACAAGAAGAAGAAGAAGATAAATTTTTAAAAAATATTGGGGACATATTTTTTAGTTTTTCGATCTGTCATTCATTTCGCGAAATATTCGCTTTTTTCTTGTGAAACTTTGGGACTCACCCATTTCCTTACGCCCGGCTCAAATCGTCAGATTTTTGAAATATACACTCTTTTGCATGTACTTAACTTACCTTATCTTAATCTGACAATTTCGAGTTTATTTAAGGATTGATTTTATTTTTCGGGCCCCCCTTAACGAACTCCCCTGTGTTAAGAGCCAATATATGGTAGATGTACATCTGCAGGGTACCAGGTTTCTCCCATATGCTAATCTGACGCGCTCGAGTAACTGCAAAAATCCCCGCTTGGGCTCCCCTATATTAGAGTTCGAGTGCAATTTGTTGCGATTATTTCAACTGTTGCGATTTTCACTGAAGAAAATTACTCGAAGAAAGTGAAACTATCAAATGAAGAAATAATATTTTTCTAAACAATTTATTTAAGAATACAACAAAACCCAATTTAAAAAAAAAACTAATAATTATTAAAGTTAGAGTTATAATAATTGTTCACATTATTTCCCGATTCCTTTAAATGTGGATTTAGATTTTTGAAACAACTAGGTTGGGGCTCCGTTGTATCGTTATTGATACTGTTTGTTATTGATTGTACTTTTTGACTCAGTTTTATTGATAATTTCTTTAATTGACTCTACACTCTACACTACAGATTTAGTGCCAAAACGAGACATTTTTATAGAAAAATGTGTTCAAATATATGAAATGCCAAACTGATATATTAAATAAACAAATAGTGCAGTCACTGAAGGTGAATATGAGCTATTACCTCCGATTTCGTTGAACCTCCATCGATTTGCACGAAAATTGGTGAGTGGTTAGAGGATATCTCAAGGAACAAAGGTGACATGGTGCCAACTTGCGCTTTTACCCTGGGGGTGGATGCCACCCCTCCTCGGGGGTGAAAATTATTTTATAAAAAATAACCCCACAATTCGATAGAGCGACAAATTATAAGCAAAATTTGTTATATAAAGTTATTAAAATAAATCAAAACTTTTTGAGTTATTAAAGATCAAAGATTTTAATTTTTCGTGAGAAAAATGCATGTTTTTAACCGATTTTTCATAAATAATTCAAAAACTATAAGTTTTAACAAAAAAGTTATTATTTTCAAAATTGAGGCTAATAAAAAATCAAATAAATTCCTTACTATAAAAACCTTTCAGTGTTAACTGAAAGTGAGTTATAGGTAATTGAATGTATCTTTCTTTCGTCAAGTACCCCAATCTAAGTATGAAAGCTTGAATACCGGGAAAATGTTGCATTTTATAACATAAACTTATTAAACATTTGTCAAAGTTCATTGAAATATATATCAAATAAGTGCTTGAACAAGTTGATAGCATTAAAGTTTATGCACCAAAAATGTTTCAAAATGTATCTTTTAAAAAATTTTCTAAAAAGTGTTATTATTTTTTTGTAAATAACTCCGTTAAATTTTAAAGTAGCAAGTTCATCTAATAACTGGTTAAAATTTTATTCCAAGAGCTATTAAAAAACGTCAAAATAGTCATTTATACCTCTTACTTTTTTAAAAATTAAAGGTTAAATGGCCCCGATTACATGGTTCTCGCAGCAAAATTGAAATTTTAAACGTTTCTATCTCGGTTATTTTTTACTCTACGAAAATAGTAAAATGGGTAAAGTATTTGTTACAGAAAAAACTAAAATTTAGTTATTTATCATTTTTTACGTATATTGAGTATTTTTGGAGTTATTATCAAAAGAAAATGAAAAGTACGATAATTCTAAACATTCTGATTTTTTTAAATTATACCTTTTTTTTTCAAAAATATGCATTCTAAATCGGTCAAATTTGTTGAAATAATTAACTATGATAAGATAAAGAAATTCTTGTGAGGATTAGTACAAATTTTAATTTTTGGGGAAATGGCGTATGTTTAGTTTTTAACTTTTTCCTAAAAAAATCGAAAGGGTTCTCTTATTTTCATCATAACTTGCTTATTTTGATGCCATTAACTTCTACTGAGCTCATTTGATAGGTATTCCGAAGTACTTTGACAAGTGCTTAACAAGTATATTCTATAAAATGCATCGTTATCCCGTTATGTAAGCTTGAATACTTAGATTTGAGTACTCGTCTAAAAAAATATACATTCAATTACCTATAACTCACTTTAAAATGACATTAGTTTAGTTCTTTAAGTAGGGAGTGTATTAAATTTTTTATTATCTTTAATTTTGGTAATAATAGCTTTTTTACAAAAGCTTATAGTTTTGAGTAATACGTGAAAAACAGTTTTAAAACATGCATTTTTTTAAGAAATAATAAAATCTTTGATATTTAATAACTCAAAAAGTATTGATTTATGTTAATAATTTTATATAACAAATTTTGCTTAGAAGTTGCCCTTCTATCGATTTCTGGTATTATTTTTAATAAAAAAATTTCACCCGCGAGAAGGGGTGGCAACCACCCCCAGGGTAAAAGCGCAAGTTAACATCATGTCACCTTTGTTCCTTGAAGTATCTTCTAACTACTTACCAATTTTCATGAAAATCGATGAAGGTTCAACGAAATCGGAGGTGAAAACCTTCAGTGACTCCACTAAAAGCTGTTGTTACGATGTGGTTGTCAAATTCAACTAAAATGATAAAAAGCCGTCGACATACCTGGATTTCTGAAAAGGTAACAGGTTGAGTTCGATATCTTGTGGAACCTCCTCTTCTTTTCTTAGGAATTACTCTCCTATTTAACCTTGACATAGGTTCTGGGTATACGGTATCCATTGCTAAAAATGAACAAAAAAATTATACAGATTAGTGATATACATTTTTAAAAAGCCTTACAAAAAACTTTTCATTTAAACCGAAACATATTCGTAATTTTTGTGCCATTCATTGTTAAATAAACCTGGGTAAAATGTGCGTTTTTAACTACCTCAAAGAAGTCTCTAGAGTATTCTGATTCATGTATGTACTGTCAACGAAAGGAATATTTATCATTTAGAAAGCATTTAAAACAGATTACCTGTGTCCATCTTAAAAGAAAAAGCAACAAAATATTCAGGAAAGTCTCATTATATTACCATGCATATGTTTTACTTTATTGATATTTGCACTAAGTACTACTAAAAAGTATTAAAGAGTTTTTGCACTGTTGTTTTCCTCTGATGTACTAATCGTGTTTTAGACAAACATTGTTAGTGCAGGTGTACGTTGTTATTTCCAATCGCATGTCATTTTATTTATATAATAATGGATGTGTTCAAAGAAAATGTAGATTTTGTATTAAAGATTGATTAGATTCAAGGAAATAGATCGATCAAAACATCATTTATTATAATGATTTGAAATCATTTTCGTAAATATATGTCTAGAACCTAGTGTCGGTTCATTTGATAACTTAGTATGGTATAACTAGATCCAAACCCAGACATCCAAAGTGAAAGTTATCCTCCAACACCAAATTGTTCTATATGGTCCACATAATGTTCAGGAAAAAGTCACACCATTTTGAGGTCGGATTTGGGGGGGGGGGAGAGGGGGAGAAATCGGTAAATTCGTAGTTTTTTAAGTTTTTCGTCAATATTTCTAAAACTATGCGGTTTAGCATGAACAACCTTTTATACAAATATGTTCTACACTAAATTTGAAACAAAAAAGGCCCTACGCATAATCCTTCTAAAATGAACGGTTCCAAAGTTACGGAGGTAGTATAGTATACTTGGTCCAAAAAAGGCCTAACCCAGACATTAAAAGTAAAAGTTTTACTCCAACACCAAATTGTTCTATATGGTCCAGATATTGTTCAGTAAAAAGTTACACCATTTTGAGCGTCCGGTTTGGGGGGGGGGGAGATGGGGGAGAAATCGGTAAATTAGTAGTTTTTTTTATGTTTTTCGTCAATATTTCTAAAAATATGCTTTAGAGTAAACAATGTTCTATACAAAAATGTTCTACATCAAATTTAAAACAAAAAAGGTCCTATACGTAATTATTATAAAATTAACGATTCCATAGGAAACGGAGGGTGAAATGTTTTCGATACTTTTTATATTTCTTGGGCAATTTATAATATTTTTACTGATTGAAAGAAATTTTCTTTAACAGGATTTGCTATTTCAGTGGCCGATGGTATGTGAGTGATAAGCCCTTGAAGAAACGTCAACCTCACCACCCAAAACCATCATCAATTGCCCAAAAAATATAAAAAGTATCGAAAACCTCCACATTTCAACCTCCGTAACTCTGGAACCGTTGATTTTGTAACAATTATGGATAGGACCACTTTTCTTTTAAATTTTATGTAGAACGTTTTTGTATAGAACATTGTTTACGCTTAAACATAGTTTTAGAAATTTTGACGAAAAACGTAAAGAAACTACTAATTTACCGACTTCTCCCCCATCTCCCCCCCAAACCGGACGCTCAAAATGGTGTAACTTTTTACCGAATAATATGTGGACCATATAGAACAATTTGGTTTTGAAGGAAAACTTTTACTTTGGATATCTGGGTTAGGCCTTTTTTGGACCAATTATAGTATACTACCTCCGGAACTTTGTAACCGTTCATTTTAAAAGGATTTTGTATAGGACCTTTTTTATTTCAAATTTAATGTAGAACATTTTTGTATAGAAGGTTGTCCATGCTAAACTTCATAGTTTTAGAAATATTG
Source organism: Diabrotica virgifera virgifera (assembly GCF_917563875.1). Taxonomy (NCBI): domain Eukaryota; kingdom Metazoa; phylum Arthropoda; class Insecta; order Coleoptera; family Chrysomelidae; genus Diabrotica; species Diabrotica virgifera. The sequence goes on from NC_065443.1 coordinate 303,156,114, forward strand.
ACGAAAAACGTAAAAAACTACGAATTTACCGACTTCTCCCCCCTCTCCCCCCAAACCCTACGCTCAAAAAGGTGTGACTTTTTTCTGAACATTATATGGACCATATAGAACAATTTGGTGTTGGAGGATAACTTTCACTTTGGATGTCTTGGTTATGCAATTTTTTGAATCAATTCTATCATACTAAACTAGCTTGTTTAGAAAATCTGGGAAATAATTTTGCAAAACGTATATTTTCTTACTTGTTCTCTTGTCATGAAGTCGATTTAGGATCAAAACGAGGGTGTCTTTTATTTTGATATTCAGAATACACGTGAGTGGCTCAAGAACTTTTGTATTTAATGAATCAAAGGTAAAAATTTAAAGGCACACAAATATGTATAAAAATATAAATTAACTAAGGCAATTGATAGGAAAAAAATTAGAAACGCTTAAGAAGCATGAATTCTGGAGAAAATCAAAAAACATTATAAAATATTATATTTTCAAAGTAAGTTATTAATCGAAGCAGCACAGAAAATTACAATAAATATCGTTCCCATGCCACCAGATGGACAAAAGGTGGAATATTTTCTTTGGTTACACCTCCTAAGTAGACCTGTAGGAGGTAGGAGTGTCTATATCCGTCGTTGCTACTACATAGCAATAAATTAACTGTAATATAGTACAACTCGGCACAAAAACCCTCTTCTAATTTGCTTTAAACTTATTTTTTATGAATTTCTTCAGGTCAAAAAAAAACAGTGGATATCCAACCAACAATTTCTATAAAATACTCTACCAGATGAACTGGGTGTTTTTTCATTGCGACACCTATTTATAATCAGCAGCTTCTTGTTTTGTAATTTTCCAATTTTCGTGCAAGTATTTTCCTAATACCAGACTATTAAAACATTTAATCAAAATCCAGATCAGGTTATGTTTCCTTAACCTACTAATGTTTTATTTTTTGGGCATTGACCTGGTACTCATCTGTATTTATTTTTAAAGATTTGTAAAATAAACCGTTTACAGTTTATGTGTGCATTAACTGTTTTGAAATAAACAGCATTCTTGCTAACTTAGAAACTGAAAGTGCTGCTTTTATCTAGGTATTTATTTTTTGTAGGTAGTTATTTTTGCACTGAAATTCAAACTAATTCAGTAAAAACATGTAAACATGTAATTAGCGAATATATATTTCAATTTATGTGGTAATGTTAAATTTAGTATTATTTTGAAACGAGAAAGACATAAGAAAGATGCGTAACGACAAATCATTAGAAGATGAAATACTAAAGAAAAACAGGTATAGAGAAGACAAAAGTCCTAAGTCCTAAATAGACCTAAGTCTCTAGCAAAATTCTGACACAAATAGAGATGCTACAATGACGACATGTAATAAATCAACTAGGCCTGTCATCGGGGATATCGCAATGCGGTCTTCACAAAGTCGATATTTGGCAATACGGTCTTCACAAAGTCGAAAGTGATTTTCCCTATGAACCAACAATAGGTCGTACGTCAAAAACCTGCTCAAAACTCTATTTCAAAATGACTTCAAAACGTTATAATAAATTAACCAGCGCTATGTTGACACTGCAATATATTTTACGTAGAACACTGCTGGGTGTTGTTCAGTTTGGCTTTGGGACAGGATAAATCTAAGTGTGTTGGTTGTTTGAAATGTTGTTATCATGTTGTCCTTATTCTCTATTTCTAATAAGCCCTTTACATATTATGATTGTTGTCAACCTTGATTCTCTTTTGTTGGGTGTAGCTGGATTGGTTGTGTTGTTTTGATGTTTCCTTTGTGGGGTACTGGAGGAGACGTTGATGGTAGATTTGGGTACTGATTATTTTTATTATTTTTGCCAGCACGACGTTTACGTGGATTAACTATACAAAAATGGCAATCATTGATGTTATCAGCTGGCCCCCCATATCCTTGGTACTGCAAACTTCATACTTTTTTTTCTTACTTTTCTCCCCACTATTAGGCAACACTAACCATGAAACCATACACTCCTTTATAATAGCAATATTAATCCCTAAATGCTGTATGCGATATTTGAAACAGATTTTCTGTCTATTCTTAGAAGCTTTTAATGATGTGTGCTAAATTTCTTCCAATAATTATTGAAGTTTTAATACACATGCACGGCAATAAACACAAAATAAACGCTTGGTTTTATGTATCGTCATTTAGTGTTGTATTTAAAATACTGCCGCGGGAAATCAAAAACTGTTTATACAGGATCGGGCATAGGTCTGGATAAGATTTCGCAAAAATTGTATCACTTTTATAGGGCCGGTTTTTCAGTGCTGGGTTAACCTATTTATTTTTCGGTCACCGAAATATTCATTAATCAGTTTTTCAGTACTAGGTTAGAGCATAAACCCGTTTAAGTTAACCAAGATTTTATCCGATCCTTGCTAGATGGTTTAACACTTTTGTGGTAATATTTTGTGGTTAACACTTACGCATGGGTACAGTGAATGCATCAGGGTCAAGTTGTGTTTATTTTGACCGACAGAAGAGATTAGTTGGGTTATGCTGTTTTTATTTTGTCTATATCGCGGTAAGTATTCTAAATTACCTCCTTATTATTATAAAGAAATTATTACGTATTATTATCGAAAGTATAAATTAGTATCGTTAGGAAGGAATTATAAGGAAATATATTTAAATATTATATTATAACTGTAAC